>NW_028276155.1:5830000-7038750 GCF_052056855.1 Sturnus vulgaris | reverse complement strand
CCTGGAGGGGAGGGAGCTCAGATTTGCACAAGGCTGCTCTGAGTGCCAGGGGTTGGATGGGGGAAATGGTGGGGTGAGGGTAGGGACAGAGTGTGATTGATTGTCAGCCATAAAGGGTCTTGATTTTCATCTCTATTCAGACTGTATGAGGAGGTGCTGGGGATCAATATCAACTGGAGATTGCTGATACCAATCTATAAACAGGAAAACAAAATTAAATAGGACAAAAAAACCCTGCATTTAAAAAAATATATTTAGCATATTCTCTTTGAATACACTTCTGAAATCTGTATAATTAACCATAGAAGATTTTAATTCATTAAAAAGAAAATATTCCCAGAAGCTTGTCTTGATACAGTGTTTTGATATATTAATGAGTCTTTGTCACAGAATTCCTGAACTGAAGAGCTGAAGAATGAATAAGTCTCTGGAGAACTGAAATCCATCAGGGAACCTCCAAGTTGCTGAGGATCCGTCCTCAGCAGAGCAGGAATGAACAGATTCCAGGGGTTTCCAGGCTGCTCAAGAGCTGTGAGCTCACGTGCAGGCACAGGGGCTCCATGGGGACATCTGAGGGGTCTCTGGGCTCCTGAAGATCTGTTTGGTCACACTCAGTCACAGGGGCTCCATGGGGACATCCCAGGGCTCCTTAATCTTCCTAAGGCTCATGAGGTGACAGTCACAGGGCTCCACAGTGACAACAGAGGTGTCTCTGCCCTGCCAAGGAGCCAATTTGTCACAGGCAGTGGCAGGAGTGCAGTGGGGACATCCCTGTGCTCCTAAAGAACAGTGAGGGCACAGACACTCACAGGGGTTCCAGGGTGACACCCCAGGAGTCCCCAGGCTGCCAAAGAGCCAGGATGTCACAGACACTCACAGGGGTTCCTGTCATGGGCACAGTGGGAGCTTCAAGCAAAGTTCATTAGAGAAGCTCCTGGGTGGACCCCAGAAAGGACCCCCAACACCCCAATTACACCGCCAAGCTCCCCCAAACCAGGACCCCCAGGCTTTCTAAACTCATTCTGTGAGAGGAGCCTGGGAGTGCCTGGATCCAATCCCAGCCCCAGACTTTGTCAAGGATTTATGTGTAAAGGATTATACGGGTGGAATTGAACTTTTATATATTTTTGTCCCTCAACATTAAGGATGGCAAACCAGAAGTATTTATATACATAGAGATATGAGTGATTATGATCATGATTAGACATAAAGGTCTGAATCAGAATTATTTATTCCACAGTACAGGAGCTGTAACATCTATTTTAATGTAATGCTCTAGGAATTGTAGCACTTGTAGCAATTGTATCAAAGCAGAACTAAGTAGAGATGGGTGTCACTCCCCCAGACCAACGACCCTGGGCTCAGGGTCCTTTAGCTCAGCCTCAAGCAGTAACCCTGAGGGGTGTCTACACTCCTCTTAAAGGAAATTGTCAGGAGATGCTGCCACTAAAATTTGGGACGGGGCTTTGCTAGTCTGAAGTGCTGCCCTGTCAGTCAGATGTGCCCAGGCTGTGCCAGCTCAGCAGCTCTGCACAAGTTCTCAGTGGTGTCACTTGGTTGTTCCTTTCTCTGGGGATTTTACCAGCTCTTCCACAGCTCCAGCTCCCTCTCAGGATGTTGAACTTTGGGATGGAGGAGTCAGGCTGGTTTCAGCATTATTCACCCCAAAAGCAGCGTGACTCTCCCTCTTCATTTCCCCCTGGGGCTTTGCAAACAGGGCTTTGCTGGAGTTGTTTGAGCCCATTCCAGGCACAGCCTCCTGCTCCAGCAGGAATTGCCTTTCCTGTGCCATGGCCAGCCCAGGTCCCGCTGCAGGAAAAGCCCCAGGCCAGCCCCAGCACAGGGAAGGGCTCGGACACAAGAGCAGAGAGCCGTGGTGGGACCTGTGCCAGGCAGAGCCTGAGGCACCAAAGGCACCTTGGCAGCATCAGCTCCCTGCAGGCCATGGCCAGAAGCCTCCTGGGCAAGCCAGCCTGGTGGCCACCACTGCAGAGCTGCTGGCTCAGGGGAGATTTCTGGCTGGGCTCTGTATTCCTTGTATGTCAGCACATAACAGCCCCATTGTGCTGGTAAAGAAGCCTGATGGCAGTTACCGACCAGTTCAGGATCTCAGGGCAGTCAATCAAAGCACCATTACTCGTTTTCCAGTGGTGGCCAATCCATGGACTTTACTAAGCCACTTGGCCTCTCATTATACTTGGTATAGTGCAGTGGATTTAAAAGATGCCTTTTGGACTTGCCCTCTGGATGAGAGTAGCTGGGACTATTTTGCCTTTGAGTGGGAGGACCCAGACACAGGCAGAAGAGAACAGCTTAGGTGGACGGTAATACCCCAAGGTTTCACTGAGTCACCAAACCTTTTTGGGGAGCATTAGAAGATCTCTTGAAGTTCTTTGAGTTACCTAGAGGGATTAAGTTGTTACAGTATGTAGATGATTTGTTATTAGCTGGAGAAACTGAAGAAGACACTAGGAAAGGGACTATATAGCTTCTAAATTTTTTAGGAGAAAATGGGTTAAAGATATCCAGGTCAAAGTTACAATTTGTGGAGTCAGAAGTACGTTATTTAGGTCACTGGATTAGTAGAGGAAGAAAAAATTTAGACCCTGAAAGGGTTTCAGGAATATTGAATATGGGACCCCTGAAGTCTAAAAGAGAAATAAGACAGTTTTTGGGTCTTCTGGGTTATTGCAGACAGTGGATAGAGGGATTTAGTGGGAAAGTAAAATTCTTATATGAAAAATTGACTACAAATCACTTGAAATGGAATGAAAATGATCAGGAAAATTTTGAGCAAGTTAAAGAGGCCCTGCTGCAAGCTCCTGTCTTAAGCCTTCCTGATTTAGACAGGCCATTTCAATTATTTGTTAATACAACCTTTCAAACAGCTTATGGAGTATTGACTCGGGATTGGGCAGGAAACAGAAAGCCAGTGGGATATTGTTCCAAGTTACTTGATCCAGTTAGGAAGGGCTGGCCAACATGTTTACAAGCTCTTGCAGCAACGGCATTGTTAGTAGAAAAGACTCGAAAAATAACTTTTGGGGCACCACTGGTAGTATACACTCCCCATAACATTAGAGGAATTCTTGCACAAAAGGCTGAGAAATGGTTAACAGACAGTCGAATATTAAAGTATGAGGGTATCCTGATAACCTCTCCAGAATTAGAATTGAGAGTGGTAAACGTACAAAGCCCAGCCCAGTTTCTGTACGGGAACCCTAGGGAAAAAATAATACATGATTGCATAGAAGTCATAGAATTACAAACAAAAATACGTCCAGATTTATGGGAACAGGAACTGTGAACAGGAGTAAAATTATTTATTGATGGATCATCTCGAGTGGTAAACGGGAAAAGAAGATCTGGGTATGCATAATTAGTGGAGAAACATTAGAAGTGAAAGAATCTGGTCCCCTTAGCTCATCCTGGTCAGCACAATCCTGTGGACTTTGTGCATTACTCGGTACATTGTTGCTACTAAAAGATCTAGAGTGAACTATATTCAAAGACTCAGAGTATGCTTATGGGATTGTGCATACCTTTGAAAAGATCTGGAAATAAAGGGGGTTTATAAACACCCAAGGAAAAGTATTAATACACCAAAGATTAGTTATTGAAATACTTGTGGCTTTAAAAGGATCAAAAAAGATAGCAGTTGTACATGTGGAAGGACACCAGAGAGGATGAGAAATTAAAACAAGAGGAAACAATTTGGCTGATGATGAAGCAAAAAGAGCTGCCCTAAGGGAAAACAGCATTGTAATTATGACTTTTAAAGAGACAGAAACACAAACTGAAACACCATACTTTTCTTTAACAGAGGCAGAAGCTATAAAGAAGCTAGGGGCAACCCTGAAGGAAGGAGAATGGATTCTACCCGATGGTAGAAAAGTAGTCCCAAAACCCATAGCCCGACAGATCCTGGACAGTTTACAATGAAGAACTCACTGCGGCACAAGGACACTTTGTCACTACTTTTTAAATTTTATGGGTGCATAGGAATATTTGAAATTGGAAAACAAATCACACAAGGATGTCTCACATGTCAGAAGATGAACAAAAAGGTGTTGAGGAGTCCTCCCTCTGGAGGCCCTCGGACAGCCTATCAGTCGTTCAAAAAGATCCAAGTTGATTTCACTGAATTACCTAAAGTAGGCAGGTGGAAATATCTGCTGGTTATAGTAGATCAGTTGACTCAGTGGGTAGAAGCATTTCCTGCCATTTGAGCCACAGCTCAAACAGAAGCTAAAATTTTATTGGAGCATATTATTCCACGATTTGGATTAGTACAAGTTATTGATTCAGATCCGGGCACTCATTTTACCTTGAGAATAATTAACAATTTAAGCCAAGCACTAGGAATTACCTGGGAATATCATACCCCATGGCATCCCAAAAGCTTGGGACGAGTTGAAAGGATGAACCAAACTATTAAACAACAACTAACTAAATTAATGATAGAAACTAAATTGCCATGGACCAGATGCCTTCCTTTAGCCCTGTTAAATATAAGAACCAAGCCCGACTCTGAAACTGGGATCTCACCATATGAGATGTTATATGGATTGCCTTACCCCCAAGGCATGGCAATGGATCCCTCACTAGTTGGGGACAAAACCATTCAGGGGTATCTTACAACCATCACAAACAATTTGAGGGAATTAAGAGAGAAAGGCATTTTAGCTTGAGAGGAATGTTAAATTTGTCTTTACAAATGAGTTGTGGATCAGCCTATAGATAAGGCTAGCACTGAGAGATAAAAGAAACAATGGGATGGATTCCACTGATCGATGAATGGAAAGAGATATTTGCCTTTACAAACAAACTGTAGGGCTGCTGATAAATGAAATTGGATATCGAAAGATGAAAGAAGCAACGGGGGGAAAACTATGAATTCTATAAGAATTAAAAATTAAAAGGGAGGGTTATACATTAGAGGGGAATTTCAGGTATCAGGCGTTCCGGGAAGTCTGTGCCTCTCAAGTACCTAAGCCAATGGGGAAAGAGAGAGGGAAATGCGACCGGGAAAATAGGATAAAAAGGAGGCTGCGTCCTCTGAAAATTTGAGAGATCCCAGGGGAATGTCCCATGGCCTCTCCCTTTATTCGAATAAAGCAAAAGGGACTCCTCTGTCTCCTTTTTGGACATAAACCTCTGGTGTTTGTGGATTAATTTTCCTGACAATTTTGGGGGCTCATCCGGGATCTTTCCGCCATCCGGGGCAGCGAGCAGCGAGTGGAGCTGAAGGCGCCTCACCCAGTTTGGGTGATCAGCTCCCCTTGGTGCCGGCCGGTACCGGGCGATCCATTGGGTTCCCGAGACTGTCCAGGAGACAGACGAGTGGAGGACCAGGGGGGTCCGTGAAGAGTCCGCAGGGAAGGACCACTGAAAATCTCAATGGTGAGTAAAATGGGATCTTCGGGGAGCAAACCTGGGAGGGCACCCATGGAGGGTAGCACAGGTAAAACGGGGCACCCAGAGAGGGTTGGAAAGGTGAAGCCGCGAAGGGGCCCTGGCAAATGGGATGACGATCCCATAATACCCCCAGAGAGTCCCTTGGGGAGAATGCTGAGGTCTTGGGACAGATTGTATATTCACCCAGAAGTAACTATGGAAATGACGGCAAAATATTGTTATTTTGTGTGGCCAGAGTATAAGTTGGCAAGGGGACTTATATGGCCACCTTATGGAACAGATAAAATTCATTTGTGTCGAATTTTGTGGAGGTATTTAGAGGAGAATTGGAAAGGATGGAATGAAAGGAAATGTGGATTAATATGGGTCAGACAAGAAACAAGAGAAATTTATGTGTTTAAAAAAAAAAAGAGAAGAGGAAAAAGAGGAGGAAAAGGAAAGTGGTGAGGATTGGGATGTTTTTCAGCACCTTCCCCCGTCTTGTCCTCCAGTGTTGCCAGCTGCAGGTCGTCTGTATCCTCAACTTTCAGAGCAAGGGGATCAGGAAAATGTTATTCCTACAGCCCCACCTGAGAAGGATGATGGTGCAGGGGAAGGGGAGCAGCATGTTGTATCACCCCCCAGAACTAGAAGAGGAACTCAGTTTAGGGCATCAGAAGCCCCCCAAGAGACAGGGGTACACCAGATGCCACTCTGTCAAGTTCCTTTGGGGGGGTCAAGGGGGAGGATTTGGGTTTGTAATTGTACCACTCACTACCGAGGATATAAGAGGGTTGAAAAAAGAATTACCCCCATATTTGGATGATCCCATAGGGGTGGGGGAAAAGATAGAGGAATATTTGGGAAATGCGGATTATACATGGAAGGATTGGGATTTTCTTTTGGGAATTTTGTTTGAGTCATCAGAGAAATGAATGATTTTGCAGAAAGCTCGGCAGCTGTGGGAGGATGAACATCCACAAGCAGCAGGGGGGCTGGACCCAATGCACCTACGGTGGGTGATGCCATCCCCCAGGCAGACCCCCAGTGGGACCCAAATAACCAGGCCAGTCTGGCTCACCGTGATTACCGTGATTATTTGATCAGGGAGATCAAGTCAGCGGCTCCCAGAACTAACAACATAGCTAAGGCTCTGTCGTTAGAACAGGAGAAACAGGAAAGCCCCTCTCATTGGTTGGAGAGGATTAGGGATGCCTTGAGGAAGCACGGGGGGATGGATCCTGAAGGGCCAGCCTTCAACACATTGCTTAAGGTGCAATTTGTTACTAAGGCCTGGCCTGATATAAGGAAAGGGGTACAAAAAGATAAAAGTGGCAAAATAAGCCTCTAAAGGAATTGGTTAGAAAACCGCAGCAGATATGTGTAAGAAGGGATGAGGAAAAGGCAGAAGCTAAAGCAAAGATGATGGCAGAGTTTTTGCAGCCCCAGAGGAATAAACCGCAGGGTCCAAGGGGTCCCCAGGGACAGAGGGGATGGGGTCGGTCACAAGGAAGTGGCAGAGGGATTCCCTCCTCGGCAGGGGACAGCCGACCCAAACAGCGGCTGGGGAAGAACCAGTGTGCTGTCTGCAGGGCAGAAGGGCATTGGAAAAACGAGTGTCCGCAAAAACAACTGGACCCTCAGGAGGAGGAAGTCCAGAGGATAATGGAAATGGATTGTTAGGGGTGTCAGGGGCTCATATTATACCAAGGACCCACCACTCAGGAGCCCTTGATAACTTTTAAGGTGGGTCCGGATCGAGAGGAGGTGTGTTTTTTGGTAGACACGGGGGCCTCTCGGTCCACCTTAAATTTTATACCTAAGGGGGGGAAATTGTCAAAAAGATCCTTGGTTATTCAAAGAGTAAGCAGGAAGGATGAGCGAGTGCATTTTATTCAACCGCTGTTAATAGATGTGGGGGACAGATTTGAACTGCATAAATTCTTGTTTGTTCCTAATTGTGATTGTAATTTACTGGGAAGAGATTTGATGGCTAGAATGGGAATGCAAATTAGCATTGTAAGAAGTGACACGGAGTCCGAAACTGTGATATCTTTGTGTAAAATGTCTAAAAAGGCTTATGCTAAAATAAATCCAGAAGTATGGGCAGCTCCAGGGAAATATGGGAAACTGGACATAGAGCCTCTCCAAATTACTTTGAAGCAACCAGGACAAGTGGTGTCTAAAAAGCAATACCCTCTTTCAAGGGAGGGAAAGAAGGGGTTACAGCCTGTTATTGAGTCCCTGCTAAAAGCAGGTCTTTTAGAGCCGTGTATGTCTCCCTATAACACTCCTATCCTGCCGGTTAAGAAACCAGATGGAACCTACAGAATGGTGCAGGATTTAAGAATAATAAATGAGATTGTCAAACCAAGGCATCCCACAGTTCCAGATCCATACACAATCCTAAATCAAATCCCTTCTTCACATCAGTATTATTCTGTACTGGATTTGAAGGATGCTTTCTGGGGGTGTCCAATCACAGAAGATGGTGGGCGGTGTTTTGCTTTTGAGTGGGAACAAGAGAAAGGAGCGAAAATGATGGAACAGCAATTGCCATGGACGGTGTTCCCTCAGGGATATACAGAGTCACCAGTTCTGTTTGGGCAAGCTTTGCAGAAAATATTAAGAGAGTTTACTCCACCCTTGGGAGTCGGGTTGTTGCAGTGTGTAGATGATTTGCTCTTGTCGGGGGAGCAGGAAGGGGTGGTTGAAGAGGCTACTGTAAAGCTGCTTGGTTTTCTTGCAAAAAAGGGATTTTGCAGGTGCCGTTGCCCCAGACTGAAAAGGAGTTGCAGCGGTTTTTGGGGTTGGTGGGGTGCTGTGGAGCGTGGATCGAGGGTTTTTCTGTGGTGGCCAGACCTTTATGTGGCTTTTTGGCTCGGGGCAGTCCTGGTGTCGTGGTGTGGACACCAGAAGGAGAGAAAAGCTTTAAGAAATTAAAAGACAAATTGGTTAAGGCCCCAGTCTTGGCTCTTCCAGACGCAGAAAAAGAATTTCAGCTATATGTGGATGTCAAACAGGGTCATGCTAAAGGAATTTTGGTACAAGAGCATGGGGAAACACGGACGCCTGTTGCCTGTTTTTCTAAGTTGTTAGACCCGGTGGCCAGAGGCTGGCCCCATTGTCTGCAGAACTGTGCAGCCACAGCTCTGATGGTGGCTGAGGCCCGAAAGCTGACAAGGGGAGGGTATCTCATTGTTAAAGTCCCACATCAGATTAAAGCTTTGTTAACTGAGAGAGCCTCTAAGTGGATGACGAGTGCTCGATTATTACAGTATGAATCTTGTTTAATGGAACAGGAGGATTTAGAATTTAAAGGTGGGGAAATTTTTAATCCAGCCTCTTATTTAAATGGCCCTGGAGAAAAGGGGGGCCAGAAAGAAATCCATGATTGTATCCAGGTTATAGATCTCCAGACAGGGGCTAGGGAAGATCTACGAGATATTCCCTGGCCTGAGGGAGAGAACGTGTTCATTGCTGGGTCCTCCAAGGTGGTAGAAGGGAAACGATTTACAGGAGCCTCTATCATGAATGGGAAGCAATTAAAGGAAGGGGGGAGGTTATCAGCCACCTGGTCAGCTCAGACAGCAGAGCTGTAGGCGCTTGTGAGAGCCTGTGAATTATACCAGGACAAGACAGTAAATATCTTTACTGATTCTAAATATGCATATGGGGTAATACATGCATTTGGAAAACTATGGGTGAAGAAAGAGGTTTATTAAGCTGCAGAGGAAAGACATTAGCTCACGAGAACTTAATCTCTCGCCTATTGGAGGCAGTGAATTTACCAAAAAAGGTGGCGATAATCCACATTAAGGGGCATCAGGCAGGATGGTCGGAGGAGGCAATAGGAAACCGACTGGCTGATGAAGAAGCTCTCAAAGCTGCATTGTTGCCAGAAGTCTCTAAGATCCTGCCTTTGCTCCCAGTAACTGCACCGCTGCCAGAGAGAAACTCTCTTTTCCACCAGAGGAACTTGAGATAATTAAAAAGAGTGGGGCAGAGAAAAAAGAAAATAAGTGGTTTACAAGGGATGGCAAGCAGTGGATACCAAAAGCTCTAGCCTTACAATTGTTAAAACAACTTCATGAAGGGAGTCACTGGGGCTCCCGAGGACTGGCAGAAGCCTTCCTCAAAATGAACACTGCTGTCGGTCTCTTTAGCCTGGCAAAGCGAGCCACTGAAGGCTGTTTGACTTGTGCTAAAACCAACAACAAAGTTACAAAGAAACTGGCCAGGGGAGGGAGGCGTTGGGCAGTACGTCCCTTCCAGAGATGCCAGGTGGATTTTACTGAAATGCCTCGAGTGGCAAAATTTAAATATCTTCTGGTAATAGTATGTCAATTAACCGGGTGGCCAGAAGCATTTCCAACTGTGTCAGCAACTACAGGATCAGTTGTTAAAATATTTTTGGAACAAATAATTGCAAGATATGGGATGGTGGAAGCAATAGATTCAGATAGGGGAACTCATTTTACAGGAAAAATTCTTCAAGGAGTTATGACTGCTTTAGGGATACAGTGGAACCTCCATACCCCCTGGCATCCACAAAGTTCGGGCCAGGTTGAGAGAATGAATGGAGAAATAAAGAAACATCTCCTGAAGCTGGTGATAGAAACTAAAATGCCGTGGGTACGGCTCCTGCCCCTGGCTTTAGCAAGGATAAGAGCCAGACCCAGGGGAGATATTAAATTATCTCCCTTTGAATTGATGTTTGGAATTCCTTACCCTTGTAATTCTCAGCCGAGTGCGGGGATAGAGATAAGTGATGTGTATTTAAAACAATATGTGGCTCGGATACTGTCTCTTGTGAAATCTCTTCGACAGGAAGCTCAGCTGGCACAGACCCTGCCTTTGGACTTTGCTGTTCACAACATCCAACCGGGACACTGGGTCCTGGTTAAGGAGTGGGAAGAAGCACCACTGGTGGCCAAGTGGCGTGGACCTTTCCAGGTGTTGCTGAGCACAGACACAGCCGTCAAGACAGCTGAACACGGGTGGACCCATCACACTCGGGTCAAGGTCTCTGCAGCCCCAGAGATTTGGACATCTCAGCTGGAGGAGAAGGACGGGAAGCCGCGACTGACACTCGGCAGGAGGGGACTGGAGCAGCAGCCAGGGCGTCGACATCGGGGGAAGCCTCGTGTGCCCACCCACAGAGTGCCTGCTGAAATAATTTGTGTGGGCATCCCTCCTCTCAGATCTCCAGTCATTGGGGGCCAACCCTTGCTGTCATTGTTTTCTTTATGTTAAGCTGTTTCTGTGCCTTCACTCGCCACAAGTGGTGTGAAAGACAACGTGAAAGTAAAAATTAAGTTAGGAAATTAGATTACACAATCAGAATGTTTCTCTTAATAATGTTACCTTTATATTATCAGTTAGGTTGGAGCCAAGAATGGGAAAATAATTGTTTTGACCTTAGGAGAAAAAGTAGCAAAAACCTTTATGGGAATGGGACATGTTTTCTTGGCTACCTGGTGGACTATAGGTTAAACAATTACTTTTTTTCCTCTTATGTGCTGTAGCAACTCTAATCTTTTTACCATGCACGATCCCTTGCTTAGTACAACTTATTCAACACGTGATCAAAGGGATGCAGGTAATAGCCACGCCTACTGACCCAGAGATAGTTACAAAAAGGACAGAAATTGATGTCACTCCAAATAATTACAAAACCAAAAAAAAGACTCAGGAACAAAAAATTAAGTCAATGATAGCTAAAGTTTGTAAAGACAATTATTAAAAAATAAAAGAGGAGGGATTGAGAGGAATGTTGAATTTGTCTTTACAAATGAGTTGTGGATCAGCCTGTAGAAAAGGCTAGCACTGAGAGATAAAAGAAACAATGGGATGGATTCCACTGATTGATGAATGGAAAGAGATATTTGCCTTTACAAACAAACTGTAGGGCTGCTGATAAATGAAATTGGATATCGAAAGATGAAAGAAGCAACGGGGGGAAAACTATGAATTCTATAAGAATTAAAAATTAAAAGGGAGGGTTATACATTAGAGGGGAATTTCAGGTATCAGGCGTTCCGGGAAGTCTGTGCCTCTCAAGTACCTCAGCCAATGGGGAAAGAGAGAGGGAAATGCGGCCGGGAAAATAGGATAAAAAGGAGGCTGCGTCCTCCAAAAATTGGAGAGATCCCAGGGGAAAGTCCCATGGCCTCTCCCTTTATTCGAATAAAGCAAAAAGGACTCCTCTGTCTCCTTTTTGGACATGAACCTCTGGTGTTTGTGGATTAATTTTCCTGACATAACTAATTGCTGGATATGTTCGTGACCAGAGGGAAATCAAGGCAGAGCCATGGTTTGTCAGGACTTGCTTGATCCCAGTGAGCCCCGTGGTGCATTTGGAGCTGAGCCCTTGAACCTCAGGGCCTGAGAGGAGATTGCACAAACCTTTCCAGGAGTCCAAATCAGAAGAAAAATCCAAAGTGTCTCAAAGCATTAATGGGTCCCACTGAGGTCCATCCCCAACACAGGCTCCTCATGGACTCCTTGGAGGAGAGAACTGGAGGCCAGAATTGCCCAAAAACCACTCATAGAGTAAGGGAGGAAAGGAAAAAGGAAAGTACCTTAAAAAACTGAAGTAACTTGAAGCATTAATGAGCCCCACTGAGTGTCAATACAAAGCTCTCAAGGGACTCGTTAAAGCAGATAATTGGAGCTACGATTGCATAAATTACTAAAAGAGTTGATGTCAAAAGGGAAACTCCAAGTACCTTAGAAAAACTGAGTACCTTGAAGCATTAATGAACCCCACTAAATATCATTACTGACAAAGCCTCTCAAGGGACTAATTAAAGCAGATAATTGGAGGCCATCACTGCACAAACCTCTCAGAGACTCAGTGTCAAAAAGTAGAACTTAAAATCAACCCTGAGTGTCTTGAAGCATTAATGAACCCCACTGAGTGTTGTTACTGACAAAGGCTCTCAAGGGACTAATTAAAGCAGATAATTGGAGGCCATGATTGCACAAAGCTCTCAGAGACTCCAAGGCAAAAGCAAAACCCAAACCTTGAGTATCTCAAAGTATTAATGAGCCCCACTGAATGTTAATACAAAGCTCTCAAAGGACTAATTAAAGTAGATAACTGGGGGCATGATTCTATAAACTACTAAAAGAGTTGGTGTCAAAAGGGAAAGACTTGACTTCTCTTTGTCCCCACCTGTCATCTCTGCCTCGAATTTCCTGCTCCAACTGGAACCTGGGGACATTTTCTCAGTTGTGTCCCTCAGTGGGACCCATTAAAACTTCAAGAAACTTCAGCATTTTAATTTGAGTTCTTGAGAAGGTTTTGGAACACTCTCTCAGGGAATGATTATGATGTAAATATTTAATGAACCAAGAGGATCATTAAAGTCCTTGTGCTGTGTCTGTGCTGCTGAGCTGGGCCAGGCTCCTGGCACAGAGGCAGCTCCCAAGGTAAACCAAGAGAAGCTTCAAAAAGACATTTCTACTGAGGAGCAGCTCCTCTGCCAGCCCAGCAGGGCTGAGGGCACTGCCTGCAGGCACTGAGGGCACAGGAGCCAGGCACAGACAGGCTCAAGGCAATCAGGACTGGGAAGACATTGAGCTGAGACTGCACTTGGGGAAACATCTTCACAGCCCTGGACATGGTGAGTGTGTGGGTGCAGGGCAATGTCCCCTGTGCTCCTGGAGGGATCTCCTGGAGCCAGCACAGCCCACAGCCTGGGGGATGTGTCAGGAGGACTCTCCCATATTCAGGGACAGCTGTAGGGGCTGAAGCTGGGGCTGCAGCCAGGGCTGCCCAGGGCTGTCCTGCAGAGCAGCTCCTGCAGCCCTCAGGGCTCTTGGCCAGCCCAGGGCATGTGCCACCTGCCAGGGACAGCTCTCAGCCTGCCTGGCAGCTCCCCATGGACTGTGGGGAGAAGTTGGAGGTGGAAGGAGCCACCCCCATCAGGGCAGATTCCTCCTGCTGTGGAGATGGTGCTGCATGGCCAGGGCTGCTCTCAGCTTTCTCCTCAAGGCAAGGCAAAGGGGCTGTCAGGTGTGTCTGTGTCACTGACACTCCAGCACTGTCCCACTGGGCATCAGCACATCTGCCTCCCATCTCCCTCACAAAGTGCCTCCTCACCCTCCTCTCTCTACAGACAGCAGCAGCAGCACCTTGGCTTGCAGCATCTCAGTTTGTGTGAGCTGCCCTTAAGGCCCTGCTGGCAGGGAGATGGCCCTGGGCAGTGCCCTGTGCTGGGAGGGGTGTGCAGGGCAGAGCTGAGCCCCCAGGGTTGGGCTGGTCTCTGGGAGCACTGGCAGGGACAAGGCTTGGATAGAGAGAAACAGCTCCCAGTAGGAACAACTCCAGGCAGCAGAGCCAGACCAACACTTAGTATGCCTCTCTCTCTCAATCAGAATAAAGCAAAAAAAAGAGTTTAGGGAAAAGTATTTTAAAATTGGAGCCTTCAAAACGGCTACTGTACTTTTCCAGCACATTTGAAGTCTGATCACCTTGAATTAGAGGGAGATATTATAAGCAAAGTGCAGCTGTATAGGACCAGAAGGTCAGACTTCACTGTGTCAATGGTAGCCTTGTTTTCCTTCTGGACTCCTCAGCATTCATACTGAGAAAAATGCTGATGAGGAGGCAGTAACTCAGCATCAGAACCTCAAATTCAAAAATAAAATTTTTAGTGAAGTTCCCCCACATGAAGAGAAGTAGTTTTGAGAGGATTCCTAACTTAATTGTACAGGATTGACTCAAGGAAATGTCTCCTAGCTTGTCAATGTGTTCTTTTTACAGCCCACAATGCCCAGAGTGAGGACATGTCCAACAGCAGCTCCATCAGCCACTTCCTCCTGCTGCCATTGGCAGACACGCGGCAGCTGCAGCTCCTGCACTTCTGCCTCTTCCTGGCCATCTCCCTGGCTGCCCTCCTGGCCAACGGCCTCACCATCAGCGCCGTAGCCTGCGGCCACCACCTGCACACCCCCATGTTCTTCTTCCTGCTCAACCTGGCCCTCAGCGACCTGGGCTCCATCTGCACCACTGTCCCCAAAGCCATGCACAATTCCCTCTGGGACACCAGACACATCTCCTATGAAGGATGTGCTGCTCAGCTCTTTTTCTTCCTGTTCTTCATTGGTGCAGAGTTTTATCTCTTGACCATCATGTGCTACGACCGCTACGTGTCCATCTGCAAACCCCTGCACTACGGGACCCTCCTGGGCAGCAGAGCTTGTGCCCACATGGCAGCAGCTGCCTGGGCCAGTGGCTTTCTCAATGCACTGCTGCTCATGATCAATACATTTTCCCTGCCCCTGTGCCAGGGCAATGCCCTGGGCCAGTTCTTCTGTGAAATCCCCCCCCTCCTCAAGCTCTCCTGCTCACACTCCAAACTCAGAGAATTTGGACTTATTGCAGTTAGTGTCTGTTTAACACTTGTTTGCTTTGTATTCATTGTTTTCTCCTATGTGCAGATCTTCAGGGCTGTGCTGAGGATCCCCTCTGAGCAGGGACGGCACAAAGCCTTTTCCACCTGCCTCCCTCACCTGGCTGTGGTCTCTCTGTTTGTAAGCACTGCAGTGTTTTCTCACATGAAGCCCACCTCAGTCTCCTCCCAATCCCTGGATCTGGCGGTGTCAGTTCTGTACTCAGTGGTGCCTCCAGCCCTGAATCCCCTCATCTACAGCCTGAGGAATGAGGAGCTCAAGGCTGCAGTGTGGACACTGATGACTGGATGGTTTTGCAAACATTAGATTGCTGGCCAATTTCTTTAAATCACTTGTAATAAAAATAATCTCTAACACTTCTCGTTGTTTTCATTGTGGAGGTTCTTGGTTATAATTTTTTCATACTGTCTACAAAGAAATGTCATTCTTTGTGCCATTTCTCATTTTCTGTCTCTCCCCCTTCCCTGTGGCCCTAGACTGTGTCAATGAGGGGCTGCACTCTCACTGGCTTTAATGAACTAAAGAATCTCTCTCCCAGCAAAGTTTTCTCCAGAGATGCCCCTTTTGTTTTGTTCCCTGGAGCTGCAGCAGCAATGTCTGTGTGCAGAGCTGGGGGCAGATCAGTGCTGGCACAGCAGCTGTGCCCAGCAGCAGCAGCAGCACTTGGTGCTGCCAGTGCTGCTCCCGTGCCACTGCCCCGCTGCCCTCCTGGCCCTCGTGTTGCTGCAGGGCCTGAGTGCTCTCGGGGCCGGGCACAGCCCTGGGGGTGGCAGTGCCGGGGCTGCAGCAGGGACAGGCCATGGGCACTGCTGGGGCAGTGCTGATGCCTCAGGGCAGGGCCTGGGGGCTCCAGGCTCCTTGGCCAGGCTCTCTCCACAACACTTGGCCAGACAAATGCTGAGCACAGAAAAGCCCCGGGAGCAGCCCCAGGCTGGCCGTGGGCAAGCTGGGGGCAAACAGCATGGCTGCTGCTCTGCAAGCTCCCTGCAAGGGGGACACCCTGGCAAGGAGCAGCAGAGCAGGGGCTGATCCATCCCCACTGCACTGGACACCCCAGGGCAGCGTCCCAGAGCGTCCTCATGCACCTGCCAACAACATCCCCCCTCTGCAGCCCTGGCCTCTCCCCCAGCTCACACAGGAGCCACATCCTTGCAGGCACACACACGGCAGCACTGGCTCAGGAGCCCCTGTTTGCATTGCACACAGCAGGCTCAGCACCCCCATGGTGCTGCTGTGGGGACATGGAGCTGAGTGAGCACAAATGCCATCAGCCCCTGGGGCCAGCAAGGGCTGGGGGACGGCAGGGAAACCACTCAGCTTTGTTGTGGCCTCTGAAGTCAGCCAGAAAGTTTGTTCCCATGAGCTGTGAGTTTCCTGTCCCACTGCAGATGTTGTTGCTCACAGCCAGGGCTGCCTGGCAGCCACTCCCAAAGTGCCCTGAGCATTCCTTTTGCTTCACCTTTGCTTTCCTTACTCTTTCCAGAAATCTTTCTAGATTTCTTCCTCTTACCCACCCTTGTCCCCTCTCCTGCCAACAGTCCATCCCTGTTTGCCCTTTCCTCTCTGGCCACACTCTCCATTTCTGTTCTTAAGTTGGCACCATGGGATCATCCCTTGGGGAGCAGGATCATCCTCCAAGTGCTTCAGGAATTGTCTGCAGAGTCCTGCACTGCCTCGTGCTGCTCCCTTGCCAGAGGTACCACAGGCCAGGGGGGCACATCTGGGCTGCTGTGTCTGGGTGTGGGGCTCCCTGTTGTGGGCAATGAGGAGGGGCTGGAGAGGCTCTGCAGGACTGACAGGATGGGCTTTGGGGCTGTGTGGAGAAGCTGAGGGACCTGGGCTGCTGGACCTTGTGAAGAGGAGGCTCAGGACTCATCCTGCAACTGCTCCAGGGTTGGTTTCAGAATCACAGAGTCAACAGGGCTGGAAAAGACCTTGGAGATCATCAAGTCCAACCTGTGCCCTGACACCACCTTGTCTCCCCTGAGCCTTCTCTTCTCTAGGATAAACATTCCCAGCTCCCTCAGCCATTCCTCACAGGACTTGTGTTCCAGACCTCTCACCAGCTTTATTGCCCTTCTCTGAACACACTCCAGCCCCTCCATGTCCTTCCTAAATTTGCTAGGCCAGGAATTAGACACAGCACTCGAGGTGCAGCCCCACCAGTGCTGAGCACAGGGGAAGAATCACTTCCCAGCTCCTGCTGGCCACACCATTCCTGATCCAGGCCAGGTGCCATTGGCCTTCTTGGCCACCTGGGCACACTGCTGCCTCATGTCCAGCCTGCTGTCCATCAGTGCCCCCAGGTCCCTTTCTGCCTGGCTGCTGTCCAGCCACTCTGTCCCCAGCCTGTAGCACTGCAGAGGTTTTTGTGGCCAAAGTGCATAAGTGACCCAGCACTTGGTCTTGTTAAACCTCACCTTGTTGGATTTGGGCCCTGGATCCAGTCTATCCAGGTCCTTGAGCAGAGCCCTCCTACCATCCAACAGATCAAGACTCTCAGCTAACTTGGTACCACTACGGTTCCATGAGGTCCTGGAGTGTCACAGTGGTCTCCATGATTCCTTGAGGCTTTCCAGTGTCACAATGTCCCTTTGGTTACATGGGACCCCTTGGTGTCACAAAGTCCCTTGTATCCTTGGGCCTCACAGTGTCATAATGACACCTTGGTCCCCCAGTGCCCTGCAGTGTCACAATGGATCCTTGGTTCCATGAGGTCTCTCAGTGCAGCAATGCTCTCCTTGGTTCCACAGTGTCACAATGGCCTCTTGGTCCCAAGGTGCATCACGGTTTCAAACATGTTTCCTTCATTCCTTGAGTCCCTGAGGAGCAGCACTGGCCCATTGGTTCCATGGGTCCTGCAGTGTCACAATGGTCCCAACGATTCCATGAGGTCCAGCAATGTCACAATGGTCTCTGTGGTTCCACAGGCCCCACAGTATCATGTAACTCCTCTGTTCCATAAGGCCCTCAAAGTCACAGTGAACATTTGGACCACGAGGCTTTGCTTTGTGGTGTCACATTGCAAATGCTCCCTTGGCTCCACAGTGTCCCAATGGACCTTTGATTACAGGAGGCCCCTCTGTGTCACCCTGGAGCTTTGGATCCATGCAGCCCTGCAGTGTCACAATGGCCTCCTTTGGCTCCACAGTGTTACAATGGACCACTGATTACATGAGCCCCTCAATGTCACAATGGACCTTTAGTTCTCTGCAGCCCTGCAGTGTCACAAAGGCTTCTTGGTTTCATGAGGCCCCACAGTACCACAATGGTCCTCCTGGTTCTGTGGGGACCATCAGGGTCACAATGTTCTCTCCATGGTTCCATGAGACCTCACAGTGTCACAGTGCTTTGATTATTCCACAGGCCCTCAGTGTCACAATGGTCTCCATGATTCCATGAGTCCCCTCAGTGTCACAATGGTCTCTTCGGTTCCATGACACCCAAAAACACTGTAATGGTCTCCACGGTTCCATGAGGCCCCACGGTGTCACAATGGACCCTTGGTTTGATGAGGTCTCAGTGTCACAATGATCCCTACATTCCATGGAGCCACACAGTGTCAGAACAGTCCCCTTGGTTCCATCAGGCCCAGCAATGTCACAGTGGTGTCCATGATTCCATGACACCCCACAGTATCACAATGTCCCCTTTGTTCCATCAGGCCCCACAGGGTTACAGCATTCCCTGCACACCCTGAGGCCCCGCATCTCCCAGCCCAGGCTATTGCCATGGTTCCACTCACTCCCAGTATGATCCCAGTGACTCCCAGTCTCTCTCAGTATGTCCCAGTTGACCCCAGCATGCTCCCTGTCACTCCCACTTCCTCCCAGTTGCCTCCAGCACGATTCCAGTTGCCCACAGCCACTCCAAGTCACCCTCAGTGAAGTTCCAATTGCTCCCACTAAATCCCAGTTGCCCCCATCATGGTCCAAACTGCTCTCAGCATGCTTCTGATCACTCCCAGTATGGTCCCAGTTCCCCTCAATGTCATCCCAGTTGCACCCAGCTGCTCCTAGTTTAGTCCCAGTTATGGCCAGTATGATCTCAGTGGCCCCCAGTAGAGACACAGTAACTCCCAGTTGCTCCCAGTGGCCCCCAACATGACCCCAGTTGTACCCAGTGTTGTCCCCTCCAGTATTCTTCCAGACACTCCTAGTATATTCCAGCTGCCCACAGCATGCTCATTCCCACTCATCCCAGAGACCCCAGTATGGTTCCAGTTGCCTCCAGGATGATCTCACTCATTCCCAGTATACCCCAGCTACCTCCAGTACACACCCGTCATTCCCAGTTGTTCCCGCTAGCCCTCAGTGTGGACCCAGTGTAAGGGTCGGTCCAAAGTTCTCCTCGATTTTGCCTCCTGACAGTCGCAAGGAGACCTCGAGGACCCCCACCAAGGCTGACTCCCAACAATGGTTTCCTGGCCGGGCCAGGTGGATGCTCGTGACTGTGTGCTGGTGTATTGTGTTCACTGGACTGTGCTGTCATGGCACCAACCAGAGGTTGTGTTGTACCAACTGAGGACTGCTTGACTGTACCTGTCTCCTGCAGCACCACACAATGGTCCATAAATCTTCCCACCTCTTGGCCAGAGGCCACTCATTTTGGAGAAGGACTATAAAAGAGCGACCCTCTGGAGAAGACCCCTGAGATCTCCCCATGGATGAAGACTCGTCTGTCAGCTGGCCTGTGAGGACATCCGTCTCATCTCGCTGATAGCTGTTTTCCCATCCCCTTCTTTTCTTTTTCACTCTCTATACTTTGTTTCCTATATCTCTCCCCTCTATTGCAACTGAGTTGTTGACATTTAATGAAAATGCATTGCTGTTGTTGAATAAACTGATTTTCTGCTGTTGAATAAACTGATTTTGTCCTCTGCATTTTGCCTGTTTGCATCTTTGAGATGAAACGAACTATCACGACCCCCACTCTGTATTAATAGAGGATCATGACACCAGCCAGACCTGTTACATGGTCCCTTGGTTCCATGGTGGCCTCACAGTGTCATCATGATCTCCTTGATTCCATGAGTCCCTGTATTGTCACAATATTCTCCTTGTCACAATATTCTCCTTGCTTCTGTAGTGTCACAATGGCCCCTTGCTTCCATAAATTCTTGCAGTGTCACCATGGCCCCTGGGCTCCATGTGGCCCAGCTGTGTCACAATGGCTCCTTGGTTCTCTGGGCCCCACAGCTTCATCACTGACCCTTGGTTCCACAGGGGTCCTGATTTTTGCACTGGTCAGCCGGATTCCATGAGGCACCAGAGTGTCACAATGATCTCTTTGGTTCCGTGAGGTTCCATGGTGTCTCCATGGTGTCCTTGGACCCACATTGTCACAACTGACCCATGGTTCCATGAGGTTCCACAGTGTCACCATGGTCGCTGTCAGAGGTTGGATGAGATCAATGTCCCAGACACCTGGGGATGAGCTGTCAATCAGTCACACAGTGGGCTGGTGCTGACCCAGGCTCTGATTGCCCCAGAAATCACAAGTCCCACCTGGGGGAGGCCCACGAAGGCCCAGGGGCTTAAAACACAGAGCAGGCGCTCAGCCCATGGTCCATACCCTGCCTTCTCCTGGGGTCTGTGTCTCACCCACACTGGAACCCCAGGGGTTGGGAGCCATGTGTGTGTCTATCTTCAGAGTTTCTGTCTTTCTGCCTCTCTCTCTTTCCTCTCCTTCTAATGCTCTTTATATGGAACAGTTTTGCGTACCTCAACAATTTAAGTGTTTAAAGGTTTCTTGGTTAAATAGGTTAAGTTAATCAAATTCTTCCTATGATAAGTATTTTATGTTGACTAAGATGTATTAAATCTTTGTAAAAAGTTCCTTGATTTTCTGTACTTTGCCGGTAAAATTTTTGTGTCTTTTTGAATTCTTCAGAATATCTGGCTGGGGTTTCTCCTCTGCACGAAGCACGAAGGGAAGAAACCTTTGGTCACCCCCAGCATTTCAGTGTTCTGGGGTGTTCCAGCCCTGCAGGCTCACCATGGCCTCTTGTTTCCATCAGGCCCTGCTGTGTCACACTGGCCCTTGGTTCCATGAGCATCTGGAGTGTCACACAGCTTGATGACATTTGTCCTTGCTGCCCCTGCCATCCCACTGCCCCAGCAACAGCCCCGAGCCACCCGTGAGGGACAGGCCCTGCTGGGCCAGGCCTGGGCTCAGGCCTTGGCCTTTCTGCTTCCTCCAGCCAGCCCAGGCCTTGCTCAGCATTGCAGTTCCCTGCTCACAGCCTCGGGCTCCTGCAATCCTGCCCTCAAGGATCTGCTCTCACCAGTCCCTGGGGAGCCTTTGGCACTCCCTGCCCTCAGTGGGGCCACTGATGCTCCAAGGGACTTGGAGTTTTGCTTCTGACTCCTTGAGCAGCTTCTTCAACCTTCTCTCAGTCCTTCAGGGTCCTGACTCAGCCCCAAATCCACTGCGGGGATCATAAAAATAGAGAAAGTCCTCAGGAGCACCTTGTCTTCTTCCAGTTGTCTTCAAGTTATGAGAGATTGTGCAGATGCTTGGAGTCAATTTGGAGTTTTGTTAATGAGGAAGGATTTGATGTGCACCTCATGACTTTTGTGTTTTTAATCACATGAGTATTTTTTTATTTTTCATTTTAGAGGAGAGGTGATAGAACTATTCCCCAGGTGATCTTGATGCTGAATGTTTCCTTAGGAGGTCTGGGCACTCAGAAGTACGAGCCCCTTAAGGGATGACCCTGTTTGGACAACCCGCTCCTCACCCCCAACATCAACGTGTCTCAAATCACCCACCTCGGACTGACAGGCCAAAAAAAAGATTATTAATTTACAAAACTAAAATAATATATTTTTCATAATAATACTATTCCATACTTTTATTACCTTAATTTTCTATTTATGTTAAAAAATCCATACATTTTTGGCAACCAAAAATTTTTTGGTCATTGCTTCTAAGTAACACAATTCCCTTCATTAATAAGTGACCACTATTGGCTACGGATTTCTCCAGCTTTATGATTATTAGTCCTGTTTTTAGTACCATTGTTAACTTTTTAATCATTTTCTCAGACCGTATGAAAAGGGATCCATTTGGGGTTCATGGAGACATTTCTGGGGTATATTTGAGGCCTTTTTGGGTCTGAAGAGGGAATTCAGACTGAGCTTTAGAGTCTGGAGTAAACTTGGGGGACTGGAGTGGGCACTAGGAGGGGCACTGAGGGATTGTGATGGACACTTCGGGCCCTGGGGGAGCTCTTGGAGGTCCAGGAGAGCATCTGGGGGTCAGGGAGGGGAATCTGGGGCCATTCGGGGTCCAGGGGGGACACTTGGGGGGCTCTAACGGGGCTCTCCGGGGCGCGGGGGGTGATGGGAGTTGTAGGCACAGGTATAACACGGTTCAATAGGGCCGCGGAGCATCATGGGAGTTCTGGGCACAGCTCCAATGGCTCTCGGTGGGGCGCGGTGCATGATGGGAGATGAAGTCAAGGCTGGAATAGCACTCTATGGGAACTGCGAAGCATCATGGGAGCTGTAGTCCCGGAAGTGGCTCTGACGAAAAAAGAAAACTCCTCTTTGCCAGACCTCCTGAGAGACCCTGGATCAACATCAATCACAGAATGCTGCAATCACCTCTGCTCTAAAGAGAGCAGTAATAAAATGCACCCTTGAAAATAGGAATGGATATTTCTAAGAAGCTCTTTCAGATATTTCTCCATAAGTGGAGTTGAAAACCTTCCTAAAATGAACTGCACCAGAGCAGAGGGAAATCAAGGCAGAGCCATGGTTTGTCAGGACTTGCTTGATCCCAATGAGCCCCGTGGTGCATTTGGTGCTGCCAAGCAGCTCCAAATAATATTTTGGAAATATTGGCTCTCTCTCTGCAGTGCTGCGTTTGCCAGGAGCCCAGCCCAGCTCAGCAGCACAGACACAGCACAAGGATTTTAATGACCCTCTCAGGGTTGGGGCTGAGTCCCTGAACATCAGTCCCTGAGAGGGAGTTGAAGAAACCTCTTAAGAATTCAAAGTCAGACACAAACTCCAAAGTTTTTCTTACTTTTAGTGAGTCCCACAGATAAACATGAAGAAGAAGATTTCCCAAGGGTTGAATTAGAGCAGAAAATTGGTGACAATGATGTCAGGTTGGAAAAAATAGGATAAAGGAGGAAGAGAAACCTCTCAAGAATTCAAAGTCAGATTCGAAGTCCAAAGTTTCCTGAAGTTCTAATGGGTCCCACTGAGGGACATGACAAAGAAAGTGTCCCCAGGTGCAGGTTTTATTGTTTTTATGTTACAATTTTAAAGTATCAATTTTTTCATTTTATGATATAATTCTTAAGTGGGCTTACTGTTTTTATATTACCTTTTTTGGTCTGGATTTTTTCTTTTTCTGAATGAAGCAGAGAGATGGGACTTCTGAGTTGCTTTAGAAAGTTTGGTTTAATTTTTTTTATTTTCTATCCAGTCAGAAAGGGTAAATTTGTCTTACAGATGTTCACAGCATGGCGTAAAAGTCACAGGACTTATGGTTACAAGGTCTTTTAAGTATTTATTACGCAATAAAACACTGTCAATAGAGATATTTAAATTTCTAATTCAATACTAAGTTATTTTGTCTTACTGACTCATGCTACAGTGTGAACTTTCTTAGCCAATTATATCCCGACACACAAACTTTCATTGCTGCACTCTAAAACTTCTTGTTCCCTTTGTAACTACCTTTATTTTTTCTATATCTTAAATTCTAAAGCTAAACCTATCCCTACTTAACTATGCATAGTTCTAAGCTTCAGCTTACAGACCCAGTGTTCTGAGAATTCCTTGCATTTTGAATTTCAACACCCAGGTCCCAGTGAGAGCAGAACACTGTTGGCACTGATGACAGGTGGGGACAAAGAAGAGAAAGGTGTCTCTGATGCTGAGCACACCTGGATGTGTTTCAGGAATGCCAAGGGCCAAGGGCTGAGCCCCAGCCCCTGGCAAGGCAGATCCTGTCCCTCCCTCATTGCTCAGGGCTCTTCCCGGGCCACTGGGCTCTGGCCATGTGCAATGCCAAGGGCAGCACCATGGGGCGGCCCCTGCCAGGCTGCTGAGCAGGGACAAGGAGGCAATGAGGCCCCAGCACAGCAAGGCTCACTTGTCCCCTGCTGGCCTCAGGCCCAGGGCCAGCCTGCATGGCCCAAGTGCTGCAGGAGTTGGCTCTGTCAGGGCCTTTCAGCTGCTGCCCATCCCTGTGGCGTCTGCAGCCCAGGCTGTCCTACGGTGTCCATGCCCTGCGCCTCTGTCCCTGCAGGCTGTCGTCATCCCCCGGCTGCCCCACCTCGCTGGCCCCTTCCTTTGCTGACAGCTCTTCCTCCTGCCTGCCTCTGCCTGCACACACAGAGCCCTGGCCTTGACACCAAAATGTTTCATTCAATTTTTACTGTGCCTGTGAACTTTCAGCAGAGAAACATGGGATTTGGTCAGGTAGTTTAAAACATGACAATTTCAAAACACTGGAAATCCAGAGGCTACTAAAGCAGAGTTTGTAGTTGGAATGGTCCATTATTCATTATCCTCCTTCTTCCCACTGCTCATTTGTCACATCCCAACTCCAGAGGAGCAGATTATGGAAAGCAGACCTGCAGGGAGTGGTGGAGGCTTAAATCCAGAGAGAGGAAGAAAGAGTGAAACCAGGAAAGAAAATACTTCCAGTTGTTTCCTTGATCATAACTGTTGGAACCCTGGACACTGAGAGTTTTAGACTTTCTGTGCTGACAGATACTGACCCACAAGCAAATACAGTTTTTGACCTGAGGCTGTGGAGAAGGCTTCGAAAACTGAATGACAGAACTGGGATCACTGATGTGAAGTTTAAATAAAAGTGTGTAATATCACACGGTAGAAATTTTGGAATTTAGGGTTTTAGAATATAGTAATATGTAGAAGGCAAGATGGAGGTTTCTTTCTTGTTCACCTTCTTCTTCATGGGTCTAGGTGGGATCTTGTTTAATTGGATAGGAAATTCCTCATTGCAGGTCACAGGTGATTTGTTATTGGGTTAAAAGTAAAACTAATTTAGATGTTCATTCTTAATTGGACAGTTAGGCCTTAAAAGGCCTTGTAAAGACAGAGATACATCACCATTTTTAGCTTGTTAGCTAGAAGTGCTGTAGAACTCACTGTAATTTAGATAAGAATAAATATCGGAGTCAAAACACGAAATACCATCTCTCGAGCTTTTAATCCTGACTCTGGCAGAGGAGAAAAAAGAAGACAAAACACAATAAGAACAAGCAGAAATAGCTCTGTACTCCATATGCAATATTCAGATGATGAGGTATGTTGCTCGTTTTTAATGCCAAATTGCAGTACCTTGCAAATTGTTCCTGGATTACAGCAAACCACAGACCAATAACTGACCCAGTTTGGCTCCTATATCAGAAATCATTAAACCAAGATGTGTTTCCCTGCAGCTGAGAAGGCACTTTGATTCCTTTTGTTCTGAGTTTGTCCTGAGTTCATGACTTCAGATGAACTGGAAGGGTCCTGGCACCACAGAATGTGGCTGCAGTGACAAGAATCAAACTCCCAAATCACTATTAAATGCACTCGATCCGCACCTCCCATGGCCCAGCAGCAATTCCTGCCTCTGCCCCCTGCTCTGTGTCAGCCTGACGGGCACGGCTCTGGTGTGCAGGGCTGGCTCCTGCAGGACACAGCGCTCAGAGCTGCTCTGTGTCCCGCAGCTTCGGCATCTCCGGAGCCGCTCCATTCCCGCTCTGCCGCCGTTCCCTTCGGCATCTCCAGCACTGCTCCCAGAACAGCTGCCGGGCCTGTTCCACTCTTTATCCACCCATTTTCCATTGATGCTCCATTGAATCACGGAATCACAGAACTTAGGTTGGAAAAGACCTTTGAGATCATCCAGTCCAACCAATGACCCAACACCACCTTGTCATCAGACCATGGCACTGAGTGCCACATCCAGTCTTTCCTTAAACACTTCCAGGGACGGTGACTGTTGGATCCCAGAAACCTGGGAGTTTTGAACTTTTTGTACTTTCTGATACTGACCCCCAGGAGAACACTGCTTTTGACTTGAGGCCTTGGAGAAGGCTTCCAAATTTGAATAATAGAGTTGGAGTCACAGGTTTGTTAGTGGAATGAAAGTGTGTGATTTCACAGGCTGAAGGGTTTGGAATTTGGGGTTTTTAGAATATAGTAAGAAGTATGGGACAAGATGGAAGGTTTTAAGAGCTTGTGTTGGTTTGAAAGTAAAACCAATGTGGGACTCCAAGTCAGGAATACAATTTAATAGGAAAAAAAAGAAAAAATAAAATACATGCAATAATACAAAAGAAAAACCACCAACAGAGTCAGAATCCAAGCTTACACCCTGTCAGTCAGTAGCAGTCCATATAAATGGTGGCTGCAGTCCTCCTGGATGACAGATGTGGCTCCGTTGAAGCAGTGCTCCTGTAGAAGGTGCAGTTTTCCAGCGATGATGTAGAAAAGGTCTGACTTTCCTCTGGGATGCAGTGGAAAGGGCTGCCTTCACGTCCCAAACCCCAGTTTTTTATCTAGGTAGGAAAGGCTTGGCTCCTGCCCCTGCCTGGGGCATCTCCCAAAGAGGTGATGTAATCTTATCAGTCACACAATAGGACTTAATGGCCCATTAACAGAATATATCTTCTGGAGGAAGGATGGGTTGTGAAAAGATAATGATGATCATCCCCCTGACTTTATCAGATGGCACATCAGCAGAGGATATCTCCCACAGAGATAAGGATCACCACCCCTCATACATTTCAACAGATGGTGATAGAATACACATTTTTGCATTTTACCCCAGGACAGTGTTTTCTCTTTCTGTCTTCTTCTTCCTTCTTCTTCATGGTTTCAGGTAGTAGTTTCTGATTGGACAGTTAATGCTGCCCAGTGGGTCACAGCAGTTTGGTTATTTAGTGAAAAGTATAAATTAATATAGGTGTTAGTTCTTTATAGAATTTTATAACTTTAAAAAACCTTGTAACTAGCTCGATACGCCTCCACTTGCTGGCTTTTAGCTGGTGGCTTGACGTGTTGCAGAACTCTCTGTACTTTAAATATGATTTATTAAACAACCAAGCCCAAACTCGAGAAAATTCACTTCCTTCATGTTTTTAATCCTGACTCTGATTAAAAACAAAAGAAAATTAAGACAAACCACTAATTAGGTGGTTCACTTACCTCATTTACAAGTGACTCCATCACTTCCCTGGGCAGCCCATTCCAATGCCAAATCACCCTGTGAATAAATTTTTTCTACTGTTCAGGATAAACCTTCCTTTGGTGCAGTTAAGGCTGTGTCCTCTTGTCCTGTCCCTGTTCCCTACAAGAAGATCTCAACCCCCACCAGGCGGCACCCTCCCCTGAGCCTCCTCTTCCCCAGGATAAACATTCCCAGCTCCCTCAGCTGCTCCTCACAGGACTTGTGTTCCACAGCTTCTCCCCTGTTGTTCCACAGCCACTGCTCCTGTTCCAGTGCAGCTGCAACCCCTCCAGTGGTGCTGCTCCCACTCCAGTGCTGCTGTTCTGTGACAATGTGAGGACATTGTGACACTGAGCAGAGACATGGTACTGTGGGGCCATTGTGACATTGAGGGGACAGATGGAACCCTGGGGCCATTGTGACACTGCAGGGCCTCCTGGAATTATAGGGCCATTGTTACACTAAGGGGACACATGGAACTCTGGGTCCCTTGTGATACTGAGGACACACATGACACTTTGGTGCCATTGTGACATTGAGGGGACACATGGAACCCTGATGCCATTGTGACACGAGGGGACATGGAACGCTGGGGCCACTGCGCCACTGCAGGGCCTCCTGGAAGCGTGTGGCATTGTGACACTGAGGGGACACATGGAACCATGATGCCATTGTGACACATGGAAACCTGAGGCCATTGTGACGTGAGGGGACACATGGAACCGTTGGGCCATTGTGACACGGCAGGGTCTTTTGGAGCTATGGGACCATGGTGATAGTCAGGAGACACATGGAACCGTGAGGCCATTGTGGCATGAGGGGACACATGGAACCATCGGGCAATTGTGACATGGCAGGGGCTCTTGGAACCGTGGGACCGTGGTGACACTGAAGGGACACATGGAACTGTGGGGCCATTGTGACACTGAGGGGACACATGGAACCGTGAGGCCATTGGGAAACTGCAGGACCTCCCAGATCTGTGGGGCCATTGTGACACTGGTGGGCACATGAAAGCTTGAGGCCATTGTGTCACTGAGGGGAAACAGGGAATCCTGAGCAATGGACATAGGATCTGTCCCCACATGTCCCAATGGCATTAGGGTACATTGTGAACCAGGATCAACTAACACTCGATATTTCTGTGGCTCTAATGTGCCAGGTCATCAGATCCACACCATCCAAAAGATCCAGTTTTCCCGTCCCTCTCTCTGGCTAGAGGCAGGGCCCCACTAGCCATGGTTATTATTTCTTTCCTGGGGATACATGCTGGAGGTTCCTTCAAGGGGATCTGACAGATCATCCTCCCTTCTGTAATACCCAACACCTCAGTCATGGGAGGCTGAGGCTACCTTCACTTTAGTGGAGCTCCCTCAGTTTGTGTTTTCCCCCCTGAGCTGACACACCTGTGCTGCCAGGACAGAAGTGGGTTTCCCATCCCACCTTCTCGTGTCTTCCCCATGGTCACACAGAAAGAACCACAGGTGAGCTCATGGGTTGTACCTTCTCTGTCTTGCTGGGGGATACTGGGCTCTGATTTTGGGGCCTGTGACTCACACTGGTGCTGCACTGATTTTCCTCATCTCCTCCCTCATCTCCCTCATCTTCTCTTGGAGGCTCTTGACCATGGCAGAGACAGGAGCCTGCATTGGGCCATTGATCATACTCCCAAAATTTCTAAATTTGCTGGTGACAGAACCCACTGTCTCTCAGTTGTTATTAGCATTAATTGTTTCAGTAAAGGTGGTGTAGTGAGATGGCCCCAGGTTTGTCAGATTCCATCTCTGCCCTGTGCACCTGACCTTGTCAGGGTCATTGTCATGCTGTTTGTCCCTCCCAAAGAGCACCTCCAGCACTGCCACTTCTCTCGGCTGTTGGATCCCTTCCTCAAGGGTCTTCCAAGGCATTCTACGGTGGTGCTCCTGCATTCTGTCTCTGTGGACAAACCTCTCTCTCACACTCATTAAAAGTCACTCCCAGAGGGAAAGGAGGCCTGGCTCCCTTACAAATACCTGCTCCACACCTGAGTCCTGGGTCAAGAGTCCCAAATTCCTTGCCTCAATACCATCCAGTTGGACGCCTGTACCCATAAGGTCCCAGACCCAAAGTAACCAAGTTTTAAAAGCCTCACGGCCCCATCATACAATGTCTTTTTACAGATTACAGAGACTTTCATATGACAGGGACTCGGTGATGATCTCAACCTCTGGCTCCCCTGCTGGTTGTGAGTGCCCTCCTTTCTTATCCTTATCAACTAGGTGCTTTGTTCTCATCCTAGATTTCTTAGTTTCCACAGGGGTGACTGCTGCTGGCTACAAGTGCTCTTGCAGTACATTTGGAACCTGGACAGATGTAATGTCTGTGGGTCCCACTGCTGCACCATCAGACTCTCCCTCTTTAAGGCAGGGGGAGGGTTTCTCACCAGCTGGAGCAAGGTACTCCTTCAGCATCTGGCTCATCTCATGTATCTCCTTCACTGTAACCCCTACCCACTCTGGGTGGTTTCTTTCTGAAGTGGGCTGTGGGGCAAGGTCAGGCTCTGGGGCAGGGTTAGGCTCTGTGGAAACACCCCTAGTCTCTGGAACAGGGTCAGTCTCTGCAGCAGCATCCCGATTTCCTGGGGTTGTTATCCAAGTCAATGTCCCCTTGTCTCTGAATGTTAAACAGAACAGGCAGATTAGCAACACCAGCCACTGTATGATATCATTAGCATTTAGAGTGGATTTGAAGCCTTTGAAAACTGGTGGGGTGGACCTAAACAACTGGGTGATGGGTTGGGAGAAAATTTCCCCTGCTCTCACTTCCTCACATTAAGTACCATTATTGAAGTAATCCCAAAACCACACAGATAGAGTGTGATAGCTCTAAATCCATGTACTTACCTTCCAGAGAGAGTTAAAAATCCATGAATTCCTCACCTTATCAACCCACAAGATGAATTCTATAATAGTCTCAGTACCCTTAGTGATAGCACCCGTGTTGAGATAAGGGGCTGCAAGTGGGAGAGATGTAGCTGTGACCACGTGCAGCCCGAGCCAGGGTAAGCTGGACACCATGGTGCCACCTAAAACACAAAATCAGGTCACACAAGAACTATTATTCCTTTTCCAGCCTTTCCACTCAATGCCCACAGGTTCCACCGTCGGGTGCCAAAATCACTCCTGGTTTGAATAAAAGACAGGTGTGTGCTAGGGAAAGCAGGGCCTTCCCTTGAAATGGAGAAAGCAAATCCCTCCCTCTGAATTAGTACAATTTTGAAATTAAGGGGCTCTCAGACCAAGATATGGGGATAGGAATGACAGTTCTTTACCAGTATATCTAAGAAGGCAAACAGAACAACAACTCTGGAATTAACAAGAAGCAGAACAGGAACCCAGTTCCAGTCCTTCTCGGCCACAGGCACTTTCCCCTGTGCTGCAGTCACCGTCACCGCTGGCAGTGAGCGCTGGCAGGTTCCCGGTGGACGGGGCAGATGTGACGATCCCGGCACCTGCAGGGGCTGGGGGTGATGGCAGCTGTGTTCCAGATGGGAAGGGATGGAGGAGAGGCAGGATGCTGGGATAACAGCAAGCTGAAGCGGGAGGGCGTCCAAGCAGGGGTGCAGGGTCCAAAACAGAGAGGCAGCTCCCGGCGTTGGGATGGTGGGGGGGTAGCAATGACCTTTCTGCTCCGAGAGCCAAAAGCGAGCGAGAGCCAGCAACTGCCCCCCACCCTCCTTTACCTGCTTCCAATCTCACCGTGTTCCCCCATTCCCTCCCCCCACCCTCCGAGAGAAACTCCCAAAAAAACAGGGATGCCCTCCCTGGTGCTAGGACCTAACCATCAGTGCTTCTTAGCATGTCAATGGGAAAAAAATTCCACAGGCAGAGAGGAAAGGAAAAACCAACCCCCAACAGACGCTTATCCAGTTCTTCACTGATTTGAGGTTTATCAGCTATTGCAGACACTGGGATGATGGTATAATGTTTCAATGTTTGGTAATAATCTAATTTTACAAGTGTTTTTAATTATATCTGTTATCGGAAATGTTTTGGATTGTTATATCAGAATTATTCCCAGTTACTGTAAGTTTTTGGTTTTACTACATGTATTGTTTTGTTTTGAATTTCCTTTCATGGCAAGAATCATGCATGCTGTTTTTAAAACAAAGAAGGGGGAGTTAGCTCCCAAATATTTACATATTTACAAAAAACATTTTGCAATATTTATACAAAAAAAGTAAAATTTTGAATGTAAGGCTCTTGAATTGAATGTACAATGACAAAGACTAATTAATTCATTAACTTAAGGAGAAGGTGTGCATGTGTTTTTATCATCAACAACTTCAAAGTAGTCACCTGTTTTTTCAGCCAAATATCAATTGCCTCCAAGAAAATGAAGCCCAGTGAGAAGAAAAAGAACCTAATCACCACGCAGCCTTCGTGGCCAGAGCAAAATCAGAAGTAGGGCTGCCAAGACATAGCTGTGTCTGGAAATTTACAGGTAAATTGCCAAGGAAAGCCTTAGGTCATCATCATGGTATAGTGCTCCTACTAACCTTCTTCAGTAATTCCCTGTTCCAGGATCCAAGAGCACATTCAGTGATGTCAAAGATTAACATTTCAAGCTAATTGACTATTTGGACTTTAAAACAATGGTCATTTATTCCCATTTGCCTAGGAGACATTGGACATTATTCTTTTGTTTTCTCATGCTGTGAAACCCTGTGTCAATGACCTGATAGAATTTGCTAAGTTTTGTTGATTGTAATCTGTCGTTTATGTATCTTATCCCATATCTAACAGATAACCAGTAATAACCTTAATGAGATAACACCCTCACAAGAGAGAGCTATTTTATCATCAGAACATATGAACCTTCTTTGAATTAATGAAAAAGGGTGAGATGTTGCAGTCAGGTAGACAAATTATAAAAGAAAGGCTTCATAAAATCAGGTCTTGCTAAATTAATAGCTAGCCTGTCACTTCTTCTATGTGCAGCTAAGTTACTTGATTGTTTCCATGTGAAAACAATCTTAAGCATGAAAACAATTAACACAACAAGCTATTCTGGTAAGAGAACCATTTGCACCTGCAAGAAATAAGAAATCTGTCCTGCTGGGGACAAGGACGTTCATTCCCTTCCAGGAGCCCAGTGCCCGGCTGGGGCTCCAGGGCAGGGGGTCCTTGAGCAGCTGCCCCAGAACCTCCGCCAGGGTCTCCCAGCGCAGCCGGAGCCGCTCGGCCTGGGGTCCCCAAAGGCCTCAGCCCGCCCCAAGTCCCTGCCAGGAACCCTCCACTCCCTCCAAGCCAGCATCCCCCACAGCCCCTGCAAGTTCCCCCCATGGCACCGGCCGTGGCCGTGTCCCCACATGTCACTGGCCATGTCCCACCATGTCCTCACCCATGGCTGTGTCCCCACCATGTTTCCATCACTGTCCCCCACATCTCCATCCATGCCTGTGTCCCCCCATGTCCCCACGAATGGCCACATCCCCCTCCATGTCCATGTGTCCCCATGTCACTCTCCAGGTCTGTGTCCCACCATGTCATTGTCCCTCCGTGTCAGACCCATGTCTCAGTTCAGTGTCTTTATTTTTACCCCAGTGTTGGATGTTTTAAAGGGATGTAGAGAAATGAAAAGTAAATCAAGGCCAAAAGAAAAGAATTTCTGTGTCTGTGCAAGCTGAAGATCCACGTGCTTGGGAGGGAGGGAGGGAGGGAAGATCATTTTTGGAGGAGTTTCCACCCCACTATCTCCAAAATCTTGGTCTTTGCCTGAGTTCATCACCATTTGGCTGTGGAAGACACCCTTGGGTAATAGGAAATCAAAATCCTGGAATCACTGAGGTTAAATGTAGTAGTTTTGCTTTATTAATTTGAGTTTTTTTGTTGTGAGAGAGGATTAAGAAGTAGACAAAAAACAGGTTTTACTTTAAAAGGTATAAAGAGAAATTTTATTACTAGAAACTATAAGAAAAAAACCCTTAGAAGAAAACTAAACTTTTTTGTTTGTTGGTTTGATTTTTGTGGTTTTTTTGACCATCCAACACCAATCCTCCCATGGGGGATGGAGCTGGAGCAGAGCACAAAGCTCTTCCCACACTCGAGGCACTCACAGGGCTTCCCTTAGTGGTGACTCCGTTGGTGTCGGGTCAAGTGAGAGCTCCGTGAGAAGCTCTTCCCACACTCAGGACACTCGTAGGGCCTCTCCCCAGTGTGGATGCGCCGGTGCAGGATGAGATGGGAGTTGTGCTTGAAGCCCTTCCCGCAGTCGGGGCAGCGGAAGGGCCTCTCCTCTGTGTGAATCCGCTCATGTAGGAGGAGATTGGAGCTGGTTTGAAACCTCTTCCCACATTTGGGGCACTCGTAGGGCCTCTCCCCAGTGTGGACGCGCTGGTGTCTTCTCAGGCCAGAGCTCCGTCCAAAGCTCTTCCCACATTCCAAGCAGGTGTAGGGCCGTTCTCCTGTGTGGATCACCTGGTGCTCCATCAGATGAGAAATACTCCTGAAGCTCTTCCCACATTTCCCACACTCATATGGCCGTTCTCCAGTGTGGATCACCTGGTGTCGGATCAGGCTGGAGCTGTAGTTGAAACCTTTCCCACATTCCAAGCACTTGTGGGGCTTCTCCCCTCCAGGAGGCTTCTCCACCAGCTCTGAGCTCTGCCTGGATCTCCGGCCGCCTTCCCGGCTCAGGGAGGGTCTTTCCTCCTCACAGGTCCCTGGGCTGGGTTTGCAGCCCCTCCTCGAGAGAGATCTCCGGGACTTTTCTGCCTCCTCCATCCCCACACACCTGAGGAATGAAAATTCCTGGTTTAGGGGGAAATAACAAGAAGAGAGCTCCATAAACTGGGTGTTCCTCCTCGCCCAAGTTCATCTCTGGAAGTCATTGAGCATCTTGTGTCTGTAATAACCTCCCAAACAACAAGATTCCCACCCAAAATCCCCCAAACTTTAAGACACAGATCAAAACCTCCCCAAATATCAAGATTCAGACAAAATCCCCTCCAAATTTGTGCTGGGTTGAAAGCAAAACCTGTGAGAGACTCCAAGTCAGAAATACAATTTCACAAGAAAAACATAAGAGAAAAAAAATCCATGCAATAGTACAAAAGAAAACAACTGACAGAATCAGAATACAACCTGACACCCCGCTAGTTAGGGTGGTGGTAGCAGTCCCGATGAAGTGGTCTTGTTGTAGTAGTGATGCTGTAGAAAGGTCTGGTAGCTCTTGTCCTCTGGAAACCAGTGGGTAAGGGCTGCCTTGGTGTTCCAAATCTCAGGTTTTATCTAGGTAGGAAAGGCTTGGCTCCTCCTCCTGGCTGGAGCATCTCCCAATGGGATGATGGAATTTTATCAGTCATGCAGTGGGACTCAATGGCCCATTAACAGAAGATATCTTCCTGGAGGAAGGATGGGTTGTGGAAATGATAAAGAACACTGCCCCACCTGGTTTTAACAGATGGCCCATTAGCAGAGGATATCTCCCAGAGAGATAAGGATCACTGCTCAACCTGTTTTTTTCCACCACTCTTTGTTCTTTTGTTTCTTCCTAGGACCTCTGACTGGTTACTTCATGTTTGCTGCTGATTTCTTCTTCCTTTTGAAGATGAAAATGGTAAAAATGTCTTTGACCTGCCTTGCTGGATATTGTGAAGAGGAACAGTCATCTACTGCAAGTGGAAGTGTCACAGGTGGAGCAGAGTTCTGTGAGTGCTGTATCAAACCAGACCTCGTCAGAGCTGCCAGAACAACTGCTCCATGCTGCCCTTCACTGCTCTGCCTGTTCCCCACTGTTTCATGCCAGAGTAATTTAACTGCTGTTAATTGGGTGTGTGTTTCACTCGAGGCAGTCCAGCAGAACCAGCAGAAAGCAGCCCCAGAATGAATGGGGCTCTGCAGAGGAGCTCCAGACTATTCATCAGCCTGCCCGCAGAACTGGCTCCAACTCTGAACCCTTGTGACCACACTCTGAAGAAGACATACTTCTGATATTTCTGATGCACTTATCACTGAGGCACTGCATGTGCTTGTGCAGGTAAGAATCCCAAAGTACTTTCTGTCAGGAAAATTAATCCACAAACACCAGAGGTTCATGTCCAAACAGGAGACAGAGGAATCCTTTTTGCTTCATTCAAATAAAGGGAGAGGCCATGGGACATTCCCCTGGGATCTCTCACATTTTTGGAGGACGCAGCCTCCTTTTTATCCTGTTTTCCCGGCCGCATTTCCCTCTCTCTTTCCCCATTGGCTGAAGTACTTGAGAGGCACAGAATTCCCGGAACGCCTCATACCTGAAATTCCCCTCTAATGTATAACCCTCCCTTTTAATTTTTAATTCTTACAGAATTCATAGTTTTCCCCCGTTGCTTCTTTCATCTTTCAGTATCCAATTTCATTTATCAGCAGCCCTACAGTTTGTTTGTAAAGGCAAATATCTCTTCCCATTCATCAGTCAGTGGAATCCATTCCATTGTTTCTTTTATCTCTCAGTGCTAGCCTTATCTACAGGCTGATCCACAGCTCATTTGTAAAGACAAATTCAATATTCCTCTCAATCAAAATCCAGTTTTTACTGAGCACTACATGTGACTATATACCAATTACAGGAAGGCTGTAATATTTTACTGCAATCACATAGACAAACCTTACATAGACAAACTCTCACATAGACAAACTTTACATTTGGACTTAGTAAAATCTTATTTCCCATAACCCAGACTTGATCCAGTCATCTTGCAGTCAGATCTCTGTTTGCTCTTGCCAGGCATCCTCGTTGTCAGGCTGCATTTGCTGATTAAATCTGCAGTACTATCAGTCTCATTTGCATTACCCATATCCACATCTCCCCCGTTTCTTTTAACTAAAAATACACTCTTAAGCGATTTGTCGATTAAATTCTTAACACACTGTAAAATACAAGGAATAATTACTACAATGCATAATATGATGCCTAATGCATACAAACCTATTTGAACTAAATTCCGAACCCAGCCAGTGAGTCCCCAGTGCCCTAAGAGCCAGTTCAGCCAGTCGTACCCATTATCTACCCGAAGTTTATTCACACCTTCTTTCAGGGCTTGAATGCTGGCATAGATGGGCTGGGAGTGGTCAGAAAGGTTAAGGCAACACATCCCATCGAATTCCTCACCCACAGGTCCCTGTGCTAAAAGCAAAAAGTCTATTGCTGCTCTATTTTGCAGAGTAGCATGTCTAACACAGTCAACCTCAGTTAAAAGTCCTGTTCCTGGGTGTCCTCCTTCCATGGTGGTATTACAGGTGGGTCTTCAGGTGCTGCAGTTAAAGGCAAATCCTCCAGTGCTGCATTCAGGGGTTCTCAAAATGGCTTCACATTATTTGCAGGGATCCACTTGGAACCATTCTCTGTAAGGACACATGAAAAACCTCGACCCCAGGTGATCAAAGGATAAGGCCCCAATATTTTACCGGATTCTGGATCTTTTATTAAAACAGGGGGCCTTTCCATATGTTGCAATTCTGAATTACAATTAAAATGTGAACAGTTGGTGGATTGGGGTCCATAAAAGAACAATTCGAAAACTTAAAAACATAAAGAGCTTTCTGCTGTCTCTCGGCAGGGGTGCCATCTCCAGCTCCCACTTTTTGTAGTATAAGAGAGAGCCATGAGCTCATTCAATGCTAGATTGGTCTGTTGGGGAATGAGGGATACCTGTTTTGTGACTAATTCCCCATAGAGCAAAAAAGGCAGCAGCTCGATGGGAAGTATAAGCTGGGCCGTTGTCGGTCTTCACCTCAGAAGGTGCACCAAGAGTTGCAAAAGCAGCAGTAAAGTGTCTGCAGACATCTTTAGCTGTTTCCCCTGAATGGACTGATGCAAAAAGAGCGCCAGAAAAGGCGTCAATAGAGGAATTAATGTATTTTAAACGGCCAAACTCAGCAAAATGAGTAACATCTCTTTGCCAGATTTGAAGGCTTTGAAGCCCTGGGGATTAACACCTGCTGCAATGGAAGGAAAATAACACCTTTGACAGTCAGGACAAACAGTGATAATTACTGAAGCTTGGGCTTTAGTAATGCCAAAGTTCTGAATCAAAGCAGCAGCGTTCTGGAGAAAAAAAGAATGACTCAATTTAGCTTGGTCCATCTTCTGTACAGAATTTAGTACATGCATTGCTAAAAGATCAGCCTGCGTGTTCCATTCAGCCAAAAATCCAGGAAGGTCTGTGTGTGATCGAATATGCATAACAAAATAAGGAGATGTTCTATTTTCTAAGGAAAAAACAAGAAGCTGTAACCAATAAAAGAGTTCTGAATATTCAACCTCTTTCAAAACTGATGCTTCAGCTGTCATCACAGTTCCTGCAACATAAGCTGAATCTGCTACCAAATTAAAGGGATCAGAAAATTTTTTTAAAACTCTGACAACAGCAGCTAGTTCAACAATTTGGGGAGACCCCTCAACTGTGGACACATCTGATTTCCGAGCACCAGGTGAGGGATCTCTTCCATACCATCACCGATTTATGAGAGCGACCAGAACCATCTGTAAGTACTGTTAAAGCTTTAAGTGGGACTTCACTTCTGTTTGGTTTTTCTATCAATTGGAATAAAGGGGTTAAAAGCTTATGTTTTGGTGGGTGTATTGAAATTTGCCCTCTGAATTCAGCAAAGGCCATCTGAATAGCCACAGATTCCTGAAATATCCAATCCAAATAAAAGGTGGTAATAGTCATGTAAATAGTGGAAAAATCCACTCCTGCCAGGGAAGTTAGTCTCTGTCAGGCTTTAACAATCAGCTGTGCCATCATTCCATGCTGGGTACTGATGGCTTTGGTTGCTTGCTGTGGCAAAAAAATCCATTCCATGATAAACAAAGGGTCTGGTTCATCGGAGTCCCATTGAAGTATCAAAGCATGAAGCTGTTTAGCTGTGCCAAAATTATGAAAAGAAGTGCACATAGTGCACCTTGCCGTTTTGCTAAGCTCTGCCCTGCAGGGCTTGATGAGTTTGTGAATTGAGTCTTCTAGGTGATAAAAGGTCTGAGTCTCCTTTTAGCAGTTCAAACAAAGGACTCAGCTCTGCATTTGTGTAAGAGCCAGAAATGAGGGATGTGGGGCTCCAGGTGGCTCTTTCAAATGCTGTTTATTGTATCCAGATGATGCAGCAATTGACGGGTCATGGAGCCTTTCCAGGCACAGCTGTAGGTTCGTCTGAAGCATCTCTAGTTCTGGTTACAGTGCATTCTATACGTTTCATTACAGAGCATCTCAATACATGACACCCAATCGATACCTTTACTGTTACCTATAGCCTGTCCTTACTACTAACATAAACATATTCATGTTACTATTGTCCAATCACAAAAGATTACTATGTTACAGTTTAAGCTAGAAGTTCTTTTTCAGTTTTCTTGCAGTGGAAAATTCTGAGATCTTTTCTCTACTTGCAACATTGGCTTTCTTGTTTGTCTGTGAAAATCTTTTTGCTTGGTAAAAACTTTTTTCCAAAATCTTTTGTTTGAGGTGGCTTATCCTTTGCTCTAAATCATAAAAGCCCCTTCCAACTCACTTGCTCTTTGCCTTCTAGTCACCCAGTCAGACTGGCTCAGCAATTCTTCTACATCAAAATTTGCTATGATTTGTATTCCTACTTCAGATTCTACATTCAAAGACCTTTCTGTTACACATACATATATCTGTGAGACCTTCCTGTCAAATCCTTATCATTTCCAACACCTGCCGCTTCTCACAAGTCCACTATTATATTTTTTAAGACTTCATAAACCTTTAAAATTTTAAAATGAGCGTCGTTTCTCACACCCTGCACTGCCGGGGTAAGAGGTGCAGCTGGAAGGAGGGAGGGTTGAGGGAAAGCTGGTTTGAAGGGTCTCCATTTACTTCTCATTATCCTGCTCTGAGTTTTTGGAGTTTTCTGCCAGAAATCTTTTCCCTTCTCCACTCATCCACAGGGGTTTGCAGCAGTTTTCCCATTTTGGGGAAAATCAAAGCCATGCACTGATGCTCCTAATTAGGGGTAGGAGAAGTGAGGCTCCAGAGCTTCCCGCTGAGCCGGAGGCAGGGAACACGCGGGGCTGGGAAAGGCGTGCCGGGAGCTGCGGAGAACTTTGTTTGTGTTTCCAGGCCAATGGCGGCTCGGGCCCGGGCCCGGGCCCGTTCCAGGGCTGTTCCTCATCTCCGCCTTTGCCCTCACACAGCCGGGGGGCCCTGAGAGCGCGGGCCGAGGCTGGGCCGTGTACAGAGCCCGCCCCTCGCTGCCATTGGCTGATTGTGCCAATGTCACTCCTGGTTGTCGCGCGCTGATTGGGCAGAGCAGCAAAGGCGCCATTGTGGCAGCGTCTGTGCGGGCCCGGCAGCGGCGGCAGCGGCCGGAGCCCGGGGAGGCGGCGGCGGAGCTCGGAGGCGGCCCCAGCGCAGGTGGGAGCCGCGCTCGGTTCTGCGGGGGCTCGGGGCTCGGGGCTCGGGGCTCGCTGCGGGCCGAGGGGGCGGCAGGGGGCTCTGGCGGGTTGGTTGTGCCGGTGCCGGCCCGTGTTGGCGCTGGGCTGAGGGCGCTGCGGGAGCGGCTGCCCGCGGTCTCCTTCCTGCTGGGGCCTCGGCAGGAGCTGGTGCCGGGGCAGCGCTGGCTCGTCCCGGTTGCTGTGGGTGGCACAGAGGTGTCTGCCCTGTGCCCGGGGCTGTGCGGGAAAATTCCCGTGGCCAGAGGTTTGTGTGCCCAAAGGAGACAGAGCAGTCCTGTAAAAGTGACTTTATTGATGAACAAAGAGAGAGGCCATGCGGCATTTGCCATGCGGTCGCTAAAGCGCCGCCTCCTTTTTATCCTCATTTTCCCGTCTGCATCTCCCTTTCCCCACTGGCTGAGGTACTTGGAAGGTTCAGACTTCCCAATCCGCCGACTGCATGTCCCCCTTAATATGCACCCCTCCTACGATATCCATCTTACCTCTTTGAATCCCTCCTTTTCTCATTTTCTCGAGAATTGCCTTTACAAACTTTTAATTTCCATTGACTCAATCTCTTTTCCTGCATCCTCTTTGGCGCAAGGTGTCTTGCATGGTAAAAAGATGAGAGTTGCTGCAGCACGTCAGAGGAGGAGCAGCATTCGTTTAAGCCATGGTCTGCCAGGGAACCACAAAAACGTGTCCCATTCCCATCCTTTCCCTCTTTGGACTGGTACATGAACTACTTTCTTATTTCCTTTGTTATCTGTTTCACCACTTTTCAGTTATCATCTATTTGCAAACAGCAATTTGAATGATTTAATTTTCCACAAACTCCGCCTCTTTCTGTTAATAGATAATCTATCCCATCCCATGGTGAAATGTCTCTTTTTATTTCAGTGGATTGGTCGTCAGGAAGGTCAGGAGCTGGAGTTGTCTGGTTGGTTATTATTTCAAGGACACTTTTAAATCTAATTATGCCACTCAAATTATGGATGGATTTTCTGTGTCCTGATATGAATTCGTTAGGGATCCCAGGGGTTGGTCCATGGTGTTGTAGGATTGGCTCTGGTGTCTGTTCATCTTTTTTGGGTGCTCCCTCCATCCAGGGCTGCATCAATTGACCACTTTTATCTTATTAAATCCTCAAATGTTTGGATTCCAAACTGATTTCTCTGGACTAGCACAAACACCCCAGTGCTCTAATACACTCTATATAACCTAGACAGTGGCAGCACATGTTGGAGTGAGGAGAGGGATGATTTCCCCCCCGCTTTTTTAGTAAAGTTTTCCCAACATTCTGCGTTTGCTGTTTCCCTTTGCAGCTTAACCAATTTCTGTTGCAGTCAGATATCCTCACTATGGGCTCTGCCTTTATCTGTGCTAATTCCATCTGTGCAAGCAGGCAGAGCTTGGAGTGAGGGGCAGAGGGAATCAGCGAAATTCCTCCTCCAGGCATGAAGATCATCCTGGTTCATTGTGCACACATTCTCCTAGCAGTGTTAATTTGCATTTCTAAAGCTCCTCTCCTGGCTGCCTGGAGCCAATGCTTCTTTTCCAGAGCAGCCCTTAGGTGATTCACACGTGCACCCCTATAGTCTGCTTTTTTTTCTTTTCTTGTTTTTGTTAACAATTTTGTATTAACTGTTTATGTGTTTAAGCCCTCACAATCAATACTCCTGTAGTTTGGCAAAATGCATCCAAAAGGTGAGCATAGAGAAACCCATTCTGAAATTCTGCCATCATTAAGAGCTACTCACAAATATATACAAAAATATTCCAGTGCAATCAAGCTTTTTCTACTTCTTCTCCTAAGAGTAAAAATTGCTTGTCACACCCCTGGCCCAAACCTAACTGACAATATAAAAGTAAGATCATTATGAAAAATTTTTCTCATGGTGTAATCTTGTCACTGAAACTGCAGGGACAATAAAAATCTCTCCAACAATATCTTTAGTGTTAGAGAGTTAAGGCAGTAGTTGATTCTGGTCAGGATGTGCAACAGAAGTAATTTCATCCACACATAGCCCGGGTGTGCAGAGAAAATCATTCCATGACATGTGAGTTTTACTAGATTTTCCCTTAACTTTTTACAGTCTGAACCCATAGAATTCCATTGGTTTCATGTTCATTACTTCCAAGTTGTGTAGTTCTTAGTATTTGGTTTCCTACTGTACCCCGGTTTCTCCTCCTGTGATATTAATTAGGTCCACATTCCTGGATATCCTTCTCAGTCTTTTCCAGGCCAGTGTCTCCAACTATGCCGGGTCAGTGTCTGGGGTGGGTGTTCCTTGATGTTTGCTGGTGTTTCCTTGATGTTTTGTTGAATGTCGTTCTCTTTGTTGGTATCTTTTGGGCTATTCCCAGTCTGTTGAGATGTTAAACTCATCTCTGTTGAGTGGTGGAGTATCCCTCAAACAATCCCTTTAAAATTCGTTTCCCCAATGCAAAGGCACATGAAGGCTGAGTAGAGAAATAGATTTTTAATATTACACTTGGTATATTTTCTGACCATGGAATCCCCGGCAGCCCAGTGTGTGAGTGTAACTGAGGGGCAGAGTGGAATTGTGCCGTTGTCTTCCCCAGCAGCTGTGGCAGTGCAGGCACAGAAAGCAGCGAAGCTCCAACAGTGGCAGCAAGGATTGGCCCCAGTGTGTGGAGATGCCAAAGGAGGGTGCCCAGGCCGAGGATTTCAGCAGAGGATCTGTGGGCAGGCCCAGGGGCTTGGCCCGATGTGGAGCCCTGGCTGCTGCTGCGTTGCCTTCAGTGCAGGGTCAGTGGTGCCCTCCCATGCTGCTCCTGCAGCCGGGAATTCCAAATCTCCGGGGCTTGAGAGCCCCTGAGCCCAGGGTGAGGGGTCCCCCCGTGTTGAGCTGTGCTGGCGGCTGTTTCTGTGCTCAGGGACTCTTGGAATGGGCCACGGCACTTGGCCACCAGTGCTGCTGCTTTGCACTCCTTAGGCAGGACCCGATGTCCTGGGTGGATGTTGTGAACAGCAAAGTGCCAAGGCAGGCTCTGTGCCAGCCCAGCTTCCTGTGGGAGAGGTTTCACAAGAGACAGGATTCTGGCCACAGACTGCTTGAAATATATATCCCTTATCTCCAGCCCGCACTAGGTGGAGAATTAGCAGGGAAAGGAATTGCAAAGATCAATTCCAAGGGAGATAACTGAATATCTGCCCTGGGTCTGGCTCTTATTCTTGCCAAAGCCAATGGCAAAAGCCGTAGCCATTGCATCTTGGTTTCTATCCCAAGCTTCCAAATGTGTTTCTTTATTTCCCTTTTGTTCTTTCTACCTGCCCTGAGCTCTGGGGGTGCCAGGGCTTGTGGAGGTCCCATTGTATTCCTAAAGCAGCCATAACCCCCTGAAGGATCTTTGCTATAAAATGAGTTCCCCATATGAGAATCTGTTTTTTCCACAATCCTTTATCTTGGAATTATTTGTTTTAGAAATACATTAAGAAACGATCCAGTGGTTGCTGAGCAATGTCACAGTGTTAGCTGGCTTACACTGGGCAGTGAATTTGGCCACTGATAAGAGAAGTGGCCTGGCCTAATAGACAGGCCCCCAGAAAACAGAGATAGACAAGGATGTAACCCAGTGAGTTCCAGCCTATCTTCAATTCTGTCCTAAGCTGCAGGGGCTATTGGTCAGAGGGCTGAGCAGCCTAAACTTGGAACCAATCACAGGCGCTTACCTGGGAACATTAAGAAAGGTATTTAAGAAGAAGTCAGAAAAATATAGAGGCCTTTTTCACATGGATCAGAGAGTGCTGTGTTTTCTGTCTCAAGTACAGCACCAGTCGACTCAACAGAAGAAGTCAGAATTGCTTTTGCCACCCTGTTAGCTGCCACGCTGTCACCAGAAGATATTTGAGCCTTCCTGCTCAGGGCATTTCAGTCCCAGGCTCTTCCAAGCACAACCAGCTCTGCCGGTTGAGCTGACCATGCAGGCGGTAACCTGAGCTTGGTCTAATTCCCTTTCCTTCATCTGAGCGTGTCTTGGAAGTCTTTTCTCTTCTCCTGCCCTTGAAGAGCCATCCATAAACACATTTTGTCTCTCACGCCAGGGAATGTCTCCTAAATCTCTCCTAGGCTGACTCTGGAGCTCTGTCACTTGAATGCAGTCATGGGTTTGTTCCCAGCCCCTTGTGCAGGCTGTTCAAACAGGAGCCTGGGTTAAACCCTTCCCCTGTCCTCAATTCTAAATCCTCCTGTGTCACTGAACAAGTTTCATTCTGTAATCACCGAGCACTGCTCATCCATGTAGAGGCTCCTTTGGTTATCAAAGCTTTGACTTGGTGCCAGACTTGAACAACAGGAGATCCTCCTGCCATCAGTTTTTGGGCCTCAGGTCCCATTAAAGCCGTGGCTGCACAATTCTGCAGACAATGAGGCCACTCTGGCCACTGGGCTAAACATTTTAGCATGAGAATTCCTTTGGCATGGCCCTGTTTAACATCCACATACAATTCAAATTTTTTTTCTCAGTCTAGTAGAGCCATGGCTGCAGCATCAATCATTTATTTAATTTTCTTAAGTTTTGTTCCATTTCTTGTATCCATACCACAGCATTGAGAATACCTGGTGTTAAAAAGTCACAGAGTGTTCTGGCTAGAACAGAGAATCCTCAATCCAGATCCTGCAATTTCCTATTAATCGTCATACTTCTTGCAACTCCTTTTTAATCCTGGATTATTTCTGAGATTCCCTGGTCTCTCTCTGGGTCAATACACCAGAAACCTTCAATCAAACTATGTCCCAAATATTTAACCTTTTTCTCCAGCATTTGCGTTTTTTTTTTCAAATACTCAAAGATGCTTTTTAGCCTGAACATTCAGCCATTTCACAGAGACTTCTTCTGCCCCTTCTTGTCCTCCTGATTGCAGCAAGTCATCCACATCCTGCATTAACCCAATCCCTGGGGGTGGGGTAAATTCTTGTGATATTTTCTGCAAGGCTTGCCCCAATAAGGCTGGTGCTTCCGTGCATCCCTGCAGAAGGACCGTCCATGTCTTTACCATTTTCCCTTCTACCTCGTGTTCGCACTCAAAGGCAAAATCCAGTTTACCCTCCTGTGTGAGTGGGCATCCCCAGAAAGCATCTTTGCCATCAAGGACTGAATGGTGTCAGTGTGAGGAGGGCACCTGGATCAAGATGGTGTAAGGATCTGAGAGCCCCTGGGTGCTTGGGCCTTAATATGCACACCACTTTTGTATAGCTAGTGATATTCGTGGCTCTGTTAAGTGTTTGTTGTTCTTCTGGGAGTTCATGAACTGAGCAGGAGCTTGGCTGAGCAGCAGTCTGTGTGGTCAATGAATAACATTTTCTGACCCTGATGGCTTCTGCTGTCACTTCCTTATGTCCACGTCCCCGGCCCTGTGTCCAAGCGGATTCGCAGCATGTGTTTGTAGAGACACTTTGCTGTTGTTCCTTGCCTGGGGGTCCCCCGTTTTGGGGCCATCCCCCCTGGAGCAGGGTGTCCCGGCTTGGTGCAGCCCCGCCCCTCGGGCAGCGCTGAGCCAATGAGAGCGCGCGGCGGTGATGACGCAGCAGTGTCCAGGCAGAGCCGCAGCTCCCAGCGTTGCCCACCTGGAGCCACCTGCGCCCGGCCCGGGCCCCAGCGCCCCCCGGCAGGGGAATTTGGGGAGGTGGGGGGGGGAGCGCGAAGGCCGGGCCCCCTCGTGCTGTTGTGGCGTTTTGGAGGTTTTTACAGGGTCAAGATGCCCCATGACTTCCTGAATGAACCTGGGCAAGGAGAAACCCCCAGCCTAAGGCCCTCTTCTCTTTTGTTTTCCTCCAAACCAGGATTTTTCATTCCAAAGACCTGGGCAGATGGAGGAGGAGAAAAAGCCCCAGAGATCCTCCTCAAGGAGGGGCTGCAAACCCAGCCCAGGGAGCTACAAGGAGGAAAGACCCTCCCTGAGCCAGGAAGGCGGCCAGAGATCCAGGCGGAGCTCAGAGCTGGTGGAGAAGCCTCCTGGAGGGGAGAAGCTGCACAAGTGCTTGGAATGTGGGAAGGGTTTCAGCTACAGCTCCAGCCTGATCCGACACCAGAGGATCCACACTGGGGAGAAGCCCTACGAGTGTGGGAAATGTGGGAAGAGCTTCAGCGACAGCTCCAACCTGAGAAGACACCAGCGCATCCACACCGGGGAGAGACCCTACGAGTGCCCCAAGTGTGGGAAGAGGTTTCAAACCAGCTCCGATTGCCTCAAACATGAGCGGATTCACACAGAGGAGAGGCCCTTCCGCTGCCCCCACTGCGGGAAGGGCTTCAAGCAAAACTCCCATCTAATCAAGCACCAGCACATCCATACCGGGGAGAAGCCCCACGAGTGCTCGGAATGTGGGAAGGGTTTCAGCTACAGCTCTCAGCTGATGCAACACCAGAGGATCCACACTGGGAAACGGCCCTATGAGTGTAGGGAATGTGGGAAGGGATTCAGCTACAGCTCCGACCTGATGCGACACCAGGTGATCCACACTAGGGACCGGCCCTACACCTGCTTGGAATGTGGGAAGAGCTTCAACGACAGCTCCAACCTGAGAAAACACCAGCGCATCCACACCGGGGAGAGACCCTACGAGTGTCTCAAGTGTGGGAAGAGGTTTCAGACCAGCTCTGATCTCCTCAGACATGAGCGGATTCACAGAGAGGAGAGACCCTTCCGCTGCCCCGACTGCGGGAAGGGTTTCAGGTACAATTCCCATCTCATCAGGCACCAGCACATCCACACCAGGGAGAGGCCCTATGAGTGTCCTGAGTGTAGGAAGAGCTTCTCCAGGAGGTCTCACTTGACCCAACACCAACGGAGTCACCACTAAGGGAAGTCCTCCGACTGCCTGGAGTGCGGGAAGAGCTTCGTGCTCTGCTCCAGCTCCATCTCCCATGGGAGGATCAGCTTTCGATGATCCTCAGTGACCCCCGTTAGGCAGAGCCCTGGTGATCCGTGGTCCTGGTGATCCCTGTTGGGTGGGGGGAAAGGTATGCAAAGATTTCTCTCCCTTCTCCTTGTGCTGCTGTGATTTGGTTGGTAATAAATTCCCTTGCTGTGCCCAGGCTGGGTCTGTTGTTCCCGTGCAGGTGCTCGGGGCGGGATCTCTCCTGTTCCTTCTCTCAACTCCCGGGCCTGTCCTCAGCCAATCAGAGAATGCGATGGAGAAGATTCAGCCAATCAGCGAGAGGAGCTGTGATGACTCACCGGTTGCCGGGCAGACCCGCAGCACCCAGTGTTCCCCACCTGGGCCCCACCCTCCCCGCCCAGTCACGATCCCCCCGCGGGGTCCCCCCAAGTCCCTCCCCCCAATAAACGGGTCCGGGGTGAACTGGGAAGTTTTCTTTGGATCCCTGGGAGAAGCTGGACGTGGGCAGAGTGAAAGCAGGGCTGGGGGGGACGCACCACCCCCCTCCTAAATCAGCGTGGGGACGGAGCGGGGGTCCCGGCCGGGCCCGAGGTAGCGGGGAGGGGCTGCAGCCACTGCTGGCTCAGGAGCTCTGAGGGCAGAGAAAAGGGGGTGACTCCGGGCTGGGGGGAACACACACGCTCCGGGGAAGGGGGCACACGACCCCCCGGGGCCCCCCCCTCACCTTCTTGCACAGGTAGAAGCCGAGCCCCAGCACCAGGAAGACGAAGCCCAACACAGAACCCCCAATCCCCGCAGTAAGGTACTGACGGCAGCGGCTGGCGGCATCTTTGGGGGTCCCGCAGGAGTCAGGATCCCCTAAAACCTCTCACAGACACCCCAAGCCCCCTCCAAGCACCCTCCCAATCACTTCTAGCTCGCTCAGGACCCCCTGAGAGCTCCTCCCAATCTCTTCCTAGCCTCCCCCGGACCCAAAGCCCCTTCTGTCCCTCTCAGGATCCCACAACCCCCTCCCATTTGCCCTCCACCGCCCCAGGACCCCAAAACCCACTCCCAGTCCCACCAGGACTCACCAAGACCCTCCCAGTCTCTTACCAGCACAACCAACCTCATTCCAACTCCTGCTTTCCAACCCCTGATCTTTTTCCATCTCCTCCAGGCTCACTCAAATCCCTCCCAGTTACACCCAACACCCCCAGACTCCCTCCCAGTGCCCACTAGGACCCCCAGAACCCCATCCCACCCTCCCCAGCATCCTTCAAACTCCTTCTAAACCCTTCCAGATCCCGGAGCCCTACTCCTAGTTTAAACCAGGCTATCTCAAACTCCCTTCCATTTATTCCCAGCACACACCAATCCCCCTCCTAGCCCTCCCAGTGCCTCCCCACACTCCCCCACTGTGGGGTCCGGGATGTGCCCCAGTGTCGGCTCAGGGGGTGCTCCAGGCTGACATGCTCCCCCTGGCAGCTGGAGGTGACCCCGTGCCAGGGGGAAGTTCCAGCAGGAACAGAAGCTCGTGGGTCCAGTCCCCTTTAGGGACCAGGTCGATGGCCACCACATGCCCTGAGAGCTCCTGCTGGCCCTGGAACCAGCTCAGCTGGATCTGAGCAGGGTAGAAATCCATCCCAGAGCAGAGCAGGCAGCCAGGGACGGGCTGGGAGCTCGAGGACCAGTGAGATGGACACACTGGGGGGCACAGGGAGAGAGTGGGACACACTGGGATCAGCTGGGGGGAACTGGGAGAGACAGGAGACGGCTGGTGTGGCATAGAGACAAACTGGAAATGAACTGGGAGGCACTAGGGGTGCACTGGGAAAGAGGGTGGAGGTCTGGGAGTGGACTGTGAAGACTTGGAGTGGACTGAGACTAGATTGGAAATTGACTGAGAAAGAGGGGCAGGGTCTGGGAGGGACTATGGGGACAAGGGGATGAACTGAGTTGGCACTGGGAGGGGGACTGGGATGGACTGGGAGAGCCACAGGACTGACTGAGAGGAGCAGGAAGGCCCGGGGATGGGCACAGGGAGGGCTGGGTGCTCTGGGGGGATTCCCAGGGAGTTTTTGAGAGGCTCCAGGGTCATTCCCGGGCCAGGGCCCAAGGGGACACGCTCTGTCCCACGCTCACCTCTGCTCTCCACGCTGAACGGGGCAATGATCTTGGAGTTGTGTGGGCAAACTGTGCCCACCTGAGCCCGATAATGCTCCAGGGTTTCTGGTTTGCTGTTCAAGTGCTGGGCCTTTATCTCCCCATAGGGGGTGAATCCCATGAACAGCCCCACGTCGCTGTCGAAACACAGGAACTCCTCTCGGTTGTAGTGAATCATGGTTTAAAAAGTTAAGATTTTTGCTAAGGGTAGAAGTAGTTTCCATGACCAAGATGTAAGTTAGGTAGGTAAATGGTAGGTTAATAATTACTAGAAGTTTAGGCTAGAACTCATTGGTATAATTATCTGCTATTATAAATTTACATACAGAAGAACGTAAAATAAGTAAACCATTAACCATGAAGCACGGGGCCTTGGATCGTGCCAGAGGGTCACTGAGACCTGATGAAGACTCTTCTGACTTCATCCTTCCAGACCACTGACCCATTTCGAGACCACCGACCCAATTCAAGAGAAGAACTGCGCACGCATGAAGGACGAATGGGCTCATTTTAATATGGGGTGGGGATGGGAGGTGCTGGGGTTATGCAGATGTATTGTATGTAAGATCTTGGGCAATAAATAGATGGCAAAGAACCTTGTTCGGGGCGGTCACGCCTTTCAGAGGTGACTCCTATGCTGCCCACCGGTGAATAAACACACCACTTTGTAACTTTAATTAGTTAGAGGGTCTTTGTCCGTGATTATACCGTTTTTTTTTAACAATTGACTGCTCTAACTGGAACCTGGGGACACTTTATCAGTTGTGTCCCTCAGTGGGACCCATGAATGGTATCAGAAACTTTGGAGTTTGATTCTGACTGAATTCTTGAGAAATTTCCTAACAAACCATGGCTGTGCCTTGATTTCCCTCTGGTCTGGTGCAGTTCATTAGGAAGCTTTCCTATTACAGTTATGGAGAAATAATCCAAAGAGTGTCTTGGAGATATTTATTATTATTTTAAAGAGTGTGTTTTATGATGGTTCTCTTTAGAGCACAGCTGACTGCAGCATTCTGTGATTGATACTGATGCAGGGTCTGTCCTCAGGAGGTCTGGCCTGCTCACAGAAGCTGTGCCTTGAGGTCTGAGCAAGTGTGGACAACCTTGCTGCACATTCCCCAACCACATCCTGTCTGTCAGAACTCACATGGGACCTGCTTTGCTTGGAGAACTGGCTGCACTCAGGCAAAGAGGGGTTTTTTCCATTTTTTTAGTTTTGAAGTAATCTAAAACTCCTATTTTTCCCCATTGAATACAGACACACTCCTTAGGTGTGTGCCAGACAAGGCCCCACCAAGGAGCTTCAGCTCTGGGGATCGGTGCTTCGGGGACGGTGCCTGCAGTCGGCGCCATCTTTCCTTTCTGCCTCTAACTCCCGTCATGCCCCGCGGCCCCATAGAGCCCCATTGGAGCCGGGACTACAACGCCCATCATGCCCTGCACTCCACAGACACCTCCCCCCCCCCACCCGTATCCGCTCCCCCTGTGACCCATGCATGACCCCGGACCCCGGAGGATCCCTAATTGCCCCCTCAGGGCCCATTCCAGACCCCCCAAAACCGTCCCCAAATCCCCTGAATGCTCCCAACCCCATAGATGCCCCTTACAGCTATTTCTGGGAATTCATCTCCTGCCATCCCCCGGGAGCTCGCAATACCTCATAATCCAGTCCCGCGCTGAAAACTCCTGCCCTGACCCGCACCCTAAAGAGCCCGGTTAGAGCTCCCCAGGCTCCCCCCATGTTCTTGTGACCTGTATTCGTTCTCCCTGAGGACCTGAAGCCGCCATTCAGAGGCAAACATATTCCCCAAGTGCCTTCCCAGATCCCCAAACTCTCCGTAAGAACCACTTCCGGGACTACAGCTCCCATCATGCTCCACTGTTCCGGTTAAACGCCATTCTAACCATGACTTCAACTCCCATCGTGCCCCGCGCCGCATAGACATACTCTGCAGCTGCGCCTACAACTCCCGTGATGCTCCACGGCTCCCTTAAACCTTATTATGCCCGCGCCTACAACTCCCATCACCCCTCGCGCCCCAGAGAGCCCTGTTAGAGCCCCCGAGTGCCCGTCCGGACCCCGAATGGCCCCAGATTCCCCTCCCTGACCGCCAAGGGCCTCCCTGAAACAGCCAGGTAACATCCGAAGCCCAGACTTTCCCTCAGCATCTCTACGTTCTCTGTTAGTGCCCACTCGACGCTCCCAAGAGTCCTCCCGTCCTCAACTTCCTTCTACATTCTTTCTCCAGACCCAAAATTGCCATGAATGTGCCCCAGAAATGTCTCCCTGGACCCAAAGTGCCCCCCTGGAGCCTGTCGGAGAAAAAGATGATAATAAAGGTGACCAAATGACTACAAATATTGCAAATTATCAAATATTACAAATTATGATAAAGAGGGAGAAATAAATAACCAGGAGACGTTATTTAATTAATGAAGGGAATTGTGTTACTTAGAACCATTGGCCAGTAATTTTTTTAGTTACTAATAATGTATAGAGTTTTATTATAAATACAAAAAAATTGTTTATAAAAATATAGAATAGTACTACTATAAATAAGAAAAATATAATTATATTTTAATATTTAAGAACATTTTTAATTTAAAGAGAAATTTAATTTTATTTTCTAATTTGGTTTGTCAGTCAAAGGTGGGTGATATCATGACACAGTTATGATGGGGGTGAGGAGCAGGTTGCCCAAACAGGGCCAGCCAGCAAGGGGCTCATTCTTCTCTGTGCCCAGAGCTCCTAAGGAGACATTCAGCACCAAGATCACTCTGGAAATGCTTCTCTCTGTCATGAATGTCGTTCTATTTATACAATTTATCAGACAACAAGGTTAATTTTTGAGGCAATTTTTTTAATAGCAACAATTGCATATAAATGAATAAAATCAAAATATATTGGATGCGTATATCTGAATATATACAAAATTTGGCAGTGAGTAATTTAGTATAATTGAGGCTCCTATAAAGCATAAGGAAAACCAGCCGGGGGTACGGGGAGGGGCTCGCCCTTCCTCACGTACTGAACAATCCAGCCAAAAATCCCACTTATATACTATATGCTAATACATATTAATACAGAAGTTTCTAAAAAACTCCTAGTTTCTATTCCTAAAATCTACATCACTATGTGTATGGTGCATGCTCTACTAATGGGTTAGGGGGTCTCTCATCCTTTTGAGGGTCTTATTTCCAATGAAGGCTCATCGTCTTCATCAATGACCAAGGTGTGACCTGCAGGTAGCACAGGTGCCCTGTGTGACTGAGCAGATGTTTTCCATAATAGGACTCTGATTAAATCCCATGCCTGGAATCATCCCATTTTGGCCCATTCCAAGGTCAAAACTTTCTGTTTCTAGATGCTACTTATCAGACCTATGTCCTTCTAGTACTCCCTTCCAACATCTGGAGGATTCCATGTGCTTTGTCTCACTCATATCCTTTTTTTTTGGCTTTATAACAATAATTTTCTATTGATATGAGTACAATTTTGCTAATATAGTTACAATTTCGTTAGCACAAATCTCATTTATCACATACATACATATCTGTGAGACTTTCCTGTCAAATCATTATCCATCCCAACCCTGGCACATCCCAAGTTTGGCAATTTGCATGCACAGAAAGCCAAAACTCAGCAATTCCCCGGTTCCAGCACCAGCACTGCTCAGATCTGGTGATTTGTGGGTGCCAGCACTGCGGATCCAGCAGATTGTTGACGCTGGCAGTGCCCAGCTCTGGCGTTTGCCAGCATCGGTGCCGCCCAGAGCCGTCAGTTTCCTGCTGCTGGGGCACTCGGGGGTTGTGGCTGAGCAGGAAAGGTGAGCCTGTGCCGGGAGCTTTTCTTGGCTGGAGCAAAGGCTGGGCACGCAGAGACCTTCCTGGCACTGTGCCCTGGGCCAGCAGGGATTGTGCTGCTGGAGCCCACCCTCCATTTCTTCTGTCAGGCAGCTTTAGGACATGGAGGAGCCAGAGCAGACCCTCAGCTTTCTGGATTCATCCAGAAGAATCCTGTGTGTGAAGCAGCCTGGGAACAGGGTTTCCATGCCAGGGCGGGCAATTCAGAGCCCTTTTCTCCCCCATGGGCTGAGGGTGTGGCACTTGCCATTGGCAAGGGCCCTGCAGGTGCCAAAGGGGCCGTTTTCAATCTGCTGAGAACAGTCGGAACTGAGAGCCTGTCCTAAACCTGCTTTTCCTGCAAATGTACTCAAGGAATTCTCTTTTTTTGCAGTCTCAGCCCCTGTGTGCGTGCAGGTGTACTGAGTGAAGGATGGAACGGGTCTATTGGGGGGGAATGTTCTCCTTCTCTAGTGGTTTTGGGTTTTGTTGTTGTTGTTCTTGTTGGATTTGTTTGTTCTTTGTTGGGTTTGATTATTGCGGTTTATAATTTTAAATTTTGTTTTATTTTTTTAGTCAGCTCCTCGTGGCAGCTGTGGGCAGAGCTCTGTAGCTGTGTGTGACACTTGTGTGTGGCACAGGGAAGGTGTCCAGGGGGGCCTTGCCCGAGCTGTGTGCAGAGGAATCCCCATCAGGCCAGGCTGGGGGTGCTCCGTGGCCGGTGCCTTGCGTTGACTGGAAGCTGCCATGGAGCGTCTCCAGGGATGGAAGGTTGGGGCTGCCAGGGCTGTGGTGTCACAGACAGGGGAACGCTGGGGCTGCCACAGCTGCCGTGTCCCAGAGAGGGGAATGTTGGGGTGCCCTGCTCCTGGCCCGGCCCCAACAGCTCTGCCAGCTCCTCCCAAGGACACAAAGGCTGAGGCAAAGGGTGAGAATTGCGGGAGGGGCTGAGCTGGGAGGGACCCGGTGGGATCATGGAGTCCAGGGCCCTGCCCTGCACAGACAGCCCAACAAGGGGAGGCTGTGCATCCCTGGGAGAGGTGTCCAAAGGCTCCTGGAGCTGTGCCAGCCTTGCAGCTGGGAGCATTTTTTGGGGATCCTGGTCAGTGATAGAGGATCATTTGGTAGGGGGAAGGAAGGAAGGGTGGAAGGGTGGAAGGGTGGAAGGGTGGAAGGAAGGAAGGAAGGAAGGGTGGAAGGAAGGAAGGAAGGAAGGAAGGAAGGAAGGAAGGAAGGAAGGAAGGAAGGAAGGGTAATGAATGTTATTCTATTTATCCAATTTATCAAACAACAAGATTAAATTTAGTAGCAAATTTTTGATAGTAATTTTTATAAATTTCTACAATCAAAGTATTTGAAATTAATACAATCAAAGTATAGAATACTGTCCTGGTTTTGGGCAAATTTGGGGGAAAACCTCCAGAAGGAGCCCCCAGACAGCAAACCCCACAACTCCTCCCCCCCCACCACCGGGTTCGGGAAGAATTTCCTCAGAGAAGAGTGGGAGAAAAAACCTGTTTATTTAACAAGCAAGACACTCCCCAGCACAGGGAAAAAAAAAAAACAACACCAGCTGACAAAAAACTCTTTCACCGTTCTGAAGGGATGACAAACTCAGAGAGTCTCTCTGGCGAGTGGTCGCCCAGTTATCAGTCTCTGGCACTGGGGAATGACTGCTGCAGGTGACAGAATGCAGACTCCTGGTGTTTCTTGGGGTTTCCCAGGTCCCCGTCCAGAACAGGTTCAGATGGTATCCAGGAGAGGGAGGGGACTGGGTGGAAAAGAAAACAGTCCAGGGAAAAAGTTGGACTGCCTAGCTGAACTAACTAATAAGCAAAAAGCAAAGGCAAAGTGAAGGAAAGAAAAAGAGGCAGATGCGAGCAAGCAGGCAAGCGAGCAGGCAAGCGAGCAGGCAAGCAAGCAAGCTGAGCTAAAACCTCTCCTAAACATAGACCATGGGGGAGGTGAGCCGGCTGATAACAAGACAAAACAAAGCTTCACTTTCAGAGTCAGTCCTGGAAGCTCAGGACATAATACCAAACATAATCAGAACACACAACTGGAGATACAAACACCGTAACATCACCCTAGGACTATCCCTATTGGGGTTTCCCCCGGTGTCCCTCTGAGATTTTGGGGTGCCTCCTTTGCCCACCCCAGAGCTGGAGCTGCTGCAGAATACCATCTTCACCAACCCCATGCACCAAAGCACCTGGCTGTACCTGCACTGCATTCTCTCCTGAGGTAACTCAGAGCTCCCTCCCACCCCTTATGTTCTCACCTGCAGTTTTGGGTACCCCCTGAATGTCGGGGTGCCCCTCTACAGCCCCACAGCTGCCAAGGGTCATCTGTGTCTACATCGACTGGGAGGACAGTGGCCATCATCTTCTCCTGGCCGGTCAGGGTGAGTCAGGGCACTTGGATGCCCCCAAAACAACCTGGATATCCCTGAAAATTATCTGGGTATAACTGGATACTGCCCAAAATCACCTGGATCCCCCCCAGCAATCATAAGGGTACCCCCAAAAATCACCTGGATACACCTGGGTACCCCTTGGATACCTGGATCACCAAAAATCCCTGGGGCCTCCCAAAACTAGTGTCCCAAACATCCTCATTGCTTTGATAGACCATTGCTTTGATAGACCTGGTGCCCCTAGACACCATTGTCTTTAAAGGGTAGACCTGCTCTAATTAAATTCCTATTAATTTCAAAGGGTTAGACCTGGAGTCCTGTTTATCTCCATTTATCTCCCTCCCAGTGGTCCCACGTTTGCTTCAGAGCTCCCAGTCACCCCAGTGTCCCCCTTTAGCCTTTCCCAGTGCTTCCAGTTTAAACTGTAACTCTTCCCAATCAAGCCCTATCAATGGATGGACCTGGTGTCCCTAAGTGCCTATGGACTTCACCGAGCTAGACCTGGTGTCCTTAAATTCTTTTTCAGTCAGTGGGCAGAGGTGATGTCCCAATATTTTTGGTGCTAAAGATCCCAGTTTTGGACTCGGAATTCCCAGATTTAGGGCTGAAAATGGACATTTTTGGGCTTATCTGGAGGCACAGCTCCAGCATGGACCACAGGTGAGGGATCAGGGATTTGGGATTGGCCTCCAGGAATTCATCCAGGACTTCCACAGCATCAGCACTGCGATCCTGTAGCAGAAATTCCCAGAATTCAGCCCAAGATTTCCTCCAAATTTACACAAATGTTCCCCATTTTAGGACCAAATTTCACCAAAATCCCCACTGAAATTAATAGATAAACCAGGTGTCCCTAAATCCCTATTGACTTTAATGGGATACACCTGGTGTCCATAAGGCCCTATTGATTTCATTTGTCATGTCTGATATAAAAAAATTGTGTATTGGGAGATTGACATTACATGAGATGGGGCAACTGAGAGATGTTGTAAAAGATGGTTTATGGCCTCATGGTGTCAGTCTCAAAGAAGGGTGAGACATTAAAGGTGTTACATCCAACACCATAATATCAGAAGCTGCCTCATTCTTAGTTACAATGTCTTACGTTACTATTTTATCCAATCAAATACTTCTGTGAAGTTTGCCAGCATCCTTTTACACCAATCATTATTTGCTTTCCTTCTCATGGCTTTGCCACAATGCATCATTTTTCAACCAATCATAAAACACTTCACCAACCTACCTTAAACTTCTAATCAACTTTATAACAGGTTCTATTGCTAAGCTTTAAAATCTTTTACTATCTTACTTAACATACTGCTTGGCTTAGAGAATGCATATTTCTGTTTGCTTAAAATATATTTCTACTTAAACTAAAACCTTATATTCTTGTTTTATATCTATTTTCCTTTTCATGCTCTGATTCCCCAAGCCTTCTCCAAGGTCTTAGGTCAAACCTTGGATCCATCTCAATCTCTGAGCCTGTATGCACAAGGCCCTGAGAGCTCTCTGTGCCTGCATTTCCCACACCACCTGTCATCTCTGCCTCCAATTTCCTGCTCACACTGGAACCTGGGGACACTTTCTCAGTCGTGTCCATCAGTGAGACCCATGAATGGCATCAGAAACTTTGGAGTTTGATTCTGTCCAAATTCTTCAGAGGTCTCCTAGAAAACAACAGTTCTGCCTTGATTTCCCTCTGGTCTGGTGCCATTCATTCAGAAGTTTATCAACTCCAGTTATGGAGAAATATGACAAAGACCTTCTTAGAAATATCCATTCCAATTTTCAAGGATGTATTTTATTACTGCTCTCTTCAGAGAAGAGGTGATTGCAGCATTCTGTGACTGCTATTTGTGAGAAATGGATTTGTAAAGGATTCTCAAAGCCTGACTGAAAGCTCACACAGTCTTGTTCATCTGGATGCAAACTCTGAGATAAGGTGTGCTGACTCAGAATGGCCCTGGAATAGAGGAGACATTGCTGAAAGAGAGATTGAACTAGAAACAAGTTTCAAAAAATGGCCTTGCTAAAAGATCAGATATTTTGGAGAATTAGAACTGTGAAAGATGCATTGTGCCTAGAGTATGTGGAATAAAATACAAGGTGATTGGTGTTAGAAGTGTTTGCACCATTGTGTGGCAAAAGCTAATAGGCTGAAAAACATTTATAAAATATTGTAACCAGGAAATAACATGGCTTTGGATAGAATGACATTGAGTTTTAAATCTCTTATGTTTCACCCTTCAAGGAGTCTAATAATGGAATAAAATCTTTTTAAAACCCTTCTCAGTTACCCTGCCTCTGTAGAGCTGGGATTTTCTGACAGTGCTGAGTCCCTGGACATCAGTCCCTGACAGAAAGCAGAAGGAAAACTTCTCAAGAACTCAAAGTCATGTTCAAGCTCCAAAGTTTCTTTAACTTTAATGGGTCCCACTGAGGGATATGACTCAGAAAGTGTCCCCAGGTTCCAGTCAGAGCAGAACACTGGAGGCACTGATGACAGGTGGGGACAAACAAGGGAAAGGAGTCTCTGATGCTGAGCACACCTGGATGTGTTTCAGGAATGCCAAGGGCCAAGGGCTGAGCCCCAGCCCCTGGCAAGGCAGATCCTGTCCCTCCCTCATTGCTCAGGGCTCTTCCCGGGCCACTGGGCTCTGGCCATGTGCAATGCCAAGGGCAGCACCATGGGGCGGCCCCTGCCAGGCTGCTGAGCAGGGACAAGGAGGCAATGAGGCCCCAGCACAGCAAGGCTCACTTGTCCCCTGCTGGCCTCAGGCCCAGGGCCAGCCTGCATGGCCCAAGTGCTGCAGGAGTTGGCTGTGTCAGGGCCTTTCAGCTGCTGCCCATCCCTGTGGCCTCTGCAGCCCAGGCTGTCCTACGGTGTCCATGCCCTGCGCCTCTGTCCCTGCAGGTTGTCGTCATCCCCCGGCTGCCCCACCTCGCTGGCCCCTTCCTTTGCTGACAGCTCTGCCTCCTGCCTGCCTCTGCCTGGACACACAGAGCCTTGGGCTTGACACCAAAAGGGTTCATTCAATTTTTACTGTGCCTGTGAACTTTCAGTAGAGAAACATGGCATGCAGGAGCTGCTTTCCCAGCAGAGACTGTCAGAAGAGAGGAGAAACACATCTGGCTCAAGGGTACAGTGACAGAAAAAACAAGGACACAACCTGGTAACTTGTGTTGGGTTTTATAGAAATGGTAAATTGCAATACGCATGGAGTGATTAAATATAAGCAACACACTTGTAGAATCACGTGTCCACATAAGTTTAGGAGTTATCCCACATTGGACCTGAAGCCTGAAATAAAGGCTGTCCTCTTAATCACGAAATTAGTGTTAAGGAGTCTTATTCTGATATTTTGGAGATTTGGTGACAGCTGGTCCTCACAGAACCAAGGTGACCATGTTATAGCACAGAACCTCGTGGAACAAAGGGTCCATGGTGACACTGCAGAACTGTTGCTGAGAGTATGAAAGCTCATGGAACCTGAAGTCTATTGTGACCAAGGGGCCACTGGGACACTGCAGATCCAAGGAGACCATTGTGACACTGAGGAACCTCATGGAACCAAGGGTCCATTGTGACACTGCAGGGCCTCATGGAACAATGGAGACTATTACAAAACAGAATAACCGAGGTTGGAAAAGACCTTTGAGATCATGAAGTCCAACCTATCACGTAACATCACCTCATCAATTAAACCATGGCACTGAGTGCCACGTCCAGACTTTTTTTAAATGCCACCAGGGGTGGTGACTCCACCACCTCCCTGGGCGGAAGATTCCAGTGCCCAGTCACTCTTTCAGTGAAGAATTTTTTTCCTGATGTCAAACCTATACTACCCCTGGCTCATCTGCAGACTGTGTCCTCTTATTCTGTCAGTGGTTGCCTGGGAGAAGAGACCGACCCCCACCTGACTACAGCCTCTGTTCAGGTGGTTGTAGAGAGTCTCCCTGGAGACCATTGTAGCCATTGGGGCCATTGCAGCACGGCAGGGCCTCATGGAATCAAGGGGACCACAGTGACAGCGTGGGGCTCCATGGGACAAAGGGGCCATTCTGACACTGTGGAACCAAGGAGATCATTGTTACACTACAGGGCATCATGGAACCAAGGAGGCCATGATGACACTTTGATGCCTCGTGTAACCAAAGGACCATTGTGGCACTGCAGGGCCTCATGGAAACAAGGGCACAAGAGTGACCCTGTGAGCTCCAAGGGACCGAGGGGACATTCTGACACTGCAGAACCAAGGAGACCATTGTGACACTATGGGGCATCATGGAGCTGAGAGTCCTTTGTGACACAGCAGGGCCTCATGAAACCATGGAGGCCATTTTTACAATTTGAGGTTTTGTGAAACAAAAGGGCCATTGTGGCATTTCAGGGCCTTATGAAATCAAGGGGCCATTGTGATATTGTGGGGCTCCATGGAAGCAAGGGGCCATTGTGACACTGTGGGGCCTCATGGAATCATGGAGTCCATTGTGACACTACAAGACCTCATGGAAGCAAGGAATCGTTGTGACACTATGGAGTCCTGGCAGGCCAAGGGACAATTGTCACAATGTGTGGCACCATTGAACAAAGGAGTCCATTGTGACACTACAGGGCCCCATGGAACTGAGGATTCATGGAACAGTGCTGGACCCCATGGAAACAAAGGTCCATTGTGACACTGTAGGGCCTCATGGAATCCTGGAGGCCATGATGACACTTTGAGGCCTCGTTGAATCAAGGGGCTCTGCAGGACCTTGTGGAACCAAGGAGACCCTTCTGCCATTGTGAGTCCCCATGGAACCAAGGGTCCATTGGGATACTGCAGTGTGGGAAATGCAGGCACAGAGAGCTCTCAGGGCTTTGGGCATACAGGCTCAGAGATAGAGATGAATACAGGGTTTGATCTAAGACCTTGGAGAAGGCTTAGAGAATTAGAGCATTAAAGTGAAACAGACATAAAACAAGAATATAAGTTTGTAGTTTAAGTAAAAATATGTTTCAAGAAAACAGAAATTTGGATTATGTAAGCAAAGCAGTATGTTAAGTAAGATAGTGAAAGATTTTAAAGTTTAGCAAAAATAACTTGTTATAAAGTTAATTAGATGTTAAGATGTATCAATGTAGGTTTGTGCAGTGTTATATGATATACTGAAAAATGATGCATTGCACCAAAGCCATGGGAAGCAAAGCAATTAATGATTGGTGTAAAAAGACACTAGCAAAATTCATAGAAGTTTTTGATTGGCTAAGAAACTAACGTAAGGCATTGGTAACTAACAATGAGGAAGCTTCTGATATTATGGCACTGGATGTAACACCTTGAATGTCTCACCCTTCTATGAGACTGATGAAATAAAGCAATAAACCATCTTTGACAATGTGTCTCAGTTGTTCCATCTCTTGTAATATTAATCTCCCAATAGAGATCTTATGGACATCAGGTCTACCCTTTGAAATCAATGGCAATGTAGGAATAGCAAGTCTACCTATTTTAAAAAATCAAAGGGGATTTAGGAACATCAGGTCTACCTTTTGAAATCAATAGGGATTTAGGGAAACCAGGTCTGCCCATTAAAGTCAATGGGGATTTTGCAGAAATTTGGTGCTAAAATGGGGAAATTTGGGGAAATCTGGGGAAAATATTGGGCTGAATTCCGGGATTTCCATTTCAGGATCAGGGTGCTGACACTCTGGAAGTCCTGGCATAATTCCTGGGAGCTAATCTCAAATTCTTGATCCCACACCTTCAGCCTGTGCTGGAGCTGTGCCTCCACTTAAGCCCAAAATCTTTGTTTTCAGCCCCAAATCTGGGAATTCCGAGCCCAAAGTTGGGATTTTTGGCACCAAAAATTTTCAGACATTGGATCCATCCATTGAAGTCCAAGGGGATTGAGGGATACCAGGACTACCCATTAATAGGGCTTGATTGGGAAGGGTTAGTGGTTCAACTGGGAGCACTGGGAAGGGCTAAGGGGGGACACTGGGGTTACTGGGAGCACTGGGGCATAAGTGGGACCACTGGGAGGGATTTATAGAGATAAATGGAGATAAACAGGACTCAATATGTACCCTTTAAAGTCGATGGGGATTCAGGGACACCAGGTCTACCCAGTCAAAGCAATTAAGATTTTTGGGACACCAGTTTTGGGGACCCTCAGGGGATTTGGTTGATGTAGGTGTACCCAGGTGTATCCAGGTTAATATTAGGGTAACCCAGGTGATTTTCAGGGGTACTGAAGCACACTGAGGTGATTTTTGGGGATACCCAGGTGTACCCAGGTGATTTTTGGGGAGATCCAGGTGATTTAGGGGAGTACACAGGTGAACCCAGATACTTTTGGGGGATCTCCAGGTTATTTTTGGGGCACCCAAGTACCCTGACTCACCCTAACAGGCCAGGAGAAGATGATGGCCACTGTCCTCCCAGTCGACGTGGACACAGATGACCTTAGGCAGCCGAGGGGCTGTTGGGGGGCACCTCAACATTCAGGGGGTACCCCAAAAATCCAGGTGAGGGCCTCAAGGGTGGGAGGGAGCCCTGAGTTACCTCAGGAGAGGATGCAGTGCAGGTACACCCAGGTGCTTTGGTCCATGGGGTTGCTGAAGACAGTGTTCTGCACCAGCTCTAGCTCTGGGGTGGGAAAAGGGGGCACCCCAAAATCTCAGAGGGAGCAGTGGGGGACACCCCAATATCTGAATACTCAAGTGTACGAGAGTTCAGGTGTACCCATTAAAGTCAAAGGGGATTTAGAGACACCAGTTCTACTCATTCAACCCAACAGAACGCATCACCTCCCACTTTAGGTGAGGGAGGGGCTGGAAAATTTTGGGGATCCTGTGAAATTGTGGGAATTTTACTGGGCAATTGCTCCCATTTCTTCAGCCTTTCATGGGGCAGTGCCCCAGCCTCGCCCTTTCTGGAGTCCCTGGCAGATGCAGGCAGTGGTGCCAGGCTGAGAAGTTGGAGAAGTCGCAGCTCAGCAGTGCCCCAGCAAAGGATAGCTTGGCCTCAAGGTCCTGCCTGCCCGCCAGCACCCAGTGGTGTTCCTAGGCATAGACTGAGAGGGCACCAGTATAAACCAGTAAGCACTGGGAGCCCATGGAGGCCCATGATGGCAGTTCCCAGTAGAAACCAGTAAGGCCTCATGCACCCAAACCCATCCTCAGTGTAGTCTAAGGGGTCCCAGGTTTATACTGGGAGGGCACCAGTATAAGCCAGTAAGCACTGGGAGCTACTCATGAGCCCCTGAGACCTGTAGCAGCAGCTCCCAGTATAAACCAGTAAGGGTTGATGCGCCCAAACCTGCTCCCAGTGTGGTCTAGAGGCTCCCAGTGTGATCTAGTGAGATGGGGAACATAAATGGTTTTGAAAATTCAGAACCTTAGAAGTCTATGATATGCTTAAGCAGGTAGAGGGGAAATTGAACAGATAGCAGAAATATTGTGTAACAAACCATATAGGAACTTATTTCCCAGGAAAAACTTTAAGATAACATATATTGTAATACTCAGCAAAGCAAGACCTGGCTATTCTACAAACCCAACAAAACAGAAACCTGTGGCTCCAGAAACCAGCCAGGACCAGCCAGGTGGTTTTGAGTGGGACAAGCTGAGCTGAGGGAGAGCCAAACCTCCACTGTGCCTGCCCAAAAGCAGAGCTCAAACAGCGATTACTGAGGAAGACATACAGCCTTCATCCTAAAGACCACCAAACACAACCTCCAGGAGGGGTGGCAGCTAATTATAATACAAAGGGAGAGAAGGTGGAGATGGGTGGGCAGGGAGGTGTGGGCTTGTGGGATCAATGTGTATTTATACCTGGAACCTGTCTTGACCAGGTACACGTGGTTTGGAGGAAATATCCCCCCATGTGTCCCAGCTGCCAATGAAACACTCTCTACAACTGCAGTGTCAAGTGCTGATTCTCGAAATCAGTTGTTGAGCCAGCCAGAAGGTCTTCGTCTGTCTGCTGGAACACAGGGGACGTCGACATCCCAGTGCACCCCGGACTTTTTCTGGAGCTGACCTCTGCTCCCCGGTCACTCTCTGCAGGATGAGCAACCAACCTCCTATATGGCCTAGAGGAACGTTTGACCAAAATGTTTTGGGGGAGGCCCAAGGTAGGGTGAGCCTGTAAGACACTAGGGATGCCTGCACATGGCTAACAGTGTGTCAGAGACATCCAACACACAGAGCTGACAGGTTTGGGGAAGGTATTTGGAAGCTGGCAAAGGGGTTTCTGTTGACCACTTAGCGTGGCCACTAGCAAGTTTGGGAGTAACTTGAACAAGACCTACAGTGTTATCAATATTATTAACAGCATAACTCACTGCTATAACCCTAACTGCCATAAATTGTGCTTGTTGTTTGTTGTAGGGTGGTGGAAGGAAGTATTTTATATGGTGGCTGGTGTTTTGTGTTTGCATCACTCTCATTTTGGTGGTGGAGAGTTTGAATTTTGGGGAATGTCTGCTCTGTTTTGTGTGGTGGACCTGCGCAATATCTGGTGTAACACTGCCCTCTTGTGTTATTAACTGTCATTGCAACAAGTTAAGATTTCTGTTCTTTTCTGAGCCGTGAGATTCTATTGTTTCTGATGTAATGCTGCCCTCTTGTGTCTGTAACTGTCAATGACAGGTCAGTGATTTTTTTGGGAAACTATCAAGAGTTAAAAAGGTGGTGGTGCTGCCCGAAACCCCAAGTAAAACACAAACTAACAGAGTGTCAGTTTATGCGGTGCTTTATTCAGGGCCCGGGGACCTGCGGACTCGCGTCCCAAGTCAGGATCCCGCTGGTTCCCTTTTTAGAGGGTTTTTTATACCCTTTTTACAAATGGTTTATGTGCAGAAGTACACATTCTTCTGTAGATACATTCACCTTGAAGATAGCATTTTGGCGTCATAAATCCTACATGGTTGCTTATCTTAGGACTATAGTGTTCTCCTCCTCAATCTCTCTCTTACGCCACTGCCCACCACCAGTACTTTATTTATGTTTATACTTTAACCTTATCACTAACGGTTCTGCATGCTCTCAGCACAGCACATTCCTAAGTTAGTTTCCCAGGGCCTACTCTGGGGACTGCAGTCTTCAAGCCTTAGCATTACTACTACTATTATGGTTTATACACTTTATATTCTAATATTCAGGATTTCTAGTCCATACGGTAACAACTCCCCCCTTTTGAGCATTCTTCAGAGCCTTCTGCAAGGATGCTCAATTCTTCCAAGTGATAGTTTCCAGATATGATGGTGGAGGGTTGTTTCAGGAAGTTGGTTGAATCACTTCTTTTCGAGTCAGGGCCTTCATGATTTGCCGTGTGTGTGTTCCTTCTTTAGCAATTATTCCTAAAAGACACCTATACATAATCACAATTACTACAATGATTATTACAATCATTATTCCATTTTGAATAATTGAGGATAACCAACCAGAGACCTGGATTCCTAAAGAACTGAATAAAGCTCTAACCCAATTATGTTCTGCATTCTTTTGTACTTCATGTAGGTTTAGTTCAATTCGCTCCAATTGACCTATATCCTTTTCTACTTCCTTCGTGACATTTGGGATATGTACACAACAGTGATCATCCCTTCCTTGTAAATATCCACAAACTCCGTGTTCCTTTAATAAGAGCAGATCTAATGCCATTCTATTCTGGATTGTCATCCTGGTTGTGGCTTGTAATTGTATATTAAGATCTCTAAATCCCTTTTTTGTTACTGCTGCCAATCTTTCTGTCTGCTCTAGTAATTTATATAACATTTCCCGGTTTCTATATGTAGATACAGGTGCAAATAAGGATTCAAGCATCCAACCGAATTTTACACTTTCCCCCGGTTCGTGCCATTCATTCTCTAGATTTACTGCTTCGACTATCTCAGGGCTTAATCCCCTTTTCGTCCTTTTCTCTTGGTCCTCCTTGGTTAATTTGGACTGTTTCCAAAATGGACATAAGGTTGGTATCCCTAATGTTATTTGAGTAATCGGACCACCTATCGGTAAATGTGTAGTCCATTGGCCATGTCCCATTACCCAGACTGAATTTCCGGGGCTTCTTACGGTGGTTGATTGACAATCTTTCCGAGCTCCTTTTAATTCTCCCGTTATTGTATGGTTGTATCTCTGACATTCACATCCCCATTTCAACAACACCCGAACGGGTACCAATCCAATTTGGGATTCTGGGGTATCACAGGTTATGACTTTACTACAGTTCCAACCTGATATTTGGGCTAGTCTGTTGTGGTGCACTGTTTCAACTTCGAGGGCCCCTGGATGTTCCTGTTTTCTTGACCACTCGATACACCAGTGTATTGATCCGATATAACTATAGGGTTCGAGTAGGCTAGGACCCCAAATTGCTTTCCATTGCTCCCACTCTTCTTTCCCTTCTTGACACACTATCTCATGATAATAATCTACTACAGGCTTTCTTCTTTTCTGATTTACTTCAAATGTGCACCACCCAACATTTTTGTATTGACCTATTTCAGTGAATACAGAATTTGGTAATTTTAAACATTCTGATCTTTGCCCTGGGGTTGACCACCGTCTTCCATAGGTATAAACCTCTTCTACTATTCTAGTGCGATTTCGTAGCTCTCTGTGGCATTTCCTCGTTCCATTTACTATTTTTGGGGGCATTTCTCCTAATGGGATGATTCCCCACGGTATAGGGTCACTTGCTGCCTTTGGTAAGGGCAAACACGCTGTTATCGCTGTTACATTTTGCATTTTCCTAAAATCCCTAATTAATCCCACTACCAAATTCTCTTGCCCCAATTCCTGTTTCTCATTTTCCATTTCTTTTGCTTGTTGGACCATTCTAGTTTTTCTCATCCTGCAAAGATTCCCTAATTTAAGAGTACAATTGATTCTCAATGAAGGACCATCCCACATGTCAATTCTCATACTTGTGGGTGTTACTTGTATTGGATAAGAATGCCCTTCTGTCTTAAAACCCTCCACAAAAATTTTTACATCTAAGTTCCCATAATCGAAGCTTTCCCTAATCCATACTATGCATGAAAATTGACCAACCTGGGCTTTTTGCAAGTGTGAGATCATTAGGGTAGTATTACCTTTCTGCTGTTTCATATCCCAAATTGTCACAATTTCTTCTGAAAATACCTTATTTGTAGTGATCAATTTCCATTTCGTCTTTACTTCATCGAATCCAGCTCCCTGGTCATCAGAAAACAAACAGGTTAGATTTACATTTGCCCCTTGTGGTACAATCACTGTTGGTTTAGGGACAGTAACTTTAACAAAGACATCTCTGATACGAGCAATGCTCAACATTAACATTGCAATCAAGGCCTTGCCCTGAATACCAGTTTTGTGTCGGTTAAAGGTTGGACTTCCCATCGTGACAGGACTTTCTTGATTCGGGTGTAGTGTATCCAGTTGTCGATCCCTTGGACCTTTACGGCTGTGTATGTAGTCATAATCACTTGTCGGGGGCCGTCCCATGTTTCTTTTAGCGGTTCCACATTCCAGTTTTTTATGTAGACTTGGTCTCCAGGCTGTATATCGTGGACGGGATTCTGCAGAGGCAAAGGTCGATTCCACTGCAACGCCCCCCGTAGTGCTGTAAGAGTCTTATTGAGAGACAAAATGTAATTTACCAGCACCTGATCTCCCACCACATTAGGATCCCCTTTGTAAGTTGCAGCATGATAGGGTTTGCCGTATAAAATTTTATACGGACTTACTCCTACCTTGTCTCTAGGTTTGATTCTGACCCTTAACAGAGCTAAAGGTAATGCTTGAGGCCATTGTATCTTTGCTTCTTGGCAGATTTTCTTAATTTGGCCTTTTAGTGTCTGATTTAATTTTTTCTACTTGTCCACTAGACTGAGGTCTCCAAGGTGTATGGAGATTCCATGTTATCCCAAGTACCTTAGCCACTTCTTGCACTATTCCTGCCACAAAATGAGGTCCCCTATCTGAGGACATCCCTAGTGGGATTCCAAACCTAGGGATGATTTCTCGAAGTAAAGTTTTAATCACTTCTTTTGCTTGGTTTGTTCTACATGGGAATGCCTCTGGCCAGCCTGAGAAGGTACATACATAGACTAAAACATACTTATACCCCTGTGCTTTTGGTAATTCTGAAAAATCTATCTGCCAATAATCTCCTGGTTGTGGGCCTATTTGCAATTTTCCCATTTGCACTTGCCTACGTGTCATTGGGTTGTTCTTAATACAAACTGGACACATTGCATTGATCTTTTTGGCCATTGTTAACATCTGATTGGAGATTATTTCTTGTTTTAGAAATTGCACTAAAGCTTCTGCTCCCCAGTGGCATTTGTTATGTTCAATTTCTAATATCATTCTCATTATTTTTGTTGGCAATATCACTTGTCCTACGGCAGTTACATACCATCCGGCCGCATTCTTCTTAGCTTGTACTAGCCGTGCTAATTTTTCGTCTTCTGGTAGGTATACTGGTACTTCGTCCATAAAAGCTCCTGCAGGGTTGGTACGTGCTGGTAGCAACGCCATTTGGGTCCATACTTCGCGAGCAGCCTGTCTGGCTGCTCTGTCAGCCAGACGATTTCCCTGGAATGCTCTTTCTTCTCCCTGCTGGTGTCCTTTTACATGCATTACTGCCACCGCCTGGGGCTTATGTACTGCTTCCAGTAGTTGCACAATTTGTTCTCGGTGTTTGATTGACGAACCCTGTGAATTTAATAGTCCTCTCTCCTTCCATAATGCCCCATGTACATGTATTACCCCAAATGCATATTTAGAATCAGTCCAAATAGTTACTCTTTTCCCTTGACTCAATTCCAAGGCTCGGATGAGGGCTTGGATTTCAGCTTGTTGTGCTGATGTTCCGGGAGCCAAGGCTCTGGCTTCTATAACCTGTCTTAGAGTTACCACTGCATACCCGGCGTACCTGGTTCCATTCTCCACGAAACTAGATCCATCGGTATACAGCTCCCATTCAGGTTCGTCTAAGGGCTCATCCTTTAGATCCTTGCGGGTAGCGTATACCTGTTCGATGGTCTCCACACAGTCGTGTACCAGGTTGCCTTCTTCTTGGGTGGCTCTAAGAAATTCGGCTGGATTGAGATGGTTAGTTACCTTCATTTCAACATCATCATGTTCCCTAAGGATTGCCTGGTATTGCAGCATACGGCTGGAGGAGAGCCAATGCCCCCCTTTTTGTTCCAACACTGCTATTACCATATGTGGGACAAACACTTCCATTTTCTGCCCCATAGTTAGTTTTCTAGCTTCTTGTATCAGAAGCACTGTTGCAGCAACAGCTCTAAGGCAGCCAGGCCATCCAGCGCTTACTGGATCCAGTTGTTTTGAGAAGTATCCCACCGGGCGCTTCCATGTTCCCAATTTTTGTGTCAACACCCCAATCCCCAGTCTTTGCCTCTCATTTACATATAGCTGAAAGGGTTTTGTGAGATCTGGCAACCCTAATGCAGGTGCCTCTTTTAGGGCTTGCTTCAAGTTCTGAAATGCCTTTTCTTGTATTTTATTCCATTTAAATTCAGGATTCTTGACTGCCTCATACAGAGGTTTTGCTTTTAGTCCAAATTCTGGAATCCATAACCGACACCACCCTGCCATTCCTAAAAAGGACCTTAACTCTTGTGAATTTCGAGGTGTTGGTATAGCACATATGGCCTGGATCCGGTTCACCCCTAATTTCCGAACTCCTTGTGATATCTCGCATCCCAAATAAATGACTTGTGTTCTTACCAGCTGGGCCTTTTCTTTTGACACTCGGTATCCAGCTTGTCCGAGCATGTTGAGGAGTTCAATGCTGAGTCTGCGACAGATGTCTTCTTCTGTTGAGGCTAGAAAAATATCATCTACGTACTGTAGAAGAATAAATGAGGAAGGTGACTCCTTTACCTGAGTTAGTCTCCATTCTTCTAGTTCCCGGGCTAATTGGTTTCCGAAGATGGTTGGAGAATTCTTGAATCCTTGTGGTAAGCGTGTCCAGGTGAGCTGTCTTTTCCGTCCTGTAGCAGGATTTTCCCATTCGAAAGCAAAAATTTTCCTACTTTCAAATGCCAAAGGGATACAGAAGAATGCATCTTTCAAGTCAATTACTGTGAACCATTTAAATTTCTCCGAGACAGCTGTTAGCAATGTATATGGATTTGCTACTACTGGATGAATATCCTTTGTTATATTATTAATTGCCCTCAGATCTTGAACTAACCTGTACTTACCATTGGACTTCTTTACCGGAAATATGGGGGTATTGAATTCTGATTCACATTCCTGTAATATCCCTAAACTGACAAACTGATCTATTAAGGGTGCTACTCCTTTCCGAGCCTCCAGTTTCAGAGGGTACTGCCTTATCCGTACGGGTTGTGCTCCTTCCTTCAATTCCACAACTACCGGTTGTGCTGCTTTTGATTTTCCAGGAATCCCTATTTCCCATACCCATGGTACCACAGCCTGTTCTATTTCTGTGGGGATTTCTGTTGCCTCTACTTCTTTCACTGTAAATAATTTGGCTATATTATCTTCTGGAATTTCTAATTTTACTCTTCCTTTTTCAAAGATTATTTTTGCCTCTAACATTGATAACAAATCCCTCCCTATTAATGATTCTGGGCTATTTGGCATATATAAAAATTGATGATCAAATTCTTTCCCCCCAAACTTTATATCCAACGGACGTAAAAATGCCCTTTCTTCCACCTGTCCTGTAACCCCTACCACCCGAATGGTAGAATCACTTAGAGGTCCTAATTTGGTGTTAATAGCAGAATATGTAGCCCCCGTATCTACTCTAAATTCCAATGGTTCCCCGTCTACTTCTAAGACTACCTTCAGATCCCGATCTAGTCAGCTTTGATTCTGGTAGCTTCCCATCATAAAGGCTTGGGCGACACCTTGTGGCCCTCCACGAACTGCACGTGAATTATTTATCAACCCCTCCCCGCTATTCAGCCCGAATCCCATACCTTGATTAAGTGGACATTCGTTTTTTCAGTGTCCTCTGTTCTTGCACAAGGCACACTGATCCAATCCCAATCTCATTCTTCCTTGTCCCATTTGTAATTGGTTTGGGAATCCCCTTCCACCCATCGAAATTCCTCCCCTAGCCATTCCTCGCCCCCGTCCGCGCCCCCGGCCACCTCCCCACATACCATTCCCCGTTATCTGCTGTAGTACTGCCAACATACTAGCTTGTTGCTTCTTAGCAGTCTCTTTTTCCCTATTATTATATACCTTCCACGCAACTTCTAAAAGTTTATCCAAATTCCGTGTATCTTCCCCTTCTAATTTCTGCAACTTTTTCCGAATATCCTCTTGGGATTGTCCCATAAAAAATTAAAGCTAGCTGCAATTTCCCTGATTCCCCTTCAATTTCCAAACTGGTATATTTTCGAGCAGTTTCCTTAAGCCTTTCTAAGAAAGCTGACGGGGACTCATTTTTCTCCTGCTTTACTGAATACAGCTTGGACCAGTTTAACGTCTTAGGTATCCCGCTCCGTATTCCTTCTATCAACAATTCTTGATAAGCCTTAAGTCTATGGTAACCCCCTGTTGAATTAACATTCCACTCTGGATCCTCCCGCGGCACCAAATCGTTTAATGTACCATCCGCTATTTGCAACCTAATCATTTCTCGTGCCTTTTCCCTCATAGCTCTAAACACCATCTCTTTCTCAGTAGAGTCCATTATTGTATCCAGTAAAACCTGTAAATCATTCCAGTCTGGATTCTGTGTTTTAATCATCATTTTCACTACCCTTGCCGCCCGTTCAGGATCCTCCCGATAAGCCCCCACAGACTGCTTCCAAATTAACAAATCATTAGGAGAAAAAGGAACTTTCACCATTACTCGTTCCCCGTGGGGTCCGACCGCTTCCCGCAACGGAGCCATCAATTGTGCATCCCTTTTTCCCTTCTTCTCCCGCCCGCTACGGGTCCTTTCACATAGAGGAGTACGCGGCTTATCAACGACTTTTCCTTTCTCTAAATCCCCCCCTTTTTCTTCCTCATTCACCTCTTCGTCCGACTCACTCGGTTCACTCTCTTCCGGGGGGGGTGCACTAGGTGCTACCAACAGAGAAACATCCTCCTCAGGGTCTGACAACTTAACAGAATACCCCTTCCCTTTCTGCCACCCTTTGCAGCCCGCACAACCATCTGTTGCTGTTTTTAAGACCATGATGCCACACTCCTTCTGCCACTCTGGCTTATTTTTCAAATAATAAAACAAATCAAGATACGGGATTTCTTCCCATTTCTCATTATTTTGTAAGAAATGCATAAGAGGAGTTATAATATCAGGATTTAGAGTACCATTTCGGGGCCATTGCATACCCTCAGGTTCGTATTGGGGCCACACATGATTACAAAAATCAATCAATTTCTTTTTACTCAGTTCTTGACCAAATTTCCCCACCTTCCAATGTTGCAACAAACAGCCCAAGGGTGAATCATTCGGAATTTCCATCCCCGAACTAGCCAGAGCTTTAAAGGTTTTAAAAGGCATCATAACACTCACACTCACACACTTTACTATTATTTCCACACTCACACACCCTTTACCACAATTCTTGCCTTTCTCGTCGCCGCGAGTGGCAAGTGCTGGATCTGCGCAATCACTGTTGCGTCTGACGACCAGCGCCTAGGCTTCCTTTTCCACAACCTTTAAGACGTCCTTTGCCCCCGGTGCGGGATCACCGTCCCGTCTTAATCGGCGGGCTTTCCCTTTCAATAAAGAATAAAGCACCTTGCGGGCTTACCTCACAGTCGTCCGTCAGGCGCGGGGTCGGGCACGGGTTGATGTCTCCCCAGAAATCACATGGTGCCGGCATGGAGTAGATCAGCTCGCGAACCGCCCCTGCCGCCTCCGGAGTCCTGCCGCGGTCGCCAAAACTGCTGCCCGAAACCCCAAGTAAAACACAAACTAACAGAGTGTCAGTTTATGCGGTGCTTTATTCAGGGCCCGGGGACCTGCGGACTCGCGTCCCAAGTCAGGATCCCGCTGGTTCCCTTTTTAGAGGGTTTTTTTATACCCTTTTTACAAATGGTTTATGTGCGGAAGTACACATTCTTCTGTAGATACATTCACCTTGAAGATAGCATTTTGGCGTCATAAATCCTACATGGTTGCTTATCTTAGGACTATAGTGTTCTCCCCCTCAATCTCTCTCTTATGCCACTGCCCACCACCAGTACTTTATTTATGTTTAGACTTTAACCTTATCACTAACGGTTCTGCATGCTCTCAGCACAGCACATTCCTAAGTTAGTTTCCCAGGGCCTACTCTGGGGACTGCAGTCTTCAAGCCTTAGCATTACTACTACTATTATGGTTTATACACTTTATATTCTAATATTCAGGATTTCTGGTCCATACGGTAACACATTCAACCCAACAGAACCCACCAGCTCCCACTTTAGGCGAGGGACAGGGTGGAAAATTTTGGGGATCTCGCAAAATTGGGGGAGTTTTTTAGGGAATCCCTCACCTTCCTCCAGCCTTCCAGGGGGCAGTGCCCTTGCTGTAGTTCCTGGTGGGCATCAGCAGCCACAGGCAGTGTTGCCAGGCTGAGAAGTTGGAGAAGCTGTGGCTCAGCAAGGCCCTGGTGAAGGCCAGCTCGGCCTTGAGGTCCTGCCTGGCTGCAAGTGCCTACCAGTGTTCCCAGGTGTGGACTGGGAAGGCACCAGTATAAACCAGTAAGCACTTGGACCCACTCCCGAGCTCCTGAGGCTTGTGGCAGCAGCTCCCAGTAAAAACCAGTAAGGCCTCATACACCCAAACCCATTCCCAGTGTAGTCTATGGACTCCTAGTGTGGTCCTGGGGCTCCCAAGTTTATACTGGGATGGCACCAGTACAAACCAGTAAGCACTGGGAGTCACCCCTGAGGCCCTGAGCCCTTGGTGACAGCTCCCAGTAGAAACCAGTAAGGCCAGCACAACCTGAAGTCACTCCCAGTAGGTCCCAAGCTCTATCTCAGTATAAATCAGCAAGGCCAGCATCCCCAGAAGTTAATCCCAGTGGAGTGCCAAGCATCCCCAAGCTCCCTCCCAGTATAACCCAGCACACCCCAGTTTAACCCAGTAAAATCCAGAATATCCCAGTATAACCCAGTCACCTTAGGACCACATCCCAGTATAAACCAGCATAACCCAGTATAACACAGTGACCCCTAGCACCCCATCCCAATATAAACCAGTATAACCAAGTATAACCCAGCATAAAACAGTCACCCCTAGTACCACATCTCCATATAACCCAGTACAAATCAGTAACCTACCATCAGCCCATCCCAGTACAAAACAGTATAACACAGTACAACGAGTACACCCAGCCCTAGGTCCTCCTGGACAGTCACACAACCTCTCCCAGTATAACCCAGTACAAACCAATGACCCCAGCCTTGTCCCAGCACCTCCTGGACCCGATCCCAGCAAAAACAAGTACAAACCAGTACAAACCAGTACAAGCCACACACAGTTGCAGGGGTCGGCCACCAGGAGGTGCTCGCACAGTGCCAGGTCCTCCCGGCCAGCAGGGGGCGCTGCAGTGTCCATTGTGACCCGACAGAACCAAGGAAACCCCTGTGACACTGCGGGGCCCCACGGAACCAAGAGTCCATTGTGAGACACCTGGGCCACGTGGAGCCAAGGAACCATTGTGACACTGGGGAAACTCATGGGACCAAGGGTCCACTGTGACATTGTGGGGCCTCATGGAACCTGTGAGCCATTGTGACACTGCACGGCCTTGTGGAACCAAGGAGACCACGGTGACACTGTGGGGCCACCTGGAACCAAGAGTCCATTGTGACACTCTGGAACTACAGAGACCATTGTTGAGAGTATGGAACCTCGAGGAGCCAAAAGTCCATTGTGATAGAACATGGCCTCATGGAACCCAAAAAGTGCATTGTGACACTGTGGGACACCATGGACCCAAATCTCCATTGTGACAGTGCAGAACCAAGGGCCCTTTGTGACACTGCAAGGCCTCAGGGAACCAAGGAGTCCAAAGGACTCAAACATTTCTTGCAGGGTTCTGCCTTGGGGAAGGGGAAGCTGCTTGGTGGCACCTTGGCTTTAGCACACACTAATAGAAGGTGTCTGTTTTCAATGGGGATATTAAGGAGTTGTAGATTGCTTCAAAACAGAAAAAAAAAAGGGTGGGGGAGGGAACACTCCTTTTGGCCTGTGTGCAGCCAGTTCTCCAAGAAAAGCAGGTCCCAGGTGAGTGAGGACAGACAGGATGGAGTTGGGGAATGTGCAGCAAGGTTGTCCACACTGGGTCAGACCTCAAGGCACAGCTTCTGTGAGCAGGCCAGACCTGAGGAGAGAGCCTGCATCAATATCAACCACAGAATGCTGGAATGACCTCTGCTCGAAAGAAAATAACAATGAAATACAGTCTTCAAAATAGGAATGTGTATTTCTTAGAATCACTTGGAAATATTTCTCCATAACTAGATTTGAAAATATTCGTAATGAATGAACTTCACCAGAGGGAAATCAAGGCAGAGCCATGGTTTGTCAGGACTTGCTTGATCCCAATCAGCCCCTTGGTGCATTTGTTGCTGGGGCCTTGAACCTCAAGGCCTGAGAGGAGATTGCACAAACATTTCCAGGAGTCCAAGGCAGAAGAAAAACCCAAAGTGTCTCAAAGCATTAATGGGTCTCACTGAAGTCCATCCCCAACACAGGCTCCTCATGGACTCCTTGGAGGAAAGAACTGGATGCCAGGATCGCCCAAAACCCTCTCAGAGAGTCAGAGAGGAATGGAAAATCCAAAGTACCTTTGAAAACCTTGAGTATCTCAATGTATTATTGAGACCCACTGAGTGTCAATATAAAGCTCTCAAGGGGACTAATTAAAGTAGATAATTGGAGCCATGATTGCATAAACTACTAGAAGAGTTGGTGTCAAAAGGGAACCTCCAAATACCTTAAAAAAACTGACATATCTTGAAGCATTAATCAGCCCCGCTGAGTGTTGTTACTGACAAAGGCTCTCAAGAGACTGATTAAAGGAGATAATTGGAGGCCATGATTGCACAAAGCTTTCAGAGACTCCAAGGAAAAAGCAAAACCCAAAGTCCTCTGAAAAACCTGCAGTCCCTGGGAGCATGAAGGAGCCCCCAGGGCCATTCCTGACCAAGGCTCCCCAGGGACTCGTCCCAGCAGATCCCTGAGGCCACTGGGATGTGGGGGGATGCTGAGGGCAGGACAAGGGGTGACAGTGGCCAGCCTTGCTGGGGCTGTGCCAGGAGGCCCCAGTGGCTCAGGACAAGGTGTCTCCTCGCAGCCCTTGGTGGCCAGACCCTGCTGTGCCCCAGGGCACCAAGACTTGGCTTCTCTTTGTCTCCACTTGTCATCTCTGCCTCCAATTTCCTGCTGTGACTGGAACCTGGGGACACTTTCTCAGTTGTGTCCCTCAGAGGGAACCATTAAAACTTTAGGAAACTTCGGAGTTTGATTGTGACTTGGAGTTCTTGAGAGGTTTCTTCAGCTCCCACTCAGGGACTGATGCTCAGAGATTCAGCCCCAATCCCCAAGAGGGTCATTAAAGTCCTTGTGCTGTGTCTGTGCTGCTGAGCTGGGCTGGGCTCCTGGCTCAGAATGTGATCCTGGCAACCAAGAAGAGCTTCAAAAACACATTTCTCTTGATGAGCAGCTCCTGTGCACAGCTCAGCAGGGCTGGGGCGCTGCCTGCAGCCACCCCAGGCACAGCACAGAGGCACAGAGAGCTTCAATCAGTCAGGGCTGGGAAGATGCTGAGAAGTGCCTGGGGCAGAATCACTCCCAGCCCTTGACACAGGAAGCCTCTGGCTGCAGGACAATGCAGCTGCAGCTCCTGCAGTGATCTCCTCAAGCTGGAACATCCCAATGCCTGCAGACTGTGTGAGTACATTCTCTGATGATCTCTTGTGCAGAGCAGCCAGGGGTGCCCAGGGCTGTGGTGCAGAGCAGGGTCCTGCAGCCCAGGGCGCTGTGCTGGGGCAGGGACTCTGCTGCCTGCCAGGGACAGCTCTCAGCCAGCCCTGGGAGCTGCTCCCAGCACTGGGGGACAAGATCTGGGTGGAAGGAGACAGCTGGTGAGGCTTGGAAATTTTCTTCTTGTGTAGTGAGGATGCTGCATTGTTCAGGGCTGCTCTCAACATGATATTTAACAGCAGAACATTTCCAAGTAGATTATAGAGGGAACACAGCTAGTCAGGGGCTGCATAAAAACTAAATTCCAGCTTTTTTTAATCGACTGCTCTGTGTTGCATAGATGGGAAATTGCATATAGATATTAATCGCTCAGTTCAGGTTGGGAAAAATATAATATTTTTTCTTGGATCTTAATAAAGCAGTCAGTCACAGAAATCAGCAGTTACAGGCAGCATCAGTGTCAATTTTCCAGCCTCCTCAGGGTTGCTGTGATGTTGCCATCAAAGCCTGCAGAGGCAGAGCTGACCCTGGGCAGTGCCCTGTGCTGGGAGGGGTCTGCAGGGCAGAGCTGAGCCCCCAGGGCTGGGCTGGGCTCTGGCAGCACTGGCAGGGCTCAGCCCTGGGCACAGGGAAGCAGCTGCTGGCAGGGACAGCTCCAGGCAGCAGAGCCCTGGGCAGGCAGTGGGGGGAAAGTGCCACCAACCTGGGCTGGGATATTTCAAGTCCTCTCCAAACTGAACTATTCCACAATTACTTTTCTTACAGATCCCCATGCCAAGACACAGCAAATGTCCAACAGCAGCTCCATCAGCCACTTCCTCCTGCTGCCATTGGCAGACACGCGGCAGCTGCAGCTCCTGCACTTCTGCCTCTTCCTGGCCATCTCCCTGGCTGCCCTCCTGGCCAACGGCCTCATCATCAGCGCCGTAGCCTGCGGCCACCACCTGCACACCCCCATGTTCTTCTTCCTGCTCAACCTGGCCCTCACTGACCTGGGCTCCATCTGCACCACTGTCCCCAAAGCCATGCACAATTCCCTCTGGGACACCAGACACATCTCCTATGCAGGATGTGCTGCTCAGCTCTTTTTCTTTCTGTTCTTCCTGTCAGCGGAGTTTTCCCTCCTGACCATCATGTGCTACGACCGCTACGTGTCCATCTGCAAACCCCTGCACTACGGGACCCTCCTGGGCAGCAGAGCTTGTGCCCACATGGCAGCAGCTGCCTGGGCCAGTGCCTTTCTCTATTCACTGGTGCACACAGCCAATACATTTTCCCTGCCCCTGTGCCATGGCAATGCCCTGGGCCAGTTCTTCTGTGAAATCCCACACATCCTCAAACTCTCCTGCTCCAAATCCTACCTCAGGGAACTTGGGATCATTGCTGTTAGTGCCTGTTTAGCTTTTGGCTGTTTTGTGTTCATTGTTTTCTCCTATGTGCAGATCTTCAGGGCTGTGCTGAGGATCCCCTCTGAGCAGGGACGGCACAAAGCCTTTTCCACCTGCCTCCCTCACCTGGCCGTGGTCTCCCTGCTTATCAGCACGGGAACATTTGCTCACATGAAGCCCCCCTCCATCTCCTCCCCATCCCTGGATTTGTCACTGTCAGTTCTGTACTCAGTGGTGCCTCCAACCCTGAACCCTCTCATCTACAGCCTGAGGAATCAGGAGCTCAAGGCTGCAGTGTGGAGACTCATGATTGGATGATATCAGAAACATTAAACTGCTGGCCAGTTTTTGCAAATCACTTGTAATAAAAGTCATCTTTGATACTTCTTGATGGTGTGGTTGGGGGTTATTTTTCTTTTGATTCAATTTGATCATAGTGTTCTCAAGAAAACCAATTGTTTGTTCCATTTTTCATTTTAATTCTCTCCAACTTTTCTGTGGCCACAGACTGCACCTAAAGGAGATGTGCTCTTGGTGGTTTAAATTAAATAAAGGATCTCCCAGCAAAGATTTCTCCAGAGATGCCCCTTTTGTTCCCTTCTCTGGAGCTGCAGCAGCAATGTCTGTGTGCAGATCTGGGGGCAGATCAGTGCTGGCACAGCAGCTGTGCCCAGCAGCAGCAGCAGCACTTGGTGTTGCCAGTGCTGCTCCCGTGCCACTGCCCCGCTGCCCTCCTGGCCCTCGTGTTGCTGCAGGGCCTGAGTGCTCTCGGGGCCGGGCACAGCCCTGGGGGTGGCAGTGCCAGGGCTGCAACAGGGACAGGCCATGGGCACTGCTGGGGCAGCGCTGATGCCTCAGGGCAGGGCCTGGGGGCTCCAGGCTCCTTGGCCACGCTCTCTCCACAACACTTGGCCAGTCCAATGCTGAGCACAGAAAAGCCCCGTGAACAGCCTCAGGCTGGCCGTGGGCAGGCTGGGGGCAAACAGCATGGCTGGTGCTCTGCAAGGTCCCTGCAAGGGGGACACCCTGGCAAGGAGCAGCAGAGCAGGGGCTGATCCATCCCCACTGCGCTGGACACCCCAGGGCAGTGTCCCAGAGTGTCCTCATGCACCTGCCAACAACATCCCCCCTCTGCAGCCCTGGCCTCTCCCCCAGCTCACACAGGAGCCGCATCCTTGCAGGCACACACACGGCAGCACTGGCTCAGGAGCCCCTGTTTGCATTGCACACAGCAGGCTCAGCACAACCATGGTGCTGCTGTGGGGACATGGAGCTGAGTGAGCACAAATGCCATCAGCCCTGGGGCCAGCAAGGGCCGGGGGACGGCAGGGAAACCACTTAGTTTTGTCATGGCCTCTGAAGTCAGCCAGAAAATTTGTTCCCATGAGCTGTGAGTTTCCTGTCCCACTGCAGATGTTGTTGCTCAGAGCCAGGGCTGCCTGGCAACCACCCCCAATCTGCCCTGAGCATTTCCTTTGCTTCACCTTTGCTTTCTTTACTCTTTCCTGATCCAAATTTTTTCCTATTGCCCAGCCCTGTCCCCTCCCTTGCAAACAGCCCATCCCTGTTTGCCCTTTCCTCTCTGGCCTCACTCCCCATTTCAATTCCTGAGTTGGCACCATGGGAACATCCCTTGGGGAGCAGGATCATCCTCCAAGTGCTTTAGGAATTGTCTGCAAGGTCCTGCAGTGCCTCGTGCTGCTCCCTTGCCAGAGGCACCACAGGCCAGGGGGGCACATCTGGGCTGCTGTGTCTGGGTGTGGGGCTCCCTGTTGTGGGCAATAAGGAGAGGCTGGAGAGGCTCTGCAGGACTGACAGGATGGGCTTTGGGGCTGTGTGGAGAAGCTGAGGGACCTGGGCTGCTGGACCTTGTGAAGAGGAGGCCCAGGGCTCATCCTGGAACAGCTCCAGGGGTGATTTCAGAGAATCACAGAATCAGCAAGGTTGGATAAGACCCTGGAGATCATCACGTCTCTCCTGTGCCCTGACACCACCTTGTCTCCCCTGAGCCCTTTCTTCTCCAGGATAAACAACCCCAGCTCCCTAAACCACTCCTCACAGCACTTCTCTTCTACACCCCTCACCAGGATTTTTGCCCTTCTCTGGACACACTCCACCCCCTCCATGTCCTTCCTAAACTGGAGAGGCCAGGAACTGGACACAGGACTCAAGGTCCAGTGTCAGCAGTGCTGAGTACAGATGAAGAATCACTGCCCTGCTTCTGCTGGCCACACCATTCCTGATCCAAGCCAGGTGCCATTGGCCTTCTTGGCCACCTGGGCACACTGCTGCCTCATGTCCAGCCTGCTGTCCATCAGTGTCCCTAGGTCCCTTTCTGCCTGGCTGCTGTCCAGTCACTCTGTCCCCAGCCTGTAGCCCTGTAGGGGTTCTTGTGGCCAAAGTGCAGGTCCCAACATTTCATCTTGTAAAACCTCACCTTGTTGGATTTGGGCTTTGGATCCAGCCTGTCCAAGTCCTTGTGCAGAGCCCTTCTACCCTCCAGCAGATCAACACTCCCAGCCTACTTGGTGTCACCACCATTCCATGAGGCCCTAGAGTGTCACAATGGTCTCCATGATTCCATGAGGCCTCCCAGTGTCACAGTGTCCTTCTGTCTCCATGGGAGCCCTTGGTGTCACAAAGGCCCTTGGATCCTTGGGCCTCAGAGTTTCACAATGGCACCTTGATCCCCCAAGCCCCTGCAGTGTCACAGTGGATCCTTGGTTCCATGAGGTCTCTCAATGCAGCAATGCTCTCCTTCTTCCACAGTGTCACAATGGTCTCTTGGTCCCAAGAGGCACCACAGTGCCAAATATGTTTCCTTCATTCCAGGGGTCCCTGAGGAGCAGCACTGGCCCCTTGGTTCCATGGGGCCTGCAGTGTCACCATGGCCCCATCATTACACGAGGTCCCGCTCTGTCACAATGCTCTGCATGGTTCCACAAGGCCCTGCAGTGTCACTGTGGCTTCTTGGTTCCATGAGGGCTCCGAGTGCCACCATGAATTCCTTGGTGCTGCAGTGTCACAATGGAGCCCTGGTTACACAAGATCCTGCAGTGTCACCAGAGCACCTGGTTCCATGGGGCTGCAGTGTCACAATTTTTCCCTTAGTTCCAAGAGTCCTTGCAATGGAAAATTGGCCCCTTGATTCCATTGGGCCCCAGGCTCTCACAAGGCTCTCCTTGGTTCTGCAGTGGCACAATGGCCCCTTGGTTCCACAAGGCCCTGGTGCCTCACAGTGGCCTCTGTGGTTCCACCAGGACCCAGACTGTCACAATGGACTCCTTGCTTCCATGTAGCCCCACAGTGTCACAGTGGCCCCTTGGCTCTGTGGTGCCATGTCATACACAGTGTCACTATGGTCCTCTCAGTCCCACGAGGCCCCGCAGTGTCACACTGGCCCCTTTCTGCCCAGGGCCCTGCAGTGTCACAATCATCACAGAATCACCCAGGCTGGAAAAGACCTTTAGAGCAGCAGGTCCAACCTGTGACCCAGCACCACCTTGTCACCCAGACTATGGCACTCACTGTCATATCTAGTCTTTCCTTAAACACTTCCAGGGACAATGACACACTCACTCCCCTTGGCAGCCCATTCCAATGCTCAATCACCCGTTTTATGAAGAATATTTCCTAATGTCCAGCCTAAACATCCCTTGGTGCAGCTTTAAGGCTGTGTCCTCTTGTCCTGTTGCTGTTCCCTGAGAGAAGAGCCCCATCCCAGCATGGGTGCCCCCTCCCGTCAGGGAGCTGTAGAGAGTGATGAGGTCTCCCCTGAGCACCCTCCAGAAGAAACATCCCCAGCTCCCTCAGCCACTCCTCACAGGACTTGTGTTCCAGACCCCTCACCAGCCTTGTTGCCCTTCTCTGGACACGCTCCAGCCCCTCCATGTCCTTCCTAAATTGGGGGCCCAGAACTGGACACAACACTCGAGGTGCTGCCCAACCAGTGCTGAGCACAGGGGAAGAATCACTGCCCTGCTCCAGCTGGCCACACCATTCCTGGTCCAGGCCAGGAGCCATTGGCCTTCTTGGCCACCTGGGCACACTGCTGGCTCATGTCCAGCCTTCTGTCCATCAGTGTCCCCAGGTCCCTTTCTGCCTGGCTGCTGTCCAGCCACTCTGTCCCCAGCCTGGAGCACTGCAGGGGTTGTTGTGGCCAAAATGCAGGATCCAGCATTTAGTTTATTAAACCTCACCTTGTTGGATTTGGGCTTTGGATCCAGCCTGTCCAGGTCCCTCTGCAGAGCCCTCCTACCCTCCAGCACATCCACACTCACACCCAGCTTGGTGCCATCTGCACATTTGCTGATGCTGCACTCAATGTCCTCATCCAGATCATCAGTGCAGATATTGAAATCCACGCTGGCTGGCTCTGATCCCTCAGCCATCCTGTAGGTGCCCTGTGATGGCACTCAAGGTGATCTGTTCCATCACCTCACCAGGCACCCAGGTCAGGCTGACAGGCCTGCAGTTCCCCACATCCTCCTTCCAGCCCTTCTTGGCGATGGGCTCACATTGGCACCTCCAGTCCTCTGGCACCTCTCTGCTGAGCCAGCACTGATGAGAAATGATGGAGAGCAGCTTGGGGAGCTCATCCAGCAGCTCCCTCATCCCCCTAGGATGGATCCCATCTGTTCCCAGAGACACGTGTGAGCATCTGAGTGGCTCAGCAGGTCCCCAGCTGCTTCCTCCTGGATTACAGGGGTCTGTTCTGCTCCCTGTCCCCATCTCTCAGCTCAGGAGAACACTTGTCCTCAGGACATCCTGTCTAATATTTGGAAACTGTGGCAATGAATGGGTTAAGTGTCTCAGCCTTTTTCTCATCTTCAGTTTCTCTATTCCCCACAGCATCCAATTAAGAGCCGAGATTCTCCTTGTCCGATGGTTTGCTAATAACTTATTTATAGAAATATTTTCTATTATTTTTCACAAAAGTGTCCAGGTTAAGTCCTAATTGAGTTCTCACTTTTCTCATTTTTTCTGCATGACCTAACAACATCCTTAAACACTTTCTGAGTTGTCTGCACCTCTGTCCAAAGGTGATGCACCCTCTTTTCTCTCTGAGTGCCTGGAAAAAGCTCCATACCCAGCCAGGCCAGTCATTTTCCTCACTAGCTCACTTCTGGCACACTGGGACAGGCTCCTCCTGCTCATTCATGATTTCTTTCTTGAAGTTTCTCCATCCTTCTTGGAATGCTTTGTTTTTAAGTCCTTAAAACTTTTCTTGTTTCCTTTAAAAAGTCAGTTATCCCCAAATCTGTATCCTGAATAGGCTGAGTTCTGCTCTCTGTAAGGGCAATGTAGAAATTTTGTTGATGTTTCTCCTTCTTTCACAGAATATTTAAAAACTCAATAATTTCATGGTCACTGTACCCCAAACAGCCTCTGACCACCACATCTCCCACCAACCCTTCTCTGTTTATGAACAGCTGGAGACAGAGCTTTCCTGGGCAGTGGGAGTGTTACCAAAAATTCAGTAAAATAAAAAACTCCCAAACACCAATACAGCATCAAAAAGCAGCATTCTTTATTTGGCTGGATACACAGGGGACAGCTCCTCCCAAAGCTGTGCATGCTGAGTACAGGAAATTTCTGTTTATATTCTGTACTTTGCAAACTTATTCATTGATTGTCCTGGACTAAACACACATATGACAATCATTTCCCCAAAATCATTAACATATATTCCCTCCTCTTTACCCATGGCTTCTTCTGTCCTGGGGGTCTCTCTGGTGGTCCCTGGTGGTCGTGGACCCCAATGTTCCAGTTCAGCCTGGCTGAGCTGGCAGGACACTGAGGCTGGGGAACTTCCAGTTCTCCTTCTCACACAATGGGCATTGTGCAGCTTCCAGAGGCCAGTGGTTTTGGAGAATGGGAATTGTGTTAGCTCAGCTGGGGTAGGCAGTTTATCATCTGGTAACATGAGGTCACAGAGTGGGCTATGACATCACAGAGTGGGGTATGTGAGGCCATTGAGCATCACAGGCTGTCCCTGTGACATCACAGAGCTGACTGTGACATCACAGGACAGAGGTATGACATCACAGGGCAGGCTGTGACATCACAGGAGGGGCAGTGTGACATCCCAGCAGGGCTGTGTGAGGTCACTGGGTTGGTCACTCTGCCCCAGCCCCCCCTCACAGTTTCCCCAGACAAGTCCAATGCTCTTCATGCCCAGCAGGGTCCCCTGTCCCCCGGGATCCCCCTGCTCCACCTGGAGCCACAGCCTCCCCCAAGGATGTTCCACAAATCAACCCCAGAGCCTGACACGGGAACAAGGGGCCAGGGCTGTGTGACCAGGACATCAAGGCCGTGGATTATCCAGGTCACTGGGGCCTGGTTTGGGTTGCCCAGGGCAGGAAAGATGTCTGGCAGCTGGAGCAGGGTGAGGGAAGGGCCTCCAAGGTGGGGCTGGAGCCCTTTGGCTGTGAGGAGAGGCTGAGGGAGCTGGGCTTGTCCAGCCCGGAGCAGGGAAGGCTGAGGGGCTCCTCATGCCAGCCTGGCAGTGCCAGCCAGGAGCTGATGGAGAGCACAGAGCCAGGCTCTGCACTGGGGGGGCTGGAGGGGACAAAAGTCAATGGGTGGAAGGGGAATGAGGGGAGATCAGACAGGACATGTGGAAAACCTTTGTTCCCATGGGCTCAGACAGGTTCTGAGATGCTGCCCCATCCCTGGCTTTGGGATTTTCCAATCCACACCAAATCAAGCCTTGAACCCCTTGGTCTGACCCAGTTTCTGACAGGCTGGGCTGCAGACTTGCTGAGGTCCCTTCCAACCTCAGCTCCTGGATGATCTTGGGACGATGCTGTTCCCGATTTTGGAATGGGCTGGAGCAGATGTTTATGGGACAGGAGCCCTCTGGGGCTGTAGGGGACCTGAAGCTTGTGAGGTGCACGAGCACATCTCATTAGCTGGGGCATTTGAGTACTTTAAGAAATGTCAAAGTTTTCCCACCAGGAGAGAACAGAGATTTCCTGGGTGTGTACTGATGGCAGGACAAGAAATACTGATCTTCCCCTGTACCTGTGTTACCACTACACTCTCTATTATTTCATGTCCCTCTTCATTTGGGTGTTTTCACCTCTCCTGTTTAAATGGCCATGTCTAAGGACATTTCTTCCCTAGACCAGCTCCTATGGCCTTGCCATTGCTCCCAGATTTCCTCCTCCTCTTGTTCTCTGGTCATTCCACATTAGTCAACATAATAATTGTGTTTAAATCTATCATAGAATCAACCTTTCTAATGTCTGTGTCTAAAACTGTTCCTGTATGGAAATACCTTGTTCATGGTGGATACATCAGATACTGCTTTGACATTGCACAGAGCTGAGGAAAGAATTTTGAAGTTTATTGAATTTTATCATGGGTACTTTGTTTTATGTTGGCCACGAAGTGAAACCTTCTGTTCCTCTGAGTCTCACCAATTGCTGACCCCCAAAGGACACAAACCTGATGAGTTGTGGTTCCCACTCCAGTGCTGGCACTTGCACCTCCCTCCATCCCCACAGCAGAGCTGCCTTGTCCCAGCAAGTCCCTGGCAATGCAGGGTTGAAGGAAACAGGACAGGCTGTGGGGATCAGGGGCAGGGCACAGGCAGGGATTTGGGGTGGTTGTGAGCCCAGGGCAGGAGCCAGCCCTTGGCCTTGGTGAACCTCATCCAATTGTCCTGGGCCCATGGCTCCAGCCTGTCCAGATCCCTCTGCAGAGCTTCCTGCCCTGCAGCACAGCCACACTCCCACCCAGCTTGGCCTCACCTGGACACTGACTCAGGGTGCCCTCCATGGCCTCGTCCAGATCAGCAAGAAAGAGATTTCACTGCCCTGGCCCCAGTCCTGAGCCCTGGGGACACCCCTGGATGTGGCTCCATTGCCCAGCACTCCTTGGGCTGGACTTCTGTTTTTTATGGAGCTGTGCCTGCCTTTGGTTTTGTTTGCTGACATTAAATGAACATCCCTCTGTGTCTCAGGCAGCTCCTTCTCCAAGGAAAGCAGGTGGGAGTTGGTGCCAAGGAGCTGAAAGCTGCAGGCACAGTCTGGAGGGGAGGGAGCTCAGATTTGCACAAGGCTGCTCTGAGTGCCAGGGGTTGGATGGGGGAAATGGTGGGGTGGGGGTAGGGACAAAGTCAGCCACAAAGATTCTTGATTTTCATATTTCTTCAGACTGCATTAGGAGGTGCTTGGGATCAATGTCAACTGGAGATTGCTGATAACAGTGTATAGACTGGAAAAGAATAAACAGGAAAAAAATATTCTGTCCTTACTTTTTAAATGTAATGCATTCATTTTCAGTACAATTGTGAAATCTGTCTAATTAACCAGAATGGAATTAAAACTCAAATTATTCCCATGGGCTTCCCTTGTTAGGGTGATTTGAAATGTTCATGAGCCCTGGGGCACTGAATTCCTGAACTGAAGAGCTGAAGGCTGAACAAGCCTCTGGAGCAGTAAAATTCAGCAGCAGCCTCCAAGTTGCTGAGGATGTCAGCAGCCCCCACTGAGGCCATCCCTGCCCAGAGACCGTGGGGGAATGGGCAGACAAGGAGAGCGTCCCTGGGGCTGGGGAAGCAGAACTCAGAGGCACCAGCGGGTCCAGGTGGAAATGGACTCTGGAATGTGGCTGTGAAAGCCCTGCCTGGGCTGTGCCAAGCAGGACACACAAGCCCTGACCCCATCCCCTGGCAATGGGGACTGGTGACCTCACAGGATGCTCGTGGCTGTCCCTGAGCAGTGGGATGTGGGGTGGGAATGGTGAGGGCAGGAGAGCAGCAGGAGCCCTCCAAAGCTCTGTGGGATTGGAGAGGAGGCCACCAGCCCTGGCGCTGGAATAAACTGGTGTCTTCTCATGGGTCTCAGTGGGAGGGACAGCAGCCACAGCCAGGGGACACAAATGTCATTGCTGCTGGCAGGGGGGGTCCCAGCCCCCCAAGGCCTTTGGTCACCCCCAGTGCAGCTCTCCTAGCCTGGTCTAGGTCTGTGCTGGTTCCCTGGCAGACTTTACCCAGTGCCCCATTTCCCCAGCTCCCTCTGACCCCGGGAGCTCCCAGAGCTTTACTGATGTCCCTCTGGCCTCCCTTGCTATTGCTTCAAATAAAAAAAGTAGTGTTTGGCTGAGGAATGGCCAATTCCTGTGGGATTCCCAACACCTGCCTTCTTCCCACACCCTGCTAAAGCTCTCGTGGCACTCAACCAGTCCCAGGCACAGCCTTGCTTGACTCTCGTCCTTCTCTCCCTCTGCCAGCACTGAAATCCATGTCCCATCCGCAGCCCTGCAGAGCAGCCCAGTCCTGTCTGGCCCTGCAGCAGGAACTGGAGGCACGGCAGGTCAGGGACAGCCACTCTGTGTCTGGAATGCTCAGCAGATGCTCAGCTCGGGCAGCTGCTCCAGCCCCAGGGCCAGCCCCGCTGCCCAGCACAGCAGCACAGAGTTGGCCCCGGGGCTCCTCAGGCCCTTAAAGCACACAAACACACACGGAGTGAAGCTGGAATACACAGAGAGCAAACACTGAAGATTGAAAGGACAGGGCAAACTCTGGTGATCAGGTACCAGGATCAGCCAGCAAGGTCCACTGAGCAGCCCCTGTTCACCATACAGCCAGAGAATGATTTGGGTTGGAAGAGCTCTGCTCTCATCTGACCCCCCTGCAATGAGCAGGCACATCCTTCACCAGATCAGATTGCTCAAAGCCCTTCACTGTTTACAGGAATGGGACATCCACCACTACCCGGGGAACTCGTTAACACAGCAATTATCAATCACACTTGTTACCACAGCAACTACCACAGCAACTATTAATTTAGGATTCCTTCATAAGTGTGGTGCCACAGCAAGCAAAGCTTGAACCACTTGTGATGCTCAGTTTCCATGGAAACCAGCAATAGGACCCCATTGCTATGGGCTTGTGCCATGGAATTCCAGAGCTGTGATGTCACCATGACAAGCATCAGCCACACGCGCTGCTGGTGCCCAACACCACGGCAACCAGACATGGAAATGCTAAGCCAGGGACTGTTTCCATGGTAACCAGCACTTGGGATGGCTGTCATGGCAACCATCATGGATACACTGCCATGTTGCCATGGACATTTCACTGAGACATGTTGCTGTGGTTGGCTGCCACCACAACCATTTCAGGTCCTGTTGTCAAGGCTGGTTGCCATGACAACCATTGGGGCAGTTGCCATGACAACCTACACAGACACCCTCCATTGGTGCTGTTTCCATGGCAACCATCAATTAACCAGTTTCCAGGGACTTTGTATGACATTTGCACAACTCATTTGCCATGGAAACGATCCCACAGTACTGTGGAAGGTCAGTGCCATGGCAACCATCATAAAACTCCATTGCTACAGTTGGTTGCTGTCTTGGCTTGCAAAGCAGGATGTAACCAAAAGTGTGCATTCTATCACCACCTGTTAAAACCAGGTGGGGCAGTGTTCTTTATCTTTTCCACAACCCATCCTCCCTCCAGGAGATATCTCCTGTTAATGGGCCATGGAGTCCCAGTGCATGGCTGATAAAATTCCATCATCCCATTGGGAGATGCTCCAGCCAGGGGGAGGAGCCAAGACTTTCCTACCTAGACAAAATCTGAGCTTTAGGACATCAGAGCAGCCTTTTTCCACTGGATTCCAGAGGAAAACCAGACCCTTCTACATCATCACTGGACCTTCAGAGGAAAACTGCACCTTCTACAGGAGCACTGCTCCAACTGAACCACACCTGTCATTGCAGGAGGATGCAGCCACCATTTAATGGGACTGCACCAACACCCTGACTGACTGATGGGGTGTCAGGTTGGATTCTGACTCAGTCAATGTTTTGTGGTTTTTTGTATTACTGTATTTTTTATTTTTTTTCCTAGTAAAGAACTGTTATTCCTATTCCCATATCTTTGTCTGAGAGCGCCTTAATTTCAAAATTATAATAATTTGGCAGGAGAAGATTTACATTTTTCCATTTCAAGAGAGGCTTCTGCCTTTCTTAGCAAACACCTGTCTTTCAAACCAAGACAGTGGCCATGGTAACTATCCTGATGCCTCATTGCCAGGGCTGGGTGCACAACACTGACAGTGCTGGTCCCTGGTCCTGGGGACTGGTTTGGGCTGGGAGGAGTTAACTTCCTTCCCAGGGGCTTCTCTGGGGCTGGGCCTGGATTTGGGCCAGGAAGATTCCAGGAGGTTTTTGGTCCTGCCCAGAGCCAAGGCCTTTCCTGTTCCTCATCCTGCCCTGACAGTGAGGGGGTTGGGGGAGCACCAGAAAGGGGGAGAGACACAGCTGGGACAGGGGACCCTGACCTGGCTCCAGGGGACTCCCAGGCCATGTAGAAGAAGAATCAGTCTGGAAAGAAGGGACAGAAGCAGGAAGGGGGGGATGCTGGAAGTGATGGAGTTTGTGTCAAGTGCCTGGAATGGAGCCCTGCTTACCTGGGGAGAGATGAACACCCACCAGCCTGGGGGAAGCAGGGAGTGAATTCCTGGCTCTGCTTCCTTGCACAGCTTTTCCTTCCCCCATGGACCTGTCTGTGTCTGAGCCCTGGAGTTGTTTGGTCTCTTTCACCCTCTGGATTCTCCCCCAGTGAGTGCTGCAGTGAACTGGGAATGAGGGGCAGGTGCCAGAGAAAGGGACACAGAGATGCAGCTGTGGACTTGTCATGGCACAAGCACAGGGACCCTGAGGCACAGAAACAGGCAGGTATCATTTCACACCCTTCCCTGCTCTTTGCATTTCCTTCAAGTTTTCTGGAGCATTGCTGGAAATACTTTTGTAATTTCTGAGGTGATTTACACAACACCTCACAGGACACACTCATGGTATCAGGAGAATTATGTGATATACTACGGATTAATGTCCCTAGAAAATACCAAGGTTCTGATTGATTAATTACTGTTTGAGTCTAGAAGTGGGCAGTACAAACTTCCATTTTTCACTTTCAACTGCTCATGTGGAAAGCACACTATATTCTTCCAGATCTTTGCACAATATTTGTTAGTCACATACAAAAAAATTTTTTATTTACATCCCTACTCAACATAAGGAACCCAAACTACTGGCCTATCCATAAGACTACACAAAAAGAAGGCAATAAATATGTTTTGCTTTCCACTTAAGACAAATCTCGGATTTTTGATTTTTCATTCTATTTGAAGATATTTCATTCTATTGGAAGTCTGAAGAAACTTGTAGGTTTTTTGTTATCTCTAGGCTCTGAACTGGGAGTTGTCATTGTTGTGAAACCAAGATTAATCAGGATTAATACAGAAACAGATGTTCTAATCTATCCTTACACTTCTGTGGCAGAAGCTGCTGATCCCTAGGAAGGCTAGTTGGAGATTTCTGTCTGTGTTCAAATATTCAAAGCAACAACATTTAGTCTCACACTTTATATTTCAGAAAAACAATTTAATGGCATCTTAACATTGCTTTCATATCTTATAACATGCATATTTTACTCTTCATGAAGATGAAATATCTTTTAATGCAAGTAACTCTATTGAAACTTCCATTGTAGAAATTCCAAAACCGTTTTAACATAGTGAAAACAAAACAGTCTAAAAAGACAGGTCTAACAGCCAGTGAAATGGAAAAAAACAGAAGACTTCAGGCAAAAGTGCATACATTTAACACCTACATTTCTTTCACTGTGTTATCTATTCAGAAAAACAGTAAATTTAAAAGAACAGAAGTTCTTTAAAACCAGAATTTCTAATGACAGAAGCAGCTTTGAAACAACTTTCTATGTAGTTCTATTTTTTTCAAAATTTTAAATTGGCTAATTTGTGTCCCAACATTTTGAAGCACAAGGGAGGAAAGGTGGAAAATGCTCTGCAGGGGGATGCAGTTATAGATCTATGAAGTTTATATGTGTAAAGGAAATGAAAATAATATTAAACACACTGAGCACGACAGAAAAATGCAACAAAGTACTAACTCAGAGAATAACAACGCTGTGGAGGCACCAGGGAGCAATGCCAGGGCACTGGGCCTTTCTGCATTTTAAGCAAAGAGCTTTACAGCTTCTTGAATTTTTCTTTTCCTGTCCATTTTGGAAACCGCCGCCCACCCCGCCTGGCGCATTCTCCTCATGGTTTGGAGTTTCAGTGCAGAGCCTGGAGATTTCCCATGGCATGGAGCTGGTGTCTAGGAAGGGAAATAAAGCCATCCATCAGTTTCTGTAAACAATCTCATTAACTGTTTGGTTTAATCTTATGAAAGGATAACATACCTTTTTTGGTGCTGTCGAATGTAATTGTGAAGCTTGTGGATAATCTTTGTACAATTGTTTAAACATTTCTTCTTCTGAGACTATGCTCTAATAAATTAAAAAGTTGTTTAGTCACACTATATTAAAAAATACTTTTTCTATCCCTCTCAGGATATTAAACTATTAAAAAAAAAGTTAAGATGTTGTTATGAGGCATAACAGTTGAATAAAAAGAATGCAAATTATGTACATATAACCACAATTCCAGAAAGAGCCAATCAAGTAAAAATATACACATAAATACTGGCTTGAATGTAGAAGCCCAAACCCTTTATCTTCACTCTTAGACACAGCAGTGAGCACAAAGAACTGTTCAGCACAGGATTTGCTCTCTGGCTCTTACCAGGAGGTCAGTGTGCTCAGAGCTGTCTGACTGAGAATCCAGCTGGACAAGCACTTTTTGCTTTTTCCTTGTGCTCTGCTCCGAGGGCAGGTTTGTGCTTCTTCCACTTTGCAGTTTATCTGTTGGAGGAGTCTTTATAATATATGTCTGGGAAAGAAAATGTTTGTAGTTTTAAATTCTCTTTTATGGGGTAAATATAGAGTCTAAACCCAATCTCATGACCCACTTTACAGTCTGAGTGTCCAAGAAGACACCTGAGAGACGTGGTGGAATTATTTTCTTTCCATCCAAACACGAAGCAAAGACCCAAACAAAGTGGGGTGGGGTAGAAATATCCTTTTTTTGGTAGCCAAACTAGGAGAATGAACAGGAAGCTGTGGAAGAGTTGAGTTTCATGGCACATTGTTCTTTATGTTTATCTGCAGAAATTCTGGTTATTCTGAATTGCAGCCACTACACGTGGACTGTATCAAACATCTCAGAAAATGGAAACTAACAAAACTGCAGGAAGAGGCTTTCAGAGAAAGATTGACAGCAATATCAAGATTGGTGTTACTTGAAACAGCCCTTTCACTAGAAGTTAAACTGAGAAACATTGCAATAGTCCAGTGCAGTCCTTTTTTAGAAAGGTAACACCAAAACGATGGTGGATTCTGTTGTTCCAAGATGAAAACCACAAGCAAACTCCTGACAGGGAAGAAGGGCAAGTTCTGCAGTATTCAGTATTCAGGAATACTTTGATATTTCAATAATTTTTACAGCTATATAAACTTTTTTCCCTTCCATAGAGAAAAAAGTGCTTTTATAAATGGACACTTTTGAAGACTAAGTAAAACAATTCTAGAGATATAAAGCAACAACTGAGAAAGAAAAATGACACACTGGGAGCCCTTCCATAAACTGCTGTCTAATGTCTCCATGGAATGGGATCACCATTTAAAATACCTGCTTATTTCAGGAAAAAAAATTAAGCATCTACAGAGAAGTAAGAAATACAGAGAAGCAAGAACACAAAATGTGTTTTGCTGAACACAAATAATTTATCATGGCACTTCAATTGATTCTACACATATAAATACTTCCAAACTCTAAAACCAATTAAAAAATTAAAGTTACCTTGTGTTTCTTTTCACTTTCAGGAATCATATTTTGAGAGTGCTCTTTTATAAGATTCTCCTAAAACAGAGTTATGTGATAGGAAGGAGATATTTATTTGAATTCAGTTGTTAAGATTCTTCTTGGTGTAATTACAGAACACAGTTTATAATCACAGACTGTTACAAACTTCACACAAATATATGACCAGACACTGTTTTTCTATTCAATTTCATTCCTTACACAACTTCTAGAGCACAAGCCCAGGCCACACCTCACCCACACTGCTCAGTTAGTGAAAAACTCCACCTTTTCTTCAATTTCTGCTTTCAGCTGTTCCTTAAGGGATGACAGTTCACGTTTCAAACATGACAGCTCATTTTCCTAAAAACAATTAAATAAAGGCTAGGGTTAACTATGCCCAATCCAGAAAAAAGAAAACAGTCCAAAATACTTAATAGGGATATTCATTAGATACAAAAGATAATTCTATTTGTTTTTCAACCCTATACTTGAAGCTTTGCTTTACCTTGTTTAAAATTAAAGACTGAAGTACTATAGGAAACAGGTAGTTGATCATAAGTGTTCAAGGTAAGACCTTAAAACACTTGGGAGAATGGGGTGAGAGGGCAGAATTGAACTATTTAAAACAAAAATTTCCTATTCAAACTGTGAAGTCAGAACATGACACACTGGCTGGAAGAGTAGACACAAACACACTGCTACTCCCATTTAGTTTTAGAAGCATTTGGAGTTTTTAGTGCCCAGAATAAGATCTGTAAGACAATAAAAGGAAATAAATTAGTGGTCTGATTTTTACTGTTCAGTCCCACTAAAGCAGATAGTTAACCCCTCCCCAAATATTCAATAGGAAGAAGTAAAACATGACATTTATAATTCTATTACACTCAAGGTGTGTGGGTTTAACACAGCTTGGCTCTCAGTGGGGGTGGAGTGTTATAAGAACATATTCTATTATTGGCTTTTCACAAACATTAAAATGAATGCTGTATGTATAATGTTGGAAAACTCTGCTGTATGAATATAGTTTCTTTTGGTTCTGCTATTAACAGAACTTAGAAATAGTAGTGTGATAAATACATATATTTTTCTTGGAGTATAAAATGATGATGTAAAAAGGTTTTGTTCATGTATGAGAACGATAAAAATGAGAGAATGGTAAAAAAAAGATAATCAGGAAATTGTTCACATTCTTGGATTATTGGACACTAGAACCCCAGGGAAGAAAAAAAAATTGATTTACAGGTTGGAGGGGGGGGATGATTTTGAACAATGCTTGAAGATCTATGAATATACAACATGTTGATGCATTTAAAGAAGTGTTTTCTGAGTTAGTGGGTGGTCTTGGCTGAATGTCAAGCACCAAGCCTTTATAACCTTTTGCTTTATTTTTTGTCTCATTTTTTTTTATTCAACCTTTTAAATTTTACCAGGAAAGGGAACCTCGTTTTTCACAGAAGGAAGCCACAGAAGTGGCTTCGGAGAGAGAAAGCTTCTTCTGTGTCCAGCAGAGCCAATTTCTGAAGGTGGTGATGATGGACACATTGCTGGTCTGATTTTAAAAGCTGGTAATGCCTCTGTGATGACAGATTTAAGGAAGAAAAAAACTGTTTGCACTTCTTCTTCTTCTTCTGAGGGGTGGAAATGTGCGGCAGTAACGGCGTTGCAGTGTGTTCTCATCCCCCATGGTTTGAGGGAGATGTTGCAGTGTGTTCTCATCCCCCATGGTTTGAGGGAGATGTTGCGGTGTGTTCTCATCCCCTATGGTTTCAGGGAGATGTTGTGGTGTGTTCTCTTCTCAATAATTTGTTCCATTCCCCCCTGCATTGTTAAACTGTACCTTCCCACCTAGTTGTCCATCTTGCCCTAAACCTGCCCCTTGATCCAGAATATTCCCTGTTCCTCCCACCATTAAGTTGTCAATCCCACTTTTTACCTACCCTTTAGTTTGGAAATTTCCCTGTCAATTCCCTGTTCTTTGAAGCCCCATTGATCTGTTTCAATTGTTCCCTCCCCCTGTGTTTCCTTGGGTTATGTATTGTAAACCTCACCTTGTGCTCCTTCCCAGCCTTCCCCTATTGGTAAAGAATTTGTGCCCTCCCCGAGAACCTCCCCTGTATAAATGTCCCTGCACACCCAGTTTCTTGGTCTGTCATCCCTGGAAAACTGAGATCAACCTTTCAGAGCTGCAAAACCCTGTAAGAACTTTACAATTGATAGAACTTGAGTAAAAATGAACTTGCAGACAACAATTTTCTCCTGAATCACAGAAGAGGAAAAAGTGAAGACACGTGAAAAGAACGTGGTGACACTAAAGTCAGTGAGGGGAAGGAAGGAAAAGAAGTGTCCAAACATCAGAGCTGAGATTCTTCTGCAAGCCATAGTGAGGACTATAACACACAAACTGTGTCCCTGGAATTCACAAAGCACATGGGGGAATGCACAGATCCACTCACAGCCCATGAGAAAAGGTGCCCATGCTGGAGTGAGTGGATGTTAAAAAGCTGTCATCTAGTGGGAAATTCAAACAAAGAGAGAAGATAAAGAGGCCCCTTGTTTCCAAACTAGAACAGCTCATCCTCAAAAGACTTCACCCCATGAACTAATGGCCCATGCACAACAGTTGTGGGAATTCTGTTTGCCTGTGGAGGGACTCATGTTGCAGCAGGTCGGGCAGGACTGCTACTCCTAAAAAATAAAACCACACTGGAAAAGTTCAGAGAGAACTGTCTCCATTGGGAAAGACCCCACAGCACAGCAAGAAACTCCCTAAGGAAACTGAAAAAAAGATTTTTACAAGTCACAAACTGACTAGAGATCACGTTTTGTCTCCCTGTGCTGTTGGTGGGCAACAGGGAGGGACTGGGATAAAAGGTGTTCTAAAGGTTTATTTTAATTCTCATTACCCACTTTTCAATCTATTTATAATACATTTTCTTGATATTGTTGAAGTTCGAACTTGTTTTACCCCTAAACTGTTTTTCTCCTAATCCTTATCTCAATTCATAAACCCTTCAATTTTTCTTTCCCCTCCTCTACTCAACTACAGAAGAGAAAAATGAGTGAATGGTTTTTTTGTGCGTGCCTGAAGCTTAGCCAGTATCAAACCACTACACAAGAACATCAGCCCCTCCACTGAATTATTTAACATTGGAAAGTACTCCTTACCAGTGCTCTTTCTGATGATAACTGCTTTTGCTGTTTAATTTTATATACTCTTAATTCTGCATCTTTTTCTTCAACCATTTTATCATATTCGTTCTGTGTTAAAAAAAAAAAACAACAACAAACTCAAAACATGTGCTTTGTAACATGGAAATGTTACAATTATAGATCTATCCAGTCTTAAAACATCATTTTTTCAAACCAGGCTCCTCAGAAGATTCAGAAAGCACCATGAACAAACACTGATGCTTCTGCAGAAACTGCAGAAATCAAATGCTCAATGCAGTATTATTTTGTGGACTGGCAGAGTGTGCTTTATTTCTATGCAATATGTGTTCAGCAGCTAAGAGCCAGCCATGCTATTTTTATTAATAGGATCTGCTAAAGATACTGCAAAAGAGAGTAACAGAAAGGTAAACTAAAATGTATCAAGATAAACTGCTGACAGGCACTAAGTAATTTCCCCTGAGAAGGAGGCCAAACTGATACTGAAAAATACTGCATTCAGAGGGTATTAAAGGAAGCCTAACTTTAAAATAAAAAATTAAATCCTAGAAGTTTAGAGAAATGAAATTTATCTGCCCATAGGCATGTTTCCAAAATCTTCAAATGAATTTGATTTTAGGTGATGAAAAGTCAAGCATGTGTTCAGCTTCCTTTTCCCAGACTCAGGCCTCTTTGTGGGTTTGAAGGGTTATTAACACATTACAAATGCCAGCAATCAGTAAAATCTCTTACCTTGTGCTTTTCCATAAGTGCCACCATTTCAGTTATCTTGTGCTGACAGTGGATATCAGTTTCTCTCTGTATCACTGCTGCTTCCTCATAAAGCAACCTCAGCTTTTCTACCTGGGAGCAGTAAATTGCATTTCATTCACAAACATAACAATATATATTTTAAAAATATTACTTTAATTTCTTCTTCCCCCTGTGGGTGCAATGTAGTCTTGGACTTCATTTGCTTCTGAAATCCTTTTCAAATCTGACATCTTTTATGCAGATTGTTAAAATGGGCAAGATTAAAGGTACAAGTTCACTTTGAACCTAAAGACCATTTCAAGCACTCTGCCCTAACATTTCTCAGCATTACCATCAAAAAATGTGTGGGCAAAAAAATACTAATATGGGAGAAGTTATAATCTCATTTAGCTATGCTGACTTTACACCAAGGGTAGAATTTATTTGAACTATATCTAGAAAGAAAGAATTTTTAACTGGGTTCTTATTTTCAAAGACATATTCAAATACGTCAACTTAAGCACCTGATGTACTAAAGCTTTGCTCACAGGCATACACAACAACCATTTCTGTTGGTAAGACTGAAATGTAAAAGCAAGGGCTCTGGCCAATAAAGCTTCATAAAAACCTTTTAAATAAAAAAAAAAATTAATTGCAGTAAAAAATAACACCTCTCACCTGTTCATTAAGTTTCTTTTCATTCACTTTTCTTGTTTCTATCTCTTTTTGATAGATGTCAACTGCTTTCTTATGTTGCTTGTTCATATTTTCCATCTCTAACTGCAATTTATTCACCTTTTGAGAATGCAGAATTGCTGCTGTTATTTGTTTAGGAATTAATATGTTAATAATTTTTTTAACCTCTTATTTTTGAGCAGAAGCACACTGTTACTTCTCAGGTATATGATTAAAGTGTTTCCTATTTAAAAGTCCAGCTTTTTTTTATGAAGAACTGAACTTTGTCCTGAAGTGAGTTAGAAAATACTCAAAGAAACAATGGCAACAGCACAATGGGAAAGACAACCCTAAATGCTGTGAATTCCTTGAAAAAAAACAAATACAGATGGAGATTTTATTCTCTCTCTTGTAAATCTATGTAAGATTTTCACAGGTTTTATGGGACATTTTCCTCCCAGCTGTGCATTCTGATTACAGTTTTTCCTTTTAAGTTTCTCATATGAATATCCTCCCAAAAGTCCACTTCTTTCTCTAAGTGCAGTACCCAAAGCTGGACACAATGTTCCCATCAGAGGGATTTACAGTGCAGAACACATTTAAAGAACAGCCTGAAGTGAGTAATGTATGTAAGTCTTTTAAATGCTTTTCTGTCACAATGGGGTTACTGTTCAGTCCACTACCAATAAAAGGGAAAAAAAGAAAGGTACTGATTGGAAACATAATTAATTGTGATGTGAAGTCCATCTCTTTTAAATGTCCAATAGTCAGTGCCCAATGATTAAAAATGGAAGCATCTTCTAAAAACTATGAGCTCATTCCTGCACAATCTGTATCCTAAATCCATAAACCAGCTCACAAAGTATTTAACAAGTACTGTCATTAGTTACACTGGGAATTAAAAACACTCACTTCATCTTCTATGTGATGTCATTTAAACCTACCTCCCCTTCATGAATACTGGTTTTCTTGCTTTCTGCAGTAATTTTCTTTTTCAGCACCTGATTCTGTTGAAATAAAACAAAACAAGCACTGCACTTTAATAAGTTAACAGAATTATGTAATGGTTTAACTGTGTCAAGAATGTCAGAATCTTCAAAATTCCAGCTTTCATCAAGTTCCTGTTATTGAATGGAGTTCATTCCATAAATCTCTCTTGTGCAGTTCAGGTTCCAGAACAATTCTCCAAACAAAAGAATGCTCAGATAATTACTGTGAAAATCCTGTTTCTTCATGACCTTAAGAAAGGCTCCCCCTGAGCAACAACAGGGAATAACAAATCAGGGGCAGAATGGGAATTAAAACTAAGATGCTGCTGACAGAAGGTGTGAAGATGTCATGACCAAGAATACAAGTTATGTATATTTCACAGTGAAGTTTCTACAATTTGTGCTAGTGCAGAATTCTTTTCTACAAGTGGTAACTGTGATGGGTCCTTATTACAAGTACATAAATAATACTATATAGTAAATGAAAAAAGCATAAGTTTGTTAAAGATATTATTTTTGTAATTGCTTTTTTCAAATTAAGGCTAATTTAACAGATCAAGTGATTCCAAAGACGACTCCTTAATTTGATCAGTTAGGATAAGAAAGGAACATTTTTAACTTACATAGGTGTATCTAAAGATATCACAGCAGATGAAAAATGCTGAAAAGTCACACCAAAATACCATGTGTTGATGTATTTGTGACTCTCAAAATCTCTACACACCTCCTGCTGCAACTCTTCAAAGCATTTGGCTTTATTTTCCATCTGTTTCTTTAAATTATTAACCTGAAAGAGATATTTCAAACATTAATTAGTTAAGTCCTAAACATTACACCCTGTGTTAGCAATTTCTGTCAACATTCCCAAACATGCACTTGCACCAGTCTGGTTTATTCTGATGGGACTGAAACACAAGCTGATGTTTTAGAATGACTGGAGTTTGAGCCATAAAGTATTACAAGATGTTAATTAATTTAATTAATAGCAGTGAACCAGTTCCTTAGTGGTTACAGAGTTAAGAAAGAAGAAGGAAAAAACCTCCAGTATCTTCACAATTTCAAAAATACATTTGTATGAAGTTCCCTACAATCTATGAAAAAATTAATTTTCCCAATTATTTTCTAGACTCTTCAACTGCTTTTCCTTTCTTGAAATTTCATTTTCAATACTCTTAATCTGAAATTAGAATTGTAAATCTTTGACTTTTACAATGAAATTATGAAATCTGTTTTAATGCTAAAAACCCCAGGTTGCTTTGAAACTACAGAAAGTAAAAATATTTGAATCTATTTAAGCTAGAACTCACACTACATATAAAAACTAATCTAGAGCCCATCCATCACCCAGTGGGTATATGAAAAAAATAAAGAAAAACAGGTTCCCTGTTTGCCTGAAATCAAACAAATCTTTAATATTCAATTTCCCAGCAAGGAATAAACATCCCTGTGACTGTGCTTGTCTTTCAAAATACCAGGGCTCAGCATGTGGACACACAATGTCACAGCTGGCAGCAGCTGTGACAGGAGAAAGCCCCTGGCAGAGACCACATCCCCCAGGCAGAGCTTTGCACAAAAAATCCCAACAAACATTTTACATTTCAATTCTGTCCTGCAGGTTATGTAACATATTTCCATACGTACGTTTTCTTCTTTTTCATCCAGTTTACTTTGAATCTCTTCACCTGTCTTTGCCATTTTCTCCTTCAGAGACTCCAGTTCATTTCTAAGGGCCAAACTAACAAGCATTAGTAAATATTTACTTCTTACCTTCAACTTCCTTTCAGTACTAATAAACTCCTGTTTTATTTTCTACAAAGAGCTGCTGATGTTGATGGGAATTTCATAAGCTGCTCAATGAAAATGTTCTTAAAATGAAGCAACATGCCTAGTAAGTCAAGATGTGAACTGTCCATACTTTTTACTTTAAGTAGGAGAAGATGTTCCAGCTAACCTAAGGAAAAGACATCCTAACCTGGACTATTGTAATGCAGCTCTGAAACATGGGAGGCTGCCTGTCTATTGAACTGATGGTACAGAGATTTCTGCAGAGTAACACTCAGCCAGTTTTGCCTTGTCACATTTCATCCATAACCTTGAACTTCCATTTTCATTTCCTTCACACCTAACATGTCTAATGCACAACAGGACAGCTCTTTCTATGTAAAGCAAAATGATGGCAAACATTGTTCCTGTAGCAACAGGTATTTCTAATCTGATAAAATTTGTACTTGCCAACAGCAGAACTGAATAGTTTCTGTTTAGCTGTATTATCTAGAAAAATATTATTCAAAAAAATCCCAGAAAACAACATATGAACACAACTAACTATCTGAATCTACTTCCTTAAACAATATCAGATATTAATATTTGTTTTTACTTGCCTTAGCTGGCCATTTGCCTCTTCTAGGTTTACAACTAACTGCTTTGTATTTTCTTCCTTTTTCTCACTCTCCTAAATAAAGACCAATGTCAGCAAAGAAATAAAATTCAAAGCGACTTCTTAAAAAATTCAAAGACATCCAAAGCACACTGACTGCCTTATTCACAAGTGTAAATACACTTCTTGCCCAATTCAAGCACAAAAAACAGTTTAGGTACTCTACAGAACCATGTCATGTTGCAGTTTATCATCTGATTTGTAAAACTGAGCACTGTCCTTTAAAAAAATCTGGAATTTTACAACTTGCCTCTTGTTTTTCTTGCAGTTTCTTGAGTTCTGCAGCCACATAATTTCTCTCCTGTGCTATTTGTTCTTTCTCTAGTGAAAGCTTATTGAGACACACTGTTAGTTGTTCATTCTTTAACCTAATTTAAAACAAATGGCCAAGAGGAATAAGAACATGCATTTTGAAATCTCCTTTGAAGTTAAATATACCCATTATCAAGTGTTACTCCATGCTGAAAAAAGTCCAGGCCTTTATCTACCCATACAGGATTTGCAGCAGTCACAGTGATATAAAAAGGAGATAGAAGAAGTAAAGAAAACCAGAGTCAACTTTTATATAAATATAATGGTCCGTGAAGATGATGTAGTTCAAAGCAGGATTAACAATGAATTCAGAAACTTTCTCTTCTTGTTAACAAAGTCAGAGATATGGAAGAACTACATATTCCATAGAATAATACAAATAGAGAAAATGTAATTTACAACTGTAAGTATATAATTTATGTTATATTGTGTGATTCAAAACTTCCACTAGAAAACAATCACTGCTCATTTCACTGTGGATTAACGTAACTTCTATATAACACGAAAAAGAATTAAATACTATATTTCAAAATGGTCATACTTCTCTTGTTGAAGATCTGTTTTCAGAGCCAAAAGCTGGTTTAAATGATCTTGCTCCTTTTCAGCTGTACTAGTCAGCTGTGCTTTCAAACCATGCATTTCTTTCTGCAGAAGGAAAAAGGAGTTTTGAGCACACATGTGTAAACTACAACTCATGGTGGTTGTCAGACACGAGCTAACAGCACAAGGCTTTCAGAAGAACCAAACAACATCCACACCATGGGTTATCCAGACTGTACCTTTACATATCTCTGCTGGGATATGAAGTGGTGTGAGATGAGAGCTCTGACACCAGTGCTGTACCTGGTCCCTGCTGTGAGTTTCATTACCCAGTCTGCAAAACTATTAAATTAGAGTCCTTGGACATAACTTTAAATAAAGAGAATTGCTTCAGACTTTACAAGCTTTTGCATTCATCTAAATAAAAAAGACTAAAGAAACATCAGAGAATTCCAGTTCTATAGGATAGAGCAGAAAGGCAATCAACAGGGCTGTGCCTCCATCCTCAGTACAGGCACTGGAGGAGTGCAAGGGGCAGTAGCCAGGCCCCTGTGCACAGGAGGACAGAGATCTCCTGCTGTCACTGCTGTGAGCAGAGCAGCTCAGGGTGGGACACTGCTCTGTGTGCTACTTCCATGTACCTGTGTTCAAGTTAGGATGTGTAACTTGACTATTTATAAAAACATGTTATTATTGCCCTATTTCACACCTCTCTGATTTCTCTCTCCAAATTCTTCTCTCTCTGCAATTTTTTTGCAGTAGCCTCAAGATCCTTCTTCAGCAAGAATCCTCCAATTTGCCCATTTTAGAAAATTAGTGAAACTCAGTTCAGAACACACAATGCACAGATTGTACAAAAAGCAGAGGTAGTAAAATGCACACCTGATTTCACACTACCTTAACTTTAGTTGACATGGTTTCTTGTTAGACTTGTAAATATAAAATCATCATGAAAATAAACCTCTGTTAATAGTGTAATTCATATAGCTTAGACTTCTGTGACAGAAAATGGGCCTGTGCCACAGTACAGCAGGGTGCACAGAGGCCAGAGCTAATTACCTTCCTGTAAGTAAGAAAAAAATGGAAAAACTTTCTATCCAGAGGGATATAAAGGCATTTGAATGGGCATGAATGAAGAAGGAAATAACCAAAAACCTGACAAGGAAAAGCAAAACACAGGAGACAAGAAAAAACAAAAACATAGGAGACAAGAAAACCCAAAACACAGGAGACAAGAAAAACAGTGGTAATAAACAAGATCTTCAAAGAAAATACTGAAATTGTGGATGAGAAAGTTTAGTAGAAATGTTAAGGTAGACTAGACTGTATTTATTTATGGCATTTAAGGCACTTACAAAGCAAGAGGAATTTCATATGAAAAGCAAATGCCATGAGATTAATAAAATGAACATTTACCAGAGTTTCTGACAGCTCTTCAAGTTGCACTTCTTTGTCACATTTTAACTTAGTCATCTCTTCTACAGCACATGTAATGCAAAATTAATGGAACAGAAATAATTTTTCATACTTAGCAGGCAGTATAAAACACTTACCCTTTTGCAATAGCCAGTTCTCAAAACTTAATGGATTAAGTTCAGAAACTGTAAAGCTCATTTATGACTCAATCTAAATGTAGACTTTGAAAAATGATTAAGAAAGACATGAGCAAATCTATAGCTGAACAGAAACTAATTATTTATCTTAAATAAAATTCAGAGCCTATTATGTTTTCCACAATTATGGCTTCAAATAAACCATGAACTGTAAGACCAGAGTATTCTCCAAGTATTGATGCATCTGCATTGTTCCAGAAAAAAAAAAAAATCTGAACTGCTGAAAGTTCAGATCACATGGATAGGCTGAAAAAGGAAACCAGTTATTACTAACTTCCACATGTTTTCTATGTGCATATTCACAATACTGGTATTTTTTGCAAGTACTCCACACCAAGGTCGTGTTTGGTGTGGAATTCTCACAGGTCTCATCCTGCCTTGCTCTAGACAAGTATTAGCAGTTCACTTTGGAACATTTCTCTTTAGATGCCCTCAAGGTATACAGGGACATCCAATTCTATTTCTCATCTGTCAGATGAGATCCAGCCCCATGTGCTGCACAGCAGGAAACAGTGCTGAAGGCACAACTCTTACTCTGGGGGTTAAGGAGCACATCCCCAGAAACCACACGATATCAAAGCAGGATTTAAAGATAAGCCCGGCCACATCCAGCATGGGGAGGGTCTGCAGAAACCTTAATGGGAGAGTTTTATCTCTGCTACAAGCTACAGAAATCCTGTCTGCTACTCCTGGCACCTGCAGTGCTACTGGTCTTAGCTGGAAACCAAAACTGCTTCCATGAGAACTCATGCATGGATGGCCTTGCCATTGGAGCTCTGCACAGCACTGCCCTTTGGCTGTGCAAGGACCAATGACCACCAAAGAAAGGGGAGTCAGGTGAGTCCAAATAAATGCAGGCATTCCCGACAGGTACAGGTAACATCATTCCTCCAAGTACTACAGACAGTCCATTTCCAGAAAGCAGCAGAAAACATTTTTATTACTGCCTAGCTCATTTTCTGCCTTTCTCCAAGCCTTACCCAGTTCAGCAGACTTCTTTTGGAGCTCCAAGGTAACCAGCTTTGATTCGTCTTCATATTTCTTTGATCTAAGAAAATGATAATTTAAAACCTCCAAATGTACAGTACAAAGCACTGCATTTGAAACTTGAAGGACAACAGGACAGTGTCTTACCACAAGCACTTGAAGAACATTTACCTTTCAACAGGCAGACAATATATCAGCTGCAACACCTACCAAATTTCACTTTTACAACTTCAGAACAGCAGACATTCAAGTCAACAAATAAATACTTACAGAAATTTGTATTTCTTGAAGACAAAATTATCGAAGTTGGAGGGGGAAAAATTTTACTTTTTATAGACCAGTATCAACCAGCACAAATATAAAAAATTACATTAAATTCCCTGCATTTAGACCACTGTATCAAAAAACCTCCAAATTTCAGCTTCATTTCCAGTTGTTCTTGATTTTGTCATAGACTGCAACCTGTAAGATGACTCTGAATGGAAACTCTTGAATTTACCTATTTTGCTCCTTTTGCAGCAAGCTTTTCAAATTGGCAGTAGAAATCTCAAACTCCTCTGTCACAACTGCAAGCAAAGCCTTCACTTTTTTACATTCTTCCTCCTGTGCTTCCTTTTCTCTGGTGACCTCAATTAATGTTTTCACTGTAGTTTGCAATTCAGCTTCTAAGTTCTTCTGAGTAGCCTTCAAAACATGATCTAATTTCTAACCATGTTTTGCAACAAACAGCTACAGTTGTTTCATATCTAAAGTATCCATAATTATTTATGCAAATACTCATTTAGTTTATTTAAACTGTAAAACTGTAAGCAAGGTGTACCTCTGCCTTTTGCAATGAAATGTCAGCCTCTCCCAGCTTTGCCCTCAAATGTTCTTGACTGACCTGGGATTCCTTTAACATTTCTTCTCCATGTACTAAGCAAAAAAGATGTACGTTTATATTTTTAAAAATAGGATATTTACTAAAAAAATGCTGTTAGAAATTCGAAAATACATACATTTATAGAATTTAACAAAGGCCAATGGTACTGACATCATATACTATAAAAACTTTGAATATAGATGGCTTAAAAATATTGAAAATCAAGGTCTGAAAAGTAAATGTCCTCAGTGGCACCTGCCTGACTGTAAATTTGCAAAACTGAAGCAATGTGTTTTCCCCTTGCAATTTTCAAAACTTCTCATTGCTTGACTCACCCTAAAAATTACCCTGTCAGTTCTCATCCCACATAAGCAGCTTCTGTTTCAAAGATAAGCCCCAAAATTCTGCTGCCAACCAGCAACAGAACAACTATCACAACCCTGTTTCCTATGCTTCTAAAAACAATTACATTTAAACACAGCACACAGAACTCTTACATTTTGCTTCTAGCAAGTCAGCAATCTTATTTTGTGATATCTGCAGTTGAACCTGGATGTCTTTTATTACACCATCTTTTTCATCTCTCTGTATGGTAAGAGTTGAAATCTAGCAAAATTAAAGAAATATCATGATGAAGTGTGGGAAAGGGACAGAGACTCGTTTCCATTTGTACCCCAGGTATGATAAGCTGCTGTCATTCAAGTTACATAAGGTTGTTGATCTTAGCCAAATATTGATCAAGTCACATTACTCCAAATGAAAAAGTCCTCCAGTTCAAAATCAAACTATGAATTCCAGTAGACTAAAGGTCTGAAACATCACTAAACTTAGCAGAATCTGACTTAAATGCAGCTTCAGCTGTTATTTTGTCTTTTCTACTAATACCCAGAAAGACTTCTTGGCTCTTGCATTGCCCTTTTAGTCACAAATAAAGCTGTTACCACATATTAAATGGTAAAACTGAGCAAACCTGCTTCTCTTCTGACTCACTTGCAGTTTGCATTCTTTTTCAAACTTGTCCACTTTTTCTGCTTCTTCTTTCACTTCTGAGATACAGTAATATCCACAGTTAATATTCTAGCTGAAATATACTCCAATTTCAATACAACTTCCAGTTTAACATTGCTTGCAATTGTACAGCTGTACATTTTGTTTCCCAAGAGTAACTGCTGAGGCAATATTTGATTTTATAATCAAAATATCTTTTTTTTTTTGCCAGCTTTCCACAGAATTAGTCCATTACTTCATGTTTGTTATAAGAAACTAACAGAAAAGAGCATGTGAAAATGAAACAGGAGCACAAACAGGAACACAGCAGCCTGTACATATAGAGAGAGCATTTACCTGAAGTTTGTGTAGCTATACACTAGTGCATTACCATTTAAGTAAACCAACTACAGGAAATAAATATTAATCTCTAGGCTGTACTTCACATCCAACCTAGAACTTTGAGTGATTATTTGAAAAATAAAGTTCCAAATTTGGCCCAGAGGAACAACAGCAGAAGGGGCCAGGCAGTGAATACAGGCAGCAGGAATAAAAGAGGGTCCCAGTGTCTCAGTGTGACCTGCTCACCATTCACATCTGTCTGCCCTGACACTGCACATTTTTTATGTGTAATAAATGCTATGAAATACAAAATTGTTGAGCCAGCAGCATGAACACAATAAACAGAATTCTCACGTTTGAAACTCATTTCCAATCTGTCCTGCTCTGCTTGCACACGAAGCTCTTCAAATGCCACTGTCATTCTCTAAAAACAAAATTTCATATTTGAAGCTCAATATTGGAAACCCTGGAAGTTCCCAAGGGGCTGCTGCCAACCCCAGCCATTCTGAGAAATCATCAGGTAAGTGAAACAGAGTCCAAAAAGAAGACAGAAGTTCTGGCAGTCACCCAGCACTAAGCACATATCACACCCATCCCATGGATCTACATCCCACATATCACACCCATCACATGGATCCACATCCCACATATCACACCCATCACATGGATCCACATCCCACATATCACACATCACATGGATCCACATCCCACATATCACACCCATCACATGGATCCACATCCCACATATCACACACATCCCATGGATCCACATCCCACATATCACACCCATCCCATGGATCCACATCCCACATATCACACATCACATGGATCCACATCCCACATATCACACCCATCACATGGATCCACATCCCACACATCACACATCACATGGATCTACATCCCACATATCACACATCACATGGATCTACATCCCACATATCACAGAGATCACATGGATCTACATCCCACATATCACACCCATCACATGGATCCACATCCCACATATCACACCCATCACATGGATCCACATCCCACATATCACACCCATCACATGGATCTACATCCCACATATCACACACATCACATGGATCCACATCCCACATATCACACACATCACATGGATCCACATCCCACATATCACACCCATCACATGGATCCACATCCCACATATCACACACATCACATGGATCCACATCCCACATATCACACCCATCACATGGATCTACATCCCACATATCACACATCACATGGATCCACATCCCACATATCACACATCACATGGATCTACATCCCACATATCACACCCATCCCATGGATCTACATCCCTCACGCTGCTGCACTTTCTCCATTGAATGTGCTTTATGTAATACAAAAATAATTCTTGAAGAGGGACTGAAAACCTGACTTCCTGCATCACACATGACATGATATGGACACAGAAAGTATCCCAACATAAACATGTAATCAGCTCAGCATGTCCACACTCACATTCCTTTTAGCCAGCTTATGTCACTTATTTCCATGTTGCCATGAAGCTCCTCATACAATTGTCTTGTTTCTTCTCTTTCCTGTTCATCTATCAAAGCAAGAATTTTTTAAATTTTTTCTTCTGAAATTTTTTCTTTTGAAAAAGAATGCCAGCTGTCCAAGTCATTTTCCTTAATCAGCATAATGAATTTAAAAAGGAATTATCAGCTCATTTCTTATTAAATAAAGCATTATGAAATACAGTGCCAAAAGCCATACAATCTAGGGAAAATGTGTATTTCATTGAAATATTAAGCAAGCTCAGCTTTTAAATTTCCTTCCCAATATATATTTTTGACAAGTGTAATTCTGGATCAATTTATGTAACCATATTAATTCTTATAGTATTAATGTTGAATAATCATGTATCAAAGCTGTTAGTATTTGATAAACTGTAATGTAGGGTTTAGCACTGAATTTCTTCTTATCAGCAGATACCTGTGACCACAGAACTGTCATTATAAAATTACAACAACACTCCATGTCCATATTTTCCTTCTTTCCTTTTACTTTTGTAATTGATACTATTTTTCCCTAAGAAAACAATTATAGAAGAGAACAGTAAGAACCAGCGCTATCAAAAAAGAACAGTACATCTATACACAAGTGTTTCTAGAATTAAGGCTAAAAAGAAATAGACACTTCTTAAATATCCAGGATCAAGTTAGTAAAATTTTAATGATTACAATAACAATTCTACATTGCATATAAAGCAGAATTACCAATCAAGAACAGGTTTCAAAGACCTCAAGAATTTAAACTTTATTAAGTTATCCAACTGTCTTGACTTGTTGAGTTACACAAGAAGAATTCTAGTTACTCATTATACCTTTGGGTTAAGATCTTTTTTCCCCACTAATGTGTAACTGCTGCAAACAGGAAATGCCAGCTCTGGAAATTTCTTAAAGTGTGCTGGGAATTTAAAGTAGATTCCACTGCCTCAAAACAGGCATGAAGTGCCACTTCATATCTCTCAATATCTTCACAGTCCCTGGATGGGACTGAAAACCCTCAGAGGGCTGAGCAGACTCGAGGGGAGCTGCACTGCTCTGCAGTGGCTGTCACTGCTCAGCAGGGTCTGGCACTGCCTCAAACCTGGCTCAGTGTTCAGGCACCCAAACGGCTCCCAGGCCTGGAAACTTTCAGCAAACGATTTGACTGGCTCCAAAAATCCTCTGGATTTAGCATTACAAACCTGATGTGTGTTAGTTCTGTGGCTTCACTCCTGGTTTTGTGAGCCACTTAAATTTCACTCCTCATTTTAACAGTCACATCCAGCCAATCTCAGCTGGAGAACACATCTGGAACAGCATGAGAACTTTTCTGTGAATTTAGAGCAAGCTAGAAGTACTTTCATACATCTCATTTACTCTCATAAATCAAAAATAAAAAGTATTTACATTTGCTGGTCTTTTCTGTGAAGAGAGTGCAGGTTTCCTTGAACAGAGTACACAGATGCATCGAAGCAGTGGCTCTAAAGGAGGGAAAAATACCATTTTTTCATAGGAGTGCACAGTATTTTATACTAAGTATAAATATATATATATTTAATGGACAAATTTTATACCAAGTACCTAAGGAGTAACAATGTAAATGACCTTCACAATTTAACTGCTATATGAAACTGCCCATATGAAAACTGATTATTTTCACCACAAAAACATCTATTTGGTTACATTACTCACTCTTTCTGGAGATCTTCTTTTTCCCATATTTCATCTTCCAGTTTCAAATGGAGTTTATCATTTTTTAACTAATTTCATAGGGAATAAATGCAAAAAGACACTGTTATTGAAAAATGGATTAGAAATACACTTTGACTTCTCAAATCCCACATGAAAATGTAATTTTGGGTATCAGCAGACAGAAGTCTATTTAACTGGTATTGCATGCTGAGTCATCTTTTGCATGAAAGGCAGAATAATTAATGAGCAATGACTTACCAGCAACTGAGACACTTACAGGTAAATTCTTCATGCACACACTCATACAGGACAGGTGCACACACCTTCTCAAAACAATCATTTGCTCAAGGCACAAACCAAACTGCAACATTCTTTAATATTTAATTGGATCAATAATATTGTCATACTAAATCAGGAGACACTTAACTTCATCTATTCAATGTATATTGTACAATACTGGCCTGCAGTTCTTGAATGGTTTTATTCTGTGCTTCAATAATCTCTTTACTTTCTTGGAGTTTTCTTTCTTTCTGGTTTAGTTCTGATTCCATAGTCAGCTTCCACTGCTTGATCTTCTCAGCCTCATTGTAGAGTTTTGAGAACAAGTCATTCCTTGTTTCTGTATTCTATTAAAACAGGTTCCACAATTTAATCTCAAATACTATCTAATTAATACTGTTGTAGATAAAATATTTTCTCTTAGAAACATCACAAGAGTAATATTTTTCCACAGATGGTGATATAAACTTATATATGATCAGGAAGCAAAGTTTAAATCTTTGTGCATCCACTATGTAGGTATCAAAAGGCATTACAGACCACACAGGAGACACAAATACAACGAAAATCTTTAAATCTTACTCTAATTAATAACTCACAGACTTCACAGGCACTTCAAATAAAGAAAAAACAACAACAACAACAACCAACATTGCAATCACCCTAATTGTTAAGGATTTGTCTCCAGGCATGTTCACTAAATCACAAATATCTCCTCTAAGTGATTCAGCTTTAAGCAGGAGACAGAAAACACAATTCCCTTTTGACTACTTCCTTCAGCCCTGAAATATCTACTCAATAATGCTTTAAGCACTGTTTGGGAACAAATTTCAAAGATCCCAAGAAATTAGATATGCAGAGTTGATACTTAGCTGACCTCTTCATCTACTTCAGAGCAAAGCTTGACTTGCTGGGAAATTATATCTGAAACATGAAGAGATTTTGATCAATGCATTTCTAAAAAATACTAACAGTGAAACTGTATTTAACAGTGTTACCAGATATGAAACTCTAAGACTACTCAAAAAAAAATTAGAACTCGACAATATAAAAAAATAAAAGAATGTGCATGGCCAATATTTTAGTCTTACCTGAATCAGTGATTTTGCCAGGGTTGGACACATCGAATGGCAATTTAAAATCATCCTCCAAGCATTTGTTAAAACCCTGCACAAATTTAAAAATTAGTTCATTGTGGGTAGATTTGTAAAAAAGGATTATAAAATCCTGAAAAAAACCCCAAAAATCCTACAGATGATGTGAAAATAGAATTTTTCATTAATAAATCAGCTGCCTATACAATTTCAAAGCCCAAGGTTTTGGTGAAGGCTTTGGAACTTGCTTGCTTCTTATTTCACAGTGGTTTATCAAACTTGGTTTTTTTCAGTTTTCTTTATTATTATTTTTGACTGTGGCCAAAGGGGAAGCTTTCAATGCAGGGAACTCAGCAGCTCCTGCCTGTCTGTGCACTGGTGCATGGTAAAGGACTCAAGAAGCCAAATTACTTTTTTCAAGACCAGTAGCTGATATTTCTTTTTTGCTTTACTTCCAAGGGCAGTTCTAAACCATATCTGATTATGTTTCAGCATGAAAATACCCCTTTACAAGGTTTTTAAGTCATAGAAGTTCATCCTGTAAACAGCATAACTCATCTGCTGTCAGAATATCCTGTTTGAATCTCAACATATTTCATAAGGAGCTTCAACATGAAAAAATAACTCGTTGAATTCCCATAACTCAGAGTGGGGACGGAACATTTTCACTGCACACCTGATCTGGTGAGAGCAAGACATCAACGGCAGTGGGAGCATCTGAGGGGGTCACTGCTCGCTCTGGGTGCTGAATGAGCCACCCCAAACACGGATTTATCATCACTGAGCTACAGCTACAACACACAGCACAGGCTGACAAGAGGAGTCCCTTCAGCTGTGTTATAAGCACATATTACATTATTGGCTTTTTGCAAACATTAAAATGAATGCTGTATGTATGATGTTGGAAAATGTTGCTGTATGAACATAGTTTCTTTTAGTTCTGCTATTAACAAGACTTAAAAATAGCAGTGTGATAATTTTTTTTTTTTTTAACTATAACATGATGATGTAAAAAGCTTTTGTTCATGTAACTAACTCAGAGAATTGTAAAAAGATAATCAGGAAATTCTTCACACTCTTGGATTATCCTATCTGGATGAAGACAGGGCTGATGAACACCAGAAGTCCAGGGAAGGAATTTACTGATCTCCGTTATCAGGGAGAAGAAGAAGCCACAAGGAAAAAAAAATGTAAAAAAAAATGTTGATTTACAGGTTGGGGGGGGTATTTTGAATAATGCATGAGAGGTCTATAAATATGCAACAGGCTGATGCATTTATGGAAGTGTTTTCTGAGTTAGTGTGTGCTCTTGGCGGAATGCCAAGCACCCGGCCGTTGTAACCTTTTGCTTTATTGTCTCTTACAGTCTTTTACTGAACTTTTTCAAATCTACCAGGAAACTGAACCTCGTTTTTCACAGCTGTGACAGAAAGTAACAGCAGAAGTCTTTGAAATTCCAACCGAAGATGTTCCCCCGGCACCAGTCTAGGCATGTGCACAGAAATGAGTCCAGGGCAGGAGACAGCCCGAGGGGCGGCCCGGGGTAGGGGGGGCTGCCCTCAGCTGCCCCGCGGCCGAGCGCTCACCTGGGATCTGCCCACAGACCACTGCCCAGCGCTCAGGCGGGGCGGAACGAACAATTTAAACCGCTTTTCCTTCTCCACGGCGCCGCTGGAAGGGCGGCCGGGCGCCATCGCCGGCAGCTCTCGGCCAAGGGCGGGAAGCGGCGGCGGCCCCTCAGCGCCGGGCGGGGGGCGCCGCCTAGCGGAGCTGCTGTGGCGCAGGCGCTGTGCGGCGGGAGCTGCGCCCGCCTCAGGCCCGGCCCGGCCCGGCCCGGCCGGGGGGAGCGGCGGCCCCGGGGGGCGATGGCGGCGGATCCGGGGGGCGATGGCGGTGGCTTCGCTGCTTCGTCGTTGTCCGTGACCATCAAAGACGTCTCGGGGCTGCCCGAGGGGCCCGGCGGGTTGGGGATGTCGCCGTGGTCGCCGGCCAAGGGGGCACAGAGGGACCTTGGCAGTCGCTGGGAAAGCGGGAGAGGTCTGAGGGGAAAGGGAGTCTCTAGCCGTGGAAAGGAGTTTTAAACCTTTAAGTGCGGCGGAAATAAGATGCACTGCTACATGATCATCTTTCATGATATCAAGGAAAGAGACAAGTTTATTCAGAAACACACTTGGTTTTATAGCATGACTCGTAGAGTAGAGAAAAGGTGATTGGTTCAGAGAGAAAATACCCCATTCCCGGGGTCTGGTCATGCACCACAACAGGTGTTCTATCTTGTTATTAATTCCTTTTTATTTTGACCAAATTATCACCTGTGAGAAATTCTCCCTAGCCTTGAGCTGGACCAGCTTATCGGCTGGGAACAGAGCTGAGAAGCTGCAGCCTGGAATATTTTTCAGGCTGCAATTTTCTTACTTTCTCAATATGTGTCCCTACAAAAAAAAAAAAATACTATTCTTACCACTCTACCAGGGTTATCTGACACAAAACACCTCCTCTACGTATGGATCTAGGTCACCTGTAGAAGCAAACACACTAAAGAATCCAGCAGGAATTATTTGTCTCTGCTCCCAGCTGTCACATCTCCTCTGGAGCTGCAGGTGCAGCCCCAGCTCTTGGGAGGGCTCAAGGGGTCACAGGCTCAGCTCCCACACAGAGACCTTGCAGACCCTGGGGTGCCCCTTTCAGCCTCCCTGCCCAGAGCCTTTCTGCAACCTTCCCCCTGGAGCTGCTGCTTCCCTGCAGCCCCGGCCATGGACAGCAGCAGAACCTGGTGTGTCCCGAGCAGCAGGGCCAGCTCAGGGCCCTGTGGGGAGCAGGGGCTGGGCCAGCAGGACAAGCCAGCCCGGCCAGGCAGGACACGCTCAGCTGGGGAAAGGGATGTGCAGGGAGAGGAGCAAGGGAGCGTTTCTGTGCCTGCAGGGAGGAATGCAGAGGAAGCTGCTGCTGCTGCAGGCACCAGCTCTGGCCAGGCCCCTCTGTCCCCTGCCCAGGGCTGCTGTGCTGGCCTGGGGAGAGACAGGGGCTGGCACTGAGCAGGCAGAGGCAGCCTGTGCTGGGCATCTCCTGGAGCCAGGACCAGCAGTTCTGCACTGTCCCTGAGCTCCATTTCCCCTGCCATGGGGAGCTCCAGCCCTGGGGCTGCTGTGGAGGCTGAGCTCCCTCTCTGCCCCTCAGCAGCTGCCGAGCCCTTCAAGGGGGCCAAGGCTGGGGGGTGAGTGCCCCCAGTGCTGGAGCACCCCAGACCGGGCACTGCCATGGGGCTCACCCAGAATGGGCTGGGCTGGGCTGGCCTGGGGTGAGGGCAGGGGAGGTGGGCAGAGCTGGGCAGAAGCTGGGCTAGACTGGGAAGTGCCCAGGAGGTAAAACCCACTCATGTCAGCTGAGCTGTGTGACTCTGCAGGGCCAGGACACGTTCCAGCAGGTGTGTGCTGCTGTGCCAGTCCCCTGGCAGGGATCTCAGACAGGCAGGGGCAGCACTGAGGAGCTTGGTCTGTGGCCTTGGTGGCATGGCCAGTGTGAGAAGGTGCCCCAGGGCTTTGAGCATCCCTCCAGCCTCTTCCATCAGCCACTTCCAGACCTGGGCACTCACCCCAGTTTCTTGGTCTATTTGTTCTGTGCTTATCTCCTTCCTCCTGCCCATTTCAGCACTGCTCTAGGGGCAGCATCAGCCCTGCCCGGGCTCCCTCCTCACCCAGCCCTTGGCAGAGCCCAGAGCAGGGCTCTCTGTGATCCCTGGCACGGGATGTGGGTGCTGGGACTGGACACTGAGGTGTGGAGTGGACACTCTGGTGGGGAACATTTGCCCACCCAAAACACTCCCTGTGCTGTGCCGTGTCTGATGAGGGGATGTGGGGCCTGTGCTGGCCAGGGGGGCTGTGCTGCCTCAGGGACAAATGACAGGCATGAGCCACAGCACAACGACCAGGAGGTGGAAGTGAGGACAAGTTACAGAGGAGGAATTCAGAAATCTGCCCTGAGCGTGGAAGGGAAATTTTAAAGCTGCAAGGCCAAGCGGGACATTGGGACACTGTGGGGCCTGATTGAACAGATGAGAATATCATGACACAGTGAGAATTTATGGAAACAAGGATCCATTGTGACACTTTGGAGTCTCATGTGACCAGGAGTCCAACTGTGACCCTGCATATCCAAGGAGATCGTTATGACACTACAGGGTCTCATGGAACCAGGGGGTCATTGTGACACTGCAAGTGCCTATGGAGCCAAGGCGACCATTGTGACACAATGAGGCCCAAAGTTCCAAGGAAATTTGTGACACTAAGGGCTCTCATGGAACAAAAGGACATTGTGACACTGGGAGGCCTCAAGGAATCATGGAGATAATGACGACATTCTAGGGCCTAATGGGACTGTGGTGACACCAAGTTGGTTTGGTATCACAAGTGTCAATGTCCTTCCTAAACTGGGAGCCCAGAACTGGACACATCACTTGTGGCACAGCCTTAACAGTGCCAAGCACAAGGGAAGAATCACTGCCCGGGTTCTGCTGGCCACACCATTCCTGATCCAGGCCAGGTCCCTCTGCAGAGCCCTCCTGCTCTCCAGCACATCCACACTCACACCCAGCTTGGTGCCATCTGCACATTTGCTGATGCTGCACTCAATGCCCTCATCCAGATCATCAATGCAGATATTGAAATCCACGCTGGCTGGCTCTGATCCCTCAGCCATCCTGGAGGTGCCCTGTGATGGCACTCAAGGTGATCTGTTCCATCACCTCACCAGGCACCCAGGTCAGGCTGACAGGCCTGCAGTTCCCCACATCCTCCTTCCAGCCCTTCTTGGGGATGGGCTCACATTGGCACCTCCAGTCCTCTGGCACCTCCCTGCTGAGCCAGCACTGATGAGAAATGATGGAGAGCACCTTGGGCAGCTCATCCAGCAGCTCCCTCATCCCCCGAGGATGGTTCCCATCTGGTGCCAGAGACACCTGTGAGCATCTGAGTGGCTCAGCAGGTCCCCAGCTGCTTCCTCCTGGATTACAGGGGTCTGTTCTGCTCCCTGTCCCCATCTCCCAGCTCAGGAGAACACTTGTCCTCAGGACATCCTGGCTTATTGTTCGAAACTGTGGCAAAGAATGGGTTAAGTAGCTCAGCCTTTTTCTCATCTTCAGTTTCTCTATTCCCCACAGCATCCAATAAAGAGCTGAGATTCTCCTTGTCCGATGGTTTGCTAATAACTTATTTATAGAAATATTTTCTACTATTTTTCACAAAAGTGTCCAGGTTAAGTCCTAATTGAGTTTTCACTTCTCTCATTTTCTTTCTGCATGACCTAACAACATCCTTAAACACTTCCTGAGTTGCTTGCACCTCTGTCCAAAGGTGATGCACCCTCTTTTCTCCCTGAGTGCCTGAAAAAAGCTCCATACCCAGCCAGGCCAGTCATTTTCCTCACTAGCTCACTTCTGGCACACTGGGACATGCTCCTCCTGCTCATTCATGATTTCTTTCTTCAAGTGTCTCCATCCTTCTTGGAATGCTTTGTTTTTAAGGACTGTTTCCCTTGAAAAAGTCAGTTATTCCCAAATCTGTATCCTGGATAGGCTGAATTCTGCTCTCTGTAAGGCCAGTGTAGAAATTGTGTTGATGCCGCTCCTTCTTTCACAAAATATTTAAGAACTCAGTAATTTCATGGTCACTGTACCCCAAACAGCCTCTGAGCACCACATCTCCCACCAGCCCTTCTCTGTTTGTGAACAGCTGGAGACAGAGCTTTCCTGGGCAGATTGAGTGTTACCAAACATTCAGTAAAATATAATACTCCCAATCACCAATATAGCATTAAAAAGCAGCATTCTTTATTTGGCTGGATACACACGGTACAGCTCCTCCCAAAGCCAAGTACAGGAAATTTCTGTTTATATTCTGTACTTTGCAAACTTATTCATTGACTGGCCTGGACTAAACACACATACGATAATAATTTCCCCAAAATCATTAACATATTTTCCCTCCCCTTTACCCATGGGTTCTTCTGTCCTGGGGGTCTCTCTGGTGGTCCCTGGTGGTCGTGGACCCCAATGTTCCAGTTGGCCTGGCTGAGCTGGCAGGACACTGAGGCTGGGGAACTTCCAGTTCTCTTTCTCACACAATGAGCATTGTGCAGTTTGCAGAGGCCAGTGGTTTTGGAGAACAGGAATTGTTTTAGCTCAGCTGGGATGGGCAATTTATCATCTGGTAACATGAGGTCACAGAGTGGGCTATGACATCACCGAGTGGGCTATGACATCACAGAGTGAGGTATGCGAGGTCATTGAGCATCACAGGCTGTCCCTGTGACATCACAGAGCTGACTGTGACATCACAGGACAGAGGTGTGACATCACAGAGCAGGCTGTGACATCACAGGGCAGGCTGTGACATCACAGGAGGGGCTGTGTGACATCCCAGCAGGGCTGTGTGGGGTCACTGGGTTGGTCACTCTGCCCCAGCCCCCCCTCACAGTTTCCCCAGACAAGTCCAATGCTGTTCATGCCCAGCAGGGTCCCCTGTCCCCCGGGATCCCCCTGCTCCACCTGGAGCCACAGCCTCCCCCAAGGATGTTCCACAAATCAAGCCCAGAGCCTGACACGGGGACAAGGGGCCAGGGCTGTGTGACCAGGACATCAAGGCCGTGGATTATCCAGGTCACTGGGGCCTGGTTTGGGTTGCCCAGGGCAGGAAAGATGTCTGGCAGCTGGAGCAGGGTGAGGGAAGGGCCTCCAAGGTGGGGCTGGAGCCCTTTGGCTGTGAGGAGAGGCTGAGGGAGCTGGGCTTGTCCAGCCCGGAGCAGGGAAGGCTGAGGGGCTCCTCATGCCAGCCTGGCAGTGCCAGCCAGGAGCTGATGGAGAACACAGAGCCAGGCTCTGCACTGGGGGGACTGGGGGGGACAAAAGACAATGGGTGGAAAGGGGAATGAGGGGAGATCAGACAGGACATGTGGAAAACCTTTGTTCCCATGGGCTCAGACAGGTTCTGAGATGCTGCCCCATCCCTGGCCTTTGGGATTTTCCAATTCACACCAAAACAAGCCTTGATCCCCTTGGTCTGACCCAGTTTCTGACAGGTTTGGCTGCAGACTCCCTGAGGTCCCTTCCAACCTCAGCTCCCTGATGATCCCGGGATGATGCTGTTCCCGAATTTGGAATGGGCTGAAGCAGATGTTTATGGGACAGGAGCCCTCTGGGGCTGTAGGGGACCTGCAGCTTGCAAGGTGCACGAGCACATCTCATTAGCTGGGGCATTTGAGTACTTTAAGAAATGTAAAATTTTTCCAGCCAGGAGGGAGCAGGAATTTCCTGGAATTGTACAATGGTGCGAGAAGAAATATTGATCTTTCCCTCTATTTGTGTCACCAATATTCTGTCTATTATTTCAGGTCCTTCTTCATTCATGAGTTTCCACCTCTCCTGTTTAAATGGCCATGTCTAAGGACATCTCTTAACTAGAGCAGCTGGACCTATGTCCTCCCCATTGCTCCCAGATTTCATCCTCTAGCTGTGCTCTGGGCATTCCAAAGCCTCTCAATTGAGTGTCTTCACACTTTGAGCTTCAGGGAATTGCCCAGTCTTTCATAACTGTAAATAACTCAATAGTCAATATCTTGTGTTTATATCTTCTACAATTACCTTCATCTTTATCCAAAAATATTGATGTATGGATATCCCTTGTGGATTATGGGCATGTCTGATGCTGCTGAGTCATCTCACATTGCTGAGGGAAGACTTGTGATGTTTTTAAAATTTTATGGTGTTTACAATTCTTTATGTTGGCCATGAAGAGAAACCTTTCTGTGCCTCTGAGTCTCACCAGTTCCTGATCCCCAAAGAACACAAAATGCAGAATTTCTAAAGTCCCTTCCAACCTCAGCTCCTGGATGATCTTGGGACGATGCTGTTCCCGATTTTGGAATGGGCTGGAGCAGATGTTTATGGGACAGGAGCCCTCTGGGGCTGTAGGGGACCTGCAGCTTGTGAAGTGCACGAGCACATCTCATTAACTGGGGCATTTGAGTACTTGACAAAATGTAAAAAATGTTCCACCAGAAGAGAATAGAAATTTCCTGGGTGTGTACTGATGGCAGGACAAGAAATACTGATCTTCCCCTGTACCTGTGTTACCACTACACTCTCTATTATTTCATGTCCCTCTTCATTTGGGTGTTTCCACCTCTCCTGTTTAAATGGCCATGTCTAAGGACATTTCTTCCCTAGACCAGCTCCTATGGCCTTGCCATTGCTCCCAGATTTCCCCCTCCAGTTGTTCTCTGGTCATTCCACATTAGTCAACATCTTAATTGTGTCTACATCTATCACAGAATCACCTTTTCTAATGTCTGTGTCTAAAACTGTTCCTGTATGGAAATACCTTGTTCATGGTGGATACATCAGATACTGCTTTGATATTGCACAGAGCTGAGGAAAGAATTTTGAAGTTTATTGAATTTTATCATGGGTACTTTGTTTTACGTTGGCCACGAAGTGAAACCTTGTGTGCCTCTGAGCCTCACCAGAGTTCCTGACCCCCAAAGGACACAAACCTGATGAGTTGTGGTTCCCACTGCAATGCTGGCACTTGCACCTCCCTCCATTCCCACAGCAGAGCTGCCTTGTCCCACAAAGTCCCTGGCAATGCAGGGATGAAGGAAACAGGACAGGCTGTGGGGATCAGGGGCAGGGCACAGGCAGGGATTTGGGGTGGTTGTGAGCCCAGGGCAGGAGCCAGCCCTTGGCCTTGGTGAACCTCAACCAATTGTCCTGGGCCCATGGCTCCAGCCTGTCCAGATCCCTCTGCAGAGCTTCCTGCCCTGCAGCACAGCCACACTCCCACCCAGCTTGGCCTCACCTGGACACTGACTCAGGGTGCCCTCCATGGCCTCGTCCACATCAGCAAGAAAGAGATTTCACTGTCCTGGCCCCAATCCTGAGCCCTGGGGACACCCCTGGATGTGGCTCCATTGCTCAGCACTCCTTGGGCTGGAATTCTGTTTTTCATGGAGCTGTGCCTGCCTTTGGTTTTGTTTGCTGACAAGAAATGAACATCCCTCTGTGTCTGGGGCAGCTCCTTCTCCAAGGAAAGCAGGTGGGAGTTGGTGCCAAGGAGCTGAAAGCTGCAGGCACAGCCTGGAGGGGAGGGAGCTCAGATTTGCACAAGGCTGCTCTGAGTGCCAGGGCTTGGATGGGGGAAATGGTGGGGTGGGGGTAGGGACAGAGTGTGATTGATTGTCAGCCATAAAGGGTCTTGATTTTCATCTCTATTCAGACTGTATGAGGAGGTGCTGGGGATCAATATCAACTGGAGATTGCTGATACCAATCTATAAACAGGAAAACAAAATTAAATAGGACAAAACAACCCTGCATTTAAAAAAATATATTTAGCATATTCTCTTTGAATACACTTCTGAAATCTGTATAATTAACCATAGAAGATTTTAATTCATTAAAAAGAAAATATTCCCAGAAGCTTGTCTTGATACAGTGTTTTGATATATTAATGAGTCTTTGTCACAGAATTCCTGAACTGAAGAGCTGAAGAATGAATAAGTCTCTGGAGAACTGAAATCCATCAGGGAACCTCCAAGTTGCTGAGGATCCATCCTCAGCAGAGCAGGAATGAACAGATTCCAGGGGTTTCCAGGCTGCTCAAGAGCTGTGAGCTCACGTGCAGGCACAGGGGCTCCATGGGGACATCTGAGGGGTCTCGGGGCTCCTGAAGATCTGTTTGGTCACACTCAGTCACAGGGGCTCCATGGGGACATCCCAGGGCTCCTTAATCTTCCTAAGGCTCATGAGGTGACAGTCACAGGGCTCCACAGTGACAACAGAGGTGTCTCTGCCCTGCCAAGGGGACAATTTGTCACAGGCAGTGGCAGGAGTGCAGTGGGGACATCCCTGTGCTCCTAAAGAACAGTGAGGGCACAGACACTCACAGGGGTTCCAAGGTGACACCCCAGGAGTGCCCAGGCTGCCAAAGAGCCAGGATGTCACAGACACTCAGAGGGGTTCCTGTCATGGGCACAGTGGGAGATTCACACAAAGTTCATTAGAGAAGCTCCTGTTGGGTCACGAGTTGCAGAAAGGACCTCCAACACCCCAATTACACCCCCAAGCTCCCCCAAACCAGGACCCCCAGGCTTTCTAAACTCCTGTGAGAGGAGCCTGGGAGTGCCTGGATCCAATCCCAGCCCCAGACTTTGTTAAGGATTTATGTGTAAAGGATTAAACAGATGGAATTGAATCTTTGTACAACTTTGTCCCTCAACATTAAGAATGGCAAACCAGAAATATTTGTATACATAGAGATATGATTGATTATGATCATGATAAGATATAAAGGTCTGAATCAGAATTATTTACTCCGCAGTACAGGAGCTGTAACATCTATTTTAATGTAGTGCTCTAGGAAGCAATTTTGAAGCAATTGTATCAAAGCAGAACTAAGTAGAGATGGGTGTCACTCCCCCAGACCAACGACCCTGGGCTCAGGGCCCTTTAGCTCAGCCTCAAGCAGTGACCCTGAGGGGTGTCTCCACTTTCTGGAAAAGGGAAACGTCAGGAGATGCTGCCACTAAAATTTGGGATGGGGCTTTTCCAGTCTGAAGTGCTGCCCTGTCAGTCAGATGTGCCCAGGCTGTGCCAGCTCAGCAGCTCTGCACAAGTTCTCAGTGGTGTCACTTGGTTGTTCCTTTCTCTGGGGATTTTACCAGCTCTGCCACAGCTCCAGCTCCCTCTCAGGATGTTGAACTTCGGGATGGAGGAGTCAGGCTGGTTTCAGCATTATTCACCCCAAAAGCAGCGTGACTCTCCCTCTTAATTTCCCCCTGGAGCTTTGCAAACAGGGCCTTGCTGGAGTTGTTTGAGCCCATTCCAGGCAGAGCCTCCTGCTCCAGCAGGAATTGCCTTTCCTGTGCAATGGCCAGCCCAGGTCCCGCTGCAGGAAAAGCCCCAGGCCAGCCGCAGCACAGGGAAGGGCTTGGGCACAAGAGCAGAGAGCCGTGGTGGGACCTGTGCCAGGCAGAGCCTGAGGCACCAAAGGCACCTTGGCAGCAGCAGCTCCCTGCAGGCCATGGCCAGAAGCCTCCTGGGCAAGCCAGCCTGGTGGCCACCACTGCAGAGCTGCTGGCTCAGGGGGGATTTCTGGCTGGGCTCTGCCCCAGCCCACAGAGTGTGACCTCAGCCCTGCCTCTGGCACAGCCCTTGTGCCTGGGCCCTGCAAAGCCCAAAGGTCACCTGTGCCACCCTGGTGCCCATCCCTGCCTCTGGCACTGTCAGTTCTGTACTCGGTGCCTCCAGCCCTGCACCCCTCATCTACAGCCTGAGGGACCAGGAACTTGAGGATGCCCTGAGGAATATGACCACTCTGTGCTTTTCAGAAACAATAAAGTACCTGTTTGTTTCTGCATAGCATTCAGAATGGAACTCATTACAGACTGCCCAGACTGCTTTGGGCCATGTGTCTTATTTGTTATTCTATTTGGTGTATTCTATTTTTCCACTTGTTTTTATTTTTTTTAACTTCTGATTATATTTTCCACCAAGGGATGTCATTAGTCACAGTATTGCTCCATCAGTATCTGCAGTGCTTGTGTTCAGCAGAGACAGTGAGGAGCCTGGGGCAGAGGGGCAGTGTGCAGGAGGCACACAGCAGTGTCCTGGCACAACCAGAGCTGCTGGGATGGACCTGAGGAGCAGCAGGGCACAGCCTGGGCTGTGTCTTTGTTCTGGGAACAGCATGGGAAGGTGCCCCAGGGCAATTGTCCCACACCAGCCCCTGCAAACACCACACCAACACTGGCCTCTCCCCCAGCTGCAGGAGGTTGTTTGACCCTGCATGGAGGGACACCAAGTGACCAGGCCAGCAGGCCATGTTTGGTGTGTACTGAGGAGATTTCAGCAGTGCATTGTGTGTGTGTGGGGGGAGATGAACCCGAGTGAGCACAAACACCATCATCAGCACATGGGGGTGGCACAGTTCTGGTGGCACAAACAGTGCCTTGAGGCCACTACACTCTCGAAAACACCTGAATTCATTACTGGGCTGTGGTTAGCATTGCATAGAGAGAAACATTCTGGCAGGGAGTTTCCAGGAAAAAATGCTCAGGACAGCCATGGACTGCACAGAGAGACCATTGGAGTTCCCTGCTCTGTGGGGAGAAATCAGAGCTGTCTCCCTTCTGAACCATCCCAAGGACCTGGACAGGGCTGTGCTGTGCTCTGGGCACTGACCTGGAATTGAGGGATGTGGAAAAGGCCTTTGGTAGAAGGGATGTTGAGAAGGCTGGGCAGTGTCATTGTGGGACCTCTCTCAATCCCCTTGGAAAGGGTGGAGCCATCCCAGAGGGTCCTGGGCACTTGGGAAGGGCAGACATGGAACCAGTCTGCAAACAGGGAAGGGAGGGGCACTGGGACAGTCACAGAGTGGTCAGGCTCAGCAGGGAAGGGCAGGTGGCAAATCCTCCTGCAGCCATTCCAGGCACTGGCAGCACGAGGCAGGGATTGCAGAACCCCCGTGGGAGGGAAAAGAAGGGGATGTTGTGTGCCCAGACTTTAGCCAGGCCTGGGACATGGTCTGCTGTGCTCTCCTCAGAGCCAGATTGGAGAGAGCTGGGCTGCAGGAGAGGAACATGGGGTGGGTGGGAATTTGGCTGAACAATCAGGGTCAAATGTCATCCATGGCACAGAGTCCTCTGGGCAGCCACTCCCTGGTGACCTCCCTGAGTGACCAGTCCTTGACCACCAGTGTGGAACATTTCTATTATCGCTATAAGGGCATGAAATGCACTTTCAATTCCTTTGTAGATGCTGCCAAATTGCAGGGAGTCTGTGACCAAACTCATCTAGTTAATGGTGACTGCAAAATGTAATTGGGCAAAATGACTGAGTTGGGTAAATTTCTCTTGCCATCAGGGGCCAATCAAGCAACAAGAAATGGCAGAACTTATGTATCAATTAAAAGGCAGTTCAATAGGGAAAAATCAAACCCAACCAAAAAATAAAAACAAAGCAAGACCCAGCCACAACAGCAAAAAACCCCATGAACCAAGCAAGCACAAAAAAGCAAAGGCCATACACAGAAGCAAAATAAATCCACAGGAAATCTCCTAGCAGCAGAAAATATTTAACCATGCTGTGGCAGGAGTGGATTCTGTATGTGTAGGTGCTGTTTTGAATAAAAATGTCTTAAAAAATGCATCAATTCCCTATGCCCCTTGCCCCCCACTACTCTCAGTTTATTGCTGGTCGTGGTATAACATGGAATGGAACATCACTTGGGTCAGTCCAGCCCAGCTGTCCCATCCCTGTTCCCTCAGGAACACTTGCCCTCCCCAAGCCCATGGGTTGGAGGGGGTTGCAGACTCGCCTCATGTGGGGCGAGCACTGTGACAAGGACAGGAGAACAGAACAACATTTACTCTTGTCAAGGACAGTAGAAGAGAACAGAACAGAACAGCCTTGGAGAAACGGATAAAGAATGTTGCTGAGGCAAACAGAAGTCACACAAAATGCAAGAAGGATGCCAGCTCAGCTCTGCAAGGCTGACAAAACAGAAGTTCTACAAAACAACAATATTGCCCTTACTCAAAAGCGGGGATAGAGGAACAGCCACCTAAAAAGGACACTGAATGATATTGAAGACAGACCCCAAAGAGCCATAGAAAGACTTTCAATAAGGGGTGCAACTATGTCAAATAAAGTCCAAGGAAGTGGGATAGCTAATAAATCACATAATCAATGTGTCTGATAAAAACTCTGTTCAATCAATGTTTATTTGATGCTCTGGGCACTAAGATGGAGCAAGGATTGCCCAAGTGACCACCATGCTGTAATAAAGAATACCTGTTTTCAAATACTCAGAATTGTGTTCAAAAGTTTCTATCCTGTGGATTTCAACATCAGTGCTGTCCTTGACTCCATTATGGCTCTTGCACAGTTTCACAATTGCCCCTTGGTTCCATGAGGTCCTGCTGTATAACAATGGACCCTTGGTTCCATTAGGGTCTGTTCTGTCAAAATGGCCTCCTTGGTTGTGCACTGCCACAATGCTCGCTGTGGTTCCACAAGGCCTTGGTGTGTCACAACAGCCCCTTGGTTCCATGAGCTGCCATAGTGTCACCACGGTCTCTTGGATCTGCAGTATCACAATGGACAATTGGTTAAAGCAGCCCTGCAGTGTCACAATGAATATTTGGTTCCAGGGGAACCCACAGTGTCACCATGGCCCCTTGGTTCCACGAGGCCTCACTGTATAAGAATGGCCCCTCAGTTCTATGAGGTTTTGTACCGTCAACAGTGCTCTCCTTGGTTCTACAGTGTGAAAATGGATGCTTGGTTCCATGAGGTTCCTCAGTGTCACAGTGGTCTCCTTGGTTCCATGAGGCTCTGCAGTGTCACAGTGTCCCATAATTTCCATGAGCTTCTGTCCCATCAACCATGTCCTTTGCTACAGTGAGGCCCCACAGTGTCACACTGGTCCCTTGGTTCCATGAGGTTTCTGTGGTATCACCATGGTCTCCCTGGATTTCCAGTATCACTGTGGACCATTGGATCCATGGAGCCCTGATGTGTCACTGTGGCTCCTTGGTTCCATTAAGTGTCACTGTATAACAATGGAATCTTGGTCCCATGAGATTCTGTACTGTCACAATATGATGCCACAAGGCCTTGCTGTGTCACACTGGATCGCTGGTTCTGTGAGCTTCCATGGTGCCACCATGGTCTCCTGGCATCTGCATTGTCACAATGGACAACTGGTTCTATGGGACCCTGCTGTGTCACAGTAAACCCTTAGTTCCATGAGGTCCTGGAGTGTCACAATGGCTGCTTGGTTCCATGAGCTTCCATAGTGTCACAATGGTCTCCTTGTTTCTGCAGTGCCATAGTGGACCCTTGGTTCCATTAGGTTCCTAAATGTCACAGATTTCCTTGGTTCCATGTAGCCCTGCTGTGTCACCAGGGCCCCTTGGTTCCATGAGTTCCTGTGCTGTCAAAAATGGTTCCTTTGTTCCAATGAGGGGGTGCAAAGTCACACTGACCATGGGTTCCATGAAGTTCTTCAGTGTTACAGTGGCCCCTTGAATCCATGAGATCCCACAGTGTCACCATGGTCTCCTTGGAACTGCATTGTCACAATAGACCGTTGGTTCCATGTGATATTGAAGTGTCATCATGGTCTGCTGGGTTCCATGATTCCCCTCAGTGTCACAATGGAGCCTTGTTTCTGTGAGGCTCTGAACTGTCACAATTGTCTCCTTGGTTCCATGAATCCCTGCTATGTCACAAGGGACCCCTTGGTTCCATGAGGATACAAAAGCTTTGCATAAACATTGAGCAACATCTGCTTAACACACCTGGGAACATCTGTCTGCATTCAAAAGAGGGGTTAAAGGTGAGGGTGGCACCAGAAGCTTCTATCTGCAACAAAGACCCAGGGAAAGGACAGGGACAGAGAATTCAGCAGAAATATTCAGAATTCTGCTTACAGGGATCATTTCTGGTCACACTGTCCCTTCTAGGAAGGTGACATCATTCCAGGCAGCCTGGACTGAGCATGTGGTTCAAGGTGGGGTTTGTTGTTCAGGAAACCTGCTCAGGCGTTTCCCTTCTTTCCTCACAAACAGGAAAATTTCTCCTGGGCCTGTGTGCAGGCAGAGCCCTGAGGAGAGCAGGTGGGACATGGTGCAATGGGCTGGGACAGCCAGCTGCAGAGCTCAGGGGACAAGGTTCTGCTGCAGGGCACAGGGATGTCAGTCCCAGGTGGGCGATGTCAGACATGGTGAGGCTGGGGGTGAGGAACGGGTTGTTCAAACAGGGGCAGCCAAAAAGGGGCTCATTCTTCTGTGTGCCCAGACCTCCTAAGGAAACATTCAGCATCAACATCACCTGGGGAATGCTTCTATCCTCTCTTTTCTGAAATTAAAAATTAAAAAAATACACACTTTATTAAAGAAAAAAAAAGTAACAAGGTGCACTTTGAAATCCTTCCTCCTTAACAAAACTCCAAACGGACTCCAAGCAGCTGCACAACCCCTGATAACTTGAAGACAACTGGAAGAAGACAAGGTGCTCCTGAGGACTTTCTGTATTTTCATGATCCCCACAGTGGATTTGGGGCTGAGTCCAGGACCCTCAGGCACTGAGAGAAGGTTGAAGAAGCTGCTCAAGGAGGCAGAAGCAAAACTCCAAGTCCCTTGGAGCATCAGTGGCCCCACTGAGGGCAGGGAGTGCCAAAGGCTCCCCAGGGACTGGTGAGAGCAGATCCTTGAGGGCAGGATTGCAGGAGCCCGAGGCTGTGAGCAGGGAACTGCAATGCTGAGCAAGGCCTGGGCTGGCTGGAGGAAGCAGAAAGGCCAAGGCCTGAGCCCAGGCCTGGCCCAGCAGGGCCTGTCCCTCACGGGTGGCTCGGGGCTGTTGCTGGGGCAGTGGGATGGCAGGGGCAGCAAGGACAAATGTCATCAAGCTGCAAGCCCTGCCAGCCTCCTGAGGGAGGGCCGAGGCAGAAGCAAAGTGCAGCCCCTGCCAGGAAAGTTCCTTCTGTGGGGCTGCAGAGGCCCTGCCCGAGCCCAGGGCACAAAGGCCTGGGTGCCTCTGGCCCTGCCAGCCCTGCCCAGCCCTTGGCCATCTCTCCTGCAGGCTGTGCCCCCTGTGCGTGCTGCTCCTGTGCCCTGGCCGGCTGCACACGCCCATCTCGCTGTCCCCCCCAGCATTTCTCAGCCCAGCATTGCTGTGCCCTCCCTGGGCTCCCTGCACCCAGCGCTGCCGGCTCCTGGCACACAGAGCCATGGCATGGCCCAGCCTCACGCTGGGACACCTCGGGCACCAACATTCTACCCTGGGAGGGACTTTTCTGTTCCCTCACCTCCAGGCTGAACCTTCCAGGCTGCACTTTGGGAAGGTTTCCTTCTCTTCCTGCTCGCAAGGAAAGCTCTGTGTCCTGCTGTTCACAAAGAGAGAAGGGCTGGTGGGAGATGTGGTGGTCAGAGGCTGTTTGGGGTACAGTGACCATGAAATTATGGAGATTTTAAATATTCTCTGGAAGAAGGAGAGGCATCTACAAAACTTCTACATTGGACTATGAGAGAGCAGGATTTGGCCTATTCAGGATGCAGTTTTGGAGAGTACCAAATCAGTTACTGATTTTTTTTAAGGTAAACAGCCTTTAAAAAGCAAGGTTTCCCAGGAAGGATGGAGACAATTCAAGAAAGAAGTCTTGTAGGAGCTGCCTGTCCCTCTGTGCCAAAAAGTCAGATAGAAAGGAAAATAAGTGGCCTAGTAGGGCATGGAGCTTTTCCAGGAACTCAGGGTTAAAAGCAGGTGAATCACCTTTGGACAGAGGGGGACAGGCAACTCAAGAAGTATTTCAAGATGTTGCTAAGTCATGCAGAAAGAAAACTAGAGAGGTGAAAGCTCTATTAGGATTTAACCTGTCTGCTTCTGTGAAGGATAACAAAAATGGTTTTAGAAATACATTAATGGCAAAAGAAGGGAAAAGGAGAACCTCTATTGTTTATTAGGGGGGATATGGTTACCAAAGATGAGGAAACGGCTGAGACACTTAACCCATTCATTGCCTCAGTTTTCAACAATAGGACAAGTTGTCCTCAGGACAAGTGTTCTCCTGAGCTGGGAGATGTGGACAGGGAGCAGAACAGACCCCTGTAATCCAGGAGGAAGCAGCTGGGGACCTGCTGAGCAACTCAGATGCTCACAGGTGTCTCTGGCACCAGATGGGAACCATCCTAGGGGGATGAGGGAGCTGCTGGATGAGCTGCCCAAGGTGCTCTCCATCATTTCTCATCAGTGCTGGCTCAGCAGGGAGGTGCCAGAGGACTGGAGGTGCCAATGTGAGCCCATGCCCAAGAAGGGCTGGAAGGAGGATGTGGGGAACTGCAGGCCTGTCAGCCTGACCTGGGTGCCTGGTGAGGTGATGGAACAGATCACCTTGAGTGCCATCACAGGGCACCTCCAGGATGGCTGAGGGATCAGAGCCAGCCAGCGTGGATTTCAATATCTGCATTGATGATCTGGATGAGGGCATTGAGTGCAGCATCAGCAAATGTGCAGATGGCACCAAGCTGGGTGTGAGTGTGGATGTGCTGGAGGGTAGGAGGGCTCTGCAGAGGGACTCAGACACCAGTGTGACACTGACATTGCAGGGTGTCATGGCACCAAGAATTCATTGTGACACTGCAGGATCTTGTGTCACAGAGGTCCATTGTGACACTGTGCAAACAAAGAGTCCATTGTGTCACTGTGGAGCTTTATGGAATTTGGGGGGCCCTGTGACTCCATGGGGCCTCATGAAATGAAGAAGACAGTTGTGACACTTTTTGTCCTTTTGGAAACAAGGAGACCACTGTGACACTGCTGGACCTCGTATAACCAAGAGGCCATTGTGACACTAGAGGGACTCATGGATTGAAGGAAACAATTTTGTCATCATGGTGCCTCATGGGACCAAGAGGCCATTGTGACACTCTGGAACCAAGGAGAGCATTGCTGCACTGCGAGACATCATGGAAACAAGGATCCATTGTGACTCTACAGGGCCTTGATGGACCAAGGTGCCATTGTGACACTGCAAGGCTGAAGGATACAAGGGAATTTGTGACATCCAGGGACTGCATGGAACCAAAAGAAAATTGTGACACTGGGAGGCCTCATGAAATTGTGACAGGACAGTGATTCTTCCCCTGTGCTCAGCACTCGTTGGGCAGCACCTCGAGTGCTGTGTCCAGTTCTGGGTCCCCAGTTTAGGAAGGACATGGAGGAGCTGGAGCATGTCCAGAGAAGGGCACCAAGGCTGGTGAGGGGTCTGGAACACAAGTCCTGTGAGGAGTGGCTGAGGGAGCTGGGGTGTTTATCCTGGAGAAGAGGAGGCTCAGGGAAGACCTCATCACTCTCTACAACTCCCTGACAGGAGGGTGCAGCCAGGTGGGGATCAGGCTCTTCTCCCAGGAAACAGTGAAAATACAAGAGGACACAGCCTTTAGCAGTGCCAAGGGAGGTTTAGGCTGGACATTAGAAAATATTCTTCACAGAAAGGGTGATTGAGCATTGGAATGGGCTGCCCAGGGATGTGGGTGAGTCACCATTCTTGGAAGCTGTTCAGGAAAGACTGGATGTGGCACTGAGTGCCATTGTCTGGCTGACAAGGTGGTGTTGGGTCACAGGTTGGACCTGCTGCTCTAAAGGTCTTTTCCAGCCTGGGTGATTCTGTGATTCTGTGATGATTGTGACACTGCAGAGCCCTGGGGAAGCAAGGGGCCATTGTGACACCGTGGGGCTAAATGGAACCAAGGTCCATCAATGACTCTGGGTCATTTTGGAACCATGAAGGCCACAGTGACACAGAGGGCTTTGTTGAACCAAGGGACCATTGCTACACTGTAGGGACTTGTGGAACTAAGGGAACAATTTTGACACCTGGGTGCTCCCTGGAACTAAGGGCCCACTGTGATACTGCAGGGTCTCATGTACTTAGGCATCACTGTGACACCTACACTGCAGGGTGTCATGGCACCAGGAATCCATGGTGACACTGCAGGATCTTGTGTCACCAGGGCTCCATTGTGACACCATTCAAACAAAGAGTCCATTGTGACACAGTGGAACCTCGGGTAACAATGGGGCCATGGTGACACTGCAGGGCCCCATGGAACCAAGGGGTCAGTGTTACTCTTTGGGGCCTCATGGAACCACAGAGACCACTGTGACACTGCTGGACCTCGTATAACCAAGAGGCCATGTGACACTGCAGAGACTCATGGAATGGAGGAAAGAATTTTGACACCGTGGTGCCCCATGGGTGCAAGAGGACACTGAGACACTGTGTAACAAAGTTACCATTGCTGCACTACAAGACCTCATGGAACTAATGGGCATTGTGACACTGCAGGGCTCAGGAGCAAGGATCCATTGTGACACTACAGAGCATCATGTTATCTTGGAGACCACTGTGACACTCTGTGGCCTCATGGAACCCTGATGACACCAAGCTGGGTGTGAGTGTGGATCTGCTGGAAAGTAGGAGGGCTCTGCACAGGGACTTAGACAGGCTGGATTCAGGGCCCAAATCCAACACAGTGAGGTTTAACAAGACCAAGTGCCAGGTCCTGCACTTGGGCCACAACAACCCCTGCAGTGCTTCAGGCTGGGGACAGAGTGGCTGGACAGCAGCCAGGCAGAAAGGGACCTGGGGACACTGATGGACAGCAGGCTGGACATGAGCCAGCATTGTGCCCAGGTGGCCAAGAAGGACAATGGCTCCTGGCCTGGATCAGGAATGGTGTGGCCAGCAGGAGCAGGGCAGTGATTCTTCCCCTGTGCTCAGCACTTGTTGGGCAGCACCTCGAATGCTGTGTCCAGTTCTGGGTCCCCAATTTAGGAAGGACATGGAGGGACTGGAGCGTGTTCAGAGAAGATCAACAAGGCTGGTGAGGGGTCTGGAACACAAGTCCTGTGAGGAGTGGCTGAGGGAGCTGGGGTTGTTTATCCTGGAGAAGAGGAGGCTCAGGAAGACAAGGTGATGTCAGGGCACAGATTGGACTTGATGATCTCCAGGGTCTTTTCCAGCCTTGCTGATTCTGTGATTCTCTGAAACCACCCCTGGAGCAGTTGCAGGATGAGCCCTGGGCCTCCTCTTCACAAGGCCCAGCAGCCCAGGTCCCTCAGCTTCTCCACACAGGCCCCAAAGCCCATTCTGTCAGTCCTGCAGAGCCTCTCCAGCCCCTCCTCATTGCCCACAACAGGGAGCCCCACACCCAGACACAGCAGCCCAGATGTGCCCCCCTGGCCTGTGGTGCCTCTGGCAAGGGAGCAGCACGAGGCACTGCAGAACCCTGCAGACAATTCCTGAAGCACTTGGAGGATGATCCTGCTCCCCAAGGGATGTTCCCATGGTTGCAATTTGGGAACAGAAATGGGGAGTGGGGCCGGAGAGGAAGTGGTAAATAGGGATGGGCTGTTTGCAGGAGAGGGGAGAGAAATGGGCAAGAGGAAGAAATCTGGATCAGGAAAGAGTAAAGAAAGGTGAAACCAAGGAAATGCTCAGGGCAGTTTGGGGGTGGCTGCCATTCAGCCCTGGCTCTGGCCAGCACAGTCTGCAGTGGGAAAGAAAACTCACAGCTGATGGGAACAAACTTTCTGGCTGACTTCAGAGGCCACAACAAAGCTGAGTGGTTTCCCTGCCGTCCCCCAGCCCTTGCTGGCCCCAGGGGCTGATGGCATTTGTGTTCACTCAGCTCCATGTCCCCACAGCAGCACCATGGGGGCGCTGAGCCTGCTGTGTGCAATGCAAACAGGGGCTCCTGAGCCAGTGCTGCCGTGTGTGTGCCTGCAAGGATGCGGCTCCTGTGTGAGCTGGGGGAGAGGCCAGGGCTGCAGAGGGGGGATGTTGTTGGCAGGTGCATGAGGACGCTCTGGGACACTGCCCTGGGGTGTCCAGCGCAGTGGGGTTGGATCAGCCCCTGCTCTGCTGCTCCTTGCCAGGGTGTCCCCCTTGCAGGGACCTTGCAGAGCACCAGCCATGCTGTTTGCCCCCAGCCTGCCCACGGCCAGCCTGGGGCTGCTCACGGGGCTTTTCTCTGCTCAGCATTGGGCTGGCCAAGTGTTGTGGAGAGAGCGTGGCCAAGGAGCCTGGAGCCCCCAGGTCCTGCCCTGAGGCATCAGCGCTGCCCCAGCAGTGCCCATGGCCTGTCCCTGCTGCAGCCCCGGCACTGCCACCCCCAGGGCTGTGCCCGGCCCCGAGAGCACTCAGGCCCTGCAGCAACACGAGGGCCAGGAGGGCAGCAGGGCAGTGGCACGGGAGCAGCACTGGCAACACCAAGTGTTGCTGCTGCTGCTGGGCACAGCTGCTGTGCCAGCACTGATCTGCCCCCAGCTCTGCACACAGACATTGCTGCTGCAGCTCCAGAGAAGGGAAAAAAGGGACATCTCTGGAGAAAACTTTGCTGGGGAGAGATTCTTTAGTTCATCTAAAGAATCCAAGAGCACAGCACCTTATTTACAGTCTGTGGCCACAGGGAAGGTGGAGAGAAAGAAAATGAGAAACAGCATGAACAATGCAATTTCTTTATGGATTATAGTAAAAAAGTAAAACAAAGACAATAACTTCCAAAATGAAACCAACATGAATTTTCAAGGGTGGCTTTTATTACAAAGTATTTGCAGAAATTGACCAGCAGTTTACAGTTTCTTAAATCCTCCAGTCATCAATGTCCACACAGCAGCGTTGAGCTCCTGGTTCCTGAGGCTGTAGATGAGACGGTTCAGAGTTGGAGGCACCACCGAGTACAGAACTGACAGTGCCAGATCCAGGGATGGGGAGGAGATGGAGGGGGGCTTCAGGTAGGCAAAAAACCCAGTGGTAACAAACAGGGAGACCACGGCCAGGTGAGGGAGGCAGGTGGAAAAGGCTTTGTGCTGTCCCTGCTCAGAGGGGATCCTCAGCACAGCCCTGAAGATCTGCACATAGGAGAAAACTATGAACACAAAACACACGAGTACTATACAGACACTAACTGCAAGAAGTCCAACTTCCCTGAGGTAGGAGTGTGAGCAGGAGAGTTTGAGGATCTGTGGGATTTCACAGTAGAACTGGCCCAGGGCATTTCCATGGCACAGGGGCAGGGAAAATGTATTGGCTGTGTGTAGCAGAGCATTGAGAAAGCCACTGGCCCAGGCAGCTGCTGCCATGTGGGCACAAGCTCTGCTGCCCAGGAGGGTCCCGTAGTGCAGGGGTTTGCAGATGGACACGTAGGGGTCGTAGCACATGATGGTCAGGACAGAAAACTCTGCTGAGATGAAGAACATAAAGAAAAAGTGCTGAGCAGCACATCCAGCATAGGAGATGTTGCTGGTGTCCCAGAGGGAATTGTGCATGGCTTTGGGGACAGTGGTGCAGATGCAGCCCAGGTCAGTGAGGGCCAGGTTGAGCAGGAAGAACATGGGGGTGTGTAGGTGGTGGCCGCAGGCTACGGCGCTGATGATGAGGTCGTTGGCCAGGAGGGCAGCCAGGGAGATGGCCAGGAAGAGGCAGAAGTGCAGGAGCTGCAGCTGCCGCGTGTCTGCCAATGGCAGCAGGAGGAAGTGGCTGATGGAGCTGCTGTTGGACATTTGCGGTGTCTCGGTGTGGGGATCTGTAAGAAAAGTAATCATGGAATAGTTCAGTTTGGAGAAGATTTTAAATATCCCAGCCCAACTTGGTGGCACTTTCCCCCCACTGCATGCCCAGGGCTCTGTGGCTGGAGCTGTCCCTGCCAGTAGCTGCTTCCCTGTTCCCAGGCCTGGGCCCTGCCAGTGCTGCCAGAGCCCAGCCCAGCCCTGGGGGCTCAGCTCTGCCCTGCACACCCCTCCCAGCACAGGGCACTGCCCAGGGTCAGCTCTGCCTCTGCAGGCTCTGATGGAAACCTCAGAGTAACCTTGAGGAGGCTGGAAAAGCGACATTGATGCTTCCTCTATGGGGCCCTGTGCTGATTTCTTTCTTTGTCTCGTTTATTGAGATCTGAGAGAATTTTAAAAAATTTTTCTCAACCTGAACTGAGAGATGAATATCAATGTGCAATCTCCCAGAAATGCAACCTAGTGCAGCAGATTAAAAAAGCAGGACTTTCCCTTTTATGCAGCCCCTGCCTCACTGTGCTCCCTGTTTAATCTCCTTGGAAATGTTCTGCAGTTAAATGTCATGCTGAGAGCAGCCCTGCACTATCCTCATCACTTGGAGAACACTTCCAAGCCTTACCAGCTGTCTCCTTCCACCCAGACCTTGTCCCCCAATGCTGGGAGCAGCTCCCAGGACTGGCTGAGAGCTGTCCCTGGCAGGCAGCAGAGTCCCTGCCCCAGCACAGCGCCCTGGGCTGCAGGACCCTGCTCTGCACCACAGCCCTGGCCACCCCTGGCTGCTCTACACAAGAGATCATCAGAGAATGTACTCACACAGTCTGCAGGCATTGGGATGTTCCAGCTTGAGGAGATCACTGCAGGAGCTGCAGCTGCATTGTCCTGCAGCCAGAGGCTTCCTGTGTCAAGGGCTGGGAGTGATTCTGCCCCAGGCACTTTTGAGCATCTTCCCAGCCCTGACTGATTGAAGCTCTCTGTGCCTCTGTGCTGTGCCTGGGGTGGCTGCAGGCAGTGCCCCAGCCCTGCTGAGCTGTGCACAGGAGCTGCTCATGAAGAGAAATGTGTTTTTGAAGCTCTTCTTGGTTGCCAGGATCACATTCTGAGCCAGGAGCCCAGCCCAGCTCAGCAGCACAGACACAGCACAAGGATTTTAATGACCCTCTCAGGGATTGGGGCTGAGTCTCTGAACAGCAGTCCCTGAGTGGGAGCTGAAGAAACCTCTCAAGAACTCCAAGTCACAATCAAACTCCAAAGTTTCCTAAAGTTTTAATGGGTCCCTCTGAGGGACACAACTGAGAAAGTGTCCCCAGGTTCCAGTCAGAGCAGGAAATTGGAGGCAGTGATGACAGGTGGAGACAAAGAGAAGCCAAGTCTTGGTGCCCTGGGGCACAGCAGGGTCTGTGCCACCAAGGGCTCTGAGGAGACACCTTGTCCTGAGCCACTGGGGCCTCCTGGCACAGCTCCAGCAAGGCTGGCCACTGTCACCCCTTGTCCTGCCCTCAGCATCCCCCCACATCCCAGTGGCCTCAGGGATGTGCTGGGACGAGTCCCTGGGGAGCCTTGGTCAGGAATGGCCCTGGGGACTCCTTCATGCTCCCAGGAACTGCAGGTTTTTCAGAGGACTTTGGGTTTTGCTGTTGCCTTGGAGTCTCTGAGAGCTTTGTGTAATCATGGCCTCCAATTATCTGCTTTAATTAGTCTCTTGAGAGCCTTTGTCAGTAACAACACTCTGTGGGGCTCATTAATGCTTCAAGGTACTCAGTTTTTTTAAGGTACTCTGAGTTTCCCTTTTGACAGCAACTCTTCTAGTAGTTTATGCAAACATGGCCCCAATTATCTACTTTAATTAGTCCCTTGAGAGCTTTATATTGACACTCAGTGGGTCTCATTAATGCATTGAGATACTCAACGTTTTAAAGGTAGTTTGGATTTTCCTTTCCTCTCTGACTCTCTGAGAGGGTTTTGGGCGATCCTGGCATCCAGTTCTTTCCTCCAAGGAGTCCATGAGGAGCCTGTGTTGGGGATGGACCTCAGTGAGACCCATTAATGATTTGAGACACTTAGAGTTTTTCTTTTTCCTTGGACTCCTGGAAAGGTTTGTGCAATCTCCTCTCAGGCCCTGAGCTTCAAGGGCTCAGCACCAAATGCATCACGTGGCTGATTGGGATCAAGCTCGTCCTGACAAACCATGGCTCTGCCTTGATTTCCCTCTCGTCTGGTGCCATTCATGAGGAAGATTTTCAAATCCAGTTATGGAGAAATATTTCCAAGAGATTCTAAGAAATACACATTCCTATTTTGAAGAGTGTATTTCATTGCTATTCTCTTTAGAGCAGAGGTGATTCCAGCATTCTGTGGTTGATATTGATGCTGGGTCTCTCCTCAGGTCTGGCCTGCTCACAGAAGCTGTGCCTTGAGGTCTGACCCAGTGTGGACAACCTTGCTGCACATTCCCCAACTCCATCCTGTCTGTCCTCACTCACCTGGGACCTGCTTTACTTGAAGAACTGGCTGCACACAGGCCAAAAGGAGTGTTCCCCCCTTTTTTCTTTTTTTTTCTGTTTTGAAGCAATCTACAACTCCTTAATGTCCCCACTGAAAACAGACACCTTCTATTAGTGTGTGTTAAAGCCAAGGTGCCACCAAGCAGCTTCCCCTTCCCCAAGGCAGAACCCTGCAAGAAATATTTGAGTCCTTTGGACTCCTTGGTTCCCTGAGGCCTTGCAGTGTCACAAAGGCCCCTTGGTTCTGCACTGTCACAATGGAGATTTGGGTCCATGGTGTCCCACAGTGTCACAATGCTCTTTTTGGTTCCATGAGGCCATGTTCTAACACAATGGACTTTTGGCTCCTCGAGGTTCCATACTCTCAACAATGGTCTCTGTAGTTCCAGAGTGTCACAATGGACTCTTGGTTCCAGGTGGCCCCACAGTGTCACCGTGGTCTCCTTGGTTCCACAAGGCCGTGCAGTGTCACAATGGCTCACAGGTTCCATGAGGCCCCACAATGTCACAGTGGCCCCTTGGTCCCATGAGTTTCCCCAGTGTCACAATGGTTCCTTGGCTCCACGTGGCCCAGGTGTCTCACAATGGACTCTTGGTTCCGTGGGGCCCCGCAGTGTCACAGGGGTTTCCTTGGTTCTGTCGGGTCACAATGGACACTGCAGCGCCCCCTGCTGGCCGGGAGGACCTGGCACTGTGCGAGCACCTCCTGGTGGCCGACCCCTGCAACTGTGAGTGGCTTGTACTGGTTTGTACTGGTTTCTGCTGGGATGGGGTGCTGGGGTGTTTGTGGTTTGTACTGGGTTCCACTGGGAAAGGGAGCAGGGCTGTATGAGTGCCCCCTGCTGGCTGGGAGGACCTAGTGGCCTACTGTGCATTATACTGGGTTATACTGGTTTGTACTGGGATGGGGTGCTGGGGGTGACTGGATTGTAGTGGTTTGTACTGGGTTATACAGAGATATTCTGGATTTTACTGGGTTAAACTGGAGTGTACTGGATTATACTGGGAGGGGTCTTGGGGATGCTTGGCACTCCACTGGGAGCAACTTCTGGGGATGCTGGCCTTACTGGTTTATACTGGGATGGAACTTGGGACCTACTGGGAGTGACTTCAGGTTGTGCTTACTGGTTTATACTGGGAGCTGCTGCAATGGGCTCAGGGGCTCAGGGGTGGTTCCCAGTGCTTACTGGTTTATACTGGTGCCCTCCCAGTATAAGCCTGGGAGCCCCAGGACCACACTGGGAATGGGTTTGGGTGCATGAGGCCTTACTGGTTTATACTGGGAGATGCTGCCACAGGTCTCAGGAGCTCGGGAGTGACTCACAGTGCTTACTGGTTTATACTGGTGCCTTCCCAGTCCACACCTGGGAACACTGGTAGGCACTTGCAGTCGGGCAGGACCTCCATACCGAGCTGGCCTTCACCAAGGCCTTGCTGAGCTGCAGCTTCTCCAACTTCTCAGCCTGGCAACACTGCCTGGGGCTGCTGATGCCCACCAGGAACTACAGCAAGGGCACTGCCTCCTGGAAGGCTGAAGGAAGGTGAGGGATTCCCCAAAAACCTCACACAATTTTGCAGGATCTCCAAAATTTTCCAGCCCCCCCCTCACCTAAAGTGGGAACAGGTGGGTTCTGTTTGGTTGGATGGGTAGACCTGATGTTCCTAAATCCCCTTTGACTTCAATGGGTACACCTGATCTCCTGTATACCTGGGTGTCCCCACTGATATATTGGGGTTTTCCCCACTGCCCCCTAGAGATTTTGGGGTGCCTCCTTTGCCCACCCCAGAGCTGGAGCTGCTGCAGAATACCATCTTCACCAACCCCATGGACCAAAGCACCTGGCTGTACCTGCACTGCATCCTCTCCTGAGGTAACTCAGGGTTCCCTCCTACCCCTGATGTCCTCACCTGCAGTTTTGGGTACCCCCTGAATGTTGGGGTGCCCCTCTACAAGGGGCAAGGGTCACCTGTGTCTACATCAACTGGGAGGACAGTGGCCATCATCTTCTCCTGGCCTGTCAGGGTGAGTCAGGGCACTTGGGTGCCCCAAAAATGACCTGGATATCCCTCAAAATAATCTGGGTACACCTGGATACTGGCAAAATCACTTGGATCCCCCCCAGCAATCACCGGGGTACACCTGGCTGTGCCCAAAAATCACCTGAATACCCCTAGAAATCACCTGGATACACCTGGGTACCCCTTGGACACCTGTATCACCAAAAACCCCTGGGGCCCCACAAAAGGAGTGTCTCAAACATCCTCATTGCTTTGACTGGGTAGACCTGGTGCCCCTAAACCTTATTGCTTTTAAAGGCTAGACCCTCTATCCCTTAATTCCTATTCATGTCAATGGGTTAGCTCTGGAGTCCTGTTTATCTCCATTTATCTCTACAAATCCCTCCCAGTGGTCCCACTTTTGCTTCAGTGCTCCCAGTCACCCCAGTGTCCCCCCTTAACCCTTCCCAGTGCTCCCAGTTTAAACAGTAACTCTTCCCAATCAAGCCCTCTCAATGGGTAGACCTGGTGTCCCTAAATCCCTATTGACTTCACAGGGGTAGACCTGGTGTCCTTCAATCCCCTTTGACTTCAGTGGGCAGAACTGATGTCCCAATATTTTTGGTGCTAAAAACACCAATTTTGGGCTCAAAATTCCCAGATTTCAGCTGAAAATGGAAAGTTTTGGCTTACCTGGAAGCACAGCTCTAGCATGGACAGCAGGTATGGGATCAGGGATTCGGGATTGGCCTCCAGGAATTCATCCAGGACATCCAGAGCATTTGCACTACGATCCTGGAGTGGAAATTCCCAAAATTCAGCCTAAGATTTCCTCCAAATTGACCCAAATTTCCCCATTTAAGGATCAAATTTTAGAAAAATCCCCACTGACATTAATGGATAGACCAGGTGTCCCTAAATCCATATTGACTTTAATGGGATACACCTGGTGTCCATAAGTCCCTATTGATTTCATTAGTCATGTCTGATGTCAAAAAAATGTGTATTGGGAGATTGATATTACAAGAGATGAGGCAACTGGGAGACGTTGTAAAAGATGGTTTATGGCCTCATGGTGTCAGTCTCATAGAAGGGTGAGACATTAAAGGTGTTACATCCAACACCAAACTATCAGAAGCCTCCTCATTCTTAGTTACAATGCTTTATGTTTGTTTTTTTATCCAATCCAATACTTCTGTGAAGTTTGCCAGCATCCTTTTACACCAATCATTAATTGCTTTCCTTCTCATGGCTTTGCCGCAATGTGTCATTTTTACAACCACTCATAAAACACTTCACAAACTTACATTGATGCATCTTAAAATTGTAGTTAATTATATAACAGGTTCTACTGCTAAACTTTAAAATTTTTGCTATATAACTTATACTACTTTTCTTACATAATACATATTTCTCTTTGCTTAAAACATATTTCTACTTCAAGTACAAACTTATATTCTTGTTTTATATCAATTTTCCTTTTAATACCCTGATTCCCCAAGATTTCTCCAAGGTCTTAGGTCAAACCTTGGATCCATCTCAATCTCTGAGCCTGTATGCACAAGGCCCTGAGAGCTCTCTGTGCCTGCATTTCCCACACCACCTGTCATCTCTGCCTCCAATTTCCTGCTCTCACTGGAACCTGGGCACACTTTCTCAGTTGTGTCCCTCAGTGAGACCCATGAACAGTAACAGAAACTTTGGAGTTCGATTCTGACCAAATTCTTCAGAGGTTTCCTAGAAAACAACGGTTCTGCCTTGATTTCCTTCTGGTCTGGTCCAGTTCATTTGGAAGTTTTTCAACTCCGGTTATGGAGAAATATGACAAAGACCTTCTTAGAAATACCCATTCCAATTTTCAAGGGTGTATTTTATTACTGTTGTCTTTAGAGTAGATGTGATTGCAGCATTCTGTGATTGATATTTGTGAGAAATGGATTTGTAAAGGATTCTCAAAGCCTGACTGAAAGCTCACACACTCTTGTACATCTGGATGCAAACTCTGAGATAACTGTGCTGATTCAGAATGGCCCTGGAATAGAGAAGACATTGTAGAGAGAGATTGAACTAGAAACAAGTTTCAAACAATGGCCTTGCAAAAAGATCAGATATTTTGGAGAATTAGAACTGTGAAAGATGCATTGTGGCAAGACTACATGGAGTAAAATACAAGGTGATTGGTCTTAGAAGTATTAGCACCATTGTGTGGCAAAAGCTAATAGGCTGAAAACCATTTATAAAATATTGTAAGCAGGAAATAAGTTGGCTTCAGACAGAATGTCATGGAGTTTTATATCTCTCATTTTTCACCCTTCAGGAAGTCTAATAATGGAATAAAATCTTTTTAAAACCCTTCTTAGTTACCCTGTGTCTGTAGAGCTGGGATTTTCCAACAGTTCTGAGTCCCTGGACCTCAGTCCCTGAGAGAAAGCTGAAGGAAAACTTCTCAAGAACTCAAAGTCATGTTCAAGCTCCAAAGTTTCTTTAACTTTAATGGGTTCCACTGAGGGATATGACTCAGAAAATGTCCCCAGGTCCCAGTGAGAGCAGAACAATGGAGGCACTGATGAGAGGTGGGGACAAACAAGGGAAAGGTGTCTCTGATGCTGAGCACACCTGGATGTGTTTCAGGAATGCAAAGGGCCAAGGGCTGAGCCCCAGCCCCTGGCAAGGCAGATCCTGTCCCTCCCTCATTGCTCAGGGCTCTTCCCGGCCCACTGGGCTCTGGGCATGTGCAATGCCAAGGGCAGCACCATGGGGCGGCCCCTGCCAGGCTGCTGAGCAGGGACAAGGAGGCAATGAGGCCCCAGCACAGCAAGGCTCACTTGTCCCCTGCTGGCCTCAGGCCCAGGGCCAGCCTGCATGGCCCAAGTGCTGCAGGAGTTGGCTGTGTCAGGGCCTTTCAGCTGCTGCCCATCCCTGTGGCCTCTGCAGCCCAGGCTGTCCTACGGTGTCCATGCCCTGCGCCTCTGTCCCTGCAGGCTGTCGTCATCCCCCGGCTGCCCCACCTCGCTGGCCCCTTCCTTTGCTGACAGCTCTGCCTCCTGCCTGCCTCTGCCTGCACACACAGAGCCTTGGGCTGCTCCTGAGTCCTTCTGGTGGATGTTTGGGACCACTCCTCTGCCCTAGGAAGGAAATTTCTTTCTCCTTTTTTCCAGTCTGGACCTCCCCAGCTTTCCAGCTGGCATCAATTCTTTTTTTCTCTGGCTGTTTTCCACTATGTCAAAAGGATCCACTGTCTCTGAAACCACTCTTTAAACACTGTCATGGCTCTTGTCTCCTGTTCTCTCCACCCCAATGAGCACAGAGCTTCTTTGTCCCTATATAGTGGTCAGGTGCTTGTAGCCTCCAAACCCCACCTCAGGAGATCTTTGTGTCTTCTCTAAGGTCTTTGCAGTTGAAGATGTTCTGCTCATAGTCTAAGCAAATCACCAGAGGACAGGGCAAGCCACACCTCTATGTCCTGGCTACTTTTTGTTTTGGGGCAATCTTTGGATATATGGAATTTGGGAGGTGAAATCCCAATTTTGGTCCTGGTCCCTGGACAAGAAGCCCAATTCTTTTCCATAGGAAGGAAAGAACAGAGCCCCAGTGTTTCAGGGCCAGATGTGAGATGATCCCCAGAGGCCAAGGCCAGACAGACTTGACAGTACTGGCAAGTTTTGCCTGGGAGCAACCCTTGGGTATACAGAATTTTAGAGGTGGAATCCCAGTTTCAGACATGGACATTCCGAGGAGAAGGATGGTTCTTTTGCATAGGAAGGAAAGCACAGAACACTGGTGTTTGAGGGGAAGATGAAAGGCAGCCATCAGATTCCTAGGCCAGCCAGACCTCTCCATCCTTTTGTCTGAAAACAACGCTTGGATATAGGGAGTTTTGGAGATGGAATACCAATTTTAGCCATTTCTGTGTAGATAAGGGTGGTTTTTCCATAGGAAGGAACGCACAAAGCCCAAGTGCCTCAACGGAAGAAGAGGAGAGAGGTGGCTCCTGGGAGGCCAAACCAGCCACACCTGTTTCTCCTAGAAGCTTTTGTCATGGAGGAATCCTTGGATACATGGAATTTGGGGAGAGGAATCTGAATTTTGACCACAGACACCTTTAGAAAAAGGATGGTTCTTTCCCATTACAAGGAGAGCATGGAGGCCCAGTGTTTGGAAAGCAGCTGAGAGGCAGCCCCCAAGAGGCCAAGGGCAGCCAGACCTGTCTGTCCTGGCAGCTTTCACTTGGCAGGAATCCTTGGAGGTACCGAGTTTTGGAGGTGGAATTCCAATTTTGTCCATGGGCACCTGGCTGAGATGGATGTATTTTTCCTATAGAAAAGCAAAGTGTGAAGTCCAAGTGTTTTGGAACAAGATGAGAAGTGGCCACCCATGGGCCAAGCCAGACCTGTCTCTCCTGGCACCTTTCATCTAGGGGCTATCCATGGACATAGGACACTTTGGAGGTGGAATCTCAATACTGGCCATGGGCATCTGGCCAGGAAGAAGGAAATTATTATTACTATTTTCTTTTCATTAGGAAAGTACAGAGCCTCAGAGTTTGAAAGGCAGATGAGAGCTGGCCCTGAGGAAGCCAAGGCTAGCCAGACTTGTCAGTCATGGCAGATTTTATCCAGGAGCAATCCTTGGATATTGGGAATGCTGGAGGGAGATTCCCAATTTTGGCCATGGGTGCTTGGTCAAGATGGATGTTTTTTTACCATAAGAAAGAAAAGTACATGGTCCCAGTGTTTGAAAAGCAGATGGGAGGTGGCCCTTGGGTGGCCAAGCCAGACAGATCAGTTAGTTAGTCCTGTTATTCCTGGCAGATTTCATCTGGGAACAATCTTTGTATATTGGGAAATTTGGAGGAGGCATCCCAATTTTGGCCATGGACAGCTAGAGGAGAAGGACACTTCTCTCACATAGGAAGGAAAGCCCAGAGCCCCAGTGCTTCAGGGGCAGGTGAGAGGCAGCCCTCGACATGCCAGGGTCAGCCAGACCTGCCAGAAATCACCAGGAGGCCCAGCCAGCCAGAACTCTTCCATGTTCCCTTCGTTTCATGGGACCCCACAGTGTCACCATGTTCCCTTGGTTCCATAAGGCCTCACAATGTCACAATGTTTTCATGGATCCACACAGCCCTGATGTGTCACAATGGCCCGTTGGCTCCATGCGCCCTCACTGTGTCACAATGGCTCCTCTGTGACACTACAGGCTCCACAAGATCACCACGGACCCTTGGTTCCTTGGGTCCCTCAAATTCCACAATGGTCTCCTTGATTCCATGAGGCACCAGAGTGTCACAATGGCCCCTTGGTTCCATCAAACACCACAGTGTCACCATGGTGTCCACATTGTCACAACTGACCCATGGTTCCATGAGGTTCCGCAGTGTCACCATGGTCGCAGGCTGGATGAGATCGATGTCCCAGGCACCTTGGGATGCTCGGAATGCCCGTGTGGGGCCAGGGCTGGGTCAGGCCTTGGTTTGTGGTGGGACAGAGCCCCGCCCCCAGCCATGGCCTGGCACAGCTGCCAATCACACAGCAGGGGCAATGCTAACCCAGCTCTGATTGGCTGAGCTGTCAATCAATCACACAGCAGGGGCAATGCTAACCCAGCTCTGATTGGCTGAGCTGTCAATCAATCACACAATAGCAGCTGGTGCCTGCCCTGACTCTGATTGAGCAAACAACTGGAAGTCCCTCCCAAGGGGCGGGGCCCATGAAGGCCCAGGGGGTTAAAAGCCGGAGCACGAGGTCAGCCCATGGTGTGGATCCTGCCTTCTGCTGGGGTTCTCCTGTGAGCCACGCTGGCACCTGAGCTGTTGGTACCTTTATGTGTATTTCTCCATACATCTTCTCTATTTCTTCTTCTCATAATCCTACTTAACTGAAATACTTTTGGGTAACTTAGTATCTTCAGGGTTCAAGGTTTTTCAGTTAAATAGTCTAAGTCAAGGAAGTTAATGCTATTATATGAGTTTTATGTCGAATTGGATGTTGTATGAATTGTTTTGTCCATGTTCCTTGTCTATATTTTGTCAGTAAAATTTTGTGTCATTTTGACGTCTTAGCTCAAGTGGTTAGAGCTGGTATCACTGAGGCTGTGGGTTCAAACCCTGTGTGGGCCATTCACTTAGGAGTTGGACTGGATGATCCTTGTGGGTCCCTTCCTACCAAGAATATTCTTTGCATCTGTACATGTTGAGAATACCTGGCTGGGGTTTCTCCTGTGCACCAAATTTGACTAAAGGAACTCTTGGTTATCCCCAGGATTACAGTGTGCTGGGGTTACAGCCCTGCAGGCTCACCATGGCCTCTTGTTTCCATCAGGCCCTGCTGTGTCACACTGGCCCTTGGTTCCATGAGCATCTGCAGTGTCACACAGCTTGATGACATTTGTCCTTGCTGCCCCTGCCATCCCACTGCCCCAGCAACAGCCCCGAGCCACCCGTGAGGGACAGGCCCTGCTGGGCCAGGCCTGGGCTCAGGCCTTGGCCTTTCTGCTTCCTCCAGCCAGCCCAGGCCTTGCTCAGCATTGCAGTTCCCTGCTCACAGCCTCGGGCTCCTGCAATCCTGGCCTCAAGGATCTGCTCTCACCAGTCCCTGGGGAGCCTTTGGCACTCCCTGCCCTCAGTGGGGCCACTGATGCTCCAAGGGACTTGGAGTTTTGCTTCTGCCTCCTTGAGCAGCTTCTTCAACCTTCTCTCAGTGCCTGAGGGTCCTGGACTCAGCCCCAAATCCACAGAGGGTCTCATTAAAATACAGAAAGACCTCAGGAGCTCTTTGTCTTTCTTCAAATGACTTCAAGTCTTCGGGGTAGTGCAGCTGTGTGACATTGACTGGCACTGTGCCTGAGACAGAGACACAGCACTCTATGATCCATGTGACAAAAAGCTCTTTATTGTTCTGACTTCACCTTAAATACTTTTCGTCATGTTCCTGGGCAAGCACTTGTGATTGCTTGAAAGTTCAGGCTGCTCAGCTCTCTGAACAATAGCTCCTGCAGCTTAGCTGAGACTCATTGGATCAAATCCTTGTCTATCTCCAATTCTGTCCTATCTCTGTTCCTTGGAGGCCTGTCTGTCAGGTCAGGCTGTTTCTCCCATATGTGGCCAAATTAACTGCCCTGTACAAGCCAGCTTGCACTGTGACAATTCCCTGTTTCTTTTTTATTAGTTTGAAGAAAAATTTGAAACACAAACATGCAGCTTCTTCTCTTTTATCTTTTCTGCAAGGGCCCTTTGGCATGCAAGATGACATTGACAGCAGAAATTTAATTTGGATGGCGTTTTTACTTAGCTTAATAAATTTGGCTTTCTTAGGTGGTGATGAGTTCCACGTACCAAAAGCTGCAGTGCTCATGTTCAGGAGTGGTTGGGTGAATTTAGTACCTTCTGGTTTCACATATAACCATTTAACTGCTTAAAACAGGTATTGTGGAACAGCAGACTGAGAGCCTGGAGCTGCTCACTAATGCTCTGCACATCCTTCTGGCTAAGTCCTGCAGCCTCTTTGAAGTCATGACTAGCATTTCCAGCTGCAGTCAAGGAGCAGCAGCTCTGTCGTGGGGCAATAGCATATATACCAACAGCCAGCTGGCCTCACTTCTGCCAGTCCATTTTTGCCTTCTTGGTGTCGTTTCTGAGGAAGTCCATTGGAGCAGTTTGGCTGCCAGTGGAGATTGATGCAGTAAAAGAACAACACGTTGTGTTCTGAAAGAGGGCTGCATGTGCACAGGAGATCTAAGCAGCTATGGCTGGCTTCACAATCAGGGCCAAGAAGGACTTGGTCTCTGCTCAAGAGTGTAGATGCAGCAGGACTTTGTTGGCCTGGAATTGCAGAGGAAAGCCTGCTGCAGTACCAGGACTCTGGCACCTCTCTTCAGCTCCTGAAAGCAGAGCACTTCCACGTGGGTTTGGAGTTGGTGCAGCAGATCAAGGAGCCTCTCTTGGCAATTCTCTGGCACTCCACACAGGTGAAGGCCACGTGGCTGCTCGTGGCTTGTCTTGCTCTGGTCTCATTTGACTGTGGGCAAACTAAAGGACTTGATCAGCTGGGGGGATAGAGTTAGGATAGTGTGTGTGCAGGGGAGGGGTTTGCACCCCAAATTACATCTTGTTTCTCTGTCTCTTTTGGCTGCTCTTTCCTGCTTACAGGATTTCCATGTTGGGCTCCAGACTTGAGGAGATGCTGTTCACAGAAAGTTGAAACTCCCAAATGTGCCTGCTTCAGCCCTTGCATGTACAGGGTGAGTTTTCTTAGTGGGGTAACAGGGCAAGGTGAGTGAGTGCAGACAAAAAGCAGGTGAGCAGAGTTTTCTCCTGTGCTCACTGACACACAAAAGACTGAATGACAGACACTGATTATTTGCATCCTGTTTTGTGGCTTGAGGTAGCAATTGAAATGACATAGTGGTGTAGGGAAAGCAGCAAAACCTGTGCTTGTATGCAGCTCTGATCCAGAAAGCTCCAACACTGGCAGACTCAGTTATGGAAGTTGCTCTCCCTGGACTCTCTTGAGTTTCTTTGGATGGAGATGCTGAGACCATGACAGTGGGGTGTTGTGGGGCTGGGTGGTGGCTGGTGCTCGCAGCAGAGGCTCTGCTCTTGTGCTCTCCTTCTCAACAGGCAAAACCTCAACATCCTGTGTGACTGCCCCAACACAGATGAAGGTGGCAAGGAGGCTGAAGATGAGGAGTGTGATCCACAGTGGCAGGAAGACTATGATGATGACCTTGATGAAGACAATTTTATGATTGATAATTATTCAGATTGTGATTCTTACTTTAATGATAATGACAGCTATCGTAGCTACCACTGGATGTGTTCTGTCACCCAGCCTGCCAACTTGGACCTCTGCCTCTACTTTGTCTCAACCAGTTTGTGTTCATGTTTTTCCTCGAAGGCAGGGAGGAGCTCTCAGATGGAACAAAACATTTCCTCTGAGAGGTTTCTTGCTCAGTGACTCTTGGATATGCAGGAACATGCTCTGGGCAGCTGGTCTGTGTTACTGTGGCCACCTCTCTCAGAAAGGCATCTCCTTGCCTTTTTCCCTTGTTCTCCAGTTCTGCCTGTAGGTATTTGAGTTAGAAAGTGACAGCCCACCTGCAGAGTGAGGACCACTTGCCACCTGTTCAAGGGCTGCTTCTTGTGCTTGGTGTGCCCTCCCCAAGGGATGGGCACAGGGGAGGGTGGCATGTGTCCCAGCACAGCCCTGTCTAGCAATGGCCAGTGTCTAGAAATGCTGTAAGAAGATGCATTTACACTCAAGTTCAAGCCTCCCAGCTGGAGCTGGTGGGATGCTCTGCAGCCACAGATGGATGTGGTTCAGTTCCTCTGGTTGAGAGGGGCTGCATTTTTGCCCTTGGTTGGAGTTTTCTTCTCTGTTAGGAAGCAGGAAGGGCTGCTGTGAATGACACAAGGTTGCAGAATTGGTCAAGTTTATAAATATATGCACACACATATATTTTATACATATGCAGAGATTGTTCAGATAATACTCTATCTTTGCCAAAAAAGAATGAAAACCCAGGGGTTTGAAAAACAAGTTCTATTTAAAAAAAAGAAATAGTTTTCTTCTAGCACAAGCCTTCTTCTTGTCTGTTGGGAACAGGGGAGTGAAGGGAGAGCAGGATATCCTCAAGTGAGGATGTGACCTGCATGTGCTAATCCCAGGAGTTATTTGTGAAATTCGTGTGGCTTTGGAATCCTCAGGCAGGCCACACAGCCTGCAATGCCAAGTGGCTTTTCCTGGGCAGTTCAGGGAACAGTGAGAGGGTGTGGGGAGGGCTGGCAAAGAGGGCAGGGCACCAGGCCATAGGGAGGGGTGGGGCTGCTGTTTCTGGGAGCAGGAGCAAGGCAGGATGCCTGCATGGTGATGGAGGGGTAACATCTGGTGCCCAGAAAAAGGCATATGACCAACATTGAACTTGTCAACTTCCATGTCAAAATGGACTCTTGGAGGACATTGAGCTGTTTTCCCTGGGTAGTTTGATCAATTGCATGGAAGGGGGAAGGATGAAGAATTTGGGCAGTGTTTGAGCCAAAATGGCATTTTGCCACTTGTGATTTCCTCCCAGCTTCTGCAGAGGGGTGACAGCTCCAGCCCTGCAAACCACTCCCTTTTGCAAGGCACACTCAGACCTTGCTGGAAGCTCAGGGTTCTTGAAGGGGCTGCTGCAGTTGGCAACAGGAGCTGCTGTTGAATTTTTCACGTTGCTTAACCCCCCAACCCAAATCCCACCAAGAGGAAGGGCTGAAAAAGATTTCTGCGGAAGAAGGGAGGCCAAAAGCTTGGAAAAGGATGAAAGAAATAGGCTGATGATGATAACAAGAAATAAATTTATTTTTGGCAGCAAATGAACACCTGCCGCCCTCCAGCCCTCCCAGAGGGCAGGCCCAGTGGTGCCGTTTCCATGGCATGAGGTGCTGGGAGCCTGGGGAGAGAAGCCAGAAAGCCACGGTCAGTCACAGAAGGCTCCTGTCCCCCCTGTCCCACCAGGGCCTGTGCGTGGGCCAGGCTGCTGGCTGTGCCCAGAGCCCAAACCTCCCAACCCATTCTCTCATTTTTAGAGGAGAGCAGCAGGGCAGGCCACGCTCCACCTCTTCTGCTTAAGCACGGCACAGCAACCTCCTCAGCAGCTGCAAGAGCGAGATTCTCGTGTGCCCACTCCCATCTGCCCCTGTGCCACCTGTGCTGTGGAGCTGAGTACCCACCTCTGCAGACCTGCTGCCAGGAGAGGAGCTGATCCCACACAAGGTCCTCGTCCTTCTTGAAGGGGATGTCCCTGCACACCGTGGCTGCCCCGGGTAGCGCCAGCACCTCCGTGGAGTGCGACCAGTGCCGGCGCTTCCCCGCCCGGTCTGGGCACAAGGTGCAATCTTCCTGGAAAAAACAAAGAACAATTGCATGAAAGTCAATTCAAAATGAGACATAGAAAGAAGAAAAACCACCAAAGGTTATCAATGTTTCATGGGCCTGGGGTGGGTCTGACCACTCCATGCAAGAATTAAACCTCTCACCACGTGGGGAAAAACCCCACCTTTCCTGCCTGTAAGTCCACCCCTTCCTCAAGGGCCTGAAAAGCAGACCAGCTGGGGCATGGCTTTGGAACCCACCCCCCTGTGCCGTCCCCCATCCTCATGGATGGATGCTTTTGTCAGGCAGGCTGCCCCCACCCCAGCCCACATCAGGCTGGCTGGCAGAAGCTGTAGGCGAGGCCAGGAGCCGGCTCCCCTTCCACAACATCCGTCCCCTGTCCCCCCAAAAAGCAGCTGGGCGGGCGGCGCAAAGATGAATATTCCCCATTGCCGCCGAGCGGGGAACCTCCGGCGCGTGGCCAGGCCGAGCCCTGGCATGCCTGGGAGCACGAGCATCCCCCCGCCCCTGCACCGGCTGGGGACTCATCTTGATTTCGTCGGGGCACAGAGCCTGTCCTGTCCTCCAGGGAGGGGCCACAACCAAAGCCCGTGGGCTTTGCCCCGCCAGCGGCCAGCTCGAGGATGGTGTTCTCCGGCTCCGCGTCGTGCTCCAGAAGAACACGCCAGCTGTGCCTCGGCTTGCGGGGACATCACGATGCCATTGAGCTGCAGGGGGATGTTTCCCCTTGTCCAGTCTGTGGCAACTTCACTGCACTGTGCCACCACTTCTCCAATAGGACGGGGAGCCCTGAGCTGCTCCCTCCACAACTCGCTGGGGACCCACGGAAGCGTCTCCTCGGCCGCGCTCTCTGCTCCGTGCCACGGCCACAGGGAAACGCTCTGGGGTTTGCTTTGAGCGCCATGAGATATGAGAGCTGGAACTTGCTGGGCTCCTGGATCCTACTGTGCAGAGGGATGGATCTCTGCTGTCTCCTAGGCCACCTGGGGGTTCTGCAGCCAGGAATGCTCAAAAAGGTCTTCTAGGCATGGCCTGTCTGCAGGGTCCATGGATAAACACCACCTGATCAGGTGCTGGCACTCTGCAGAGAGAAACCAAAAACCCCTGGTCACCTCCTGTCCAGGCTCTCCCAGATTCCACAGTGCCCACCCCACACTAGGAGTGCTCGGAGGTGCACCCAAAGCTTCCCATCCATCCTCCCTTTTGGAGCAGAGCAGCACACATGCCACCTCCTCCAGCTAAGCCCAGGAGATCAACCTCCTCCCTAGCTGCAGGAGCAGGACGCTTATGTGCCAGCTGCCATCTCCCAAGCCCATTCTTGCTCCCGTGCCTTGAAAACATATCCCCACCTTGAGACACCCGGGGTGGCAAGAAGAACTGGCCCCGGATGATGTCCTCAGGGGTTTTGAAAGGAAGGTGCCCGCAGACCAGGTCATAGAGCAGGATGCCCAGGGACCAGATGGTGGCTGGCTGGCCATGGTAGCAGCCGAAGAGGATCCACTCTGGCGGGTTGTACTGCGGTGTTCCTATGGGACACGGGCACAGCTCATCAGGCCAATGCTGCTCCCTCCCTCCCAGCCAGCTCAAACACAGCCAGACCCTGCCCCTGCTAAAAAACAACTTGGCTGCAGCCGGCTGAAGAAGGATCCCCCCTCCCTCCCTCCTTCTTCCCCTGTGCCAGCAAAGGGGAGAACCTCCGCTGCCCAGCTGGGCCCTGGCTTTGGGCTCACCTGCCATGTGGGTGTAGAACGTGTCCTGGAGGAAGGTTCCGCAGCCAAAGTCAATGAGCTTCGCCTCGCCCGTGCCCAGGTCAACGAGGATGTTCTCGGCCTTGATGTCGCGGTGCAGGACGCCGCGGCTGGTGCAGTGCCGCACGGCCTGCAGCACCTGGCGGAACAGCCCCCGCGCCACGGGCTCTGGCAGGAACCCCCCCGCGTCCAGCAAGTGCCACAGGTCCCGACAGCGCTCCGGACGCTCCATGACCAGCGCGAAGCCGTCGGGCAGCTCAAACCAGTCCAGGAGCCGCACGACGCCGCGGAAGCCAGGGCACGACACCATCCACAGCAGCACCAGCTCCAGTGGCACCAGGGCGCCGTTGTGCTGCGGGGGGACCGCGATGCCGTCAGCGGGGCCGATGCTGCGCCGCGCCTTCGGCACCCCCTGCCCGGCGCCACCGCAGCTCACATTGCCCGGCCCGGGACGCTGCGCGGCCCCCGCTCACTCCACGCTCGCTCCCCTCGCAGCGTCCCGGCTCCCACCCTGCCGGGCCTGGCCTCAGCCCCGCCCGGCACGCCCCGCCGGCTGCTCCCGCTGGCCCCGCTCACTCACCAGCTCAGCCCACTCCCAGATGCGATCCCGGCCCACTCGCTTGATGGCCACCTGCAAGCCAAGACAAGCGGCGGGTTGAGTTCGTTGCCCGCCGATCTCCCCCTCCCCGCTCCGAGCCGGCCCCGTCTCTCACCGGAGCGCCATCGGCGAGCCGGGTCCCGGCGTAAACGCTGCCGCAGCCGCCCCTCCCCAGCAGCGGGCCCTCCCGGTAGAGCTGCTCCCGGGGAGGCTTCTCCGCCCGTGCGGACGGCACCGCGCTCTCGGCATTCTGCCCGGGGCACCCACTCGCCCCAGGCGCTGCTGCTTGACCAGCCGCCCCGGGCTCCGGCGGCTCGGGGCCGGCGGCCGAGCTGACGGGCGGCGGGGCTCGCACCGGGGAAGCTGCCGGCGACGGGGCGGGAGCCGGGCGGCTGCGGGGCGGCTCCGGGCGGAACCGCGGGAGGGGCCTCGTTCGGGGCCGGGGCCGGGCCAGGGCCCGCGGCAGGCAGAGCCAAAAGGCGATGATGCTCCAGCACCACCACCAGCAGAGTGAGGAGCTCCTGCAGAGGCTCTTCAAAAGGCGCCGCAGCCAGTGCGGGCAGAGGCGGGCAGGGGCCCGGCTCGCCCTCGGGCGCCTTGAGCAGCGCGGCATGAGCCGGGCTGGGGGAGGCGGAACACGGACGGGATGGAACGGGAATAGAGGGAGTTGAAAGGAAGAAGGGGACGGAGAGCGAGTCGGAATTCGAGCGGAAAACCGATCGAGAGAAGCGCTGCTGCTGCTGCTGCTGCCGCTGCTGCGGAGCCGCCGGAGCGCGCGGCCGTTCTTCCTCCGCGAGCCCAACGGAGGAGCGGGCCCGCGCCCCGCGGAACGAAAGAAACAAACAAAGAAATAAAAAACGAAACTAATTCGTATTAGAGAAATAACCAAATAAAGAAATGTAGGCATAAAGAAGATTGCTGGCTTGTGGCTTTCTTCTTTGGGTGAGATGAAGCTTTTCGTGGAGAAGAATTGCCTCTTCTGACAGTTTTGCCAGTGTGAACAGGAGAAGAGCATTTAAATTTCAAGTAGAATAGAGAAATCTTGTGAGTATTGTCATCTGTCTTCATTCTCTGTTGAGATAGTTGCAGGCTGCCAAAAGACATTTTCTGCAATGTGGAGCTTGGTCCCAGGTTTCTTTTGCTGCCCGAGGATGAGGAGGGGAGGTATCCCAGAATCACGGAGTCATGGCATGGTTTGGCTGGGAAGGGACCTGAAAGATCACATCGCTGCAACCCCCTGCTGTGGCTGGGGACCCCTTGCTCTAGACCGGCTTGTGTGGAGCTCCATCCAGCCTGGCCTCGTACACTGTCAGGGATGGGGCATCCACAGATTCTCTGGGCAACGTGCTCCAGGAAAGTGGTTTTTTTCTGAATTTCTGTTCTAAACCTACTCTCTCTCAGTTTGGATCCATTCTCCCTTGTGTTCTCTCTGCCTGTCCTTATACAAAGTCTCTGTCCAGCTTTCTTGTAGGTTGCCGTCAGGTACTGGAAGGCCACAGTTCAGTAAAGCCTAAGCCTAAGCCTCAGTCTCTTTTCCAGGCTGAAGAAGTCCAGCTGTCTCAGGCTTTCCTTGCAGGAGAGCTGCTCCAGCCCTCGCAGCATCTCGCTGTCCCTCCTGGGCACCTGCTCCAGCGCGTCCCTGTCCTTGTGGGCCGTGCTGGGGAGCCCAGCAGAGCCGGACGCGGCCCTGCAGGTGCAGCGACAGCGGCTGCAGGAGACACGGCCCTGACAGCGGCTGCAGGAGCCGGCAATTGGCGATTGGCCGCCCGCTCCGCAGAGAGCCGGGGCGCGGGGCACGGCAGGAGTTTTAGGCACGGAACTGTGTTATGAGGTGCTGTGAGCTCGTGGGGGATGGCAGGAGATGAATTCCCAGAAATGGCTGTAACGGGCATCGATGGTGTGACAATTGATAAAAGATTCGTGTTGTGATAAATGTGATTCGTGCTAATTAAATTGTAACTATATTAGCAAAATTGTATTTAGATCAATAGAAGACAATTGTTACAGAGTGAAAGGGGGGGGAGATGGGTGAGACAGGGCAAAGGACATCTTCCAGATGTTGGGAGTTGAAGAAGAAGGTTGGAAGAAAGTCAAATAAGAATAGTAGAAGGACGTAGGTCTGATAAGCAGCATCTAGAAATAGAGCTTCAACCTTGAAATGGGCAAAAATGGAATGATTCCAAGCATGGGACTTAATTAAAGTCATGTTATGGAAAACATTTGCTCAGTCACACAGGGCGCCTGCGCTACCTGCAGGTCACACCTCGGTCACTGATGAAGATGATGAGCCTTCATCGGAAATAAGACCCTCAAAAGGATGAGAGACCCCCAACCCATTAGTAGAGCATGCCCCAAACTACATAGTGACGTAGATTTTTAGAAATAGAAACTAGGAGGAGTTTTCTAGAAACTTCTGTAGCCTACAGTATATAAGTAGGACTGTTAGCCCGGATGCTTTGGTACGTGAGGAAGGGCAGGCCCCTCCCCGTACGTACCCCCGGTCGGTTTTGCTTATGCTTTTATATGAACCTCAATTATACTAAAACACTTACTCTCAAATTTTATCTATCCCAAATTATACAACTTTAATACTTTACTTGGATTGTATTCAATTTCAATAATTTTTGTAATAATCTTTAATACTTTTGATTGTATTCATTTATAATTGTTACTATTAAAAATTTGTTGTTACATTTAATCTTTGTTGTTTGATAAATTGGAAAAATAGAAAATCATTCATAACAATGACCATGTAGCTGTGCATCTTATTTCCGCCGCACTTAAAGGGTTAAAACCCCTTTCCACGGCTACAGACTCCCTTTCCCCTCAGACCTCTCCCGCTTTCCCATCGACTGCCAAGGTCCCTCTGTGCCCCCTTGGCCGGCGACCACGGCGACGTCCCCAACCCGCCGGGACCCTCGGGCAGCCCCGAGACCTCTTCGGTGGCCACGGACGACGAGGAAGCCCCGGGGCCGCCGCCCTCGCCCCGCGACCGCCGCCATCGCCCCGGATCCGCCCCCATCGCCCCCGGGGCCGCCGCTCCCCCCGGCCGGGCCGGGCCGGGCCTGAGGCGGGCGCAGCTCCCGCCGCACAGCGCCTGCGCCACAGCAGCTCCGCTAGGCGGCGCCCCCCGCCCGGCGCTGAGGGGCCGCCGCCGCTTCCCGCCCTTGGCCGAGAGCTGCCGGCGATGGCGCCCGGCCGCCCTTCCAGCGGCGCCGTGGAGAAGGAAAAGCGGTTTAAATTGTTCGTTCCGCCCCGCCCGAGCGCTGGGCAGTGGTCTGTGGGCAGATCCCAGGTGAGCGCTCGGCCGCGGGGCCGCTGAGGGCAGCCCCCCCTACCCCGGGCCGCCCCTCGGGCTGTCTCCTGCCCTGGACTCATTTCTGTGCACATGCCAAGACTGGTGCCGGGGGAACATCTTCGGTTGGAATTTCAAAGACTTCTGCTGTTACTTTCTGTCACAGCTGTGAAAAACGAGGTTCAGTTTTCTGGTAGATTTGAAAAAGTTCAGTAGAAGACTGTAAGAGACAATAAAGCAAAAGGTTACAACAGCCGGGTGCTTGGCATTCCGCCAAGAGCACACACAAACTCAGAAAACACTTCCTTAAATGCATCAGCCTGTTGCATATTTATAGACCTCATGCATTCTTCAAAATCACCCCCCCCCCCCAACCTGTAAATCAACATTTTTTTACCTTTTTTATTTTTTTTTTCTTGAGGCTCCTCCTTGTCAGCGCACTCCCTGATAACGGAGATCAGTAAATTCCTTCCCTGGAATTCTGGTGTTCATCAGCCCTGTCTTCATCCAGACAGGTTAATCCAAGAGTGTGAAGAATTTCCTGATTATCTTTTTACAATTCTCTGATTTAATTGCATGAACAAAAGCTTTTTACATTACCATGTTATAGTCTAAAAAAATATATATCACACTGCTATTTTTAAGTCTTGTTAATAGCAGAACTAAAAGAAACTATATTCATACAGCAACGTTTTCCAACATCATACATACAGCATTCATTTTAATGTTTGCAAAAAGCCAATAATGTAATATGTGCTTATAACACAGCTGAAGGGACTCCTCTTGTCAGCCTGTGCTGTGTGTTGTAACTGTAGCTCAGTGATGATAAATCCGTGTTTGGGGTGGCTCATTCAGCACCCAGAGCGAGCAGTGACCCCCTCAGATGCTCCCACTGCCGTTGATGTTTTGCTCTCACCAGATCAGGTGTGCAGTGAAAATGTTCCGTCCCCACTCTGAGTTATGGGAATTCAACGAGTTATTTTTTCATGTTGAAGCTCCTTATGAAATATGTTGGGATTCAAACAGGATATTCTGACAGCAGATGAGTTATGCTGTTTACAGGATGAACTTCTATGACTTAAAACCCTTGTAAACTGGTATTTTCATGCTGAAACATAATCAGATATGGTTTAGAACTGCCCTTGGAAGTAAAGCAAAAAAGAAATATCAGCTACTGGTCTTGAAAAAAGTAATTTGGCTTCTTGAGTCCTTTACCATGCACCAGTGCACAGACAGGCAGGAGCTGCTGAGTTCCCTGCATTGAAAGCTTCCCCTTTGGCCACAGTCAAAAATAATAATAAAGAAAACTGAAAAAAAACAAGTTTGATAAACCACTGTGAAATAAGAAGCAAGCAAGTTCCAAAGCCTTCACCAAAACCTTGGGCTTTGAAATTGCAGGCAGCTGATTTATTAATGAAAAATTCTGTTTTCACATCATCTGTAGGATTTTGGGTTTTTTTTTCAGGATTTTATAATCCTTTTTTACAAATTACCCACAATGAACTAATTTTTAAATTTGTGCAGGGTTTTAACAAATGCTTGGACGATGATTTTAAATTGCCCTTCGATGTGTCCAACCCTGGCAAAATCACTGATTCAGGTAAGACTAAAATATTGGCCATGCACATTCTTTAAATTTTTTTATATTGTCGAGTTCTAATTTTTTTTTGAGTAGTCTTAGAGTTTCATATCTGGTAACACTGTTAAATACAGTTTCACTGTTAGTATTTTTTAGAAATGCATTGATCAAAATCTCTTCATGTTTCAGATATAATTTCCCAGCAAGTCAAGCTTTGCTCTGAAGTAGATGAAGAGGTCAGCTAAGTATCAACTCTGCATATCTAATTTCTTGGGATCTTTGAAATTTGTTCCCAAACAGTGCTTAAAGCATTATTGAGTAGATATTTCAGGGCTGAAGGAAGTAGTCAAAAGGGAATTGTGTTTTCTGTCTCCTGCTTAAAGCTGAATCACTTAGAGGAGATATTTGTGATTCAGTGAACATGCCTGGAGACAAATCCTTAACAATTAGGGTGATTGCAATGTTGGTTGTTGTTGCTGTTTTTTCTTTATTTGAAGTGCCTGTGAAGTCTGTGAGTTTTAATTAGAGTAAGATTTAAAGATTTTCGTTGTATTTGTGTCTCCTGTGTGGTCTGTAATGCCTTTTGATACCTACATAGTGGATGCACAAAGATTTAAACTTTGATTCCTGATCATATATAAGTTTATATCACCATCTGTGGAAAAATATTACTCTTGTGATGTTTCTAATAGATAAAATATTTTATCTACAACAGTGTTAACTAGATAGTATTTGAGATTAAGTTGTGGAACCTGTTTTAATAGAATACAGAAACAAGGAATGACTTGTTCTCAAAACTCTACAATGAGGCTGAGAAGATCAAGCAGTGGAAACTGACTATGGAATCAGAACTAAACCAGAAAGAAAGAAAACTCCAAGAAAGTAGAGAGATTATTGAAGCACAGAATAAAACCATTCAAGAACTGCAGGCCAGTATTGTACAATATGCATTAAATAGATGAAGTTAAGTGCCTCCTGATTTAGTATGACAATATTATTGATCCAATTAAATATTAAAGAATGTTGCAGTTTGGTTTGTGCCTTGAGCAAATGATTGTTTTGAGCAGGTGTGTGCACCTGTCCTGTATGAGTGTGTGCATGAAGAATTTACCTGTAAGTGTCTCAGTTGCTGGTAAGTCATTGCTCATTAATTATTCTGCCTTTCATGCAAAAGATGACTCAGCATGCAATACCAGTTAAATAGACTTCTGTCTGCTGATACCCAAAATTACATTTTCATGTGGGATTTGAGAAGTCAAAGTGTATATCTAATGTATTTTTCAATAACAGTGTCTTTTTGCATTTATTCCCTATGAAATTAGTTAAAAAATGATAAACTCCATTTGAAACTGGGAGATGAAATATGGGAAAAAGAAGATCTCCAGAAAGAGTGAGTAATGTAACCAAATAGATATTTTTCTGGTGAAAATAATCAGTTTTCATATGGGCAGTTTCATATAGCAGTTAAATTGTGAAGGTCATTTACATTGTTACTCCTTAGGTACTTGGTATAAAATTTGTCCATTAAATATATATATATTTATACTTAGTATAAAATACTGTGCACTCCTATGAAAACATGGTATTTTTCCCTCCTTTAGAGCCACTGCTTCGATGCATCTGTGTACTCTGCTCAAGGAAACCTGCACTCTCTTCACAGAGAAGACCAGCAAATGTAAATACTTTTTTATTTTTGACTTATGAGAGTAAATGAGATGTATGAGAGTACTTCTAGCTTGCTCTAAATTCACAGAAAAGTTCTCATGCTGTTCCAGATGTGCTCTCCAGCTGAGATTGGCTGGACGTGACTCTTAAAATGAGGAGTGAAATTTAAGTGGCTCACAAAACTAGAAGTGAAGCCACAGATCTAACACACATCAGGTTTGTGATGCTAAATCCAGAGGATTTTTGAAGCCAGTCAAATCGTTTGCTGAAAGTTTCCAGGCCTGGGAGCTGTTTGGGTGCCTGAACACTGAGCCAGGTTTGAGGCAGTGCCAGACCCTGCTGAGCAGTGACAGCCACTGCAGAGCAGTGCAGCTCCCCTCGAGTCTGCTCAGCCCTCTGAGGGTTTTCAGTCCCATCCAGGGACTGTGAAGATATTGAGAGATATGAAGTGGCACTTCATGCCTGTTTTGAGGCAGTGGAATCTACTCTTAAATTCCCATGTTCTTGATTGGTAATTCTGCTTTATATGCAATGTAGAATTGTTATTGTAATCATTAAAATTTTACTAACTTGATCCTGGATATTTAAGAAGTGTCTATTTCTTTTTAGCCTTAATTCTAGAAACACTTGTGTATAGATGTACTGTTCTTTTTTGATAGCTCTGGTTCTTACTATTCTCTCCTATAATTGTTTTCATAGGGAAAAATAGTATCAATTAAAAGAGTAAAAGGAAAGAAGGAAAATTTGGACATGGAGTGTTGTTGTAATTTTATAATGACAGTTCTGTGGTTATAGGTATCTGCTGATAGGAAGAAATTCAGTGCTAAACTCTGCATTGCAGTTTTGATACATGATTATTCAACATTAATACTATAAGAATTAATATGGTTACATAAATTGATCCAGAATTACACTTGTCAAAAATATATATTGGGAAGGAAATTTAAAAGCTGAGCTTGCTTAATATTTCAATGAAATACACATTTTTCCTAGATTGTATGGCTTTTGGCACTGTATTTCATAATGCCTCATTTAATAAGAAATGAGCTGATAATTCCTTTTTAAATTCATTATGCTGATTAAGGAAAATGACTTGGACAGCTGTCATTCTTTTTCAAAAGAAAAAATTTCAAAAGAAAAAATTAAAAAAATTCTTGCTTTGATAGATGAACAGGAAAGAGAAGAAACAAGGCAATTGTATGAGGAACTTCATAGCAACATGGAAGTAAGTGACATAAGCTGGCTAAAAGGAATGTGAGTGTGGACATGCTGAGCTGATTACATGTTTATGTTGGGATACTTTCTGTGTCCATATCATGTCATGTGTGATGCAGGAAGTCAGGTTTTCAGTCCCTCTTCAAGAATTATTTTTGTATTACATAAAGCACATTCAATGGAGAAAGTGCAGCAGCATGTGGGATGTAGATCCATGTGATGTGTGTGATATGTGGGATGTGGATCCATGTGATGGGTGTGATATGTGGGATGTAGATCCATGTGATGTGTGATATGTGGGATGTAGATCCATGTGATGTGTGTGATATGTGGGATGTAGATCCATGTAATGTGTGTGATATGTGGGATGTGGATCCATGTGATGTGTGATATGTGGGATGTAGATCCATGGGATGGGTGTGATATGTGGGATGTAGATCCATGTGATCTGTGATATGTGGGATGTGGATCCATGTGATCTCTGTGATCTGTGGGATGTAGATCCATGTGATGTGTGTGATATGTGGGATGTAGATCCATGGGATGTGTGATATGTGGGATGTGGATCCATGTGATGGGTGTGATATGTGGGATGTGGATCCATGTGATGGGTGTGATATGTGGGATGTGGATCCATGTGATGGGTGTGATATTTGCTTAGTGCTGGGCGACTGCCAGAACTTCTGTCTTCTTTTTGGACTCTGTTTCACTTACCTGGTGATTTCTCAGAATGGTTGGGGTTGGCAGCAGCCCCTTGGGAACTTCCAGGGTTTCCAATATTGAGCTTCAAATATGAAATTTTGTTTTTAGAGAATGACAGTGGCATTTGAAGAGCTTCGTGTGCAAGCAGAGCAGGACAGATTGGAAATGAGTTTCAAACGTGAGAATTCTGTTTATTGTGTTCATGCTGCTGGCTCAACAATTTTGTATTTCATAGCATTTATTACACATAAAAAATGTGCAGTGTCAGGGCAGACAGATGTGAATGGTGAGCAGGTCACACTGAGACACTGGGACCCTCTTTTATTCCTGCTGCCCGTATTCACTGCCTGGCCCCTTCTGCTGTTGTTCCTCTGGGCCAAATTTGGAACTTTATTTTTCAAATAGTCACTCAAAGTTCAAGTTTTGTCTGTGAAGTACAGCCTAGAGATTAATATTTATTTCCTGTAGTTGGTTTACTTAAATGGTAATGGCACTAGTGTATAGCTACACAAACTTCAGGTAAATGCTCTCTCTATATGTACAGGCTGCTGTGTTCCTGTTTGTGTTCCTGTTTCATTTTCACATGCTCTTTTCTGTTAGTTTCTTATAACAAACATGGAGTAATGGACTAATTCTGTGGAAAGCTGACAAAAAAAGATATTTTGATTATAAAATCAAATATTGCCTCAGCAGTTACTCTTGGGAAACAAAATGTACAGCTGTACAATTGCAAGAAATGTTAAACTGGAAGTTGTATTGAAATTGGAGTATATTTCAGCTAGAATATTAACTGTGGATATTACTGTATCTCAAAAGTGAAAGAAGAAGCAGAAAAAGTGGACAAGTTTGAAAAAGAATGCAAACTGCAAGTGAGTCAGAAGGAGAAGCAGGTTTGCTCAGTTTTACCATTTAATATGTGGTAACAGCTTTATTTGTGACTAAAAGGGCAATGCAAGAGCCAAGAAGTCTTTCTGGGTATTAGTAGAAAAGACAAAATAACAGCTGAAGCTGCATTTAAGTCAGATTCTGCTAAGTTTAGTGATGTTTCAGACCTTTAGTCTACTGGAATTCATAGTTTGATTTTGAACTGGAGGACTTTTTCATTTGGAGTAATGTGACTTGATCAATATTTGGCTAAGATCAACAACCTTATGTAACTTGAATGACAGCAGCTTATCATACCTGGGGTACAAATGGAAATGAGTCTCTGTCCCTTTTCCACACTTCATCATGATATTTCTTTAATTTTGCTAGATTTCAGCTCTTACCATACAGAGAGATGAAAAAGATGGTGTAATAAAAGACATCCAGGCTCAGCTGCAGATATCACAAAATAAGATTGCTGACTTGCTAGAAGCAAAATGTAAGAGTTCTGTCTGCTGTGTTTAAATGTAATTGTTTTTAGAAGCATAGGAAACAGGGCTGTGATAGTTGTTCTGTTGCTGGTTGGCAGCAGAATTTTGGGGCTTATCTTTGAAACAGAAGCTGCTTATGTGGGATGAGAACTGGCAGGGTAATTTTTAGGGTGAGTCAAGCAGTGAGAAGTTTTGAAAATTGCAAGAGGAAAACACATTGCTTCAGTTTTGCAAATTTACAGTCAGGCAGGTGCCACTGAGGACACTTACTTTTCAAACCTCGATTTTCAATATTTTTAAGCCATCTATATTCAAAGTTTTTATAGTATATGATGTCAGTACCATTGGCCTTTGTTAAATTCTATAAATGTATGTATTTTCGAATTTCTAACAGCATTTTTTTAGTAAATATCCTATTTTTAAAAATATAAACATACATCTTTTTTGCTTAGTACACGGAGAAGAAATGTTAAAGGAATCCCAGGTCAGTCAAGAACATTTGAGGGCAAAGCTGGGAGAGGCTGACATTTCATTGCAAAAGGCAGAGGTACACCTTGCTTACAGTTTTACAGTTTAAATAAACTAGATGAGTATTTGCATAAATAATTATGGATACTTTAGATATGAAACAACTCTAGCTGTTTGTTGCAAAACATGGTTAAAAATTAGATCATGTTTTGAAGGCTACTCAGAAGAACTTAGAAGCTGAATTCCAAACTACAGTGAAAACATTAATTGAGGTCACCAGAGAAAAGGAAGCACAGGAGGAAGAATGTAAAAAAGTGAAGGCTTTGCTTGCAGCTGTGACAGAGGAGTTTGAGATTTCTACTGCCAATTTGAAAAGCTTGCTGCAAAAGGAGCAAAATAGGTAAATTAAAGAGTTTCCATTCAGAGGCATCTTACAGGTTGCAGTCTATGACAAAATCAAGAACAACTGGAAATGAAGCTGAAATTTGGAGGTTTTTTGATACAGTGGTCTAAATGCAGGGAGTTTAATGTAATTTTTTTATAATTGTGCTGGTTGATACTGGTCTATAAAAAGTAAAATTTTTCCCCCTCCAACTTCGATAATTTTGTCTTCAAGAAATACAAATTTCTGTAAGTATTTATTTGTTGACTTGAATGTCTGCTGTTCTGAAGTTGTAAAAGTGAAATTTGGTAGGTGTTGCAGCTGATATATTGTCTGCCTGTTGAAAGGTAAATGTTCTTCAAGTGCTTGTGGTAAGACACTGTCCTGTTGTCCTTCAAGTTTCAAATGCAGTGCTTTGTACTGTACATTTGGAGGTTTTAAATTATCGTTTTCTTAGATCAAAGAAATATGAAGACGAATCAAAGCTGGTTACCTTGGAGCTCCAAAAGAAGTCTGCTGAACTGGGTAAGGCTTGTAGAAAGGCAGAAAATGAGCTAGGCAGTAAGAAAAATGTTTTCTGCTGCTTTCTGGAAATGGACTGTCTGTAGTACTTGGAGGAATGATGTTACCTGTACCTGTCAGGAATGCCTGCATTTATTTGGACTCACCTGACTCCCCTTTCTTTGGTGGTCATTGGTCCTTGCACAGCCAAAGGGCAGTGCTGTGCAGAGCTCCAATGGCAAGGCCATCCATGCAGGAATTCTCATGGAAGCAATTTTGGTTTCCAGCTAAGACCAGTAGCACTGCAGGTGCCAGGAGTAGCAGACAGGATTTCTGTAGCTTGTAGCAGAGATAAAACTCTCCCATTAAGGTTTCTGCAGACCCTCCCCATGCTGGATGTGGCAGGGCTTATCTTTAAATCCTGCTTTGATATCGTGTGGTTTCTGGGGATGTGCTCCTCAGCCCCCAGAGTAAGAGTTCTGCCTTCAGCACTGTTTCCTGCTGTGCAGCACATGGGGCTGGATCTCATCTGACAGGTGAGAAATAGAATTGGATGTCCCTGTATACATTGAGGGCATCTAAAGAGAAATGTTCCAAAGTGAACTGCTAATGCTTGTCTAGAGCAAGGCAGGATGAGACCTGTGAGAATTCCACACCAAACACGACCTTGGTGTGGAGTACTTGCAAAAAATACCAGTATTGTGAATGTGCACATAGAAAACATGTGGAAGTTAGTAATAACTGGTTTCCTTTTTCAGCCTATCCATGTGATCTGAACTTTCAGCAGTTCAGATTTTTTTTTTTTCTGGAACAATGCAGATGCATCAATACTTGGAGAATACTCTGGTCTTACAGTTCATGGTTTATTTGAAGGCATAATTGTGGAAAACATAATAGGCTCTGAATTTTATTTAAGATAAATAATTAGTTTCTGTTCAGATATAGATTTGCTCATGTCTTTCTTAATCATTTTTCAAACATTCAGATTGAGTCATAAATGAGCTTTACAGTTTCTGAACTTAATCCAATAAGTTTTGAGAACTGGCTATTGCAAAAGGGTGTGTGTTTTATACTGCCTGCTAAGTATGAAAAATTATTTCTGTTCCATTAATTTTGCATTACATGTGTTGTAGAAGAGATGACTAAGTTAAAATGTGACAAAGAAGTGCAACTTGAAGAGCTGTCAGAAACTCTGGTAAATGTTCATTTTATGAATCTCATGGCATTTGCTTTTCATATGAAATTCCTCTTGCTTTGTAAGTGCCTTAAATGCCATAAATAAATACAGTCTAGTCTACCTTAACATTTCTACTAAACTTTCTCATCCACAATTTCAGTGTTTTCTTTGAAGATCCTGTTTATTACCACTGTTTTTCTTGTCTCCTGTGTTTTGGTTTTCCTTGTCAGGTTTTTGGTTATTTCCTTCTTCATTCATGCCCATTCAAATGCCTTTATATCCCTCTGGATAGAAAGTTTTCCCATTTTTTTCTTACTTACAGGAAGGTAATTAGCTCTGGCCTCTGTGCACCCTGCTGTACTGTGGCACAGGCCCATTTTCTGTCACAGGAGTCTAAGCTATATGAATTACACTATTAACAGAGGTTTATTTTCATGATGATTTTATATTTACAAGTCTAACAAGAAACCATATCAACTAAAGTTAAGGTAGTGTGAAATCAGGTGTGCATTTCACTACCTCTGCTTGTTGTTACAATCTGTGCATTGAGTGTTCTGAACTGAGTTTCACTAATTTTCTAAAATGGGCAAATTGGAGGATTCTTGCTGAAGAAGGATCTTGAGGCTGCTGTAAAAAAATTGCAGAGAGAGAAAAATTTGGAGAGAGAAATCAGAGAGGTGTGAAATAGGGCAATAATAAAACATGTTTTTATAAATAGTCAAGTTACACATCCTAACTTGAACACAAGTTCATGGAAGTAGCACACAGAGCAGTGTCCCACCCTGAGCTGCTCTGCTCACAGCAGTGACAGCAGGAGATCTCTGTCCTCCTGTGCACAGGGGCCTGGCTGCTGCCCCTTGCACTCCTCCAGTGCCTGTACTGAGGATGGAGGCACAGCCCTGTTGATTGCCTTTCTGCTCTATCCTATAGAACTGGAATTCTCTGATGTTTCTTTAGTCTTTTTTATTTAGATGAATGCAAAAGCTTGTAAAGTCTGAAGCAATTATCTTTATTTAAAGTTATGTCCAAGGACTCTAATTTAATAGTTTTGCAGACTGGGTAATGAAACTCACAGCAGGGGCCAGGTACAGCACTGGTGTCAGAGCTCTCATCTCACACCACTTCATATCCCAGCAGAGATATGTAAAGGTACAGTCTGGATAACCCATGGTGTGGATGTTGTTTGGTTCTTCTGAAAGCCTTGTGCTGTTATCTCATGTCTGAAAACCACCATGAGTTGTAGTTTACACATGTGTGCTCAAAACTCCTTTTTCCTTCTGCAGAAAGAAATGCATGGTTTGAAAGCACAGCTGACTAGTACAGCTGAAAAGGAGCAAGATCATTTAAACCAGCTTTTGGCTCTGAAAACAGATCTTCAACAAGAGAAGTATGACCATTTTGAAAACACAGTATTTAATTTTTTTTGGTGTTATATAGAAGTTACTTTAATCCACAGTGAAATGAGCTGTGATTGTTTTATAATGGAAGTTTTGAATCACACAATATAACATAAATTATATACTTACAGTTGTAAATTACATTTTCTCTATTTGTATTATTCTATGGAATATGTAGTTCTTCCATATCTCTGACTTTGTTAACAAGAAGAGAAAGTTTCTGAATTCATTGTTAATCCTGCTTTGAACTACATCATCTTCACGGACCATTATATTTATATAAAAGTTGACTCTGATTTTCTTTTCTTCTTCTGTCTCCTTTTTATATCACTGTGACTGCTGCAAATCCTGTATTGGTAGATAAAGGCCTGGACTTTTTTCAGCATGGAGTAACACTTGATAATGGGTATATTTAACTTCAAAGGAGATTTCAAAATGCATGTTCTTATTCCTCTTGGCCATTTGTTTTAAATTAGGTTAAAGAATGAACAACTAACAGTGTGTCTCAATAAGCTTTCACTAGAGAAAGAACAAATAGCACAGGAGAGAAATGATGTGGCTGCAGAACTCGAGAAACTGCAAGAAAAACAAGAGGCAGTTTGTAAAATTCCAGATTTTTTTAAAGGACAGTGCTCAGTTTTACAAATCAGATGATAAACTGCAACATGACATGGTTCTGTAGAGTACCTAAACTGTTTTTTGTGCTTGAATTGGGAAAGAAGTGTATTTACACTTGTGAATAAGGCAGGTCAGTGTGCTTTGGATGTCTTTGAATTTTTTAAGAAGTCGCTTTGAATTTTATTTCTTTGCTGACATTGGTCTTTATTTAGGAGAGTGAGAAAAAGGAAGAAAATACAAAGCAGTTAGTTGTAAACCTAGAAGAGGCAAATGGCCAGCTAAGGCAAGTGAAAACAAATATTAATATCTGATATTGTTAAAGGAAGTAGATTCAGATAGATAGTTGTGTTCCTATGTTGCTTTCTGGGATTTTTTTGATTAATATTTTTCTAGATAATACAGCTAAACAGAAACTATTCAGTTCTGCTGTTGGCAAGTACAAATTTTATCAGATTAGAAATACCTGTTGCTACAGGAACAATGTTTGCCATCACTTTGTTTTACATAGAAAGAGCTGTCCTGTTGTGCATTAGACATGTTAGGTGTGAAGGAAATGAAAATGGAAGTTCAAGGTTATGGATGAAATGTGACAAGGCAAAACTGGCTGAGTGTTACTCTGCAGAAATCTCTGTACCATCAGTTCAATAGACAGGCAGCCTCCCATGTTTCAGAGCTGCATTACAATAGTCCAGGTTAGGATGTCTTTTCCTTAGGTTAGCTGGAACATCTTCTCCTACTTAAAATAAAAAGTATGGACAGTTCACATCTTGACTTACTAGGCATGTTGCTTCATTTTAATAACATTTTCATTGAGCAGCTTATGAAATTCCCATCAACATCAGCAGCTATTTGTGGAAAATAAAATATGAGTTTATTAGTACTGAAAGGAAGTTGAAGATAAGAAGTAAATATTTACTAATGCTTCTTAATTTGGCCCTTAGAAATGAACTGGAGTCTCTGAAGGAGAAAATGGCAAAGACAGGTGAAGAGATTCAAAGTAAACTGGATGAAAAAGAAGAAAACGTACGTATGGAAATATGTTACATAACCTGCAGGACAGAATTGAAATGTAAAACGTTTGTTGGGATTTTTTCTGCAAAGCTCTGCCTGGGGGATGTGGTCTCTGCCAGGGGCTTTCTCCTGTCACAGCTGCTGCCAGCTGTGACATTGTGTGTCCACATGCTGAGCCCTGGTATTTTGAAAGACAAGCACAGTCACAGGGATGTTTATTCCTTGCTGGGAAATTGAATATTAAAGATTTGTTTGATTTCAGGCAAACAGGGAACCTGTTTCGTTTTTTTTTTTTTTTTTTTCATATATCCACTGGGTGATGGATGGGCTCTAGATTAGTTTTTATATGTAATGTGAGTTCTAGCTTAAATAGATTCAAATATTTTTACTTTCTGTAGTTTCAAAGCAACCTGGGGTTTTTAGCATTAAAACAGATTTCACAATTTCATTGTAAAAGTCAAAGATTTACAATTCTAATTTCAGATTAAGAGTATTGAAAATGAAATTTCAGGAAAGGAAAAGCAGTTGAAGAGTCTAGAAAATAATTGGGAAAATTCAGTTTTTCATAGATTGTGGGGAACTTCATACAAATGTATTTTTGAAATTGTGAAGATACTGCAGGATTTTCTCTTCTTTCTTTCTTGACTCTATAACTGCTAAGGAACTGGTTCACTGCTATTAATTAAATTAATTAACATCTTGTAGTACTTTATGGCTCAAACTCCAGTCATTCTAAGACATCAGCTTGTGTTTCAGTCCCATCAGAATAAACCAGACTGGTGCAAGTTCATGTTTGGGAATGTTGACAGAAATTGCTAACACAGGGCATAATGTTTAGGACTTAACTAATTAATGTTTGAAATATCTCTTTCAGGTTAATAATTTAAAGAAGCAGATGGAAAATAAAGCCAAATGCTTTGAAGAGTTGCAGCAGGAGGTGTGTAGGGATTTTGAGAGTCACAAATACATCAACACATGGTATTTTGGGGTGACTTTTCAGCATTTTTCATCTGCTGTGATACCTTTAGATACACCTATGTAATTTAAAAATGTTCCTTTCTTATCCTAACTGATCAAATTAAGGAGTCGTCTTTGGAATCACTTGATCTGTTAAATTAACCTTAATTTGAAAAAAGCAATTACAAAAATAATATCTTTAACAAACATATGCTTTTTTCATTTACTATATAGTATTATTTATGTACTTGTAATAAGGACCCATCACAGTTACCACTTGTAGAAAAGAATTCTGCACTAGCACAAATTGTAGAAACTTCACTGTAAAATATACATAACTTGTATTTTTGGTTATGACATCTTCACACCTTCTGTCAGCAGCATCTTAGTTTTAATTCCCATTCTGCCCCTCATTTGTTATTCCCTGTTGTTGCTCAGGGGGAGCTTTTCTTAAGGTCATGAAGAAACAGGATTTGCACAGTAATTATCTGAGCATTCTTTTGTTTGGAGAATTGTTCTGGAACCTGAACTGCACAAGAGAGAGTTATGGAATGAACTCCATTCAATAACAGGAACTTGATGAAAGCTGGAATTTTGAAGATTCTGACATTCTCGACACAGTTAAACTATTACATAATTCTGTTAACTTATTAAAGTGCAGTGTTTGTTTTTTTTTATTTCAACAGAATCAGGTGCTGAAAAGGAAAATTACTGCAGAAAGCAAGAAAACCAGTATTCATGAAGGGAAGGTAGGTTTAAATAACATCACACAGAAGATGAAGTGAGTGTTTTTAAGTCCCAGTGTAACTAATGACAATATTTGTTAAATACATTGTGAGCTGGTTTATGGATTTAGGATACAGATTGTGCAGGAATGAGCTCATAGTTTTTAGAAGATGCTTCCATTTTTAATCATTGGGCACTGACTATTGAACATTTAAAAGAGATGGACTTCACATCACAATTAATTATGTTTCCAATCAGTCCCTTTCTTTTTTTTCCTTTTATTGGTAGTGGACTGAACAGTAACCCCATTGTGACAGAAAAGCATTTAAAAGACTTACATACATTACTCACTTCAGGCTGTTCTTTAAATGTGTTCTGCACTGTAAATCCCTCTGATGGGAACATTGTGTCCAGCTTTGGGTACTGCACTTAGAGAAAGAAGTGGACTTTTGGGAGGATATTCATATGAGAAACTTAAAAGGAAAAACTGTAATCAAAATGCACAGCTGGGAGGAAAATGTCCCATAAAACCTGCGAAAATCTTACATAGAATTTCAAGAGAGAGAATAAAATCTCCATCTGTATTTGGTTTTTTCCAAGGAATTCACAGCATTTAGGGTAGTCTTTCCCGTTGTGCTGTTGCCATTGTTTCTTTGAGTATTTTCTAACTCACTTCAGGACAAAGTTCAGTTCTTCATAAAAAAAAAGCTGAACTTTTAAATAGGAAACACTTTAATCATATACCTGAGAAGTAACAGTGTGCTTCTGCTCAAAAATAAAGGGCAAAAACCCAAAATTAACATATTAATTCCTAAACAAATAACAGCAGCAATTCTGCATTCCCAAAAGGTGAAGAAATTGCAGTTAGAAATGGAAAATATGAACAAGCAACATAAGGAAGCAGTTGACATCTATCAAAAAGAGATAGAAACAAGAAAAATGAATGAAAAGAAACTTAATGAACAGGTGAGAGGTGTTAATTTTTACTGCAATTAATTTTTTTTATTTAAAATATTTTTATGAAGCTTTATTGGCCAGAGCCCTTGCTCTTACATTTCAGTCTCATCAACAGAAATGGTTGTTGTGTATGCCTGTGAGCAAAGCTTTAGTACATCAGGTGCTTAAGTTGAAATATTTGAATATGTCTTTGAAAATAAGAACCCAGTTAAAAATTCTTTCTTTCTTGATATAGTTCAAAGAAATTCTACCCTTGGTATAAAGTCAGCATAGCTAAATGAGATTATAACTTCTCCCATATTAGTATTTTTTTGCCCACACATTTTTTGATGGTAATGCTAAGAAATGTTAGGGCAGAGTGCTTGAAATGGCCTTTGGGTTCAAAGTGAACTTGTACCTTTAATCTTGCCCATTTTAACAATCTGCATAAAAGATGTCAGATTTGAAAAGGATCTCAAAAGCAAATGAAGTCCAAGACTACATTGCACCCACAGGGGGAAGAAGAAATTAAAGTAATAGTTTTAAAATATATATTGTTATGTTTATGAATGAAATGCAATTTACTGCTCCCAGGTAGAAAAGCTGAGGTTGCTTTATGAGGAAGCAGCAGTGATACAGAGAGAAACTGATATCCACTGTCAGCACAAGATAACTGAAATGGTGGCACTTATGGAAAAGCACAAGGTAAGAGATTTTACTGATTGCTGGCATTTGTAATGTGTTAATAACCCTTCAAACCCACAAAGAGGCCTGAGTCTGGGAAAAGGAAGCTGAACACATGCTTGACTTTTCATCACCTAAAATCAAATTCATTTGAAGATTTTGGAAATATGCCTATGGGCAGATAAATTTCATTTCTCTAAACTTCTAGGATTTAATTTTTTGTTTTAAAGTTAGGCTTCCTTTAATACCCTCTGAATGCAGTATTTTTCAGTATCAGTTTGGCCTCCTTCTCTGGGGAAATTACATAGTGCCTGTCAGCAGTTTATCTTGATACATTTTAGTTTACCTTTCTGTTACTCTCTTTTGCAGTATCTTTAGCAGATCCCATTAATAAAAACAGCATGGCTGGCTCTTAGCTGCTGAACAATATTGCATAGAAATAAAGCACTCTCTGCCAGTCCACAAAATAACACTGCATTGAGCATTTGATTTCTGCAGTTTCTGCAGAAGCATCAGTGTTTGTTCATGGTGCTTTCTGAATCTTCTGAGGAGCCTGGTTTGAAAAAATGATGTTTTAAGACTGGATAGATCTATAATTGTAACATTTCCATGTTACAAATCACATGTTTTGAGTTTGTTGTTGGTTTGGGTTTTTTTAACACAGAACGAATATGATAAAATGGTTGAAGAAAAAGATGCAGAATTAAGAGTATATAAAATTAAACAGCAAAAGCAGTTATCATCACAAAGAGCACTGGTAAGGAGTACTTTCCAATGTTAAATAATTCAGTGGAGGGGCTGATGTTCTTGTGTAGTGGTTTGATACTGGCTAAGCTTCAGGCACGCACAAAAAAAACCATTCACTCATTTTTCTCTTCTGTAGTTGAGTAGAGGAGGGGAAAGAAAAATTGAAGGGTTCATGAATTGAGGTAAGGATTAGGAGAAAAACACTTTAGGGGTAAAACAAGTTCGAACTTAAACAATATCAAGAAAATGTATTATAAATAGATTTAAAGGCGGGTAATGAGAATTAAAATAAATCTTTAGAACACCTTTTATCCCAATCCCTCCCTCTTGTCCACCAACAGCACAGGGAGTCAAAACATGATCTCTAGTCAGTTTGTCACTTGTAAAAATCTTTTTTCAGTTTGCTTAGGGAGTTTCTTGCTGTGCTGTGGGGTCTTTCCCAATGGAGACAGTTCTCTCTGAACTTTTCCAGTGTGGTTTTATTTTTTAGGAGTAGCAGTCCTGCCCGACCTGCTGCAACATGAGTCCCTCCCACAGGCAAACAGAATTCCCACAACTGTTGTGCATGGGTCATTAGTTCATGGGGTGAAGTCTTTTGAGGATGAGCTGTTCTAGTTTGGAAACAAGGATCCTCTTTATCTTCTCTCTTTGTTTGAATTTCCCACTAGATGACAGCTTTTTAACATCCACTCACTCCAGCATGGGCACCTTTTCTCATGGGCTGTGAGTGGATCTGTGCATTCCCCCATGTGCTTTGTGAATTCCAGGGACACAGTTTGTGTGTTATAGTCCTCACTATGGCTTGCAGAAGAATCTCAGCTCTGATGTTTGGAGCACTTCTTTTCCTTCCTTCCCCTCACTGACTTTAGTGTCACCACGTTCTTTTCACGTGTCTTCACTTTTTCCTCTTCTCTGATTCAGGAGAAAATTGTTGTCTGCAGGTTCATTTTTACTCAAGTTCTATCAATTGAAAAGTTCTTACGGGTTTTGCAGCTCTGAAAGGTTGATCTCAGTTTTCCAGGGATGACAGACCAAGAAACTGGGTGTGCAGGGACATTTATACAGGGGAGGTTCTCGGGGAGGGCACAAATTCTTTACCAATAGGGGAAGGCTGGGGAGGAGCACAAGGTGAGGTTTACAATACATAACCAAAGGAAACACGGGGGGAGGGAACAATTGAAACAGATCAATGGGGCTTCAAAGAACAGGGAATTGACAGGGAAGTTTCCAAACTAAAGGGTAGGTAAAAAGTGGGATTGACAACTTAATGGTGGGAGGAACAGGGAACATTCTGGATCAAGGGGCAGGTTTAGGGCAAGATGGACACATAGGTGGGAAGGTACAGTTTAACAATGCAGGGGGGAATGGAACAAATTATTGAGAAGAGAACACACCACAACATCTCCCTGAAACCATGAGGGATGAGAACACACTGCAACATCTCCCTCAAACCATGGGGGATGAGAACACACTGCAACATCTCCCTCAAACCATGGGGGATGAGAACACACTGCAACATCTCCCTCAAACCATGAGGGATGAGAACACACTGCAACATCTCCCTCAAACCATGAGGGATGAGAACACACTGCAACATCTCCCTCAAACCATGAGGGATGAGAACACACTGCAACATCTCCCTCAAACCATGAGGGATGAGAACACACTGCAACATCTCCCTCAAACCATGGGGGATGAGAACACTGCAACGCCGTTACTGCCACACATTTCCACCCCTCAGAAGAAGAAGTGCACACAGTTTTTTTCTTCCTTAAATCTGTCATCACAGAGGCATTACCAACTTTTAAAATCAGCCCAGCAATGTGTCCATCATCAGCACCTTCAGAAATCGGCTCTGCTGGACACAGAAGAAGCTTTCTCTCTCAGAAGCCACTTCTGTGGCTTCCTCCTGTGAAAAACGAGTTTCCCTTTCCTGGTAAAATTTAAAAGGTTGAATAAAAAACGAGACAAAAAATAAAGCAAAAGGTTATAAAGGCTTGGTGCTTGACATTCAGCCAAGACCACCCACTAACTCAGAAAACACTTCTTTAAATGCATCAACATGTTGTATATTCATAGATCTTCAAGCATTTTTCAAAATCATCCCCCCCCCCCCCAACCTGTAAATCAGTTTTTTTCTTCTTCCCTGGGGTTCTGGTGTCCAGTAATCCAAGAATGTGAACAATTTCCTGATTATCTTTTTTTTTTTACCATTCTCTCATTTTTATCGTTCTCATACATGAACAAAACCTTTTTACATCATCATTTTATACTCCAAGAAAAATATATGTATTTATCACACTACTATTTCTAAGTTTTGTTAATAGCAGAACTAAAAGAAACTGTATTCATACAGCAGAGTTTTCCAACATTGTACATACAGCATTCATTTTAATATTTGTGAAAAGCCAATAATAGAATATGTTCTTATAGCACTCCACCCCCACTGAGAGCCAAGCTGTGTTAAACCCACACACCTTGAGTGTAATAGAATTATAAATGTCATGTTTTACTTCTTCCTATTGAATATTTGGGGAGGGGTTAACTATCTGCTTTAGTGGGACTGAACAGTAAAAATCAGCCCACTAATTTATTTCCTTTTATTGTCTTACAGATCTTATTCTGGGCACTAAAAACTCCAAATGCTTCTAAAACTAAATGGGAGTAGCAGTGTGTTTGTGTCTACTCTTCCAGCCAGTGTGTCATGTTCTGACTTCACAGTTTGAATAGGAAATTTTTGTTTTAAATAGTTCGATTCTGCCCTCTCACCCCCTTCTCCCAAGTGTTTTAAGGTCTTACCTTGAACACTTATGATCAACTACCTGTTTCCTATAGTACTTCAGTCTTTAATTTTAAACAAGGTAAAGCAAAGCTTCATGTATAGGGTTGAAAAACAAATAGAATTATCTTTTGTATCTAATGAATATCCCTATTAAGTATTTTGGACTGTTTTCTTTTTTCTGGATTGGGCATAGTTAACCCTAGCCTTTATTTAATTGTTTTTAGGAAAATGAGCTGTCATGTTTGAAACGTGAACTGTCATCCCTTAAGGAACAGCTGAAAGCAGAAATTGAAGAAAAGGTGGAGTTTTTCACTAACTGAGCGGTGTGGGTGAGGTGTGGCCTGGGCTTGTGCTCTAGAAGTTGTGTAAGGAATGAAATTGAATAGAAAAACAGTGTCTGGTCATATATTTGTGTGAAGTTTGTAACAGTCTGTGATTATAAACTGTGTTCTGTAATTACCCCAAGAAGATTCTTAACAACTGAATTCAAATAAATATTTCCTTCCTATCACATAACTCTGTTTTAGGAGAATCTTGTAAAAGAGCACTCTGGAAATATGATTCCTGAAAGTGAAAAGAAACACAAGGTAACTTTAACTTTTTAATTGGTTTTAGAGTTTGGAAGTATTTATATGTGTAGAATCAATTGAAGTGCCATGATAAATTATTTGTGTTCAGCAAAACACATTTTGTGTTCTTACTTCTCTGTATTACTTACTTCTCTGTAGATGCTTAATTTTTTTTTCCTGAGATAAGCAGGGATTTTAAAGGGTGATACCATTCCATGGAGACATTAGACAGCAGTTTATGGAAAGGCTCCCAGTGTGTCATTTTTGTTTCTCAGTTGTTGTTTTATATCTCTAGAATTGTTTTACTTAGTCTTCAAAAGTGTCCATTTATAAAAGCACTTTTTTCTCTATGGAAGGGAAAAAAGTTTATATAGCTGTAAAAATTACTGAAGTATCAAAGTATTCCTGAATACTGAATACTGCAGAACTTGCCCTTCTTCCCTGTCAGGAATTTGCTTGTGGTTTTCATCTTGGAACAACAGAATCCACCATCGTTTTGGTGTTACCTTTCTAAAAAAGGACTGCACTGGACTATTGCAATGTTTCTCAGTTTAACTTCTAGTGAAAGGGCTGTTTCAAGTAACACCAATCTTGATATCGCTGTCAATCCTTCTCTGAAAGCCTCTTCCTGCAGTTTTGTTAGTTTCCAGTTTCTGAGATGTTTGATACAGTCCACGTGTAGTGGCTGCAATTGAGAATAACCAGAATTTCTGCAGATAAACATCAAGAACAATGTGCCATGAAACTCAACTCTTCCACAGCTTCCTGTTCATTCTCCTAGTTTGGCAACCAAAAAAAGGATATTTCTACCCCACCCCACTTTGTTTGAGTCTTTGCTTCGTGTTTGGATGGAAAGAAAATAATTCCACCACGTCTCTCAGGTGTCTTCTTGGACACTCAGACTGTAAAGTGGGTCATGAGATTGGGTTTAGACTCTATATTTACCCCATAAAAGAGAATTTAAAACTACAAACATTTTCTTTCCCAGACATATATTATAAAGACTCCTCCAACAGATAAACTGCAAAGTGGAAGAAGCACAAACCTGCCCTCGGAGCAGAGCACAAGGAAAAAGCAAAAAGTGCTTGTCCAGCTGGATTGTCAGTCAGACAGCTCTGAGCACACTGACCTCCTGGTAAGAGCCAGAGAGCAAATCCTGTGCTGAACAGTTCTTTGTGCTCACTGCTGTGTCTGAGAGTGAAGATAAAGGGTTGGGGCTTCTACATTCAAGCCAGTATTTATGTGTATATTTTTACTTAATTGGCTCTTTCTGGAATTGTGGTTATATGTACATAATTTGCTTTCTTTGTATTCAACTGTTATGGCTCATAACAACATCTTTTTTTTTTAATAGTTTAATATCCTGAGGGGGAAAGAAAAAGTATTTTTTAATATAGTGTGACTAAACAACTTTTTAATTTATTAGAGCATAGTCTCAGAAGAGGAAATGTTTAAAAAATTGTACAAAGATTATCCACAAGCTTCACAATTACATTCCACAGCACCAAAAAAGGTATGTTATCCTTTCATAAGATTAAACCAAGCAGTTAATGAGATTGTTTACAGAAACTGATGGATGGCTTTATTTCCCTTCCTAGACACCAGCTCCATGCCATGGGAAATCTCCAGGCTCTGCACTGAAACTCCAAACCATGAGGAGAATGCGCCAGGCGGGGTGGGCGGCGGTTTCCAAAATGGACAGGAAAAGAAAAATTCCAGAAGCTGTAAAGCTCTTTGCTTAAAATGCAGAAAGGCCCAGTGCCCTGGCATTGCTTCCTGGTGCCTCCACAGTGTTGTTATTCTCTGAGTTAGTACTTTGTTGCATTTTTCTGTCGTGCTCAGTGTGTTTAATATTATTTTCATTTCCTTTACATATATAAACTTCATAGATCTATAACTGCATCCCCCTGCAGAGCATTTTCCACCTTTCCTCCCTTGTGCTTCAAAATGTTGGGACACAAATTAGCCAATTTAAAATTTTGAAAAAAATAGAACTACATAGAAAGTTGTTTCAAAGCTGCTTCTGTCATTAGAAATTCTGGTTTTAAATAACTTCTGTTCTTTTAAATTTATTGTTTTTCTGAATAGATAACACAGTGGAAGAAATGTAGGTGTTAAATGTATGCACTTTTGCCTGACGTCTTCTGGTTTTTTCCATTTCACTGGCTGTTAGACCTGTCTTTTTAGACTGTTTTGTTTTTACTATGTTAAAACGGTTTTGAAATTTCTAAAATGGAAGTTTCAATAGAGTTACTCGCATTAAAAGATATTTCATCTTCATAAAGAGTAAAATATGCATGTTATAAGATATGAAAGCAATGTTAAGATGCCATTAAATTGTTTTTCTGAAATATAAAAGTGTGAGACTAAATGTTGTTGCTTTAAAAATTTGAACACAGACAGAAATCACCAGCTAGCCTTCCTAGGGACCAGCAGCTTCTGCCACAGAAGTGTAAGGATAGATTAGAACATCTATTCTGTATTAATCCTGATTAATCTTGGTTTCACAACAATGACAACTCCCAGTTCAGAGCCTAGAGATAACAAAAAACCTACAAGTTTCTTCAAACTTCAAATAGAATGAAAAATCTTCAAATAGAATGAAAAATCAAAAATCCGAGATTTGTCTGAAGTGGAAAGCAAAACATATTTATTGCCTTCTTTTTGTGTAGTCTTATGGATAGGCCAGTAGTTTGAGTTCCTTATGTTGAGTAGGGATGTTGTCCTGGTTTAGGGCAAATTTGGGGGAAAACCTCCATAAGGAGCCCCCAGACAGCAAAGCCCACAACTCCTCCCCCCTCCCCCCCACCGGGTTCGAGAAGAATTTCCTCAGAGACGAGTGAGAAAAAAAAACTGTTTATTTAACAAGAAAAACACTCCCCAGCACAGGAAAAAAACAACACCAGCTGACAAAATAACTCACCGTTCTGAAGGGATGACAAACTCAGTCTCTTCGGCCAGTGGTCGCCCAGTTCTCAGTCTCTGGCCCTGGGGAATGGCTGCTGCAGGTGACAGAATGCAGACTCCCGGTGTTTTTTGGTGTTTCCCAGGTCCCCGTCCAGAACAGGTTCAGATGGTATCCAGGAGAGGGAGGGGACGGGGTGGAAAAGAAAACAGTCCAGGGAAAAAGTTGGACTGCCTAGCTGAACTAACTAATAAGCAAAAAGCAAGGGCAAAGCGAAGGAAAGAAAAAGAGGCAGAAGCGAGCAAGCAAGCAAGCAAGCAAGCCGAGCTAAAACCTCTCCTAAACATAGACCGTGGGGGAGGTGAGCCGGCTGATAACAAGACAAAACAAAGCTTCACTTTCAGAGACAGTCCTGAAAGCTCAGGACATAATACCAAACATAATCAGAACACACGACTGGAGATACAAACACCATAACATCACCCTAGGACAGCAATCCACTCCTGATATTCTTGTACCTTCTGTCTTCCTGCCATTCTATTCACATCCCACTTTGAATCCTGGGGGGGGAAAGAATTCCTTTACATCCTCTCCCATGTCTTACAGTGCTCCTGGGCCAAATCCCAGGGTACCTTTGGGATCAGCTGTTTCTCTGGTTCTGTCATTGCATGGAACAGTAACTGTATAGCATTCCAATCCGGGTTATGTGATTTCACTATTAACCAAAAGTGTTCAGCTATACTTAGAGGGTCCTTTCTGTAATCCTTTACATTCCTTTTCCAAATTTCCAAATCATTGGTATTGAAGGGAACCTTTAGTAGCATCATTGTTCCATCTGGTCCCACTTCTTCTCTAAGAGGTGCCTGCAAAGGTGCTGGTTGTTCCCTCGGTTCGCCCTTGTACGGGAGGATGCTGGACTTCCCAGGGGTGTTGGAGTTTGATCTGGTGCCCTTCCTGGGCTCCCACCCAACTCTAGTGATGGAGGAGGGGAGATCATCCAGATCAGAGTCTTCTTCCTTATATACCTTGTCATTTTTAGTGCACTTCTGACCAAGACTACAGGCTGAGCAGCACCATTTTAATATATGTGAGACCCTTCTGTTTTCTCTTTCCATTGCTAGGATCAGTGGGTCTTGTGGAGGGTTAATACCACAATCCCTTTGCCATTCTGGGTGGTTCTGTGAGGTGAAAAACATCTGCATATGATGCCTCATCTCATTTTCCTTCCCACCTTAAAAACAACATTAACTTCAACATGGTGTTACAGTCCCATGTTCCATTTAATGGCCACTTTGCCCCATCTTCTGATTTCTAGAGAGGCCACCATTGATTAGAGTATTTGATGAAAATCCTTTTGCTCTTGGTTTCTCCTGTTCCCACAACTTCCTTCCAGTGGGTTAGTATACATCCTAAAGGGCTCCTCCTGGGCACCTCTTTATTTTGCTGGGTCCCCATGATTTCTCTCCTTATTTCTCTTATCTCCTCTCCCAAACCTCTGCTGGCAAGATTCTTTCACTTCCTCCCAGTGGTCATCGAAAACGTGCCAATCCTTGGGAACTGAAAGACTCTTTGCACAGATCAAATTCACAATCTCACACTCAACCTGTATTAATTCCTGAATATGATGCCATGGGTCCGGGGTACACCTGGGGCATGTAGGCGTCCACCTCCTAGATCTGCAGTGCCACTTCCTTTTGCACCAATGTCACTGTAGGAGGTCCCAGGCTGGATGCCACCTTGGTGTCCAAATTGCTGGTCCACACGCAAAGCAAGGAATTGGTCTAACCCTTCTAGGTTCCCTTTCGATTAGAGGTTGCTCCCAATCAAAACCCAGATAACTATCCATGGAATCTGAGCATATTCCTCCCAAGTATACCTGCTCTACTCCCCCGTCCTCCCGTACCAACGGTACAAGTTTCCCTTGATCCCTCAAGAAATCCGGGGGCTCAATCTGGAGCCACCTAGAAAGGGCTTCCTCCTTGCTTGGTCGAGCCCTCCGCACTCACTCCCAGCTTCCACCACCTTTTTAACTCTGACAGTTTCCAAAAATAAATCACTGACCTGTCATTGACAGTTACAGACACAAGAGGGCAGCATTACATCAGAAACAATAGAATCTCACGCCTCAGAAAAGAACAGAAATCTTAACTTGTTGCAATGACAGTTAATAACACAAGAGGGCAGTGTTACACCAGATATTGCACAGGTCCACTACGGAAAACAGAGAAGACATTCCCCAAAATCCAAAATCTCCACCACCAAAATGAGAGTGATGCAAACACAAAACACCAACCACCATATAAAATACTTCCTTCCACCACCCTACAACAAACACAAGCACAATTTATGGCAGTTAGTGTTTTAGCAGTGAGTTATGCTGTTCATAATACTGAGAACACCTTGGTTCATGCTCAAGTTACCCCCAAACGTGCTAGTGGCCACCCTAAGTGGTCAACAGAAACCCCTTTACCAGCTTCCAAATACCTTCCCCAAACCTGTCAGCTCTCTGTGTCGGATGTCTCTGACACACTGTTAGCCATGTGCAGGCATCCCTAGTGTCTTACAGGCTCACCTTACCTTGGGCCTCCCCCAAAACATTTTGGTCAAACGTTCCTCTAGGCCATATAGGAGGTTGGTTGCTCGTCCCCACAGAGAGTGACCGGAGAGCAGAGGTCAGCTCCAGAAAAAGTCCGGGGTGCACTGGGATGTCAACGTCCCCTGTGCTCCAGCAGACAGACCAAGACCTTCTGGCTGGCTCAACAACTGATTTCGAGAATGTGCACTTGACAGACACTGCAATTGTAGAGAGTGTTTCATTGGCAGCACATGGGGGACACATGGGGGGATATTTCTTCCAAACCACGTGTACCTGGTCAAGACAGGTTCCAGGTATAAATACACATTGATCCCAGAAGCCCACACCTCCCTGCCTGCCCATCTCCACCTTCTCTCCCTTCGAATTATAATTAGCTGCCACCCCTCCTGGTGGTTGTGTTTGGTGGTTTTTGGGATGAAGGCTGTACCTCTTCCTCAGTAATCGCTGCTTTTGGGCAGGCACAGTGGAGGTTTGGCTCTGCCTCAGGTCAGCTTGTCCCACTCAAAACCACCTGGCTGGTCCTGGCTGGTTTCTGGAGCCACAGGTTTCTGTTTTGTTGGGATTGTACCATAGCTAAGTCTTGCTTTGCTAAGTTTTTGTAATATATGTTATCTTAAAGCTTTTTCCTGGCAAGTAAGTTCATATATGGTTTATTTTATACCGCTTCTGCTATGTGATCTATTTCCTTTCTACCTGCTTAAGCATATCATAGGCTTGCAAAATTCTGAATTTTCAAAACCATTTATGTTCCCTATCTCACTAGACCACACTGGGAGCCTCTAGACCACGCTGAGAGTGGGTTTGGGCACATCAACCCTTATTGGTTTATACTGGGAGCTGCTGTCACAGGTCTCAGGGGCTCAGGAGTGGCTCCCAGTGCTTACTGGCTTATACTGGTGCCCTCCCACTATAAACCTGGGAGCCCTTAGACTACACTGAGGATGGGTTTGGGTGCATGAGGCCTTACTGGTTTATACTGGGAGCTGCTGGCACAGGCCTCAGAAGCTCAGGGGTGGCTCCCAGTGCTTACTGGTTTATACTGGTGCTGTCTCAGTCTATGCCTAGGAACACCAGTGGGTGCTGGCGGGCAGGCAGGACCTTGACGCCAAGCTATCCTTTGCTGGGGCACTGCTGAGCTGCAACTTCTCCAACTTCTCGGCCTGGCACCACTGCCTGCAGCTGCCAGGGACTCCAGAAAGGGTGAGGCTGGAGCACTGCCCCACAAAAGGCTGTAGGAATGTGAGCAATTCCCCAGTAAAATTCCCACAATTTCAGAGGATCCCCAAAATTTTCCAGCCCCTCCCTCACCTAAAGTGGGAGGTGATGCGTCCTGTTGGATTGAATGAGTAGAACTCTTGTCTCTAAATCCCCTTTGACTTTAATGGGTACACCTGAACTCTGGTACACTTGAATAGTCAGATATTGGGGTGTCCCTCACGGCCCCCTAGAGATTTTGGGGTTCCCCCATTGCCCCCTCCCAGAGCTGGTGCAGAACACTGTCTTCAGCAACTCCACGGATCAAAGCACCTGGGTGTACCTGCACTGCATCCTCTCCTGAGGTAACTCAGGACTCCCTCCCACCCTTGAGGCCCTCACCTGAAGTTTTGGGGTACCCCCTGAATGTTGGGGTGCCCCCCAACAGCCCCTCGGCTGCCAAGGGTCATCTGTGTCCACGTTGACTGGGAGGACAGTAGCCATCGTCTCCTCCTGGCCCATCAAGGTGTGTCTGGACACTTGGGTGCCCCAAAAATAACCTGGAGAGCCCCCAATATTATCTGGGTACGCCTGTGTACTCCCCCAAATCGCCTGGATCTCCCCAAAAATCACCTGGGTACACCAGGGTATCCCCAAAAATCACTGCAGTGCACTTCAGTACCCCTGAAAATCACCTGGATTACCCTAATAATCACCTGGATACACCTGGGTACCCCTTGAACACCTAGATGACCCAAAACCCCTGAGGGCCCCCAAAACTGGTGTCCCAAAAATCGTCATTGCTTTGACTGGGTGGACCTCGTGTCCCTGAATCCCCATTGATTTTAAAGGGTACATGTTGAGTCCTGTTTATACCCATTTATCTCTATAAATCTCTCCCAGTGGTCCCACTTATGCCCCAGTGCTCCCAGTAACCCCAGTGTCCCCCCTTAGCCCTTCCCAGTGCTCCCAGTTGAACCAACCACTAACCCTTCCCAATCAAGCCCTATTAATGGGTAGTCCTGGTATCCTTCAATCCCCTTTGACTTCAATGGGTAGACCCAATGTCTGAAAATTTTTGGTGCCAAAAATCCCAACTTTGGGCTCGGATTTCCCAGATTTGGGACTGAAAACAAAGATTTTGGGCTTAAGTGGAGGCACAGCTCCAGCACAGGCTGAAGGTGTGGGATCAAGAATTTGTGATTAGTTCCCAGGAATTATGCCAGGACTTCCAGTGTGTCAGTGCCATGATCCTGAAATGGAAATTCCCAGAATTCAGCCCAGTATTTCCCCCAAATTTCCCCAAATTTCCCCATTTTAGCACCAAATTTCTGCAAAATCCCCATTGACTTTAATGGGCAGACCTGGTTTCCCTAAATCCCTATTGATTTCAAAAGGTAGACCTGATGTTCCTAAATCCCCTTTGATTTTTTAAAATAGTTCGACTTGCTATTCCTACATTGCCATTGATTTCAAAGGGTAGACCTGATGTCCATAAGATCTCTCTTGGGAGATTAATATTACAAGAGATGGAACAACTGAGAGACATTGTCAAATATGGTTTATAGCTTTATTTCATCAGTCTCATAGAAGGGTAAGACATTCAAGGTGTTACATCCAGTGCCATTATATCAGAAGCTTCCTCATTCTTAGTTACAAATGCCTTATGTTAGTCTTTTAGCCAATCAAAAACTTCTATGAACTTTGCTGGTGTCTTTTTACACCAATCATTAATTGCTTTGCTTCCCATGGCTTTGGTGCAATGCATCATATTTCAGTATATCATATAACACTGCACAAACCTACATTGATACATCTTAATATCTAATTATCTTTATAACAAGTTATTTTTGCTAAACTTTAAAATATTTTACTATCTTACTTAACATACTGCTTTGCTTACATAATCCATATTTCTGTTTTCTTGAAACATATTTTTACTTAAACTACAAACTTATATTCTTCTTTTGTGTCTGTTTCACTTTTATGCTCTAATTCTCTAAGCCTTCTCCAAGGTCTCAGGTCAAACCCTGTATCCATTTCTATCTCTGAGCCTGTATGCCCAAGGCCCTGAGAGCTCTCCATGCCTGCATTTCCCACACTGCAGTATCCCAATGGACCCTTGGTTCCGTGGGGACTCACAATGGCAGAAGGGTCTCCTTGGTTCCACAAGGTCCTGCAGAGCCCCTTGATTCAACGAGGCCTCAAAGTGTCATCATGGCCTCCAGGATTCCATGAGGCCCCACAGTGTCACAATGGACCTTTGGTTCCATGGGGTCCAGCACTGTTCCATGAATCCTCAGTTCCATGGGGCCCTGTAGTGTCATAATGGCTTCCTTGGTTCCATGTTGCCACACATTGTGGCAATTGCCCCTTGGCCTGCCAGGACTCCATAGTGTCACAACGATTCCTTGCTTCCATGAGGTCTTGTAGTGTCACAATGGACTCCATGATTCCATGAGGCCCTGCAGTGTCACAATGGCCCCTTGATTTCATAAGGCCCTGAAATGCCACAATGGCCCTTTTGTTTCACAAAACCTCAAATTGTAAAAATGACCTCCATGGTTTCATGAGGCCCTGCTGTGTCACAAAGGACTCTCAGCTCCATGATGCCCCATAGTGTCACAATGGTCTCCTTGATTCTGCAGTCAGAATGCCACCTCGGTCCTTTGGAGCTCACAGGGTCACTCTTGTGCCCTTGTTTCCATGAGGCCCTGCAGTGCCACAATGGTCCTTTGGTTCCACATGGCCTCAAAGTGTCCTCATGGCCTCCTTGGTTCCATGATGCCCTGCAGTGTAACAATGATCTGCTTGGTTCCACAGTGTCAGAATGGCCCCTTCATCCCATGGAGCCCCGTGCTGTCACTGTGGTCCCCTTGATTCCATGAGGCCCTGCCGTGCTGCAATGGCCCCAATGGCTACAATGGTCTCCAGTGAGAATCTCTACAACCACCTGAACAGAGTCTGTAGTCAGGTGGGGGTCGGTCCCTTGTCCCAGGCAGCACCTGACAGAATGAGAGGACACAGTCTGCAGATGAGCCAGGGCTGTATTGGTTTGACATCAGGAAAAAAGTCTTCACTGAAAGCACAGGACAAGTGAGCCTTGCTGTGCTGGGGCCTCATTGCTTCCTTGTCCCTGCTCAGCAGCCTGGCAGGGGCTGCCCCATGGTGCTGCCCTTGGCATTGCACATGGCCAGAGCCCAGTGGCCCGGGAAGAGCCCTGAGCAATGAGGGAGGGACAGGATCTGCCTTGCCAGGGGCTGGGGCTCAGCCCTTGGCCCTTTGCATTCCTGAAACACATCCAGGTGTGCTCAGCATCAGAGACATCTTTCCCTTGTTTGTCCCCACTTGTCATCACTGCCTCCAGTGTTCTGCTCTAACTGGAACCTGGGGACATTTTCTCAGTCATATCCCTCAGTGAGACCCATTAAAACTTCAAGAAACTTTGGAGTTTGAATCTGACTCTGAGTTCTTGAGAAGTTTTCCTTCAGCTCCCTCTCAGGGACTGATATCCAGGGATTCAGCACTGTTGGGAAATCCCAGGTCTACACAGACAGGGCAACTGAGAGGCATATTTTAAAAAATATTTTATTCCATTATTAGACTCCTTGAATGGTGAAACATAAGACATGTAAAACTCAATGCCATTCTATCCAGAGCCAAGTTATTTCATGTTTACCATACCTTATTAATGTTTTTCAGTTTATCAGCTTTTGCTACACAATGGTGCTAATACTTCTAACACCAACCACTCATTATTGCACCCCACGTGGTTTTGCACCAATGCATCTTTCACAGTTCTAATTCTCCAAAGCATTTGGGTTTTTTGCAAGGCCATGGTTTGAAACTTCTTTCTAGTTCAATCTCTCTCTCAGCAATGTCTTCTCTATTCCAGGGCCATTCTGAGTCAGCACACCTTATCTCAGAGTTTGCATCCAGATGTACAAGACTGTGTGAGCTTTCAGTCAGGCTTTGAGAATCCTTTACAAATCCATTTCTCACAAATATCAAACACATAATGCTGCAATCACCTCTGCTCTAAAGAGAATAACAATGAAATACACCCTTCAAAATAGGAATATGTATTTCTTAGAATCTCTTGGAAATATTTCTCCATAACTAGATTTCAAAATCTTCCTAATGAATGGCACCAGACCAGAGGGAAATCAAGGCAGAGCCATGATTTGTCAGGATGAGCTTGATCCCTGTGAGCCCCGTGGTGCATTTGGTGCTGAGCCCTTGAACCTCAGGGCCTGAGAGGAGATTACACAAACCTTTCCAGGAGTCCAAGTCAGAAGAAAAGCCCAAAGTGTCTCAAAGCATTAATGGGTCCCACTGAGGTCCATCCCCAACACAGGCTCCTCATGGACTCCTTGAAGGAAAGAACTGGAGGCCATGATTGCCCAAAAACCTCTCAGAGACTAAGAGAGGAAAGGAATAAGAAAACTGCCTTAAAAAACTGAAGTACCTTGAATCATTAATGAGCCTTACACACTGTTGTTACTGATAGAGGCTCTCAAGAGATTAATTAAAGCAGATAATTGGAGGCCATGATTGCACGAAGCTCTCACAGAATCCAAGGCAAAAGGAAAACCCAAAGTCCTCTGAAAAACCTGCAGTCCCTGGGAGCATGAAGGAGCCCCCAGGGCCATTCCTGACCAAGGCTCCCCAGGGACTCGTCCCAGCAGATCCCTGAGGCCACTGGGATGTGGGGGGATACTGAGGGCAGGACAAGGGGTGACAGTGGCCAGCCTTGCTGGGGCTGTGCCAGGAGGCCCCAGTGGCTCAGGACAAGGTGTCTCCTCCCAGCCCTTGGTGGCACAGACTCTGCTGTGCCCCAGGGCACCGAGACTTGGCTTCTCTTTGTGCCCACTTGTCATCAATGACTCCAATTTCCTGCTCTAACTGGAACCTGGGGACACTTTCTCAGTCGTGTCCCTCAGAGGGACCCATTAAAACTTTAGGAAACTTTGGAGTTTGATTGTGACTTGGAGTTCTTGAGAGGTTTCTTCAGCTCCCTCTCAGGGACTGATGTTCAGAGACTCAGCCCCAATCCCCAAGAGGGTCATTAAAGAGCTTGTGCTGTGTCTGTGCTGATGAGCTGGGCCAGGCTCCTGGCTCAGAAGGCGATCCTGGCAACCAAGAAGAGCTTCAAAAACACATTTCTCTTGATGAGCAGCTCTTCTCCCAGCCCAGCAGGGCTGGGGCGCTGCCTGCAGCCACCCCGGGCACAGCACAGAGGCACAGAGAGCTTCAATCAGTCAGGGCTGGGAAGATGCTCAGAAGTGACTGGGGCAGAATCACTCCCAGCCCTTGACACAGGAAGCCTCTGGCTGCAGGACAATGCAGCTGCAGCTCCTGCAGTGATCTCCTAAAGCTGCAACATCCCAATGCCTGCAGACTGTGTGAGTACATTCTCTGATGATCTCTTGTGTAGAGCAGCCAGGGGTGCCCAGGGCTGTGGTGCAGAGCAGGGTCCTGCAGCCCAGGGCGCTGTGCTGGGGCAGGGACTCTGCTGCCTGCCAGGGACAGCTCTCAGCCAGCCCTGGGAGCTGCCACAGCACTGGGGGACAAGGTCTGGGTGGAAGGAGACAGCTGGTGAGGCTTGGAAGGGTTGTCCTTGTGTGGTGAGGATGCTGCATTGTTCAGGGCTTCTCCCAGCATGACATTTAACTCCAGAACTTTTCCAAGGAGATTGTACAGGGAGCAGAGCAAGTGAGTGGCTGTCTAGAAGGGAAAATCCTGCTTTTTTAATCTACTGCTCTGGGTTGCCTGAAAAGGAAATTGCACATAGATATTAATCTCTCAGTTTGGGTTCAGAAAAATAAAAAAAAATCTCTGAGATCTTAATAAAGCAGGCAGTGACAGAAATCAGCACAGGGTCCCTCACAGGCAGCATCAGTGTCATTTTTCCAGCCTCCTCAGGATAGCTGTGACATTGCCATCAGAGCGTGCAGAAGCAGAGCTGGCCCTGGGCAGTGCCCTGTGCTGGGAGGGTTGTGCAGGGCAGAGCTGAGCCCCCAGGGCTGGGCTGGGCTCTGGCAGCACTGGCAGGGCCCAGCCCTGGGCACAGGGAAGCAGCTGCTGGCAGGGACAGCTCCAAGCAGCAGAGCCCTGGGCAGGCAGTGAGGGGAAAGTGCCACCAAGCTGGGCTGGGATCTTTTAAATCCTCTCCAAACTGAACTATTCCATCATTACTTTTCTTACAGATCCCCATGACATGACACAGCAAATGTCCAACAGCAGCTCCATCAGCCACTTCCTCCTGCTGCCATTGGCAGACACGAGGCAGCTGCAGCTCCTGCACTTCTGCCTCTTCCTGGCCATCTCCCTGGCTGCCCTCCTGGCCAACGGCCTCATCATCAGCGCCGTAGCCTGCGGCCACCACCTGCACACCCCCATGTTCTTCTTCCTGCTCAACCTGGCCCTTAGCGACCTGGGCTCCATCTGCACCACGGTCCCAAAAGCCATGCACAATTCCCTCTGGAACACCAGACACATCTCCTATGCAGGATGTGCTGCTCAGCTCTTTTTCTCTGTGTTCTTCATGTCAGCAGAGTATTTCCTCCTGACCATCATGTGCTACGACCGCTACGTGTCCATCTGCAAACCCCTGCACTACGGGACCCTCCTGGGCAGCAGAGCTTGTGCCCACATGGCAGCAACTGCCTGGGCCAGTGCCTTTCTCAATGCTCTGCTGCACACGGCCAATACATTTTCCCTGCCCCTGTGCCAGGGCAATGCCCTGGGGGGATTCTTCTGTGAAATCCCACAGATCCTCAAGCTCTCCTGCTCACACTCAAACCTCAGGGAACTTGGGATCATTGCTGTTGGTGCCTGTTTGTTATTTGGTTGTTTTGTGTTCATGGTTTTCTCCTATGTGCAGATCTTCAGGGCTGTGCTGAGGATCCCCTCTGAGCAGGGACGGCACAAAGCCTTTTCCACCTGCCTCCCTCACCTGGCTGTGGTCTCTCTGTTTATCAGCACTGGGTTTTTTGCCTACCTGAAGCCCCCCTCCATCTCCTCCCCATCCCTGGATCTGGCACTGTCAGTTTTGTACTCAGTGGTGCCTCCAGCCCTGAATCCCCTCATCTACAGCCTGAGGAACCAGGAGCTCAAGGCTGCAGTGTGGACACTGATGACTGGAGGATTTAGGAAACTGTAAACTGCTGGTCAAATTCTGCAAATCATTTGTAATAAAAGCCACCCTTGAAAATTCTTGTTTTGGAAAATTTTGGAGGTTATTGTCTTTTTTTTACTTTTTTACTATAATCCATAAAGAAATTGCATTGTTCATGCTGTTTCTCATTTTCTTTCTCTCCACCTTCCCAGGGGCCACAGACTGTAAATAAGGTGCTGTGCTCTTGGTGGCTTTAGATGAACTAAAGGATCTCTCCCCAGCAAAGTTTTCTCCAGAGATGTCCCTTTTTCCCCTTCTCTGAAGCTACAGCAGCAATGTCTGTGTGCAGAGCTGGGGTAGATCAGTGCTGGCACAGCAGCTGTGCCCAGCAGCAGCAGCACTTGGTGTTGCCAGTGCTGCTCCCGTGCCACTGCCCCGCTGCCCTCCTGGCCCTCGTGTTGCTGCAGGGCCTGAGTGCTCTGGGGGCCGGGCACAGCCCTGGGGATGGCAGTGCCGGGGCTGCAGCAGGGACAGGCCATGGGCACTGCTGGGGCAGCGCTGACGCCTCAGGCCAGGGCCTGGGGGCTCCAGGCTCCTTGGCCACGCTCTCTCCACAACACTTGGCCAGGACAATGCTGAGCACAGAAAAGCCCCGGGAGCAGCCCCAGGCTGGCCGTGGGCAGGCTGGGGGCAAACAGCATGGCTGGTGCACTGCAAGGTCCCTGCAAGGGGGACACCCTGGCAAGGAGGAGCAGAGCAGGGGCTGATCCATCCCCACTTCGCTGGACACCCCAGGGCAGCGTCCCAGAGCGTCCTCATGCACCTGCCAACAACATCCCCCCTCTGCAGCCCTGGCCTCTCCCTCAGCTCACACAGGAGCCACATCCTTGCAGGCACACACACGGCAGCACTGGCTCAGGAGCCCCTGTTTGCATTGCACACAGCAGGGTCAGCACAACCATGGTGCTGCTGTGGGGACATGGAGCTGAGTGAGTACAAATGCCATCAGCCCCTGGGGCCAGCAAGGACTGGGGGACAGCAGGGAAACCACTCAGCTTTGTCATGGCCTCTGAAATCAGCCAGAAAGTTTGTTCCCATGAGATGTGAGTTTCCTGTCCCACTGCAAATGTTGTTGCACAGAGTCAGGGCTGCCTTGAAGCCACCCCCAAATTGCCCTGAGCATTTCCTTGGATTTGCCTTTGTTTCCTTTACTCTTTCCTTCACCAGATTTCTCCCTCTTGCAAATCCATGTCCCCTCCCCTGGAAAAAAACCCCATCCCTGTTTGCCCTTTCCTCTCTGGTCCCACTCACCATTTCAGTTCCTGAGTTGGCACCATGGGAACATCCCTTGGGGAGCAGGATCATCCTCCAAGTGCTTCAGGAATTGTCTGCAGGGTCCTGCAGTGCCTCGGGCTGCTCCCTTGCTAGAAGCACCACAGGCCAGGGGGCACATCTGGGCTGCTGTGTCTGGGTGTGGGGCTCCCTGTTGTGGGCAATGAGGAGGGGCTGGAGAGGCTCTGCAGGACTGACAGGATGGGCTTTGGGGCCTGTGTGGAGAAGCTGAGGGACCTGGGCTGCTGGACCTTGTGAAGAGGAGGCCCAGGGCTCATCATGGAACAGCTCCAGGGGTGATTTCAGAGAATCACAGAATCAGTAAGGTTGGAAAAAAACTTGGAGATCATCAAGTCCAACCTGTGCCCTGACACCACCTTGTCATCCTGAGCCTCCTCTTCTCCAGGATAAACAACCTCAGCTCCCTCAGCCACTCCTCACATGACTTGTGTTCCACACCCCTCACCAGCCTTGTTGCCCTGCTCTGGACACGCTCCAGACCCTCCATGTCCTTCCTAAATTGGGGGCCCAGAACTGGATACAGCACTCGAGGTGCTGCCCAACCAGTGCTGAGCACAGGGGAAGAATCACTGCCCTGCTCCTGCTGGCCACACCATTCCTGATCCAGGCCACAAACCATTGGTCTTCTTGGCCACCTGGGCACACTGCTGGCTCATGTCCAGCCTGCTGTCCATCAGTGTCCCCAGGTCCCTTTCTGCCTGGCTGCTGTCCAGCCACTCTGTCCCCAGCCTGTAGCACTGCAGGGGTTGTTGTGGCCAAAGTGCAGGACCCTATACTTGGACTTGTTAAACTCAATCTTATTGAATTTGGGCTTTGGATCCAGCCTGTCTAAGTCTGTGTACAGAGCCTTCCTACCTTCCAGCAGATCCACACTCACACCCAGCTTAATGTCAGCATGGTTCCACAAGGCTCTAGAATGTCACAATTTCATGAGGCCTCCTAGTGTCACAATTTTCGTTTGGTTCCATGGAACCCCTGGGTGTCACAAATTCCCTTGTATCCTTCAGCCTTGCAGTGTCACAATGACACCTTTGGTCCATCAAGACCCCGTAGTGTAACAATGGATCCTTGTTTCCATGAGGTCTCACAGTGCAGCAATGCTCTCCTTGGTTCCACAGTGTCACAATGGCCTCTTGGTCCCATGGGGCACCATGGTGCCAAAATTGTTTTCTTCAGTCCATGATTCCCTCTAGTGTCACAATGGCCTCTTGGTTATACGAGGTCCAGCAGTGTCACAGTAGTCTCCTTGTTTCCACAAGGAAAAAAAGTGTCACAACTGTCTTCTTGATTTCATGAGGCCCCATGGAGTCACAGGGGCCCCCGAATTCCATAAAGCTCCACAGTGACACAATGGACTCCTCGTTTGCACGGTGTCACAATAGACCCCTGGTGACACAAGATCCTGCAGTGTCACAATGGATTCTTGGTGCCATGACACCCTGCAGTGTCAGTGTCACAGTGGTGTCCGAGTCCCTCTGCAGAGCCCTCCTACCCTCCTGCACATCCACACTCACACCCAGCTTGGTGCCATCTGCACATTTGCTGATGCTGCACTCAATGCCCTCATCCAGATCATCAATGCAGATATTGAAATCCACGCTGGCTGGCTCTGATCCCTCAGCCATCCTGTAGGTGCCCTGTGATGGCACTCAAGGTGATCTGTTCCATCACCTCACCAGGCACCCAGGTCAGGCTGACAGGCCTGCAGTTCCCCACATCCTCCTTCCAGCCCTTCTTGGGGATGGGCTCCCATTGGCACCTCCAGTCCTCTGGCACCTCCCTGCTGAGTCAGCACTGATGAGAAATGATGGAGAGCAGCTTGGGGAGCTCATCCAGCAGCTCCCTCATCCCCCTAGGATGGATGCCATCTGGTCCCAGAGACACCTGTGAGCATCTGAGTGGCTCAGCAGGTCCCCAGCTGCTTCCTCCTGGATTACAGGGGTCTGTTCTGCTCCCTGTCCCCATCCACCAGCTCAGGAGAACACTTGTCCTGAGGACATCCTGGCTTATTGTTCGAAACTGAGGACATGAATGGGTTAAGTGTCTCAGCCTTTTCCTCATCTTTGGTAACCATATCCCCCCTAATAAACAATAGAGGTTCTCCTTTTCCCTTCTTTGGCCATTAATGTATTTCTAAAATTATTTTTGTTATCCTTCACAGAAGCAGCCAGGTTAAATCCTAATAGAGCTTTCACCACTCTAGTTTTCTTTCTGCATGACTTAGCAACATCCTGAAATACTTCTTGAGTTGCCTGTCCCCCTCTGTCCAAAGGTGATTCACCTGCTTTTAACCCTGAGTTCCTGGAAAAGCTCCATGCCCTACTAGGCCACTCATTTTCCTTTCTATCTGACTTTTTGGCACAGAGGGACAGGCAGCTCCTACAAGACTTCTTCCTTGAATTGTCTCCATCCTTCCTGGGAAACCTTGCTTTTTAAAGGCTGTTTCCCTTAAAAAAAAATCAGTAACTGATTTGGTACTCTCCAAAACTGCATCCTGAATAGGCCAAATTCTATTCTCTCAAAGTCCAATGTAGACGTTTTGTAGATGCCTCTCCTTCTTACAGAGAATATTTTAAATCTCCATAATTTCATGGTCTCTGTAGCCCAAACAGCCTCTCAACAACACATCTCCCACCAGCCCTTCTCTCTTTGTGAACAGCAGGACACAGAGCTTTCCTTGGGAGTGGGAAGAGAAGGAAACCTCCCCAAAGTGCAGCCTGGAAGGTTCAGCCTGGAGGTGAAAAAACACAAAAGTCCCTGCCAGGGCAGAATGTTGGTGCCCGAGGTGTCCCAGCGTGAGGCTGGGCCATGCCATGGCTCTGTGTGCCAGGAGCCGGCAGCGCTGGGTGCAGGGAGCCCAGGGAGGGCACAGCAATGCTGGGCTGAGAAATGCTGGGGGGGACAGCGAGATGGGCGTGTGCAGCCGGCCAGGGCACAGGAGCAGCACGCACAGGGGGCACAGCCTGCAGGAGAGATGGCCAAGGGCTGGGCAGGGCTGGCAGGGCCAGAGGCACCCAGGCCTTTGTGCCCTGGGCTCGGGCAGGGCCTCTGCAGCCCCACAGAAGGAACTTTCCTGGCAGGGGCTGCACTTTGCTTCTGCCTCGGCCCTCCCTCAGGAGGCCGGCAGGGCTTGCAGCTTGATGACATTTGTCCTTGCTGCCCCTGCCATCCCACTGCCCCAGCAACAGCCCCGAGCCCCCCGTGAGGGACAGGCCCTGCTGGGCCAGGCCTGGGCTCAGGCCTTGGCCTTTCTGCTTCCTCCACCCAGCCCAGGCCTTGCTCAGCATTGCAGTTCCCTGCTCACAGCCTCGGGCTCCTGCAATCCTGCCCTCAAGGATCTGCTCTCACCAGTCCCTGGGGAGCCTTTGGCACTCCCTGCCCTCAGTGGGGCCACTGATGCTCCAAGAGACTTGGAGTTTTGCTTCTGACTCCTTGAGCAGCTTCTTCAACCTTCTCTCAGTGCCTGAGGGTCCTGGACTTAGCCCCAAATCCACTGTGAGGCTGATTAAAATACAGAAAGCCTCCAGGAGCTCTTTGTCTTCAGGGCTTGTGCAGCTGATTGCAGTCAGTTTGGAGTTCTGTTAAGGAGGAAGATTTCAAAGTGAGCCTCATCAGTTTTTTTCTTTAATCAAGTGAGTATTTTGTTTTAAATTACAGTTCAGAGAAGAGCTGATAGAGGCATTTCCCAAGTGATCTTGATGCTGACTATTTCCTTAGGAGGTCTGGTCACACAGAAGAATGAGCCCCTTGCAGGCTGACCCTGTTTGGACAACCTGCTCCTCACCCCCAGCCTCACCATGTCTGACATCGCCCACCTGGGACTGACATCCCTGTGCCCTGCAGCACAACCTTGTCCCCTGAGCTCTGCAGCTGGCTGTCCCAGCCCATTGCACCATGTCCCACCTGCTCTACTCAGGTTTCTGCCTGCACACAGGCCCAGGAGAAATTTTCCTGTTTGTGAGGAAAGAATGGAAAAGCCTGAGCAGGTTTCCTGAACAACAAACCCCACTGAGGAACCGCATGCTCAGTCCAGGCTGTCTGGAATGATGTCACCTTCCTACGAGGGATAGTGTGACCAGCAATGATCTCTGTAAGCAGAATTCTGAGTCTTTCAGCTGAATTCTCTGACCCTGTCCTTTCCCTGGGTCTTTGTTGTAGATGGAAGCTGCTGGTGACACCCTCACCTTTAATCTCACTTTTGAATGCAGACAGATGTTCCCAGGTGTGTTAAGCAGGATTTGCTCAATATTTATACAAAACCTTTGTGTTCTGTAGGAGCGAAGGGGCCATTTTGACACTGAGGGGTGACATGGAAGCAAGGAGTCAGTTGTGACACTGGGGTCCCATGGAACCCGGGGCCATTTTTGCTCTGCAGAACCAACACAGCTGCTGGACCTTTCCTGATTTCTGGAATGAGGACTTGACACTGAAATTGTAGAGAGTGTTTCATTGCCAGCTGGGACACCTGGGGGGATATTTCCTCCAAACCACGTGTACCTGGTCAAGACAGGTTCCATATATAAATAGACATTGATCCCACAAGCCCACACCTCCCTGCCTGCTCATCTCCATCTTCTCTCCCTTTGTATTAAAATTAGCTGCCACCCCTCCTGTTGTTTGTGTTTGGTAGTTTTTGGGATGAAGGCCGTATGTCTTCCTCAGTAATCGCTGTTTGACCTCTGCTTTTGGGCAGGTGCAGTGGAGGTTTGGCTCTCCCTCAGGTCAGCTTGTCCCACTCAAAACCACCCGTCTGGTCCTGTCTGGTTTCTGGAGCCACAGGTTTCTGTTTTGCTGGGTTTGTACAATAGCCAGGTCTTGCTTTCCTGAGTTTTTGCAATATATGTTATCTTAAAGCTTTTTCCTGGCAAATAAGTTCCTATATGGTTTGTTACAAAACGTTTCTGCCATGTGTTCAATTTCTCCTCTACCTGCTTAAGCATATCATAGACTTCTAAAGTTCTGAATTTTCAAAACCATTTATGTTCCCCATCTCACTAGATCACCCTGGGAGCCTCTAGACCACACTGGGAGCAGGTTTGGGCTCATCAGCCCTTACTGGTTTATACTGGGAGCTGCTGCTACAGGACTCGGGGGCTCAGGAGTGGCTCCCAGTGCTTACTGGTTTATACTGGTACCCTCTCAGTCTATGCCTAGGAACAGCAGTGGGTGTTGAGGCCAAGCTATCCTTTGCTCGGGCACTGCTGAGCTGTGACTTCTCCAGCTTCTCAACCTGGCACCACTGCCTGCAGCTGCCAGGGACTCCAGAAAGGGCGAGGCTGGGGCACTGCCCCACGAAAGGCTGAAGATATTGGAGCAATTCCCCATTAAAATTCCCACATTTTCACAGGATCCCCAAAATTTTCCAGCCCCTCCCTCACCTAAAGTGGGAGGTGATGCGTCCTGTTGGATTGAATGAGTAGAACTGGTCTCTCTAAATCCCCTTTGACTTTAACGGGTACACCTGAACTCTGGTACACTTGAGTTTTCAGATATTGGGGTGTCCCTCACAGCCCCCTAGAGATTTTGGGGTGCCCCCTTTGCCCGCCCCCCCAGAGCTAGAGCTGGTGCAGAACACTGTCTTCAGCAACCCATGGACCAAAGCACCTGGGTGTACCTGCACTGCATCCTCTCCTGAGGTAACTCAGGACTCCCTCCCACCCTTGAGGCCCTCACCTGGAGTTTTGGGGTACCTCCTGAATGTTGAGGTGCCCCCCAACAGCCCCTCGGCTGCCAAGGGTCATCTGTGTCCACGTCGACTGGGAAGACAGTGGCCATCATCTTCTCCTGGCTTGTTAGGGTGAGTCAGGGTACTTGGGTGCCCCAAAAATAACCTCGAGAGCCCCCAGAGTTATCTGGGTACACCTGTGTACTCCCCCAAATCACCTAGGTACACCTGGGTATCCCCAAAAATCACCTCAGTGCAATGGGCTACCCCAAAAAGTCACTTGGGTATACCTGGGTATCCCAAAAAATCACCTTAGTGCAGTTCAGTACCCCTGAAAATCACCTGGACTACCCCAAAAATCACCTGGATACACCTGGGTACCCCTTGAACACCTAAATCACGCAGATCCCCTGAAGGCCCCCAAAACTGGTGTCCCAAACATCTTCATTGCTTTGACTGGGTGGACCTGGTGTCCCTGAATCCCCATTGACTTTAAGGGGTACATGTTGAGTCCTGTTTATACCCATGTATCTCTATAGATCTCTCCCAGTGGTCCCACTTATGCCCCAGTGCTCCCAGTAACCCCAGAGTCCCACCTTAGCCCTTCCCAGTGCTCCCAGTTGATCCACTAACCCTTCCCAATCAAGCCCTATTAATGGGTAGACCTGGTATCCCTCAATCCCCTTTGACTTCAATTGGTAGACTCAATGTCTGAAAATTTTTGGTGCCAAAAATCCCAACTTTGGGCTCGGAATTCCCAGATTTGGGACTGAAAACAAAGATTTGGTGCTTAAGTGGAGACACAGCTACAGGACAGGCTGAAGGTGTGGGATCAAGAATTTGTGATTAGCTCCCAGGAATTATGCCAGGACTTCCAGAGTGTCAGCACCATGATCCTGAAATGGAAATTCCCAGAATTCAGCCCAGTATTTCCCCCAAATTTCCCCAAATGTCCCCATTTCAGCACCAAATTGCTGCAAAATCCCCATTCACTAATGGGTAAAACTGGTTTCCCTAAATCCCTATTGACTTCAAAAGGTAGACGTGATGTTCCTAAATCCCCTTTGATTTTTTAAAATAGGTCGACTTGCTATTCCTACATTGCCATTGATTTCAAAGGGTAGACCTGATGTCCATAAGATCTCTATTGGGAGATTAATATTACAAGAGATGGAACAACTGAGAGACATTGTCAAAGATGGTTTATTGCTTTATTTCATCAGTCTCATAGAAGGGTGAGACATTAAAGGTGTTACATCCAGTGCCATAATATCAGAAGCTTCCTCATTCTTAGTTACAAATGCCTTATGTTAGTTTTTTAGCCAATCAAAAACTTCTATGAATTTTGCTAGTGTCTTTTTATACCAATCATTAATTGCTTTTCTTCCCATGGCTTTGGTGCAATTCATCATTTTCCAGTATATCATATAACACTGCAGAAACCTACATTGATATATCTTAACATCTAATTAACTTTACAACAACTCATTTTTGCTAAACTTTAAAATCTTTCACTATCTTACTTAACATAGTGCTTTGCTTACATAATCCATATTTCTGTTTTCTTGAAACATATTTTTACTTAAACTACAAACTTATATTCTTGTTTTATGTCTGTTTCACTTTAATGCTCTAATTCTCTAAGCCTTCTCCAAGGTCTTAGCTCAAACCCTGTATCCATCTCTATCTCTGAGCTTGTATGCCCAAGGCCCTGAGAGCTCTCTGTGCCTGCATTTCCCACACTGCAGTATCCCAATGGAGCCTTGGTTCCATGGGGACTCACAATGGCAGAAGGGTCTCCTTGGTTCCACAAGGTCCTGCAGAGCCCCTTGGTTCAACGAGGGCTCAATGTGTCATCATGGCCTCCAGGATTCCATGAGGCCCCACAGTGTCACAATGCACCTTTGGTTCCATGGGGTCCTGCACTGTTCCATGAATCCTCAGTTCCATGGGGCCCTGTACTGTCACAATGGACTCCTTGATTCAATGGTGCCACAAATTGTGACAATTGTCCTTTGGCCTGCCAGGACTCCATAGTGTCACAATGATTGCTTGCTTCAGTGAGGTCTTGTAGTGTCACAATGGACTCCATGATTCCATGAGGCCCTGCAGTGTCACAATGGTCCTTTGGTTCCACGTGGCCTCAAAGTGCCATCATGGCCCCCTTGGTTCCATGAGGCCCTGTAGTGTAACAATGATCTCCTTGATTCCACGGTGTCAGATTGGCCCCTTTGTCCCATGGGGCCCCACACTGTCACTGTGGTCCCCTTGATTCCATGAGGCCCTGTCGTGCTACAATGTCCCCAATGGCTACAATGGTCTCCAGTGAGACTCTCTACAACCACCTGAACAGAGGCTGTAGTCAGGTGGGGGTTGGTCTCTTCTCACAGGCAGCACCTGACAGAATGAGAGGACGTAGTCTGCAAATAAGCCAGGGGTAGGATATGTTTGACATCAGGAAAAAAGTCTTCACTGAAAGCAGGGGACAAGTGAGCCTTGCTGTGCTGGGGCCTCATTGCCTCCTTGTCCCTGCTCAGCAGCCTGGCAGGGGCCGCCCCATGGTGCTGCCCTTGGCTTTGCACATGGCCAGAGCCCAGTGGGCCGGGAAGAGCCCTGAGCAATGAGGGAGGGACAGGATCTGCCTTGCCAGGGGCTGGGGCTCAGCCCTTGGCCCTTTGCATTCCTGAAACACATCCAGGTGTGCTCAGCATCAGAGACACCTTTCCCTTGTTTGTCCCCACTTGTCATCAGTGCCTCCAGTCTTCTGTTCTAACTGGAACCTGGGGACACTTTCTCAGTTGTGTCTCTCAGTGAGACCCATTAAAGCTTCAAGAAACTTTGGAGTTTAAATCTGACTCTGAGTTCTTGAGAAGTTTTCCTTCAGCTTTCTCTCAGGGACTGATGTCCAGGGACTCAGCACTGTTGAAAAATCCCAGCTCTACACAGACAGGGCAACTGAGAGGCATATTTTTAAAAATATTTTATTCCATTTTTAGACTCCTTGAAGGGTGAAACATAAGACATGTAAAACTCAATGCCATTCTATCCAAAGCCAAGTTATTTTGTGTTTACTATACCTTATTAATGATTTTCAGTTTATCAGGTTTTCCTACACAATGGTGCTAATACTTCTAACACCAACCACTCATTATTGTACCCCACGTGGTTTTGCACCAATGCATCTTTCACAGTTCTAATTCTCAAAAGCATTTGGGTTTTTTGCAAGGCCATGGATTGAAACTTCTTTCTAGTTCAATCTCTCTCTCAGCAATGTCTTCTCTATTCCAGGGCCATTCTGAGTCCGCACACCTTATCTCAGAGTTTGCATCCAGATGTACAAGACTGTGTGAGCTTTCAGTCAGGCTTTGAGAATCCTTTACAAATCCATTTCTCACAAATCTCAATCACCGAATGCTGCAATCACCTCTACTCTAAAGAGAATAACAATGAAATACACCCTTCAAAATAGGAATATGTATTTCTTAGAATCTCTGGGAAATATTTCTCCATAACTGGATTTGAAAATATTCCTAATGAATGAACTTCACCAGAGGGAAATCAAGGCAGAGCCATGGTTTGTCAGGATGAGCTTGATCCCAATCAGCCCCATGGTGCATTTGGTGCTGAGCCCTTGAACCTCAGAGCCTGAGATGAGATTGCACAAACCTTTCCAGGAGTCCAAGGCAAAAAAAAAACCCAAAGTGTCTCAAAGCATTAATGGGTCTCACTGAGGTCCATCCCCAACACAGGCTCCTCATGGACTCCTTGGAGGAAAGAACTGGATGCCAGGATCGCCCAAAACCCTCTCAGAGAGTCAGAGAGGAAAGGAAAATCCAAAATACCTTTAAAACCTTGAGTATCTCAATGTATTAATGAGACCCACTGAGTGTCAATATAAAGCTCTCAAGGGACTAATTAAAGTAGATAATTGGGGCCATGATTGCATAAACTACTAAAAGAGTTGGTGTCAAAAGGGAACCTCCAAGTACTTTAAAAAAAATGAAGTATCTTGAACCATTAATCAGCCCAACTGAGTGTTGTTACTGACAGAGCCTCTCAAGGGACTAATTAAAGCAGATAATTGTAGGCCATGATTGCACAAAGCTCTCAGAGACTCCAAGGCAAAAGGAAAACCCAAAGTCCTCTGAAAAACCTGCAGTCCCTGGGAGCATGAAGGAGCCCCCAGGGCCATTCCTGACCAAGGCTCCCCAGGGACTCGTCCCAGCACATCCCTGAGGCCACTGGGATGTGGGGGGATGCTGAGGGCAGGACAAGGGGTGACAGTGGCCAGGCTTGCTGGGGCTGTGCCAGGAGGCTCCAGTGGCTCAGGACAAGGTGTCTCCTCCCAGCCCTTGGTGGCACAGACCCTGCTGTGCTCCAGGGCACCAAGACTTGGCTTCACTTTGTCCCTACTTGTCATCGCTGCCTCCAATTTCCTGCTCTAACTGGAACCTGGGGACACTTTCTAAGTTGTGTCCCTCAGAGGGACCCATTAAAACTTTAGAAAACTTTGGAGTTTGATTGTGACTTGGAGTTCTTGAGAGGTTTCTTCAGCTCCCACTCAGGGACTGATGCTCAGAGACTCAGCCCCAATCCCCAAGAGGGACATTAAAGTCCTTGTGCTGTATCTCTACTGCTGACCTGGGCTGGGCTCTTGGCTCAGAAGGCAATCCTGGCAACCAAGAAGAGCTTCAAAAACACTTTCTCTTCATGAGCAGCTCTTCTCCCAGCCCAGCAGTGCTGGGGCACTGCCTGCAGCCACCCCGGGCACAGCACAGAGGCACAGAGAGCTTCAATCAGTCAGGGCTGGGAAGATGCTCAGAAGTGACTGGAGCAGAATCACTCCCAGCCCTTGACACAGGAAGCCTCTGGCTGCAGGACAATGCAGCTACAGCTCCTGCAGTGATCTCCTCAAGCTGGAACATTCCAATGCCTGCAGACTGTGTGAGTACATTCTCTGATGATCTCTTGTGAAGAGCAGCCAGGGGTGCCCAGGGCTGTGGTGCAGAGCAGGGTCCTGCAGCCCAGGGCACTGTGCTGGGGCAGGGACTCTGCTGCCTGCCAGGGACAGCTCTCAGCCAGCCCTGGGAGCTGCTCCCAGCACTGGGGGACAAGGTCTGGGTGGAAGGAGACAGCTGGTGTGGCTTGGAAGGGTTGTCCCTGTGTGGTGAGGATGCTGCATAATTCAGAACTGCTCCGAGCATAACATTTAACTCCAGAATGTTTGTAGGTAGATTACACAGGGAGCACAGTAAGGCAGGGCCTGCATAAAAGGGAAAATCATGATTTTATAATCTACTGCTCTGCGTTGCGTAGAAGGGAAATTGCATATAGATATTAATCTCTAAGTTCAGTTTGGAAAAAATATAATATTTTTTTCTTGTATTTTATTAAAGCAGGCACTGACAGAAATTATCACAGGGTCCCTCACAGGCAGCTTTAGTGTCACTTTTCCAGCCTCCTCAGGATAGCTATCACATTGCCATCAGAGCCTGCAGAGGCAGAGCTGGCCCTGGGCTGTGCCCTGTGCTGGGAGGGGTCTGCAGGGCAGAGCTGAGCCCCCAGGGCTGGGCTGGGCTCTGGCAGCACTGGCGGGGCCCAGCCCTGGACACAGGGAAGCAGCTGCTGGCAGGGACAGCTCCAGGCAGCAGAGTCCTGGGCAGGCAGTGGGGGGAAAGTGACACCAAGCTGGGCTGGGATATTTCAAGTCCTCTCCAAACTGAACGATTCCATGATTACTTTTCTTACAGATTGCCATGCCAAGACACCACAAATGTCCAACAGCAGCTCCATCAGCCACTTCCTCCTGCTGCCATTGGCAGACACGCGGCAGCTGCAGCTCCTGCACTTCTGCCTCTTCCTGGCCATCTCCCTGGCTGCCCTCCTGGCCAACGGCCTCATCATCAGCGCCATAGCCTGCGGCCACCTCCTGCACACCCCCATGTTCTTCTTCCTGCTCAACCTGGCCCTCAGCGACCTGGGCTCCATCTGCACCACTGTCCCCAAAGCCATGCACAATTCTCTCTGGAACACCAGGACCATCTCCTATGCAGGATGTGCTGCTCAGCTCTTTATGCTTGTGTTCTTCCTTGGATCAGAGGTTTCCCTGCTGACCATCATGTGCTACGACCGCTACGTGTCCATCTGCAAACCCCTGCACTACGGGACCCTCCTGGGCAGCAGAGCTTGTGCCCACATGGCAGCAGCTGCCTGGGCCAGTGGCTTTGTCACTGCTTTGCTGCACACGGCCAATACATTTTCCCTGCCCCTGTGCCAAGGCAATGTCCTGGGTCAGTTCTTCTGTGAAATCCCCCAGATCCTCAAGCTCTCCTGCTCCAAATCCTATCTCAGGGAAATTGGGATCATTGCTGTTAGTGTCTGTTTAGCTTTTGGTTGTTTCGTGTTCATTGTTTTCTCCTATGTGCAGATCTTCAGGGCTGTACTGAGGATTCCCTCTGAGCAGGGACGGCACAAAACCTTTTCCACCTGCCTCCCTCACCTGGCTGTGGTCTCCCTGTTTGTTACCACTGGCCTATTTGCCTACCTGAAGCCCCCCTACATCTCCTCCCCATCCCTGGATCTGGCATTGTCAGTTCTGTACTCAGTGGTGCCTCCTGCCCTGAACCCTCTCATCTACAGCCTGAGGAACCAGGAGCTCAAGGCTGCCCTGTGGACACTGATGACTAGAGGATTTAAGAAACTGTAAACTGCTGGTCAATTTCTGCAAATCACTTGTAATAAAAGCCATTTTGGTAATTCGCATTGGTTTCATTTTGGAGGTTACTGTGTTTGTTTTACTTTTTTACTGTAATCCAAGAAGAAATTGCATTGTTCATGCTATTTCTCATTTTCTTTCTCTCCACCTTCTCAGTGGCCACAGACTGTGTAAATAAGGTGCTGTGTTCTTGGTGGTTTTAAACGAACTAAAGGATCTCTCTTCCAGCAGAGTTTTCTCGAGAGATGCCCCTTCTATTCACTTCTCTGGAGCTGCAGCAGCATTGTCTGTGTGCAGAGCTTGGGGCAGATCAGTGCTGGCACAGCAGCTGTGCCCAGCAGCAGCAGCATTTGGTGGCTCCTGTGCCACTGCCCCACTGCCCTCCTGGCCCTCGTGTTGATGCAGGGCCTGAGTGCTCTCGGGGCCGGGCACAGCCCTGGGGGTGGCAGTGCCGGGGCTGCAGCAGGGACAGGCCATGGGCACTGCTGGGGCAGCGCTGATGCCTCAGGGCAGGACCTGGGGGCTCCAGGCTCCTTGGCCAGGCTCTCTCCACAACACTTGGCCAGACCAATGCTGAGCACAGAAAAGCTCCGGGAGCAGCCCCAGGCTGGCTGTGGGCAGGCTGGGGGCAAACAGCATGGCTGGTGCTCTGCAAGCTCCCTGCAAGGAGGACACCCTGGCAAGGAGCAGCAGAGCAGGGGCTGATCCATCCCCACTGCGCTGGACACCCCAGGGCAGCGTCCCAGAGCGTCCTCATGCACCTGCCAACAACATCCCCCCTCTGCAGCCCTGGCCTCTCCCCCAGCTCACACAGGAGCTGCATCCTTGCAGGCACACACATGGCAACACTGGCTCAGGAGCCCCTGTTTGCATTGCACACAGCAGGCTCAGCACCCCCATGGTGCTGCTGTGGGGACATGGAGCTGAGTCAGCACAAATGCCATCAGCCCCTGGGGCCAGCAAGGGCTGGGGGACGGCAGAGAAACCACTCAGCTTTGTCATGGCCTCTGAAGTCAGCCAGGAAGTTTGTTCCCATGAGCTGTGAGTTTCCTGTCCCACTGCAGATGTTGTGCTCAGATCCAGGGGAGCCTAGCAGCCTCCTCCAAACTGCCCTGAGCATTTCCTTGGCTTCACCTTTGCTTTCTTTACTCTTTCTTTGTGCAGATTTCTTCCTCTTGTCCACCCTATCACCTCCCCTGCAAACAGCCCATCACTGTTCGCAATTTCTTCTCTGGCCCCACTCCTCATTTCAGTTCCTGAGTTGGCACCCAGGTAACATCCCCTGGGGAGCAGGATCATCCTCCAAGTGCTTCAGGATTTGTCTGCAGGGTCCTGCAGTGCCTCGTGCTGCTCCCTTGCCAGAGGCTCCACAGGCCAGGGGGGCACATCTGGGCTGCTGTGTCGGGCTCTGGGGCTCCCTGTTGTGGGCAATGAGGAGGGGCTGGAGAGGCTCTGCAGGACTGACAGGATGGGCTTTGGGGCTGTGTGGAGAAGCTGAGGGACCTGGGCTGCTGGACCTTGTGAAGAGGAGGCCCAGGGCTCATCCTGCAACTGGTCCAGGGGTCGTTTCAGAGAATCACACAGTCAGAAAAGCTGGAAAAGTCATTGGAGATAATCATGTCACACCTGTGCCCTGACACTACCATGATTCCCTGAGCCTCCTCTTCTCCAGGATCAACAACCTCAGCTCCCTTAGCCACTCCTCACAGGACTTGTGTTCCACACCCCTCACCAGCCTTGTTGCACTTCTCTGGACACGCTCCAGATCCTCCATGTCCTTCCTAAATTGGGGGGCCCAGAACTGGACACAGCACTCGAGGTGCTGCCCAAGCAGTGCTGAGCACAGGTGAAGGATCACTGCCCTGCTCATGCTGGCCACACCATTCCTGATCCAGGCCAGGTGCCATTGGTCTTCTTGGCCATCCGGGCACACTGCTGGCTCATGTCCAGCCTTCTGTCCATCAGTGTCCCCAGGTCCCATTCTGCCTGGTTGCTGTCCAGCCACTCTGTCCCCAGCATGGAGCACTGCAGGGGTTGTTGTGGCCAAAGTTCAGGACCCAGCATTTGGTCTTGTTAAACCTCTCCTTCTTGGATTTAGGGTCTGGATCCAGCCTGTCCAGGCCTGTGTACAGAGCCCTCCTACCTTCCAGCAGATCCATACTCCCACCCAGCTTAATGTCAACACGGTTCCATAAGGCCCGAGGGTGTCATAATTTCATGAGGCCTCCCAGTTTTTGGTTCCATGGAGCCCCTGGGTGTCACAAAGTCTCTTAGACCCTTGTGCCCCACAGTGTCACAATGGCGCCTTGGTCACCCCAAGGCCCTGGAGTATCATAATGGCCTCTTGGTCCCATAGGCCACCATAGCGTCAAAATTGTTTCCTTCAGTCCATGAGTCCCTCTAGTGTCACAATGGCCTCTTAGTTATACGAGGTCCAGCAGTGTCACAGTGGTCTCCTTGTTTCCAAAAGGACAAAAATTGTCACAACTGTCTTCTTGATTTCATAAGGCCCCATGGAGCCACAGGGGCCCCCGAATTCCATAAAGCTCCACAGTGCCACAATGGACTCCTTGTTTGCACGGTGTAACAATGGACCCCTGGTGACACAAAATCCTGCAGTGTCACAATGGATTCTTGGTGCCATGACACCCTGCAGTGTCAGTGTCACAGTGGAGTCTGAGTCCCTCTGCAGAGCCCTCCTACCTTCCAGCACATCCACACTCACACCCAGCTTGGTGCCATCTGCACATTTGCTGATGCTGCACTCAATGCCCTCATCCAGATCATCAATGCACATATTGAAATCCACGCTGGCTGCCTCTGATCCCTCAGCCATCCTGTAGGTGCCCTGTGATGGCACTCAAGGTGATCTGTTCCATCACCTCACCAGGCACCCAGGTCAGGCTGACAGGCCTGCACTTCCCCACATCCTCCTTCCAGCCCTTCTTGGGCATGGGCTCACATTGGCACCTCCAGTCCTCTGGCACCTCCCTGCTGAGCCAGCACTGATGAGAAATGATGGAGAGCAGCTTGGGGAGCTCATCCAGCAGCTCCCTCATCCCCCTAGGATGGATCCCATCTGGTCCCAGAGACACCTGTGAGCATCTGAGTGGCTCAGCAGGTCCCCAGCTGCTTCCTCCTGGATTACAGGGGTCTGTTCTGCTCCCTGTCCCCATCTACCAGCTCAGGAGAACACTTGTCCTGAGGACAACTTGTCTTATTGTTGAAAACTGAGGCAAAAAAGGTTGAATACTTCAGCCTTTTTTTCATCTTTGGTAGCCATATCCCCCCCCATAAGGAATGGAGATTTTCCTTGTCCCTCCTTTAGCCATTAATGATTTTATAAAATCATTTTTGTTATTCTTCACAGAAGCAGCGAAGTTAACTCCTGATTTGAGCTTTCACATCTGATTTTCTTTCTGCATGACCTAACAACTTCTTTAAACATTTCCTGAGTTGCCTGCCCCTCTCTCCAAAGGTAATGCACCTTATTTTCTCCCTGAGTTCCTGGTAAAAGCTCCTTGCCTAGCCAGACCAGTTATTTTCCTCGCTAGCTCACTTTCCTCTCTGAGGAAAGTGAAAGACAGGCTGCCTCTGCTCCTTCAAGATTCTTTTCTTGAAGTGCCTCCATTCTTCCTGGAATCCTTTAAGAGCTATTTCCTCTAAAAAAATCAGCTGAATTATCCCCAAATCTTCATTCTGAATAGGCCAAAGTCTGCTCTCTGTAGGTCCAGTGTAGAAGTTTTGTTGATTCTCCACCTTCTTTCACAGAGTATTAAAAAACTGCATTATTTCATGGTCACTGTACCCCAGGCAGCCTCTGAGCACCACATCTCCCTCCAGCCCTGCTCTGTTTGTGAACAGCAGGAGACAGAGCTTTCCTTGCAATTAAGAAGAGAAGGAATTTTGGATTCAATAAAGGGCATATTATTTTTATTTTTCAGTTGAGAGAAGGGCCGACTGGAGCATTCCTTAAGTGATCTTGATGCTGAATGTCTCCTTAGGAGGTCTGGGCATGCAGAACAATGAGCCCCTTGCAGGCCAACCCTGTTTGGACAACCTGCTTCTCACCCCCAGCCTCACCATATGTCACATTGCCTATGTGGGACTGACATCCTAAAACATAAAAACCCCCTATAAATTTATTATTAATATTGTAATTTAATTAAATAATTAAAATATAATTATGCTTTTATTTTTATAATGCTATTATTCTTTTTTATACATGATTTTTATATTTATATGAAAAAATCGATACAATTTTAGCAACCAGAAAAATTAATGTTCATTGGTTCTAAGTAACACGATTCCCTTCATGAATTAATTGACCACTATCGGCCATTGATTTCTCCCTGTTTATGATAATTAGTCCTATTTTAATCTCTTTCTCATCTTTTTAATAATTTTCAGAGACAGGATAAAACGGGGCCACTTTGGGATCCATGAAGACATTTCTGGGGTACATTTCAGGAAATTTTGGGTCTGGGGAGGAAATTTAGAGAGAACTTGAGGGTCTGGAGGACACTTCAGGGAGCCAGGTGGTCACTTAAGGATTCTGAGAGAAACTTCGGGGTCCGGGGGAGCTCTTGGGGGTCCAGGGGGGCACTTGAGGGTCAAGGAGGAGAATCTGGGGCCATTCGGGGTCCAGGGGGGCACTTGGGGGGCTCTAACGGGGCTCTCCGGGGCGCGGGGGATGATGGGAGTTGTAGGCACAGGTATAATGTGGTTCAATGGGGCTGCAGAGCATCATGGGAGTTGTAGGTGCAGCTACAATGTCTCTCTGTTGTGCGCGGTGCATGATGGGAGGTGAAGTCATGGCTGTAATAGCACTCTATGGGAACCATGGAGCATGATGGGAGCTGTAGTCCGGGAAGTGGCTCAGCTGAGGCGTTTGGGGGTCCGGGAGGGCACCTGGGGGACACTTTTGCATCAGAGCCGCCACTCGAGATCCTCAGGAGGGAATGTGAACGGTTTGGGAGCACTTGGGGGGAGCTTGGGGAGCTCTAACCGGGCTCTTTAGGGCACAGGGCACAGCAGGATTTTTAGGTACGGAACTGTGTTATGAGGGACTCTGAGGCCGTGGGGGATGACAGGAGATGAATTCCCAGAAGTGACTGTAACGGGAATCTGTGGGATTGTGAGCATTCAGGAGATCTGGGGAAACTTTTAGGGGGTCTCAAGTGTGCTGAGGAGTGTGCTCGAGTACTGAGGGGGCACTTCAGAGTCCTGGAGGGTCTGGGGGACACTTAAGGGACATGTGGGGGATGGATACCGGGGTTCTGTGGGGCGTGGGACATGAGAGGCGTTGTAGTCCCGGCTCCAATCAAGCTCTGTCAATACCAGGATGTCCCTGTATTTTTAAGTGCACCCCACAGTCCATCCCAGTCCACCCAGATTCCCCCTCAGCACTTCCCATCTTCCCATGTAGTCCCAGTGTTCCCCAGTATATCCCAGTGTGTCTCTGTGTATCCCCACATTCCATCCCAGCCCACCCAGATTCCCTGACAGCATTCTCCGTGTCCCCAGTATGTCCCAGTCCTCCCCAGTATCACTCTGTGTCCCATTGTCTCCCATAGCATTCCCAGTGTTATCCAGTATATCCCAGTGCTCCCCAGTGTTTCCAAGCAAACTTGAACTTCTCCCGGTTTTCGTGGCACCCAAACCCAGCAGTGGGGTCAGTGCAGTGTCCATGGCCGCAGCCCCTGGCAGTGGCCCAGGGCAGGTTGGGATGATGATCCACCCTCACAGCTGGCCCAGGGCAGCTCTGCAGTGGTTTTGGTGGTACCTTGGGCTGGCACACACCTGAGGAGTGTGTCTGTTTGCAGTGGGGAACATTAAGAGTTTTAGATTGCGTCAAAAAAAAAAAAAATAGAAAACTCCTCTTTAGCAGACTTCTTGAGGAAAGACCGTGGATCAATATCAATCACAGAATGCTGCAATCACCTCTGCTCTAAAGAGAACAGTAATAAAAAACACCCTTGAAAATAGGAATGGATATTTCTAAGAAGCTCTTTGAAATATTTCTCCATATCTGGAGTTGAAAACCTTCCTAATGAACTGCACTAGACCAGAGGGAAATCAAAGCAGAGCCGTTGTTTGTCAGGACTTGCTTGATCCCAATGAGCCCCGTGGTGCATTTGGTGCTGCCAAGTAGCTTCAAATAATATTTTGAAATACTGGCTCTCTCTGCAGTGATGCCTTTGCCAGGAGCCTGGCCCAGCTCAGCAGCACAGACACAGCACAAGGATTTTAATGACCCTTTTGGGGCTTGGGGCTGAGAGGGAGTTGAAGAAACCTCTCAAGAATTCAAAGTCAGATTCAAACTCCAAAGTTTCTCTTAATTTTAGTGAGTCACACTGATAAACATGAAGGAGAATGTTTCCCAAGGGTGGAATTAAAACAAAAAATTGATGGCAGTGATGTCAGGTTGCAAAAAAGAGGGTAAAGGATGAAAAGAAACCTCTCAAAATTCAAAGTCAGATTCCATGTCCAAAGTTTCCTGAAGTTCTAATGGGCCCCAGTGTGGGACATGATTAAGTGTCCCCAGGTGTGGGTTCATTCTTTTTATGTTATATTTTTAAAGTGTGGGATTATTGTTTTTAATATATATTTTTTAAGTATGGGATTACTGATTTTATGTTACTTTTTTGTGGGGATTTTTTCTTCTTCCAAAAGAAGCAGAGAGACAGGACTTCTGAGTTGCTTTAGAAAGTTTGGTTTATTTTTTTATTTTCTATCCAGGCAGAAAGGGTAAGTTTCTCTTAGAGATGGTCACAGCGTGATAAGAATTATATTTTTAGCTGAAAAAATATTTCATGCATAATACACAATGAGAAATAAAAGACACATATGATCAGAAGAATATCTGAGTTTTTCAGAGGATGAGAGCCTCATTGATGTTCCAGTAGTCAAACCTGTTTAAATACTTTCTCCAGGGCTTCCTTGAGATCAGCGGTGACACCAGAGGCCAAGGCCAGGCAGAGCTCTCTGTCCTGTCCTGGCAGCTTTTGTCTGGGAGAACCCTTGCATATAGAGAATTTTTCAGGGGGAAGTATCAGTTTTGGCTGTGGGCATCTGGTAGGACAGATGGTTCTTTTCCACAGGAAGAAAAGCACGGGGCACAAATTCTCCAGGGGCTTATGAGAGGCAGCCTTCAACATTCCAAATTCAGATAGCCCAGTCAGGAGGGCCCTGGGAAGTGAAACCAGTCAGATCAGTTCCATCTCCCTCTGGTTCCATGGGGCCCCTCAGTGTCACAATGTTCTCTTTGCTTCTGCAGTGTCACAATGGCCCCTTGCTTCCATGAGGCCCTGCAGGGTCACAATTGCCCTTTGGTTCCCCACAGTGTCACAATGGTCTCCATGATTCCATGGGGCCTTGCAATGCCACAATGGTCTCTATGAATCCACGGTGCCCTGCAGGATCACAACGGCCCTTGGGCTGCACCAGGCCCTGTAATGCAACAATGGCCTCTTGGTTCCACAAAGCCCTGCTGCTTCACACCGGCCCCTTGGCACCATGGGGCCCAGCAGGGCCACAGTGATGTCCTCGGTTCCACAGGGTCCACACAATTTCACAATATCCCGTTAATTTCAGAAGGCCCCACAGTGTCACCATGGTCTCCACAGGAAGGAAACCATGGAGCCTCAGTGTTTCAGGGGCTGATGAACTGCAGTCACCAGGAGCCAAGGCCAGGCAAACCTGTAACGGCTTTTTCCCGGCCTATACAGAGTCTTTCACCCTCCACCGGTCTAGCTCAGGTGTTGGGGTGATATTCCTCTGGGCCTTAGCCACAGAGACGTAGATAAGATATCAAAAGAGGCTCTTTCCCCTGATAAAGTTACAGGTTTATTTCTCGTGGGTAGTGAGTGAAAAGGGAAGGGAAAAGAGCGGGGGAAGAGAGAGAAAAGAGGGGGAAGAACAGGGTAAAAGCGTGGGGGGGGAAAAGAGAACGGGGGAAGAGAAAAAAGGGGAAAAAAGAAAGAGCGGGATAAGAGATCTGGGGAAAAAAGAGATGCGGGAAAAGAGAGGGGGGGAAAAAAGAGAGAACGGGATAAGAGAGGGGGGAAAAATGAGAACGGGATAAGAGAGCGAGGTCAGCAGGTCCTGACCTTTTCTAGGGTCTGGAAAGGGGGGGCGGGGAGAAATTGGATCCCAGCCAGCTCTGTGTGGCCAGGAGGGGAGAGGGACCAAGATACAGGGCACAGTAGGGGTCACGGGATGTACCATTTACAATGTATCTAGGGAACGCAACATCTCCCCGTTTTTTGTTTAACAAAGTTGAAAGAAGGATATTGGTATCATTCAAATTACGATTTTGCCCACCACTTGTAGCTGGCGGGAGGGTTAGATTGTTTCAAGTCTTTCATTTCTATGTGATTGACTACTGAGGTAGAGGGAATGAGGCTATGAATAGCCTTGAAAACCAAGTGATGTAGGATCCCGAATGCCATTATTACAAGGAAAAGAATAACAAAAATTAACACAATTGTTTTGACTATAGATGTCCACCACCCTGTGAGTCCCCAGCCTTTGAACAGTCCATTGAACCAATCTTCAGATTCTTGCTTCACTTGTCCAATTAAGTTGTTCATGTTTCGGAGGGCAGCATGGATGTTAGGAGCTTTCAAGGTCAGGTCCATACAGCAAAGTCCTTCAAATTCCTGGCACTCATGTCCGTGTAGTAGCAAGAGAAAATCTATTTTCTTGTTGGAGCGTCTGTGCCAGGGTCACCCAGACGTTCTGACGTGGCTGAGGGACAATCCATGCAGCTGCTAGACTGTTCAGTGTTAGCAGGAAGACAGCTTGGATGGGGTTCATCACGGGACTGAGAGAAGAGAAGGTTTTCTCTAGAAGGAAAAACAAACATTATAAAACCTATTAAAAGTCTCTATTTGCCGGAATGCCACCTTCTATGAGGATTTCTTTTCCTTTTTTCCGTCGGCGTCTTCTTTTTGAAGCCACTGCTACCTGCTCCTCGTTCTCCTCAGTTGGAGCAGGATGTTTGGGAACAAATGGTTTCACCCACTTTTGGGGAATCCACCGAGGGCCTGAGGGAGTGGATACACATGCATAGCCACGCCCCCAGGTAACAAGTTCATAGGGGCCTTTGATTTCCCAGGTTTCTGGGTCCCTAATCAAAACTGGAGGATGTTGGGATAACTTGAATTGTTTGCTACTGTTAAAGTGACGTACCACAGGTGGACTCATGTTTTCAAATGAACAATTTAGGAAATTGATAGTAAACATGGCTTTGCAGAGCTTCTGCTGTGGAGACATCCACACAGTTGAACTGCTCTGTTTAGCCAAAACCTGCTTGAGCATCTGATTGGCTCGCTCAACTACACCTTGGCCTGTGGGGGAGTGGGAGGTGCCAGTTTTATGTTCCACTCCCCACTGCTGGACGAATTCCAGGAACTCCTTGGACTTATACGCTGCGCCCTGATCAGTTTTGATTTCCTTAGGGATCCCCAACACTGAAAAGGCTTGCACTAGGTGTTGTTTAGCATGCATAGCCCTTTCTCCTGCATGGGCAGAGGCATAGACTGCGCCTGAATATGTGTCAATGCTTACATGAACATATTTGAGGCCACCAAAACTAGGAATGTGTGTGATGTCTGTTTGCCATACCTCACAACTGCCAAGACCTCGGGGGTTTACCCCCATGCCCATTGAGGGCATGGTGTGCAGCTGACAGTTGGGACAGGTGGCCACAATGGCTCGAGCCTGACTCCGTGTTAGCTGGAACTGATGCATTAGACCTGGTGTATTCTGGTGATACTGCTGGTGGCTCAGCTTTGCCTGTTGGAAGATGTCAGGAAGGCGTGCTTGTTCTGCTGGGGTTGCAAGGGAGTCTGCCTGACGGTTCCCTTCTGCAATTTCGCCTGGCAAATCTGTGTGTGATCTCACATGCATCACATAGAATGGATGTTCTCTATGAGAAATCAAATAAATTAGTTTGGAAAGCAACCTGAAAAGCTGCTCATTTTCGATGTTTCTGAGCACTGCCTGCTCTGCCCTGGACACTATCCCCGCTACATAGGCTGAGTCTGTCACCAAGTTTATTGGCTCTGAGAACTTTTCAAAGGCTCTCACGACTGCTGCCAATTCAGCTACCTGGGGTGACCCTTCCACAAACTCAACATCAGCTTCCCAATGCTGAGTCTGAGGATCTCTCCAAGTCATCACCGACTTGTGGGATGCCCCAGATGCATCTGTGAACACTGTGAGAGCTTTGAGTGGTCTCCTACTCCTCTTCTCACGAGGAATGAGGTGGAATTCCTCATTAAACAGCTTGTGAGACGGGGCATGGACTGATATTTGTCCTCTGTAGCTGTCCAGGGCTAATTGGAGACTGGCATTGCTCTGGAGCAAATGCTCAAACATCTCTTTAGTCAATTTGTCAGGAGAGTTCTTTCCCTCCTCAGACAATTTAACAGGGAGGTGAATACATGTGAAGTCACAGCCAGCCAGTTCATACAGTCTGATCCTTGCTTTTCAAATCAGTTGTGCTATTAACTCTTGTGGCTTAGTGATAGTTTTGGATCTCTGGTGGGAGAGGAAGACCCACTCTATGATTAAGAGTGACTCTCTCTGCTCCTTGATCCATTGGAATATTAACCCGTGTAAGTGTGGCAGTTTTCCTAGGATAATGAATTTGAAGGGCAGCTCGGGTTGGTAACGGTGAGCTTGCCTCTCTCCTAAGGTCTTTTGTACCTTTTCGATTGCAGTCTTTGCCTCTGGGGTCAGTTCCCTGGGAGAAAGCAGCTCTCTGTCCCCTTTCAATAAATTGAAGAGAGGTTCTAGGTCCTCATTAGTGAGGCTTAGCCAGGGCCTAACCCAATTCAATGACCCACACAGGGAATGGAGATCTGCTAAGGTTTTTGGATTACAATTAATTTCCAATTTCTGCGGAACAATGGTCCGTGCAGTAATTTCCAGGCCCAGGTACTTCCAAGGTGGCATCCTTTGGACTTTGTCCTCCTGCAATTCAAATCCAGCAGAGGTTAAAACTTTAACCACTAGGTCAAGTGTGTCCTGGAGTAGAGAGTTATCGGGTGCACACACTAGCACATCATCCATGTAATGCAGGATGATGGCCTCCCCTCTCTGGGCACGCACCTGGGACAGCAATGAAACCACATACCACTGGCAGATGGAGGGACTACATTTCATTCCCTGTGGCAGAACTCTCCAGTGGTAACGCTTCATTGGGGCCTCTCGATTGATGGTAGGAACCGAGAAGGCAAACCGTGGGGCATCCTCTGGGTGTAGGGGGATATGGAAGAAACAATCCTTGATGTCTAGAACAGCCAATTGCCAATCTCTGGGAAGCATTGTTGGAGAAGGCATTCCAGGTTGGAGAGAACCCATGTCTTCAATTACTTTGTTTATTTCCCGGAGGTGGTGGAGCAGCCTCCACTTGTCTTTCCCTGGTTTCTTTACCACAAAAATCGGGAAATTCCACGCACTTGTGGTCTCTTCTATGTGGCCTTTAGCCAATTGTTCCTCCACAAGCTCCTCAAGCGCCCTGAGCTTCTCCTTACTCATGGGCCACTGTGCTAACCACTTTGGGGTATCATCTAGCCATTTTAACTTTTGGGTAGGGCGCCCCACAGTGGCCGCTTCTAAAAATCCCGAGGAGTTTTAGGGATAATTAATTTTACCCCCCACTGTGACATGGTGTCTCTCCCCCATAGAGGGCATTTATAATCTGTAACAAATGGACGGATGCTAGCCAATTTTCCATCCGGCCCCTCAATTTGTACGATGCTTTTTGATATTTTTGCCAATTTTACTCCTCCTACACCCTGGATTCTGCCTGCCACAGGCTGAAGTTCCCAATGTGACGGCCACATCCTTTCAGGTATGATAGTCACATCAGCACCCGTGTCCAGTACCCCCTCCACATGGAGGTGATCTGATCCACGGGTTAGGTTACATGCCAGAGAGGGCTTGTCCTCACCCACCACTTCTGCCCAGTAGACTTCAGGTGATTTTCCATCTACTGGGACCTCCTGTGGAACAGGAATGGCCTGGGCAAGGATTTGTCCCTCAGCCAGGTAATATGGTGGTAGAGGACATCGTGCCAGGAGAATGAGGCTAGTTATGCTTCCCTTGATGGTCATGGGAACCACCTCAATCTCTAGGGGTGTGTGTGCTGTGTCACCGACAACAAAGTACTCACTGTCCAGTTTCATGTGGTTTAACGTCACGTCCTGTGTACTGTTAGGTAAGTCCACTGTTATGACTGTCCAATCAGGTGACCTGAAATGAAAACCTCTGGTAGTCACAAGCCTAAAACGGCCTAGTGGCTTCCAAACCTTGTTAACTGAACATTTGATATTTTCATTGACATACATCCCCACACCCTCTATCCCATCCTCCCCCTTTTTGTTTTTGAAGAGAGAGTCTTTTGCGAGTGTGGAGCCCGCAGTATTTATAGCCGAGCGCGCTATGGTGTTAATGGCGGGTACGCGCTGTAAAGTTAGTTTTTTTGTTTGTTGGTTTTCTTCTGTTTCTGGTTGTGTGGACAGTCCCTGGCGAAGTGTCCTGGCTGCTTGCACTGGAAGCAGATGATGTGCTGCAGTTGCTCTGGTGACATTGGTTGCTTCTTGGCTTCTGGTGTCACAGCTGCCATGGTTCTTGGGTGTGCCAGTCCTGGATTTCTTTCGTGTCCACTGAACAGTTCTGCTTTTCTGGCGCAAGCTTCAATCATCTGTGCTAAGTTAGGTGCTGGATCCAGGGGAAGGCCAAGGATAACCCTACGGCAGGTTTCATTAGCATTCCTCTGAGCCATTTCTTTAATTAATTCAGCTTGTAATACTGGATCAGACACTTGTCTTTCTACTTGCATACGAAGGCGGTCCACAAACTGTAAGAAACTCTCAGAAGTAAACTGTTTAATGTTAATATAACTGCCTTTAGTATCTACTGTTGGTAATTGATTAAAGGCTTTTTCTGCAGCATTGCATATCTTATCTAAGACAGACTTAGATAGTACTCTAGTTTGGTTTTCAGGGCAATGCCAATCTTTCTCCCCACATAGGTGTTCATATGTGATATCATTATTATCAGCATCCTTTGCATTATCTGAGCTTTTTAAAAGCTCTTGTAAAAGTACTTTTAAAGATCTTTTCCATAGGCTTTCCCATAGATCATATTCGGAAGGAGTTAACAGACACCGGAAAAGCTCTTTGATATCATATGGAACCATTTCGTTTGAATTAAAAGTGGCTCTCATTATGCCTTTAAAGATTTCACTATTCCTACCGAATTCTCTTTGTACTTTACAAATTTCTTTTTTATCTTGGTAGGACAAAAGCTGATAACTTCTTTTTCCGTTTCTCTTACCAAGATAAACTACAGGAGCAACTGATGGTACATACTCTTTCTCCTGGTGCTGACTTTCAGGTTTGGGCATCCCCCCCGCACCCGGCCCGGGAGGCTGCCCACCCCCCCCCCACCACGGGAGCACCATCCATCCCCCAGGGGCTGTGGGCCGATCCCTCCCCACCCCCACCCCCTCCGGCACTGAACCCAGCAGGGGCTACATTGACCTCCCCCACCCCGCAGCAGCTTGGAGGGAAGGAATGTGAAACCGGAGAGGGGGAGGGGTGGTGGAATTCAGGATTGCAACACCTGTGGGCGGGGTCGCCAGGTACCAGGCAGGACAGGGTCTTGGAGGGGGGAGGGGGCGGTGGAGCCGAGGGCAGGGATGAGTTATGGGAGGGGACAGGCTTAGGGGCTGGGACCGGAGGGTAAAGGGGGTTGTGGGATGAAAGAGGAAACACGTGGCTGCCACCATATCGGCCCTCCCCCACTCCCTGAATCGCATGTCCAATGCTATCTGGGACCCCAATCCTGACCTGTCCAGATACGGCCACGTATTCGTGGCCCGCGGGGGAAGGGAACAAGGAAGGAGAGCTGATAATTTTAGAAAAATCGTCAGAACTGGGGAGGATTTGGGGGTTTAGAACAGTTACAGCCGTGCTGAGCATGCTGCATTTCCAAGGGAGACCCTAGGGTGCTTTCCAGGTTATGGTTATAGGGTTTTTTGGAAAGGGAAAGTGAGCTTGAATCATTTTGCTGCTGCTGTCTGTTGTTTTCTGTCTGAATTAAAACTTTCCGAATTTGTAAGAATATCGGAAGGAATACAAAGGCAGTTTTATCTCCATTTTCTACTTTTAAAGTTAATAAATCTCCTATTTCATCCCAAAATGAAATCGAATTTATATTTTGCAATTCAAGGTCAGATTTTTGAACAGACAGCCAGCTGGCAAAACGAGCTAGTTTTTTATTAGATATTAAAACATTTCCTGAACTTAATATTTCTTTGAGTTGTTTTGTTATACTCTTTTGTAAGGCAGATTGCTGTATCCCCATAGTGTTAGCAATTTGCACTATATCTACCCCAGTACAGTTAAAACACAGGAAAGGAGTTAGTTGTTAAGACGTGCTAGTTACACTACGGTTTTCAGGCTTTACTAGATGCGGAACCGATGTGAATTTCGCCGTTTTTCGTCAGCAAAACCTATGTGGCGCCCGCACCGCTGTAGGGACCAACCCCGCCGCAACAACCCGTAAAAACCGCAAAAACTGCAAAAACTCCCTGTGTCGCAGCTTTGAAACCGATCAAAGCTGCCTGCCTGCCGCGCCGCGCCTGAGGTGGCCGCGTCCAGCCCTCCCCCCAGCCCCCGCGCCGCACCACGTGGCCACGAGCTGCTGAGCCGCGCGCACGCTGCAAACACACCCGCGCCGCCTCTCCTCCCGAGAACGGCTTCGGGCCGGCAAAATGCCACCGGTGAGACCCCCCCGTGGAGCTCCGGGAACCCCCGCCGCAAAGGGACGCTTAACTCACCTTTTCTCTTGCAGGCAGAGACTTCTGTGTACACGGTAGTGGATCCACGTCCAGAACCGACCTGTCTGGGACTGACAGGCTGCCAGTTCGTGCTGAAAAGTCTTCGAACTGCACAAAATGCAGCTTAAAGAAATTTGAGCTAGTTGATCAGCTCCTATGCTGGTCGAATCCCGAAATTAGGAGTCACAGCTAAACGTGGGTGCTTTATAGAAACCACGCACGTGGAGCGCCAACTGTAAAGGCTTTTTCCTCGGCCTAAACAGAGTCTTTCACCCTCCTCCGGTCTAGCTCAGGTGTTAGGGTGATATTCCCCTGGGCCTTAGCCACAGAGACGTAGATAAGATATCAAAAGAGGCTCTTTCCCCTGATAAAGTTACAGGTTTATTTCTCGTGGGTAGTGAGTGAAAAGGGAAGGGAAAAGAGCGGGGGAAGAGAGAGAAAAGAGGGGGAAGGACAGGGTAAAAGCGTGGGGGGGGGAAAAGAGAACGGGGGAAGAGAAAAAGCGCGGGGGAAGAGAGTGGGGGGGAAAAAAGAAAGAGCGGGATAAGAGAGCTTGGGGGAAAAAGAGAGAACGGGATAAGAGAGCGAGGTCAGCGGGTCCTGACCTTTTCTAGGGTCTGGAAAGGGGGCGCGGGGAGAAATTGGATCCCAGCCAGCTCTGTGTGGCCAGGAGGGGAGAGGGACCAAGATACAGGGCACAGCAGGGGTCACGGGATGTACCATTTACAATGTATCTAGGAAACGCAACACTGGGTGTGCCCATAAGAGCAGAGTTGGGCAAGGTGACTGTGGTTAAATCCCTCAGGGGATCAAGTGAATGCCAAGTGTCTGTCACTGTCCCTCCTTACTCAGAAAACAAGAGAAAATATGGTGAAAAAATTGTGGGTCACCTTAAAAATAGATTAATGTTAGGAGGACTAAAAAACAAAGGTCAAATGCAGAAGCAAGGAAGATCAAGGGGATACAAGAATTCAGCACAAGAATTCAGCACATATAGTGGTTGCTTTGGAAGACAAATGTATTAATACAGAAAATCCAGACACCCTCTTGTCCCCCTCTTTTCCCTGCTGATCAGGACATCCCATGGAATGGAAGATCCCTTGGGTCAATCCAGCTATCCCATCCCATCCCATCCCATCCCATCCCATCCCATCCCATCCCATCCCATCCCATCCCATCCCATCCCATCCCATCCCATCCCTCTGTCCCCAGGAATACTTGTCCACCCCCAGGACATTGGTTGGGGGGTTGCAGAGATGCTTCATGTGGGGCCAGCCCTGCTCAGGAGCAGCCAAAGTCTCGGGCTGGGACCAAACCCACTCCAGCCACGAGAGGCAAGCACAGCAGGACAGGGGCTGCTCTGGGCAAAGGGAACTCCATCCCAGCCACACCCAGACCAAGGGGGCTCAGGGGGCTCTTCCCACCTCTGTTATTCCATCATTCAATGAATCTTTTCCTTGGAGAGCTCTTTGAAGGCAGAATTGGCAGAGGCGCAGCAGCAGAGCTATAAAATGCACCAGTACAAACACAGCAGCTCCAGTGAGGAATGAACCCTCCCAGGGCAGTGCTGTGGCAGGAGAAGCAGCCAGGAGGAGGAGGATGGGCTCAGTGCATGTGTGTGTGTCCCAAGGCACAGAGGGTGAGGGTGGGCAGAGGTCAGGGCAGGGCTGGCAATGGCAGGGCAGGGACAGCGAGATGGGAGTGTGCAGCCTGCAGGGACACAGCAGCAGCTGTGGGACAGCACAGGACAAGCTGTGCTGGACATGGCCAAGGGCCCTGGCAGGGCTGGCAGTGCCCAGGAGAAGTCAAGTCTTGGTGCCCTGGGGCACAGCAGGGTCTGTGCCACCAAGGGCTGGGAGGAGACACCTTGTCCTGAGCCACTGGGGCCTCCTGGCACAGCCCCAGCAAGGCTGGCCACTGTCACCCCTTGTCCTGCCCTCAGCATCCCCCCACATCCCAGTGGCCTCAGGGATGTGCTGGGACGAGTCCCTGGGGAGCCTTGGTCAGGAATGGCCCTGGGGGCTCCTTCATGCTCCCAGGGACTGCAGGTTTTTCCAAGGACTTTGGGTTTTCCTTTTGCCTTGGATTCTGTGAGAGTTTTGTGCAATCAGGGCTTCCAATTTTCTCCTCCAAGAGTCCAGGAGGAGCCTGTGTTGGTGATGGACCTCAGTGGGACTGACACTGAAACTGCATGAAAAACAGGAACTCCCCAACAACATCTTCTCAGTGTTACGGAATTTAGGCATTGCTTTCTTCTGGCCAGGATGTTTTTGTGCCCAGCATTTGAAATAGAAATCATTCCATCCACACATGCCTGGCTTGGGCAGTGAAAATCATTCCGTCATACATGGTTCTTTACTAGTGTTTTCACATATTTATACAGACAAAACCCAAAGAAATTCATATTCATTGATCTTAAATTACACAATTCTTAGTATTCAATCTCCTGTTGCTTATTGATCCCTTTGCCCTTGGAGTGAATTAGGCCCTCATTTGATTCTCTTACCAATCTTTTCCCAGACCAGGTGTCTCCAACCACACTGGGGGTGATGTTCATTAATGTTCATTTACCTCCTCTGTATCTTCTGGCTACTCCCAATCTGTAGATGTTAAACTCATCAGGCCTCACCCAACCTTGGTGAACCGAGTCTTTTGAAGAGAAACTTCAATTCCCCTCCTCCTGGGCAAATGCGAACAAAATCCTGACTGAAGTTCCATTAAAAAATTTAAATTTGTATCATTTGCAGCAACTCCATTATGTTCCTTAGTGTCCCAATTCTGTCCTTGGTTCCATGAGGGCACACAGTGTCACAACAACCCCTTCATTCCATGAAGCCCTGCAGTGTCACAAAGGTCTCTAAAATTCCATGAAGCCCCACAGTGTCACAAGGTCCCCTTGGTTCCATGTGTCCTGCACTGTTACATGAATCCTGAGCTCCATGGGGTCCTGTAGTGTCACCATGGTCTCCTCAGTTCCATGGTGACACAGTTGCCCAAATGTCTATGGTACCACAACTGCCCCTTTGTCCCACGAGGCCCCACAGTGTCACAATGGCCCCTTGTTTCCATGACAGCTTGTAGTGTCACAATGATCTCCATGATTCCATACAGTCCTGCAGTGTCACAATAAAACTTTTGTCACTGAGGCTCCACAGTGTCACCATGGCCCCTTGGTTCCATGGAGCCCCACGGTGTCACTGTGGTCCCCTTGGCTCCACAAGACCCTTTGGTTCTAGCAGGTCTTGATGTTTCAAAATGCTCTCCATGAGCACCCTGTGTCACAACAGACTCTTGGTTCTGTGAAGTTGTTCAGTGTCACAAAGGCCCCTTGGTTCCATGAGGTTTGGTAGAGTCACAATTCACTCCTTGGTTCCATGAGGCCCTGCTGTGTCACAATGCCCATGGTTCAATCAGTTTCCAAAGTGTCATCACGGTCTCCTTGGATCCACGGGATCTCAATGGTCTCCTCGGTACTTCCCTGCCCCAATGTCTCAAAGGCTCTTTGGTTCCATGAGGTTCCACAGTGTCACAAGGGTCTCCTTGGTTCCATTAGGATACAAGGGCTTTGCATAAATGCTGAGCAACACCAGCTTAACACACCTGGGAACATCTGTCTGCATTCAAAAGAGGGGTTGAAGGTGAGAATGGCACCAGCAGCTTCCATTTGCAACAGAGATCCAGGGAAAGGACAAGGACAGAGAATTCAGCTGAAAGACTCAGAGGATTCACAGAATCACAGAATCCCTAGGTCTGAAGAGACCTTCAAGATCATCTAGTCCATCTCATGCCCTAACACCTCAACTAGACCATGGCACTGAGTGCCATATCCAGGCTTTTTTAAACACATCCAGGGATGGTGTCTCCACCAACTCCCCAGGTAGATCATTCCAGTACTTTATCAACCTTTCTGTAAAAAGCTTTTTCCTAATATCCAACCTATATTTCCTCTGATGCAGTTTAAGACTGTGTCCTCTCATTCTGCCAGTTGCTGCCTTGAGAAGGAGACCAACCCCAACCTGACTACAACCACCATTCAGGGAGTTGTCGAGTGATGAGGTCTCCCGTGAGCCTCCTCTTCTCCAGGATAAACATCCTCAGCTCCCTCAGCCACTCCTCACAGGACTTGTGCTCCACACCTCTCACAAGCCTTGTTGCCCTTCTCTGGACACGCTCCAGCCCCTCCATGTCCTTCCTAAATTGGGGACCCTGAACTGGACACAGCACTCGAGGTGCTGCCCAACCAGTGCTGAGCACAGGGGAAGAATCACTGCCCTGCTCCTGCTGGCCACACCATTCCTGATCCAGGCCAGGAGCCATTGGCCTTCTTGGCCACCTGGGCACACTGCTGGCTCATGTCCAGCCTGCTGTCCATCAGTGCCCCCAGGTCCCTTTCTGCCTGGCTGCTGTCCAGCCACTCTGTCCCCAGCCTGAAGCACTGCAGGGGTTGTTGTGGCCAAAGCACAGGATCTGGCACTTGGTCTTGTTAAAACTCACCTTGTTAGATTTGGGCCCTGGATCCAGCCTGTCCAGGTCCCTCTGCAGAGCCCTCCTCCCCTCCAGCACATCCACACTCACACCCAGCTTGGTGCCATCTGCACATTTGCTGATGCTGCACTCAATGCCCTCATCCAGATCATCAATGCACATATTGAAATCCATGCTGGCTGGCTCTGATCCCTCAGCCATCCTGTAGGTGCCCTGTGATGGCACTCAAGGTGATCTGGTCCATCTCCTCACCAGGCACCCAGGTCAGGCTGACAGGCCTGCACTTCCCCACATCCTCCTTCCAGCCCTTCTTGGGCATGGGCTCCCATTGGCACCTCCAGTCCTCTGGCACCTCCCTGCTGAGCCAGCACTGATGAGAAATGATGGAGAGCAGCTTGGGGAGCTCATCCAGCAGCTCCCTCATCCTCCTAGGATGGATCCCATCTGTTCCCAGAGACACCAGTGAGCATCTGAGTGGCTCAGCAGGTCCCCAGCTGCTTCCTCCTGGATTACAGGGGTCTGTTCTGCTCCCTGTCCCCATCTCCCAGCTCAGGAGAACACTTGTCCTGAGGACAATTTGTCCTATTGTTGAAAACTCAGGCAATGAATGGGTTAAGTACCTCAGCCTTTTCCTCATCTTCAGTTTCTCTATTCTCCACAGCATCCAATAAAGAGCTGAGATTCTCATTGTCTGACGGTTTGCTAATAACTTCTTTATAGAAATATTTTCTATTTTTTTTTTTTTTCACAGAAGTGTCCAGGTTAAGTCCTAATTGAGTTCTCACTTCTCTCATTTTTTTCTGCATGACCTAACAACATCCTTAAACACTTCCTGAGTTGCCTGCACCTTTGTCCAAAGTTGATGCACCCTCTTTTCTCCCTGAGTGCCTGGAAAAAGCTCCATACCCAGCCAGGCAAATCATTTTCCTCACTAGCTCACTTCTGGCACACTGGGACATGCTCCTCCTGCTCATTTATTCTTTCTTTCTTGAAGTGTCTCCATGCTTCTTGGAATGCTTTGTTTTTAAGGACTGTTTACCTTAAAAAAGTCAATTATGCTCAAATCTGTATCCTGAATAGGCTGAATTCTGCTCTCTGTAAGGGCAATGTAGAAATTTTGTTGATGCCTCTCCGTCTTTCACAGAATATTTAAAAACTCAATAATTTCATGGTCACCGTACCCCAAACAGCCTCTGAGCACCACATCTCCCACCAACCCTTCTCTGTTTGTGAACAGCTGGAGACAGAGCTTTCCTGGGCGGTGGGAGTGTTACCAAAAATTCAGTAAAATAAAATACTCCCAATCACCAATATAGCATTAAAAAGCAGCATTCTTTATTTGGCTGGATACACAGGGGACACCTCCTCCCAAAGCCAAGTACAGGAAAGTTTCTGTTTATATTCTGTACTTTGCAAACTTATTCATTGACTGTCCTGGACTAAACAAGTATATGATAATCATTTCCCCAAAATCATTAACATATTTTCCCTGCCCTTTACCCATGGGTTCTTCTGTCCTGGGGGTCTCTCTGGTGGTCCCTGGTGGTCGTGGACCCCAATGTTCCAGTTCAGCCTGGCTGAGCTGGCAGGACACTGAGGCTGGGGAACTTCCAGTTCTCCTTCTTCCACAACAGGAATTGTGCAGGTTCCAGAGGCCAGTGGTTTTGGAGAACAAGAATTGTGTTAGCTCAGCTGGGGTAGGCAGTTTATCATCTGGTAACATGAGGTCACAGAGTGGGCTATGACATCACAGAGTGGGGTATGTGAGGCCATTGAGCATCACAGGCTGTCCCTGTGACATCACAGAGCTGACTGTGACATCACAGGAGGGGCTGTGTGACATCCCAGCAGGGCTGTGTGGGGTCACTGGGTTGGTCACTCTGCCCCAGCCCCCCCTCACAGTTTCCCCAGACAAGTCCAATGCTGTTCATGCCCAGCAGGGTCCCCTGTCCCCCGGGATCCCTCTGCTCCACCTGGAGCCACAGCCTCCCCCAAGGATGTTCCACAAATCAAGCCCAGAGCCTGACACGGGGACAAGGGGCCAGGGCTGTGTGACCAGGACATCAAGGCCGTGGATTATCCAGGTCACTGGGGCCTGGTTTGGGTTGCCCAGGGCAGGAAAGATGTCTGGCAGCTGGAGCAGGGTGAGGGAAGGGCCTCCAAGGTGGGGCTGGAGCCCTTTGGCTGTGAGGAGAGGCTGAGGGAGATGGGCTTGTCCAGCCTGGAGCAGGGAAGGCTGAGGGGCTCCTCATCCCAGCCTGGGCATGAGGAAATAAAATGAGTCAGGCTGGTTTCAGAATTTCCACAACACAAAACACAGCATGAACTCCCTTGCTCCATCAACCTTGAATGTTTTGCAAGTAGAACATTTTTTTCAGGCTTTTTTAACCCCACTCCAGGCAGAGCATCCTAATACAACACCTTGATTGTGTTTATATCTATCACAGCATCATCTGTGCCTAAAATCAACTTTGTAGAGAAATCCCCTATGGATGTTGGACCTCTCAGATGCTGCTGGGATGTCTCTCATTGTTGCGGGAAGAGTTTCAATGTTTATTAAATTTTATGATGTTTCCATTTTTATGTTAGCAATGAAGAGAAACCTTTCCCAGCCTCTCAAGTCCTACCAGTTCCTGACCCCCAAAGCACAGAAACCAGATGAGGCAGTGGGGATCAGGAAAGGGCATGGCCAGGGATTTGGGGTGGTTGTGAGCCCAGGGCAGGAGCCAGCCCTTGGCCTTGGTGAACCTCATCCAATTGTCCTGGGCCCATGGCTCCAGCCTGTCCAGATCCCTCTGCAGAGCTTCCTGCCCTGCAGCACAGCCACACTCCCACCCAGCTTGGCCTCACCTGGACACTGACTCAGGGTGCCCTCCATGCCCTTGTCCAGATCAGTAGTAAAGAGATTTCACTGCCCTGGCCCCAGTCCTGAGCCCTGGGGACACCCCTGGATGTGGCTCCATTGCCCAGCACTCCTTGGCCTGGAATTCTGTTTTTTATGGAGCCATGCCTGCCTTTGGTTTTGTTTGCTGACAATAAATGAACATCCCTCTGTGTCTGGGGCAGCTCCTTCTCCAAGGAAAGCAGGTGGGAGTTGGTGCCAAGGAGCTGAAAGCTGCAGGCACAGCCTGGAGGGGAGAGAGCTCAGATTTGCACAAGGCTGCTCTGAGTGCCAGGGGTTGGATGGGGGAAATGGTGGGGTGGGGGTAGGGACAAAGTCTGACTGATTGTCAGCCATAAAGTGTCTTGATTTTCATCTCTATTCAGACTGTATGAGGAGGTGCTGGGGATCAATGTCAACTGGAGATTGCTGATAACAGTGTATAAACAGGAAAAGAATAAATGGGCAAATTAGTGCTTTTCTCTTTTTATTTTAAATTAAATATGTTACAAATGGAGTGAAAGCTTAGACAAGTCCAGCCTTATGCTCAGGTTTTTTGAAGTAGCTCTTTTTCAGGCGACCTGCACCCCAAATTGCTCTTGCTCTCAAGTTCTTAAGAATGGCAAATTAGGTCTATTATAAAATGAATTATTTACTGAATGGGCTCAAGATTAGCAGACAAGACACTTTAAATGGACTACTTACTGCACAGGAGAAACAAAAGAAGTCCAGGTAGATACAAACACAGTGCAAAGTAAAGTTCCCTATATTACAGCTAGTGAAGAAATAGCAGAGATCAGGAGTCAATGGAACTTATCACCAAACTGATGAGGGAGTACACATGGAGCCCTTTCACTCAGCTTCCAGAAAAGGAACCACCAAGATGCATCCAGACTTGAGAGAGAAGCCCTACCTGTTTGCAGGGACTATGCAGAAGATTTCTGTTTGGTGAAAGTTTTGTGTGGCTTTTATAGTTTGTAAAGTGAAGTGTGTGTCACTCAGAAATTCAAGGCTCATCTCCCTTCAGGCTGCTCTCAAGGCCAGATGTTCATGGGCAGCTGGGAATTCCACCTCCCTGGCACCAGAGAGAACTCAGGACAGGACAGATGTCCAGCCTGGGTTATCTCAGCAATTCCTGAGAGGGGGAAGATGCCCTGAGTGATGGCCCAGCTGATGGACAGAACAGATGAGCTCTGCTGGGCCATAGGGAAGTCCTGCTGCAGGAACCTCATGGAACCAAGGCTCTGTTGTGACATTGTGATGGCTCCTGGAACCAAGGAGACCATGGTGACACCAATGAACCTCATGGAACCAAGGGTCTGTTGTGACATTGTGATGGCTCCTGGGACCAAGGAGACCATGGTGACACCAATGAACCTCATGGAACCAAGGGTCCATTGTGACATTGTGATGGTTCCTGGGATGGAAATGGCCTTGCTAAGAAAGCCAAAAGCCAAGGGAATGGATTAGTAATTATTAGAAAAAATTACCCTTCTTCCAGGTGTAATATCTGATGTAATTCGTGTAAAGTTGTAAATTAATAAACAGTGTTTGTATGGATAAAATAAACTCAGAAACCAAAAAGAAAACCACAAATGGAAAAAAACCCAACACAGATTGCTTCACCACAACATTGTAACAGCCAACACAAGCAGGACAGCCCAAATTAACAAGTGAATGGACGTGGCCACAAGGAGATGGCTCTCTTCAAAAACAGTCCAGAGAACACCCAGACACTGAGCACCAAGCACCCAGGATTAATCGGGAAAAATACATCTCAATACCAGCTTCCCTAAACCAAGGCCTGCCTTCATCAGAATTCATGGTCTCCCAGAATATGGTTTTGTCCAGCCCCATGCAGAGAAAGGAAACTACATGAATAAAATACATGAATATGCAAAGCAACGAAAGGAGACAAAGACCTCTGCTCCAGGCTATGAAAAACTGTATATAAACTGGACTGACCACAGTGGTTTTGTGAACATTGGGCAATCCGGAGCAGTAGAGTTTGGATCACAGTGTGTTTACCCGGGCTCGGTGTTGCTCTTTGCAATTTTGGCTGTCATGGACCGTATCCCAGCCATGAAATAAATTATCACTTATTTCTGATTATACTCAATTCAGCTAAATCTTTTTATTATCTATAACATAGGCAAGGTTAACCAAGCCATTCCCTACATTTCTCCTGTTCAGATTCTTTTAGTTGGCTACTTTGAGAGGTCCAGCTTGTTCTGGTGCTTATCATGAGCGGATTGTACTCTTGATTTATGCACCAAGCACCAGATGCGGAATCGTCTACCCCGAACTCAGAAACAAACTCCCTCTCTCAGACCATTTTCACATTCCAGATAATTTTCAAGATGTCCACTGAGAGGTTGGAATGATTATCACACAACTCTCCACTTCTGGCTGCAGGCCCTGGAGATTCTTTCTCTGAATTCAGCCAGGCTTGTATTCCCTAGCAAGTCCTGGTACCACCTCCTGTTTTCTTAGATCAGAACAGTCACAGTGAAAACATTACCCACGGCACAACTCCCCAGCCCACCAGCAAAAGAAAGGACAAGTTTTCAAGTTCTCAAAACCTTTGTCCTGCTTTGCTGCAGGACAGTGCAGCATGCACAGTGTGGAAAGCTAAGAGACTCTGCAGTTGGTGGCACGTCTTGTGACAGGAGCTCATCCTCCAGGAAAAGTTTGTGAAAAGAGCAAACATCACTGTAGAGAAAATGCTTGGAAAAGCGGAGCAGCTTTCCAGAAGTGAAATGACAATGGAAGGAAACAACCCAAGATGTTCACATATACTATTAATTCCTTTCCTTATACGCTCCCCTTTTCTGTGTTGCACTGGTTCTACATCAACTGATGTTACCTTGAAGACCTAGGACTTAGCAAGTTTGATGCACTCTGCAGTATCATTAGCTACACACAGTTTGCCTTCTCCCTGTTTTGCTTTGAAAGCAATGCTGGAGACATCAGAAACCTGCAAATGCAAGATTTTAAAGCACAGCACTTAGGTTGGCTATGGGTTCTAGAGACAGGACACGTGCTCTCACAGTATTTCACCCTCAGCAGTGACAATACACAGCAGCAACAATGGTGATTCCTAGGACATCGTGCAGGGGTCAAGACTCCGTCTCTTGGCTTAACATGGCAAAGCTCACATGTTTTGACAGACTGAGGATCCAAACTAGTTTGCTTTTCTAGCTGTGTCGATGAACAGCAGGACAAATAAAGCAGCCAGCAGTTTCTTTGCAGAGAGGGCCTTTGCTCCAGGCTGAAAGGGCTGGATTGGCAGGGAGGAGGCAGGCAGCTGAGCTGCTGTATTGGACTGGGATCCAAACTCGGCAGAAATAGCAGTTTCATTCTTTTATTTTAATTCTCCTGTCGGCAGTCTGCGATTTTCACCCGGAACTGAACAAGAAAATAGGAACAGCCCTGGGGATGAGGGCACCGCGCCGGGCGTGGCCCCTCTGCTGCCGCTGCCCACCCGGAGCGGCCGGAGAGCAGCGCTGCCCTGCAGGGGCTGCATTTCTCACTCCTCATGTGCTGCTCTGCCCTCCCACGGGGCTGGCTCTGCCTGGCCCTGGCAGGCTCCTCCTTCGGCACTTTGCTCTGCTCCAGAGGAAAGTGCGGACAGCGCTTTGCTTGCTTGTGAGGAACAGACTGCAGCGCGGGGCGAGCGGGCGGGATAGGGCCCGGGGCATGCGAGCACAGGGGACAAGTTGCAGGCCTGCCGGAAATAAAAGTTCTGTTGTGAATGATATTCTATTTTTCCAATTTATCAAGCAACGAGATTAAATGTAGCAGCAAATTTTTAATAGTAACAATTAAAAATGAATACAATTAAAGTATTGGAGATGACTACAAAAATATCAAAGTATTGGAAATTAATACAATCAAAGTATTAAAATGAATATTGAATACATATATTTCAGGATAAGTAAAATTTGAGAGTAAGCAATTTAGTATAATTGAGGTTTGTATAAAGCATAAGCATAACTGACCAGGGAGGAGGCCTTCCCCCTACCAGCGGTACGAGGAGGGACTCGCCCTTCCTCACGTACCAAAGCATCCAGGCTGACAATCCCACTTATATACTGTAAGCTACAGAAGTTTATAGAAAACTCCTCCTAGTTTCTATTCCTAAAATCTATGTCAGTGTGTTGTATGGCGCATGCTCTACTAATGGGTTAGGGGTTCTCTCATCCTTTTGAGGATCTTATTTCCGATGAAGGCTCATCGTCTTCCTCAGTGTCTGCTGTGTAACCTGCAGGGAGCGCATGGCCACTATGTGACTGAGCAGATGTTTTCCATAGCAAGACTTTGAGTCCCATGCCTGGAATCATCCCATTTTGTCCCATTTCAAGGTCGAAACTTTGTATTTCTAGATGCTGCTTGTCAGACCTACGTCCTTCTACTATTCCCTTCCAACATCTTTCTTCGACTCCCAACATCTGGAAGATGTCCTTTGCCCTGTCTCACCCATCTCCTCCCTCACTCTGTAGCAATTGTCTTCTATTGATCTAAATACAATTTTGTTAATATAGTTACAATTTAATTGTCACGAATCACATTTATCACAGTTCCAATCTAATGAAGAAGCAGCTAAACAAGACGGTGGTTTTGAGTGGGTGCAGGAGGAAGAGATGCTCCGTGACTCCAGTTCGGCCCCGGTGCGGAGCGGCCCGTGCTGCCCCGGGGCGCACGGGGCGGAACGGACACACCGGGAACGGACACACCGGGAACGGACACACGGGGAACGGACACACAGGGAACGGACACACAGGGAACGGACACACGGGGAACGGAGACACGGGGAACGGAGACACGGGGAACGGAGACACGGGGAACGGACTCGCGGGGAACGGACACACCGGGAACGGACACACGGGGAACGGACTGGCGGACAAACGCTCACGGCGCTTCGGCAGCAGCAGAAGCAGAGAAGAAGCGATCCCGCAGACCCTCGACGTCCCTTCTCTTGTTCCTCGTCTCACTGTCCCGCTGTCCCACACTCTGTCGCGGTGTCCCGCAGCCTCTCCCAGTACCCCTTTCCCGGTCTCCCCCTTCCCTCTCGGTGTCCCTGTCCCGGCCCCTCCTCTCCCCGTGCCAGGCCGGGCCATGCCCCCACCCCACTCCCGGCCCCGGGCGGGGCTGCCCCGTCCCCGCCCCCGGCCGTCCCGCCGCGGCCTCGCCTCCGCCCGGCTCTGGCGGTATTGGCGCTGGCGCTGCTGGGCGGGCATCAGTGCCTGGGCCGGGGGCGGCATCGCCGCTCTTTGGCTCCGCCTGTCCCGAGCCCGGTGTCGGCCCCGACGCGGAGTCCAGTCGCGGCTTCGGTGCCGGTGCCGGCTCCTCCCGGGGCCCGCGGAGGACACACGCGGCGCGGCCGCTCCCGCCGCCTCCGCTGCGGGTTCCCCGGCCCGAGCTCCGCCGCTCGGCAGCGCGGCCGCCGGCCCTGAGCCGCCGGGGCCCGGGGCGGGTGGGGATGCCCGGCCCGGGACGGTCGGGGGGCGCTCGGGGGCCGTGTCTGGCCCCGGGCCGAGCGCTGACGGCCGCGTGTCGCCCGCAGGGAAGGCGCAGGAGGCCTTGCAGGAGCGGTACCGGCTGGGTTCGCTGCTGGGCAGCGGCGGCTTCGGCAGCGTCTACTCGGGGACGCGCCTCGCGGACGGCGCCCCGGTGAGTGGCGGGGCCGGCGGCGGGCAGAGGACAAGGAGGAGGAGGGCGGGTGAGGAGGAAGAGAGGCAGAGGAGGAAGAGGAGGAGGCCGGGGCGCGGCGGAGCGGGCGGTAAGCTCAGCCCGCTGCTGCCCCTTGCTTGCAGGTGGCAATCAAATGCGTGCCACGGGATCGCATCCGGCACTGGGGCGAGCTGGTGAGTGAGCGGGGCCAGCGGCCGAAGCCGGGGCGTGCCGGGCGGCGAGGAGCTGGGGCCCGGCAGGGTGGGAGCCGCCGGGAGCCCTGCAGGGAGAGCGAGCGGGGGATACAGAGCGTCCCGGGCTGGCTGAGGGGTCCCAGAGCCCTGGCACGGCCTCAGCCCCACTGACGGCATCGTGGTCCTCGCGCAGCCCCACGGCGCCCGTGCGCCCCTGGAGATCGTGCTGCTGGACAAGGTGTCCTCTGGGTGTGCTGCTGTCATTCAGCTCCTGGAGTGGGTTGAGCTGCCCAACAGCTTCTTGTTGGTGCTGGAGCGTCCGGAGCGGTGCCAGGACCTGTCGGGTTTGCTGGCGGAGCGGAGGTTCCTGCCGGAGGAGGAGGCGCGGGGGCTGTTCCGCCAGGTGCTGGAGGCCGTGCGGCACTGCAGCAGCTGCGGGGTCCTGCACAGGGACATCAAGCCCGAGAACATCGTGCTCGACCTGGCCACCGGACAGCTGAAACTGATCGACTTTGGCTGTGGCGCCTTCCTCCAGGACACAGCCTACACCCAGTTTGCAGGTGAGCCCTCCCAGGGGATGCTCCTGGGCATCTTATGGCCCAGCCGGGCTGCAGCACCGAGGCTTCTGCCTATTGGAGCCGGGATGGGATTAATGCTTGAGCCAAGTTGATTTGGGTGGGGGTGTGAGGTGGGCCAGCTCCCAGCCCTGCTGACAGCCTTCATCACCCGCTCTGCCCTGGGCTGGGGTTGGAGCTGGGGCAGCCAAGCCGACAAAAACCCCATGGGGGTAACAGAGGGGGGGGGCTCTGACCCCGTGCCCTGGCTGGTTTGGTGTGCAGGCGAGGAAAGGCTCGAACTGCACCTCTCCCCTTGTTTGCCTTGGCTTAATAACATTTTCTGAGGGCCGTGCAGGCGGGGAGGAGAGTGGGTTTTCTCCACCCCTGGGTGGGTTTTTCTTTTGTGTGCCATGGTTGGGCCTTCTCAAGGCTTCGGCTGCCCTCTTCCAGCACCAGTGGTTTCTTTTCCAGCCCCGAGTCTGTACACAAGTCCCAAGTGCTGCTGAGAGGGCAGCGAGTCACCCCGTGTGCCACTGGGGCTGCCCCCACATGCCCAGGGATGCTGGGGCGAGGCTCTGGGAGCAGCAGCATCCTCCTTCTGAACTCCATCTGTATTCCATAGGAACCCTGTCCTACAGCCCACCAGAGTGGATCCACCACCAGCACTACCACGGCGAGGCAGCAACGATCTGGTCCCTGGGCCTCCTGCTGTACCACCTGGTCGTGGGGAAGCACCCGTTCAGGAGGGGCCAGGAGATCATCTGGGGACGGATCTTGTTCCCACAACGGCTCTCTCAAGGTGGATCCTCATCTCTGGGCAGGGGGGAATAGCAGTGCTGGGAAACAGCAGCGGGGTCGTGAGCATCCTGCTCTGGCAGCTGCTGAGGAGGTGGCACAAGTCCTGCTCTCCTGCTCTCCTCTAAACAGTAAATCCATGGGGAAGTTTAGGCACAACCCTGGGTACACCCAGCATGGCCTGGGCACGGGAAAGGGGGGAAGGGGGGGAGGCAACTTCTGCAACGTACTGGTGATTTCTGGTTTCTCTCTTCAGAGTGCCAAGATGTTATTAAGAGGTGTTTGTCCATGCAACCGTTGGACAGGCCATCCTTAGAAGACCTTTTCCGCGATCCTTGGATTCAGGGTGTTCATCTGCCCTAGAAGATGGGAGAGATCCACGGGCACAGCTGGATCCAGGAGCCTGGCAGGTAACAGCTGCACACATCTCTTGGCAATCAGTGGCAAAGCAAACCAGAGTGCCTGTAGCTCTGAGCAGGGATCATCAGAAGGGAGCATGCAGCTCTTGGGCTGGAGCTGAGCTAGAGACCTGGTGTGGCAAGCACTGGTGGCCACCATCCGCCCTGGGTTTCCTTGTCTGGTTCACTCATGGCTGGGGCCCTGGGCAGAACACTGACAGCCTGGTCTGGCCCCCAGGGAAGGAGAAGGAGCCCCTGGAGAAGCTGTTCCAGGTGGGGCAGCTGCTGGGGACACTAAGGACAACCTCAATGATGACAATCTCTTCCTCAGCCTGGCCAGCTGAAGATGATGGACTGGATTCTGGCACCTTCTTCACAGACACACTCCACACCCAATTTGTGGGTGAGTCCACAGCCAGGGGGATGCTCCCAGATCTAGGCACAGCATAGCCTGGCTGGGCACCAAAGGTTTCCCCAATTGCTGGGGCAGATGCCATGAATTCTTCAGTTGGCTGCCAAGCTGCTTTTTGGCTCTGGGCAGCTGCTGAGGGGCTGGATGTGCCATGGCTGGCTGCAGGCTGGGCACAGTCCTGCCCTCCTGCTCTGCTCCCAGAGGCAGCAGTGATTGGGAGGTTTGTGCCCAGCTCTGGGCACGGCCAGCACGGCCTGGGCACGGCGGGAGCTGGGACAAGGGGGACAGGAGCCTTCAGCTGACGGGCGGTTTCTGGTTTCTTTCCTTGCAGCCGGGCTCTGCAGATGCTGAGGCTGCTCTGGGCTCTGCCAGGGCTCTGCTGGGCTCAGCCCTGGGCACAGCTGGGCCCGCTCTGCCCTCACATGGCTCTGACAGCTTTGCATCAAACGAGCCCGTTCCGAGCACAGCGCCTGAGCTTTGTGCTTTTGCAGGTGAGGGGGACTCTCCTGCAGGCCAAGACATTGCAGTTAGGGACACACGTCCAGTTGGCAAGAACCCAAACTCTCCACAGTCCCAGCTGAACGCCTGGATCTCCACAGGATGTTTAGTCTGTCCCACTTGTCATTCCTTTTTGGTTAGAATTGTGCAATTGCACTTTCTTCCTTCTCTAGAAGTGCCACGAGTGGGAAAAACCTGGCGAGGGGGCCGTGTTCCTAAGGCAGTGCAGTCTGGAGCTGATGGATGGAGAATTGCCCTTCTGCACTTCCAAACCAAGCAAAAAGCCGTAAGTGGGACTTTGTGTCTTTAAGAAGCCTCTGACAGTTTCAAAGGGAACGTGCAGCTCATTCACAGGCTGAGAAGGAAGGGCATCTTCTAAAAGATTTGGGCGGTGACAGAGTTGAGATTGCCAGTCCTGCCAGGAGCTGGCAGGGCACAAAGCAATTTCTTCTTGCTTCACACCAATTTCACCACAATTTAAAAGAACAGTATTGGAAACAAATCCCAAAATCTTTTTTTAAAAAGGTTACGGAGGCCAGTAAGATGCATCAATTCCATTGACTCATTTGCAAAGTGAATAACTGAGTTTTCTGTTGCAAAAGATCAGTTACCTCTTAAAGTTACAGAAGATTTTTCACTGCCCACTTGGGTTTTGCTTTTATCTTTCACATTTTATAGAGGTTTTTTTCTTTTCTTTTTCCTTAAAACAGAAAATATGCCATAAAATAGCAGCGTCCTCTGCTCCTGGTTCCGTGTTGAGCATCTCCTTCCCGCTGGCTGAGCTGCTCAGGCAGAGCCCGGCAGCTCCTGGCCCTGCAGGGCTGAGGCTTTTCCCCATTGCTGGGCACAGACTGATGGAGCAGCACTGCAGAGCACGGGGACACACAGAGGGACCAGGAGCAGCTGCCTTTGTCCACCTGGAGCTGCAAGGCCCAAACTCTGAGCAGACAGGGCTGGAAGGGACTGACAGGCTCCCTGTTTGCTGTGCTGCCCCACTTGTGCCCGGCCCAGCTCAGTGTGGGGCAGAGGGAGAACAAGGGGCAGCTTCCCCTCTGACCCCAGGGCTTTGGACACTGTCAGCACCAGCTGCTCCAGCCACCGTCTCTGCTGGCACTGACAACAGCACCCAAATTGTGGCTGATCCCGAGGGAACAGCAGCAGGGCCTGGATCTGATCCCTGACTCTGGGGCAGGGCTGGACAAATGACCCCCACAGCAGCAGCAGCAGCAGCACATGGGCCTGACTTTCAGCACAGCCCCTGCCACTCTTCCCTCCCGTGTGCAGTGGTGTCACAGCAGCCTGGGCCACCTGGGAGCCCCCAGGGCCAGCAGGGACTGGAGATGGCAGCCCTGGGCTCCTGGAGGTTGTGCAGGGAACAGAGGTGAGGACTCCCTGTCCATGTGGAGCTTCCAGATGGAAAAGGCTGCTGTGAGCAGGCAGCTCCAAGGGCACAGAAAGGAGGGGCTGGAGCCCTTGATCTGTGCCAGTTCCACAATCCTGGGCAGCAGCCACCGAGCACAGGGGGAACAGAGGACACAGCAAGAGGGACAAAACCAGTCAAGGTCAGAGACTGGGAAGAGCCAGAGCTGGGAGCAGGAACAGCTGCTCCATTGCACCCTTGGAGAAAGCTCTTGGCTGGTTCAAAGTGCTGAAAGGTGTGAAGGGCACAGAGGAGAGCACACCAAACAATGCTCCTGTTTCCACAGCCTCCCCTCTCAGTGTCCCAGAAGGAATTGGATGAACTGTGTTCTTCTCTCTGAGCCATCTCGTTCAGCATGAGCAGCTCAGCACCAGGAGCTAAAGGAGCTGACGCCTTAGGCCACAAGAGCTGACCAAGAGGGAAAGTAATGCTGCCAACATGGACCTAGCTGAATGCAGCAGATAGAATCCTTTCTGTAGGGAAAGACCTCTGAGCTCATCCAGTCCAGCCATTCACCCTGCAGTGTCAAGTTCAGCACTAAACCCAGTCCTGAAGTGCCAAGGCCTGAGTGAGGCCTGAACAACAGGCCCTGAGCCAAAGGTGACCTCTCAATGGACCTTCCAACCAAAGGTTATCTTTGTATCCACTCATTCCTGAAATATGCAGGATCATTAGCATTGTGATAGATGTATCCACTCCTTAGGGAAACATGGATTGACCTTTTTGCATTTAAAACCGGACAAGGCCACGAAATCCGACATCTGGCCTTGTTTGGGGCTGTATGGTCAAAGTCAGCTCCCTTGGGTCCTCCTTGAGCCCTGGCCAGGCTTTGGGAGGGACCCAAGAGGAGAATGAAAGCAGCTGTTCCTGCACTAGAAGTGCTGTCAGTTTTTTATTCAGCACTATCAAAGCATCCAAAAATTGCATCTCAGAAAAGGAAAAGAACTTGTGGGTTTGGGAAGACAAGGATGGATTTTGCTGACAGCACATTGGAAACAGCACCAACAGAAGGAAGAATCGGTTTTGGAACACTCCCACATGGAGTGACAGAGGAGGGTTTAAATCTTGAGCTTGGGTTCATTTCTTCAAGTGAAATAGAATATTATTATTCATAATAATGGTTATATAAAAATATAACATGATCTTTTTTTTTTTAGATATCATTAAAAATTGATAATGTGAAATAATGCTGACAATGCTAATATGTCAGCTTTGGCTGCTCACTGTGACACTAAATACCCTACAGAAAAGGACTAGCCAAGACCCAAACATCAGTGGTAAACTTTGCAAATTGTATACAAGGAATAAAGGAGGAAGGGATGAAATTGGCTATTTTTATGGGGTTTGCTGGTACTGTGATGTGGAATGCTTTGTGTGTTCCTGTGAAAAATGCAGTGAATAAGACATAAGGGTTTTTCATATACCAGATTATCCACAAGCTGCAGGATTGGTTGAACAGATGAAGGGATTATTAAAAGAGTAGTTGAAGATATGAGGAAATTGGGAATCTGTCCCAGTGGAGAACCCATCTCCCAGATGTGCTCCATACCCTTAGCAATGGGCCCACTGGGAAATGGAAACCCCCTGGCTGTGCATGGCTGCACCCAATTTGCAAATACAGCCATGGACAGTGACACTGTGACTGCCTGGGAAATTATTCCAGGTGTGATGGCCCCTGACAGGGCCACCCCAGAGGCTGCAGGGCTGGGCCTTCATGCACTGGAATTAATTAGGATAAATCAGAAGCAAATGAGACTTAACAATACAGGAACAGGAATTCAGATTCCTCCAGGACACTTTGGTTTGATAACTGCTTGCTGGAGCTTGGTCTTACAAAGTGTTCATGTCATGGAAGGAAGAATCGATGCAGATGATCTAGGAGAAATTTAAGTAATTCGGTTAAGTAATAGTGAACAAGATTGGATTATTCAACCCCATGGCGGGGTGGCACAGTTACTGATACTGCAGTTTTAACAACAATTGTGAAAGAAGGAGATCCACCTCAAATCCACCTCTGTTTGTAGAGATAGAGGGTTTGGATGCAGCAGTCCTAATAATGGAGCCAGAGTGTGGGTGCAGAGGCCAAATGGCCCTCCCAGGCCAGCTGAAGGAACAGCTCTGGGGAAAGACAACACTGCTTGAATCCTGAAACCTGGGCAGAAGCAATGGGAATGTGTCCCTGCAGCCAAGTGCTCTGTGCCAGAACAAGTGGATGTTATGGGATATTGTTTTACAGATCCTGCCAGACCAAATCTCCCTGTTTGCCCCAACGCCCCCTTTGGAAAATGCTCTGATCCACGGGGCTCCATGTGAAGGCTGATGTGACACTGAGGGACCTCCACACAAATTCCATCCAGGAACCTGGGGGCCCCTCAGGAGCTGGGACCTGGCGTCTCTCCAGCCCGAGGGGAAAGGACACCACCAAGCCTTGTCACCCACAGGCAGTGCAGTAAAGCTGGACAGCAAAGGACCTTGGGGACATTAGTGTGGAATTAAAAAGGCATCAGCTCCATGGACAACAGAATTATTGTTCTTAACCCCAATGAGATTGAGGAAAAAGAATGAATAACCTTGTCACTAAAGTACTGTCTTGTTCAAGTTGTGTCTTGAGAGTCAGCCAGAATCTTTGCTTGCTAGAAACACCTCTAGAGTTTCTCCAAGGGATGAGTAATGAAATTCTTATGAAAATTTAAAGATCAAAGTAACCAAAATACTCAGTTTATCTAATTGCTGGAAATGTTGTCAACTGATGTTGGGAGGAATGGGGTTCCCTTGGAGGGCTCACTCAGTGGGGCGGCCAGAACTCTGTCACTGGGCTCTGACTCATAACAGAAACTGCACTGTGGAACAAGGGAATACAATTACCAGTTTTACAGGATTCACTATGATTTCCCTTCAGGAGAAACCAAGCCCTGTTACAGTTAGAGGCCACAATGTGAAAGGATTTCTGTGCTTTACCATCGCTCCCAATGTCAGTAGAACTCGGGGTGCTGGAGCTGGTCAGGGTCAGTGTTACAGCACTCCCAGCTGCAGGGCCACTGTGAAACTCCTGTGTCCCGAAGGCACCAGGGACACAGCAGAAGCACAGGGAGGAGCCCTGGATCCATCAGCAGCCCACAGTGGGAAACAGGAAATCAGACCTTTGGTACTGGGAATGGGAGCTGCTGGGTGTGTGGAGACATCCTTTAGGAAGCCGTTTAGAGGCAAGTTTGGGTTCTGTTTCCAGGCAGTATTGATGCCTCCCTTGAAGGTACTTTGGCAACAAGCATGAGGAAGAATTGGGGCTGGAAAACATTTTCCAGCCAAGGGGTGCCTTTGATTTCACAAAGCCAAAGATTCTGTATCACCCTGTGCCCCATGTGCACTGCCTCGTCCTGTGGAGTTTACATTAATGAGCTAAATCAATTATTAGAGGAAGTAAAAAGTGATGCTGTTAACATATCCAATAGCACATCCTCTGAGTTCCAACAAACACAAATTGGGGCTCTACAGAGCAACATGGCCTTGGATTATCTGCTTGCTGGCCAGGGAGGAACCTGTGCTTTTCTAGGACAGGAATGTTGCAGGAGTGTCTATCAGTGCTGGGTTTGAAGTCCAACAATCTGGAATCACCTTGATAGAAAGAGCAGCAGAAGAGTGGCAGAAAGAAGAAAATTCTTCATGGTGGGATTGGCTTCCAAATTGGAGGCTGCTGTGAAATGAATTTGTGGCAGTCACTGTAATCATTGCAGCATGAGCACTTGGTGTATTATGATTCCATGCTAGAGCTGTTGTGACACTTTGTGCTGGGAAATGGAGTACTGAGACTTTTCTACCAAGAGACACAGTCTCAAGAAAAAGTGGGATTTGACAAAGAACCTAGAAAATAGCAACTAATTAGGCACGTTTTAAAAGGAATGCGAATTATAGCTGTGAGTAATGAACTTGAACAACACTTAATTGAAGAACACGAGGCGATGCCTTTATGCCTAATATCTAAATCTAAGGTTCTGTATTATGGAAAGAATTGTTATGAAGGTTGTAGTTCATCTCTAAGTCAAAGCATGATTGAAGTACTGAGGCCTGAACACCCGGCCCTGGGTGAGGCATCAACAACAGCCCTGAGCTAAAGCTGTCCTCTAGAGGAACCTTCCAACCAAATGTTGTATTTGTATCTGCTCATTAATGAAGCTTTGTTAGAAATACGATCTCTGTATATGTGCATTGGTGAAACATGGATTTATCTTTCTGTATTTAGAAACCGGACAGGGTCACATCTGGCCACGTTTATTTGGGCGTGTATGGTCAAAGTCACCTCCCTTGGTTCCTCCGTGAGCCCTGGCCAGGCTTTGGGAGAAACCAAATTGGGAATGAAACCAGGTGTTCCCACACTAGAAATGATGTCAGTTTGTTTGTTTAACAGTGTAAAAGCTGGGCCCTCTCACAGCCAGGTTGGAGCCTCGTTGCCTGCAGAGGTGGGCGTACCTGCAGGAACTCCCAGTGTCTGGGAGGGGCTCTCCAGTCCAGGCTGTGACAGCTTCCCCCAGCTGATGTGCACATCTGGGTGCTGCTAAAGTCGGGGGTAACTGGTGCTGTCTGTTTCTTCATCACTACAGGCAATCTTTGGTAGTGATGTTTGGGTGCATTGCTGATCTTCTCCTTTTGTAATTATTTTCTAATGGTTATGTGCTTTGCTGAGCTTCTCCTTTTGTAATTCTTTGCACTTTTGCATTATATAAATTCCTCTGTTCCTGAAGTTGGTGTCTGTGTCTTTGGTGCTGACCCTGCCTACCAGCAAAGCAGGTGCTGTGGGCCCCATAGAACCAAAGATGCCTTGTGACACTGCAAGGCCTGTTGTGACCAGGGGACCATTGTGACACTGTGGGGCTCCACGGAACCATGGGGACCATTCTGACACTGCAGGGATTTATATTACCAAGAGTCTCTTGTTTTTCTCTCCCTGCCCCTGCCCCAGCCCAGCAGTGCAGTTGACCCAGTCATGGTAACCTCCTGCAGCAGGAACTGGAGGCACTGCAGGTCAGGGACAGCCACTCTGTGTCTGGAATGCTCAGGAGAGCCTCTGCTTGGGCAGCTGCTGCAGCCCCAGGGCCAGCCCTGCTGCCCAGCACAGCAGCAGAGAGTTGCCCCAGGACTCCTCAGGCAGCTGCTGCTGCCCCAGGGACAGGGCAGCCTCTTGCCAGGGCTCCTCTGCACTCCCACGGGCTCCTGCTCTGCTCCTGGCACATGCCAGCTGCCCAGAGAGCCTTTGCCAGGGGAACACGTCTGTGCTGGCCTGAGCAGCCATTGCTGCAGCCCCTGCCCTGCTCCCCACAGCCCCGAGCTGGGGCTGCTGCTCCTCAGAGCACGGGGGCTGCGCTGCCCGGGGCCCTGGGCTGCCTCTGCTGGGCTCTGCTGCTCAGCCTGGGACACAGAGGCAGCTGATGGTGCTCCCTGCACTGACCCCCTCCCACACAGGCTCTGCTGGGGCCATGCAGGGGCTCAGAGCTGCCTGCCGTGTTCCAGGGCTGCCCCATGGCCTTGGGGATGCCCTGCATCCTCCTGGGGAAGGTCCCTGAGGCTCAGAGGAGTCAGTCCCCAGACTCCTTTCCCTGTGCCTGCTTCGTCCCTGGGGCTGCAGAGCTCTCCTGCCTCACAGCAGACATTCAGGCCTTTATCTCTGGGTGACCCCACCCTGGGCAGGATTCTGCTCCAGGCCTCCATTCACTGCTGGCCTGATGGGACGGGCTGTCCCTGCAGATCCTCTCTGCTCTCCTGGCACGTTCTTATTTCCTACAGAAAAGTGCTTGCCTGCCACCAGAGCCATCACAGTTTCAGAGCCCCAGGCGGGTGACTTGGAGATCATCTGTCTTCTCCATGGCTGCTGATCACTAACACAAAACATCTGACCCTGCCCTCAGTCCCTGAAGTACCACAGTGGAACCCTGATCTCACAGTACTGACTCCAGGGACAAACAAACAAAGCAGTGAGACCACAAAATCCATTCTTTGGGCTTCTCCTGGAGACTAACTTAGTAAAAAGACCTAAGCCTTTGGGCACTGCACTGAGGAAATCCCCTTTGCTGATGGAACTGCTGAGCTGGAGCCCGGCTGTGTCCCAGCTGTGCCCATGGCCTGTCCCTGCCTGTAGTCACACCACGGACACACAGCAGGACAGGGACTGAACTGCAGAGCACTCAGGCCTCGGACAAGGATAATAAAGGGAATGGTGAAAGTGGAAAAAGTGCAGCTCTCAAAAGACCAAGTGCTGCTGCTCCCTGGCAGCGCTGCTGTGCTGGGACTCTCTCTCGACCTTTGCACACAGACACTGCCCCTGTAGCTGAAGAAGAGGTAACAGAGGGAAGATTTTTGACAAATAAGCCTCTGCAAGAACATTTACTTTATTTAAACACACACAGAGCAGGAGGACCTAACACTATGTGTACTGGTTGTACTGGGTTATACTGGTTTGTACTGGGATGGGGTGCTGGAGGTCAGTGGTTTATACTGGATTATACTGGTTTGTATTGGGATCGGGTGCTGGGGGTGACTGGGTTGTAGTGATTGATACTGGGTTATACAGGGATATTCTGGATTTTACTGGGTCAGACTGGGGTGTACTGGGTTATACTGGGAGGGGTCTTGGGGACGCTTGGCACTCCACTGGGAGTGACTTCAGGTTGTGCTGGCCTTACTGGTTTATGCTGGGAGCTGCCACCATGGGCTCAGGGGCGGCTCCCAGTGCTTACTGGTTTGTACTGGTGCCTTCCCAATATAAACTTGGGAGCCCCAGGACCACACTAGGAGCCCGTAGACTACACTGGGAATGGGTTTGGGTGCATGAGGCCATACTGGTTTATACTGGGAACTGCTGCCATGAGCCTCAGGACATCAGGAGTGCTTACTGGTTTATACTGGTGCCTTCCCAGTCCACACCTGGGAACACTGGTAGGCACTTGTGGCCAGGCAGGACCTCAAGGCTGAGCTGGCCTTCACCAGGGCCTTGCTGAGCCACAGCTTCTCCAACTTCTCGGCCTGGCAACACTGCCTGTGGCTGCTGATGCCCACCAGGAGCTACGGCAAGGGCACTGCCCCCTGGAAGGCTGAAGGAAGGTGAGGGATTCCCCAAAAAAACCTCCCACAATTTTGCGAGATCCCCAAAATTTTCCAGCCCCTCCCTCACCTAAAGTGGGAGCTGGTGGGTTCTGCTGGGTTGAATGGTTAGAACTGGTGTTCCTAAATCCCCATTGACTTCAATGGGTAGACCTGAACTCCTGGATACCTGGGTGCCCCCACTGAGATACTGGGGTTCCCCCACTGCTCCCCTGAGATTTTGGGGTGCCTCCTTTGTCCACCCCAGAGCAGCAGCTGTTGCAGAACACTGTCTTCACCAACCCCATGGACCAAAGCACTTGGGTGTACCTGCACTACATCCTCTCCTGAGGTAACTCAGGGCTCCCTCTCACCCCTGATGTCCTCACCTGGACTTTTGGGGTACCCCTGAATGTTGGGGTGCTCCCCTACAGCCCCTCAGCTGCCAAGGGTCATCTGTGTCCACGTTGACTGAGAGGATGGTGGCCATCATCTTCTCCTGGCCTGTCAGGGTGAGTCAGGCCACTTGGGTGCCCCAAAAATCACCTGGGTACCCCCAGAAATCACCTGGATACACCTGGGTACCCCTTGCACACCTGGATTACCAAAAACCCCTGGGCCCCCCAAAACTAGTATCTCAAGCATCCTCATTGCTTTGACTGGGTAGACCTGGTGGCCCTAAACCTTATTGCCTTTAAAGGGTAGACCTGCTGTCCCTAAAATCTTACTGATTCAATGGGTTAACTCTGGAGTCCTGTTTATCTCCATTTATCTCTATGAATCCCTCCCAGTGGTCTGACTTTTTTCAGTGCTCTTAGTAACCCCAGTGTCCCCCCTCAGCCCTTCCCAGTGCTCCCAGTTTAAACAGTAACTCTTCCCAATCAAGCCCTCTAAATGGGTAGATCTGGTGTCCCTAAAACCCCTAGTGACTTCACTGGGGCAGACCTGGTGTCCTTCAATCCCCTTTGACTTCAGTGGGCAGAGCTGATGTCTCAGCTCCAGCATAGACAGCAGGTGAAGGATCAGGAATTCGGTATTGGCCTCCAAGAATTCATCCAGGACGTCAAGAGCATTGGCACTGCAATCCTGGAGTGGAAATTCCCAGAATTCAGCCTAAGATTTTCCCCAAATTTACCTAAATTTCCCCATTTTAGGACCAAATTTCACCAAAATCCCCATTGACTGCAATGGATAAACCTGCTGTCCTGAAATCCATATTGACTTTAATGGGATACACCTGGTGTCCATAAGCCCCTATTGATTTAATTAGTCATGTCTGATGTCAAAAAATGTGTTTCAGGAGATTGATATTACAAGAGATGAGGTATCTGAGAAACGTTGTAAAAGATGGTTTATGGCCTCATGGTGTCAGTCTCACAGAAGGGTGAGACATTAAAGTTGTTACATCCAACACCATAATATCAGAACCTGCCTCATTCTTAGTTACAATGCCTTAAGTTCGTTTTTTAGCCAATCAAATACTTCTGTGAAGTTTGCCAGCATCCTTTTACACCAATCATTAATTGCTTTCCTTCGCATGGCTTTGCAGTAATGTGTCATTTTTCAACCAATCCTAGAACACTGCACCAACCAACATTGATACATCTTAAACTTCTAATTAACTTTATAACACGTTCTATGGCTAAACTTTACAATCTTTTACTATCTTACTTAACATACTGCTTTGCTTACATAATGCATATTTCTGTTTGCTTAAAACATAGATCTAGTTATACTAAAACTTATATTCTTGTTTTAGATCAATTTTACTTTTAATGTTCTGATTTTCCAAGACTTCTCCAAGGTCTTAGGTCAAACCTTGGATCCATCTCAATCTCTGAGCCTGTATGCACAAGGCCCTGAGAGCTCTCTGTGCCTGCATTTCCCACACCACCTGTCATCTCTGCCTCCAATTTCCTGCTCTCACTGGAACCTGGGGACACTTTCTCAGTCGTGGCCCTCAGTGAGACCCATGAACAGCAACAGAAACTTTGGAGTTCGATTCTGTCCAAATTCTTCCGAGGTTTCCTAGAAAACAACAGTTCTGCCTTGATTTCCCTCTGGTCTGGTGCCATTCATTAGGAAGTTTTTCAACTCCATTTATGCAGAAATATGTCAAAGAGCTTCTAAGAAATATCCATTCCCATTTTCAAGACTGTATTTTATTACTGTTGTCTTTAGAGCAGAGGTGACTGCAGCATTCTGTGATTGATATTTGTGAGAAATGGATTTGTAAAGGATTCTCAAAGCCTGACTGAAAGGTCACACACTCTTGCACATCTGGATGCAAACTCTGAGATAAGGTGTGCTGACTCAGAATGGCCCTGGAATAGAGAAGACATTGCTGAGAGAGATTGAACTAGAAACAAGTTTCAAACAATGGCCTTGCAAAAAGATCAGATATTTTGGAGAATTAGAACTGTGAAAGATGAATTGTGGCAAGACTACGTGGAGTAAGATACAAGGTGATTGGTGTTAGAATTATTGGCACCATTGTGGGGCAAAAGCTAATAGGCTGAAAAACATTTATAAAATATTGTAACCAGGAAATAACTTGGCTTTGGATAAAATGTCATGGAGTTTTACATCTCTTATGTTTCACCTTTCAATGAGACTGATAATGGATTAAATCTTTAGAAAAACATGCACCTCTCTGTTGCCCCATTTCTGTAGAGCTGGGATTTTCCAACAGTGCTGAGTCCCTGGACATCAGTCCCTGAGAAGGAGCTGAAGGAAAACTTCTCAAGAACTCAAAATTAAATTGAAACTACAAAGTCTCTTGAAGTTGTAATGGGTCCCACTGAGGGATATGACTCAGAAAGTGTCCCCAAGTTCCAGTTAAAGCAGAACACTGGAGGCACTGATGACAGGGGGGGACAAACAAGGGAAAGGTGTCTCTGATGCTGAGCAAACCTGGATGTGTTTCAGGAATGCAAAGGTCCAAGGGCTGAGCCCCAGCCCCTGGCAAGGCAGATCCTGTCCCTCCCTCATTGCTCAGGGCTCTTCCCGGGCCACTGGGCTCTGGCCATGTGCAATGCCAAGGGCAGCACCATGGGGCGGCCCCTGCCAGGCTGCTGAGCAGGGACAAGGAGGCAATGAGGCCCCAGCACAGCAAGGCTCACTTGTCCCCTGCTGGCCTCAGGCCCAGGGCCAGCCTGCATGGCCCAAGTGCTGCAGGAGTTGGCTGTGTCAGGGCCTTTCAGCTGCTGCCCATCCCTGTGGCCTCTGCAGCCCAGGCTGTCCTACGGTGTCCATGCCCTGCGCCTCTGTCCCTGCAGGCTGTCGTCATCCCCCGGCTGCCCCACCTCGCTGGCCCCTTCCTTTGCTGACAGCTCTGCCTCCTGCCTGCCTCTGCCTGGACACACAGAGCCTTGGCCTTGATGTCAAAAGTTTAGGTCAATTTTTACTCTTACTGTGAACTTTTAGCACATGAACAAGGCATTCAAGTGCTGGTTTCCCAGCTGTGATGGTTGGCAGCATGAAGGAGACGTCTGGCTCTAGGTTGTAGTGATACAAAAAAGACAACTGAATCTGGGAAATTGGGGTTGGTGTTACACTCATGGGTAAATTGTAATATCCATTTAGTGCCTGTATATAAGCAACATGCTGTAAATTTATATATAGAATTACATGTCCATGTATGGTTAGCAGTTATCCCTCACTAAACCTCAGGCCTGAATAAATGATACCCTCTAAAATAGCAAATTAGTTTTAAGGAGTCTTATCCTATATTTCGGAGATTTGGTGATAATGAGGTCTCATAGAACCAAGGACTCACCTGTGACACTGTGCAAACTCATGGAACAAAGGGGCCATTGTGACACAGCAGAACCCCATGGAACCAAAATCCATTTTGGCACATTGGGGCCACATGGAACCAATGGTCCATTGTGATACTGCAGATCCAAGAAGATCATTGTGACACTGAAAACCTCTAGGAACCAAGGGGCCATTCTGACACAGCCTGGCCTCGTGGAGCCATGGGCCCATTGTGACACTGCAGAACCTCACAGAACCAAGGTGACCGTGTTATACTACAGAACCTCATGGAACAAAGGGTCCATGGTTGCACTGTAGAACCAGGGAGAATGTTGTTGGCCATATGAAAGGTCATGGCACCAGAAATCCATTGTGACAAAGCAAGGCCTCGTTGAACCAAGGGTTCATGGTTAATCTGTGTGGCCTCATGGAGCCATGAGCCATTGTGACACAGCGTGGCCACATGGAGGCGAGGGTCCATTGTGACACTGTGGATCCAAGGAGACCATTGTGACTGAGGAACCTCATGGAACCACGAGTCCATTGTTACATTGTGGGGCCCTATGGAACCAAGGGTACCACAGTGACATTGTGGGGCCTCATGGAACAATGGAGACCATTCTGACACTTTGGGACACACTGGAACCAAGGGGCCGTTACAGCATGGCAGGGCCTCATGAAATCAAGGGCACTACAGTGAACAGTGTGGGTCTGCATGGGATGAAGGGTCCATTCTGACACCATGGAACCAAGGAGACCATTGTGACACTATGGGGCAGCATGGAACCAAAGGTGCATTGTGACACAGCAGGGCCTCATGAAAACATGGAGGCCATTTTTACACTTTGAGGCCTTGTGAAACCAAAGGGCCATTGTGGCACCTCAGAGCCTTGTGGAGCCAAGGGGACCATAGTGACTCTGTGGGGCTCAGTGAAACCAGTGGTCTGTTGTGACACTGTGGGGTCTCATGGAATCAATGGTCTATGGGGAAACTGCAAGGTTTCATGGAATCAATGATTTATTTTGACACTGGAGGGCTTTATGGGATCATGGAGACTATTGTGACACTACAGGTGATGCCTTGGAGTGGCTACCTAGAGCAGAGGCTAGACAAGGTTAAGAGTATAAAGTGGGTATTTATTAAAGGCCTTCAATAGATTGACCTTGGGCAGGCAAAAACCTCCTGGGGCTACACTCAAGATGGATTGTGATGATGAGTTTTTCAGACAGATTTAAGTTTGGTCCCTTTGCATATCAGGGGTTAACCCAGCAATTACAGCTTCAGGTAATGAAGCCATATTCCCTCAGTTTTCTCACCCCTGAATTCACTTTTGTTTATACTTTTCAGACCCTGAGACTGTAGGGTGTCCTTGAGTTTCAGGCCTAGAGGAATTGTTTTGTCTGACCAAACTGTGAATACAGTTAACTAACATTTTATATGGAGTTCAGAGTTATGCAGTATTGAGTACAGGATTTGAAAAATATATAGGCTAAAATCCTAAGGCATCATAGGCCTCACTGAATCAAGGGGTCACTGTGAAACTTTGTAGCCTCATGGAACCAAGGAGTCCATTGTGACACTACAGGGCCCCATGGAACTGAGGATTCATGGAACAGTGCTGGACCCCATGGAACCAAAGGTCCATTGTGACACTGTGGGGCCTCATGGAATCCTGGAGGCCATGATTGATACCGAAATAATGAGAAAAAGGACTAATGTAGATATAGTAGTAGTCATGCTAAGGCTTAGAAAACTGCAGTTCTCAGACAGGCCCTGGGAACCAGCCCTGGGAATGAGCTGGGGACTGTGGAAACAATAATTAAAGATAATTAAAGAATTTAGTGGAGCATATAAGAACATCTAGAAACTTTCAGGATAAGGCTAAAGTATAATAATAAATAAAGGGTTCTGGTGATGGGAAAACATGCAAGGGGGGAATTAAAGGGGGGTAGCCTATAGTTTTGAATAGACAAGCATGCAAAATTTATAACTTTTAGGAATGATATCTACAAGATTTATGTATCTGTATTGCCTTGAAGAATGTGTACCTCTGCACGTGGACTACTTTGTAAAAAGGTATAAAAAACTTGACGAAAAAGGGAACTGTGGGACCCTGACTTTGGACGCTAGTCCGCAGGTTCCCCAGGCCCTGAATAAAGCACCGCATAAACTGACACTCTGTTAGTTTGTGTTCTGTTTGGGGCATCGGGCAACAGTTTTCTGGCGACCCAGATGGGACTCCAGAGGCGGCAGGGGCGGTTCGTGGGCTGATCCACTCCACGCCGGCACCAGGTGATTTCTGGGGAGGACATCAACCCGTGCCCGACCCCGCGCCTGACTGACGACCAGGAGGTAAGCCCGAAGGTGCTTTATTCCTTTTATCGAGGGAAAGGGGGGCCTGCCGATTAAGTCGGAACGGCGTTTCCGCACGGGGGTCACAGACGTCTTTAAGGTTGTGGAAAAAGCCTAGGCGCTGACCGTCAGACGCAGCAGTGACTGCGCAGGTTCAGCACTTGCCACTCGCAGAGACGAGAAAGGCAAGATTTGTGGAAAGGGTGTGAGTGTAAAGGGTGTGAGTGTTGTGTGTGGTGTGTATTGGAAAGGGTGTGAGTGTTGTGTGTGGTGTGTATTGTGTAAAAAAAAAAAAAAAAAAAAAAAAAAAAAAGTGTAATGATGCCTTTAAAAACGTTTAAAACTCTAGCAAGTTCCGGGATGGAAATCCCGGACGATTCATCTTTGGGCTGTTTATTACAACACTGGAATGCGGGGAACTTTGGTCAAGAATTAAGTAAAAGGAAATTGATTGATTTCTGTAATCATGTATGGCCTTTATATGAACCCGATGGTATGCACTGGCCTAGGAACGGTACACTGAATCCTGACATTATTACACCTTTGATGCATTTCCTGCAAAGTAATGAAAAATGGGATGAAATACTGTATCTAGACCTGTTTTATTATTTGAAAGATAAACCAGAGTGGCAAAAGGAGTGTGGGATCATGGTTTTGAAAACATTAAACCTGAATTGTGAAGGATGTAAGGGGTGGCAGAAAGAGAAGGAATGCTCAGTTAAGTTTTCGGAACCCGAAAAGGATGTTTCTTTGCTGATAGCCCCTAGTGCTCCTCCGATGGAAGAACGTGGAGAAAGTATGCTAGAGGTAGAAAGGGAGGATCAAGAAGCAAAAAATAAAAACCACAGATATACCACGAACCCCCTTATGCGAAAGAACTCGGAGAGGGAGGTGGGAGGTAGAAAGGAAGAAAAAGGGAGGAGGTGCTCATTTAATGGTTCCGCTGCGTGAAGCAGTCGGGCCGCAGGGGGAGTGGGTCATAGTGAAAGTTCCCTTTTCTCCGAATGATTTGCTAATTTGGAAACAATCAGCGGGGGCGTATCGGGAGCATCCTGAACGAACTGCGCAGGTGGTAAAAATGGTAATTAAGACTCAGAACCCAGATTGGAATGATTTACAAGTTCTGTTAGACACAATAATGGATTCTACTGAAAAGGAAATGGTGTTTAAAGCCATGACAGAGAAAGCACGGGAAATGATTAGGTTGCGGCTTGCGGATGGTACAGTAAATGACTTAGTGCCTAGGGAAGATCCGGAGTGGGATCCCAACTCGACGGGCGGGTCTCGGAGACTTAAAGCTTATCAGGATTTGTTAACAGAAGGAATACGGAATGGAATACCAAAAACTTTGAATTGGTCTAAGTTATATTCGGTCAGACAGGAAAAGAATGAGTCTCCATCAACCTTTTTAGAGCGGCTTAAGGAGACAGCTCGTAGATACACTAATTTAGAAGTTGAGGGAGAATCGGGAAAATTACAGCTAGCATTAATTTTTATGGGGCAGTCCCAGGAAGATATTAGAAAGAAATTACAAAAATTGGAGGGAGAAGATACTCGGAATTTAGATAAACTATTGGAAGTTGCGTGGAAGGTATATAATAACAGGGAAAAAGAAACGGCCAGGAAACAACAGGCTACTATGTTAGCGGTGTTACAGCAAGTGGCTGGAAATAATATGAGAGGAGGGAGTCGTGGACGTGGACGAGGAAGGGGAAGAGGAATAGCAAAGGGGGAAATGCCAATGGGGGCGGGAGGACTCATGGGACAATTGAATATGGGAAGAGGAAGAATGCAGCTGGGGATAGATCAATGTGCTCTATGTAAAAATAGAGGACATTGGAAAAATGAGTGTCCTCTCAACCAAGGAATGGGTTTTGGGGGAGGAATTATAGCCAGTGGGGATGGAAATCAGGGACTGATGAATAATACAGGTGCTTTCCTGGGAAATCCACAAGGTGCCGCCCAGGCCTTTATGATGGGGAATTACCAGAATCAGAGCTGACTAGACCAGGATTTAAAGGTACTAATGGAAGTAGATGGGGAACCGTTAGAATTTAGAGTAGATACTGGGGCATCATTCTCAGCCGTCAACACTAAGATAGGACCTTTGAGTGATTCTACTATTCAAGTAGTGGGAGTTACGGGACAAGTTGAGGAACGAACATTTTTGCAGCCATTAGATATAAAATTTGGGGGGAAGGAATTTGACCATCGATTTTTATATATGCCAAATAGCCCAGAATCACTATTTGGGAGGGATTTATTGTCAATGTTAGAAGCGAAGATAATATTTGAAAAAGGTAGAGTAAGATTGGAATTTCCCGAGGAGAATATTGCTAAGCTGTTTGTAGTGAAAGAAGTAGAAGCAGTAGAAATACCACAAGAAATAGAGCAAGCTGTAGTACCATGGGTATGGGAAACAGGAGTACCTGGAAAATCAAAAGCGGCACAACCGGTTGTAATAGAACTAAAAGAAGGAGCCTCCCCAGTAAGGGTAAAACAATATCCTTTGAAATTGGAAGCACGAATAGGAATAGCACCTATGATTGAACAATTTCTTAGCTTAGGAATTTTACAGGAATGTGAGTCAGAATTCAATACTCCGATATTCCCAGTTAGAAAGCCAAATGGTAAGTATAGATTAGTTCAAGATTTAAGAGCAATTAATAATATCACTAAAGATATACACCCAGTAGTAGCTAATCCGTATACATTGTTGACAGCTGTGTCGGAAAGGTTTAAGTGGTTTACAGTGATTGATTTGAAAGATGCATTTTTCTGTATCCCCTTGGCACTTGAAAGTAGGAAATACTTTGCCTTTGAGTGGGAGAACCCAGACACGGGAGGCAAGAAGCAGCTCACCTGGACGCGTCTACCACAAGGATTCAAAAACTCACCAACTATTTTTGGAAATCAATTGGCTCGAGAGTTAGAAGAATGGAAGATGACTCAGGTAAAAGAATCACCTTTTTTATATGTTCTCCTACAATATGTTGATGATATCTTTATAGCCTCCGCAGAAAAGGATGTTTGCCTTAGACTCACCATTGAATTACTTAATATGCTGGGCCAAGCTGGATACCGAGTATCGAGAGAAAAAGCTCAGCTGGTAAGAGCCCAAGTGATTTACTTAGGCTGCGAAATTTCACAAGGGGTGCGAAAGTTAGGAATCAATCGAGTACAAGCAATTTGCACCATACCCACACCACGAAATCCACAAGAGTTAAGATCCTTTTTGGGCATGATAGGGTGGTGCTGCTTGTGGATTCCGGAATTTGGACTGAAAGCAAAACCCTTGTATGAAGCAGCCAAAAGCCCTGTGTTTCAGTGGGGACAAACGCAAGAAAAAGCATTTCAGAGTCTGAAACAAGCTTTAAAGGAAGCCCCAGCACTAGGATTGCCAGATCTCACAAAACCTTTTCAACTATACGTAAATGAGAGACAGAGACTGGCAATAGGGGTTCTCACCCAAAAATTGGGCTCATGGAAGCGCCCAGTGGGGTACTTCTCAAAGCAGCTAGACTCTGTAAGTGCCGGATGGCCCAGTTGTCTTAGGGCTGTGGCAGCAACAGTGCTCCTAATTCGAGAAGCCAGAAAATTGACTTTGGGAAAAAGGATGGAAGTATTTGTTCCCCATATGGTCATTGCAGTTTTGGAACAAAAAGGGGGGCATTGGCTCTCGTCGAGTCGCATGTTACAATATCAGGCACTCCTCTGAGAACAGGATGACATTGAATTAAAAATAACCAATCATCTTAATCCAGCAGAATTTCTTAGGAGCAGCAGCCAGGAAGAAGGAGGCGAATTGACACATGATTGCGTAGAAATCATTGAACAGGTGTATGCCAGCCGGAAGGACCTGAAAGATGAGCCTTTGGAAAATCCGGAATGGGAACTGTTTACAGATGGATCCAGCTTTGTGGGAAACGGAATCAGGTATGCGGGATACGCAGTAGTGACTTTGACACAAATAATAGAAGCTCGAGCTTTAACCCCGGGAACTTCAGCCCAGAAAGCTGAGATACAAGCTCTGGTAAGAGCCTTAGAATTGAGTCAGGGGAAAAAGAGTAAACATTTGGACTGATTCAAAATATGCCTTTGGAGTAATACATGTACATGGAGCACTGTGGAAAGAAAGAGGACTGTTGAATTCTCAAGGATCAGAAATTAAGCACAAAGAACAAATATTAGCACTATTGGAAGCAGTGCATAAACCTCAGGCAGTAGCAGTGATGCATGTAAAAGGACATCAAAAGGAAGAGGGAAAAGCGTTCCAAGGAAACCAGCTGGCTGACAGAGTTGCCAAACAGGTTGCTCGAGAGGTATGGACACAATTAGCTTTATTGCCAGTGCGAATTAACCCTGCCACTTCTTTTCTTGAGCAGAAACCATGGTATACACATGAAGATGAGAAGTTTGCTCAATTTGTTCAGACCCAGAAGAACAAAAAAGGATGGTATGTCACAGCTGAAGGTCAGGTTGTATTGCCAACAAAAGTAATGAAAACAATTTTAGAAATCGAACATAACAAGTGCCATTGGGGAGCAGACGCATTGGTACAATTTTTAAAACGTGAGATAATTTCCAATCAGATGTTAACAATGGCAAAACGGATTAATGCCATGTGTCCAGTCTGTATTAAAAATAACCCAGTGACACGAAGGCAGATACAACTAGGAAAGTTACAAGTGGGGCCGCAACCAGGAGATTATTGGCAAATAGATTTCTCAGAGCTACCAAAAGCACAAGGGTACCGTTATTTACTGGTGTATGTGTGTACCTTTTCAGGGTGGCCAGAAGCCTTCCCATGCAGGACTAACCAAGCAAAGGAAGTAATTAAAACTTTACTACGGGAAATCATCCCTAGATTTGGAATCCCATTAGGAATGTCCTCAGATAGAGGACCTCACTTTGTAGCTAGAGTAGTCCAAGAGGTAGCCAGAGTGTTAGGGATAGTTTGGAATCTCCATACGCCCTGGAGACCACAATCTAGTGGCCAAGTGGAACGGATGAATCAGACATTAAAAGGGCAGATTAAGAAAATTTGTCAGGAAGCGAAAATACAGTGGCCTCAGGCACTACCTCTAGCCTTGCTAAGAATCAGGATTAAACCCAGAGAAAGGATAGGAGTAAGTCCATACGAAATTTTGTATGGCAAACCATATCATGCTACAACCTACAAAGGGGACCCTCACTTAGTAGGAGATCAAGTATTGTTGAGTTACATTTTGTCTTTAAATAAAGTCCTTACAGCGCTGCGAGAAGCATTGCAGTGGAACCGGCCTCTGCCCTTGGAGAATCCTGTCCATGACATACAGCCAGGAGATCAAGTATATGTGAAAAACTGGAATACGGAACCCTTGAAAGAAGTATGGGACGGTCCTCACCAGGTGATCATGACTACCTACACGGCAGTGAAAGTCCAAGGGATCGAAAACTGGATTCACTACACTCGAATCAAGAAGGTCCCGTCAAGATGGGAAGTACAGCCTCTGTCAGCAACAAAGCTGGTGTTCAGGGCAAGGCCTTAGTTCTTTTAACATTAGTCTGTATAATGCAGGTGGGAGAAGCGTTTGTTAAAATTACAGTTCCGGAGCCAGATGTAATGGTGCCTGAGGGTGCGGGAGTAAATTTAACCTGTTTGTTTTCTGACAACCAGAGAACTGGATTAAAAGAAGTACATGCAGCTTGGAAACAAATCACCACAGACGAGGTATTTACAGAAGGAATTGTGACACTTTGGGATATGGAACAGCAAAGAGGTAACACCACATTGACAATATCTCATATGCAAGCTGATCAGGTAGGACAATTCTCATGCATTGTGCGGATTAGAGAAAGTTTTGATTATGGGAACATAAATGTAGGTATTCTAAAAGAGAATGGGAGAACATGGCAGGTGACAGAAGCTGGAAAAACACAACAAGAATTGGGACAAGAAAATTTAATAGTGGGATTAGTTAGGGATTTTGGACAAGTACAAAGTACTACGTCCATCACTGCATGTTTACCTTTACCTAAAGCGGCGGGAGATCCAATACCATGGGGCATCATTCCCGTTGGGGAAATGCCTCCAGTAACTATAAATGGGACAAAAAGATGTAATAAAGAAGTACGGAATCATACTAAGATGATAGAGGAAACCTATACAGTTCGAGGGAAATGGTCAACACCGGGACAAAAGAGTGAGTGCCTAAAATTACTAAATCCAGTTTTTACAAGAATTGGATGGTTCAAGAATGTAGGATGGTGTACTTATGACATAAGACAAAAAAGACAAAAACCAGTCACAGAATTTTCTTATGAGATAGTATGTCAAGAAGGGAAGGAAGAATGGGAACATTGGAAAACGATTTGGGGTCCTAGTTTGTTAGAACCTTACAGTTACATAGGACCAGTACATTGGTGTGTCGAATGGTCAGGCCAGAGAGAGCAAGGACATCTAGGAGTGTTAGGAACTGAAACAGTAAGACGGGATCGAGTGACCCTCACACCTAGCTGGAATTGTAGCAAAATCATCACCTGTGATACCCCTGAATCCCAAATTGGTTTAGTGCCAGTACGGATACTATTAAAATGGGGCTGTGAATGTCAAAGGTATAATCATACAATAACAGGTGAAATAAAAGGGGCATGGAAAGATTGTCAGACGACTACCATCAGGAGTCCAGGGCATTCAGTGTGGGTAATGGGGCACGGACAGTGGACTACTCATATGCCTATTAATGGCCCAGTCACACAGATTACTTTAGGAGTCCCTACACTTTGCCCTTTTTGGAAACAGTCTAAATTAACGCAGAAAGAGATGCAGTCACGAACAAAGAGAGAAACAAATGAAGTGGCAGAAGAACTAGGATTGGGAGATGAAGATGAATGGCATGAACCCTCATCAGGAGTTAAATTTGGATGGGTATTGGAGTCCTTGTTTGCACCAATTTCTACATATAGAAACCGGGAGATGCTGTACAAATTAGTAGGACAAACTGAGAGGCTAGCAGCAGTTACAAAGAAAGGATTTAGGGATCTAAACTTACAGTTGCAGGCAATGACAAGAATGACAATTCAAAATAGAATGGCATTAGATTTGCTTTTATTAAAAGAACATGGAGTCTGTGGGTACCTCCAAGGAAAGGTTGACCATTGCTGCGTACATATCCCAAATGTCACAGAAGAAGTAGAAAAAGACATAAGTCAATTAGAACAAATTGAAACAAAAGTGCATGAAGTCCAGGAGGAAGCTGAACATAACTGGGTAGGAGCACTGTTTAGCTCCCTAGGAATCCAAGTCTCTGGTTGGATATCATCAATTGTACAATATGTAATAATGATTGTATTGATTATTGTAGTATGCATGATTATGTATAGATGTCTTTTAGGAATGATTGCCAGAGAAGGAACTCATACTCGACGTGTTATGAGAGCACTGACCCGGAAAGAAGTAATCCTGCCAACTCGAAAAGAAGACTCACCATCCTACTTAGAAACCATAACTTGAAGAATTGAGCATCCTTGCAGAAAATCTGAAGAATGCTCAAAAGGCGGGAGTTGATACCGAAATAATGAGAAAAAGGACTAATGTAGATATAGTAGTAGTCATGCTAAGGCTTAGAAAACTGCAGTTCTTGGACAGGCCCTGGGAACCAGCCCTGGGAATGAGCTGGGGACTGTGGAAACAATAATTAAAGATAATTAAAGAATTTAGTGGAGCATATAAGAACATCTAGAAACTTTCAGGATAAGGCTGAAGTATAATAATAAATAAAGGGTTCTGGTGATGGGAAAACATGCAAGGGGGAATTAAAGGGGGGTAGCCTATAGTTTCGAATAGACAAGCATGCAAAATTTATAACTTTTAGGAATGATATCTACAAGATTTATGTATCTGTATTGTCTTGAAGAATGTGTACCTCTGCACGTGGACTACTTTGTAAAAAGGTATAAAAAACTTGACGAAAAAGGGAACTGTGGGACCCTGACTTTGGACGCTAGTCCGCAGGTTCCCCGGGCCCTGAATAAAGCACCGCATAAACTGACACTCTGTTAGTTTGTGTTCTGTTTGGGGCATCGGGCAGCACCCCTGGCTGGAGCATCTCCCAATGGGTTGATGGAATTTTATCAATAATGCAGTGGCGCTCAATGGCCCATTAGCAGAGGATATCTCCCACAGAGATAAGGATCACTGCTCAACCTGTTTTTTCCTATACTCTTTGTTCTTTTGTTTCTTCCCGGGATCTCTGACTGGTTACTTCATGTTTGCTGCTGATCTCCTCTCCCTTTTGAAGATGAATATGGTAAAAGTGTCTTTGACCTGCCTTGCTGGATATTGTCAAGAGGAACAGTCATCTTCTGCAAGTGGAAGTGTCACAGGTGGAGCAGAGTTCTGTGAGTGCTGTATCAAACCAGACCTCGTCAGAGCTGCCAAAACAACTGGTCCATGCTGCCCTTCACTGCTCTGCCTGTTCCCCACTGTTTCATGCCAGAGTAATTTAACTGTTGTTAATTGGGTGTCTATTTCACTCGAGCCAGTTCAGCAGAACCAGCAGAAAGCAGCCTCAGAATGAATGGGGCTCTGCAGAGGAGCCCCAGACTATTCATCAGCCTGCGCGCAGAACTGGCTCCAACTCTGAACCCTTGTGACCACACTCTGAAGAAGACATACTTCTGATATTTCTGATGCACTTATGACTGAGGCACTGCATGCGCTTGTGGAGGTAAGAATCCCAAAGTTCTTTCCTACTTCAGGAAAAATCCTGCAGCAGTGCATACCCAGCATCTGCTATCAGCACATCCTGGCTGCACGTGCAGGAGAAGCAGCAGCAGCATTGTACACGTGGGTTTGTTAAGCTGAACTCCCCAACACTTTGAACAGTGCTTATCACAAACATATTTAATGGCACACCGATGCCATACATTTCTCCTAAAAGCCTCCCTTGTAACTAAACTTTGCTAGAAAGTTAATGCCGAGGATGAACGAGCAACTTCGGTCTCAGTCCGGAGGCGGAGGGGTTCTAAACACTGACTTTCCGAGAGCAGCGTCTATCCTGAAGCGCTCGGGGCCACCCGAGCCGCCGCCGGGAGCGCGGTGCAGAAGCCGGCCCGGACTCAGCCGCAGCGCCGGGCACCGCGCATCGCTGCTCTGCAGGGCGGCCCGCACGTCCTCCAGCAGCTGCCGCAGGCTGCCCTTCTCCTGCTGCAGCTCGGCCATGCGCTCCTCGGCCCGCTCCAGCGCCACCATCTCCTCGCAGCGCTCTCGGCAGGGGCTGCGGCTCTCGATGTGCTCGCCCTCCCGGCCCAGCGGCAGCCGCGGCCCCGCACGGGTGCTGAAGTGGCCGCAGAGCCGCGCGTGGAGCTGGCGGAAGGTGAGCTCGGCCCAGAGCCCGTCCCACAGCCCCGCGCACTCCTCGGGCTCCGCCGCCTCCTCCGGCCCCAGCGCCCGGCACAGCGTGCGGGACTCCTCGCCGGGGATGCGGCCCGGCCCGGCGCAGTCCCGCTGCTGGAAGATCTCCTGCAGGGACTGCTCCGGGCCACTGGCCAGCACGACCATCTCGTTCTCCACGCCGCGCTCCAGGCCGTAGCGGTGGGCGAGGGCGCTGAGCAGCGACTGCGTGCGCCGGGCCGGCCGCCCGGAGGGGTCCCAGCCCTCAGGCGGCTCCATCGCGCCCGCCCGGCCCGCGGCGCTGCCCGAGCATCCTGAGCGCCGCCCGCCCGAGCGCTCGGCCCCGGCCCCGGCACGGAGCGCCTGGCTCGCCCCGCACGGAGCCGCGTCCGCCTTTGTCCGGCGGGAGCAGAGACTCGGGCAAAGCGGGCAGGTGCCGCCCTGTTCCCTTTGTCTGCCAAGCCTGAGCCCCAAGTGTGGTTCTTCTTTCTTAGCTAATTTCTCCCTGGTTTCTCTCTAACACAAGCAAGACAATAGCATCGCACAATCCAGTTTGACAAGTAAGGCTTGTGAACGAGTGAGTGCTTCCACTAAATTAAAAACTCGATGTGCTTGAATGTCGACCTTGTGTTGGCTCAGGCTCCTGACCTCTGTAGATGAGGTGACTTCCTGGTGTTGGTGTGTGGATGTTAAGAGGTCTGTGTTAGAGATGAGTAAGTGTTCAACTCGTTCAAGCGAGCTGCCCAAAGCAGTGATTTTGGTCTCTCTTTGGCTGGGCAGTAGGACCGGCGTTGTTGAACGCAGGCAGCGGCACGAGCAGGGCTCCTCCAGCAGCAGGGACACGCCAGGAGCCAGAGGGGACCGTGGCACCAGAGGGGACCGTGGCACCAGCCGTGCCCGAGGTCTGAACAGGCTGCCAAAGTCAGGTGGTGCTGACAGGCTGCGTTAACAGCCCAGGCAAGGCGTGGTGAGGAGCCAGGGCTGGGGGCCACCCAAGGAGTCCTGTCAAGAGTAAATCGTTCTAATATTCTCTCTAGGACAAAAAAGGAGCAAACCAGTTCAGCTGATAGGTGAGGAAAAAGAATTCAAGTTCGTTTAAAACACTGCTTAATACAGGGTTGGGTTTCTTTTGAGTGAACTGATGCTAATAAATATTTGCTCCCATATGATGGGGTTTCTCTGCAAATAGGCCTTGATGGGAATTTTCTGACCACCTTTAGTTTTGCTCTTTCTTAAATTGAGCACCTGAGTAGCTTTGTTGAGGAATGGAGAACTGTTTGTAGCTCAGTATTTTCTCAAGAGGAGCCTTACATTTTAACACAGGAGGAAGGAAAGGCAAAGGTTTGAAAGGCTTCTCCTGATGAAGTGACACACTTTGAGAGGAGTCTGCGAGGAGAAGTCCCCTCAGGCACTGCCAGGGCTGTTTGCCTCCTCTGCAGGCTCAGTATTCTGGGAGTTCCACAAGGCTCAGCTGCCACTGTATTTTCCTCTGAATATTTCTTGTTGTAGAGTACACAGGGAGAATATTTTGTGCCAGATTCTCCTCTGGGCTTTGAGGTGAATCTCAGTAATAGTGGTGACTTTCATGTCCAGATGTACTTTTTATTGATAGTAAGGAAAAGGCAAGAGGTACCATGGAAAATTAATTGCTCAAAACGTGAGTGGCCAAGCACACCAAAAATGAAGTCTGAAGTGAAGAATTTTTTTATTTTTTTCCCTCGATAGGTGGGGTAAAACATGCAGTGTTAAAAATGTTCTTTGAAGAGATTCAGCCAGCACCCAGGTGTATGAAAATCAAAACAGCAAAGGATGAGGCAGGGCATGGGAAGACTCTTCAGCCCTTTCTGTTGGAGGCACAACAGTATGAAAAGTGCCTCTGGATGTTTTCCATAGGTAACACGTGTTATTTGTAGAGAGGAGCAGATGTCCCAAGCTGTTGGTGGCCCAAGTCCTGCCATGGCTGGCCCAGTTTCAGTCCTAGCTGGACCAGGGTGGCTGGTTGGGCAGGGGAGGAGGTGGGGGGATCTCGGGGGGCTTCCGCTTCACGGCCGGGCTGGGGGGCCGTGGGGGAGGCAGGAAGGGCTGGTGCTCTGCTTTCCTGGGCGACTGCTGCTGCTGAGGCCATGTGTGAGAGCTGTCAAACCGGACGGTCCTTGGGCTCCCTGGGGGCGAGGGAGAGTCGTGCCTTCTTGGCCGGGATGGTGGAGCTGCAGCAGGGCGAGTGTGGAGAGAGGAGTGGCTGAGGCCCCAGCTCACACAGGGACCCTCCTGCACAGCAGGACCCAGAGCTGGAAAGGTTCCCCAGCATGGCTGGAGCTGCTGGCACACCTTGGCCCAGCTGGACAGATGCTCCTCAAGGCCCTGGCGAGCAGGGGATATGTTTTAGGTCACAGGATGTGACCAAAAGTATGTATTCAATCACCATCTGTGGGACAGGGATCCTTATCTCTGTGGGATATATCCTCTGCTAATGGGCCATCTGTTAAAACCAGGTGGGGCAGTGCTCTTTATCTTTTCCACAACCCATCCTTCCTCCAGGAAGATATCTTCTGTTAATGGGCCATTGAGTCCCCCTGCATGACTGATAAAATTCCATCATCCCACTGGGAGATGCTCCAGCCAGGGGGAGGAGCCAAGCCTTTCCTACCTAGATAAAATCTGAGCTTTGGAACACCAAGGCAGCCCTTACCCACTGGTTTCCTGAGGACAAGAGCTACCAGACCTTTCTACAGCATCACTACTACAAGACCACGTCATCAGGACTGCTACCAACACCCTAACTAGCGGGGTGTCAGGTTGTATTCTGATTCTGTCAGTTGTTTTCTTTTGTACTATTGCATGGATTTTATTTCTCTTATCATTTTTCCTATCAAATTGTATTTCTGACTTGGAGTCTCTCACTGGTTTTGCTTTCAAACCAGCACAATTTTGGAAGGGATTTTGGCTGAATCTTGATATTTGGGGAGGTTCTTAAGATCTGTGTCTTAAAGTTTGGAGGATTTTGGGTGGGAATCTTGGTGTTTGGGAGGTTATTACAGACACAAGATGCTCAATGACGTCCAGAGATGAACTTGGGCGAGGAGGAACACCCAGTTTATGGAGCTCCTTTCTTGTTATTTCCCGCTAAACCAGGAATTTTCATTCCTCAGGTGTGCAGGGATGGAGGAGGCAGAAAAGCCCTGGAGATCTCTCTCGAGGAGGGGCTGCAAACCCAGCCCAGGGAGCTGTGAGGAGGAAAGACCCTCCCTGAGCCAGGAAGGCGGCCGGAGATCCAGGCAGAGCTCAGAGCTGGTGGAGAAGCCTCATGGAGGGGAGAAGCCCCACAAGTGCTTGGAATGTGGGAAAGGTTTCAACTACAGCTCCAGCCTGATCCGACACCAGGTGATCCACACTGGAGAACGGCCATATGAGTGTGGGAAATGTGGGAAGAGCTTCAGGAGTATTTCTCATCTGATGGAGCACCAGGTGATCCACACAGGGGAACGGTCCTACACCTGCTTGGAATGTGGGAAGAGCTTTGGACGGAGCTCTGGCCTGAGAAGACACCAGCGCATCCACAGTGGGGAGAGGCCCTACGAGTGCCCCAAATGTGGGAAGAGGTTTCAAACCAGCTCCAATCTCCTCCTACATGAGCGGATTCACACAGAGGAGAGGCCCTTCCGCTGCCCCGACTGCGGGAAGGGCTTCAAGCACAACTCCCATCTCATCCTGCACCGGCGCATCCACACTGGGGAGAGGCCCTACGAGTGTCCTGAGTGTGGGAAGAGCTTCTCACGGAGCTCTCACTTGACCCGACACCAACGGAGTCACCACTAAGGGAAGCCCTGTGAGTGCCTCGAGTGTGGGAAGAGCTTTGTGCTCTGCTCCAGCTCCATCCCCCATTGGAGGATTGGTGTTGGATGGTCAAAAAAACCACAAAAATCAAACCAACAAACAAAAAAGTTTAGTTTTCTTCTAAGGGTTTTTTTCTTATAGTTTCTAGTAATAAAATTTCTCTTTATACCTTTTAAAGTAAAACCTGTTTTTTGTCTACTTCTTAATCCTCTCTCACAACAAAAAAAATCAAATTAATAAAGCAAAACTACTACATTTAACCTCAGTGATTCCAGGATTTTGATTTCCTATTACCCAAGGGTGTCTTCCGCAGCCAAATGGTGATGAACTCAGGCAAAGACCAAGATTTTGGAGATAGTGGGGTGGAAACTCCTCCAAAAATGTTCTTCCCTCCCTCCCAAGCACGTGGATCTTCAGCTTGCACAGACACAGAAATTCTTTTCTTTTGGCCTTGATTTGCTTTTCATTTCTCTTCATCCCTTTAAAACATCCAACACTGGGGTAAAAATAAAGACACTGAACTGAGACATGGGTCGGACATGGAGGGACAATGACATGGTGGGACACAGACCTGGAGAGTGACATGGGGACACATGGACATGGAGGGGGATGTGGCCATTCGTGGGGACATGGGGGGACACAGGCATGGATGGAGATGTGGGGGACAGTGATGGAAACATGGTGGGGACACAGCCATGGGTGAGGACATGGTGGGACATGGCCAGTGACATGTGGGGACACGGCCACAGCCGGTGCCATGGGGGGAACTTGCAGGGGCTGTGGGGGATGCTGGGTTGGAGGGAGTTGAGGGTTCCTGGCAGGGACTTGGGGCTGGCTGAGGCCTTTGGGGACCCCAGGCCGAGCGGCTCCGGCTGCGCTGGGAGACCCTGGCGGAGGTTCTGGGGCAGCTGCTCAAGGACCCCCTGCCCTGGAGCCCCAGCCGGGCACTGGGCTCCTGGAAGGGAATGAACGTCCTTGTCCCCAGCAGGACAGATTTCTTATTTCTTGCAGGTGCAAATGGTTCTCTTACCAGAATAGCTTGTTAATTGTTTTCATGCTTAAGATTGTTTTCACATGGAAACAATCAAGTAACTTAGCTGCACATAGAAGAAGTGACAGGCTAGCTATTAATTTAGCAAGACCTGATTTTATGAAGCCTTTCTTTTATAATTTGTCTACCTGACTGCAACATCTCACCCTTTTTCATGAATTCAAAGAAGGTTCATATGGTCTGATGATAAAATAGCTCTCTCTTGTGAGGGTGTTATCTCATTAAGGTTATTACTGGTTATCTGTTAGATATGGGATAAGATACATAAACGACAGATTACAATCAACAAAACTTAGCAAATTCTATCAGGTCATTGACACAGGGTTTCACAGCATGAGAAAACAAAAGAATAATGTCCAATGTCTCCTAGGCAAATGGGAATAAATGACCATTGTTTTAAAGTCCAAATAGTCAATTAGCTTGAAATGTTAATCTTTGACATCACTGAATGTGCTCTTGGATCCTGGAACAGGGAATTACTGAAGAAGGTTAGTAGGAACACTATACCGTGATGATGACCTAAGGCTTTCCTTGGCAATTTACCTGTAAATTTCCAGACACAGCTATGTCTTGGCAGTCCTACTTCTGATTTTGCTCTGGCCACGAAGGCTGCATGGTGATTAGGTTCTTTTTCTTCTCACTGGGCTTCATTTTCTGGGAGGCAATTGATATTTGGCTGAAAAAACAGGTGACTACTTTGAAGTTGTTGATGATAAAAACACATGCACACCTTCTCCTTAAGTTAATGAATTAATTAGTCTTTGTCATTGTACATTCAATTCAAGAGCCTTACATTAAAAATTTTACTTTTTTTTGTATAAATATTGCAAATTTTTTTTGTAAATATGTAAATATTTAGGAGCTAACTCCCCCTTCTTTGTTTTAAAAACAGCATGCATGATTCTTGCCATGAAAGGAAGTTCAAAACAAAACAATACATGTAGTAAAACCAAAAACTTACAGTAACTGGGAATAATTCTGATATAACAATCCAAAACCTTTCCGATGACAGATATAATTAAAAACACTTGCAAAATTAGATTATTACCAAACATTAAAACATTGTACCATCATCCCAGTGTCTGCAACAGCTGATAAACCTCAAATCAGTGAAGAACTGGATAAGTGTCTGTTGGGGGTTGTTTTTTCCTTTCCTCTCTGCCTGTGGAATTTTTTTCCCATTGACATGCTAAGAAGCACTGATGGTTAGGTCCTAGCACCAGGGAGGGCATCCCGGGTTTTTTGGGAGTTTCTCTCGGAGGGCGGGGGGAGGGAAAGGGGGAACACGGTGAGATTGGAAGCAGGTAAAGGAGGGTGGGGGGCAGTTGCTGGCTCTCGCTCGCTTTTGGCTCTCGGAGCAGAAAGGTCATTGCTACCCCCCCACCATCCCAACGCCGGGAGCTGCCTCTCTGTTTTGGACCCTGCATCCCTGCTTGGACGCCCTCCCGCTTCAGCTTGCTGTTTTCCCAGCATCCTGCCTCTCCTCCATCCCTTCCCATCTGGGACACAGCTGCCATCACCCCCAGCCCCTGCAGGTGCCGGGATCGTCACATCTGCCCCGTCCACCGGGAACCTGCCAGCGCTCACTGCCAGCGGTGACAGTGACTGCAGCACAGGGGAAAGTGCCTGAGGCCGAGAAGGACTGGAACTGGGTTCCTGTTCTGCTTCTTGTTAATTCCAGAGTTGTTGTTCTGTTTGCCTTCTTAGATATACTGGTAAAGAACTGTCATTCCTATCCCCATATCTTGGTCTGAGAGCCCCTTAATTTCAAAATTGTACTAATTCAGAGGGAGGGATTTGCTTTCTCCATTTCAAGGGAAGGCCCTGCTTTCCCTAGCACACACCTGTCTTTTATTCAAACCAGGAGTGATTTTGGCACCCGACGGTGGAACCTGTGGGCATTGAGTGGAAAGGCTGGAACAGGAATAATAGTTCTTGTGTGACCTGATTTTGTGTTTTAGGTGGCACCATGGTGTCCAGCTTACCTTGGCTCGGGCTGCATGTGGTCACAGCTACATCTCTCCCACTTGCAGCCCCTTATCTCAACACGGGTGCTATCACTAAGGGTACTGTGACTATTATAGAATTCATTTTGTGGGTTGATAAGGTGAGGAATTCATGGCTTTTTAACTCTCTCTGGAAGGTAAGTACATGGATTCAGAGCTATCACACTCTATCTGTGTGTTTTTGGGATTACTTCAATAATGGTACTTAATGTGAGGAAGTGAGAGCAGGGGAAATTTTCTCCCAACCCATCACCCAGTTGTTTAGGTCCACCCCACCAGTTTTCAAAGGCTTCAAATCCACTCTAAATGCTAATGATATCATACAGTGGCTGGTGTTGCTAATCTGCCTGTTCTGTTTAACATTCAGAGACAAGGGGACATTGACTTGGATAACAACCCCAGGAAATCGGGATGCTGCTGCAGAGACTGACCCTGTTCCAGAGACTAGGGGTGTTTCCACAGAGCCTAACCCTGCCCCAGAGCCTGACCTTGCCCCACAGCCCACTTCAGAAAGAAACCACCCAGAGTGGGTAGGGGTTACAGTGAAGGAGATACATGAGATGAGCCAGATGCTGAAGGAGTACCTTGCTCCAGCTGGTGAGAAACCCTCCCCCTGCCTTAAAGAGGGAGAGTCTGATGGTGCAGCAGTGGAACCCACAGACATTACATCTGTCCAGGTTCCAAATGTACTGCAAGAGCACTTGTAGCCAGCGGCAGTCAGCCCTGTGGAAACTAAGAAATCTAGGATGAGAACAAAGCACCTAGTTAATAAGGATAAGAAAGGAGGGCACTCACAACCAGCAGGGGAGCCAGAGGTTGAGATCATCACCGAGTCCCTGTCATATGAAAGTCTCTGTAATCTGTAAAAAGACATTGTATGATGGGGCTGTGAGGCTTTTAAAACTTGGTTACTTTGGGTCTGGGACCTTAGGGGTACAGGCGTGCAACTGGATGGCATTGAGGCAAGGAATTTGGGACTCTTGACCCAGGACTCAGGTGTGGAGCAGGTATTTGTAAGGGAGCCAGGCCTCCTTTCCCTCTGGGAGTAACTTTTAATGAGTGTGAGAGAGAGGTTTGTCCACAGAGACAGAATGCAGGAGCACCACCGTAGAATGCCTTGGAAGACCCTTGAGGAAGGGATCCAACAGCTGAGAGAAGTGGCAGTGCTGGAGGTGCTCTTTGGGAGGGACAAACAGCATGACAATGACCCTGACAAGGTCAGGTGCACAGGGCAGAGATGGAATCTGACAAACCTGGGGCCATCTCACTACACCACCTTTACTGAAACAATTAATGCTAATAACAACTGAGAGACAGTGGGTTCTGTCACCAGCAAATTTAGAAATTTTGGGAGTATGATCAATGGCCCGATGCAGGCTCCTGTCTCTGCCATGGTCAAGGGCCTCCAAGAGAAGATGAGGGAGATGAGGGAGGAGATGAGGAAAATCAGTGCAGCACCAGTGTGAGTCACAGGCCCCAAAATCAGAGCCCAATGTCCCCCAGCTAGACAGAGAAGGTACAACCCATGAGCTCACCTGTGGTTCTTTCTGTGTGACCATGGGGAAGACATGAGAAGGTGGGATGGGAAACCCACTTCTGTCCTGGCAGCACGGGTGTGTCAGCTCAGGGGGGGAAACACAAACCGAGGGAGCTCCACTAAAGTGAAGGTAGCCTCAGCCTCCCATGACTGAGGTGTTGGGTATTACAGAAGGGAGGATGATCTGTCAGATCCCCTTGAAGGAACCTCCAGCATGTATCCCCAGGAAAGAAATAATAACCATGGCTAGTGGGGCCCTGCCTCTAGCCAGAGAGAGGGACGGGAAAACTGGATTTTTTGGATGGTGTGGATCCGATGACCTGGCACATTAGAGCCACAGAAATATCGAGTGTTAGTTGATCCTGGTTCACAATGTACCCTAATGCCATTGGGACATGTGGGGACAGATCCTATGTCCATTGCTCAGGATTCCCTGTTTCCCCTCAGTGACACAATGGCCTCAGGCTTTCATGTGCCCACCAGTGTCACAATGGCCCCACAGATCTGGGAGGTCCTGCAGTTTCCCAATGGCCTCACGGTTCCATGTGTCCCCTCAGTGTCACAATGGCCCCACAGTTCCATGTGTCCCTTCAGTGTCACCATGGTCCCACGGTTCCAAGAGCCCCTGCCGTGTCACAATTGCCCGATGGTTCCATGTGTCCCCTCATGTCACAATGGCCTCACAGTTCCATGTGTCTCCTGACTATCACCATGGTCCCATAGCTCCAAGAGACCCTGCCGTGTCACAATGGCCCAACGGTTCCATGTGTCCCCTCATGTCACAATGGCCTCAGGTTTCCATGTGTCACAATGGCATCATGGTTCCATGTGTCCCCTCAGTGTCACAATGCCACACACTTCCAGGAGGCCCTGCAGTGGCGCAGTGGCCCCAGCGTTCCATGTCCCCTCGTGTCACAATGGCATCAGGGTTCCATCTGTCCCCTCAATGTCACAATGGCCCCAAAGTGTCATGTGTGTCCTCAGTATCACAAGGGACCCAGAGTTCCATGTGTCCCCTTAGTGTAACAATGGCCCTAGAATTCCAGGAGGCCCTGCAGTGTCACAATGGCCCCAGGGTTCCATCTGTCCCCTCAATGTCACAATGGCCCCACAGTACCATGTCTCTGCTCAGTGTCACAATGTCCTCACATTGTCACAGACGAGCAGCACTGGAGTGGGAGCAGCACCACTGGAGGGGTTGCAGCTGCACTGGAACAGGAGCAGTGGCTGTGGAACAACAGGGGAGAAGCTGTGGAACACAAGTCCTGTGAGGAGCAGTTGAGGGAGCTGGGAATGTTTATCCTGGGGAAGAGGAGGCTCAGGGGAGGGTGCCGCCTGGTGGGGGGTTGAGCTCTTCTTGTAGGGAACAGGGACAGGACAAGAGGACATAGCCTTAACTGCACCAAAGGAAGGTTTATCCTGAACATTAGAAAAAAATTATTCACAGGGTGATTTGGCATTGGAATGGGCTGCCCAGGGAAGTGATGGAGTCACTTGTAAATGAGGTAAGTGAACCACCTAATTAGTGGTTTGTCTTAATTTTCTTTTGTTTTTAATCAGAGTCAGGATTAAAAACATGAAGGAGGTGAATTTTCTCGAGTTTGGGCTTGGTTGTTTAATAAATCATATTTAAAGTACAGAGAGTTCTGCAACACGTCAAGCCACCAGCTAAAAGCCAGCAAGTGGAGGCGTATCGAGCTAGTTACAAGGTTTTTTAAAGTTAAAAAATTCTATAAAGAACTAACACCTATATTAATTTATACTTTTCACTAAATAACCAAACTGCTGTGACCAACTGTGCAGCATTAACTGTCCAGTCAGAAACTACTACCTGAAACCATGAAGAAGAAGGAAGAAGAAGACAGAAAGAGAAAACACTGTCCTGGGGTAAAATGCAAAAATGTGTATTCTATCACCATCTGTTGAAATGTATGAGGGGTGGTGATCCTTATCTCTGTGGGAGATATCCTCTGCTGATGTGCCATCTGATAAAGTCAGGGGGATGATCATTGTTATCTTTTCACAATCCATCCTTCCTCCAGAAGATATATTCCGTTAATGGGCCATTAAGTCCTATTGTGTGACTGATAAGATTACATCACCCCTTTGGGAGATGCCCCAGCCAGGGGCAGGAGCCAAGCCTTTCCTACCTAGATAAAAAACTGGGGTTTGGGACGTGAAGGCAGCCCTTTCCACTGCATCCCAGAGGAAAGTCAGACCTTTTCTACATCATCGCTGGAAAACTGCACCTTCTACAGGAGCACTGCTTCAACGGAGCCACATCTGTCGTCCAGGAGGACTGCAGCCACCATTTATATGGACTGCTACTGACTGACAGGGTGTAAGCTTGGATTCTGACTCTGTTGGTGGTTTTTCTTTTGTATTATTGCATGTATTTTATTTTTTCTTTTTTTTCCTATTAAATTGTATTCCTGACTTGGAGTCCCACATTGGTTTTACTTTCAAACCAACACAAGCTCTTAAAACCTTCCATCTTGTCCCATACTTCTTACTATATTCTAAAAACCCCAAATTCCAAACCCTTCACCCTGTGAAATCACACACTTTCATTCCAATAACAAACCTGTGACTCCAACTCTATTATTCAAATTTGGAAGCCTTCTCCAAGGCCTCAAGTCAAAAGCAGTGTTCTCCTGGGGGTCAGTATCAGAAAGTACAAAAAGTTCAAAACTCCCAGGTTTCTGGGATCCAACAGTCACCGTCCCTGGAAGTGTTTAAGGAAAGACTGGACGTGGCACTCAGTGCCATGGTCTGATGACAAGGTGGTGTTGGGTCATTGGTTGGACTGGATGATCTCAAAGGTCTTTTCCAACCTAAGTTCTGTGATTCCGTGATTCAATGGAGCATCAATGGAAAATGGGTGGATAAAGAGTGGGACAGGCCCGGCAGCTGTTCTGGGAGCAGTGCTGGAGATGCCGAAGGGAACGGCGGCGGAGCGGGAATGGAGCGGCTCCGGAGATGCCGAAGCTGCGGGACACAGAGCAGCTCTGAGCGCTGTGTCCTGCAGGAGCCAGCCCTGCACACCAGAGCCGTGCCCGTCAGGCTGTTGCCCGATGCCCCAAACAGAACACAAACTAACAGAGTGTCAGTTTATGCGGTGCTTTATTCAGGGCCCGGGCAACCTGCGGACTAGCGTCCAAAGTCAGGATCCCACAGTTCCCTTTTTCGTCAAGTTTTTTATACCTTTTTACAAAGTAGTCCACGTGCAGAGGTACACATTCTTCAAGACAATACAGATACATAAATCTTGTAGATATCATTCCTAAAAGTTATAAATTTTGCATGCTTGTCTATTCAAAACTATAGGCTACCCCCCTTTAATTCACCCTTGCATGTTTTCCCATCACCAGAACCCTTTATTTATTATTATACTTTAGCCTTATCCTGAAAGTTTCTAAATGTTCTATATGCTCCACTAAATTCTTTAATTATCTTTAATTATTGTTTCCACAGTCCCCAGCTCATTCCCAGGGCTGGTTCCCAGGGCCTGTCCGAGAACTGCAGTTTTCTAAGCCTTAGCATGACTACTACTATATCTACATTAGTCCTTTTTCTCATTATTTCGGTATCAAGGCTGACCCAGAGCAGGGGGCAGAGGCAGGAATTGCTGCTGGGCCATGGGAGGTGCGAATTGAGTGCATTTAATGGTGACTTGGGAGTTTGATTCTTGTCACTGCAGCCACATTCTGTGGTGCCAGGACCCTTCCAGTTCATCTGAAGTCATGAACTCAGGACAAAAGTGGAACAAAAGGAATCAAAGTGCCTTCTCAGCTGCAGGGAAACACATCTTGGTTTAATGATTTCTGATACAGGAGCCAAACTGGGTCAGTTATTGGTCTGGGGTTTGCTCTAATCCAGGAACAATTTGCAAGGTACTGCAATTTGGCATTAAAAACGAGCAACATACCTCATCATCTGAATATTGCATATGGAGTACAGAGCTATTTCTGCTTGTTCTTATTGTGTTTTGTCTTCTTTTTTCTCCTCTGCCAGAGTCAGGATTAAAAGCTCGAGAGACGGTATTTCGTGTTTTGACTCCGATGTTTATTCTTATCTAAATTACAGTGAGTTCTACAGCACTTCTAGCTAACAGGCTAAAAATGGTGATGTATCTCTGTCTTTACAAGGTCTTTTAAGGCCTAACTGTCCAATTAAGAATGAACATCTAAATTATTTTTACTTTTAACCCAATAACCAATCACCCGTGACCTGCAATGAGGAATTTCCTATCCAATTAAACAAGATCCCACCTAGACCCATGAAGAAGAAGGTGAACAAGAAAGAAACCTCCATCTTGCCTTCCACATATTACTATATTCTAAAACCCTAAATTCCAAAATTTCTACCATGTGATATTACACAATTTTATTTAAACTTCACACCAGTGATCCCAGTTCTATCATTCAGTTTTCGAAGCCTTCTCCACAGCCTCAGGTCAAAAACTGTATTTTCTTGTGGGTCAGTATCTGTCAGCACAGAAAGTCTAAAACTCTCAGGGTCCAGGGTTCCAACAGTTATGATCAAGGGAACAACAGGAATTCCTTTCTTTCCTGGTTTCACTCTTTCTTCCTCTCTCTGGATTTAATCCTCCACCACTCCTTGCAGGTCTGCTTTCCATAATCTGCTCCTCTGGAGTTGGGATGTGACAAATGAGCAGTGGAAAGAGGGAGGATAATGGATAATGGACCATTCCAACTACAAACTCTGTTTTAGTAGCCTCCGGATTTCCAGTGTTTAGAAATTGTCATGTTTTAAACTACCTGACCAAATCCCATGTTTCTCGCTTTTGCCCTGGCAGAAATCCTTCCTTTGGCCTGATTTAGGAACTCATCCTCAGAAACACCTCATTGCAGACGCTTTTCTGTTGGTTTTGGTAAGAGATGACAAGAAAACTAGCAGGAGGGGGAGGGATGAGGAAGAGGGAAGAAACAATTCCTTTCTTGTGTCTCCCTTGTGGAAAGTCTCCTCTAGAGGTTGTGCTGCAGCTGGAGACTTGGCCAGAGGGAAGTGATTGAGCTGAGGCAGCAGAGGCATCTCCTCCCTGGTTTGTAGCCCTAGGGCTGGGAGGGGACACAGGTGCCCCCCTTGCACCCCACAAACCCCTGGAATGGGGGATTCTCCCTGCCTCTGCCAGGTGCTCCTTATCCATGCCTGGCCTGGGTGCTCCTGGTCTGAGCTCCCTCCCATGGTCATTCCTGGTGGTGGGGAGTGGGAGGGAGGAGTTCAGTGCCAATGTGGGAGGTGCCAGCAGGGTCAGAGATGTGGGGAGGTGACAGTGACAGAGTGACAGGATGTGCAGATGGACACAGGGACAAGACAACACCTCTGGGGGAAACCTCGTGGAGATTTGGGCGTTTTTTGTTTGTAAAATACACACGGACACAGACACACGGACACAGAGCAAAGCTTTGCTCAAAGGGTTTATTGATTATTCAGGGGAAATGGCCCGGGGCTCAAAAGGTTCAAGGGGTTCCTCCAGGGATGATCATCTCCTCATGCCACCAGAGGGGATCGGGACACCGGTGTCCCCACAGCTTGCAATCCTAAAAATCAAAACCCAGAAGGTGACCTCTGGTGCCCACTGGGAAATGAGAGGGGCCCTGTCCCCACCCCTCTCCCTGCAGGCACGGCTCACCTAGGCACCCAGAGAGGCAGCCAGGCGCTTCTGCCGCAGAACAGCCTCCAGCTTCTCAACAACTGGGGGCTGGGGACAAACACAGCATTAGAGACACCCTGGGGACACTGGGCTGGACTGGGAGGTGGGGGAAAGAACAGGGGTCCTTGGGGAAGGGGCCTGCGGGGGGAAATGGGGGGCAGGAGCTGCTGTGCTCCTGCCCAGAAGCCCTGGGGTCCTGCCAAGAGGCACAGCTGGGGCAGGGGCTGCGTCCTGGGTCACCCAGGGGGGTGCTGGGGGAACAGGGATGGGAATGCAATGGGGGCCTGGGAAAGGGGTTCTCTGGGGAGGATCTGTGGGGCAGGGGAGTTGTCTGGGGTGTCAGTAGGGGTGCACTGGGCTGTGCTGGGGCAAATTGAGATGGTCTGGGGTGTGGTGGCCATGCAAGAGGAGGGTCTGACACTGCCAGAACTCGTGGTACCCACCAGAGGCGTCTCCAGGATCACGACATCGTCTACATCAATCTGCAGAGAGACCAGGAGACCTCGCTGGGCACTGGGATGGCCCCGGTGCCAGCAAAGGATGGGGGGAAACAACTGCCCCTAATTCCCAGAGGGGATACCCTCCAATCCCAGCACCCCACTCACCTCCCGCAGATCATCTTGGGTTCCTTCCAGGAGCGCCTGGGAAACAAGAACAAAAGTTTAACGTGGTTTGGACCCTTTGGGGCTGTGGGGGGACAGGGGTGCAGGGTGGAGGTGATGGGGTGGGAATTCAGGGCCTCCAAGGAGATCTGTTTGAGGTGGGGGGAGACCCAAAGACACTGAACTGGGGTCAGTGGAGGGACCAAGGGACTGGGCTGGGTCTGGGGAAGGGGCTCGGTGTGAGGTACAGGGGAGGAGAAAGAATTGCAGGGTAGGGACATGGGAATGCAAGGGAGGACCTGGGTGGGGACAGAAGAACGAGGATGGGTGGGGACAAAAGCGACAGGAATGAGAAAGGATTTGGGAAGGAGGGGTGACTCGGGGAACTGTTGAAGGGGACCCCGCTGCTGTGACCAGGAAGAAAAGCAAAGAATTCAGGGTGAGGGACATGGAAGAAAAGGCTTCGGGAATGGTCAGTGGGAGACGTTTGAGGACCCTGGAGAGGACACAGAGGAGGGAGCAGGGACGGAATTCCTGAAGGGACCCAAAGGGTGGGATGGGAGGGGACAAAGGGCAGGGTGTGGGGACAGCGTTTGTCTGGTGCCTCACCTTGGCCTGTGCCGGGGGGCACAGCAGGACGGAGAAGAGCAGAGCCACGCTGAGCACAGCCACCTTCATCTTCCTCTCGCACTGGGCAGCGCTGGCTGAGGCTGCAGCAGGGCAGGAGCACCTTTATCCCTGCCGGGACTCCTCCCTGCGCCCTCCCTGACAGCCCCCAGGCCAAAGCCCGGCTTGGCACAGCCCCCAGCCCCGGCCACAAGCCCAGCCCTGGCACAGAGTCCATCCCGGCTGTGGCACGGATCCAGCCCCGCTCCCCGCATCCCTGCAGCTTCCTGCACGGGGCAGCTGCCCCTGGAGGGGACCGGGCACCCGGGGGGCCGAGGGGGGCAGGCAGGGATCCAAAGGCAGCTGGGGACCCTGTGGGGACACCCCCACTCCAACACAATCCATCCTTCAACAGCCCCCAGCGCCACCCCCCCATCTCCCGGTACCCCTCCTCTCCAAGGGTTTTTCCTTCCAGACACCCCAGAGCTGACCCAAGCCACTCACCCAGTGGGTCTGAGCAGAATCGTCACTGTTCCTCCTCCTGCCCCATGGGGAAGCAGGAGATGGACTGACCCCTCTTCTTGGGACAACGAGACTCCAGAATATTGGAAAATTGGGATATGATAGGACAGAGGTGTCATGAACTTGGGAAATAGCCAGGTGATTTGGATCTCCAGGCTCTGGAGTCACTGGGGAGAACGGGGAAATGATCACCTCAAGACAAGGCTGAAGCTTGGGGAACTGCTCAGGTGTGGCACTTCCCACATCCACACCACCCCATAATTTCCTTTCCCTACATGACCCAAACCGGTCCCATCTTCAGCCTCAGGGTGGAGTCCAGGTGGGAATATTCCCTGCTCTGGGACTGATCCTCATCCTGTCACACCTGCAGCCAATAAAACCTCCCAGAGCTCCTTGGTCCTGCTCTGCACAGCTGCCACTCATGGGGGGTGCCAGGGACCCCATCCCCAACAAGGCTCCCATTCCAGCTCTGTCCCTGCCTGGGACTTGCCCACAGCTCCCCAAGGCCCTTGTCCCCACACAGGGTCTCTGCACTGCCCTGGCCTTGTGCCCAGGCCAGCACTGGCCCTGAGCAAGATGTGCCCATCCCAAGGAACATGGGGAAGTTGGAACTTCTCCTAGAGCAGCCATTGGGAGCTAATTGGGCAAAGAGAGGTGCCCAGTCAGGGGAGGGATCTTGGTCCTGTCAGAATCTCTGATAAGCCCTGATATAATCTTATCAGTCACACAATAGGACTTAATGGTCCATTAACGGAATATATCTTCTGGAGGAAGGATGGGTTGTGAAAAGATAACGATGATCATCCCCCTGACTTTATCAGATGGCACATCAGCAGAGGATATCTCCCACAGAGATAAGGATCACCACCCCTCATACATTTCAACAGATGGTGATAGAATACACATTTTTGCATTTTACCCCAGGACAGTGTTTTCTCTTTCTGTCTTCTTCTTCCTTCTTCTTCATGGTTTCAGGTAGTAGTTTCTGACTGGACAGTTAATGCTGCACAGTTGGTCACAGCAGTTTGGTTATTTAGTGAAAAGTATAAATTAATATAGGTGTTAGTTCTCTATAGAATTTTTTAACTTTAAAAAACCTTGTAACTAGCTCGATACGCCTCCACTTGCTGGCTTTTAGCTGGTGGCTTGACGTGTTGCAGAACTCTCTGTACTTTAAATATGATTTATTAAACAACCAAGCCCAAACTCGAGAAAATTCACCTCCTTCATGTTTTTAATCCTGACTCTGATTAAAAACAAAAGAAAATTAAGACAAACCACTAATTAGGTGGTTCACTTACCTCATTTACAAGTGACTCCATCACTTCCCTGGGCAGCCCATTCCAATGCCAAATCACCCTGTGAATAATTTTTTTCTAATGTTCAGGATAAACCTTCCTTTGGTGCAGTTAAGGCTATGTCCTCTTGTCCTGTCCCTGTTCCCTACAAGAAGAGCTCAACCCCCACCAGGCGGCACCCTCCCCTGAGCCTCCTCTTCCCCAGGATAAACATTCCCAGCTCCCTCAGCTGCTCCTCACAGGACTTGTGTTCCACAGCTTCTCCCCTGTTGTTCCACAGCCACTGCTCCTGTTCCAGTGCAGCTGCAACCTCTCCAATGGTGCTGCTCCCACTCCAGTGCTGCTCGTCTGTGACAATGTGAGGACATTGTGACACTGAGCAGAGACATGGTACTGTGGGGCCATTGTGACATTGAGGGGACCCCTCAGCCTTCCCTGCTCCAGGCTGGACAAGCCCAGCTCCCTCAGCCTCTCCTCACAGCCAAAGGGCTCCAGTCCCACCTTGGAGGCCCTTCCCTCACCCTGCTCCAGCTGCCAGACATCTTTCCTGCCCTGGGCAACCCAAACCAGGCCCCAGTGACCTGGATAATCCGCGTCCTTGATGTCCTGGTCACACAGCCCAGGGTGCTCCTGCCCTGCCTTGCTGCCAGGGCACTCGGCTGCCTCCTTCCCAGCTCCTGCCCACCAAGAGTTTTCTGCCAGGGCAGATGGATGCGGGGAGGGCTGTGGATGTTGTCTACCAGAATTTCAGCCTTTGACACCATGTCCCAGAGCATTTACTGGAAAAGCTGAAGCCTGTGGCTTGGACCAGTTCACCCTTCTGTGGGCTAAGAACTGGCTGGATATTCAGGTCCAGAGAGTGGTGGGGAACAGTGCCACATCCAGCGTGTGTGCAGTGGTGTCCCATAGGGATCAGTGTGGGCCCAGTCCTGTTTAACATCTTGATTGGTGATCTGGATGAGGGAATTGAATAACCTGTCAGCAAATGTGCAGATGGCAGCAAGCTGGCTGTGAGTGTGGATGTGCTGGAGGGTAGGAGGGCTCTGCAGAGGGACCTGGACAGGCTGGATCCAGGGCCCAAATCCAACAAGGTGAGGTTTAACAAGACCAAGTGCCAGGTCCTGCATTTTGGCCACAACAACCCCTGCAGTGCTACAGGCTGGGACAGAGTGGCTGGACAGCAGCCAGGCAGAAAGGGACCTAGGGGCACTGATGGAAAACAGGCTGGGCATGAGCCAGCAGTGTGCCCAGGTGGCCAAGAAGGCCAATGGCAGCTGGCCTGGATCAGGAATGGTGTGGCCAGCAGGAGCAGAGCTGCTGTACAACCCCTGACCTGCCCCCAACTCTGCACACAGACATTCCTGCTGCAGCTCCAGAGAAGGAGGATCTCCAGTGCAAACTTTGTTGGGATATCCTTTAGTTCGTTTAAAGCCACAGAGAACACAACCCCTATTGGCAGAGTCTGGGGCCACAGACATGGTGGAAAGACAGAAAAATGAGAAATGTCATAAATAATGGGCTTATTTTGTGGACAAGGTTCTTAGACTAAAACAGAGGTAAAAACTCCCTAAAATCAAAAATTAAGAGCTATCAAAAACGACTCATATTACAAGTGACTTACAGAAATTGGCAACAGGTTTAATGTTTCTTAAACCATCCAGAGATCAGCGTCCACACTGCAGCCTTGAGGTCCTGGTTAATCAGGCTATAGATGACAGGGTTCAGAGCTGGAGGCACCACTGAGTACAGAACTGACACCGCCAGATCCAGAGATGGGGAGGAGATGGAGGGGGGCTTCATGTAGGCAAATGTTCCAGTGCTGATAAACAGGGAGACCACAGCCAGGTGAGGGAGGGAGGTGGAAAAGGCTTTGTGCCGTCCCTGCTCAGAGGGGATCCTCAACACAGCCCTGAAGATCTGCACATAGGAGAAAACAATGAACACAAAACAGCCAAAACCTAAACAGGCACTAACAGCAATGATCCCAAGTTCACTGAGGTAGGATTTGGAGCAGGAGAGTTTGAGGATGTGTGGGATTTCACAGAAGAACTGGCCCAGGGCATTGCCCTGGCAGAGGGGCAGGGAAAATGTATTGGCTGTGTGCACCACTGAATAGAGAAAGGCACTGGCCCAGGCAGCTGCTGCCATGTGGGCACAAGCTCTGCTGCCCAGGAGGGTCCCGTAGTGCAGGGGTTTGCAGATGGACACGTAGCAGTCGTAGCACATGATGGTCAGGAGGAAATACTCTGCACCAATGAAGAACATAAAGAAAAAGAGCTGAGCAGCACATCCTGAGTAGGAGATGGTCCTGGTGTCCCAGAGGGAATTGTGCATGGCTTTGGGGACAGTGGTGCAGATGGAGCCCAGGTCAGTGAGGGCCAGGTTGAGCAGGAAGAAGAACATGGGGGTGTGCAGGTGGTGGCCGCAGGCTACGGCGCTGATGATGAGGCCGTTGGCCAGGAGGGCAGCCAGGGAGATGGCCAGGAAGAGGCAGAAGTGCAGGAGCTGCAGCTGCCGCGTGTCTGCCAATGGCAGCAGGAGGAAGTGGCTGATGGAGCTGCTGTTGGACATTTCCTGTGTCTTGGCGTGGGGATCTGTAAGAAAACTAATCATGGAATAGTTCAGTTTGGAGAGGATTTGAAATATCCCAGCCCAGCTTGGTGGCACTTTCCCCCCACTGCCTGCCCAGGACTCTGCTGCCTGGAGCTGTCCCTGCCAGCAGCTGCTTCCCTTTGCCCAGGGCTGGGCCCTGCCAGTGCTGCCAGAGCCCAGCCCAGCCCTGGGGGCTCAGCTCTGCCCTGCAGACCCCTCCCAGCACAGGGCACTGCCCAGGGTCAGCTCTGCCTCTGCAGGCTCTGATGGCAAAATCACAGTAACCCTGAGGAGGCTGGAAAAGTGACACTGATGCTGCCTGTGAGGGACCCTGTGCAGATTTCTGTCACTGACCACTTTATTAAGGTCTGAGATATAAATTCCTTATTTCTCTCTACCTGAACTGAGAGATAAATATCTATGTACAATTTCCCATCTAGGCAACCCAGAGCAGTAAACTAAAAAAGCAGCATTTTCCTTTTTCTGTAGTCCTTGAGTTTCTGTGATCCCTGTACAATCTGCTTGGAAATGTTCGAGAGTTAAATGTCATGCTGAGAGCAGCAGTCCTGAACAATGCAGCGTCCTCACCCCACAAGGACAACCCTTCCAAGCCTCACCAGCTGTCTCCTTCCACCCAGATCTTGTCCCCCAGTGCTGGGAGCAGCTCCCAGGGCTGGCTGAGAGCTGTCCCTGGCAGGCAGCAGAGTCCCTGCCCCAGCACAGCGCCCTGGGCTGCAGGACCCTGCTCTGCACCACAGCCCTGGGCACCCCTGGCTGCTCTACACAAGAGATCATCAGGAATGTACTCACACAGTCTGCAGGCATTGGGATGTTCCAGCTTTAGGAGATGGCTCCAGGAGCTGCAGCTGCATTGTCCTGCAGCCAGAGGCTTCCTTTATCAAGGTCTGGGAGTGATTCTGCCCCAGGCACTTCTGAGCATCTTCCCAGCCCTGAGAGATTGAAGCTCTCTGTGCCTCTGTGCTGTGAATGGGGTGGCTGCAGGCAGTGCCCCAGCCCTGCTGAGCTGTGCACAGGAGCTGCTCATGAAGAGAAATGTGTTTTTGAAGCTCTTCTTGGTTGCCAGGATCTCCCTCTCTGTCAGGAGCCCAGCCCAGTTCATCAGCAGACACATCACAAGGTTTTTAATGACCCTCTTGGGGTTTGTGCTGAGGCCCTGAACATCTGTACTTGAGTGAGAGTTGAAGAAATCTCTCAAGAACTTCAAGTCAGAATCTAAAGTTTCCTAAAGTTTTAATGGGTCCCACTGAGGGACACAACTGAGAAAGTGTCCCCAGGTTCCAGTTAGAGCAGGAAATTGGAGGCAGTGATGACAAGTGGGGACAAAGAGAAGACAAGTCTTGGTGCCCTGGGGCACAGCAGGGTCTGTGCCACCAAGGGCTGTGAGGAGACACCTTGTCCTGAGCCACTGGGGCCTCCTGGCACAGCCCCAGCAAGGCTGGCCACTGTCAGCCCTTGTCCTGCCCTCAGCATCCCCCCACATCCCAGTGGCCTCAGGGATGTGCTGGGACGAGTCCCTGGGGAGCCTTGGTCAGGAATGGCCCTGGGGGCTCCTTCATGCTCCCAGGGACTGCAGGTTTTTCAGAGGACTTTGGATTTTGCTTTTGCCTTGGAGTCTCTGAGAGCTTTGTGCAATCATGGCCTCCAATTATCTCGTTAATTAGTCCATTGAGAGGCTTTTTCAGTAACAACACTCAGCGGGGCTGATTAATGCTTCAAGACACTTCAGTTTTTTTAAGGTACTTGGAAGTTCCCTTTTGACACCAACTCTTCTAGTAGTTTATGCAATCATGGCCCAATTATCTACTTTAATTAGTCCCTTGAGAGCTTTACATTGACATTCAGTGGGGCTCATTAATACATTGAGATAGTCATGGTTTTAAAGGTATTGTGGATTTTCCTTTCCTCTCTGACTCTCTGAGAGGGTTTTGGGCGATCCTGTCATCCAGTTCTTTCCTCCAAGCAGTCCATGAGGAGCCTGTGTTGGGGATGGACCTCAGTGAGACCCATTAATGCTTTGAGACACTTTGGGTTTTCTTCTGCCTTGGACTCCTGGAAAGGTTTGTGCAATCTCCTCTCAGGCCCTGAGGTTCAAGGGCTCAGCACCAAATGCACCACGGGGCTGACTGGGATCAAGCAAGTCCTGACAAACCATGGCTCTGCCTTGATTTCCCTCTGGTGAAGTTCATTCATTAGGAATATTTTCAAATCCAGTTATGGAGAAATATTTCCATGGGATTCTAAGAAATACACATTTCTATTTTGAAGAGTGTATTTCATTGCTATTCTCTTTAGAGCAGAGGTGATTCCAGCATTCTGTGATTGATATTGATGCAGGCTCTCTCCTCAGGTCTGGCCTGCTCACAGAAGCTGTGCCTTGAGGTCTGACCCTCTGTGGACAACCTTGCTCCACATTCCCCAACTCCATCCTGTCTGTCCTCACTCACCTGGGACCTGCTTTGCTTGGAGAACTGGCTGCACACAGGCCAAAAGGAGTGTTCCCCTCCCCCCCCCTTTTTTTTTTCTGTTTTGAAGCAATCTACAACTCCTTAATGTCCCCGTTGAAAACAGACACCTTCTATTAGTGTGTGCTAAAGCCAAGGTGCCACCAAGCAGCTTCCCCTTCCCCAAGGCAGAACCCTGCAAGAAATGTTTGAGTCCTTTGGACTCCTTGGTTCCCTGAGGCCTTGCAGTGTCACAAAGGCCCCTTGGTTCTGCACTGTCACAATGGAGATTTGGGTCCATGGTGTCCCACAGTGTCACAATGCTCTTTTTGGTTCCATGAGGCCATGTTCTATCACAATGGATTTTGGCTCCTCGAGGTTCCATACTCTCAACAATGGTCTCTGTAGTCCCAGAGTGTCACAATGGACTCTTGGTTCCAGGTGGCCCCACAGTGTCACCGTGGTCTCCTTGGTTCCACAAGGCTGTGCAGTGTCACAATGGCTCACAGGTTCCATGAGGCCCCACAATGTCACAGTGGACCCTTGGTCCCATGAGTTTCCCCAGTGTCACAATGGTTCCTTGGCTCCACGTGGCCCAGGTGTCTCACAATGGACTCTTGGTTCCGTGGGGCCCCGCAGTGTCACAGGGGTTTCCTTGGTTCTGTAGGGTCACAATGGACACTGCAGCGCCCCCTGCTGGCCGGGAGGACTTGGCCCTGTGCGAGCACCTTCTGGTGGCCAACCCCTGCAACTGTGAGTGGCTTGTACTGGTTTGTACTGGTTTGTACTGGTTTGTGCTGGGATGGGGTCCAGGGGGTGCTGGGAGAAGGCTGGGTTGTACTGGCATGAAGGCATTGGGTTGTACTGGGTTATACTGGGAGAGGTTGTGTGAGTGTCCAGGAGGACCTAGGGCTGGGTGTACTGGTTTTTCTGGGTTATACTGATTTGTACTGGGATGGGCTGATGGGGGGTTACTGATTTGTACTGGGTCATACTGAGATGTGGTACTAGGGGTGACTGGTTTATGCTGGGTTATACTTGGTTATACTGGTTTATATTGGGATGGGGTGCTAGGGGTCACTGGGTTATACTGGGATATACTGGTTTATACTGGGATGTGGCCCTGGGGGTGACTGGGTTGTAGTGGTTTATATTGGGTTATACTGGGATATTCTGGATTTTACTAGGTTAAACTGGGGTGTACTGGGTTATACTGGGAGGGGGCTTAGGAATGCTTGGCACTGCACTGGGAGCAAATTCTGGGGATGCTGGCCTTGCTGATTTATACTGGGATGGTGCTTGGGACCTACTGGGAGTGACTTCAGTTTGTGCTGGCCTTACAGGTTTCTAGTGGGAGCTGTCACCAGGGGCTCACGGCCTCAGGGGTGACTCACAGTGCTTACTGGTTTGTACTGGTGCCATCCCAGTATAAACTTGGGAGCCCCAGGACCACACTAGGAGCCCCTGGACTACACTGGGAATGGGTTTGGGTGCATGAGGCCTTACTGGTTTCTACTGGGAGCTGCTGCCACAGGCCTCAGGAGCTCGGGAGTAGCTCACAGTGCTTACTGGTTTATACTGGTGCCTTCCCAGTCCACACCTGGGAACACTGGTAGGCACTTGCAGTCGGGCAGGACCTCAAGGCCGAGCTGGCCTTCACCAGGGCCCTGCTGAGCTGCAGCTTCTCCAACTTCTCGGCCTGGCAACACTGCCTGTGGCTGCTGATGCCCACCAGGAACTACAGCAAGGGCACTGCCCCCTGGAAGGCTGAAGGAAGGTGAGGGATTCCCCAAAAATCTCCCCCTAATTTTGCGGGATCCCCAAAATTTTCCAGCTCCTCCCTCACCTAAAGTGGGAGCTGGTGGGTTCTGTTGGGTTGAATGCGTAGACCTGGTGTTCCTAAATCCCCAATGACTTTAATGGGTACACCTGAACTCCTGGATACCTGGGTGTCCCCACTGAGATATTGGGGGTTTCCCCACTGCCCCCCTGAGATTTTGGGGTGCCTCCTTTGCCCACCCCAGAGCTGGAGCTGCTGCAGAATACCATCTTCACCAACCCCATGCACCAAAGCACCTGGCTGTACCTGCCCTGCATCCTCTCCCGCGATAACTCAGGGCTCCCTCCTAACCCTGATGTCCTCACCTGGACTTTTGGGGCACCCCCTGAATGTTGGGGTGACCCTCTACAGCCCCACAGCTGCCAAGGGTCACCTGTGTCTACATCAACTGTGAGGACAGTGGCCATCATCTTCTCCTGGCCTGTCAGGGTGAGTCAGGGCACTTGGGTGCCCTAAAAATGACCTGGATATCCCTCAAAATAATCTGGGTACACCTGGATACTGCCCAAAATCACCTGGATCCCCCCATACAATCACCGGGGTACACCTGGCTGTCCCCAAAAATCACCTGAGTACCCCTAGAAATCACCTGGATACACCTGGATCACCAAAAACCCCTGGGGCCCCCAAAAAACTAGTGTCTCAAACATCCTCATTGCTTTGACAGGGTAGGCCTGGTGCCCCTAAACCTCAGTGCTTTGAAAGGATAGACCCGCTGTCCCTAAATTCCTATTCATTTCAATGGGTTAGACCTGGAGTCCTGTTCATCTCCATTCATCTCTACAAATCCCTCCCAGTGGTCCCACTTTTGCTTTCGTGCTCCCAGTCACCCCAGTGTCCCCCTTTAGCCCTTCCCAGTGCTCCCAGTTTAAACAGTAACTCTTCCCAATCAAGCCCTATCAATGGGTAGACCTGGTGTCCCTGAAACCCTATTGACTGCACAGGGTTAGACCTGGTTTCCTTCAATCCCCTTTGACTTCAGTGGGCAGAACTGATGTCCCAAAACTTTTGGGGCTAAAAATCCCAATTTTGGGCTTGAAATTCCCAGCTTTTGGGCTGAAAATGGACATTTTTGGGCTTACCTGGAGGCACAGCTCCAGCAGAGACAGCAGGTGAAGCATCAGGGATTTGGGACTGGCCTCCAGAAATTCATCCAGAACATCCAGAGCATTGGCACTGTGATCCTGGAGTGGAAATTCCCAGAATTCAGCCCAAGATTTCCTCCAAATTTCCTCACATTTCCCTATTTAAGAGCCAAATTTCCTCAAATTCCCATTGATTTTAATGGATAGACCAGGTGTCCCGAAATCCATATTGATTTTAATGGGATAGACCTGGTATCCATAAGTCCCTATTGATTTCATTAATCATGTCAGATGTCAAAAAAATGTGGTTTGGGAGATTGATATTACAAGAGATGAGGCAACTGAGAGACGTTGTAAAAGATGGTTTATGGCCTCATGGTGTCAGTCTCATAGAAGGGTGAGACATTAAAGGTGTTACATCCAACACCATAATATCAGAAGCTGCCTCATTCTTAGTTACAATGTCTTAAGTTCGTTTTTTATCCAATCAAATACTTCTGTGAAGTTTGCCAGCATCCTTTTACACCAATCATTAATTGCTTTCCTTCTCATGGCTTTGCCACAATGCCTCATTTTTAAACCAATCCTAGAACACTTCACAAACCTACACTGATAAACCTTAAACTTCTAATCAACTTTATAACAGGTTTTATTGCTTAGCTTAACAATCTTTTACTATCTTACTTAACGTACTGCTTTGCTTACATAATGCATATTTCTGTTTGCTTAAAACATATTTCTACTTCAAGTACAAACTTACATTCTTGTTTTATATCTATTTTACCTTTAATGCTTGGATTCTCCAAGCCTTCTCCAAGGTCTTAGGTCAAACCCTGTATCCATCTCAATCTCTGAGCCTGTTTGCACAAGGCCCTGAGAGCTCTCTGTGCCTGCATTTCCCACACCACCTGTCATCTCTGCCTCCAATTTCCTGCTCACACTGGAACCTGGGGACACTTTCTCAGTTGTGTCCCTCAGTGAGACCCATGAGCAATATCAGACACTTTGGAGTTTGATTCTGTCCAAATTCTTCAGAGGTTTCCTAGAAAACAACAGTTCTGCCTTGATTTCCCTCTGGTTTGGTGCCATTCATATGGAAGTTTTTCAACTCCAGTTATGGAGAAATATGACAAAGAGCTTCTTAGAAATATCCATTCCAATTTGCAAGGGTGTATTTTTTACAGTTGTCTTTAGAGCAGAGGTGACTGCAGCATTTTGTGACTGATATTTGTGAAAAATGGATTTGTAAAGGATTCTCAAAGCCTGACTGAAAGCTCACACAGTCTTGTACGTCTGGATGCAAACTCTGAGATAAGGTGTGCTGACTTAGAATGGCCCTGGAAAAGAGAAGACATTGCTGAGAGAGTGATTGAACTAGAACCAAGTTTCACATGACGGCCTTGCAAATGATCAGATATTTTTGAGAATTAGAACTGTGAAAGATTAATTGTGGCAAGAACTACGTGGTGTAAAATACTAGGTGATTGGTGTTAAAATTATTAGCACCATTGTGTGGCAAAAGCTAATAGGCTGAAAACCATTTATAAAATACTGTAAGCAGGAAATAACTTGGCTTTGGATAGAATGTAATGGAATTTTACATCTCTTATGTTTCACCTTTCAAGGAATCTGATAATGGACTAACTCCTTAAAAAAATGCGCCTCTCTGTTGCCCCATTTCTGTAGAGCTGGGATTTTCCAACAGTGCTGAGTCCCTGGACATCAGTCCCTGAGAAGGAGCTGAAGGAAAACTTCTCAAGAACTCAAAATTAAATTGAAACTCCAAAGTTTATAGAAGTTGTAATGGGTCCCACTGAGGGATAGGACTCAGAAAGTGTCCCCAGGTTCCAGTGAGAGCAGAACACTGGTGGCACTGATGACAGGGAGGGACAAGCAAGGGAAAGGTGTCTCTGATGCTGAGCACACCTGGATGTGTTTCAGGAATGCAAAGGGCCAAGGGCTGAGCCCCAGCCCCTGGCAAGGCAGATCCTGTCCCTCCCTCATTGCTCAGGGCTCTTCCCGGGCCACTGGGCTCTGGCCATGTGCAATGCCAAGGGCAGCACCATGGGGTGGCCCCTGCCAGGCTGCTGAGCAGGGACAAGGAGGCAATGAGGCCCCAGCACAGCAAGGCTCACTTGTCCCCTGCTGGCCTCAGGCCCAGGGCCAGCCTGCATGGCCCAAGTGCTGCAGGAGTTGGCTGTGTCAGGGCCTTTCAGCTGCTGCCCATCCCTGTGGCCTCTGCAGCCCAGGCTGTCCTACGGTGTCCATGCCCTGCGCCTCTGTCCCTGCAGGCTGTCGTCATCCCCCGGCTGCCCCACCTCGCTGGCCCCTTCCTTTGCTGACAGCTCTGCCTCCTGCCTGCCTCTGCCTGGACACACAGAGCCTTGGGCTGCTCTAGACTCCTCCTGGGGGATGTGTTGCACCACAGCCCTGCCCTGGGAGAGAAATTCCTTTCTCCTTGTGTCCAATCTGGTCTCTCCTCTGCTGTCCTCAGTCTCCACCCCACTCAGCACAGAGCTCCTTCATGTAGTGGTCATGTTCTTGCAGCCTCCAAACCCCACCTTGGGAGACATCTGGACACTCTCCCAGGTGTGGGAAAATTAAAAGATTCTTCTCATAATCTAAGAAAATCATCAGAGGACAAGGCAGCCAGACTTTTCTGTCCTGCATACTTTTGTCTGGGCGCAATCCTTGGATGGATGGAATTTTAGATGTAGAACCCCAGTTTTGGCCATTGACATTTAGGTGAGAAGGACAATTCTTTTCCACTGTAATGCAAGTACAGAGCCCCAGTGTTTGGTGGTAGATGAGAGACAGCCCTCAGGAGGCCAAGGCCAGGCAGAGCTGTCTGTCCTGGCAGTTTTTGTCTGGGAGGACTCTTGTATATAGGAAACTCTTTAGGGGGAGTACCAATTTCAGCCTTGGGCACCTGGAAAGAGGGATGGATCTTTTCCATGGGAAGGAAAGCACAGAGCCCCAGTTCTCCAGGGGCTGATGAGCAGCAGCCCTCAACATGCCAGGAACAGCCAGACCTGAGTGGTGGCCCCCAGGAGGCCAAGCCAGCCAGATCTGTTCCATGTCCCCTTGGTTCCATGGGACCTTGTAGTCTCACAATGTTCTCCTTGCTTCTGCAGTGTCACAATGAGGCCCTGCAGGGTCACAATGGCCGTTTGGTTCTGAGGGGCCCCACAGTGTCACAATGGTCTCCATAGGAAGAAAACAACTGAGCCCCAGTGCTGCAGGGGCAGATGGGGGGCAGTCACCAGAGGCCAAGGACAGACAGACTTGATGGTGTTTGCAGATTTTTTGTGGGAGTAATCCCCAGATATACGGAATTTTAGAGGTGGAATACCAATTTCAGAAATGGACATCTGGAGGAAAAGGACAGTTCTTTTCCAGGGAAGCACGGAATACCAGTGTTTCAGGGGCAGATGAAAGATGACCATCAGAGGCCAAGGCCAGGCAGACCTGTCTGTTCTGTTTTCAGCTTTTGTCTGAAAGCAATACTTCGATATAGGGAATTTTGGAGATGGAATCCAAATTTCAGCTGTATCTGCACTGATAAAAGGGACATTTTTTTCCCTAGGAAGGAAAGCACAGAGCCCCAGTGTTTCAAAGGCAGATGAGAGCCAGCCCTCAGGAAACCAAGGCCAGCCTGACTTGTCAGTCATGGCAGCTTTTGTCTGGGAGCTCTCCTTGGATATAGGGAATTCTGGAGGCAGATTCCCAATTTTGGCCACGGGTACCTGGAGAAGGACAGTTCTTTTCCACAGGAAGGAAAGCACAGAGCCCCAGTGTTTCAGGGGCAGATGAGCAGTGGTCCTCGACATGTCAAGGTCAGCCAGACCTGTCAGGTGGCCCCCGAGAGGCCCAGCCAGCCAGACCTGTTCCATGCTCCCTTGGTTCCATGGGGCCTCACAGTGTCACAACATTCTCCCTGATTCCATGAGTCCCTGTATCGTCACAATATTCTCCTTGTCACAATATTCTCCTTGCTTCTGTAGTGTCACAATGGCCCCTTGATCCATAAGGTCCTGCAGTGTCACCATGGCCCCTGGGCTCCATGCAGCCCCGCTGTGTCACAATGGCTCCTTGGTTCTCTGGACCCCACAGCTTCATCACTGACCCTTGGTTCCATTTGGGTCCTGAGTTTCACAGGGGATTTCATCCCCTGATTCCATGAGGCACCAGAATGTCACAATGGTCTCTTTGGTTCCATGAGGTTCCATGGTGTCACCATGGTGTCCTTGGACCTGTATTGTCACAACGCCCCCTTGGTTCTGTACTGTCAGCAATGGTTCCTTTCTTCCACTGAGGCCTTGATGTGTCACAATGGCTCCTTGGTTCCGTCTCATTCCATAGTGTCACATACAGAAAATCACACTATGAAAAGCCAGTGTCCATTAAGGAGACAGGAGAGTCTGCAACTTTATTTCAGTAAAGGGAAAGAGTCCACCAGTACACACGCACATGCAGTTTTCTCTCCTGAGGTTCTGGAGGAGGCTGCCTCCTTTATCCTAAACTCCCAGGTGCACATTGCCCTCTTCCTTTCCCCATTGGCTGAGGTACTAGGAAGGTACAGCCTTCCCAAATTGCCTACTCCATATCCCCCCTTGAACCTGTCATTTTACCCCAAAGTTCATAAACTCAAGCTCATGCAGACCCTTGTCTGTTTCAGGAGCCAAGCTGACTGGGCTCTGTAATAAACCTGTTGCTTGTAGTTAGTAGAGAAATTAAGACCCATTTCAAAGATATTAACACCCATACGTTCAGTCATTGAATTATCTTGAAAGACAACTTACTCGTCAGTCACAATGGACTCCTCAGTTCCATGAGGCCCCACATTGTCACAACTGACCCTTGGTTCCATGAGGTTCCATGGTGTCACCATGGTGGCTCTCAGAGGCTGGATGAGATCAATGTCCCAGGCACCTTGGGATGCTCGGAATGCACGTGTGGGGCCAGGGCTGGGTCAGGCCTGGGATTGTGGTGGGACAGAGCCCCGCCCCCAGCCCATGACTGGCACAGCTGCCAATCACAGAGCAGGGGGCAATGCTAACCCAGCTCTGATTGGCCAAGCTGTCAATCAGTCACACACTAGCAGCAGGCACAAGCCCTGACTCTGACTGGGCAAACAACTGGAAATCCCACCCAAAGGGCGGGCCCATACAGGCTCAGGAGATTAAAAGCTGGAGCTTGAGGTCAGCTGTGGTGTTGATCCTGCTGACTGCTGGGGTTTTTCTGTGAGCTATGCTGAAACTTGAGCAGCTGGTACCTGTGTGCATTTCTGTCTATGGATATTCTGTGCTTCTTTTGTTCTCTATTTCTTTGTCTAATCCTACTTACCTGGAATGGTTTTGGGTAATTTAACATCTTCAGGGTTAAAGGTTTTTAGGTTAAATGGTCTTGTGTTAATTAAGTTAGTGCTATGAGAAGAGTTTTATTGTGAGTTGGAGCTTGTATAAATCCTTCTGGCCAACTTCTTTGATTGTCAATATTTTGCCTGTAAAATTTTGTGTCATTTGGACCTCTTAGCTCAGTTGGTTGGAGCATGGTGCTGGTATCACTGAGGTTATGGGTTCAATCCCTGTGTGGGCCATTCACTCAAGAGCTGGACTTAATGATCCTTGTGGGTCCATTCCTACCAAGAAGCTTCTTTGCACCTGGCCATGTTGAGAGTATGTGGGGTTTCTCTTGTGCATGAAACTCAAGTGAAGGAACCTTTGGTTACCCCCAGCATTTCAGTGTTCTGGGGTGTTCCAGCCCTGCAGGCTCACCGTGGCCTCTTGTTTCCATCAGGCCCTGCTGTGTCACACTGGCCCTTGGTTCCATGAGCATCTGGAGTGTCACACAGCTTGATGACATTTGTCCTTGCTGCCCCTGCCATCCCACTGCCCCAGCAACAGCCCCGAGCCACCCGTGAGGGACAGGCCCTGCTGGGCCAGGCCTGGGCTCAGGCCTTGGCCTTTCTGCTTCCTCCACCCAGCCCAGGCCTTGCTCAGCATTGCAGTTCCCTGCTCACAGCCTCGGGCTCCTGCAATCCTGCCCTCAAGGATCTGCTCTCACCAGTCCCTGGGGAGCCTTTGGCACTCCCTGCCCTCAGTGGGGCCACTGATGCTCCAAGGGACTTGGAGTTTTGCTTCTGACTCCTTGAGCAGCTTCTTCAACCTTCTCTCAGTGCCTGGGGCTCCTGGACTCAGCCCCAAATCCACAGAAGGGCTCATTAAAATACAGAAAGCTCTTTATCTTCCTTCAATTGTCTTCACATCTCCAGGCCTTGCGCAGATGATTTGAATCAGTATGGAGTTCGTTTAAGGACGAAGATTTCGAAGTGCACATCATTATTTTTGTTTTTATTCAGTGGAATATTTTTTTACTTTTCAGCTCAGGAAAGAGCTGATAGAAGCATTTCCAAAGTGATCTTGATGCTGAATGTCTCCTTAGGAGGTCTGGGCACACAGAAGAATGAGCCCCTTGCAGGCTGACCCTGTTTGGACAACCTGCTCCTCACCCCCAGCCTCACCATGTCTGACATCGCCCACCTGGGACTGACATCCCTGTGCCCTGCAGCAGAACCTTGTCCCCTGAGCCCTGCAGCTGGGTGTCCCAGCCCATTGCACCATGTCCCACCTGCTCTCCTCAGGGCTCTGCCTGCACACAGGCCCAGGAGAAATTTTCCTGTTTGTGCGGACAGAATGGAAAAACCTGAGCAGGTTTCCTGAACAACAAACCCCACTGAGGAACCACATGCTCAGTGCAGGCTGCCTGGAATGATGTCACCTTCCTACGAGGGACAGTGTGACCAGCAATGATCTGAGTCTTTCAGCTGAATTCTCTCTCCCTGTCCTTTCACTTGGTCTTTGTTGTAGATGGAAGCTGCTGGTGCCACCCTCACCTTGAATCTCACTTTTGAATGCAGACAGATGTTCCCAGGTGTGTTAAGCAGGATTTGCTCAATATTTATACAAAACCTTTGTGTTCAGTTGGAGTGAAGGGGCCATTTTGACACTGAGGGGGTGACATGGAAGCAAGGAGTCAGTTGTGACACTGGGGTCCCATGGAACCAGGGGCCATTTTTGCTCTGCAGAACCAACACAGGTGCTGGACCTTTCCTGATTTCAGGAATCAGGACTTGACACTGAAATTGTAGAGAGTGTTTCATTGCCAGCTGGGACACATGGGGGGATATTTCCTCCAAACCACGTGTACCTGGTCAAGACAGGTTCCAGGTATAAATACACATTGATCCACAAGCCCACACCTCCCTGCCCACCCATCTCCACCTTCTCTCCCTTTGTATCATAATTAGCTGCCACCCCTCCTGGTGGTTGTGTTTGGTGGTCTTTGGGATGAAGGCTGTGTGTCTTCCTCAGTAATCGCTGTTTGAGCTCTGCTTTTGGGCAGGTGCAGTGGAGGTTTGGCTCTCCCTCAGGTCAGTTTGTCCCACTCAAAACCACCCGTCTGGTCCTGGCTGGTTTCTGGAGCCACAGGTTTCTGCTTTGTTGGGTTTGTACAATAGCCAGGTCTTGCTTTGCTGAGTTTTTGCAATATATCTTAATGGTTTTTTCCTGGTAACTATTTTCCTATGTGATTCATTACATACTGTGTGTGTTCTATTTCCCCTCCACTTGCTTAAGCATATTATATGCTTTTAAAATTCTGAATTTTCAAAACCATAGATGATCCCCATCTTATTTCCCCCCTTTTCTTCTAAATGATGCAAATGCTTTTGCTTTCTAAGGTATCTATCATACTCTCTATGACTGTCTTTACCTAGTTGATTCGATAACAGGATAGGCATTGTAGCCATTCTTTGTGACTGTTTCAAATTCCAGACAATCATAACCAAGAACAAAACTTAAACTGATCAGAACTAACAAAACTACTATCAGATGACACAATCAGTGTAGAAACCCTGCTGCAGTAGGAGACCACCCAAAAAATACATCCCACCAGTGGTGAGATGTGTCTCCCTCCAACCTTCTATGGTCTCCTTATAGTCTGTCTCATGGTGTATTGTGATCAAGATCTTCTTTCCCATACTTCTCATTTCTTTAAGAATTTCCTGAATATCTCAGTGTTTTAGTAGCTCTATAACTAGAGTGAGATTCATTCTTCTGGGCACAGACAATACATCCTGCACAGTTGTCATGTTTGCCTTTCTATACTGATGTGATACAACAGGCGCCCAATAGGAGAAATTGCACCCCTCAATTTTGGCCAAGTTACAAATGCACAAATCAGATTGTGTTTCCTTTATAATGAGCTCGTCCACTCTTATGGTGGGGCATGCTGTTCTGAGGCATACACAACCCTCATCTATATATACCAGCAAGGTTGTCTGGTTGACTGAATGGATTCTGAAGAGACAGATGCTTTGTTGTGTATCCAGGCAGATATCTCGGTCATGGTTGACATTTCCTTCACATACAAACCTCAGTTGTTTTCTTGTGGCACATAGCTCTATGTTAATAATCTGCCACTTCCCTTTAACCTCTTGTGCCCATGTTCTGTGTTCAGATAGATGTAGCACAGTTCCCTCATGGTTTAATTCTAAAAGCCTTGGTTTCACATCCCTCTATTTTAAGCCTGAATTCAGAGCAGTTAGTGAAGCATGTGTCACAACATTCAGTACCAATTTGAATGGGTTTTAGAAGTCCCTGATGGAATCCGTCCTGAACAAATGCAAATTTGCATCCCCAGACATCTTTCCCTGTCCAGACAGTTGTGTTTGATATTTGTAACACCTGCCACAGAGACTTAGGAGAGTCAAAGTCAGAAGCTTTCCCCTGACACATAGAAATGCCAGTCCCATTTTATATAGGAGGTCTTGCACACATGTCTGCCATAGCCATGGCTATGATCATCAGAGCCACAGCTTTCCAGGCTGCACCTGCCTGATTCTCCATGGTGACTGTGAAGCCTTTTTAATTCCAGTGTGATGTCTCTATGCTGCTTGTTCTCTGATCTTGATGGCAGTGAAGGAGGTGAGGAACACCTGGTATGGTCCTTCCTACTGTGGTTCCAAAGTCTTTTCTGTGAGAGACTTCACATACACACAATCTCCAGGTTGTACATTATGTACTGGTCCATCCAATCCCCTACACCAGCTTCTCTATACATGTTTCCTGATATTACTGAGTTGTTTCCCCAGGGCCACCATGTATTCTGTGATAGTTTCTTCCCCTATTTGTGCTGATGTTCCCTTCTGTATTGCATAAGGTCGCCCATACAGGATCTCAAAAGGACTCAGCCTTTCCTTTGTCCTTGGTTTAGTTTGTCTGTGTGAAAGGGCTAAAGGAAGGGATTGAGGCCAAGGCAGATTGACCTCCTGTCCTAATTTAACAATTTGCTGTTTGATTAAATGATTCATCTTCTCCACTTGTCCACTTGACTGGGGATGATATGGGGTATGTAATTGCCAATCTATACCTAAAGTATTACTAACCTGATGTACCACCTTTGCAATAAAATGGAGCCCTCTCTCTGAAGAAATAGCAGCCAGAACCACAAATTGTGATATTATCTCTTTTACGAATGCCTTGACCACTTTTCTGGCCTTAGCAGTTGTAGCAGGGAAAGCCTTAGGCCATCCTGAAAAGGTATCAGTTCATACCAGTAAATAACAAAACCCCCCTTTTCTTGGGCGTTCTGTGAAGTCCATTTGCCATAATTGGTCAGGTACATTTCCCTTCTCAATTTCACCCATTTCTGGCTTTGTTTCTAGGATTAGTCTGGAGGCAGAGATCACATTGTGGAGTTACCTGCTTCACTGTAGTGTATCAATTTCTAGCCATGATGTTGTGATTTAAGTGTTCATACACAGTCTGTGGTCCCCAGTGTCTTTTCCTATGCTCCTCCCTTATTACAAACCATATTAGATGGCCAGGTATGATTACCCTTCCTTCTGGGGTAGGGGCCCACCCCTCTTTACTGTATGTCTCATCCAAATTTGTAATTAGCTTCAGATCAGGGGTTGAACAAGCAACTCGTAATTATAGATCCAAAGGCGACACCGCTCAGTCATTCTGAGGAAAGTTCTCAATTCTTTCACAGTCTGTGGTTTGGGTATTTGGCACAGAGCCTCTTTTCAGGCTTGCCCCACAATTCTTTGCCCCACATTAATTTGATGCCCCAAGTAAGTGACTTCCTGCTGCATTACCTGGGCTTCCTTCTTAGACACTCGGTGCCCTTGGAGCCCCAAAGAGTTTTAGAGACTCACCGTCCAAGGCATGCAAGTGTCTTCTGTCTCAGTGGTGATCAGGATGTCATCTCTGTATTGTAGCAGTCTCCCCTTCCCGGGTGGGGTTTCCCAAGACTCGAGATCCGTGGCGAGTTGGTTGCCATATATGGTGGGGAAATTCTTGAATCCTTGAGGCAGTACAGTCCAAGTGAGCTGGGTCCTTTGTCCACTTTTCCATTCCAAGGCAAATATCTTTTGGCTGGCTTCATAGAGAGGGAGGCAAAAGAAAGCATCTTTCAAATCTAAACCAGTAAACCAGGTTAGTTAAGGTGTCAATACTATTAACAAAGTGTATGGGTTTGCTACTACAGGACATAAATCCTCTGCTATTCTATTGACGGCTCTTAAATCCTGGACTACTCTGTACGTTCCATCAGGTTTGTGAACTGGTAATATGGGAGTGTTCAAATCAGATTCACATTCCCTTAACAGACCCCATTGCAAGAATTTTTCTATTACCAGCTGGATTCCTTCCCTCCCCTCTCTTTTTAAGGGATATTGTTTTATCCTTACTGGTCATTGTCCCTCTTTAAGCTTTACCTCTACTGGTGATGCATTTTTAGCTCTTCCTGGCTTCTCAGTGGCCCACACACCAGGGTACACCTGGTTGATGATATCTTCACTGATTTTTCCTTCTATGGGAACCTCATTATTTGAATATATTCTTGAGTATCCACCTCCAGAGTAATCTCCCCTTTTCCAAATCTGATTGTTGCATTCAATTGTTCAAGCAAATCTCTTCCAAGAAGTGCATGTGGTGAATTAGGCATAAGGTATAAGAATTTATGCAAGCCTACTAGTTTTCCCAATTTATATTTTAGTGGTCCACAAAAATGAGCCTTTTCAGCTTGGCCAGTGGCCCCATTAACCATAATGTAATCTTCTTCCACCTGAGTTAAAGCTGTGTTTAAAATCGAACACATTGCCCCTGTATCAATTAAAAATTTTATTTGCTTTTGATCTTTTCCTTCCCCTAGCTTCATTATAACCAAGGGATCAGCCAGGGAAGATCCCCCTGGTTCCTGTCAGTCTTCATTTACATTTGTCACTACCCGTGCCCCTTTGTTTCCCTTTCCTCAGCGTTCTGGGCATTCATTTTTTCAGTGGCCTAATTGCTCACATAGAGCACATTCTTTTCTTCCTATATGTGGAGGGGGAAGCCCCTTTTCAAAATTTTCATCTTCCTTTGTAACTACTGCCATCACCCTTCCTTGTTTCCCCTTATTCCCGTCTTCTCAATTGCTAAACACCCTCCAGGCTTCATCCAATAATATTTCTAAGTTTCTTCCTTCAGTGGGTCTGAATTTCTGAAGTTTCCATCTTCTATCACCGCTGGATTGACCTAAAAATAATGACACTAACTGCTGTATCCCGATATCTGATCTGGGTCCAAAGGTGTGCTACGACACATTGTGTCTCAGCCTGTCTGAGAACTCAGGTGGTGACTCCAAGGGACCTTGTTTAATAGCATATAAAGCTGAGCAGTTAATAGATTTGGGGATGGCTTTCTCTATTCCCTTTGCAATCCACTCCTGATATTCTTGTACCTTCTGTCTTCCTGCCATTCTATTCACATCCCACTTTGGGTCCTGTGGGGAAAGAGTTCCTTTACATCCTCCCCCATGTCTTACAGTGCTCCTGGGCCAAATCCCAGGGTACCTTTGGGATCAGCTGTTTCTCTGGTTCTGTCATTGCATGGAACAGTAACTGTATAGCATTCCAATCCGGGTTATGTGATTTCACTATTAACCAAAAGTGTTCAGCTATACTTAGAGGGTCCTTTCTGTAATCCTTTACATTCCTTTTCCAAATTTCCAAATCATTGGTATTGAAGGGAACCTTTAGTAGCCTCATTGTTCCATCTGGTCCCACTTCTTCTCTAAGAGGTGCCTGCAAAGGTGCTGGTTGTTCCCTAGCTTTGCCCTTGTATGGGAGGATGCTGGACTTCCCAGGGGTGTTGGAGTTTGATCTGGTGCCCTTCCTGGGCTCCCACCCATCTCTAGTGATGGAGGAGGGGAGATCATCCAGATCAGAGTCTTCTTCCTTATATACCTTGTCATTTTTAGTGCACTTCTGACCAAGACTACAGGCTGAGCAGCATCATTTTAATATATGTGAGACCCTTCTGTTTTCTCTTTCCATTGCTAGGATCAGTGGGTCTTGTGGAGGGTTAATACCACAATCCCTTTGCCATTCTGGGTGGCTCTCTCAGATGAAAAACATCTGCATGTGGTGCCTCATCCCATTTCCCTGACCGCCTTAAAAACAACATTAACTTCAACATGGTGTTACAGTCCCATGTTCCATTTAATGGCCACTTTGCCCCATCTTCTGATTTCTAGAGAGGCCACCATTGATTCGAGTATTTGATGAAAACCCTTTTGCTCTCCGTTTCTCCTGTCCCCACAACTTCCTTCCAGTGAGTCAGTATACATCCTAAAGGGCTCCTCCTAGGCACCTCTTTATTTTGCTGAGTCCTCATGATTTATCTCCTTATTTCTCTTATCTCCTCTCCCAAAGCTCTGCTGGCAATATTCTTTCACTTCCTCCCAGTGGTCATCGAAAACGAGCCAATCCTTGGGAACTGAAAGACTCTTTGCACAGATCAATTCACAATCTCACACTCAACCTGTATTAATTCCTGAATATGATGCCATGGGTCCGGGGTACACCTGGGGCATGTAGGCGTCCACCTCCTAGATCTGCAGTGCCACTTCCTTTTGCACCAATGACACTGTAGGAGGTCCCAGGCTGGATGCCACCTTGGTGTCCAAATTGCTGGTCCACATGCAAAGCAAGGAATTGGTCTAACCCTTCTAGGTTCCCTTTCCATTAGAGGTTGCTCCCAATCAAAACCCAGATAACTATCTAGGGAATCTGAGAATATTCCTCCCAAGTGTACCTGTTCTACTCCCCCGTCCTCCCGTACCAACCGTACAAGTTTCCCTTGATCCCTCAAGAAATCCGGGGGCTCAATCTGGAGCCACCTAGAAAGGGCTTCCTCCTTGCTTGGTCGAGCGCTCCGCACTCACTCCCAGCTTCCACCACCTTTTCATCTCTGACAGTTTCCAAAAAAAAATCACTGACCTGTCATTGACAGTTACAGACACAAGAGGGCAGCATTACATCAGAAACAATAGAATCTCACGCCTCAGAAAAGAACAGAAATCTTAACTTGTTGCAATGACAGTTAATAACACAAGAGGGCAGTGTTACACCAGATATTGCACAGGTCCACTACAGAAAACAGAGAAGACATTCCCCAAAATCCAAACTCTCCACCACCAAAATGAGAGTGATGCAAACACAAAACACCAGCCACCATATAAAATACTTCCTTCCACCACCCTACAACAAACAACAAGCACAATTTATGGCAGTTAGGGTTATAGCAGTGAGTTATGGTTTTAATAATATTGATAACACCTTGGTTCGATCAAGTTATCCCCAAACTTGCTAGTGGCCACCCTAAGTGGTCAACAGAAACCCCTTTGCCAGCTTCCAAATACCTTCCCCAAACCTGTCAGCTCTGTGTGTCAGATGTCTCTGACACACTGTTAGCCATGTGCAGGCATCCCTAGTGTCTTACAGGCTCACTTTACCTTGGGCCTCCCCCAAAACATTTTGGTCAAACGTTCCTCTAGGCCATATAGGAGGTTGGTTGCTCGTCCCTGCAGAGAGTGACCGGGGAGCAGAGGTCAGCTCCAGAAAAAGTCCGGGGTGCACTGGGATGTCGATGTCCCCTGTGCTCCAGCAGACAGACGAAGACTTTCTGGCTGGCTCAACAACTGATTTCGAGAATCAGCACTTGACACTGCAATTGTAGAGAGTGTTTCATTGGCAGCACATGGGGGACACCTGGGGGGATATTTCCTCCAAACCACGTGTACCTGGTCAAGACAGGTTCCAGGTATAAATACACATTGATCCCACAAGCCCACACCTCCCTGCCCACCCATCTCCACCTTCTCTCCCTTTGTATTATAATTAGCTGCCACCCCTCCTGGTGGTTGTGTTTGGTGGTCTTTGGGATGAAGGCTGTATGTCTTCCTCAGTAATTGCTGTTTGAGCTCTGCTTTTGGGCAGGCGCAGTGGAGGTTTGGCTCTTCCTCAGGTCAGTTTGTCCTACTCAAAACCACCCGTCTGGTCCTGGCTGGTTTCTGAAGCCACAGGTTTCTGGTTTTTTTGGGTTTGTACAATAGCCAGGTCTTGCTTTGCTGAGTTTTTGCAATATATGTTATCTTAAAGTTTTTTCCTGGCAAATAAGTTCCTATATGGTTTGTTACATACCGTTTCTGCCATGTGATCTATTTCCCCTCTAGCTGCTTAAGCATATCATAGACTTCTAAGGTTCTGAATTTTCAAAACCATTTATGTTCCCCACCTCATTAGATCACACTGGGAGTCTCTAGACCACACTGGGAGCAGGTTTGGGCACATCAGCCCTTACTGGTTTATACTGGGAGCTGCCCTCATGGGCCTCAGAAGGTCGGGGGTGGCTCCCAGTGCTTACTGGTTTATACTGGTGCCCTCTCAGTCTATGCCTAGGAACACCAGTGGGTGCTGGCGGGCAGGCAGGACCCTGAGGCCAAGCTATCCTTTGCTGGGCCACTGCTGAGCTGCGACTTCTCCAACTTCTCAGCCCGGCACCACTGCCTGCAGCTGCCAGGGACTCCAGAAAGGGCGAGGCTGGGGCACTGCCCCACGAAAAGCTGTAGGAATGTGAGCAATTCCCCAGTAACATTCCTACAATTTCACAGGATCCCCAAAATTTTCCAGCCCTTCCCTCACCTAAAGTGGGAGGTGATGTGTTCTGTTGGGTTGAATGAGTAGAACTGGTGTCTCTAAATCACCTTTGACTTTAATGGGTACACCTGAACTCTAGTACACTTGAGTATTCAGATATTGGGGTGTCCTCACGGCCCTCTAGAGATTTTGGGGTGACCCCTTTGGCCCCTCCCAGAGCCAGAGCTGGTTAGGAACACTGTCTTCAGCAACCCCATGGACCAAAGCACCTGGCTGTACCTGCACTGCATCCTCTCCTGAGGTAACTGAGGGCTCCCTCCCTCCCCGATGTCCTCACCTGGAGTTTTATGGTACCCCCTGAATGTTGGGGTGCCCCCCAACAGCCCCTCAGCTGCCAAGGGTCATCTGTGTCCACGTCGACTGGGAGGACAGTGGCCATCATCTTCTCCTGGTCCATCAAGGTGAGTCGGAACACTTGGGTGCTCCAAAAATAATCTGGAGATCCCCCAAAATTATCTGGGTGCACCTGTGTACTCCCCCAAATCACCTGGATCTCCCCAAAAATCACCTTGGTACACCTGGGTATCCTAAAAAATCACCTCAGTGCACTTCCCTACCACTGAAAATCACCTGGATTACACCAAAAATCACCTGGATACACCAGGGTACCCATGGAACATCTGGATCACCCCTGAGGGCCCCCAAAACTGGTGTCCCAAAAATCCTCATTGCTTTGACTGGGTGGATCTGGTGTCCCTGAATCCCCATTGACTTTCAAGGGTACATGTTGAGTCCTGTTTATACCCATGTATCTCTATAGTCCCTCCCAGTGGTCCCACTTATGCCTCAGTGCTCCCAGTAACCCCAGTGTCCCCCCTTAGCCCTTCCCAGTGCTCCCAGTTGAACCACTAACCCTTCCCAATCAAGCCCTATTAATGGGTAGTCCTGGTATCCCTCAATCCCCTTTGACTTCAACGGGTAGACCCAATGTCTGAAAATTTTTGGTGCCAAAAATCCCAACTTTGGTCTCAAAATTCCCAGATTTGGGGCTAAAAACGAAGATTTTGGGCTTAAGTGGAGGCACAGCCCCAGCAAAGGCTGAAGGTGTGGGATCCAGAATTTGTGATTAGCTCTCAGGAATTATGCCAGGACTTCCAGAGTGTCAGCACCATGATCCTGAGATGGAAATCCCGGAATTCAGCCCAGTATTTCCCCCAAATTTCCCCATTTCAACACCAAATTTCTGCAAAATCCCCATTGACTTTAATGCGTAAACTTGGTTTCCGTAAATCCCTATTGATTTCAAAAGGTAGACCTGATGTTCCTAAATCCCCTTTTGTTTTTTAAAATAGGTCGACTTGCTATTCCTACGTTGCCATTGATTTCAAAGGGTAGACCTGATGTCCATAAGATCTCTATTGGGAGATGAATATTACAAGAGATGGAACAACTGAGAGACATTGTCAAAGATGGTTTATTGCTTTATTTCATCAGTCTCATAGAAGGGTGAGACATTAAAGGTGTTACATCCAGTGCCATAATATCAGAAGCTGACTCATTCTTAGTTACAAATGCCTTATGTTAGTTTTTTAGGCAATCAAAAACTTCTATGAACTTTGCTGGTGTCTTTTTACACCAATCATTAATTGCTTTGCTTCCCATGGCTTTGGTGCAATGCATCATTTTTCAGTATATCATATAACACTGCAGAGACCTACATTGATACATCTTAAACATCGAATAAACTTTATAAGAAGTTATTTTTGCTAAACTTTAAAATCTTTTACTTCTTTAACATACTGCATTGCTTACATAATCCATATTTCTGTTTTCTTGAAATATATTTCTACTTAAACTACAAATTTATATTCTTGTTTTATGTCTGTTTCACTTTAATGCTCTACTTCTCTAAGCCTTCTCCAAGGTCTCAGGTCGAACCCTGTATCCATCTCTATCTCTGAGCCTGTATGCCCAAGGCCCTGTGAGCTCTCTGTGCCTGCATTTCCCACACTGCAGTATCCCAATGGACCCTTGGTTCCATGGGGACTCACAATGGCAGAAGGGTCTCCTTGGTTGCACAAGGTCCTGCAGAGCCCCTTGATTCAACGAGGCCTCAAAGTGTCATCATGGCCTCCAGGATTCCTTGAGGCCTCACAGAGTCACAATGGACCTTTGTTTCCATGGGGTCCAGCACTGTTCCATGAATCCTCAGTTCCATGGGGCCCTGTAGTGTCACAATGGACTCCTTGGTTCAATGGTGCCACACATTGTGACAATTGCCCCTTGGCCTGCCAGGACTCCATAGTGTCACAACGGTTCCTTGCTTCAGTGAGGTCTTGTAGTGTCACAATGGACTCCATGATTCCATGAGGCCCTGCAGTGTCACAATGGCCCCTTGATTCCATGAGGCCCTGCAGTGTCACAATGGCCCCTTGATTTCATAAGGCCCTGAAATGCCACAATGGCCCTTTTGTTTCACAAAACCTCAAATTGTAAAAATGACCTCCATGGTTTCATGAGGCCCTGCTGTGTCACAAAGGACTCTCAGCTCCATGATGCCCCATAGTGTCACAATGGTCTCCTTGGTTCTGCAGTGTCAGAATGCCCCCTTGGTCCCTTGGAGCTCACAGTGTCACTCTTGTGCCCTTGTTTCCATGAGGCCCTGCAGTGCCACAATGGTCCTTTGGTTCCATGTGGCCTCAAAGTGTCCTCATGGCCTCCTTGGTTCCATGAGGCCCTGTAGTGTAACAATGATCTCCTTGGTTCCACAGTGTCAGAATGGCCCGTTTGTCCCATGGAGCTCCACACTGTCACTGTGGTCCCCTTGATTCCATGAGGCCCTGCCGTGTTGCAATGGCCCCAATGGCTACAATGGTCTCCAGTGAGACTCTCTACAACCACCTGAACAGAGGCTGTAGTCAGGTGGAGGTTGGTCTCTTCTCCCAGGCAGCACCTGCCAGTATGAGAGAGCACAGTCTTAAGATAAGCCAGGGGTAGTATAGGTTTGACATCAGGAAAAAATTCTTCACTGAAAGAGTGACTAGGCACTGGAATCTTCTGCCCAGGGAGGTGGTGGAGTCACCACCCCTGGTGGCATTTAAAAAAAGACTGGACCTGGCACTCAGAGCCATGGTTTAGTTGATGAGGTGATGTTAGGTGATAGGTTCGACTTCATGCTCTCAAAGGTCTTTTCCAAACTCATTACCTCTGTGATTCTGTTTCATAATAGTCTCCAGTGTTCCATGAGGCCCTGCAATGTCACAATTTGGTTTCATGAGTCCCCACACTGTAACACTGGACCCTTGGTTCCATGAGGTTCTTCAGTGTCACAATGGTCTCCTTGGATCTGCAGTGTCCCAATGGCCCCTTGGTCTCAATAGACTTCAGGTTCCATGAGCTTTCATACTATCAGCAACAATTCTGCAGTGTCACCATGGACCCTCTGTTCCACAAGGTTCTGTGCTATAACATGGTCACCTTGGTTCTGTGAGGCCCTGCAGTGTCACAATGCACCCATGGTTGCAGGAGGTTCCACAGTGCACCTTCAGGTTCCACAGTGTCACAGCTGACTCCTTGGTTCTGTGAGGACCCTCTGTCACCAAATCTCCAAAATATCAGAATAAGACTCCTTAACAGTGATTTCGTGTTAAAGAGGACATCCTTTATTTCAGGCTTCAGGTCCAATGTGGGATAACTCCTAAACTTATATGGACACGTGATTCTACAAGTGTGTTGCTTGTATTTAGTCACTGCATGCATATTGCAATTTACCATTTCTATAAAACCCACCCCAAGTTACCAGGTTGTGTCCTTGTTTTTTCTGTCACTGCACCCTTGAGCCAAATGTGTTTCTCTTCCCTTCTGACAGTCTCTGCTGGGAAAGCAGCTCCTGCATGCCATGATTCTCTGCTGAAAGTTCACAGGCACAGTAAAAATTGAATGAACAGTTTTGGTGTCAAGGCCAAGGCTTTGTGTGGGCAGGCAGAGGCAGGCAGGAGGCAGAGCTGTCAGCAAAGGAAGGGGCCAGTGAGGTGGGGCAGCCGGGGGATGACGACAGCCTGCAGGGACAGAGGCGCAGGGCATGGACACCGTAGGACAGCCTGGGCTGCAGAGGCCACAGGGACGGGCAGCAGCTGAAAGGCCCTGACAGAGCCAACTCCTGCAGCACTTGGGCCATGCAGGCTGGCCCTGGGCCTGAGGCCAGCAGGGGACAAGTGAGCCTTGCTGTGCTGGGGCCTCATTGCCTCCTTGTCCCTGCTCAGCAGCCTGGCAGGGGCCGCCCCATGGTGCTGCCCTTGGCATTGCATATGGCCAGAGCCCAGTGGGCCGGGAAGAGCCCTGAGCAATGAGGGAGGGACAGGATCTGCCTTGCCAGGGGCTGGGGCTCAGCCCTTGGCCCTTGGTATTCTTGAAACACATCCAGGTGTGCTCAGCATCAGAGACACCTTTCCCTTGTTTGTCCTCACCTGTCATCACTGCCTCCAGTGTTCTGCTCTAACTGGAACCTTGGGACACTTTCTGAGTCATATCCCTCTGTGGAATCCATTAAAACTTAACAAACTTTGGAGTTTCAATTTAACTGAGTTCTTGAGAAGATTTTTGAGCATACTCTGAGGGACGGAGTATGATGTAAACAGCAAAAACCCTGAGAGGGTCATTAAAGTCCTTGTGCTGTGTCTGTGCTGATGAGCTGGGCCAGGCTCCTGGCACAGAGGCAGCTCCTGGCAACCAAAGAGAGCCTCAAAAAGACATTGCTGAGGAACAGCTCCTCTCCCAGCCCATTGGGGCTGAGGGCACTACCTGCATGTACCTGGGAGGAGTGAACCAGACAGAAGCTTAAAGCAACTGCAAGGACAATTCTGAGTTTATTCATGGAGAAATCTTCACCACTTCTGACACAGTAAGTCTCTGGCTGCAGGGATCTCCTAAAGCTGATCCATGAAAGCACTGACATGAATGTAAGGATGGTTCTACTGCTATTTCTGGTTTGGGGAGGATGTGCTGCAGAGCAGGGCTGCCCTGGGCACCGTCAGAGGGACAGGGCAGGACGGCTCCTGATGGCCAGCCCAGGCCATGTGCCACCTGCCAGGGACAGCTCTCAGCCTGCCTGGCAGCTCCCCATGCAATGTGGGGAGAAGTTGGAGGTGCAAGGAGCCACCCCCATCAGGGCAGATTCCTCCTGCTCTGGAGATGGTGCTGCATGGCCAGGGCTGCTCTCAGCTTTCTCCTCAAGGCAAGGCAAAGGGGCTGTCAGGTGTACCTGTCACTGACACTCCTGCACTGTCCCACTGGGCATCAGCAGATCTGCCTCCCTTCTCCCTCACAAAGTGCCTCCTCACCCTCCTGTGCCTACAGACAGCAGCAGCAGCACCTTGGCTTGCAGCGTCTCTGTGTGAGCTGCCCTTAAGGCCCTGCTGGCAGGGAGATGGCCCTGGGCAGTGCCCTGTGCTGGGAGGGGTGTGCAGGGCAGAGCTGAGCCCCCAGGGCTGGGCTGGGCTCTGGGAGCACTGGCAGGGACAAGGCATGGATAGAGAGAAACAGCTCCCATTAGCCAGGACTCTAGGCACCAGAGAGCCACATGAACACTGGATACCCTCGCTGTCCAGCTACACAGGGAAAGAAAGGGTTTACAGTAACTGACTTAAAAACCAGACCATTCAAAGGAGTCAACTTTATCTTTCCAGTCAGTTTTAAGTGTGATTACCCTGAAATACAGGGTGGTGAAATGAGAAATAGGTACCTGTGTAGGACCAGGAGGTCTGACTGCACTTGGGCACAGGGAGCCCTGTTTTCCCTCTGGGCTTCTCAGAGATCAGGCGGAGAGCAATGCTGAAGATGAGGCAGTAACTACACAGCAGCAAAAATCAGAACTCAAAAATTAAATTTTTACTGAAGTTCTCACACAGGAAGAGAGAGAGTTTTGAAAGGATTTCTGATTTAATTGCACAAGATTGACTCAAAGAAATCTGTCCCAGCTTATCAATGTTTTCTTTTAACAGTCAACAATACACAGAATGAAGAAATGTCCAACAGCAGCTCCATCAGCCACTTCCTCCTGCTGCCATTGGCAGACACGCGGCAGCTGCAGCTCCTGCACTTCTGCCTCTTCCTGGCCATCTCCCTGGCTGCCCTCCTGGCCAACAGCCTCATCATCAGCGCCGTAGCCTGCGGCCACCACCTGCACACCCCCATGTTCTTCTTCCTGCTCAACCTGGCCCTCAGCGACCTGGGCTGCATCTGCACCACTGTCCCCAAAGCCATGCACAATTCCCTCTGGGATACCAGACACATCTCCTATGAAGGATGTGCTGCACAGCTCTTTTTTTTTCTCTTCTTCATTTCATCTGAGTATTCCCTCCTGACCATCATGTGCTACGACCGCTACGTGTCCATCTGCAAACCCCTGCACTACGGGACCCTCCTGGGCAGCAGAGCTTGTGCCCACATGGCAGCAGCTGCCTGGGCCAGTGGCTTTCTCTATGCTTTCCTGCTCACGGCCAATACATTTTCCCTGCCCCTGTGCCATGGTAATGCCCTTGGCCAGTTCTTCTGTGAAATCCCCCAGATCCTCAAGCTCTCCTGCTCCAAATCCTACCTCAGGGAACTGGGGCTTCTTACTGTTGGTGCATGTTTGGTATTTGGCTGTTTTTTGTTCATTGTTTTGTCCTACGTGCAGATTTTCAGGGCTGTGCTGAGGATCCCCTCTGAGCAGGGGCGGCACAAAGCCTTTTCCACCTGCCTCCCTCACCTGGCTGTAGTCTCCCTGTTTGTCAGTAGTGGCTTTTTTGCCTACTTTAAACCACCCTCCATCTCCTCCCCATCCATGGATCTGTTCCTGTCAGTTCTGTACTCAGTAATACCACCAGCTTTGAACCCCCTGATCTACAGCTTGAGGAACCAGGAGCTCAAGGCTGCATTGTGGACAGTGATGACTGGATGGTTTTGCTTTAAGGTACATTAAACTGGTGGCTATTTCTGCAAATCACTTATAATAAAAGTCATTTTTGATACTACTTGTTGGTTTGGTGATGGCACTATTTTTCCTTTATTTTAATTTTATGATATTGTCCACAAAAAAAAGCCATTTTTGGTTCAATTTCTCAGTTTGTTTTTCTCCATCTTCCCTGTGACACACAGATTGTGTCTGTAGGGGCTGTGCTCTTGGTGGCTTTAAACGATCTAAAGGATCTCTCTCCCAGCAGAGTTTTCTGCAGAGATGCCCCTTTTGTTCCCTTCTCTGGAGCTGCAGCAGCAATGTCTGTGTGCAGAGCTGGGGGCAGGTCAGTGCTGGCACAGCAGCTGTGCCCATCAGCAGCAGCAGCACTTGGTGTTGCCAGTGCTGCTCCCGTGCCACTGCCCTGCTGCCCTCCTGGCCCTCGTGTTGCTGCAGGGCCTGAGTGCTCTCGGGGCTGGGCACAGCCCTGGGGGTGGCAGTGCCGGGGCTGCAGCAGGGACAGGCCATGGGCACTGCTGGGGCAGCGCTGACACCTCAGGGCAGGGCCTGGGGGCTCCAGGCTCCTTGGCCAGGCTCTCTCCACAACACTTGGTCAGCTCAATGCTGAGCAGAGAAAAGCCCCGGGAGCAGCCCCAGGCTGGCCGTGGGCAGGCTGGGGGCAAACAGCATGGCTGGTGCTCTGCAAGGTCCCTGCAAGCAGAACACCCTGGCAAGGAGCAGCAGAGCAGGGGCTGATCCATCCCCACTGAGCTGGACACCCCAGGGCAGCGTCCCAGAGCATCCTCATGCACCTGCCAACAACATCCCCCCTCTGCAGCCCTGGCCTCTCCCCCAGCTCACACAGGAGCCGCATCCTTGCAGGCACACACACGGCAGCACTGGCTCAGGAGCCCCTGTTTGCATTGCACACAGCAGGCTCAGCACCCCCATGGTGCTGCTGTGGGGACATGGAGCTGAGTGAGCACAAATGCCATCAGCCCCTGGGGCCAGCAAGGGCTGGGGAACGGCAGGGAAACCACTCAGCTTTGTTGTAACCCCTGAAATAAGCCAGAAAGTTTGTTCCCATCAGCTGTGAGTTTTCTTTCCCACTGCAGACGTTGCTGGCCTGAGCCAGGGCTGAATGACAGCCACCCCCAAACTGCCATGAGCATTTCCTTGGCTTCACCTTTCTTTACTCTTTCCTGATCCAGATTTCTTCCTCTTGCCCATCTCTCTCCCCTCTCCTGCAAACAGCCCATCCCTATTTGCCCCTTCCTCTCTGGCCTCACTCCTCATTTCAGTTCCTGAGTTGGCACCATGGGAACATCCCTTGGGGAGCAGGATCATCCTCCAAGTGCTTCAGGGAATGTCTGCAGGGTCTGCAGTGCCTCGTGCTGCTCCCTTGCCAGAGGTACCACAGGCCAGGGGGGCACATCTGGGCTGCTGTGTCTGGGTGTGGGGCTCCCTGTTGTGGGCAATGAGGAGGGGCTGTAGAGGCTCTGCAGGACTGACAGGATGGGCTTTGGGGCTGTGTGGAGAAGCTGAGGGACCTGGGCTGCTGGACTTTGTGAAGAGGAGGTCCAGGGCTCATCCTGCAACTGCTCCCCGGGGTGGTTTCAGAGAATCACAGAACCAGAAAAGCTGGAAAAGTCCTTGGAGATCATCATGTCACACCTGTGCCCTGATACTACCATGACTCCCTGAGCCTCCTCTTCTCCAGGATCAACAACCTCAGCTCCCTCAGTTGCTCCTCACAGGACTTGGGTTTCAGACCCCTCACTAGCCTCGTTGCCCTTCTCTGGACAAGCTCCAGACCCTCCATGTCCTTCCTAAATTGAAGGGCCCAGAACTGGACACAGCACTCGAGGTGCTGCCCAAGCAGTGCTGAGCCCAAGGGAAGAATCACTGCCCTGCTCCTGCTGGCCACACCATTCCTGATCCAGGCCAGGAGCCATTGGCCTTCTTGGGCACCTGGACACACTGCTGGCTCATGTCTAGCCTGCTGTCCATCAGTGTCCCCAGGTCCCTTTCTTCCTGGCTGCTGTCCAGCCACTCTGTCCCCATCCTGTAGCACTGCAGGGGTTGTTGTGGCCCAAGTCCAGGCCTAGCAGTTGGTCTTGTTAAACCTCACCTTGTTGGGTTTTAGCCCTGGATCCAGCCTGTCCAGGTCCCTCTGCAGAGCCCTCCTGCCCTCCAGCACATCCACACTCACACCCAGCTTGGTGCCATCTGCACATTTGCTGATGCTGCACTCAATGCCCTCATCCAGATCATCAATGCACATATTGAAATCCACGCTGGCTGGCTCTGATCCCTCAGCCATCCTGTAGGTGCCCTGTGATGGCACTCAAGGTGATCTGTTCCATCACCTCACCAGGCACCCAGGTCAGGCTGACAGGCCTGCACTTCCCCACATCCTCCTTCCAGCCCTTCTTGGGCATGGGCTCACATTGGCACCTCCAGTCCTCTGGCACCTCCCTGCTGAGCCAGCACTGATGAGAAATGATGGAGAGCAGCTTGGGGAGCTCATCCAGCAGCTCCCTCATCCCCCGAGGATGGATCCCATTTGGTGCCAGAGACACCTGTGAGCATCTGAGTGGCTCAGCAGGTCCCCAGCTGCTTCCTCCTGGATTACAGGGGGTCTGTTCTTCTCCCTGTCCCCATCTCCCAGCTCAGGAGAACACTTGTCCTGAGGACATCCTGTGTAATATTTGGAAACTGTGGCAATGAATGGGTTAAGCAGCTCAGTCTTTTTCTCATCTTCAGTTTCTCTATTCCCCACAGCATCCAATAAAGAGCTGAGATTCTCCTTGTCCGGCGGTTTGCCAATAACTTCTTTATAGAAATATTTTCTATTATTTTTCACAGAAGTGGCCAGGCTGAGTCCTAATTGAGTTTTCACTTCTCTCATTCTCTTTCTGCATGACCTAACAATATCCTTAAACACTTCCTGAGTTGCCTGCACCTCTGTCCAAAGGTGATGCACCCTCTTTTCTCCCTGAGTGCCTAGAAAAAGCTCCATACCCAGCCAGGCCAGTCATTTTCCTCATCTGCTCACTTCTGGCACACTGGGACAGGCTCCTCCTTCTCATTCATGATTTCTTTCTTGAAGTTTCTCCATCCTTCTTGGAATGCTTTGTTTTTAAGTCGTTAAAACTTTTCTTGTTTCCCTTTAAAAAGTCAGTTATCCCCAAATCTGTATCCTGAATAGGCTGAATTCTGCTCTCTGTAAGGGCAATGTAGAAATTGTGTTGATGCCCCTCCTTCTTTCACAGAATATTTAAAAACTCAATAATTTCATGATCACAGTACCCCAAACAGCCTCTGACCACCACATCTCCCACCAACCCTTCTCTGTTTGTGAACAGCAGGAGGCAGAGCTTTCCTAGGCAGTGTGAGTGTTACCAAACATTCAGTAAAATAAAAAAATCCTTTACACCAATATAGCACTAAAAAGCAGCATTCTTTATTTGGCTGGATACACAGGGGACAGCTCCTCCCAAAGCCCAGTACAGGAAAGTTTCTGTTTATATTCTGTACTTTGCAAACTTATTCATTGACTGTCCTGGACTAAGCACACATATGATAATCATTTCCCCAAAATCATGAACATATTTCCCCTCCCTTTTACCCATGGGTTCTTCTGTCCTGGGGGTCTCTCTGGTGGTCCCTGGTGGTCGTGGACCCCAATGTTCCAGTTGGCCTGGCTGAGCTGGCAGGACACTGAGGCTGGGGAACTTCCAGTTCCCCTTCTTCAACAACGGGCATTGTGCAGGTTCCAGAGGCCAGTGGTTTTGGAGAACAGGAATTGTGTTAGCTCAGCTGGGGTAGCCAGTTTATCATCTGGTAACATGAGGTCACAGAGTGGGCTGTGACATCACAGAGTGGGCTATGTGAGGTCATTGAGCAGCTACGACATCACAGGCTGTCCCTGTGACATCACAGAGCTGACTGTGACATCACAGGACAGAGGTCTGACATCACAGAGCAGGCTGTGACATCACAGGAGGGGCTGTGTGACATCCCAGCAGGGCTGTGTGAGGTCACTGGGTTGGTCCCTCTGCCCCAGCCCCCCCTCACATTTTCCCCAGACAAGTCCAATGCTGTTCATGCCCAGCAGGGTCCCCTGTCCCCCGTGATCCCCCTGCTCCACCTGGAGCCACAACCTCCCCCAAGGATGTTCCACAAATCAACCCCAGAGCCTGACACGGGGACAAGGGGCCAGGGCTGTGTGACCAGGACATCAAGGATGTGGATTATCCAGGTCACTGGGGCCTGGTTTGGGTTGCCCAGGGCAGGAAAGATGTCTGGCAGCTGGAGCAGGGTGAGGGAAGGGCCTCCAAGGTGGGGCTGGAGCCCTTTGGCTGTGAGGAGAGGCTGAGGGAGCTGGGCTTGTCCAGCCTGGAGCAGGGAAGGCTGAGGGGCTCCTCATGCCAGCCTGGCAGTGCCAGCCAGGAGCTGATGGAGAACACAGAGCCAGGCTATGCACTGGGGGGGCTGGGAGGGACAAAAGTCAATGGGTGGAAAGGAGTAAGAAAGGAGATCAGCCAGGACAGGAGGAGTTAAAATGAGTCAGGTTGGTTTCAGCATTTCCTCAACATCAAAATTAGCTTCACTCCTCCATCTACCAGTGACAGCCTTGAAAACAGGGCATTGTTGGAGGTGTTTAACCCCCACTCCAAGCAGAGCATCCTGATACAACACTTGACCAGCGTTTATATCTGTCACAGAATCATCTTTGTCTAAAACTGGTTTTGTACACAAATCCCTTGTGGGTGATAGACTCATCAGAGACTGCTTGGACATCACACAGAGCTGAGGGAAGAGCTGTGATGGTTATTAAATTGTATCCTGTTCAACTTTTGTTTGTTGACAGAGAAGAGAAACCTTCCTGTGCCTCTGAATCTCACCAGTTGCTGACCCCCAAAGGACACAAACCTGATGAGTTGTGGTTCCCACTGCAGTGCTGGCACTTGCACCTCCCTCCATCCCCACAGCAGAGCTGCCTTGTCCCAGAAAGTCCCTGGCAATGCAGGGATGAAGGGAACAGGACAGGCTGTGGGGATCAGGGGCAGGGCACAGGCAGGGATTTGGGGTGGTTGTGTGTTGTGGTCTGGGTTTTTGTTGAGGTGACACAGGTGAAGAAACAGGATTGCAGGGGTTTTACAGACATATTTATTTCAGCCATGCCTGAGCACAGTCCAGCAGAGACAAAGAGCCCAGGCAATGGTTTGGGGCTTTGGGTCAGGTATCTGGGATGAGCAGAGCGGGGGAAGAAGTATCAGAGACCAATTACAAGGGGACATGGGGTGTTAAAAGAATGGGATTGGGGCATGGGGACTAACAAGGAAACAGGGTGGGAGTGACTGAAAGGCTGATGGACAGGGAGAGGGCACGGGTTTGGAACAAGACAGGGATTGTTCTGAATTTATAGAATAGGATTTGCTATCAAAAGGAAATAACTGAGAGAGAGGCCCCTCGCACCTCTCTGACTGAGAGTGCCTTTCAAGGTCTCCACAGTTTTGAGCCCAGGGCAGGAGCCAGCCCTTGACCTTGGTGAACCTCATCCAATTGTCCTGGGCCCATGGCTCCAGCCTGTCCAGATCCCTCTGCAGAGCTTCCTGCCCTGCAGCACAGCCACACTCCCACCCAGCTTGGCCTCACCTGGACACTGACTGAGGGTGCCCTCCATGCCTCTTCCAGATCAGCAAGAAAGAGATTTCACTGCCCTGGCCCCAATCCTGAGCCCTGGGGACACCCCTGGATGTGGCTCCATTGCCCAGCACTCCTTGGGCCTGGCTTATCCAGCCAGATTTGTACCCAGGAAACAGATGCTGCAGAGGCTGTTGGAGGAAGTTCCTGTGAGCCCAGAAGATTGGCATTAGTGCAGCTGTAGCTCTGCACAAGAGAGGTCTTCAGCCACTTTCTCTTTTTTCCTCGCTCTGGGCATGGGAGGAGCTCCTGACTTCAGCGAGTGACTCGTGTGTGCAAAGAGCAAATTTGGGCAGAATGGGGGCAGGGAGGGTTTGGGGCATCTTGGGATCTGTCCTGGGCACAGAAAGTGTTTTCAATTGGTCTTGAGACTGTCTGCACTGTGGAAAGCGAATGGAATATCCAGCAGAGGAATGACTTCAGTGTTTTATGGAGCTGTGCCTGCCTTTGGTTTTGTTTGCTGACAATAAATCAACATCCCTCTGTGTCTCAGGCAGCTCCTTCTCCAAGGAAAGCAGGTGGGAGTTGGAGCCAAGGAGCTGAAAGCTGCAGGCACAGCCTGGAGGGGAGGGAGCTCAGATTTGCACAAGGCTGCTCTGAGTGCCAGGGGTTGGATGGGGGAAATGGCGGGGTGAGGGTAGGCACAGAGTGTGATTGATTGTCAGCCATAAAGGGTCTTGATTTTCATCTCTATTCAGTCTGCATTAGGAGGTTCTCAGGATCAATATCAACTGGAGATTACTGATATTAATCTATAAAAAGGAAAACAAAACTAAATAGGACAAAAAAAAGTCCCTTTATTAAAAAAACATGGTATATTCTCTTTGAATACATTTCTGAAATCTGTATTATTAACCACAGAAGAATTAAAGACTTAAAATGAAATTATTCCCAGGGGCTTGCTTTGTTAAGTTGTTTTGAAATATTAATGAGCCTTTGTCACTGAATTCCTGAACTGAAGAGCAGAAAAAGTCTCTGGAGAACTAAAAGTCATTAGAGAACCTCCAAGTTGCTGAGGATCCATCCTCAGCAGAGCAGGAATGAACAGATTCCAGGGGTTTCCTGGCTGCTCAAGAGCTGTGAGCTCACGTGCAGGCACAGAGTCTCCATGGGGACATCTGAGGGGTCTCTGGGCTCCTGAAGATCTGTTTGGTCACACTCAGTCACAGGGACTCCATGGGGACATCCCAGGGCTCCTTAATCTTCCTAAGGCTCATGAGGTGACAGTCACAGGGCTCCACAGTGACAACAGAGGTGTCTCTGCCCTGCCAAGGAGCCAATTTGTCACAGGCAGTGGCAGGAGTGCAGTGGGGACATCCCTGTGCTCCTAAAGAACAGTGAGGGCACAGACACTCCCAGGGGTTCCAGGGTGACACCCCAGGAGCGCCCAGGCTGCCAAAGAGCCGGGATGTCACAGACACTCACAGGGGCTCCTGTCATGGGCACAGTGGGAGCTTCACACAAAGTTCATTAGAGAAGCTCCTGTTGGGTGAAGAAAGGACCCCCATCACCTCAATTACACCCCCAAGCTCCCCCAAACCAGGACCCCCAGGCTTTCTAAACTTCTTCTGTGAGAGGAGCCTGGGAGTGTCTGGATCCAATCCCAGTCCCAGACTTTGTCAAGGATTTATGTGTAAAGGATTATACGGGTGGAATTGAATCTTTGTACAACTTTGTCCCTTAACATTAAGGATGCTCTGGCAAACCAGAATATTTATATACATAGAGATATGAGTGATTGTGATCATGATTACACATAAAGGTCTGAATCAGAATTATTTACTCCACAGTACAGGAGCTGTAACATCAATTTTAATGTAGTGCTCTAGGAAGCAATTTTGAAGCAATTGTATCAAAGCAGAACTAAGTAGAGATGGGTGTCACTCCCCCAGACCAACGACCCTGGGCTCAGGGTCCTTTAGCTCAGCCTCAAGCAGTGACCCTGAGGGGAGTCTACACTCCTCTGAAAAGGAAATTGTCAGGAGATGCTGCCACTAAAATTTGGGATGGGGCTTTTCTAGTCTGAAGTGCTGCCCTGTCAGTCAGATGTGCCCAGGCTGTGCCAGCTCAGCAGCTCTGCACAAGTTCTCAGTGGTGTCAACTTGGTTGTTCCTTTCTCTGGGGATTTTACCAGCTCTGCCACAGCTCCAGCTCCCTCTCAGGATGCTGAACTTTGGGATGGAGGAGGCAGGCTGGTTTCAGGCATTATTCACCCCAAAAGCAGCTTGAACCCCCCTCTTCATTTCCCACTGGGGCTTTGCAAACAGGGCCTTGCTGGAGTTGTTTGAGCCCATTCCAGGCACAGCCTCCTGCTCCAGCAGGAATTGCCTTTCCTGTGCCATGGCCAGCCCAGGTCCCACTGCAGGAAAAGCCCCAGGCCAGCCCCAGCACAGGGAAGGGCTCGGGCACAAGAGCAGAGAGCCGTGGTGGGACCTGTGCCAGGGAGAGCCTGAGGCACCAAAGGCACCTTGGCAGCAGCAGCTCCCTGCAGGCCATGGCCAGAAGCCTCCTGGGCAAGCCAGCCTGGTGGCCACCAGTGCAGAGCTGCTGGCTCAGGGGGGATTTCTGGCTGGGCTCTGCCCCAGCCCACAGAGTGTGACCTCAGCCCTGCCTCTGGCACAGCCCTTGTGCCTGGGCCCTGCAAAGCCCAAAGGTCACCTGTGCCACCCTGGTGCCCATCCCTGCCTCTGGCACTGTCAGTTCTGTACTCGGTGCTGCCTCCAGCCCTGCACCCCTCATCTACAGCCTGAGGGACCAGGAGCTTGAGGATGCCCTGAGGAATATGACCACTCTGTGCTTTTCAGAAACAATAAAGTGCCTGTTTGTTTCTGCATAGCATTCAGAATGGAACTCATTACAGACTGCCCAGACTGCTTTGGGCCATGTGTCTTTTTTGTTATTCTATTTGGTGTATTCTATTTTTCCACTTGTTTTTCTTTTTTTTTAACTTCTGATTATATTTTCCACCAAGGGATGCCATTAGTCACAGTATTGCTCCATCAGTATCTACTATGTTGGGTTCAGCAAAGACAGTGAGGAGCCTGGGGCAGAGGGGCAGTGTGCAGGGGGCACAGAGCAGTGTCCTGGCACAGCCAGAGCTCCTGGGATGGACCTGAGGAGCAGCAGGGCAGGGCCTGGGCTGTGTCTTTGTTCTGGGCACAGCCTGGGAAGGTGCCCCAGGGCAATTGTCCCATACCAGCCCCTGCAAACACCACACCCAGCACTGGCCTCTCCCCCAGCTGCAGGAGGTTGTTTGACCCTGAATGGAGGGACACCAAGTGACCAGGCCAGCAGGCCATGTTTGGTGTCTACTGAGGAGATTTCAGCAGAGCATCGTGTGTGTGTGGGGAGATGAACCCGAGTGAGCACAAACTCCATCATCAGCACATGGGGGGGGGCACAGTTCTGGTGGCACAAACAGTGCCTTGAGGCCACTTCACTCTGGGAAACACCTGAATTCATTACTGGGCTGTGGTTAGGATTGCATAGAGAGAAACATTCTGGCAGGGAGATTCCAGGAAAAATGCTCAGGGCAGCCATGGACTACACAGAGAGACCATTGGAGTTCCCTGGTCTGTGGGGAGAAATCAGATCTGCCTCCATTCTGAACCATCCCAAGGACCTGGACAGGGCTGTGCTGTGCTCTGGGCACTGACCTGGAACTGAGGGATGTGGAAAAGGCCTTTGGAGTCAGGGATGTTGAGAAGGCTGGGAAGTGTCACTGTGAGACCTCTCTCAAACCCCTTGGAAAGGGCAGAGCCATTCCAGAGGGTCCTGGGCACTTGGGAAGGGCAGACATGGAACGAGTTTACAAACAGGGCAGGGAGGGGCACTGGGACAGTCACAGACTGGTCAGGCTCAGCAGGGAAGGGCATGTGGCAAATCCTCCTGCAGCCATTCCAGGCACTGGCAGCACGAGGCAGGGATTACAGAACCCCCGTGGGAGGGAAAAGAAGGGGATGTTATGTGCCCAGACTTTAGCCAGGCCTGGGACATGGTCTGCTGTGCTCCCCTCAGAGCCAGATTGGACAGAGCTGTGCTGCAGGAGAGGAACATGGGGTGGGTGGGAATTTGGCTGAACAATCAGGGTCAAATGTCATCCATGGCACAGAGTCCTCTGGGCAGCCACTCCCTGGTGACATTCCTCAGTGACCAGCCCTTGACCACCAGTGTGGAACATTTCTATTATCGATATAAGGGCATGAAATGCACTTTCAATTCCTTTGCAGATGCTGCCAAATTGCAGGGAGTCTGTGACCAAACTCATCTAGTTAATGGTGACTGCAAAATGGAATTGGGCAAAATGATTGAGTTGGGTAAATTTCTCTTGCCATCAGGGGCCAATCAAGCAACAAGAAAAGGTAGAACTTATGTATCAATTAAAAGGCAGTTCAATAGGGAAAAATCAAACCCAACCAAAAAATAAAAACAAAGCAAGACCAAGCCACAACAGCAAAAAACCCCATGAACCCAGCAACCACAAAAAGCAAAGGCCATACACAGAAGCAAAATAAATCCACAGGAAATCTCCTAGCAGCAGAAAATATTTAACCATGCTGTGGCAGGAGTGGATTCTGTATGTGTAGGTGCTGTTTTGAATAAAAGTCTTAAAAAATGCATCACTTCCCGATGCCCCTTGCCCCCAACTACTCTCAGTTTATTGCTGATCATGGTGTGACTTGGAATGAAACATCCCTTGGGTCATTCCAGCCCAGGTGTCCCATCCCTGTTCCCTCAGGAACACTTGCCCTCCCCAAGCCCATGGGTTGAGGGGGTTGCAGACTCGCCTCATGTGGAGCGAGCACTGTGACAAGGACAGGAGAACAGAACAACATTTACTCTTGTCAAGGACAGTAGAACAGAACAGAACAGCCTTGGAGAAACGGATAAAGGATGTAGCTGAGGCAAACAGAAGTCACACAAAATGCAAGGAGGATGCCAGCTCAGCTCTGCAAGGCTGGCAAAACAGAAGTTCTACAAAACAACAACATTGCCCTTACTCAAAAGCGGGGATAGAGGAACAGCCACCTAAAAAGGACACTGAAGGATATTGAAGACAGACCCCAAAGAACCATATAAAGACTTTCAATAAGGGGTGCAACTTTGTCAAATAAAGTCCAAGGAAGTGGGATAGCTAATAAATCACATAATCAATGTGTCTGAAAAATCTCTGTTCATTCAATGTTCATTCAATGCTCTGGGCACTAAGATGGAGCAAGGATTGCCCAAGTGACCACCATGCTGTAATAAAGAATACCTGTTTTCAAATACACAAAATTGTGTTCAAAAGTTTCTATCCTGTGGATTTCAACATCAGTGCTGTCCTTGACTCCATTATGGTTCTTGCACATTTTCACAATTGCCCCTTAGTTCCATGAGGCCCTGCTATATAACAGTGGACCCTTGGTTCCATTAGGGTCTGTACTGTCAAAATGGCCTCCTTGGTTCTGCACTGCCACAATGCTCTCTGTGGTTCCACAAGGCCTTGGTGTGTCACAACAGCCCCTTGGTTCCATGAACTGCCATAGTGTCACCATGGTCTCTTGGATCTGCAGCATCACAATGGACAATTGGTTAAAGCAGCCCTGCAGTGTCACAATGAATATTTGGTTCCTTGGGGCCCCACAGTGTCACCATGGCCCCTTGGTTCCATGAGGCCTCGCTGTATACCAATGGCCCCTCAGTTCCATGAGGTTTTGTACTGTCAACAATGGCCTCCTTTGTTCTGTCATGTGAAAATGGCTGCTTGGTTCCAGAAGGTTCCTCAGTGTCACAGTGGTCTCCTTGGTTCCATGAGGCTCTGCAGTGCCACAGTGTCCCAACGTTTCCATGAGCTTCTGTCCCATCAACCATGTCCTTTGCTCCAGTGAGGTCCCACAGTGTCACACTGGTCCCTTGGTTCCATGAGGTTCTGTGGTACCACCATGGTCTCCCTGGATCTGCAGTATCACTATGGACCATTGGTTCCATGTGACCCCGCTGTGTCACAGTGGCTCCTTGGTTCCACGAAGTGTCACTGTATAACAGCAGAATCTTGGTCCCATGAGGTTCTGTAGTGTCACAATGGTCTCCTTGGTTCTGGACTCTAACAATGGACCCTTGGTTCCACGAGGTTCTGTACTGTCACAATGCTCTCTATGATTCCACAAGGCCTTGCTGTGTCACAATGGATCCTTGGTTCTGTGAGCTTCCATGGTGCCACCATGGTCTCCTGGCATCTGCATTGTCACAATGGACAATTGATTCCATGGGACCCTGCTGTGTCACAATAAACCCTCAGTGCCATGAGGTTCTGGAGTGTCACAATGGTCTCCCTGCTTCAACGAGGTCCTGGAGTGTCACAATGGCTGCTTGGTTCCATGAGCTTCCATAGTACCAACAATGATCTCCTTGTTTCTGCAGTGTCATAGTGGACCCTTGGTTCCAGAAGGTTCCTAAATGTCACTGGTCTCTAATGCTGGCCAGGGGTTTTACACATAGAAGCACAAACGGGATGGGACTGCTGTGGAATGTGTCTTGAGCTGCTTTATTATTATTTTTTCCTCCCAAGCATCAGTCTCATTACAAGGTTGGGACAGAGGGAAGATACCAGTACCTCACGTCCTCAGCAACAGCCAGAGAACGTGATGTTACAACACAGTTTGAAAGTTTTTTGACCAATCACAAAAGCAAAAACATATTGACAGTAGTTCTATCCAACCACTGTAAGTACAAGTACCTTTGGTTAAAACAATGCTTGCTTATTTCAAATACAATACCTACTTGTAAGCCTTAAAATACAATGCACAGAGCTCCATGATTAAGCTTAGACCTTCCTAATATCTTGCTAGATATACTTTTCTGCAGCTTAGAGAGTTATTCTCTCCATGTGTTAATACACAAACCATTGTTCTATTTGTCCTTGCTTTCTACATTTCATATAATTCCTCTGCTGATATGCCTTATGTTTTCCACTTAGCTCTAATTACAGTTGGCTGTCTCTGAGGCCTGCTTTTTCCAGCTTTCCCCAAACCTTCTGATTTTTAAGGATTCCCACAGTCTCCTTGATTCCATGTGGCCCTGCTGTGTCACCAGGGCCCCTTGGTTCCATGAGTTTCTGTGCTGTCAACAATGGTTCCTTTGTTCCAATGAGGGGCTGCAATGTCACACTGGACCATGGGTTCCATGGAGCTCTTCAGTGCCACAATGTCCCTTTGGATCCATGAGGTCCCACAGTGTCACCATGGTCTCCTTGGGTCTGCATTGTCACAATGGACCATTGTTTCCATGTGATATTGATTTGTCATCATGGTCTGCTGGGTTCCATGATTCCCCTCAGTGTCACAATGGAGCCTTGTTTCTGTGAGGCTCTGAACTGTCACAATTGTCTCCTTGGTTCCATGAGGATACAAAAGCTTTGCATAAACATTGAGCAACATCTGCTTAACACACCTGGGAACATCTGTCTGCATTCGAAGGAGGTGTTCAAGGTGAGAATGGCACCAGCAGCTTCCATCTGAGACAGAGATCCAGGGAAAGGACAGGGACAGAGAATTCAGCTGAAGGCCCAGATAATTCTGCTTATAGAGATCATTGCTGGTCACACTGGCCCTTGCAGAAAGGTGACATCATTCCAGGCAGCCTGGACTGAGCATGTGGTTCCTCAGTGGGGTTTGTTTTTCAGGAAACCTGCTCAGGCTTTTCCATTCTTTCCTCACAAACAGGAAAATTTCTCCTGGGCCTGTGTGCAAGCAGAGCCCTGAGGAGAGCAGGTGGGACATGGTGCAATGTGCTGGGACAGCCAGCTGCAGAGCTCAGGGGACAAGGTTCTGCTGCAGGGCACAGGGATGTCAGTCCCAGGTGGGCAATGTCAGACATGGTGAGGCTGGGGGTGAGGAGCAGGTTGTCCAAACAGGGTCAGCCTTCAAGGGGCTCATTCTTCTGCATGCCCAGACCTCCTAGGGAGACATTCAGCATCAACATCACCTGGGGAATGCTTCTATCCTCTCTTTTCTGAAATTAAAAATTAAAAAATACTCACTTTATTAAAGAAAAAAAAGTTACAAGGTGCACTTTGAAATCCTTCCTCCTTAACAAAACTCCAAACGGACTCCAAGCAGCTGCACAACCCCTGATAACTTGAAGACAACTGGAAGAAGACAAGGTGCTCCTGAGGACTTTCTGTATTTTTATGATCCCCACAGTGGATTTGGGGCTGAGTCCAGGACCCTCAGGCACTGAGAAAAGGTTGAAGAAGGCGCTCAAGGAGTCAGAAGCAAAACTCCAAGTCCCTTGGAGCATCAGTGGCCCCACTGAGGGCAGGGAGTGCCAAAGGCTCCCCAGGGACTGGTGAGAGCAGATCCTTGACGGCAGGATTGCAGGAGCCCAAGGCTGTGAGCAGGGAACTGCAATGCTGAGCAAGGCCTGGGCTGGGTGGAGGAAGCAGAAAGGCCAAGGCCTGAGCCCAGGCCTGGGCCAGCAGGGCCTGTCCCTCACGGGTGGCTCGGGGCTGTTCCTGGGTGTTATGAATGATGTTCTATTTTTTCCAATTTATCAAGCAACAAGATTAAATATAATAGTAAGTTTTTAATAGTAACATAATGAATACAATCAAAGTATTGGAGATGACAATTAAAGTATTGGAGATGAAACAATCAAAGTGCATATATTTAAGAATATACAAAATTTGGCAGTAAGTAATTTAGTATAATTGAGGTTCGTATAAAGCATAAGCAAAACCGAGTGGGGAGGGGCCCCCCTCCGACCGGGGATACGGGGAGTGGCTCCCATTCCTCACGTATCAAAGCATCCAGGCTAACAATCCCACTTATATACTGTAGGCTACAGAAGTTTCTAGAAAGCTCCTCCTAGTTTCTATTCCTAAAATTTACGTAACTATACTGCATGGCGCATGCTCTACTAATGGGTTAGGGGGTCTCTCATCCTTTTGAGGGTCTTATTTCCGATGAAGGCTCATCATCTTCATCAGTGACCGAGGTGTGACCTGCAAGTAGTGCAGGTGCCCTGTGTGACTGAGCAGATGTTTTCCATAACATGACTCTAATTAAGTCCCATGCTTGGAATCATTCCATTTTTGACAGCTTCAAGGTTGAAGCTGTATTTCTAGATGCTGCTTATCAGACCTACGTCCTTCTTCTATTCTTATCTGACTTTCTTCCAACCTCCTTCTTCAACTCCCAACATCTGGAAGAAGTCTTTTATCCTGTCTCACCCATCTCCCCCCCTTTCACTCTAACAATTGTCTTCTATTGATCTAAATACAATTTTGTTAATATAGTTACAATTTAATTAGTACGAATCACATTTATCACAATTCCCCCATTTCTCTTTTCGATTATATTGATTCGTGCTCTAAAAAGTTGCTACTTCGTATTGTCTATGTTTCTTTATACTAGCTTCTAATTTTTCTAACATTTTTCATGTGGCATTCAGCTTTTCACACTCTTTCTCAAATTTGGTTAACATTTCTCATGCCAGGGTATTCTCTTTGCATTCAGTCACTATTTTCTCGATTTTTCTCCTTCAAGTGCAAGTGGATTGTGCTTTCAGTACCATCAAGGAATTTAATTTTTCTTTTGCTGTTGATTTTTGATCCATGGGCATGGCTGTAAGTTGCACTCCTGGAATTACTGAGTGGATTAGTTTGATTAGATAGGATATCATGCAAGGCAGAAACAATAGACCTAAAACAGAATACAATAGTATGAATTCTAATTTTTCACCACACACCCCTAAAAAGATTATCCTACCAGTCAGCTTTCAGGATAGAATTCCATTTTTGAACTGGTGCATGTGCCACTTTTTCGTCAGCAAGTCTGGTGATGGCTTCCCCGTGGTCATCTATTTCCACACAACACTCAGATTCATTAAACCTCCCACAAACTCCTCCTTCTTCTGCCAACAGATAATCCAGGGCAATTCTGTTTTGATATACAAATGCTCGCATTTGTGAATGCTGTTTGGCCAACAACTTTAAAGCGTCTGCTGTGTGGTTTGAGACGACTTCTACTACGGCCTGGAGCCTTATCAAGCAATTTAATAGGTAAATTGGAGTTCTATATCCTTAAGACCCATCCTGAGCCCAAGTAGCAGGTTCATAGTATGCTATAATTCTTTTTGCAGGCTATTCTTCATATTTTTATTTTTTTTTGTTTCCTCCCGCCATCGGAAAGTCGAGATTTAATTCTCTTTTTTTTTTTCTTTCTAAGGTTTCATAAAGTGGTGTTCCTAGTATATTGCTCTTAGACCTTGGTATGACAAAGAAGGAGGGTCCTATAATTTCTAAGGTACAAGTTCTCTCCCATTTTCGGGGTAGTTCACTGTATGCTCGTTGCCCATAAACCCAATATATTCCATCAGGGGCTTTCCATCTTTCTTTTGTATTTTTTTGGTTGTTCCTAATACGATTTCAAGTCTTTTATGGATTGGTAGGGGTTAGCTCCAGAACTGTTATGCCAGCACAAATTAGTTTGATTATTCCACTTGCAATTCATTTCTTTTGCTATTCCCCAATATCCAGTAGGACTCTTGGGTCACCAGGTCTTTGTGTTATTGTCTGAATTTACTACTAAAGTAGATAGGCAAGGAGTATATCCCACCACTTCAGTGTATTTTCTCCCTTCCCGAGTTATACAAACTGTTCCAATGACTTGATGACTCAGGACCCAACCCTCAGGCTGCTTTAATGTCTTAGAAATTTGAGTATGATTCCATTTTAAAAATTGTTCTGGAGCTAAACCCTCACCTTTCCATGGCCATCTTTCAACCATTCTAAGTTCTCCACAAACAAAACATTTAGATAATCCCAATTCTGTGGCAATTTCTTTCATCAGATCTACGAACAGATTTTTATTTGAAGTTGGCAAATCCCAGTCACTATAGTGCTGTTTTAATTGTTTATACAGCTTATTCAGCTCCTTCAACTCTTTCCCTCTGATCTCTTTCTTATCCTTCATTGTTTCTTTTTGTTTTCCAATTAATTTTCTCTTTGGCCCTTTTCCTTTTTCATCCTTTCCAAAACACAAGAAATTTTCAAATCTGGGCCAAAGTTGATCATTGTTAGGATAAGGAGCTCGCCCACTGAATCCCAAATTCCTTCTCACCCAATACGATTTTGAACTTTTCACACAAATTTCTAAGAAGCTGCTACAATCATAACAGGCAGCACTAACATGTGGCTGTGCCACAAAAACTGATTCCATCTTATCCTTGACCCACATGGAATGATTGCACTTGTCACAGGGATCAGGAATGGTTTGTTTCTTTACTGCTGGCTCTTGTGCTGCTTGTTGTCTTGGAATTTGTTCCTGCGTGGCTTGTTCTTTTCTGCTCCATGCTGTCTTACGGCTTTGGCCAGTTGCCAGGGGTATTAATGTAAGCACAATGAAAAGAATCCTCAGGAATTTTAACTTTCTACCTGTCTCAAGGCCCCTTGGGTTGCAGCCAAGGGCCGAGATGTCAATCTTCTTGGTAGCAAAGCTTTTATCCTGGAATTTGTCTCTCTTTGGCATCCTTGGCCTCATAAAGCTCGTATAAGCCATTTTAGCTTTTTCTCTTCCAAAGATGGCATCAATTATTTGTAGTTCTGCAGCACTGCCCTGTCTCTTTCCCTAGATTGATCAGCTATTTTTCCTAATCCACTAAAGCCCCAAAGATATGCCAACTACAACAAAATTTGTTTTCACACTTCTTCAGTTAAACAGCTCGTTTTACTAGTCTTTTTCTGCTATGAAATTGGGGTTGGTAGTTAAATATTTGTCACCACCAAAAGATACACTCAGCTGCTGAAACAAATCTATGACATGGCACATAGATTTCTTCTCCACAACAATTGTCATTTATTATACAGTGGTCTATAATATTATGAATTGTTTGTTCTTTAGCCTGTACAAAAGCTAATATGGTGAGGAGTAGTTGGTCTTGGTTCTCTATTAGTTGAATTACTGCAAAAAAAGTCCCACTTTCTTGTCTCAATGGTTTTCCATAAAAGTCACTAAAAAATCTTTCTATTGTTAGCTGCCCACGTACACAATCTAAACAACTTCAACAAATCAATTGCCTCTCTTTTTCTTTTGCCCTATTTACCCTCCAGCACGAATTAAAACAACAGGTACAAACAATACAAACCCAAGGGCGGCATTCTAAGCCATGATTATTACATTCCCAATGTGTTAATTGTTGTTGGGCCTCCTCAATAACAGGTGTTACCAGTCTCTTTTTCTGGAGTTGCAGCTCCTCAAATAAATCAGTTAATGCTGGCAGTCAGAAGCTCCTGAGAAGCTTTTCAATCCATCTGGGCTTTTCCCACTGATCAAGGAGGCGTCTGATTCTTTCCCATGGGCGCTGTTCAGCCTCCAAACTCAATGAGGTTGCAGTTGGCAGCCAATGCAGGATGTCTAAATGACAACCATGTACTTCTCAAAACAATTAAATTGATATTTCAAGCAGTAACACCATACAATAATATCCTTCCCGTTATATATTACATCTCCCCCTTTTGTCCTAAGGTACAATGATTTTATGTCAATTTCTTATAGACTGTAGCTTTTTGGCACCGAGTACTCCTTTCCACCTAATCATGAATTTATTTCAATTTCTCTATGTTTTTGAATCTGGATGGAAATTTAATCAACTTTTAAATTCCCTTTTTAATTTGCTTTTTAGGTCTCCTGGTGCTGAAATAATTTTCCAGTCTTTATTTTGTATCAGTCCTTTCACTCGTGAAGCATGAGTCCAGCCTTTTTCTGCCATTCGGACTGCTGCTTCTGTGGTTAAAAGAACCAGAATTGGTCCCTCCCATCGAGGTTCTAAACTTCCTCCTCTCCGGCATTTTATCAACACATACTGTCCTGGTCGGATAGAATGTATTGGAAAATCGAGAGGAGTTGTTTGAGCTAAAATGCCTTTCTCTCTTAATTCCCTTAAATTGTTTGTGATGGTTGTAAGATACCCCTGAATGGTTTTGTCCCCAACCAGGGAGGGATCCATTGTCATGCCTTGGGGGTAAGGCAATCCATATAACATCTCATATGGTGAGATCCCAGTTTCAGAGTGGGGCTTAGTTCTTATATTTAACAGGGCTAAGGGAAGGCATCTGGTCCATGGCAATTTAGTTTCTATCATTAATTTAGTTAGTTGTTGTTTAATAGTTTGGTTCATCCTTTCAACTCGTCCCAAGCTTTTGGGATGCCATGGGGTATGATATTCCCAGGTAATTCCTAATGCTTGGTTTAAATTGTTAATTATTCTCAAGGTAAAATGAGTGCCCTGATCTGAATCAATAACTTGTACTATTCCAAATCGTGGAATAATATGCTCCAATAAAATTTTAGCTTCTGTTTGAGCTGTGGCTCAAACGGCAGGGAATGCTTCTACCCACTGAGTCAATTGATCTACTATAACCAGCAGATATTTCCACCTGCCTACTTTAGGTAATTCAGTAAAGTCAACTTGGATCTTTTCGAATGGCCGATAGGCTGTCTGAGGGCCTCCAGAGGGAAGACTCCTCAACACTTTTTTATTAACTTTCTGACATGTGAGACATCCTTGTGTGATTTGTTTTCCAATTTCAAATATTCCTATACACCCATAAAATTTTAAAAAGTAGTCACAAAGTGCTCTTGTGCCCCAGTGAGTTCTTCAATGTAAGTTGTCCAGGATCTGTCGGGCTATAGGTTTTGGGACTACTTTTCTACCATCGAGTAGAATACATTCTCCTTCCTTCAGGGTTGGCCCTAGTTTCTTTATAGCTTCTATCTCTGTTAAAGAAAAGTATGGTGTTTCAGTTTGTGCTTCTGTCTCTTTAAAAGTCATAATTACACTGGTGTTTTCCCCTAGGGCAGCTCTTTTTGCTTCATCATCGGCCAAATTGTTTCCTCTTGTTTTAATATCTCTCCCCCTCTGGTGTCCTTTTACATGTACGACTGCTATCTTTTTTGGACCTTTTAAAGCCTCAAGTATTTCACTAACTAATCTTTGGTGTATTAATCCTTTCCCTTGAGTGTTTACAAATCCCCTTTCTTTCCAGATTTTTCCAAAGGTATGCACAATCCCAAATGCATACTTCAAATCCATGTATATGGTTCCCTCTTGATCCTTTAATAACAACAATGCACGGAGTAATGCATAAAGTTCACAGGCTTGTGCTGACCAGGATGAGCTAAGGGGACCAGATTCTTTTACTTCTAATTTTTCTCCACTAATTATGGCATACTCATATTTTCTTTTCCCGTTTACACTTGAGATGATCCATCAATAAATAATTTTTCTCCTGTTCGCAGTTCCTCTTCCCTTAAATCTGGGCATATTTTTGTTTGTAATTCTATGACTTCCATGCAATCATGTATTAATTTTTCCCCTGTGTCCTTGTACAGAAACTGGGCTGGGCTTTGTACATTTGTCACTCTTAATTCTAGTTCTGGAGAGGTTATTAAGATAGCCTCATACTTTAATGTCTGTTAACAATTTTTCTGCCTTTTGAGCAAGAATTCCTCTAATGTTATGGGGAGTGTATACTTCCAGTGGTGTCCCAAAAGTTATTTTTTGGGCTTCTTCTACTAACAATGCTGTTGCTACCAGAGCTTGTAAACATGTTGGCCAGCCCTTGGAACTGGATCAAGTAACTTGGAATAATATCCCACTGGCTTTCTGTTTCCTGCCCAATCCTGAGTCAATACTCCATAAGCTGTTTGAAAGGTTGTATTAACAAATCATTGAAATGGCCTGTCTAAATCAGGAAGGCTTAAGACAGGAGCTTGCAGCAGGGCCTCTTTAACTTGCTCAAAATTTTCCTGATCCTTTTCAGTCCATTTCAAGTGATTTGTAGTCAATTTTTCATATAGGAATTTTACTTTCCCACTAAATCCCTCTATCCACTGCCTACAATAACCCAGAAGACCCCAAAACTGTCTTATTTCTCTTTTAGACTTCAGGGGTCCCATATTCAATATTCCTGAAACCCTTTCAGGGGGTCTTGTTTTTTCCTTCCCTTACTGATCCAGTGACCTAAATAACGTACCTCTGACTCCACGAATTGTAACTTTGACCTGGATATTTTTAACCCATTTTATCCCAGAAAATTTAAAAGCTTTATAGTACCCTTCCTAGATTCTTCTTCAGTTTCTCCTGCTAATAACAAATCATCTACATACTGTAACAACTTAATCCCTTTTGGTAACTCAAAGGACTTCAAGAGATCTTCTAATGCTCCCCAAAAAGGTTTGGTGACTCAGTGAAACCTTGGGGTATTACTGTCCACCTAAGCTGTTCTCTTCTGCCTGTGTCTGGGTCCTCCCACTCAAAGGCAAAATAGTCCCAGCTACTCTCATCCAGAGGGCAAGTCCAAAAAGCATCTTTTAAATCCACTGCACTATACCAAGTATAATGAGGGGCCAATTGGCTTAGTAAAGTCCATGGATTGGCCACCACTGGAAAACGAGTAATGGTGCTTTGATTGACTGCCCTGAGATCCTGAACTGGTCGGTAACTGCCATCAGGCTTCTTTACTGGCACAATGGGGCTGTTATGTGCTGACATGCAAGGAATACAGAGCCCAGCCAGAAATCCCCCCTGAGCCAGCAGCTCTGCAGTGGTGGCCACCAGGCTGCCTTGCCCAGGGAGGCTTCTGGCCATGGCCTGCAGGGAGCTGCTGCTGCCAAGGTGCCTTTGGTGCCTCAGGCTCTGCCTGGCACAGCTCCCACCACGGCTCTCTGCTCTTGTGCCCGAGCCCTTCCCTGTGCTGGGGCTGGCCTGGGGCTTTTCCTGCAGCGGGACCTGGGCTGGCCATGGCACAGGAAAGGCAATTCCTGCTGGAGCAGGAGGCTCTGCCTGGAATGGGCTCAAACAACTCCAGCAAGGCCCTGATTGCAAAGCCCCAGGGGGAAATGAAGAGGGGGAGTCACGCTGCTTTTGGGGTGAATAATGCTGAAACCAGCCTGCCTCCTCCATCCCAAAGTTCAACATCCTGAGAGGGAGCTGGAGCTGTGGAAGAGCTGGTAAAATCCCCAGAGAAAGGAACAACCAAGTGACACCACTGAGAACTTGTGCAGAGCTGCTGAGCTGGCACAGCCTGGGCACATCTGACTGACAGGGCAGCACTTCAGACTGGAAAAGCCCCATCCCAAATTTTAGAGGCAGCATCTCCTGACATTTCCCTTCTTGGGTGGGTGCGGAGATTCCTCCCTGCAGTGGAGACACCCCTCAGGGTCACTGCTTGAGGCTGAGCTAAAGGACCCTGAGCCCAGGGTCGTTGGTCTGGGGGAGTGACACCCATCTCTACTTAGTTCTGCTTTGATACAATTGCTACAAGTGCTACAATTTCTAGAGGACTACATTAAAATAGATGTTACAGCTCCTGTACTGTGGAGTAAATAATTCTGATTAAGACCTTTTTGTCAAATCATGATCATAATCAGTCATATCTCTATGTATATAAATACTTCTGGTTTGCCATCCTTAATGTTGAGGGACAAAGTTGTACAAAGATTCAATTCCATCTGTTTAATCCTTTACACATAAATCCTTGACGAAGTCTGGGGCTGGATTGCATCCAGGCACTCCCAGGCTATTCTCACAGAAGGAGTTTAGAAAGCCTGGGGGTCCTGGTTTGGGGGAGCTTGGGGGTGTAATTGGGGTGTTGGGGGTCCTTTCTGCACCCAACAGGAGCTTCTCTAATGAACTTTGTGTGAAGCTCCCACTGTGCCCATGACAGGAACCCCTGTGAGTGTCTGTGACATCCCGGCTCTTTGGCAGCCTGGGCACTCCTGGGGTGTCACCCTGGAACCCCTGTGAGTGTCTGTGCCCTCACTGTTCTTTAGGAGCACAGGGATGTCCCCACTGCACTCCTGCCACTGCCTGTGACAAATTGGCTCCTTGGCAGGGCAGAGACACCTCTGTTGTCACTGTGGAGCCCTGTGACTGTCACCTCATGAGCCTTAGGAAGATTAAGGAGCCCTGGGATGTCCCCATGGAGCCCCTGTGACTGAGTGTGACCAAACAGATCTTCAGGAGCCCAGAGACCCCTCAGATGTCCCCATGGAGCCCCTGTGCCTGCACGTGAGCTCACAGCTCTTGAGCAGCCTGGAAACCCCTGGAATCTGTTCATTCCTGCTCTGCTGAGGATGGATCCTCAGCAACTTGGAGGTTCTCTAATGACTTTTAGTTCTCCAGACACTTGTTCAGCTCTTCAGTTCAGGAATTCAGTGACAAAGGCTCATTAATATTTCAAAACACCCTAACAAAGCAAGCCCCTGGGAATAATTTCATTTTAAGTCTTTAATTCTTCTGTGGTTAATAATACAGATTTCAGAAATGTATTCAAAGAGAATATACCATGTTTTGTTTAATTCAGGGACTTTTTTTGTCACATTTAGTTTTGTTTTCCTTTTTATAGATTAATATCAGTAATCTCCAGTTGATATTGATCCTGAGAACCTCCTAATGCAGACTGAATAGAGATGAAAATCAAGACCCTTTATGGCTGACAATCAATCACACTCTGTCCCTACCCCCACCCCGCCATTTCCCCCATCCAACCCCTGGCACTCAGAGCAGTCTTGTGCAAATCTGAGCTTCCTCCCCTCCAGGCTGTGCCTGCAGCTTTCAGCTCCTTGGCTCCAGCTCCCACCTGCTTTCCTTGGAGAAGGAGCTGCCTGAGACACAGAGGGATGTTCATTTATTGTCAGCAAACAAAACCAAAGGCAGGCACAGCTCCATAAAAAACAGAAGTCCAGCCCAAGGAGTTCTGGGCAATGGAGCCACATCCAGGAGTGTCCCCAGGGCTCAGGATTGGGGCCAGGGCAGTTAAATCTCTTGATTGCTGATGTGGACGAGGCCATGGAGGGCACCCTGAGTCAGTGTCCAGGTGAGGCCAAGCTGGGTGGGAGTGTGGCTGTGCTGCAGGGCAGGAAGCTCTGCAGAGGGATCTGGACAGGCTGGAGCCATGGGCCCAGGACAATTGGATGAGGTTCACCAAGGCCAAGGGCTGGCTCCTGCCCTGGGCTCACAACCACCCCAAATCCCTGCCTGTGCCCTGGCCCTGGTCCTCACTGCCTCATCTGGTTTCTGTGCTTTGGGGGTCAGGAACTGGTAGGACTTGAGAGGCTGGGAAAGGTTTCTCTTCATTGCTAACATAAAAATGTAAACATCATAAAATTTAATAAACATTGAAACTTTTCCCTCAAGAATGAGAGACATCCCAGCAGCATCTGAGAGGTCCACCATCCATAGGGGATTTCTCTACAAAGTTGATTGTATGCACAGATGATGCTGTGATAGATATAAAAACAATCAAGTTGTTGTATCAGGATGCTCTGCTTGGAGTGGGGTTAAAAAAGCCTGAAAAAAATCTTCTACATGCAAAAGTTTCAAGGTTGATGGAGCAAGGGAATTAATGCTGTGTTTTTTGTTGTGGAAATACTGAAACCAGCCTGACTCATTTAAACTCATGTCCTTGCTGGCATGAGGAGCCCCTCAGCCTTCCCTGCTCCAGGCTGGACAAGCCCAGCTCCCTCAGCCTCTCCTCACAGCCAAAGGGCTCCAGCCCCACCTTGGAGGCCCTTCCCTCACCCTGCTCCAGCTGCCAGACATCTTTCCTGCCCTGGGCAACCCAAACCAGGCCCCAGTCACCTGGATAATCCACGGCCTTGATGTCCTGGTCACACAGCCCTGGCCCCTTGTCCCCGTGTCAGGCTCTGGGGTTGATTGTGGAACATCCTTGGGGGAGGCTGTGGCTCCAGGTGGACCAGGGGGATCCCGGGGGACAGGGGACCCTGCTGGGCATGAACAGCATTGGACTTGTCTGGGGAAACTGTGAGGGGGGCTGGGGCAGAGTGACCAACCCAGTGACCTCACACAGCCCTGCTGGAATGTCACACAGCCCCTCCTGTGATGTCACAGCCTGCCCTGTGATGTCACACCTCTGTCCTGTGATGTCACAGTCAGCTCTTTGATGTCACAGGGACAGCCTGTGATGCTCAATGGCCTCACATACCCCACTCTGTGATGTCATAGCCCACTCTGTGATGTCACAGCCCACTCTGTGACCTCATGTTACCAGATGATAAACTGCCCATCCCAGCTGAGCTAACACAATTCCTGTTCTCCAAAACCACTGGCCTCTGGAACCTGCACAGTGCCCGTTGTTTGAGAAAGAGAACTGGAAGTTCCCCAGCCTCAGTGTCCTGCCAGCTCAGCCAGGCTGAACTGGAACATTGGGGTCCACGACCACCAGGGACCACCAGAGAGACCCCCAGGACAGAAGAAGCCATGGGTAAAGAGGAGGGGAAATATGTTCATGATTTTGGGGAAATGATTATCATATGTGTGTTTAGTCCAGGATAGTCAATGAATAAGTTTGCAAAATACAGAATATAAACAGAAACTTTCCTGTACTTGGCTTTGGGACGAGCTGTACCCCTGTGTATCCAGCCAAATAAAGAATGCTGCTTTTTAATGCTACATTGGTGTTTGGGAGTTTTTTATTTTACTGAATGTTTGGTAACACTCTCACTGCCCAGGAAAGCTCTGTCTCCAGCTGTTCACAAACAGAGAAGGGTTGGTGGGAGATGTGGTGGTCAGAGGCTGTTTGGGGTACAGTGACCATGAAATTACTGAGTTCTTAAATATTCTGTGAAAGAAGGAGGGGCATCAACACAATTTCTACACTGCCCTTACAGAGAGCAGAATTCAGCCTATCCAGGATACAGATTTGGGAATAACTGACTTTTTCAAGGGAAACAGTCCTTAAAAACAAAGCATTCCAAGAAGGATGGAGACACTTGAGGAAAGAAATCATGAATGAGAAGGAGGAGCATGTCCCAGTGTGCCAGAAGTGAGCTAGTGAGGAAAATTACTCTCCTAGCTGGGTATGGAGCTTTTTTCAGGCACTCAGGGAGAAAAGAGGGTGCATCACCTTTGGACAGAGGTGCAGGCAACTCAGGAAGTGTTTAAGGATGTTGTTAGGTCATGCAGAAAGAAAATGAGAGAAGTGAAAACTCAGTTTGGACTTAACCTGGACACTTCTGTGAAAAATAATAGAAAATATTATTATAAATAAGTTATTAGCAAACCATGGGACAAGGAGAATCTCAGCTCTTTATTGGATGCTGTGGGGAATAGAGAAACTGAAGATGAGAAAAAGGCTGAGCTACTTAACCCATTCTTTGCCTCAGTTTCCAACAATAAGCCAGGATGTCCTGAGGACAAGTGTTCTCCTGAGCTGGGAGATGGGGACAGGGAGCAGAACAGATCCCTGTAATCCAGGAGGAAGCAGCTGCGGACCTGCTGAGCCACTCAGATGCTCACAGGTGTCTTTGGAACCAGATGGGATCCATCCTAGGGGGATGAGGGAGCTGCTGGATGAGCTCCCCAAGCTGCTCTCCATCATTTCTCATCAGTGCTGGCTCAGCAGGGAGGTGCCAGAGGACTGGAGGTGCCAATGTGAGCCCATCGCCAAGAAGGGCTGGAAGGAGGATGTGGGGAACTGCAGGCCTGTCAGCCTGACCTGGGTGCCTGGTGAGGTGATGGAACAGATCACCTTGAGTGCCATCACAGGGCACCTACAGGATGGCTGAGGGATCAGAGCCAGCCAGCGTGGATTTCAAAATCTGCATTGATGATCTGGATGAGGGCATTGAGTGCAGCATCAGCAAATGTGCAGATGGCACCAAGCTGGGTGTGAGTGTGGATGTGCTGGAGGGTAGGAGGGCTCTGCAGAGGGACCTGGCCTGGATCAGGAATGGTGTGGCCAGCAGAACCCGGGCAGTGATTCTTCCCCTGTGCTTGGCACTGTTAAGGCTGTGCCACAAGTGATGTGTCCAGTTCTGGGCTCCCAGTTTAGGAAGGACATTGACACTTGTGATAGCAAACCAACTTGGTGTCACCACAGTCCCATTAGGCCCTAGAATGTCGTCATTATCTCCATGATTCCTTGAGGCCTCCCAGTGTCACAATGTCCTTTTTGTTCCATGGGAGCACTTGGTGTCACAAATTTCCTTGGAACTTTGGGCCTCATTGTGTCACAATGGTCGCCTTGGCTCCACAGGCACTTGCAGTGTCACAATGACCCCCTGGTTCCATGAGATCCTGTAGTGTCATAACGATCTCCTTGGCTATGCAGGGTCACAGTTGGACTCCTGGGCACATGAGACCCCAAAGTGTCACAATGGATCCTTGTTTCCATAAATTCTCACTGTGTCATGATATTCTCATCTGGCCCCACAGTGTCCCAAAGGTCTGCTTCGCTCCGCAGCTTTAAAATTCCCCTTCCACGCTCAGGTCAGATTTCTGAATTCCTCCTCTGTAACTTGTCCTCAGTTCCACCTCCTGGTCGTTGTGCTGTGGTTCATGCCTGTCATTTGCCCTGGGGCAGCACAGCCCCCCTGGCCAGCACAGGCCCCACATCCCCTCATCAGACACGGCACAGCACAGGGAGTGTTTTGGGTGGGCAAATGTTCCCCACCAGAGTGTCCACTCCACACCTCAGTGTCCAGTCCCAGCACCCACATCCCGTGCCAGGGATCACAGAGAGCCCTGCTCTGGGCTCTGCCAAGGGCTGGGTGAGGAGGGAGCCCGGGCAGAGCTGATGCTGCCCCTAGAGCAGTGCTGAAATCGGCAGGAGGAAGGAGATAAGCACAGAACAAATAGACCAAGAAACTGGGGTGAGAGCCCAAGTCTGGAAGTGGCTGATGGAAGAGGCTGGAGGGATGCTCAAAACCGTGGGGCACCTTTTCAGACTGGCCATGCCACCAAGGCCACAGACCAAGCTCCTCAGTGCTGCACCTGCCTGTCTGAGATCCCTGCCAGGGGACTGGCACAGCAGCACACACCTGCTGGAACGTGTCCTGGCCCTGCAGAGTCACACAGCTCAGCTGACACCAGTGGGTTTTATCTCCTGGGCACTTCCCAGTCTAGCCCAGCTTCTGCCCAGCTCTGCCCACCTCCCCTGCCCTCACCCCAGCCCAGCCCATTCTGGGTGAGCCCCATGGCAGTGCCCGCTCTGGGGTGCTCCAGCACTGGGGGCACTCACCCCACAGCCCTGGCCCCCTTGAAGGGCTCAGCAGCTGCTGAGGGGCAGAGAGGGAGCTCAGCCTCCACAGCAGCCCCAGGGCTGGAGCTCCCCATGGCAGGGGAAATGGAGCTCAGGGACAGTGCAGAACTGCTGGTCCTGGCTCCAGGAGATGCCCAGCACAGGCTGCCTCTGCCTACTCAGTGCCAGCCCCTGTCTCTCCCCAGGCCAGCACAGCAGCCCTGGGCAGGGGACAGAGGGGCCTGGCCAGAGCTGGTGCCTGCAGCAGCAGCTTCCTCTGCATTCCTCCCTGCAGGCACAGAAATGCTCCCTTGCTCCTCTCCCTGCACATCCCTTTCCCCAGCTGAGCGTGTCCTGCCTGGCCGGGCTGGCTTGTCCTGCTGGCCCAGCCCCTGCTCCCCACAGGGCCCTGAGCTGGCCCTGCTGCTCGGGACACACCAGGTTCTGCTGCTGTCCATGGCCGGGGCTGCAGGGAAGCAGCAGCTCCAGGGGGAAGGTTGCAGAAAGGCTCTGGGCAGGGAGGCTGAAAGGGGCACCCCAGGGTCTGCAAGGTCTCTGTGTGGGAGCTGAGCCTGTGACCCCTTGAGCCCTCCCAAGTGCTGGGGCTGCACCTGCAGCTCCAGAGGAGATGTGACAGATGGGAGCAGAGATAAATGATTCCTGCTGGATTCTTTAGTGTGTTTGCTTCTACAGGTGACCTAGATCCATACGTAGAGGAGGTGTTTTGTTTCAGATAACACTGGTAGAGTGGTAAGAATAATATTTTTTTGTAGGGACACATATTGAGACAGTAAGAAAATTACAGCCTGAAAAATATTCCAGGCTGCAGCTTCTCAGCTCTGTTCCCAGCCGATAAGCTGGTCCAGCTCAAGGCTAGGGAGAATTTCTCCCAGGGTGATAATTTGGTCAAAATAAAAAGGAATTAATAACAAGATAGAACACCTGTTGTGGTGTGTGACCAGGCCCCGGCAATGGGGTGTCTTCTCTCTGAACCAATCACCTTTTCTCTACTCTACGAGTCATGCTATAAAACAAAGTGTGTTTCTGAATAAACTTGTCTCTTTCCTTGCTATCATGAAAGATGACCATGTAGCAGTGCATCTTATTTCAGCTGCACTTAAAGGGTTAAAACCCCTTTCCACGGCTACAGACTCCCTTTCTCCTCAGACCTCTCCCGCTTTCCCAGCGACTGCCAAGGTCCCTCTGTGCCCCCTTGGCCGGCGACCACGGCGACGTCCCCAACCCGCCAGGCCCCTCGGGCAGCCCCGAGACTTCTTTGATGGTCACGGACAACGAGGAAGCGGCGGAGCCGCCGCCATCGCCCCCCGGATCCGCCGCCATCGCCCCCCGGGGCCGCCGCTCCCCCCGGCCGGGCCGGGCCGGGCCTGAGGCGGGCGCAGCTCCCGCCGCACAGCGCCTGCGCCACAGCAGCTCCGCTAGGCGGCGCCCCCCGCCCGGCGCTGAGGGGCCGCCGCCGCTTCCCGCCCTTGGCCGAGAGCTGCCGGCGATGGCGCCCGGCCGCCCTTCCAGCGGCGCCGTGGAGAGGGAAAAGCGGTTTAAATTGTTCGTTCCGCCCCGCCTGAGCGCTGGGCAGTGGTCTGTGGGCAGATCCCAGGTGAGCGCTCGGCCGCGGGGCAGCTGAGAGCAGCCCCCCTACCCCGGGCCGCCCCTCGGGCTGTCTCCTGCCATGGACTCATTTCTGTGCACATGCCTAGACTGGTGCCAGGAGAGCATCTTCGGTTGGAATTTCAAAGACTTCTGCTGTTACTTTCTGTCACAGCTGTGAAAAACGAGGTTCAGTTTCCTGGTAGATTTGAAAAAGTTTAGTAAAAGACTGTAAGAGACAATAAAGCAAAAGGTTACAACGGCCGGGTGCTTGGCATTCCGCCAAGAGCACACACTAATTTAGAAAACACTTCCTTAAATGCATCAACCTGTTGCATTTTTATCGATCTTTCATGTATTATTCAAAATCATCGCCTCTAACCTGCAAATCTGTGGACACACACATTTAGAGAGCTAGGAAATTACAGCTTGGCAATTCCTCTCAGGCCTGTCTCTCAGGTCCATTCCCAGGCTGACAAAGCTGACTACAGCTTCAATTGAGGGAGGCAGTCTCCCAGAGTGATAACTTGGTGAAAAACAGAAAAGAAGTCATAACAAAGTTTAACACCTGGTGTCTTTCCCACAGGACATCCGGACATGCTGTCCCAAGAGATGTTTGTCCCAATTGTCCAATGAACTCCTGTCCTGTCCTAGCTGCACGTAACACACTTTAAATATGGGATGGCCATACAATAAAGTTGGCCTTTTTCCCCCAGAAGAGGTCCGTGTGTGTTGCTGTCTTTTTCTCTCTTTGCAGCGCGGTAACCACATAAATCAACATTTTTTTACCTTTTTTAATTTTTTTTTTCTTGTGGCTCCTTCTTGTCAACGCACTCCCTGATAACAGAGATCAATAAACTCCTTCCCTGGAGTTCTGGTGTTCATCACCCCTGTCTTCATCCAGACAGGATAATCAAGAGTGTCAGGAAAATTAATCCACAAACACCAGAGGTTTATGTCCAAATAGAGACAGAGGAGTCCCTTTTGCTTTATTCAAATAAAGGCAGAGGCCATGGGACATTCCCCTGGGATCTCTCACATTTTTGGAGGACGCAGCCTCCTTTTTATCCTATTTTCCCGGCCGCATTTCCCTCTCTCTTTCCCCATTGGCTGAAGTACTTGAGAGGCACAGACTTCCCGGAACGCCTGATACCTGAAATTCCCCTCTAATGTATAACCCTCCCTTTTAATTTTTAATTCTTATAGAATTCATAGTTTTTTCCCCATTGCTTCTTTCATCTTTCAATATCCAGTTTCATTTATCAGCAACCCTACAGTTTGTTTGTAAAGGCAAATAACTTTTTTCATTTATTATCAGTGGAATCTATCCCATTGTTTCTTTTATCTCTCAGTGCTACTCTTATCTACAAGCAGATCCACAGCTCGTTTTTAAAACCAAATTTGACATTCCTCTCAAGGCTAAAAAGAATCTTTAAGTATTTGGAAAAAAAGCACCAATAGTGAAGAAAAAGGTTAAATATTTGGGACATATATTTTGACTGAAGGTTTGTGGTGTATTGACCCAAGGAGGGACCAGGGAATCTCAGAAGTAATCCAGGACTAAAAAGGAGGTGCAAGAATTCAGAGGATTAATAGGAAATTGCAGGATCTGGATTGAGGATTCTCTTTTCTAGTCAGAATACCGTATGACTTTTTAACCCCAGATAGATTCAATGTTGTGGTATGGACGCACGAAAAGAACAAAACTTGAGAAAAAGAGAAAACAAAGTGATTGATGCCCCAGCCATGGCTCTTCCAGACTCAGTAAAGAAATTCGGATTGTATGTGGATGTTAAACAGAGCCAAAGGAATTCTCGAGCTAAAATGTTCAACCCAGTGGCCTAAGGAATGCCTAAGGAGTGCAAAGCAGCAGCACTGGTGGCCAAGTGCCGTGGCCCATTCCAAGTGTCCCTGAGCACAGAAACAGCCGCCAGCACAGCTCAACACGGGGGGACCCCTCACCCTGGGCTCAGGGGCTCTCAAGCCCCAGAGATTTGGAATTCCCGGCTGCAGGAGCAGCATGGGAGGGCACCACTGACCCTGCACTGAAGGCAACGCAGCAGCAGCCAGGGCTCCACATCGGGCCAAGCCCCTGGGCCTGCCCACAGATCCTCTGCTGAAATCCTCTGCCTGGGCACCCTCCTTTGGCATCTCCACACACTGGGGCCAATCCTTGCTGCCACTGCTGGAGCTTTGCTGCTTTCTGTGCCTGCACTGCCACAGCTGCTGGGGAAGACAACGGCACAATTCCACTCTGCCTCTCAGTTACACTCACACACTGGGCTGCCGGGGATTCCATTGTTGGAAAAGATGCCATCTTTTAAAATGTTTTTAAAATTATTTCTCTGGTCAGGCTTGATTTGCACTTGTCTTGGAGAAAGGAATTTTTAAGTGTTTTTCTAAGAGCTGTTCCACCACTCAAGGGAGATGAATTTAACATCTCAACAGACTGGGAATAGCCCAAACAATACCCACAAAGATAACGCCCATCAACAAAGCATCAACGATCATCAGCAAACATCAAGGAACACCCACCCCAGACACTGCCCCAGGCATAGATGGAGATACCTGGTCTGGAAAAGGCTGAGAAGGAAATCCAGGAGTGCGGACCTAATGAACATCAGAGGGGGAAAAATCCGGGTCCAATAGGAAATTAAATACTAAACTACACAACTTGGAAGCAAAGAACATTAAACCAATGTATTTCTGTAGGTTTTGGACTGTAAAAATTAAGGAAAATCTAGTAAGACTCACATGTCATGGAATCATTTTCTCTGCACACCCCGGCTATGTGTGCCTGAAATTATTTCTGTTGCACATCCTGGCCAGAATCAAGCAATTTCTTGATTCTCTAACAGTAGAAATGTTGTTGAAGAGTTTTGGTTCTTCCCGCAGTTTTGGTGACAAGATTCCACCATTAGAAAAATTTTTCTTAATAATTCTACTTTTATATTTTCAGTTTGGTTTAGGCCAAGAGTGTGACAATCAATTTTTAGTCTTAGGGGAATAACTAGCAAAAATCTTTATTCCTTTAGGGGATTTTCTTGCATATGTATGTGTGGCTGTTAGTGATGGCAAAATTTTGTAATGTTTACCATTCACCTTTAGGCTGCATTTTGCAAAACAAGAAGTCCTTTAATATTTAATAGAATATTGTTAAAAAAAAAAAAGAGAAAATAAAAAAAGCAGGGGGAGGTGAGGGGAGAGAGGAAGGAGAGAACATGTGAGGCACCTGATGGGCCGTGCTGGAAGAGAAGATTCATTCCAGGCAGAGCCAGGAGAGGAGCTTTAGAAATGCAAATTAACTCTGCTGAGACAATCTATGGACAATGTACCAAACTCTTCTGGCCTGGGGAAGGAATTTGTCTGATTTCCTCTGTCCCTCACCCCAAAGCTCTGCCTGCCAGCACAGATGGAATTTGCACAGGCAGAGCCCATAGTGAGGATATCTGACTGCAACAGAAATTGGTTAAGCTGCAAACGGAAACAGCAAATGGAGAATGTTGTGAAAATTTTACTAAAAAAAGTGGGAGAGAATCATCCCTCTCCCCACTCCAACATGTGCTGTCACTGTCTAGGTTATATAGGGTGTATTGGAGCACTGGGGTGTTTTGCTGCCACAAGTTCAGGGAAATGAGTTGGAAATCCAAGTATGTGGTGATTTAATTAGAGAAAAGTGGTCAATTCATGCAGCCCTGGCTGGAGGGAGCACATCAAAAATGGAGAAAAGATGAACAGACACCTGAACAAATCCTACAACACCATGGACCAGCCCCTGGGAACCCTAATGAATTCATATCAGGAGCCAGAGAACCCATTTATCATTTCAATAGCATAATTAGGTTACACATGTCCTCAAAATAATAGCCAACCAGACAGCTCCAGCTCCTGACCTTCTCACTGACCAATCTATTCAGATGAGGAATGCAATATTTCTCCATGGGGGGGAGATTATCCACTAACAGAAAGAGGAGGAATTTGTGGAAAATTAAATGACTCAAACTGCTGTTTGCAAATAGATCACAAAGGAAAAGTGGTGAAACAGATAACAAAGGAAGTGAGAAAGTAGCTCATATTATGGTCCAAATGTGGAAAGGATGGGAATGGGACACGTTTTCATGGTTCCCTGGCAGACCATGGGTTAAACTAATGCTGTTTGTCCTTGTATGAGCTACAGCAACTCTCATCTTTTTACCATGGGCCGTGGGGGGACACAGGCATGGATGGAGATGTGAGGGACAATGACAGGGATGGAAACATGGTGGGGACACAGCCATGGGTGAGAACATGGTGGGACATGGCCAGTGACATGTGGGGACACGGCCACGGCCGGTGCCATGGGGGGAACTTGCAGGGGCTGTGGGGGATGCTGGCTTGGAGGGAGTTGAGGGCTCCTGGCAGGGACTTGGGGCTCGCTGAGGCCTTTGGGGACCCCAGGCCGAGCGGCTCCGGCTGCGCTGGGAGACCCTGGTGGAGGTTCTGGGGCAGCTGCTCAAGGACCCCCTGCCCTGGAGCCCCAGCCGGGCACTGGGCTCCTGGAAGGGAATGAACGTCCTTGTCCCCAGCAGGGAAATCCCAGCACCCCCAGGGTGTCGGGGGCAGCTGAGAGGCCACAACAGGGAGGGGAAAGCCAGACAGAGCTGTCCTCCTCCAAAATTGCACCCCAAAAATCCCATAACTCAGGGATCCCACCAGAAAGAAACTTTCAAGAGATGCCTGAATTGAGGGAAAGGGGGATGGGACCCCCAGAGGTAGCAGGAAGGACCTGGAAGCATCAAAAACAAGCATGGAGGACGGGAGTGTTTGATTGCGGGGCAGTGGGGAAGGGGTGGAAGAGCAGGGGAAAAGAGGGGGCTGGTACCCCTAAAGAGTTGGACAGGGGGCTGGGCCCACCAAGTTGCATAGGGAGGGGTCCCACTCCGGCCCTTCTCCCTCCTTCCTCAGCCCTCCTCCTCCATCCCTTCTCCTGCTCTCCCTGGGCCCAGTGCTCACCCTTGGCCCCCCCGTTTTCCCAACACCATCTCATCCCGCAGAGGAGCCAGGATGGAGCCAGGGCAGGTCAGGCTGGGGCAGCGCTGGGCTCTTGGCCAGCCTGGGTGCCCCCCATGCGCCCCCTCCCCAAATTCCCCTGGTGGCTTAGGGGTGTCCTGGCGCCTTTGGGGTTTGTGCGGTGCCGTGTTGGGGTTCAGGTTCCTCCCAAGGCCCCCCAGAGTGGGGTGAGAAGGCGGGGACACGACCTTTCCTGGGGGTCCCCATTCCCGATCCATGCCAGGGCCAGTTCTGACCCCCTCCCCCTCAATCATGGCTCCCCCTGCGGGGTCCCACCAAGTCCTTCCCCACTGGCCCCCAGTAAATGGGACCAGGCAAACTGGGAAGCTTTATTGGGAATACTGGGAGCAGCTGTTCGGGGGCAGAGTGACACCGGGCTGGGGGTCCCCGGGGGAGCACACACGTTCACCCGAGTCCCGCTGGCCCCCAGACAGGTGAGCTCCCAGCAGCACCAGTAGGGCCCCAGCTCCCCCGACACGCCCCATGCCCAGCGCCGGGCGGTGCCCCCAGCCCCAAAGCAGCCGCGCTGTGCCCTGGGGGGGTCCCCGCGGCCCCGCCCCACGCGGCACTGGGAGCACCAGTCCGGACCAGTTCGAAACGTGGGCGGGCGGCACCAGAACCCACGGAAATGAGTCCACCACAAGGTGTTTAGAATCCCCGAAATTGGCGGAAACCATCAGGATTCTCCCCAAAAAGGGGTCACATCTGTCCCTAAACTAACCGGGAAATCCCCCAAAGCGTTTATGACCCTCTAAAACTGGTGGAAAGCAGCAGGATCTTCCCTAATATCGGCTTCTGTGCTAGTTTCACCTGGGGAAAAGAAACTCAAGAGAGAAATTCTCTCTATGAGAGCTCCCTCTGGGAGTTGATGGGACCAATTGGAGGCTGGTTTGGTTATTGACAGCCTGAACAACCAATTGCAGAAAGTTAGTTCGCTCGGTGAGCACACATTTTGAAGGCGGTAACGAGGGAAAAAACTCTCTTTTATTTCCGGTTGCTGGGCAGGTAACAACAGCCCAGCCCGGGCTCCCTCCCATGTGGGGGGAGCTCGGGAGGCCGCTGGGCCCCGTTTGCAAACCAGGGAACCCGATGGCCGGGGGGAGGAAAGGCTCATTGATGAGACCTTAGCCCGGCTTCCTCCCCTACGAGCCCGCGGCTCTGGGGGGGCCCGGCTCCTGCTGCTGGCTCGGAGCAGCTTTGGAGGGGCCGAGCCCGCCCAGCCCCCGCACGGCCTGGGGGAGGCAGCCGGGCCCTGTCTGGAAGCAGGGGTGGCCATGGGCAGTGTGGGGCTGCAGCAAGCTCCAGAAAAGCTGATTAACATCTCAGCCGCCCCCACACCCAGCGCCGTGACTTCTGTGTGAAACTTTAACTCCTTAGTGCTCAGGTAAGATTTTGCAGACCTCCGACTTTCCTTTGAATATGAGAGGGGAAAAAGGAGATGCTCCAAAGTCAGTGAAGCAAGAGCTAAGTTTCTTTAGATGAAAGGAGAATGAGGAGATGCTGTGAAGATGGCTGAAAAATCCTTTTGTAAGATTTTAGGGATGAACTGATGTACTGAATATTCCTATAAACCATGGAGAAAGACAGGGGGAGGTTGCATATGTTCCATTTGATAGATTCTTAATCAGAGGTATCTGTTGAGAATCCTTTGCCCCGAGGAGAAAAGGAGATCTCTTTTTCTGGAGATGGAGCATGAACAGAGAGAAAGAGAGATGAAGAAAATGTTTGGTTTGGAACAGTTAATTCTTAAAAGTAAATACCCCATGAGTATGGCCCATAAGCACAGCTTTGGGAAAGCTGTGAAGATGGGAGGAACTTCACGACTTGGCAAGTTTTTTCCCGAGCAGATGCAAATCGTGAAAGTGAAGCCACGAGAGGACTGTTTTTTTCCCGTCTTGTGGTGAAGTCCCTATGGCCTGACAAGAGGAAACTTCTCTCTCCAAAGTGAACTGAAAAGGACTATTTAAGTTGGGAACTGACTGAAGTAGTTTTTTGTATGTTTGTTTTGTTGTTATGAAGGTTGGGAGAGGGAAGGAATGAGTGCTCTAGAGATCTTATTCTGAATTTGCTTTTCATTCTCTTTCTTTGTGTAGATAATAAAGTTTTTTATACCCTTTTTAAGTTCCAGTCCTGCCTTGCTCTTTTGCTCCTGGTTCTGTCTCACAACAGAAAAATGAGTATATTTAAATTGGCAAGTCAAAACTATACCAATGGAGGAGAGTGTCAACAACTGCAACTAAGGGCTCGTGTCCCATCAGAGTCTCTAACGATGGCACCAAAGCTGCTGCCTTGCAACAGCTGACTCTGGAAGGCGAGTGTGCCCTCGAGCAGAGCCGCTGAGGTCAGTCAGGGGGACAGGCTGCAGCTGAAGCTGCCAAGCGTTGCTGTGATTCTGGCAAGTCAAGAGAAAACCATGGTGACCACTTTCCCTTACACCCTTTGCCAAGCCACAAAAAATTGTGCACATAGCATCCCCTCTTTTGGCATCCTGTCTGGTGTGGATGTCTTCCTGAGGAGGTACAAGCCTTCTGGGTGCTGCTGTTCCTGGGCACACTCTGGTGATTTTTCTCTGGTGTCCAGAGCCATGTTGACAGCAGCAGCTCCACAGGCCAGCTCCAGGAGACATCGTCCTTGCCATGGTGGCAGCAGCTCTGTGGGTCCCGAGCTCAGTGTCAGGGGAGTCTTGGCCACACAGCACAGTGGCCTGGACAGCTCTGGGGACCCGGGCTGATCGCCAGCGCTGCCACTTCCCACTGCTCCTCGCCTGCAGCGGCAAGTGGCCATGCTCCAGCAGGGCCTCCTTGTCCCTCCTTGTCCCTGGCCAAAGCAGCCTGGCCACCTCGGGGCTGTCTCCACCGTCCTGCTGAGGCCAGGCTTCTGCCACAGGCACCAGAGACGCGTCAGGGAAGCGCCAGAGCAGCCGGCTGGCAGCAAGAAGGTGGCTGTCTGGGGGCTACTTATGGCCTCTGCCACCCAGTTCCTCAGGGATTCCCACCTACCCATCTACACAAGTCCTCCTGGCCCATCACAGCCTCCAGCCACCCACTGCCACACGCATCCCCCTCACGCCTTCCCACTGCCTTCTCCGAGCAGGCCTTGGCAGCACCGCAGCCCTTCATGGCCTCCCACTGTCCCGTGCCCTCCAGGCCTCCCCCAGGCCTGCCTGGCTGCTGAAGGAGCTCCAGAGGAGCCGCATCAAGAGGCACCTCAGAGCCCTCAGCAATCCAGCCAGCAACACACGGGCAGGACACAGATGGCGCTTCCAGGCTGGGAGAGGGGTGCTGGCCATCTCCAGGGACCGGTCTCTCAGGGATCCCCGCCGCAGCTCCGGCCTCTGCCCGCCCGCTCTGTCAGAAGCCTTAAGGCTTCCACAGAACCACCAAAGGCCAAGGGCCTTTTGGCCACGTTCCCTTCCACACCGCATGCTTGGCCAACTTGCCGAGCACAAGCACCCTTTTTGCCCTCTTCCCCATTGGCCTGAAGACTCTGGGCACCAAAAGACAGCTCCTGGACCTCTGTGTATGACAACAGGAATTTACTAATCCTACAATGGGGTGAAACAAAGTGCTTGCAGAGCAGAGATGTTCCCTGCAGGCTCAGGTGGCCCCAGCAGACGCAGCCTCCCGGATCAGTTCTCCACACTGCTCACACAGGACAACCAGCCCCCGCGACACAGGGAAGGCCGTGACTTCCAGAGCCGGTGTAATCGATCTCTCATTTGCTGGAGTCGGGAGGAGGGAATGCTCTGTACAACTCTGTTGATGTACAGAGTCTGAAGAGCCAGGCACGAGATGGCAGGGCTGGTGTCATCCGTCATGTCCTGAAGGGCTGGAAGAGACAGGAACAGAGCCACAGTCAGAGCCTGCATCTGCAGGGACCTGGGGAGACCCTCCTGCCCCATCCATCCCACACGGCAGCTCTGCCACGGCCTGGAGGAAGCAGGAGACAGCAAGGATCAGCTGGAAGGTGCTGGCCACGAATCTCCCTCCCGCAGGCCCCTGGAAGGTCTCTGTGCTCTGCCCACGCCGCCCCTCGTGCGCGCAGGGAGCAGAGCCCTCCCAGCCGGGGCAGAGAACGCAGCTGCCAGCGCCAGCCCCCGCTGACAGCCCGCTGGCCTCACTCACCCCTGCACATGAGCTGCAACTCTCGCTGCTGCTCTCTCAGGAACCGCCCGGCCATCCCTGCCAACACAGAGCCTGTCACGGCCCCAGCCGCACAGCTGCCCCGCAGCGGCGCTGCCAGCCCTGCGGCCACAGCAGCGCCTTCCCCTGCAGGGCTCAGGCCGGGCCCTCGCCGCATCCTGACGCCCAAGGACACGGCTGCGAGAGGGCGGCAGCGGCGCCGAGGGCAGGCGGGGCTCCAGAGCCCCGGCCCGGATGGCGCTGCCGGGGCAGCAGGCGGGGCTGGGGCCGAGCTGCGGCGGGGCGGGGAGGGAGCCGGGCTTGTGGCTCACCAAGAAACCTGACGGCCGCCTCTCGCAGGGGCTCCTGTGGGCTCCGCAGGTACGGCAGCGCCTGGCGCAGCAGCTCGGCCGCTCGGCTCCTGTCCTGTGCCAGCTGGAGAGAGCGGCAGGGCACGGAGGGAAGGGTTGGCGCGGGCTCTGTCCCTTGGCCCCGGCCTGCCCTGCTCGCACAGCACTGAGAGGGGCAGAGGACACGACAAGCCGCGGTGCTGGCCCGCAGCAGAGCCCGGCTGGCTCGGAGCTCCATCAGCTCCTGGCCTGGGGCCAGAGGAGCCTGGAGAAGAGCCCGCGTGGGCAGCCCAGGGAAGGGAGCAGTGTGTGGGCCGCAGGCCAGTGCCCCTGGGTGCAGCACCGGGCAGGGGCCACAGCTGCCAGCCCCACAGACTGGGCACCGTGGGCAGGGGGCTTCTCCAGGCGGGGGCTGGGGTTTGCAGGCTGTCCTTACCAAGCACTCGCCAAACCTCCACATCTGATCTGCCCTCAGCAGGTGCTCAAGATCTCTCCTCTTCAGGAAGCTTAGCGCAGAAAGCAGCGTTTCACAAGAGGCCTGCAGAGCAGCAGAGACCCAGAGATGGCACCGCAGCCCAGGGCACAGGACCTGCCTCCCTGTGCCAAGGCCAGGAGGAGGCTGGAGCCCATGAGGTGCCCGGGTGCAGGGAGACAGCTGAGCCCCCTGCCAGGAGGACAGCAGCGCCCAGGAGTCCTCACCTCTGCCACACGCATGTTCTCATCGTGGCAGTTGAAGAAGAGTGGCAGCAGGCTCTTGCTCACAAGCATCTTGAGGGGCTTTTTACCCTTGGCCGCTACCAACCTCATCACCTCTTGGAAGAGGCGAATGGAGAGCAGCTGCACATGGCGGTTGTCCTGTTGGAAAGGAAGCAAAAGCCCTCCTCATCAGCTGCTCCAGGCCCCTCTGTGCACAGGCCCAAAAATCCACGGGGCCCCACACTTGGGGGCAGCACCCAGTGGCCGTGGCTGGGGGCACAGAGCCTTACGTTGTCCAGCAGTGGCCAGAGCGCGCCAGCCAGCCGCAGGGCAATGGGGCTGGGTATTGCGAGGTGTCTGTGCGAGAGCAGAAAGCTGAGCACCGCGACGGTCATCTCAACGATGTCTTCATCTGCATCCCGCAACAGGTCCACAAGGCTTTCTGTCAGGCTGTACATTCTAATGTTCTGCACGGAAGACAAGGCAGGGCAAGCCCACGCTGCTGCTGCTGCTGCCGTGGAGCCCAGGGGCCGAAGGCCTGTCCTGAAGCACTCGGGCAGCTGAACAGCAACGCAGGAGAGCTGGGAGCAGCTCCCACGGCTCCCAAAGCCCAGCCCAGCCCAAGGGGCTGCTTTCCCCAGCCCCACGCTGCCAGCACAGCTTCAGCCGCTGCTGTCTTCTCACCATCGAGGGGTCCTTGCTGAGCTGCACGAGGCCTCTGAGCACCAGGCGACGCATCTCCCTGGACGTGCTCTGCAGGCGCCTTGCCATGATCTCCAGGAGGCTGTCACCCCATTCTTTGATGTCCAGGAGGTCCAGGACCTGAAAGGCACAAAGCAGTGACTGGGGTGCCCAGCTGGCAGGAGCTCAGAACTGCACAGGCCTGAGCCAAGGCAGCAGCACAGGGCACGGGCACCGTCCCAGGCAGCTGCAGCTGTGAGAGGGCAGAGAGGTGGGAGGCAGCTCAGCTGTGCTGCCCATGGGGCTCACCTCCACAAGGAACGCCATGGCGGGCAGCTGCCAGTCTGAAATGTCTTGGCTGAGGAGCTCCAAGAGGCAGGAGATGAAGCTGCAACACCAGATCGTGGAGACACAGCGCATCTCCCTGGTGGGGGGGAAAAGGCATCATTGCCCCTGAGCCGGGTGGGCAAAGCTCTCCCAGGAGTGACCCACGGAGCTCTGGTCTTTTCCCAAGCCCCCCGTGGGTGCTTTGGGAAGCGGCTGTTCCCGGGCACCCTCCTCTGCCAGCCTTTTCCAGTCTGCTCGTCTGTCTCTTTGTGACAAAGCCCTCTCACCCATGCCCATGGGAACTGTGTGGGGCACCCTGGGCACAAGTGCCGGGGGCAGCAGGGAGAAGGGGGTCTCACCTGGCCAGGAGTCCCACTGCATAGTGGTGGGTGTCAGTACAGAGCAGCGTGTCCCAGCCAGCCTTGCCTTCCATGGCTACCACAACACGCTCACACTGCACTCGGCAGAGCAGGACCTTCAGGGTCTGCACCGCAAACCTGTGTGCAGAGCAAAGCCCAGGTCATGCTGGCAGCCCTGGCTCCTGCCTTGGAAGGGATAGGGAGACTGGGAGGACTGGGATGGAGCACCTTTGGGGGTTGGTGGCAAGGCCCAGTTGCTCCTGGCACCCCTTCCAGAAGGTATCAACCTCCTCTGGCGTATCCAGTGCGCTGATGTAAACTTGGAAGAGCAGACACAGAAAGAGACGGGGAAAATACTCCAACACTATAGGTGGGCACCAGGTCAGGTTGAAGACCCTCCACAGTGTCACGGTTGCCTGCAAAAAATGAACCACCCAGAGACAACACTCAGTGCCAAGACATCCGTGTGGCAGGGCCCGAGCATGCCAGGGAGAGGCCGGGGGAGACACCTCGGGGGCACCCAGCCTGGTGCCCCTGAACCTTGCCCCTAAGGCAGGTTTCAGCCCAGTGCCTGAGGCAGAGAGATGCAGCTGGGGGGAGGACAGAGAGCTAGCTGCTGGAGAGGTGGCCTAGGGGCAAGCCAAGGTCAGTTGCAGGAACTCACAGCCAGGGCAAAGACTCCTGTGCTGTCCCCATCGGAGGTGTACACACTGTCCACTGGCCAGGCGTTCAGCACATTGAGGAGTATCTGCAGCGCCGGCTCCGCAGTCCCAGTGGAGGACATGATCACTCCCCACATGGCCGTAGCAGCTCTGTGGGGTCAGAGCTCTGTGTCAGGGGGGTCTGGGCCACAGCACTGTGGCCTGGGCTGCTGCAGGGGCCCGCGCTGGCCGTCAGCCCTGCCTCTGCCCACCGGCCCTCACTGGCAGCACCCAGTCAGCCCACGGGGGTGCAGGCATCTTGAGGGGCAGGGAGGGAGCGTGGCAGCACGCTCAGGGGCTGACATGGCATCACTGGCAAATGGAGGAGCCAGAGGCTCCTGGAACTGTCCCCCTGTCTGGCAGTCACCAGGGACAGGCTCTACAGGGTAACGGGCCGGGGAACCCTAAACCCTCAAGGCAGGTGGGGCTGCCGTACCTGTCACCCGATGGGGCCCAGCGCAAGAGAGTCATCAGCACATCGCAGGGGTATTCCCTGGTCAGCTCCAGAAGGGCCTTGTCCAGCCTGTGCCCAGCAGACTCATTGGCCGTGAGCCACTTGTGGATGTACCTCACCATGGCTGGCACCTGCAGAAGGCCCGGGGAGACTTGGATACCTGCCCGAGCAGCAGGTTCCCCAACTTCCCTTGAGAAGTGCTGCCCTTCCTACCCTATTGGTCTGGGCCTCAAAGGCTGAAGGAACCCAGCAGAGCTGGCTTGAGGTGCCACACAATTCCTGGGGTGATCAAGCCCTGGCCACAGGCTGCTTACTTGCTTTGGATTGGAGACACCCTTCTCCACAAGCAAATCCAGCATGGCTGCCCCGGTCTCAGCAGTGAAGAGGTGAAAGTTTGCCAAGAGCCCAGTGCCCACACCGGTGGTCTCTTCCCGCCAAATGCACATGATGAATTCATAGATCATCTGCAGGAGAAGGGCAGGAAGAGAGGGAGAATCCATGGAGTGCTCCAAGCACGGTGCTGGGCTGAGCAGTGACAGCAGGCCCAGCCCAGGTGGGGATGGCTGCAGTACCTGCGCTGTTCTGCGGAAGCGGCCACGGGCAGGGTCCTGCTCTTGTGTCGGGTCCATGGCGGCACCTGGCAAAGAGCGAGCACAGCCAGGGCTGAGGGGCTGTGGGAGAGGCCAGAGAACACAGGCCAGCCCTGCATTCCCAGGCAGGGACAGCCCTGGGATGCTCCAGGGATGGGGTGTGGCTGACAGGGGGTTCAGCCTCAGCCCCTCTTCTGTCCTATCCATGGGCATGTTGGATGGGATGGGATGGGATGGGATGGGATGGGATGGGATGGGATGGGATGGGATGGGATGGGATGGGATGGGATGGGATGGGATGGGATGGGATGGGGCTAAGCTGGCTGCAGGCACCAGCCCTGTGACCCAGCTCTGCTACTCACCCTCCTGCAGCAGCTGGATCTGCTCCAGCTCTTCAGGCTGCTGTGCTGAGGGAGCTGCAGCCTCCTCCTTCACCCAGGCCAGCTTGGGCACTCTGGGTGGCGTCTGCTCCATGTCACTGTTTGGAGTTGGGACTGCTTGCAGGAGAGATGTCTCAGAAAAGCTCCAGATGAGCAAGTGCTGCAGTTGTGCCTTGTAGGCACCAGCAGCAGAGAAGCCTTGGGAAGGCTACAGGACACGGTGTCCTGCAGTCTGTCCTCGAGGCCACCTGCAGAGGAAACACTTTGGAAAAGCTCCGGGTCAGTAGGGAACAAGCTGGCTGTGTGGGGGCTCCTCACAGCACTGCTCTCTCCGTCCTGTCCCGACGAGTGCACCGAGCACTGTGGTGTGGCCGTGTCACCGCCAGCACCTATGTCACAATGTGTCACAAAGGGTCACCCTTGTACGCTCTGTCCCTTTCCTATTGCACGGTGACCACGGTGCACTGTGTCACAAAGAGCCCTAGGACACACCTCCACGTGCCCTGGGGGCACCCACACCCCCCTCAAAGTGGCCCAGCTTGCAAGGAAGACGTTCCCTCAAGGTTCGAGGACAGCCCAACAGGAATTTTAGGAATGGCTCAAACAACAAGCAGATGCTCCTCTGCTCTGCCTGCTCAGGGCAGCAGAAGGAGCCCCCACGGTTGCCGATGCAGCTGCAGCAGGAAGGGCATCAGGGCCTTCCACAGCAGCTGCCGGGGCCTCTTTGGGACAAGACCCGGTGCTGGGTGGCTGTCACACACACGGGAGTGTGACACAGTCACGGGACATATGGCCCAGGGCACGAATGCTGCTCTGAGTCCTGGGAACAGTGAAATCAGCAGGTGTGGCAGAGTCCCTGCCAAAGGAGACCTGCCGTCCCCAAGGCCTGCCAATGCTGGTGCCTGCTCCTGCCACAGAGACCTGTGTCCCCTGGGGACTTCTCTGCCAGAGGACAGCCAAAGCCCACGTGCGTTGGTGTGTGTGTGCTCCTTTCTGCAGGCGGCTGTTGGCAGGAGCACCTGGTGGCAACACTTGGTCTCTGTCAGAAGCTGTTACTCCTTCCTGGAATGATTTTAGCTTGGAAGGGATTATGTGCAGTGTCCACGCATCTCCCCAGCCCGTCACTGCCTCACACACGAGGTGACCACCAAGCCACTCTCCGGCCATCTGACCCGCAGCTGAGCCCTTCCCAGAGTGCCCGCACCCGCAGGGAGCGCAGGGCTGGATTTGGCCGCCAGAGAGTTGGTGACCCTCGTGAGATCCTCGGTGCATTTAGTTCCTACAGGAGTGTGGGCACCACTGGGAAATGATCTGCATGCCTTGTTAATTGGATGTTCTTCCACTGCTAAGTTGGGGCAGGATCTCTCCTGGTCCTCCTGTCAACTCCCGGGCCTCTCCTCAGCCAATCAGAGAAGGCACCAAAATAATTGAGCCAATCAGAGCGCGCGGCGCTGATGACTCCTCAGGCAGTCCCAGAGCGCCCAGAGCTCCTCACCTGGACTCCACCCGCGCCCCGCCCTCAGCGCCCCCCGCCAGGAGAATTTGGGGTGGGGAGTATCACGTTTTATCTTTTATTCTTCCAGAGTCAGGATTAAATGCTCGAGAGACGGAATTTCATGTTTGGACTCAGATATTTATTAATTCTAATCTATATTACAGTGAGTTCTACAGCACTTCTAGCTAACAGGCTAAAAATGGAGACGTATCTTGCTCTCTCTCTACAAGGCCTTTTAAGGGCCAATCTGTCCAATTAAGAACAGACAGATAAATTCTTTTTACTATTAACCCAACAACCAATCACCCATGACCTGTAATGTGGAATATTCTATCCAATTACAAAAGTACCACCTAGACCCGTGAAGAAGGTGAAAAAGAAAGAAAACTCCACTCTAAAACATCCATCTTGTTTTATATACATTACTATATTCTAAAACCCCAAGCTCTAAATTGTCCACCATGGGACATTACACACTTCTATTCAAACTACACACCAGTGAACCCCGTTCTATCACTCAATTCTGGAAAGCTTCTTCACGGCCTCAGGTCAAAAGCAGTGTTTTCCTGGAGGTCAGTGCCTGTCAGCACAGAAAGCCCAAATCCCTCAGTTTCCAGGTTTCCAACAGGGGGGAGGTGTCAGACCCTGCCCGGCGCTGGCCATGGGGCGTGTGGGGCAGCTGGGGCCCTACTGGTGCCACTGGGAGGCCCCCGGGCTGGGGGCGCGGAGCTCTCGGGTGAGCGGGAGGGACGGGAAGTGGTGGGATGGTGGCTCTTCCAGTCCGTCCCAGTCTCTCCCAGTCCATCCCAGTCTCTCCTAGTGCCTCCCCAGGCCCTGCCAGTATCCTCATAGTCCCTCCCAGTGTCACCAGAGTCCCTCCAAATTCCTCTCAGTCTACAGTCATTCCATTCCAAGTCCATTCCCTGTCCTTTCCAAATCCTTTTTCAGTCCAGTTCCAGACCACCACCCTATCACCCATTGCCCCAATCCGCTCCACTGTCTCTCCATGTTTCCCCATTCTCTCCAGTTTCAATCCCAGTCCCTCTCAGTGCCACACCAGCCCTCTCCCATCTCTCCCAGTTCCCCCAGCTGATCCCAGTGTGTCCTCACTCTCTCCCAGTGTCCCCCCGTGTATCCATATCACCATGGCCCTCGAGCTCCCAGCACAGCCACGGCTGCCTGCTCTGCTCCGTGATGGATTTCTACTCTGCCGACATCCAGCTGAGCTGGTCCAGGGCCAGCAGGAGCTCTTGGGGCACATGGTGGCCACCGACCTGGTCCCCAACGGGGACTGGATTTCTAACAGCTCCTGGTGCTGCTGGAAACACCCCCCGGCACGGGGTCAGCTCCAGCTCCAGGTGGAGCACGTCAGCCTGGAGCACCCCCTGAGCCGGCACTGGGGCACAGCCCGGACCCCACAGTGTAGGGGGAGTGAGGAAGGTACTGGGGGGGCTGGTAGGGAAATTGAGGTGTGCTGGGAGTAACTGGGATAGAATTTGAGGTAGCCTGGTTTAACCTGGGAGTAAGGCTGGGGGTTTTAGAATGGCTGAGAAGGAGTCTGAAGGATGTTGGGGAGGGTGGGGTGAGGTTCCGGGGGTCCTGGTGGGCACTGGGAGGGAGTCTGGGGATGCTGGGTGTAACTAGGAGGGATTTGAGTGAGCCTGAAGGGGATGGAAGAAGATCAGGGATGGAAAAGCAGGGGTTGGAATGAGGTTGGTCGTGCTGGAAAGCGACTGGGAGGAGATTTTAAGGGGTCCTGCATGGGCTGAGGCAATTGGGAGGGTGCTTAGAGGGGTTTCGGGTATCTGTGACAGGTTTTGGGGGGTTCTGACCCTTGTGAACCCCCAGAGATGTTGCCAGACACCATCGACACCAAGGTGCTGATGGGGATTGGGGGCTCCGTGCTGGGCTTCATCTTCCCGGGACTGGAGTTCGGCTTTTACCTGGGCAAGAACGTGAGAACGGGTCCTAACGAGTCGTGTGCCCCCTCCTCCAGAGCCTGTGTGCTCCCCCTGGGGACCCCCGGCTCAGTGTTACCCCCTCTTCTCTGCCCACAAAGCTCCTGTCCCAGCAGCCGCTGCAGACCCTGCCCAGGTGGGGAACACTGGGTGCTGCGGGTCTGCCCGGCAACCGGTGAGTCATCACAGCTCCTCTCGCTGATTGGCTAAATCTTCTCCATCGCATTCTCTGATTGGCTGAGGACAGGCCCGGGAGTTGAGAGAAGGAACAGGAGAGATCCCGCCCCGAGCACCGGCACGGGAACAACAGACCCAGCCTGGGCACAGCGAGGGAATTTATTACCAACCACATCACAGCAGCACAAGAAAAAGAGAGAGAAATCTCTTCAACTCCTTCCCTCCACGCAACAGGGATCACCGGGACCAAGGATCACCAGGGCTCTGCCCAATGGGAGTCACTGGGGATCATCCAACACCGATCCTCCCATGGGAGATGGAGCTGGAGCAGAGCCCAGACCCACACTCGGGGCACTCACAGGGCTTCCCTTAGTGGTGACTCCGTTGGTGTTGGGTCAGGTGAGAGCTCCTGGAGAAGCTCTTCCCACACTCAGGACACTCGTAGGGCCTCTCCCCAGTGTGGATGCGCCGGTGCAGGATGAGATGGGAGTTGTGCTTGAATCCCTTCTCGCAGTCGGGGCAGCGGAAGGGCCTCTCCTCCGTGTGAATCCGCTTATGTCTGAGGAGATGGGAGCTGGTCTGAAACCTCTTCCCACACTTGGGACACTCGTAGGGCCTCTCCCCAGTGTGGATGCGCTGGTGTCTTCTCAGGTCAGAGCTCCACCCAAAGCTCTCCTGACATTCCAAGCAGGTGTAGGGCCGTTCTCCTGTGTGGATCACCTGGTGCTGCATCAGATAAGAAATAGTGCTGAAGCTCTTCCTGCATTCCCCACACTCATACGGCCATTCCCCAGTGTGGATCCTCTGGTGCCGGATCAGGTGGGAGCTCCACCTGAAACCCTTCCCACATTGTGAGCATTTGTGGGGCTTCTCCCCTCCAGGAAGCTTCTCCACCAGCTCTGAGCTCCATCTGGATCTCCAGCAGCCTTCCCGGCTCAGGGAGGGTCTTTTTTCCTCACAGCTCCCTGGGCTGGGTTTGCAGCCCCGCTTCCTGTGGGATCCCTGGGACTTTTCCTCCTCCTCCATCCATCCACTCCTTGGGAATGACAAATCCTGGTTTGGAGGGAAACACAAGAGAGCAACTTGGGCTGAGGGTTCCTCCTTCCAAAGTGCAACTCAGGAAGTCATTGGGCATCTTGTGTCTATAAGAACCCCCAAAACACAATGATTCAGCACAAAAATTATTGAAACATCAAGACACAGATCAAAAACTCCCCAAAAAGCAAGTTTCAACCCAAATCCCTTCCAAAATATAAAGATTCAGCCCCTGCAAAAAATCAAAGCACCAACATTTAATCCAATAAAGCTCACAAACACCAAGATTCACCCCTGTGAAAATCATGCATGGTCCTCTTCAGTCACCTGCTGCATGTGGGGAGACAACGCTCCTGGGGCTGGGGGAGGCTGCAGATAAAGGAAGAGGTGGAACCTTGTGGTGTTTACTGATTCTGCTTCTCCTCCTCCTGTGTCCCTACTCCTTCTCACACTCCTCTTCCTCCTACTATTCGTCCTCCTCCCGCACAATGCCACCTTCTCCTCCCACGTACAGTATTTGACCACTTGGTTCTTCAACCCTGCTTCTCCTTCCCTTCTCCTGCTGCCCCCAGGCCCAGCACCCACTGCCGGCTCCCTCTTCCCCCCAAACCCACAGCATCCCAGCGCAGGGGCAGCGATGGAGCTGGGGCAGCTCGGGCTGGGGCAGCGCTGGGCTCTCGGCCGCTCCCGCCCGCACTCGCTCCCCACTGCAGCCGCTGCCGCCACCACAGCGCGGGGGGGCCCGGCCTTGGCGCTCCCCCCTCCCACCACCCCAAATTCCCCTGGCGGGGGGCGCTGGGGCCAGGAGACAGACGAGTGACAGATCAGGGGGGCTGGGAAGAGTCGGCAGCCAGAGAGCACTGAAAATCTCAGCAGTGACTACAGTGGGATCTTCGGGGACTAAACAGTGCAGGGTAGAAAGGGAAAGCCGGGAAGGGATCCCAGCAAAAGGGATGATGATCCCAAAATATCTCTGAAGGGTCTCTTGGGAGCATGTTGAGAGAGTTTGGACATTCTCACAGAGGTAATCGAGGACATGGAAACCCAGGGAGGCAATAAGGGAAGTCCAGAAGGGATTTAGACAACTGTGGATGGATGGTGTTGGTGTGCTGGGAAGGGACTGGATGAAGAAGGGGAGTGTGCAGGAATATGGTTCAGGAGAGAAGAAACAGGAGCAAGGTATGTGGGAAGAAATAATGAACGATGGTAAAGAGGAGGAAGAGAAAAATACTGAGGATGGGGATGTTTTTCAGCAGCCTCTTATCCTCAAAAGTTGCCAGCTGATGCAGATCCTTTGTATCCCCGGTTGCCAGGACAGGCACACAAGGAGGTCAGGATTCCAGGGGGTTTCTCTGTGCTGGGCAGCGGCAGGAGCGGGCGCAGAGGGGCGGCACCGGGAGCACGGGCTGGGGGCCTGTGGGGAGCTGCGGGGCCGGGCCGGGGCTGTGGGGCAGCCGGGGCTCAGCGCCGGGCGCTGCCTGAGCCCAGCACCCCCCGGCAATTGCAGGCCCGGCAGTGGCCCCCGGCCCCCAGGAGGCTGCGGGACGCCCCGGCCGCTGCCCGGCCCCGTGGAGCTGCCGGCCCTGCCCGCCGGGGGGGCCGCGTTTGGACACTGCGGCAGGACAGGCACCGGCTCTGGGATACGGGCTGGCCACGGCAGCCACAGCACAAGGAGCAGCAGGAAGGAACAGCCTGGAAATGGGGATTGGACGTGCAAGGATCGAGATTCGCTTTTAAGCATTTTCCTTGGGTCACTGCAGAAAGGAATGATTTAGCAGAAAGCTCAGCAGCTGTCAGAGGATGAGCACCCCCAGGCACTGAGGGGGCTGCAGGAGGGGCAGAAGAAGCCCCTGGAGCACTTGGTCACAAAGGCACAGCAGGGGAATGCAAGAAGGGATGAGGAAAAGGCCAAGGGGAAGGCAAAGGCCATAGCAGAGTTTCTACAGCCCCAGAGGGATGAACCCCCGGGCCCAAGGGGGCCCCAGCACCCAGGGGACTGGGTTTGAAATGCAGGAATTCCTTTGTGTTCCTAATTGTGATTGTAATTTACTGGGAAGGTTTTTGATGTCTAAATTTGGAATGCAAATTAATATTGGAAAAGGTGATACAGAGGCTAGTTCTGTTGCACCTTTGTGTCAAATGTCTGGCAAGGCCTATGCTGAAGTGAGCCCAGAAGTGTGGGCAGCTCCAGAAAAAATAGGGAAAATTAAATATGGAGCCTCTCCAAAGTACTTTGAAGCAAATAGGACAAGTGGGGTCTAAAAGGGATACCCTATTCCAAGGGAGGGAAGGAAGGCCTTACAGCCTCTTATTGAGTCCCTGCTAAAGGCAGGGCTTTTGGAACTAGGGATCTCTCCCTATAATGCTCCTATCCTGCCAGTCAAGAAATCAGATTCAATCAACAGAATGGTGCAGCACCTAAAAATAACAAATGAAATTACTAAACCCAGGCACTCCACTGTCTCAAATCCTTACACCATCTTGAACCAGGTTCCCTCCTCACACTGCCACCATTCAGTACCTGATGGCAAAGATGCTTTCTGGAAATGCCCACTTACACAGGGTGGTAAATTGTATTTTGCCTTTGAGTGGGAAAAAGAGGTAGAAGGGAAAATGGAAAAGACATGGACGGTGCTTCTGCAGCAATGCAGGGAAGCACCAGCCTTATTGGGGCAAGCCTTGCAGAAAATATCACAAGAATTTACCCCACCCCCATGGATTGGGTGACTGCAGGATATGGAGGACTTGCTGCAATCAGGAGCACAAGAAATGGTAGAAGACGCCTCTGTGAAATGGCTGAATGTTCAGGCTAAAAAGCATCTTTGAGTATTTGAAAAAAAAGAGCAAATGCTGGAGAAAATAGTTAAATATTTGGGACATATTTTGACTGAAGGTTTGTGGTGCATTGACCTAGAGAGGGTCTGGAGAATCTCAGAAGTAATCCAGGACTGAAAAGGAGGTGCAAGAATTGTGAGCATTAATAGGAAACTGCAGGACCTCAATTGAAAGTTTTCTGTTCTACCCATAACATTGTATCACTTTCTAAACCTCAATAGCCTCAATGTTGTGGTATGGACAGAAGAAAAAGAAACAAATAAAATTAAAATGAAAAATAAGAGAGAAAATGAAAAATAACAAAATGATTGGTGCCCCAGCTATGGCTCTTCCATACTCAGAAAATAAATTTGAATGCTAGGTGTGTTATAAGTACATATTATATTATTGGCTTTTTGCAAATATTAAAATGAGTGCTATATGTTGGAAAACTTTCTGTATGAATATAGTTTATTTTAGCTCTGCGATTAACAGATCTTATAAATAGTAGTGGTAAATATATTTCTTTGAACTACAACATTTTGATGTAAAAAGCTTTTGTTCATGTAACTAACTCAGAGTGTGGTGAAAAAGATAATCAGGAACTTCTTCACATTCGTGGATTATGGGACACCAAAACCCCAGGGAAGGAAAAAAAATGATTTACAGATTGGGGGAGAATGATTCTGAATAATCCATGAAGGTCTATGAATATGCAACATGTTGCTGCATTTAGGAAGCGTTTTCTGAGTTAGTGTGTGCCCTTGGCTGAAGGCCAAGCACCTGGCCATTATAACCTTTGGCCAGAGCCAGGGCAGATATTCAATTATCTCCCTTGGAATTGATCTTTGCAATTCCTTACCCTGGGAATTCTCCACCTAGTGCAGGCTGGAGATAAGGGATGTATATTTCAAGCAGTCTGTGGCCAGAATCCTGTCTCTTGTGAAACCTCTCCCACAGGAAGCTGGGCTGGCACAGAGCCTGCCTTGGCACTTTGCTGTTCACAGCATCCACCCAGGACTCTGCCTCTCAATTACACTCACACACTGGGCTGCCTGGAATTCCATTGTTGCAAAATATACCAACTCTAACGTTTTTTTACATTCCGTTTTACTAGTCAAGCTTGGTTTTCCCTTGTCCAGGAAAAGAAATTTTAAAAGTTTTTTTTTAAGGAATTTTAGACCACTCAACAGAAATGACCACCTCAACAGCCTGGGAATAGCCCAAAAGATAACCACAAAGAGAACATCCATCAACAAAACATCAATGGCCAACAGCAAACATCAAAGAACACCCACCCCAGACACATAACTGGAGACACCTGGTCTGGAAAAGAGAAGGAAATCCAGGAGTGAGAACCTAATTAACATCACAAGAGGAGAAATCCGGGTCTCCTAAGAAACACAATATTAAGGACTACACAATTTGGAATCAATGAACATTAAACCAATTTATTTCTATAGGTTTAGACTGTAAAAAGCTTAGGAAAAATCTAGCAAACTTCACGTCTCATGGAATGATTTTCTCGGCACACCCGGGCTATGTGTGGATGAAATTATTTCTGCTGCACACCCTGACCACAATCAAGTAATGCCTTGACTTTCTAACACTAAAGGTATTGTTGGAGAGTTTTTGATTTTCCCTGCATTTTCAGTAACAAGATTGCACCATTAGGAAAATTCTGCATAGCAATCCTACTTTTATATTGTCAGTTAGGTTTCTACTAGAGGTGTGACAATCAATTTTTACTCTTAGGAGAAGAAGCAGAAAAATCTTGATTGCATTGGAATATTTTGTACATATCTCTGGGTGGCTCTTAATGATGGCAGAATTTCAGAAAGGGTTTTTCGATGCTCACCTTTAGGTTGCATTTTGAAAAACTAGAAGAATATTAATGGTGAGGCTTTAACGCATAAACAGCGAATACAAAATCTTTGGAAAAAAAGAGAAAAAAAAAAGCAGATTGTGGGGGTGCACCTGTGCATCACCTAATGGCTGCTCTGTAACAGAAGCATCGGTTCCAGGCAGAGCCAGGACAGGAGCTTTAGAAATGCAAATTAACACTGCTAGAGCAATGTGTGCAAAATGAACCAGGTTCTTCTTGCCTGGGGAGGAATTTCGCTGATTCCCTCTGCCCCTCACGCCAAGCTCTGCCTGCTTGCACAGATGGAATTTGCACAGATAAAGGCAGAGCCCATAGTGAGGATATCTGACTGCAACAGAAATTGGTTAAGCTGCAAAGGGAAACAGCAAATGGAGAATGTTGGGAAAACTTCATGAAAAAGAGCGGGGGGGAAATCATCCCTCTCCTCACTCCAACATGTGCTGCCACTGTCTAGGTTATATAGGGTAGATCAGAACAGTGTTTGCTTGCCCAGAGAAATCAGTTTGGAATCCAAGTATTTGATGATTTAATTAGAAAAAAGTGGTCAATTGAGTCTTCCCCGGCTGGAAGGAGCACCCAAAAATAGGAAAAAGATGAAGAGACAACAGAAAAAATCCTACAACACCATGGAGTAGCCCTTGCAAACCCTAACGAATTCATATCACGATATAGAGAATCCATCCATAATTTCAGTGGCATAATTAGGTTAAAAACTGTCCTTGAAATAATAACCAACCAGACAACTCCAGCTTCTGACGTTCCTGCCGACCAATCCACTGACATTAGGAACGAGACATTTCACCATGGGATGGGATCAGATTATCTATTAAGAGAAGGAGGCGGAGTTTGTGGAAAATTAATTACTCAAATTGCTGTTAGCGACTAGATGATAACCGAAAAGTGGTGAAACAGATAACAAAGGAAATAAGAAAATAGCTCGTATTCCGGAGAAAGGATGGGAATGGGACACGTTTTCGTGATTCCCTGGAATACCATTGCTTAAATGAATGCCGCTCCTCCTCCGACATGCTGCAGCAACTCTCAGCTTTTTACCATGCAAGACACCTTGCGCCAAAGAGGATGCAGGAAAAGAGATTGAGTAAATGGAAATTAAAAGTTTGTAAGCGCTATTCTTGAGAAAATGAGAGAGGGAGGGATTGAAAGCAATAAGATTAATATCGTAGTAGGAGTGCATATTAAGAGGGACATGCAGTAGGTGGACCGGGAAGTCTGAACCTTCCAAAAACGTCAGCCAGTGGGGAATGGGAGAGGGAGATGCAGACGGGAAAATGAGGATAAAAAGGAGGCTGCGTTTTAGAGACCGCATGGCAAATGCCGCATGGCGTCTCTCTTTGTTCATCAATAAAGTCACTTTTACAGGACTCCTCTGTCTCCTCTGGGCCCACAAACCTCTGGCCACGGGAATTTTCCCGCACAGCCCCGGGCACAGGGCAGACACCTCTGTCCCACCCACAGCAACCGGGACGAGCCAGCGCTGCCCCGGCACCGGCTCCTGCCGAGGCCCCAGCGGGAAGGAGACCGCGGGCAGCCGCTCCCGCAGCGCCCTCAGCCCAGCGCCAACACGGGCCGGCACCGGCACAACCAACCCGCCAGAGCCCCCTGCCGCCCCCTCGGCCCGCAGCGAGCCCCGAGCCCCCGCAGAACCGAGCGCGGCTCCCACCTGCGCTGGGGCCGCTTCCGAGCTGCTCCGCCGCCGCCTCCCCGGGCTCCGGCCGCTGCCGCCGCTGCCGGGCCCGCACAGACGCTGCCACAATGGCGCCTTTGCTGCTCTGCCCAATCAGCGCGCGACAACCAGGAGTGACATTGGCACAATCAGCCAATGGCAGCGAGGGGCGGGCTCTGCACACGGCCCAGCCTCGGCCCGCGCTCTCAGGGTCCCCCGGGCTGTGGGAAGGCAAAGGCGGAGATGAGGAACAGCCCTGGAACGGGCCCGGGCCCGAGCCGCCATTGGCCTGGAAACACAAACAAAGTTCTCCGCACGCCTTTCCCAGCCCCGCGTGTTCCCTGCCTCCGGCTCAGTGGGAAGCCCTGGAGCCTCACTTCTCCTACCCCTAATTAGGAGCATCAGTGCATGGCTTTGATTTTCCCCAAAATGGGAAAACTGCTGCAAACCCCTGTGGATGAGTGGAGAAGGGAAAAGATTTCTGGCAGAAAACTCCAAAAACTCAGAGCAGGATAATGAGAAGTAAATGGAGACCCTTCAAACCAGCTTTCCCTCAATCCTCCCTCCTTCCAGCTGCACCTCCTACCCTGGCAGTGCAGGGTGTGAGAAACGACGCTCATTTTAAAATTTTAAAGGTTTATGAAGTCTTAAAAAATATAATAGTGGACTTGTGAGAAGCAACAGGTGTTGGAAGTTATAAGGATTTGACAGGAAGGTCTCACTGATATGTATGTGTAACAGAAAGGTCTTTGAATGTAGAATCTGAAGTAGGAATACAAATCATAGCAAATTTTGATGTAGAAGAATTGCTGAGCCAGTCTGACTGGGTGACTAGAAGACAAAGAGCAAGTGAGTTGGAAGGGGCTTTTATGATTTAGAGCAAAGGATAAGCCACCTCAAACAAAAGATTTTGGAAAAAAGTTTTTACCAAGCAAAAAGATTTTCACAGACAAACAAGAAAGCCAATGTTGCAAGTAGAGAAAATATCTCAGAATTTTCCACTGCAAGAAAACTGAAAAAGAACTTCTAGCTTAAACTGTAGCATAGTAATCTTTTGTGATTGGACAATAGTAACATGAATATGTTTATGTTAGTAGTAAGGACAGGCTATAGGTAACAGTAAAGGTATCGATTTGGTGTCATGTATTGAGATGCTCTGTAATGAAACGTATAGAATGCACTGTAACCAGAACTAGAGATGCTTCAGATGAACCTACAGCTGTGCCTGGAAAGGCTCCATGACCCGTCAATTGCTGTCTCATCTGGATACAATAAACAGCATTTGAAAGAGCCACCTGGAGCCCCACATCCCTCATTTCTGGCTCTTACACAAATGCAGAGCTGAGTCCTTTGTTTGAACTGCTAAAAGGAGACTCAGACCTTTTCTCACCTAGAAGACTCAATTCACAAACTCATCAAGCCCTGCAGGGCAGAGCTTAGCAAAACGGCAAGGTGCACTATGTGCACTTCTTTTCATAATTTTGGCACAGCTAAACAGCTTCATGCTTTGATACTTCAATGGGACTCCGATGAACCAGACCCTTTGTTTATCATGGAATGGATTTTTTTGCCACAGCAAGCAACCAAAGCCATCAGTACCCAGCATGGAATGATGGCACAGCTGATTGTTAAAGCCTGACAGAGACTAACTTCCCTGGCAGGAGTGGATTTTTCCACTATTTACATGACTATTACCACCTTTTATTTGGATTGGATATTTCAGGAATCTGTGGCTATTCAGATGGCCTTTGCTGAATTCAGAGGGCAAATTTCAATACACCCACCAAAACATAAGCTTTTAACCCCTTTATTCGAATTGATAGAAAAACCAAACAGAAGTGAAGTCCCACTTAAAGCTTTAACAGTACTTACAGATGGTTCTGGTGGCTCTCATAAATCAGTGATGGTATGGAAGAGATCCCTCACCTGGTGCTCGGAAATCAGATGTGTCCACAGTTGAGGGGTCTCCCCAAATTGTTGAACTAGCTGCTGTTGTCAGAGTTTTTAAAAAATTTTCTGATCCCTTTAATTTGGTAGCAGATTCAGCTTATGTTGCAGGAATTGTGATGACAGCTGAAGCATCAGTTTTGAAAGAGGTTGAATATTCAGAACTCTTTTATTGGTTACAGCTTCTTGTTTTTTCCTTAGAAAATAGAACATCTCCTTATTTTGTTATGCATATTCAATCACACACAGACCTTCCTGGATTTTTGGCTGAATGGAACAGGCAGGCTGATCTTTTAGCAATGCATGTACTAAATTCTGTACAGAAGATGGACCAAGCTAAATTGAGTCATTCTTTTTTTCTCCAGAACGCTGCTGCTTTGATTCAGAACTTTGGCATTACTAAAGCCCAAGCTTCAGTAATTATCACTGTTTGTCCTGACTGTCAAAGGTGTTATTTTCCTTCCATTGCAGTAGGTGTTAATCCCCAGGGCTTCAAAGCCTTCAAATCTGGCAAAAAGATGTTACCCATTTTGCTGAGTTTGACCGTTTAAAATACATTCATTCCTCTATTGACGCCTTTTCTGGCGCTCTTTTTGCATCAGTCCATTCAGGGGAAACAGCTAAAGATGTCTGGAGACACTTTACTGCTGCTTTTGCAACTCTTGGTGCACCTTCTGAGGTGAAGACCGACAACAGCCCAGCTTATACTTCCCATCGAGCTGCTGCCTTTTTTGCTCTATGGGGAATTAGTCACAAAACAGGTATCCCTCATTCCCCAACAGGTCAATCTAGCATTGAATGAGCTCATGGCTCTCTCTTATACTACAAAAAGTGGGAGCTGGAGATGGCACCCCTGCCGAGAGACTGCAGAAAGCTCTTTATGTTTTTAAGTTTTCGAATTGTTCTTTTATGGACCCCAATCCACCAACTGTTCACATTTTAATTGTAATTCACAATTGCAACATAAGGAAAGGCCCCCTGTTTTAATAAAAGATCCAGAATCCGGTAAAATATTGGGGCCTTATCCTTTGATCACCTGGGGTCGAGGTTTTTCATGTGTCCTTACAGAGAATGGTTCCAAGTGGATCCCTGCAAATAATGTGAAGCCATTTTGAGAACCCCTGAATGCAGCACTGGAGGATTTGCCTTTAACTGCAGCACCTGAAGACCCACCTGTAATACCACCATGGAAGGAGGACACCCAGGAACAGGACTTTTAACTGAGGTTGACTGTGTTAGACATGCTACTCTGCAAAATAGAGCAGCAATAGACTTTTTGCTTTTAGCACAGGGACCTGTGGGTGAGGAATTCGATGGGATGTGTTGCCTTAACCTTTCTGACCACTCCCAGCCCATCTATGCCAGCATTCAAGCCCTGAAAGAAGGTGTGAATAAACTTCGGGTAGATAATGGGTACGACTGGCTGAACTGGCTCTTAGGGCACTGGGGACTCACTGGCTGGGTTCGGAATTTAGTTCAAATAGGTTTGTATGTATTAGGCATCATATTATGCATTGTAGTAGTTATTCCTTGTATTTTACAGTGTGTTAAGAATTTAATCGACAAATTGCTTAAGAGTGTATTTTTAGTTAAAAGAAACGGGGGAGATGTGGATATGGGTAATGCAAATGAGACTGATAGTACTGCAGATTTAATCAGCAAATGCAGCCTGACAACGAGGATGCCTGGCAAGAGCAAACAGAGATCTGACTGCAAGAGGACTGGATCAAGTCTGGGTTATGGGAAATAAGATTTTACTAAGTCCAAATGTAAAGTTTGTCTATGTGAGAGTTTGTCTATGTAAGGTTTGTCTATGTGATTGCAGTAAAATATTACAGCCTTCCTGTAATTGGTATATAGGCACATGTAGTGCTCAGTAAAAATTGGATTTTGATTGAGAGGAATATTGAATTTGTCTTTACAAATGAGCTGTGGATCAGCCTGTAGATAAGGCTAGCACTGAGAGATAAAAGAAACAATGGAATGGATTCCACTGACTGATGAATGGGAAGAGATATTTGCCTTTACAAACAAACTGTAGGGCTGCTGATAAATGAAATTGGATATCGAAAGATGAAAGAAGCAACGGGGGGAAAACTATGAATTCTATAAGAATTAAAAATTAAAAGGGAGGGTTATACATTAGAGGGGAATTTCAGGTATCAGGCGTTCCGGGAATTCTGTGCCTCTCAAGTACCTCAGCCAATGGGGAAAGAGAGAGGGAAATGCGGGCCGGGAAAATAGGATAAAAAGGAGGCTGCGTCCTCCAAAAATGTGAGAGATCCCAGGGGAATGTCCCATGGCCTCTCCCTTTATTCGAATAAAGCAAAAAGGACTCCTCTGTCTCCTTTTTGGACATAAACCTCTGGTGTTTGTGGATTAATTTTCCTGACAATTTTGAGGGCTCGTCCGGGATCTTTCCACCGTCCGGGGCGGCGGGCAATGAGTGGAGCTGAAGGCGCCTCACCCAGTTTGGGTGATCAGCTCCCCTTGGTGCCGGCCGGTACTGGGCGATCCATTGGGTTCCCGAGACTGTCCAGGAGACAGACGAGTGGTGGACCAGGGGGGTCCGTGAAGAGTCCGCAGGGAAGGACCACTGAAAATCTCACTGGTGAGTAAACTGGGATCTTCGGGGAGCAAACCTGGGAGGGCACCCATGGAGGGTAGCACAGGTAAAATGGGGCACCCAGAGAGGGTTGGAAGGGTGCAGCCGGGAAGGGGCCCTGGCAAATGGGATGACGATCCCATAATACCCCCAGAGAGTCCCTTGGGAAGAATGCTGAGGTCTTGGGACAAATGATATATTCACCCAGTAATAAGTATGGAAATGATGGTAAAATATTGTTATTTTGTGTGGCCAGAGTATAAGTTGGCAAGGGGACTTATATGGCCACCTTATGGAACAGATAAAATTCATTTGTGTCGAATTTTGTGGAGGTATTTAGAGAAATTTATATTGTAAGAAAAAAAAAACAAAAAAAAAAGGAGGACAGTGGTGAAGATTGGGATGTTTTCCAGCATCTTCCCCTGTCTTGTCCTCCAGTGTTGCCAGCTGACCCAGGGCCAGCTGCAGGTCGTCTGTATCCTCAACTTTCAGAGTAAGGGGATCAGGAAAATGTTATTCCTACAGCCCCACCTGAGAAGGATGATGGTGTAGGGGGATGGGAGCAGCATGTTGTATCACCCCCCAGAACTAGAAGAGGAACTCAATTTAGGGCATCAGAAGCCCCCCAAGAGACAGGGGTACACCAGATGCCACTCTGTCAAGTTCCTTTGGGGGGGTCAAGGGGGAGGATTTGGGTTTGTAATTGTACCACTCACTACCCAGGATATAAGAGGGTTGAAAAAAAAAAAAAAAAAAAAGATTTGGATGTTCCCATAGGGGTGGGGGAAAAGGTAGAGAAATATTTGGGAAAGGTGGATTATACGTGAAAGGATTGGGATTTTCTTTTAGGAATTTTGTTTGGGTCATCAGAGAAATGAATGATTTTGCAGAAAGCTCGGCAGCTGTGGGAGGATGAACATCCACAAGCAGCAGGGGGAGGCTGGACCCAATGCACCTACAGTGGGTGATGCCATCCCCCAGGCAGACCCCCAGTGGGACCCAAATAACCAGGCCAGTCTGGCTCACCGTGATTGCCGTGCTTATTTGACCAGGGAGATCAAGTCAGCGGCTCCCAGAACTAACAACATAGCTAAGGCTCTGTCGTTAGAACAGGAGAAACAGGAAAGCCCCTCTCATTGGTTGGAGAGGATTAGGGATGCCTTGAGGAAGCACGGGGGGGATGGATCCTGAAGGGCCAGCCTTCAACACATCGCTTAAGGTGCAATTTGTTACTAAGGCCTGGCCTGATATAAGGAAAGGAGTACAGAAAGATGAAGAGTGGCAAAATAAGCCTCTAGAGGAATTGGTTAGAAAAACACAGCAGATATATGTAAGAAGGGATGAGGAAAAGGCAAAAGCTAAAGCAAGGATGATGGCAGAGTTTTTGCAGCCCCAGAGGAATAAACCACAGGGTCCAAGGGGTCCCCAGGGCCAGAGGGGACGGGGTCGGCCACAAGGAAGGGGCAGAGGGATTCCCTCCTCGGCAGGGGACAGCCGACCCAAACAGCGGCTGGGGAAGAACCAGTGTGCTGTCTGCAGGGCAGAAGGGCATTGGAAAAACGAGTGTCTGCAGAAACAACTGGACCCTCAGGAGGAGGAAGTCCAGAGGATAATGGAAATGCATTGTTAGGGGTGTCAGGGGCTCCTATTATACCAAGGAGCCACCACTCAGGAGCCCTTGATAACTTTTAAGGTGGGTCCGGATCGAGAGGAGGTGTGTTTTCTGGTAGACACAGGGGCCTCTCTGTCCACCTTAAATTTTATACCTAAGGGGGGGAAATTGTCAAAAAGATCCTTGGTTATTCAAGGAGTAAGCAGGAAGGATGAGCGAGTGCATTTTATTCAACCGCTGTTAATAGATGTGGGGGACAGATTTGAACTGCATGAATTCTTGTTTCTTCCTAATTGTAATTGTAATTTACTGGGAAGAGATTTGATGGCTAGAATGGGAATGCAAATTAGCATTGTAAAAAAGTGACACGGAGTCCGAAACTGTGATATCTTTGTGTAAAATGTCTGAAAAGGCTTATGCTGAAATAAATCCGGAAGTATGGGCAGCCCCAGGGACAAATTGGTTAATGCCCCAGTCTTAGTTCTTCCAGATGCAGAAAAAGAATTTCAACTATAAGTGGATGTCAAACAGGGTCATGCTAAAGGGATTTTGGTGCAAGAGCATGGGGGAACAGGGAGGCCTGTTGCCTGTTTTTCTAAGTGTTAGACCCGGTGGCCAGAGGCTGGCCCCATTGTCTGCAGAACTGTGCAGCCACAGCTCTGATGGTGGCTGAGGCCCGAAAGCTGACAAGGGGAGGGTATCTCATTGTTAAAGTCCCACATCAGATTAAAGCTTTGTTAACTGAGAGAGCATCTAAGTGGATGAGGAGTGCTCGATTATTACAGTATGAATCTTGTTTAATGGAACAGGAGGATTTAGAATTTAAAAGTGGAGAAGATTTTAATCCCTGGAGAAAAGGGGGCCAGGAAGAAATCCATGATGGTATCCAGGTTCTAGATCTCCAGACACGGGCTAGGGAAGATTTATGGGATATTCCCTGGCCTGAGGGAGAGAATGTGTTCATTGATGGGTCCTCAAAGGTGGTAGAAGGGAAACGATTTACAGGATACTCTATCGTGATTGGAAAGCAATTAAAGAAAAGGGGAGGTTACCACACACCTGGTCAGCTCAGACAGCAGAGCTGTACGTGCTTGTGAGAGCCTGTGAATTATACCAGGACAAGACAGTAAATATCTTTACTGATTCTAAATATGCATATGGGGTGATACATGCATTTGGAAAACTATGGGAAAAAAGAAGTTTATTAAGCTGCAGAGGAAAGACGTTAGCTCACGAGAACTTAATCTCTCACCTATTGGAGACAGTGAATTTACCAAAAAGGGTGGCAATAATCCACATTAAGGGGCATCAGGCAGGATGGTGGGAAGAAGCAATAGGAAACCAACTGGCTGATAAAGAAGCTCGAAAAGCTGCATTGTTGCCAGAAGTCTCTAAGATCCTGCCTTTGCTCCCAGTAACTGCACCGCTGCCAGAGAAACTCTCTTTTCCACCAGAGAAACTTGAGATAATTAAAAAGAGTGAGGCAGAGAAAAGAGAAAATAATTGGTTTACAAGGGATGGTAAGCAGTGGATACCAAAAGCTCTAGCCTTACAATTGTTAAAACAACTTCATGAAGGGAGTCATTGGGGCTCCCGAGGACTGGCAGAAGCCTTCCTCAAAATGAACACTGCTGTCGGTCTCTTTAGCCTGGCAAAGCGAGCTATTGAAGGCTGTTTAACTTGTGCTAAAACCAACAACAAAGTTACAAAGAAACTGGCCAGGGGAAGGAGGCGTTGGGCAGTACTCCCTTCCAGAGATGCCAGGTGGATTTTACTGAAATGCCTCGAGTGGCAAGATTTAAATATCTTCTGGTAATAGTATGTCAATTAACCGGGTGGCCAGAAGCATTTCCAACTGTGTCAGCAACTACAGGATCAGTTGTTAAAATATTTTTGGAACAAAAAATTCCAAGATATGGGATGGTGGAAGCGATAGATTCAGATAGGAGAACTCATTTTACAGGAAAAATTCTTCAAGGAGTTATGACTGCTTTAGGGATACAGTGGAACCTCCATACCCCCTGGCACCCACAGAGTTCGGGTCAGGTTGAGAAGATGAATGAAGAAATAAAGAAACACCTCCTGAAGCTGGTGATAGAAACTAAAATGCCGTGGGTACGGCTCCTGCCCCTGGCTTTAGCAAGAATAAAAGCCAGACCCAGGGGATATATTCAATTATCTCCCTTTGAATTGATGTTTGAAATTCCTTACCCTTGTAATTCTCAGCCGAGTGCGGGGATAGAGATAAGTGATGTGTATTTAAAACAATATGTGGCTCGGATAGTGTTTCTTGTGAAATCTCTTCGACAGGAAGCTCAGCTGGCACAGACCCTGCCTTTGGACTTTGCTGTTCACAACATCCAACCGGGACACTGGGTCCTGGTTAAGGAGCGGGAAGAAGCACCACTGGTGGCCAAGTGGCGTGGACCTTTCCAGGTGTTGCTGACCACAGGAACAGCCGTCAAGACAGCTGAACACGGCTGGACCCATCACACTCGGGCCAAGGTCTCTGCAGCCCCAGAGATTTGGACATCTCAGCTGGAGGAGAAGGACGGGAAGCCGCGACTGACACTCGGCAGGAGGGGACTGGAGCAGCAGCCAGGGCGTCGACATCGGGGGAAGCCTCGTGTGCCCACCCACAGAGTGCCTGCTGAAATAGTCTGTGTGGGCATCCCTCCTCTCAGATCTCCAGTCACTGGGGGCCAACCCTTGCTGTCATTGTTTTCTTTATGTTAAGCTGTTTCTGTGCCTTCACTCACCACAAGTGGTCAGGAAGACAATGTGAAAGTAAAAATTAAGTTAGGAAATTAGATTACACAATCAGAATGTTTCTCTTAATAATGTTACCTTTATATTATCAGTTAAGTTAGGGCCAAGAATGGGAAAATAATTTTTTGACCTTAGGAGAAGAAGTAGTAAAAACCTTTAACCTTAGCAATTGTTGGATCTGTGGAGGGCCAGGAGAATCTGAAAACTAGCCATGGGTGGCCAGCCCAGTAGAACCTAAATGGTGGATTAGCACCCTCAGTGAGGTCCATAATGGATCAGGATTTTGGGATGAAGAAGCAAGTCCATGGTGGCTTCATTCTTCTGAAAAAGGCACTTATTGTCTAAATAGGCAAATAGATGACAATGGAAAAGTGGTGAAACAAATAGCAAAATGAATAAAATATTAGCTCATGTGCCAGTCCAAACATGAAAAGGATGGGAATGGGACATGTTTTCTTGGCTACCTGGTGAACTATAGGTTAAACAACTGCTTTTTTCCTCTTATGTGCTGTAGCAACTCTAATCTTTTTGCCAGGTGTGATCCATTGCTTAGTACAACTTATTCAACATGTGATCAAAAGGATGCAAATAATAGCTACGCCTACTGATGCAGAGATGGTTACAAAAAGACGGAAATTAATGTCACTCCAAATAATAACAAAACAAAACAAAAGACTCAGGAACAAGAAATTAAGTCAATGATAGCTAAAATTTGTAAAGACAATTATCAAAAAAATAAAAGAGGAGGGATTGAGAGGAATGTTGATTTTGTCTTTACAAATGAGCTGTGAATCTGCTTGTAGATAAGGCTAGCACTGAGAGATAAAAGAAACAATGGGATGGATTCCACTGATTAATGAATGGAAAAAGATATTTGCCTTTACAAACAAACTGTAGGGCTGCTGATAAATGAAATTGGATATCGAAAGATAAAAGAAGCAATGGGGGGAAAACTATGAATTCTATAAGAATTAAAAATTAAAAGGGAGGGTTATACATTAGAGGGGAATTTCAGGTATCAGGCGTTCCGGGAAGTCTGTGCCTCTCAAGTACCTCAGCCAATGGGGAAAGAGAGAGGGAAATGCGGCCGGGAAAATAAGATAAAAAGGAGGCTGCATGCTCCAAAAATGTGAGAGATCCCAGGGGAATGTCTCATGGCCTCTCCCTTTATTTGAATAAAGCAAAAGGGACTCCTCTGTCTCCTTTTTGGACATAAACCTCTGGTGTTTGTGGATTAATTTTCCTGACATGTAAAATAGAAGCCTATCTGAGTCCCTCAGAGAGAGAGAAGAATGCAGGGTTTGAATTAAAGTCTTTAGAGAAATTAAAATATATTAAGCCACACAGACATGAAGTAGAAGTTTTAGTTTTAAGTAAGTAGGAATACTATTATGTCACATAGATATGAAGTAGAAGTTTTAGTTTAAAGTAAGAATATGCTGTAAGTGCCTTAAGAGAGTTAAAAGCCCTACAATCTAGTTAAAAGTTCAGAAACTTAGCCCCAGGCTGTCCTACGTTACAATGTAAAGATAAGCCCAAAAGTTTGTGTTCTATCACCGTCTTCATGAACTGCAAAAACCAAGTAGGCCAGTGATCCTTATCTCCATGGGAGATGCTGTCTGCTAATGGGCCATCTGTTAAAATCGGGTGGGGCAGTGTTCTTTATCTTTTCCACAACCCATCCTTCCTCCAGGAGATATCTCCTGTTAATAATGGGCAATTGAGTCCCCCTGCATGACTGATAAAATTCCATCATCCCACTGGGGAATGCTCCAGCCAGGGGGAGGAGCCAAGCCTTTCCTACCTGGATAAAACCAAGATTTGGGACATCAAGGCAGCCCTTACCCACTGGTTTCCCGAGGACAAGAGCTACCAGACCTTTCTACAGGATCACCACTGCAGCAAGACCACTTCATCCTGACTGCTACCACCACCCTACCTAGTGGAGTGTTAGGTTTTATATTTTTTCTTTTTTCCTGTTAAATTGTATTTCTGACTTGGAGACTCTCACTGGTTTTGCTTTCAAACCAGTACAATTTTGGAGGTGGTTTTGGCTGAATCTTGATGTCTGGGGAGCTTCTTATCCGTGTCTTGATGTTTGGAGGATTTTGGGTCTGAATGTTGGTGTTTGGGAGGTTGTTACAGACACAAGATGCTCAATGACGTCCAGAGATGAACTTCGGCAAGGAGGAACTCCCAGTTTATGGAGCTCTCTTCTTGTTTTTTCCACAAACCAGGATTTTTCATTCCCGAGGCGTGGGCAGATGGAAAAAGTGGACAAACCCCGGAAATCCTGCAGGAGGAGGGGCTGCTAACCGAGCTCAGAGAGCTGCAAGGAGGAAAGACCCTCCCTGAGCCCGGAAGGCGGCCGGAGATCCAGGAGGAGCTCAGAGCTGTTGGAGAAGCCTCCTGGAATGGAGAAGCCCCACAGGTGCTTGGAATGTGGGAAGGGTTTCAGCTACAGCTCCAGCCTGATCCGACACCAGAGGATCCACATTGGGGAGAAGCCCTACGAGTGTGGGAAATGTGGGAAGAGCTTCAGTGACAGCTCCAACCTGAGAAGACACCAGCGCATCCACACCGGGGAGAGACCCTACGAGTGCCCCAAGTGTGGGAAGAGGTTTCAGAGCAGCTCTGATCTCCTCAGACATGAGCGGATTCACACAGAGGAGAGGCCCTTCCGCTGCCCCCACTGCGGGAAGGGCTTCAAGCAAAACTCCCAACTAATCAAGCACCAGCACATCCATACCGGGGAGAAGCCCCACGAGTGCTCGGAATGTGGGAAGGGTTTCAGCTACAGCTCTCAGCTGATGCAACACCAGAGGATCCACACTGGGAAACGGCCCTATGAGTGTAGGGAATGTGGGAAGGGATTCAGCCACAGCTCCGACCTGATGCGACACCAGGTGATCCACACTAGGGACCGGCCCTACACCTGCTTGGAATGTGGGAAGAGCTTCAGCAACAGCTCCAACCTGAGAAAACACCAGCGCATCCACACCGGGGAGAGACCCTACGAGTGTCCCAAGTGTGGAAAGAGGTTTCAGACCAGCTCTGATCTCCTCAGACATGAGCGGATTCACAGAGAGGAGAGGCCCTTCCGCTGCCCCTACTGTGGGAAAGGTTTCAGGTACAATTCCCATCTCATCAGGCACCAGCACATCCACACCAGGGAGAGGCCCTATGAGTGTCCTGAGTGTAGGAAGAGCTTCTCCAGGAGGTCTCACTTGACCCAACACCAACGGAGTCACCACTAAGGGAAGTCCTCCGACTGCCTGGAGTGCGGGAAGAGCTTCGTGCTCTGCTCCACCTCCCTCTCCCATGGGAGGATCAGCTTTCGATGATCCTCAGTGACCCCCGTTAGGCAGAGCCCTGGTGATCCGTGGTCCTGGTGATCCCTGTTGGGTGGGGGGAAAGGTATGCAAAGATTTCTCTCCCTTCTCCTTGTGCTGCTGTGATTTGTTTGGTAATAAATTCCCTCGCTGTGCCCAGGCTGGGTCTGTTGTTCCCGTGCCGGTGCTCGGGGCGGGATCTCTCCTGTTCCTTCTCTCAACTCCCGGGCCTCTCCTCAGCCAATCAGAGAATGCGATGGAGAAGATTCAGCCAATCAGCGAGAGGAGCTGTGATGACTCACCGGTTGCCGGGCAGACCCGCAGCACCCAGTGTTCCCCACCTGGGCCCCACCCTCCCCGCCCAGGTGAGATCCTCCCGCGGGGTCCCCCCAAGTCCCTCCCCCCAATAAACGGGTCCGGGGTGAACTGGGAAGTTTTCTTTGGATCCCTGGGAGAAGCTGGACGTGGGCAGAGTGAAAGCAGGGCTGGGGGGGACGCACCACCCCCCTCCTAAATCAGCGTGGGGACGGAGCGGGGGTCCCGGCCGGGCCCGAGGTAGCGGGGAGGGGCTGCAGCCACTGCTGGCTCAGGAGCTCTGAGGGCAGAGAAAAGAAGGTGACACCAGGCTGGGGGGAACACACACGCTCCGGGGAAAGGTGTCCACGACCCCCCCGGCACCCCCCCTCACCTTCTTGCACAGGTAGAAGCCGAGCCCCAGCACCAGGAAGACGAAGCCCAACACAGAACCCCCAATCCCCGCAGTAAGGTACTGACGGCAGCGGCTGGCGGCATCTTTGGGGGTCCCGCAGGAGTCAGGATCCCGTAAAACCTCTCACAGACACCCCAAGCCCCCTCCAAGCACCCTCCCAATCACTTCTAGCTCGCTCAGGACCCCCTGAGAGCTCCTCACAATCTCTTCCTAGCCTCCCCAGGACCCACCAAAGCCCCTTCTGTCCCTCTCAGGATCCCACAACCCCCGCCAATTTGCCCTCCACCACCCCAGGACCCCCAAACCCTCTCCCAGTCCCACCAGGACTCACCAAGACCCTCCCAGTCTCTTACCAGCACAACCAGCCTCATTCCAACTCCTGCTTTCCAATCCTTGATCTTTTTCCATCCCCTCCAGGCTCACTCAAATCCCTCCCAGTTACACCCAACACCCCCAGACTCCCTCCCAGTGCCCACAAGGACCCCCAGAACCCCATCCCACCCTCCCCAGCATCCTTGAAACTCCTTCTAAGCCCTTCCAGATCCCCGAGCCCTACTCCTAGTTTAAACCAGGCTATCTCCAACTCCCTCCCAGTTACTCCCAGCACACCCCAATCCCCCTCCTAGCCCTCCCAGTGCCTCCCCACACTCCCCCACTGTGGGGTCCGGGATGTGCCCCAGTGTCGGCTCAGGGGGTGCTCCAGGCTGACATGCTCCCCCTGGCAGCTGGAGGTGAGCCCGTGCCGGGGGGAAGTTCCAGCAGGAACAGAAGCTCGTGGGTCCAGTCCCCTGTAGGGACCAGGTCGATGGCCACCACATGCCCTGAGAGCTCCTGCTGGCCCTGGAACCAGCTCAGCTGGATCTGAGCAGGGTAGAAATCCATCCCAGAGCAGAGCAGGTGGCCAGGGATGGGCTGGGAGCTCGAGGACCAGTGAGATGGACACACTGGGGGGCACAGGGAGAGAGTGGGACACACTGGGATCAGCTGGGGGGAACTGGGAGAGACGGGAGAGGGCTGGTGTGGCATAGAGACAAACTGGAAATGAACTGGGAGGCACTAGGGGTGCACTGGGAAAGAGGGTGGAGGTCTGGGAGTGGACTGTGAAGACTTGGAGTGGACTGAGACTAGACTGGAAATTGACTGAGAAAGAGGGGCAGGGTCTGGGAGGGACTATGGGGACAAGGGGATGAACTGAGTTGGCACTGGGAGGGGGACTGGGATGGACTGGGAGAGCCATAGGACTGACTGAGAGGAACAGGAAGCCCCGGGGATGGGCACAGGGAGGGCTGGGTGCTCTGGGGGGATTCCCAGGGAGTTTTTGAGAGGCTCCAGAGTCATTCCCGGGCCAGGGCCCAAGGGGACACGCTCTGTCCCACGCTCACCTCTGCTCTCCACGCTGAACGGGGCAATGATCTTGGAGTTGTGTGGGCAAACTGTGCCCACCTGAGCCCCATAATGCTCCAGTGTTTCTGGTTTGCTGTTCAAGTCGTTCTGTTCAATCGTGCCAGAGGGTCACTGAGACCTGATGAAGACTCTCCTGACTTCATCCTTCCAGACCACTGACCCATTTCGAGACCACCGACCCAATTCAAGGGAAGAACTGCGCACGTGTGAAGGACTAATGGGCTCATTTTAATATGGGGTGGGGATGGGAGGTGCTGGGGTTATGCAGATGTATTGTATGTAAGATCTTGGGCAATAAATAGATGGCAAAGAACCTTGTTCGGGGCGGTCACGCCTTTCAGAGGTGACTCCTATGCTGCCCACCAGTGAATAAACACACCACTTTGTAACTTTAATTAGTTAGAGGGTCTTTGTCCGTGATTATACCGTTTTTTTTAACAATTCACTGCTCTAACTGGAACCTGGGGACGCTTTATCAGTTGTGTCCCTCAGTGGGACCCATGAATGGTATCAGAAACTTTGGAGTTTGATTCTGACTGAATTCTTGAGAAATTTCCTCAGAAACCGCGGCTGTGCCTTGATTTCCCTCTGGTCTGGTGCAGTTCCTTAGGAAGGTTTCCTATTACAGTTATGGAGAAATAATCCAAAGAGCGTCTTGGAGATATTTATTATTATTTCAGAGTGTGTGTTTTATGACTGTTCTCTTTAGAGCACAGCTGACTCCAGCATTCTGTGATTTATATTGATGCAGGGTCTGTCCTCAGGAGGTCTGGCCTGCTCACAGAAGCTGTGCCTTGAGGTCTGAGCCAGTGTGGACAACCTTACTGCACATTCCCCAACCCCATCCTGTCTGTCAGAACTCACATGGGACCTGCTTTGCTTGGAGAACTGGCTGCACTCAGGCAAACAGGGTTTTTTCCATTTTTTTAGTTTTGAAGCAATCTAAAACTCCTATTTTTCCCCATTGAATACAGACACACTCCTCAGGTGTGTGCCAGCCAGGGCCCCACCAAGGAGGTTCAGCTTCTGGGATCGGTGCTTCGGGGACGGTGCCTGCAGTCGGCGCCATCTTTCCTTTCTGCCTCTAACTCCCGTCATGCCCCGCGGCCCCATAGAGCCCCATTGGAGCCGGGACTACAACACCCATCATGCCCTGCACTCCACAGACACCCCCCCACCCCCCCGCCGCCCCCGTATCCCCTCCCCCTATGACCCATGCACGACTGTGGACCCTGGAGGATCCCTAATTGCCCCCTCAGGGCCCATTCCAGACCCCCCAAAACCGTCCCCAAATCCCCTGAATGCTCCCAACCCCATAGATGCCCCTTACAGTTATTTCTGGGAATTCATCTCCTGCCATCCCCCGGGAGCTCGCAGCACCTCATAATCCAGTCCCGCGCTCAAAACTCCTGTCCTGCCCCGCACCCTAAAGAGCCCGGTTAGAGCGCCCCAGGCTCCCCCGAAGTTCTCCCGACCTGTATTCGTTCTCCCTGAGGACCTGAAGCCGCCACTCAGAGGCAAACATATTCCCCAAGTGCCTTCCCAGACCCCCAAACTCTCCGTAAGAACCACTTCCGGGACTACAGCTCCCATCATGCTCCGCTGTCCCGGCAAAACTCCATTCTAGCCATGACTTCATCTCCCATAATGCCTTGCACTCCACTGAGGGACACTGAAGCTGCGCCTACAACTCCCGTGATGCTCCACGGCTCCTTTAAACCTTATTATACCCGCGCCTACAACTCCCATCACCCCCCGCGCCCCAGAGAGCCCCGTTAGAGCCCCCGAGTGCCCGTCCGGACCCCGAATGGCCCCAGATTCCCCTCCCTGACCGCCAAGGGCCTCCCTGAAACACCCAGGTAACATCCGAAGCCCAGACTTTCCCTCAGCATCTCTAAGTTCTCTGTTAGTGCCCACTCGACGCTCCCAAGTGTCCTCCCGTCCTCAACTTCCTTCTAAATTCTTTCCCCAGACCCAAAATTGCCGCGAATGTGCCCCAGAAATGTCTCCCTGGACCCGAAGTGCCCCCCTGGATGCTGTTGGAGAAAAAGATGATAATAAAGGTGACCAAATGACTACAAATATTACAAATTGTCAAATATTACAAATTATCATAAAGAGGGAGAAATAAATAACCAGGAGAGTTTATTTAATTAATGAAGAGAATTGTGTTACTTAGAACCATTGGCCAATAATTATTTTGGTTGCTAATAATGTGTAGAGCTTTATTATAAATATAAAAAATTTGTTATAGAGGATAGTAATGTTATAAATAAGAAAAATATATTTATATTTTAATATTTAAGAATATTTTAAATTTAAATTTATGATTTTTTTTTCGAATTTGGGTTGTCAGTCAAAGGTGGGTGATATCATGACACAGTTATGATGGGGGTGAGGAGCAGGTTGTCCAAACAGGGCCAGCCAGCAAGGGGCTCATTCTTCTCTGTGCCCAGAGCTCCTGAGGAGACATTCAGCATCAAGATCACTCTGGAAATGCTTCTCTCTGTCATGAATGTCGTTCTATTTGTACAATTTATCAGACAAGAAGGTTAAATTTTGAGGCAATTATTTAAGAGCAACAATTGTATATAAATGAAATAGAATCAAATATATTGGATACGTATATCTGAATATATACAAAATTTGGCAGTGAGTAATTTAGTATAATTGAGGCTCCTATAAAGCATAAGCAAAACCAACCGGGGGTGCGGGGAGGGGCTCGCCCTTCCTCACGTACTGAACAATCAAGCCAAAAATCCCACTTATATACTATATGCTAATGCATATTAATACAGAAGTTTCTAAAAAACTCCTCCTAGTTTTTATTCCTAAAATCTACGTCACTGTGTGTATGGCACATGCTCTACTAATGGGTTAGGGGGTCTCTCATCCTTTTGAGGGTCTTATTTCTGATGAAGGCTCATCATCTTCATCAATGATCGAGGTGTGACCTGCAGGTAGCACAGGCGCCCTGTGTGACTGAGCAGATGTTTTCCATAATAGGACTCTGATTAAATCCCATGCCTGGAATCATCCCATTTTGGCCCATTCCAAGGTCTGAAACTTTCTATTTCTAGATGCTGCTTATCAGACCTACGTCCTTCTACTATTCCCTTCCAACATCTGGAGGATTCCATCTGCTTTGTCTCACTCATTTCCTTTTATTTGGCTTTGTAGCAATTATTTTCTATTGATGTGAGTACAATTTTGCTAATATAGTTACAATTTAGTTAGCACGAATCACATTTATCACATACATACATATCTGTGAGACTTTCCTGTCCAATCATTATCCATCCCAGCCCTGGCACATCCCAAGTCCAGCAATTTGCATGCACAGAAAGCCAAAACTCGGCAATTCCCCGGTTCCAGCACCAGCACTGCTCAGATCTGGTGATTTGTGGGTGCCAGCACTGCAGATCCAGCAGATTGTTGACGCTGGCAGTGCCCAGGTCTGGCGTTTGCCAGCATCGGTGCCGCCCAGAGCCGTCAGTTTCCTGCTGCTGGGGCACTCGGGGGTTGTGGCTGAGCAGGAAAGGTGAGCCTGTGCCGGGAGCTTTTCTTGGCTGGAGCAAAGGCTGGGCACGCAGAGACCTTCCTGGCACTGTGCCCTGGGCCAGCAGGGATTGTGCTGCTGGAGCCCACCCTCAATTTCTTCTGTCAGGCAGCTTTAGGACATGGAGGAGCCAGAGCAGACCCTCAGCTTTCTGGATTCATCCAGAAGAATCCTGTGTGTGAAGCAGCCTGGGAACAGGGTTTCCATGCCAGGGTGGGCAATTCAGAGCCCTTTTCTCCCCCATGGGCTGAGGGTGTGGCACTTGCCATTGGCAAGGGCCGTGCAGGTGCCAAAGGGGCCGTTTTCAATCTGCTGAGAACAGTTGGAACTGAGAGCCTGTCCTAAACCTGCTTTTCCTGCAAATGTACTCAAGGAATTCTCTTTTTTTGCAGTCTCAGCCCCTGTGTGTGTGCAGGTGTACTGAGTGAAGGATGGAACGGGTCTATTGGGGGGACATGTTCTCCTTCTCTAGTGGTTTTGGGTTTTGGGTTTTGTTGTTCTTGTTGGATTTGTTTGTTTTCTTGGATGGGTTTGATTATTGTGTTTTATAATTTTAAATTGTGTTTTATTTTTTTAATCACCTCCACCTGGCAGCTGTGGGCAGAGCTCTGTAGCTGTTTGTGACACTTGTGTGTGGCACAGTGAAGGTGTCCAGGGGGGCCTTGCCCGAGCTGTGTGCAGAGGAATCCCCATCAGGCCAGGCTGGGGGTGCTCCGTGGCCGGTGCCTTGCGTTGACTGGAAGCTGCCATGGAGCGTCTCCAGGGATGGAAGGTTGGGGCTGCCAGGGCTGTGGTGTCACAGACAGGGGAACGCTGGGGCTGCCACAGCTGCCGTGTCCCAGAGAGGGGAATGTTGGGGTGCCCTGCTCCTGGCCCGGCCCCAACAGCTCTGCCAGCTCCTCTCAAGGACACAAAGGCTGAGCCAAAGGGGGAGAATTGCGGGAGGGGCTGAGCTGGGAGGGACCCGGTGGGATCATGGAGTCCAGGGCCCTGCCCTGCACAGACAGCCCAACAAGGGGAGGCTGTGCATCCCTGGGAGAGGTGTCCAAAGGCTCCTGGAGCTGTGCCAGCCTTGCAGCTGGGAGCATTTTTTGGGGATCCTGGTCAGTGATGGAGGATCATTTGGTAGGGGGAAGGAAGGAAGGAAGGAAGGAAGGAAGGAAGGAAGGAAGGAAGGAAGGAAGGAAGGAAGGAAGGAAGGAAGGAAGGAAGGAAGGAAGGAAGGAAGGAATTGTTATGAATGATGTTCTATTTTTCCCAATTTATCAAGCAACAAGATTAAATTTAATAGTAAGTTTTTAATAGTAACAAAATGAATACAATCAAAGTATTGGAGATGACAATTAAAGTATTGGAGATGAAACAATCAAAGTGCATATATTTAAGAATATACAAAATTTGGCAGTAAGTAATTTAGTATAATTGAGGTTCGTATAAAGCATAAGCAAAACCGACCGGGGAGGGGCCCCCCTCCGACCGGGGATACGGGGAGTGGTTTGCCATTCCTCACGTATCAAAGCATCCAGGCTAACAATCCCACTTATATACTGTAGGCTACAGAAGTTTCTAGAAAGCTCCTCCTAGTTTCTATTCCTAAGATCTACGTAACTATACTGCACGGCGCATGCTCTACTAATGGGTTGGGGGTCTCTCATCCTTTTGAGGGTCTTATTTCCGGTGAAGGCCCATCATCATCATCAGTGACCGAGGTGTGACCTGCAGGTAGCGCAGGCGCCCTGTGTGACTGAGCAGATGTTTTCCATAACATGACTTTAATTAAGTCCCATGCTTGTGATCATTCCATTTTTGACAGCTTCAAGGTTGAAGCTGTATTTCTAGATGCCGCTTATCAGACCTTTGTCCTTCGACTATTCTTATCTGACTTTCTTCCAACCTCCTTCTTCGACTCCCAACATCTGGGAGATGTCTTTTATCCTGTCTCACCCATCTCCCCCTTCTCACTCTGTAACAATTGTCTTCTATTGATCTAAATACAATTTTGTTAATATAGTTACAACTTAATTAGCACGAATCACATTTATCACAATTCCCCCATTTCTCTTTTTGATTATATTGATTCGTGCTCTAAAAAGTTGCTACTTCGTATTGTCTATGTTTCTTTATATTAGCTTTTAATTTTTTTAACAATTTTCATGTGGCATCTAGCTCTTCACACTTTTTCTCAAATTTGGTTAACATTTCTCATGCCAGGGTATTCTCTTTGCATTCAGTCACTATTTTCTCGATTTTTCTTCTTCGAGTGCAAGTGGATTGTGCTTTCAGTACCATCAAGGAGTTTATTTTTCCTTTTGTTGTTAATTCTGGATCTATAGGTATGGCTGTAAGTTGCATTCCTTGAATTACTGAGTGGATTAGTCTGATTAGACATGGTATCATGCAAGGCAGAAACAATAGACCTAAAACAGAACACAATAGCATGAATCCTAATTTTTTCCACCACACACCCTCAAAAAGATTATTCCACCAGTCAGCTTTCAGGATAGAATTCCATTTTTGAACTGGTACATGTGCCACTTTTTCGCCAGCAAGTTTGGTGATGGTTTCCCCGTGGTCATCCATTTCCACACAGCACTCAGATTCATTAAACCTCCTACAAACTTCTCTTTCTTCTGCCAACAGATAATCTAGGGCAATTCTGTTTTGATATACAAATGCTCACATTTGTGAATGCTGTTTGGCCAACAACTTTAAGGCGTCCGCTGTGTGGTTTGAGACGACTTCCACTACGGCCTGGAGCCTTATTAACCGGTTTAATAGGTAAATTGGAGTTCTATATCCTCAAGACCCATCCTGAGCCCAAGTAGCAGGTTCATAATGTGCTATAATTCTTTCTGCAGGCCATTCTTCATCTTTCCATTTTTGGGTTCCTCCCGCCATTGGAAAGTCGAGATTTAATTCTCTTTTTTTTCTTTCTAAGGTTTCATAAAGTGGTGTTCCTAGTACATCGCCCTTAGACCTTGGTATGACAAAGAAGGAGGGTCGTATAATCCCTAAGGTACAAGTTCCCTCCCATTTTCGGGGTAGTTCACTATGCTCGTTGCCCACAAATCCAATATATTCCATCAGGGACTTTCCATCTTTCTTTTGTATTTTCTGGTTGTTCCCAATAAGATTTCAAGTCTTTTATGGATTGGTAGGGGTTAGCTCCAGAACTGTTATGCCAGCACAAATTAGTTTGATTATTCCACTCGCAATTCATTTCTTTTGCTATTCCCCAATATCCAGTAGGACTCTTGGGTTGCCAGGTCTTTGTGTTATTGTCTGAATTTACTACTAAAGTAGATAGGCAAGGAGTATATCCCACCACTTCAGTGTATTTTCTCCCTTCCCAAGTTATACAAACTGTTCCAATGACTTGATGACTCAGGACCCAGCCTTCAGGCCGTCTTAGGGTCTTAGAAATTTGTGTATGATTCCATTTTAAAAATTGTTCTGGAGCTAAACCCTCACCCTTCCATGGCCATCTTTCAACCATTCTAAGTCCTCCACAAACAAAATATTTAGATAATCCCAATTCTGTGGCAATTTCTTGCATCAGATCTACTAACAGATTTTTATTTGAAGTTGGCAAATCCCAGTCACTATAGTGCTGTTTTAATTGCTTATACAGCTCATCCAGCTCCTCTAACTCTTTCCCTCTGATCTTTTTCTTATCCTTCATTGTTTCTTTTTGTTTTCCAATTAATTTTCTCTTTGGCCCTTTTCCTTTTTCATCCTTTTCAAAACATAAGAAATTTTCATATCTAGGACAAAGATGATCATTATTAGGATAAGGAGCTCGCCCAATGAATCCCAAATTGTTTCTCACTGAATACATTTTTGGACTTTTCACACAAATTTCTAAGAAACTGCTACAATCGTAACAGGCAGCACTAACGTGGCTGTGCAACAAAAACTGATTCCATCTCATCCCTGACCCACATGGAATGATTGCATTTGTCACAGGGATCAGGAATGGTTTGATTCTTTACTGCTGGCTCTTGTGCTGCTTGTTGTTTTGGAATTTGTTCCTGTATGGTTTGTTCTTTTTTGCTCCATGCAGTCTTATGGCTTTGTCCAGTTTCCAGGGGTATTATAGTAAGCACCATGAAAAGAATCCTCAGGAATTTTAACTTTCTACCTGTCTCAAGGCCCCTTGGGTTGCAGCCAAGGGCCGAGATGTCCATCTTCTTGGTAGCAAAGCTTTTATCCTGGGATTTGTCTCTTTTTGGCATCCTTGGCCTCATAAAGCTCATATAAGCCATTTTAGCTTTTTCTTTTCCAAAGATGGCATCAATTATTTGTAGTTCTGCAGCACTGCCCTGTCTCTTTCCCTAGATTTATCAGCTATTTTTCCTAATCCACTAAAGCTCTAGAGATATGCCAACTACAACAAAATTTATTTTCACACTGCTTTAGTTAAACAGTTCGTTTTAATGGTCTATTTCTGCTATGAAATCGGGGTAGGTAGTTAAATGTTTGTCACCACCAATAGATACACTCATGATGCCAATCAGCTGCTGAAATAAATCTATGACGTGGCACATAGATTTCTTCTCCACAACAATTGTCATTTATAATACACTGGTCTATAATATTATGGATTGTTTGTTCTTTAGCCTGTACAAAAGCTAATATGGTGAGGAGTAGTTGGTCTTGGTTCTCTATTAGTTGAATTGCTGCAAAAAAGGTCCCATTTTCTTGTCTCAATGGTTAAGCATAAAAGTCACTAAAAATCTTTCTATTCTTAGCTGTCCACGTACACAATCTAAACAACTTCAACAAATCAATTGTCTCTCTTTTTCTTTTGCATTATTTACCATCCAGCACGAATTAAAACAACAGGTACAAACAATACAAACCCAAGGGCGGCATTCTAAGCCATGATTATTACATTCCCAATGTGTTAATTGTTGTTGGGCCTCCTCAATAATAGGTGTTACCAGTCTCTTTTTGATTTACAGCTCCTCAAATAAATCAGTTAATGCTGGCAGTCAGAAGCTCCTGAGAAGCTTTTCAATCCTCCCGGGCTTTTCCCACTGATCAAGGAGGAGTCTGATTCTTTCCCATGGGCGCTGTTCAGCCTCCAAACTCAATGAGGTTGCAGTTGGCAGCCAATGCAGGATGTCTAAATGACAACCATGTACTTCTCAAAACATCTTTAATTGATATTTCCAGCAGTAACAGCATACAATAATATCTTTTCCCATATATATCTTACATCTCCCCTTTTGTCCCAAGATACAATGATTTTATGCCAATTTCTTATCACTGCAGCTTTTTAGTGTTAAGTTCTCCTTTCCACCTAATCATGAAATTAATAAAATTTCTATATGTTGTTTTTCTTAATCTGGGTGGAATTTAATCAATTTTTAAATTCCGGGGTTTTTTTAAATTGATTTTTAGGTCTCCTGGTGCTGAAATAATTTTCCAATCTTTATTTTGTATTTGGTTCTTTTACTTGTGAAGCATGAGTCCAGCCTTTTTCTGCTGTTCAGACTGCTGCTACTGTAGTTAAAAGAACCAGAAATGGTCCCTCCCATCGAGGTTCTAAACTTCCTCCTCTCCAGCATTTTATCAACACATACTGTCCTGGTCAGATAGAATGTATTGGAAAATCGAGCGGAGTGGTTTGAGCTAAAATGCCTTTCTCTCTTAATTCCCTCAAATTGTTTGTGATGGTTGTAAGATACCCCTGAATGGTTTTGTCCCCGACTAGTGAAGGATCCATTGTCATGCCTTGGGGGTAAGGCAATCCATATAACATCTCATATGGTGAGATCCCAGTTTCAGAGTGGGGCTTGGTTCTTATATTTAACATGGCTAACGGAAGGCATCTAGTCCATGGTAATTTAGTTTCTATCATTAATTTAGTTAGTTGTTGTTTAATAGTTTGGTTCATCCTTTTAACTCGTCCCAAGCTTTTGGGATGCCATGGGGTATGATATTCCCAGGTAATTCCTAGTGCTTGGCTTAAATTGTTAATTATTCTCGAGGTAAAATGAGTGCCCAGATCTGAATCAATATCTTGCACTAATCCAAATCTTGGAATAATATGCTCCAATAAAATTTTAGTTTCTGTTTGAGCTGTGGCTCAAACGGCAAGAAATGCTTCTACACACTGAGTCAACTGATCTACTATAACCAGCAGATATTTCCACCTGCCTACTTTAGGTAATTCAGTAAAGTCAACTTGGATCTTTTTGAATGGCCGATAGGCTGTCCGAGGGCCTCCAGAGGGAGGACTCCTCGACATCTTTTTGTTCATCTTCTGACATGTGACACATCCTTGAGTAATTTGTTTCCCAATTTCAAATATTCCTATACACCCATAAAATTTTAAAAAGTAGTCACAAAGTGCCCTTGTGCCCCAGTGAATTCTTCAATGTAAGTTGTCCAGGATCTGTCGGGCTATAGGTTTTGGGACTACTTTTCTACCATCAGGTAGAATCCATTCTCCTTCCTTCAGGGTTGGCCCTAGTTTCTTTATAGCTTCTATCTCTGTTAAAGAAAAGTATGGTGTTTCAGTTTGTGTTTCTCTCTCCTTAAAAGTCATAATTACACTGTTGTTTTCCCTTAGGGCAGCCCTTTTTGCTTCATCATCAGCCAAATTGTTTCCTCTTGTTTTAATATCTCTCCCCTCTGGTGCCCTTTTACATGTATGATTGCTATCTTTTTCAGTCCTTTTAAAGCCTCAAGTATTTCACTTACTAATCCTTAGTGTATTAATACTTTTCCTTGGGTGTTTCTTTCCAGATCTTTCTAAAGGTATGCACAATGCCAAAAGCATACTTCGAGTCCGTGTATATGGTTCCCTCTTGTTCCTTTAATAATATGTGTTGGTTTGAAAGTAAAACCAGTGCGAGACTCCAAGTCAGTAATACAATTTAATAGGAGAAAAGAGGAAAAATAAAATACATGCAATAATATAAAAGAAACAACCACCGACACAGTCAGAAATACAACCTGACACCCTGTCAGTCAGGGTGTTGTTAGCAGTCCGTATAAATGGTGGCTGCAGTCCTCCTGGATGACAGATGTGGTTCCGTTGAAGCAGTGCTCCTGTAGAAGGTGCAGGTTTCCTCCAAAGATCCAGCGATGATGTGGAAATGGTCCAACTTCCCTCTGGGATCCAGTGGAAAGGTTTGTCTTCGCGTCCCAAACCCCAGTTTTTTATCTAGGTAGGAAAGGCTTGGCTCCTGCCCCTGGCTGGGGCATCTCCCAATGGGGTGATGTAATCTTATCAGTCACACAATAGGACTTAATGGCCCATTAACGGAATATATCTTCTGGAGGAAGGATGGGTTGTGAAAAGATAACGATGATCATCCCCTGATCTTATCAGATGGCACATCAGCAGAGGATATCTCCCACAGAGATAAGGATCACCACCCCTCATACATTTTAACAGATGGTGATAGAATACACATTTTTGCATTGTACCCCAGGACAATATTCCAACTCCAACATTTCTGATGCCGTTCATGGGTCTCACTGAGGGACACAACTGAGAAAGTGTCCCCAGGTTCCAGTGTGAGCAGGAAATTGAAGGCAGAGATGACAGGTGGTGTGGGAAATGCAGGCACAGAGAGCTCTCAGGGCCTTGTGCAAACAGGCTCAGAGATTGCGATGGAAACAAGGTTTGACCTCAGACCTTGGAGAAGGCTTGGGGAATCAGAGCATTAAAAGGAAAATTGATATAAAACAAGAATATAAGTTTTTAGTTTTAGAAGAAATATATTTTAAGCAAACAGAAATATGCATTCTGTAAGCAAAGCAGTATGTTAAGTAAGATAGTAAAAGTTTGTAAAGTTTAGCAATAGAACCTGTTATAAAGTTATAAGTTTAAGATATATCAATGTAGGTTTGTGAAGTGTTATAGGATTGGTTGAAAAATGATGCATTGTGGCAAAGCCATGAGAAGGAAAGCAATTAATGATTGGTGTAAAAGGATGTTGGTAAACTTCACAGAAGTATTTGATTGGATAAAATACTAACGTAAGACATTGTAACTAAGAATGAGGCACTTTCTGATATTATGGCATTGGATGTAACACTTTTAATGTCTCACCCTTCTATGAGACTGACACCATGAGGCCATAAACCATCATTTACAGTGTCTCTCAGTTGCCTCATCTCTTGCAATATCAATCTCCCAATACACTTTTTTATGACATCAGACATGACTAATGAAATCAATAGGGCCTTATGGACACCAGGTCTATCCCATTAAAGTCAATATTGATTTAGGGACACCTGGTCTATCCATCAAAATCAATGGGATTTTGAGGAAATTTGGCCCTAATATAGGGAAATGTGAGTAAATTTGGAGGAAATCTTGGGCTGACTTCTGGGAATTTCCACTCCAGGATCGCAGTGCCAATGCTCTGGATGTCCTGGATGAATTCCTGGAGGCCAATCCTGAATCCCGGATCCTTCACCTGCTGTCCATGCTGGAGCTGTGCCTCCAAGTAAGCCCAAAAATGTCCATTTTCAGCCTGAAATCTGGGAATTCCAAGCCCAAAACTGGGACTTTTAACGCCAAATTTTTGGGACATCAGCTCTGCCCACTGAAGTCAAAGGGGATTGAAGGACACCAGATCTACCCCTGTGAAGTCACTAGGGGTTTTAGGGACATCAGGTCTACCCATTGAGAGGGCTTGATTGGGAAGTTACTATTTAAACTGGGAGCACTGGGAAGGGCTAAGGGGGGACACTGGGGTTACTAAGAGCACTGAAAAAAGTGGGGCAACTGGGAGGAATTTATAGAGATAAATGGAGATAAACAGGACTCTAGAGCTAACCCATTGAATTTAGGGACAGCAGGTCTACTCTTTAAAGGTAATAAAGTTTAGGGCCACCAGGCCTACCCAGTCAAAGCAATGAGGATGCTTGAGACACTAGTTTTGGGGGTCCCAAGGGGGTTTTGGTGATCCAGGTGTGCAAGGGGTACCGAGGTGTATCCAGGTGATTTCTGGGGGTACCCAGGTGATTTTTGGGGCACCCAAGTGGCCTGACTCACCCTGACAGGCCAGGAAAAGATGATGGCCACCGTCCTCCCAGTCGATGTGGACACAGGTGACCCTTGGCAGCTGTGGGGCTGTCGGGGGACACCCCAACATTCAGAGGTACTCCAAAAGTCCAGGTGAGGACATCAGGGGTGGGAGGGAGCCCTGAGTTACCTCAGGAGAGGATGCAGCATAGGTACAGCCAGGTGCTTTGGTGCATGGGGTTGGTGAAGATGGTATTCTGCAGCAGCTCCAGCTCTGTGTGGGCAAAGGAGGCACCCCAAAATCTCTAGGGGACACCGGGGGAAATCCCAATATCTTGATGGGGGCACCCAGGTATCCAGGAGTTCGGGTCTACCCATTAAAGTCAGTGGGGATTTAGGGAAACCAGATCTATTCATTGAAGACTATAGGGATTTAGGAACACCAGGCCTACCCATTTAACGCAACAGAACCCAGCAGCTCCCACTTTAGGCGAGGGAGGGGCTGGAAAATTTTGGGGATCTCGCAAAATTGGGGGAGTTTTTTAGGGAATCCCTCGCCTTCCTTCAGCCTTCCAGGGGGCAGTGCCCTTGCCGTAGTTCCTGGTGGGCAACAGCAGCCACAGGCAGTTTTGCCAGGCTGAGAAGTTGGAGAAGCTTAGGATCAGCAAGGCTCTGGTGAAGGCCAGCTCGGCCTTGAGGTCCTGCCTACCACAAGTGCCTACCAGTGTTCCCAGGTGTGGACTGGGAAGGCACCAGTATAAACCCATAAGCACTCCTGATCTCCTGAGGCTCATGGCAGCAGTTCCCAGTATAAACCAGTATGGCCTCATGCACCCAAACCCATTCCCAGTGTAGTCTACGGGCTCCTAGTGTGGTCCTGTGGCTCCCAAGTTTATATTGGGAAGGCACCAGTACAAACCAGTAAGCACTTGGAGCCACCCCTGAGCCCCTGAACCCATGGTGGCAGCTCCCAGCATAAACCAGTAAGGCCAGCACAACCTGAAGTCACTGCCAGTGGAGTGCCAGGCATCCCCAAGACCCCTCCCAGTATAACCCAGTACACCCCAGTCTGACCCAGTAAAATCCAGAATATCCCTGTATAACCCAGTATCAATCACTACAACACAGTCACCCCCAGCACCCCATCCCAATACAAACCAGTATAACCCAGTATAAACCACTGCCCTCCAGCACCCCATCCCAATACAAATCAGTATAACCCAGTGTAACACACAGTCGGCCACTAGGTCCTCCCAGCCAGCAGGGGGCACTCATACGCCCCTTCTCCCTTTCCCAGTGGAACCCAGTCCAAATCAGAAACACCCCAGCACCCCATCCCAGTATAAACCAGTATAACCCAGTACAACCAGTACACATAGTGTTAGGTCCTCCTGGACACTCACACACCCTCTCTCAGTATAACCCAGTACTACCCAGTGACCCCAGCCTCGTCCCAGCACAAACCAGTACAAACCAGTACAAGCCACTCACAGTTGCAGGGGTCGGCCACCAGGAGGTGCTTGCACTGTGCCAGGTCCTCCCGGCCAGCAGGGGGCGCTGCAGTGTCCATTGTGACCTGACAGAACCAAGGAAACCCCTGTGACACTGCGGGGCCCCACGGAACCAAGAGTCCATTGTGAGACACCTGGGCCACGTGGAGCCAAGGAACCATTGTGACACTGGGGAAACTCATGGGACCAAGGGTCCACTGTGACATTGTGGGGCCTCATGGAACCTGTGAGCCATTGTGACACTGCACGGCCTTGTGGAACCAAGGAGACCACGGTGACACCGTGGGGCCACCTGGAACCAAGAGTCCATTGTGACACTCTGGAACTACAGAGACCATTGTTGAGAGTATGGAACCTCGAGGAGCCAAAAGTCCATTGGGACAGAGCAAGGCCCATGGAACCCAAAAGAGCATTGTGACACTGTGGGGCCCCATGGACCCAAATCTCCATTGTGACAGTGCAGAACCAAGGGGCCTTTGTGACACTGCAAGGCCTCAGGGAACCAAGGAGTCCAAAGGACTCAAACATTTCTTGCAGGGTTCTGCCTTGGGGAAGGGGAAGCTGCTTGGTGGCACCTTGGCTTTAGCACACACTAATAGAAGGTGTCTGTTTTCAATGGGGACATTAAGGAGTTGTAGATTGCTTCAAAACAGAAAAAAAAAAAAAGGGGGGGGGAGACTCCTTTTGGCCTGTGTGCAGCCAGTTCTCCAAGTAAAGCAGGTGCCAGGTGAGCGATGACAGACAGGATGGAGTTGGGGAATGTGCAGCAAGGTCGTCCACACTGGGTCAGACCTCAAGGCACAGCTTCTGTGAGCAGGCCAGACCTGAGGAGAGACCCTGCATCAATATCAATCACAGAATGCTGTAATCACCTCTGCTCTAAAGAGAATAGCAATGAAATACACTCTTCAAAATAGGAATGTGTATTTCTTAGAATCTCATGGAAATATTTCTCCATAACTGGATTTGAAAATCTTCCTAATGAATGAACTTCACCAGAGGGAAATCAAGGCAGAGCCATGGTTTGTCAGGACTTGCTTGATCCCAATCAGCCCCGTGGTGCATTTGGTGCTGGGGCCTTGAACCTCAGGGCCTGAGAGGAGATTGCACAAACCTTTTGAGGACTCCAAGGCAGAAGAAAAACCCAAAGTGTCTCGAGGCATTAATGGGTCCCACTGAAGTCCATCCCCAACACAGGCTCCTCATGGACTCCTTGGAGGAAAGAACTGGATGCCAGGATTGCCCAAAACCCTCTCAGAGAGTCAGAGAGGAAAGGAAAATCCAAACTACCTTTAAAACCTGGAGTATCTCAATGTATTAATGAGACCCACTGAGTGTCAATATAAAGCTCTCAAGGGACTAATTAAAGTAGATAATTGGGGCCATGATTGCATAAACTACTAGAAGAGTTGGTGTCAAAAGGGAACCTCCAAGTACCTTAAAAAACTGAAGTATCTTGAAGCATTAATCAGCCCCACTGAGTGTTGTTACTGACAAAGGCTCTCAAGTGACTAATTACAGCAGATAATTGGAGGCCATGATTGCACAAATCTCTCACAGACTCCAAGGCAAAAGCAAAACCCAAAGTCCTCTGAAAAACCTGCAGTCCCTGGAAGCATGAAGGAGCCCCCAGGGCCATTCTTGACCAAGGCTCCCCAGGGACTCGTCCCAGCACATCCCTGAGGCCACTGGGATGTGGGGGGATGCTGAGGGCAGGACAAGGGGTGACAGTGGCCAGCCTTGCTGGGGCTGTGCCAGGAGGCCCCAGTGGCTCAGGACAAGGTGTCTCCTCCCAGCCCTTGGTGACACAGACCCTGCTGTGCCCCAGGGCACCGAGACTTGGCTTCTCTTTGTCTCCTCCTGTCATCTCTGCCTCCAATTTCCTGCTCTAATTGGAACCTGGGGACACTTTCTCAGTTGTGTCCCACAGTGGGACCCATTAAAACTTGAGGAAATTTTGGAGTTTGATTCAGACTTGGAGTTCTTGAGAGGTTTCTTCAGCTCCGTCTCTGGGACTGATGTTTAGGGCCTCAGCACAAATCCCAAGAGGGTCATTAAAGTCCTTGTGCTGTGTCTGTGCTACTGAGCTGGGCTGGGCTCCTGGCTCAGAATGTGATCCTGGCAACCAAGAAGAGCTTCAAAAACACATTTCTCTTGATGAGCAGCTCTTCTCCCAGCCCAGCAGGGCTGGGGCACTGCCTGCAGCCACCCCAGGCACAGCACAGAGGCACAGAGAGCTTCAATCAGTCAGGGCTGGGAAGATGCTCAGAAGTGCCTGGGGCAGAATCACTCCCAGCCCTTGACACAGGAAGCCTCTGGCTGCAGGACAATGCAGCTGCAGCTCCTGCAGTGATCTCCTAAAGCTGCAACATCCCAATGCCTGCAGACTGTGTGAGTACATTCTCTGATGATCTCTTGTGTAGAGCAGCCAGGGGTGCCCAGGGCTGTGGTGCAGAGCAGGGTCCTGCAGCCCAGGGCGCTGTGCTGGGGCAGGGACTCTGCTGCCTGCCAGGGACAGCTCTCAGCCAGCCCTGGGAGCTGCTCCCAGCACTGGGGGACAAGGTCTGGGTGGAAGGAGACAGCTGGTAAGGCTTGGAAGTGTTCTCCTTGTGTGATGAGGATAGTGCAGGGCTGCTCCCAGCATGTAATTTAACTGCAGAACATTTCCAAGGAGATTATACAGGGAGCACAGTGAGGCAGGGGCTGCATAAAAGTGAACGTCCTGCTTTTTTAATCTGCTGTACTGGGTTGCATTGTTGGGAGATTGCACATTGATATTCATCTCTCAGTTTAGGTTGAGAAAAATTTTTAAAAATTCTCTTGTATCTCAGTAAACCAGGCAAAGAAATAAATCAACACAGGTTCCCATACAGGAAGCATCAGTGTCGCTTTTCCAGCCTCCTCAGGGTTACTGTGATGTTGCCATCAGAGCCTGCAGAGGCAGAGCTGACCCTGGGCAGTGCCCTGTGCTGGGAGGGGTGTGCAGGGCAGAGCTGAGCCCCCAGGGCTGGGCTGGGCTCTGGCAGCACTGGCAGGGCCCAGCCCTGGGCACAGGGAAGCAGCTGCTGGCAGGGACAGCTCCAGGCAGCAGAGCCCTGGGCAGGCAGTGGGGGAAAGTGCCTCCAAGCTGGGCTGGGGTATTTAAAATCTTCTCCAAACTGAACTATTCCATGAGTACTTTTCTTACAGATCCTCATGCCAAGAGACAGCAAATGTCCAACAGCAGCTCCATCAGCCACTTCCTCCTGCTGCCATTGGCAGACACGCGGCAGCTGCAGCTCCTGCACTTCTGCCTCTTCCTGGCCATCTCCCTGGCTGCCCTCCTGGCCAACGGCCTCATCATCAGCGCCGTAGCCTGCGGCCACCACCTGCACACCCCCATGTTCTTCTTCCTGCTCAACCTGGCCCTCACTGACCTGGGCTGCATCTGCACCACTGTCCCCAAAGCCATGCAAAATTCCCTCTGGAACACCAGGACCATCTCCTACTCAGGATGTGCTGCTCAGCTCTTTATGCTTGTCTTCTTCCTTGGATCAGAGCTTGCCCTCCTGACCATCATGTGCTACGACCGCTACGTGTCCATCTGCAAACCCCTGCACTACGGGACCCTCCTGGGCAGCAGAGCTTGTGCCCACATGGCAGCAGCTGCCTGGGCCAGTGGCTTTCTCAATGCTCTGCTACACACAGCCAATACATTTTCCCTGCCCCTGTGCCATGGCAATGCCTTGGGCCAGTTCTTCTGTGAAATCCCCCAGATCCTCAAACTCTCCTGCTCACACTCCTATCTCAGGGAACTTGGGCTCCTTGCTGTTAGTGTTTGTTTAGGTTTTGGTTGTTTTGTGTTCATTGTTTTCTCCTATGTGCAGATCTTCAGGGCTGTGCTGAGGATCCCCTCTGAGCAGGGACGGCACAAAGCCTTTTCCACCTGCCTCCCTCACCTGGCTGTGGTCTCCCTGTTTGTTACCACTGGGTTTTTTGCCTACTTGAAGCCCCCCTCCATCTCCTTCCCATCTCTGGATCTGGTGCTATCAGTTCTGTACTCAGTGGTGCCTCCAGCCCTGAACCCTCTCATTTACAGCCTGAGGAATCAGGAGCTCAAGGCTGCAGTGTGGAGACTGAACACTAGATGGTTTCAGAAACAGTAAAGTGCTGGCCAATTTCTAAAAATCACTTGTAATAAAAGTCACCTTTGATTCTTCTTGTTGGTTTGCTTGTTGGTTTATTCTTTCCTTTCCTTTGTTTTAGCTTTTCAATATTGTCCACAAAGAAATGTCATTATTTGTGCTGTATTTCCTTTTGATTTTCTGCATCTTTTCTGTGACCCAGAGACTGTGTCAATGAGGAGCTGCGCTCTTGGTAACATTAAACAAAATAAAGGATCTCCCAGCAGACTTTTCTGCAGAGATGCCCCTTTTGTTCCCTTCTCTGGAGCTGCAGCAGCAATGTCTGTGTGCAGAGCTGGGGCAGATCAGTGCTGGCACAGCAGCTGTGCCCAGCAGCAGCAGCAGCACTTGGTGTTGCCAGTGCTGCTCCCGTGCCACTGCCCCGCTGCCCTCCTGGCCCTCGTGTTGCTGCAGGGCCTGAGTGCTCTCGGGGCCTGGCACAGCCCTGGGGGTGGCAGTGCCGGGGCTGCAGCAGGGACAGGCCATGGGCACTGCTGGGGCAGCGCTGACGCCTCAGGGCAGGGCCTGGGGGCTCCAGGCTCCTTGGCCACGCTCTCTCCACAACACTTGGCCAGCCCAATGCTGAGCACAGAAAAGCCCCGGGAGCAGCCCCAGGCTGGCCGTGGGCAGGATGGGGTCAAACAGCATGGCTGGTGCTCTGCAAGGTCCCTGCAAGGGGGACACCCTGGCAAGGAGCAGCAGAGCAGGGGCTGATCCATCCCCACTGCGCTGGACACCCCAGGGCAGCGTCCCAGAGCGTCCTCATGCACCTGCCAACAACATCCCCCCTCTGCAGCCCTGGCCTCTCCCCCAGCTCACACAGGAGCCGCATCCTTGCAGGCACACACACGGCAGCACTGGCTCAGGAGCCCCTGTTTGCATTGCACACAGCAGGGTCAGCACCCCCATGGTGCTGCTGTGGGGACATGGAGCTGAGTGAGCACAAATGCCATCAGCCCCTGGGGCCAGCAAGGGCTGGGGGACGGCAGGGAAACCACTCAGCTTTGTTGTGGCCTCTGAAGTCAGCCAGGAAGTTTGTTCCCATCAGCTGTGAGTTTCCTGTCCCACTGCAGACGTTGTTGCTCAGAGCCAGGACTGTTTGGCAGCCACCCCCAAACTGCCCTGAGCATTTCCTTTCCTTCACCTTTGCTTTCTTTCTTCTTTCCTGCTCCAGATTTCTTCCTCTTACCCATCCCTGTACCATCTCCAGCACACAGCCCATCCCTGTTTGCCCTTTCCTCTCTGGCAACACTCTCCATTTCAGTTCCTGAGCTGGCACCATGGGAACATCCCCTGGGGAACAGGATCATCCTCCAAGTGCTTCAGGAATTGTCTGCAGGGTCCTGCAGTGCCTCGTGCTGCTCCCTTGCCAGAGGCACCACAGGCCAGGAGGGCACATCTGGGCTGCTGTGTCTGGGTGTGGGGCTCCCTGTTGTGGGCAATGAGGAGGGGCTGGAGAGGCTCTGCAGGACTGACAGGATGGGCTTTGGGGCTGTGTGGAGAACCTGAGGGACCTGGGCTGCTGGATCTTGTGAAGAGGAGGCCCAGGGCTCATCCTGCAACTGCTCCAGGGGCAGTTTCAGAGAATCACAGAATCGGAAAAGCTGGAAAAGTCCTTGGAGATCATCAAGTCCAACCTGTGCCCTGACACCAGCTTCTCTCCCTGAGCCTTCTCTTCTCCATGTTAAACAACCCCAGCTCCCTCACCTGCTCTTCACATGACTTGTGTTCCAGACCCCTCACCAGCCTTGTTGCCCTGCTCTGGACACGCTCCAGCCCCTCCATGTCCTTCCTAAATTGAAGGGCCCAGAACTGGACACAGCACTCCAGGTGTGCTGAGCACAGGGGAACAATCACTTTCCTGCTCCTGCTGGCCACACCATTCCTGATCCAGGCCAGGAGCCATTGGCCTTCTTGGCCACCTTGGCACACTGCTGGCTCATGTCCAGTCTGCTGTCCGTCAGTGTCCCCAGGTCCCTTCCTGCCTGGCCACTGTCCAGCCACTCTGTCCCCAGCCTGTAGCACTGCAGGGGTTGTTGTGGCCAAAGTCCAGGACCTGGCACTCAGATTTGTTAAACCTCACCTTGTTGGATTTTGGCCCTGGATCCAGCCTGTCCAGGTCCCTCTGCAGAGACCTCCTACCCTCCAGTAGATCAGCACTCCCAGCCAACTTGGTGTCACCACGGTTCCAGTAGTCCCTGGAGTGTCACAATGGTCTCCATGATTGCATGAGTCCTCCCAGTGTCACAATATCCCTTTGGCCCCATGGAACACCTTGGTTTCACAATGTCTCTTGGATCCATGGGCCCCACAGTGTCATAATGGCACCTTGGTTATACAAGGTCCTGCAGTGGCACAGTGGTCTCTGAGGTTCCACAGGGGCCCAAAGATTAACACTGACCCCTTGGTTCCATGGGGCCCTGCACTGTCACCATGGCCCCTGTTATACGAGGTTCCCCAGTGTCACAATAGACTCCGTGTTTCCACGAGGCCAAAAGGTGTCACAACTGCGTTCTGGATTTCCTAATGCCCCACAGAGTCACAGGGGCCCCTAAATTCCATAAGGCTCCAGAGTGCCACATGGACTCATTGTTTGCACGGTGTCACAATGGCCCCAATTTTACCCAAGGTTCCACAGTGCCACAATGGACTCCTCGTTTGCACAGTGTCACAATGGAGCCCTGGTGACACAAGATCCTGCAGTGTCACAATGGATCCTTGGTGCAATGACACCCTGCAGTGTCAGTGTCACCGTGGTGTCTGAGTACATGAGGCCCTGCAGTATCACAGTGGGCCCTTCATTCCAGGGGGCACCTAGGTGTCAAAATTGTTGCTTTAGTTCCACAAGTCCCTGCAGTGTAACAATGGCCCTTTGGTTTAACAAAGCCCACTGTGTCACTGTGGCCTCCATGGTTCCACAATGACCCAGAGTCATCAATGGACCTTGGTTCCATTTAGCCGCACAGTGTCACAATGGGACCTTGCTTCTTCAGAGTCCTGCAGTGTCACAATCATCACAGAATCACCCAGGCTGGAAAAGACCTTTGAGAGCATCAAGCCCAACCTGTGACCCAACACCACCTTGTCACCCAGACCATGGCACTCAGTGCCACATCCAGTCTTTCCTGAACAGCTTCCAGGGACGGTGACTCACCCTCCTCCATGGGCAGCCCATTCCAATGCTCAATCACCCTTTTTGTGAAGAATATTTCCTAATGTCCAGCCTAAACCTCCCTTGGCACTGCTTAAGGCTGTGTCCTCTTGTCCCGTCACTGTTCCCGTAGAAAAGAGCCAGACCCCCACCTGGCTACACCCTCCTGTCAGGGAGTTGTAGAGAGTCATGAGGTCTCCCCTGAGCCTCCTCTTCTCCAGGATAAACATCCCCAGCTCCCTCAGCCACTCCTCACAGGACTTGTGTTCCAGACCCCTCACCAGCCTTGTTGCCCTTCTCTGGACACGCTCCAGACCCTCCATGTCCTTCCTAAATTGGGGCCCAGAACTGGACACAACACTCGAGGTGCTCCCCACCCAGTGCTGAGCACAGGGTAAGAATCGCTGCCCTGCTCCTGCTGGCCACACCATTCCTGATCCAGGCCAGGTGCCATTGGCCTTCTTGGCCACCTGGGCACACTGCTGGCTCATGTCCAGCCTGCTGTCCATCAGTGCCCCCAGGTCCCTTTCTGCCTGGCTGCTGTCCAGCCATTCTGTCCCCAGCCTGGAACACTGTAGGGGTGGTTGTGGCCCAAGTGCAGGACACAGCACTTGGTCTTGTTAAACCTGACCTTTTTGGATTTGGGCCCTGGATCCAGCCTGTCCTGGTCCCTCTGCAGAGCCCTCCTACCCTCCAGCACATCCACACTCACACCCAGCTTGTTGCCATCTGCACATTTGCTGATGCTGCACTCAATGCCCTCATCCCAATCATCAATGCAGATATTGAAATCCACGCTGGCTGGCTCTGATCCCTCAGCCATCCTGTAGGTGCCCTGTGATGGCACTCAAGGTGATCTGTTCCATCACCTCACCAGGCACCCAGGTCAGGCTGACAGGCCTGCAGTTCCCCACATCCTCCTTCCAGCCCTTCTTGGGCATGGGCTCACATTGGCACCTCCAGTCCTCTGGCACCTCCCTGCTGAGCCAGCACTGATGAGAAATGATGGAGAGCAGCTTGGGGAGCTCATCCAGCAGCTCCCTCATCCCCCTAGGATGGATCCCATCTGGTGCCAGAGACATCTGTGAGCATCTGAGTGGCTCAGCAGGTCCCCAGCTGCTTCCTCCTGGATTACAGGGGTCTGTTCTGCTCCCTGTCCCCATCTGCCAGCTCAGGAGAACACTTGTCCTCAGGACTTCCTGTCTAATATTTGGAAACTGTGGCAAAGAATGGGTTAAGTGTCTCAGCCTTTTTCTCATCTTCAGTTTCTCTATTCCCCACAGCATCCAATAAAGAGCTGAGATTCTCCTTGTCTGACGGTTTGCTAATAAGTTCTTTATATTAATATTTTGTATTATTTTTCACAGAAGCAGCCAGGTTAAGTCCTAATTGAGTTTTCACTTCTCTCATTTTCTTTCTGCATGACCTAACAACATCCTTAAACACTTCCTGAGTTGCCTGCACCTCTGTCCAAAGGTGATGCACCCTCTTTTCTCCCTGAGTGCCTGGAAAAAGCTCCATACCCAGCCAGGCCAGTCATTTTCCTCTCTAGCTCACTTCTGGCACACTGGGACAGGCTCCTCCTTCTCATTCATTATTTCTTTCTTGAAGTGTCTCCATCCTTCTTGGAATGCTTTGTTTTTAAGTCGTTAAAACTTTTCTTGTTTCCCTTTAAAAAGTCAGTTATCCCCAAATCTGTATCCTGAATAGGCTGAATTCTGTTCTCTGTAAGGGCAGTGTAGAAATTGTGTTGATGCCCCTCCTTCTTTCACAGAATATTTAAAAACTCAATAATTTCATAGTCACTGTACCCCAAACAGCCTCTGACCACCACATCTCCCACCAACCCTTTTTTGTTTATGAACAGCAGGAGACAGAGCTTTCCTGGGCAGTGGGAGTGTTACCAAACATTCAGTAAAATAAAAAAATCCTTTACACCAATATAGCATTAAAAAGCAGCATTCTTTATTTGGCTGGATACACAGGGGACAGCTCCTCCCAAAGCCAAGTACAGGAAAGATTCTGTTTATATTCTGTACTTTGCAAACTTATTCATTGACTGTCCTGGACTAAACACACATATGATAACAATTTCCCCAAAATCATGAACATATTTCCCGTCCTCTTTACCTATGGGTTCTTCTGTCCTGGGGGTTTCTCTGGTGGTCCCTGGTGATCATGGACCCCAATGTTCCAGTTGGCCTGGCTGAGCTGGCAGGACACTGAGGCTGGGGAACTTCCAGTTCTGCTTCTCACACAACGGGCATTGTGCAGGTTCCAGAGGCCAGTGGTTTTGGAGAACAAGAATTGTGTTAGATCAGCTGGGGTAGGCAGTTTATCATCTGGTAACATGAGGTCACAGAGTGGGCTGTGACATCACAGAGTGGGCTGTGACATCACAGAGTGGGTTATGTGAGGTCATTGAGCAGCTACGACATCACAGGCTGTCCCTGTGACATCACAGACCTGACTGTGACATTACAGGACAGAGGTCTGACATCACAGGGCAGGCTGTGACATCACAGGAGGGGCTGTGTGACATCCCAGCAGGGCTGTGTGAGGTCACTGGGTTGGTCACTCTGCCCCAGCCCCCCCTCACAGTTTCCCCAGACAAGTCCAATGCTGTTCATGCCCAGCAGGGTCCCCTGTCCCCCGGGATCCCCCTGGTCCACCTGGAGTCAGGCTGGTTTCAGGTTTTCGGCAGTTTTAAAACCAGCCTGATCACCCTTTGGCATCCACTACTGGCAGCCTTGCAAACAGGACAAGGTTTGAGTTTTTTAAACCTACTCCATGTAGAGCATCCTGATACAACATCTCAGCTGTGTATACATCTATCACAGAAATCCCTTGTGGATGATAGATGGAGGATACAGCTGGGACATCGCACAGAACTGAGGGAAGAGCTGTGATGGTTATTAAATTTTATCAGGTTAAACTTTTATTTCGTGGCAATGAAGGAAGACCTACCTGTGCCTCTGAGTCTCACCAGTTGCTGACCCCCAAAGGACACAAACCTGATGAGTTGTGGTTCCCACTGCAGTGCTGGCACTTGCACCTCTCTCAATCCCCACAGCAGAGCTGCCTTGTCCCAGAAATTCCCTGGCAATGCAGGGATGAAGGAAACAGGACAGGCTGTGGGGATCAGGGGCAGGGCACAGGCAGGGATTTGGGGTTGTTGTGAGCCCAGGGCAGGAGCCAGCCCTTGGCCTTGGTGAACCTCATCCAATTGTCCTGGGCCCATGGCTCCAACCTGTCCAGATCCCTCTGCAGAGCTTCCTGCCCTGCAGCACAGCCACACTCCCACCCAGCTTGGCCTCACCTGGACACTGACTCAGGGTGCCCTCCATGCCCTCGTCCACATCAGCAAGAAAGAGATTTCACTGCCCTGGCGCCAATCCTGAGCCCCGGGGACACCCCTGGATGTGGCTCCATTGCCCAGCACTCCTTGGGCTGGAATTCTGTTTTTTATGGAGCTGTGCCTGCCTTTGGTTTTGTTTGCTGACAATAAATGAACATCCCTCTGTGTCTGGGGCAGCTCCTTCTCCAAGGAAAGCAGGTGGGAGTTGGTGCCAAGGAGCTGAAAGCTGCAGGCACAGCCTGGAGGGGAGGGAGCTCAGATTTGCACAAGACTGCTCTGAGTACCAGGGGTTGGATGGGGGAAATGGCGGGGTGGGGGTAGGGACAGAGTGTGATTGATTGTCAGCCATAAAGGGTCTTGATTTTCATATCTATTCAGTCTGCATTAGGAGGTTCTCAGGATCAATATCAACTGGAGATTACTGATATTAATCTATAAAAAGGAAAACAAAACTAAATGGGACAGAAAAAGTCCCTGTATTAAAAACAACATGGTATATTCTCTTTGAATACATTTCTGAAATCTGTATTATTAACCACAGAAGAATTAAAGACTTAAAATGAAATTATTCCCAGGGGCTTGCTTTGTTAGGGTGTTTTGAAATATTAAGGAGCCTTTGTCACTGAATTCCTGAACTGAAGAGCTGAACAAGTCTCTGGAGAACTGAAAGTCATTAGAGAACCTCCAAGTTGCTGAGGATCCATCCTCAGCAGAGCAGGAATGAACAGATTCCAGGGGTTTCCAGGCTGCTCAAGAGCTGTGAGCTCACGTGCAGGCACAGGGGCTCCATGGGGACATCTGAGGGGTCTCTGGGCTCCTGAAGATCTGTTTGGTCACACTCAGTCACAGGGGCTCCATGGGGACATCCCAGGGCTCCTTAATCTTCCTAAGGCTCATGAGGTGACAGTCACAGGGCTCCACAGTGACAACAGAGGTGTCTCTGCCCTGCCAAGGAGCCAATCTGTCACAGGCAGTGGCAGGAGTGCAGTGGGGACATCCCTGTGCTCCTAAAGAACAGTGAGGGCACAGACACTCACAGGGGTTCCAGGGTGACACCCCAGGAGTGCCCAGGCTGCCAAAGAGCCGGGATGTCACAGACACTCACAGGGGTTCCTGTCATGTGCACAGTGGGATTCACACAAAGTTCATTAGAGAAGCTCCTGTTGGGTCACGAGTTGCAGAAAGGACCCCCAACACCCCAATTACACCCCCAAGCTCCCCCAAACCAGGACCCCCAGGCTTTCTAAACTCCGTCTGTGAGAGGAGCCTGGGAGTGCCTGGATCCAATCCCAGCCCCAGACTTTGTCAAGGATTTATGTGTAAAGGATTATACAGGTGGAATTGAATCTTTGTACAACTTTGTCCCTCAACATTAAGAATGGCAAACCAGAAGTATTTATATACATAGAGATATGATTGATTATGATCATGATTAGACATAAAGATCTTTATCAGAATTATTTACTACAAAGTACAGGAGCTGTAACATCTATTTTAATGTCCTCTAGGAATTGTAGCACTTGTAGCAATTGTATCAAAGCAGAACTAAGTAGAGATGGGTGTCACTCCCCCAGACCAACGACCCTGGGCTCAGGGTCCTTTAGCTCAGCCTCAAGCAGTGACCCTGAGGGGTGTCTCCACTGCAGGGAGGAATCTCTGCACCCACCCAAGAAGGGGAATGTCAGGAGATGCTGCCACTAAAATTTGGGATGGGGCTTTTCTAGTCTGAAGTGCTGCCCTGTCAGTCAGATGTGCCCAGGCTGTGCCAGCTCAGCAGCTCTGCACAAGTTCTCAGTGGTGTCACTTGGTTGTTCCTTTCTCTGGGGATTTTACCAGCTCTTCCACAGCTCCAGCTCCCTCTCAGGATGTTGAACTTCGGGATGGAGGAGGCAGGCTGGTTTCAGCATTATTCACCCCAAAAGCAGTGTGATTCTCCCTCTTCATTTCCCCCTGGAGCTTTGCAAACAGGGCCTTGCTGGAGTTGTTTGAGCCCATTCCAGGCACAGCCTCCTGCTCCAGCAAAAATTGCCTTTCCTGTGCCATGGCCAGCCCAGGTCCCGCTGCAGGAAAAGCCCCAGGCCAGCCCCAGCACAGGGAAGGGCTCGGGCACAACAGCAGAGAGCCGTGGTGGGAGCTGTGCCAGGCAGAGCCTGAGGCACCAAAGGCACCTTGGCAGCAGCAGCTCCCTGCAGGCCATGGCCAGAAGCCTCCTGGGCAAGCCAGCCTGGTGGCCACCACTGCAGAGCTGCTGGCTCAGGGGGGATTTCTGGCTGGGCTCTGCCCCAGCCCACAGAGTGTGACCTCAGCCCTGGCTCTGGCACAGCCCTTGTGCCTGGGCCTTGCAAAGCCCAAAGGTCACCTGTGCCACCCTGGTGCCCATCCCTGCCTCTGGCACTGTCAGTTCTGTACTCGGTGCTGCCTCCAGCCCTGCACCCCTCATCTACAGCCTGAGGGACCAGGAGCTTGAGGATGCCCTGAGGAATATGACCACTCTGTGCTTTTCAGAAACAATAAAGTGCCTGACTGTTCTGCATAGCATTCAGAATGGAACTCATTACAGACTGCCCAGAGTGCTTTGGACCATGTGACTTTTTTGTTATTCTATTTGGTGTATTCTATTTTTCCATTTGTTTTTCTTTTTTTCTTTTAACTTCAGATTTTATTTTCCACAAAGGGTTGCCATTAGTCACAGTATTGCTCCATCAGTATCCACCGTGCTTGTGTTCAGCAGAGACAGTGAGGAGCCTGGGGCAGAGGGGCAGTGTGCAGGGGGCACACAGCAGTGTCCTGGCACAGCCAGAGCTCCTGGGATGGACCTGAGGAGCAGCAGGGCAGGGCCTAGGCTGTGTCTTTGTTCTGAGCACAGTCTGGGAAGGTGCCCCAGGGCAATTGTCCCACACCAGCCCCAGGAAACACCACACCCAGCACTGGCCTCTCCCCCAGCTGCAGGAGGTTGTTTGACCCTGAATGGAGGGACACCAAGTGACCAGGCCAGCAGGCCATGTTTGGTGTGCACTGAGGAGATTTCAGCAGTGCATCGTGTGTGTGTGGGGAGATGAACCCGAGTGAGCACAAACACCATCACCAGCACTGGCAGGTGGCACAGTTCTGGTGGCACAAACAGTGCCTTGAGGCCACTGCACTCTGGAAAACACCTGAATTCATTACTGGGCTGTGGTTAGAAACGCATAGAGAGAAACATTCTGGCAGGGAGGTTCCAGGAAAAAATGCTCAGGACAGCCATGGACTGCACAGAGAGACCATTAGAGTTCCCTGGTCTGTGGGGAGAAATCAGAGCTGTCTCCATTCTGAACAACCCCAAGGACCTGGACAGGGCTGTGATATGTTCTGGGCACTGACCTGGAAATGAGGGATGTAGAAAAGGCCTTTGGAGTCAGGGATGGTGACAAGGCTGGGCAGTGTCACTGTGAGACCTCTCTCAAACCCCTTGGAAAGTGCGGAGCCATCCCAGGGGGTCCTGGGCACTTCAGAAGGGCAGACATGGAACCAGTCTGCAAACTGGGCAGGGAGGGGCACTGGGACAGTCACAGACTGGTCAGGCTCAGCAGGGAAGGGCACGTGGCAAATCCTCCTGCAGCCATTCCAGGCACTGGCAGCACAAGGCAGGGATTGCAGAACCCCCGTGGGAAGGAAAAGAAGGGGATGTTGTGTGCCCAGACTTTAGCCAGGCCTGGGACATGGTCTGCTGTGCTCCCCTCAGAGCCAGATTGGAGAGAGCTGTGCTGCAGGAGAGGAACATGGGGTGGGTGAGGATTTGGCTGAACAATCAGGGTCAAATGTCATCCATGGCACAGAGTCCTCTTGGCAGCCACTCCCTGGTGACAACCCTGAGTGACCAGTCCTTGACCACCAGTGTGGAACATTTCTATTATCTCTACAATGGCATGAAATGCACTTTCAGTTCCTTTGTGGATGCTGCCAAATTGCAGGGAGTCTGTGACCAAACTCATCTAGTTAATGGTGACTGCAAAATGTAATTGGGCAAAATGACTGAGTTGGGTAAATTTCTCTTGCCATCAGGGACCAATCAAGGAACAAGAAAAGGTAAAACTTATGTCTCAGTTAAAAGGTAGTTCCATATTGAGAAATCAAACCCAACCAAAAAAAAGAAACAAAGCAAGACCAAGCCACAACAACAAAAAATCCCATGAACCAAGCAACCACAAAAAGCAAAGGCCATACACAGAAGCAAAGCACATCCACAGGAAATCTCCTAGCAGCAGAAAATATTTAACCATGCTGTGGCAGGAGTGGATTCTGTATGTGTAGCTGCTCCTTTGAATAAAAGTCTTAAAAACTGCATCACTTCCCTACGCCCCTTGCCCCCCACTACTCTCAGTTTATTGCTGATCATGGTGTGACTTGGAATGAAACATCCCTTGGGTCAGTCCAGCCCAGCTGTCCCATCCCTGTTCCCTCAGGAACACTTGACCTCCCCAAGCCCATGGGTTGGAGGGGGTGCAGACTCGCCTCATGTGGGGCGAGCACTGTGACAAGGACAGGAGGACAGAACAACATGTACTCTTGTCAAGGACAGTACAACAGAACAGAACAGCCTTGGAGAAATGGATAAAGGATATAGCTGAGGCAAACAGAAGTCACACAAAATGCAAGGAGGATGCCAGCTCAGCTCTGCAAGGCTGACAAAACAGAAGTTATACAAAACAAGAATATTGCCCTTACTCAAAAGTGGGGATAGAGGAACAGCCACCTAAAAAGGACACTGAAGGATATTGAAGAGAGACCCCAAAGAACCATATAAAGACTTTCAATAAGGGGTGCAACTATGTCAAATAAAGGCCAAGGAAGTGGCAAAGCTAATAAATCACATAATCAATGTGTCTGATAAAAACTCTGTTCATTCAATGTTCATTCAATGCTCTGTGCACTAAGATGGAGCAAGGATTGCCCAAGTGACCACTATGCTGTAATAAAGAATACCTGTTTTCAAATACTCAAAATTGTGTTCAAAAGTTTCTATCCTGTGGATTTCAACATCAGTGCTGTCCTTGACTCCATTATGGCTCTTGCACAGTTTCACAATTGCCCCTTGGTTCCATGAGGCCCTGCTATATAACAGTGGACCCTTGGTTCCATTAGGATCTGTGCTGTCAAAATGGCCTCCTTGGTTCTGCGTTGCCACAATGCTCTCCGTGGTTCCACAAGGCCTTGGTGTGTCACAACAGCCCCTTGGTTCCATGAACTGCCATAGTGTCACCACGGTCTCTTGGATCTGCAGTATCACAATGGACAATTGGTTAAAGCAGCCCTGCAGTGTCACTATGAATATTTGGTTCCATGAGGCCCCACAGTGTCACCATGGCCCCTTGGTTCCACGAGGCCTCACTTTATACCAATGGCCACTCAATTCCATGAGGTTTTGTTCTGTCAACAATGGCCTCCTTGGTTCTGTCATGTGAAAATGGCTGCTTGGTTCCATGAGGTTCCTCAGTGTCACAGTGGTCTCCTTGGTTCCATGAGGCTCTGCAGTGTCACAATGTCCCATAGTTTCCATGAGCTTCTGTCCCATCAACCATGTCCTTTGCTCCAGTGAGGCCCTGCAATGTCACACTGGTCCCTTGGTTCCATGAGGTTCTGTGGTACCACCATGGTCTCCCTTGACCCACAGTAACACCATGGACCATTGGTCCCATGGGGCCCTGCTGTGTCACAGTGGCTCCTTGGTTCCATGAAGTGTCACTGCATAACAATGGAATCTTGGTCCCATGAGGTTCTGTACTGTCACAATGGTCTCCTTGGTTCTAGACTGTAACAATGGACCCTTGGTTCCACGAGGTTCTGTACTGTCACAATGCTCTCTATGATACCACAAGGCCTTGCTGCGTCACACTGGATCCTTGGTTCCATGAGCTTCCATGGTGTCACCATGGTCTCCTGGCATCTGCATTGTCACAATGGACAATTGATTCCATGTGACCTTGCTGTGTCACAATAAACCCTCAGTGCCATGAGGTTCTGGAGTGTCACAATGGTCTCCCTGCTTCAACGAGGTCCTGGAGTGTCACAATGGCTGCTTGGTTCCATGAGCTTCCATAGTACCAACAATGATCTCCTTGTTTCTGCAGTGTCATAGTGGACCCTTGGTTCCAGAAGGTTCCTAAATGTCACTGGTCTCTAATGCAGGCCAGGGGTTTTACACATAGAAGCACAAACGGGATGGGACTGCTGTGGAATGTGTCTCAAGCTGCATTATTATTATTTTTTCCTCCCAAGCATCAGTCTCATTACAAGGTTGGGACAGTGGGAAGATGCCAACAGCTCACATCCTCAGCAACAGCCCGAGAATGTGATGTTACAACACGGTTTGAAAGGTTTATGACCAATCACAAAAGCAAAAACATATTGACAGTAGTTCTATCAAACCACTATAAGTACACATATACCTTTGGTTAAAACAATGCTTGCTTATTTCAAATACAATACCTACTTGTAAGCCTTAAAATACAACACACAGGGCACCATTATTAAACTTAGACCTTCCTAATATCTTGCTAGATATATTTTTCTGCAGCTTAGAGAATTATTCTCGCCACGTGTTAATACACAAACCATTGTTCTATTTGTCCTTGCTTTCTATATTTCATATAATTCCTCTGCTGATATGCCTTATGCTTTCCACTTAGCTGTAATTGCAGTTGGCTGTCTCTGAGGCCTGCATTTTTCAGCTTTCCCAAAACCCTCTGATTTTAAGGATTCCCACAGTCTCCTTGATTCCATGTGGCCCTGCTATGTCACCACGGCCCCTTGGTTCCATGAGTTCCTGTGCTGTCAACAATGGTTCCTTTGTTCCAATGAGGGGCTGCAAAATCACATTGGACCCTGGGTTCCATGGAGCTCTTCAGTGCCACGATGGCCCCTTGGATCCATGAGGTCCCACAGTGTCACCATGGTCTCCTTGGATCTGCATTGTCACAATGGACCATTGGTTCCATGTGATATTGATTTGTCATCATGGTCTGCTGGGTTCCATGATTCCCCTCAGTGTCACAACAGAGTCTTGGTTCTGTGAGCCTCTGAAATGTCACAATTGTCTCCCTGGTTCCATGAGGATATAAAGCTTTGCATAAACAGTGAGCAACATCTGTTTAACACACCTGGGAACATCTGTCTGCATTTAAAAGAGGAGTCCAAGGTGAGAATGGCACCAGCAGCTTCCATCTGAGACAGAGATCCAGGGAAAGGACAGGGACAGAGAATTCAGCTGAAGACCCAGAGAATTCTGCTTATAGAGATCCGTTCTGGTCACACTGGCCCTTGCAGAAAGGTGACATCATTCCAGGCAGCCTGGACTGAGCATGTGGTTCCTCAGTGGGGTTTGTTGTTCAGGAAACCTGCTCAGGCTTTTCCATTCTTTCCTCACAAACAGGAAAATTTCTCCTGGGCCTGTGTGCAGGCAGAGCCCTGAGGAGAGCAGGTGGGACATGGTGCAATGGGCTGGGACAGCCAGCTGCAGAGCTCAGGGGACAAGGTTCTGCTGCAGGGCACAGGGATGTCAGTCCCAGGTGGGCGATGTCAGACATGGTGAGGCTGGGGGTGAAGAGCAGGTTGTCCAAACAGGGTCAGCCTGCAAGGGGCTCATTCTTCTGTGTGCTTAGACCTCCTAAGGAGACATTAAGCATCAAGATCACTTAAGGAATGCTTCACTCACCTCTCCTCTGAAATGAAAAGTAAAAACATGATTAATAAGAAAAAGTCACGAGGTGCACTTTGAAATCTTCCTCCTCAAGAAAACTCCAAATTGACTTCAAGCAGCTGCACAAACCCTGGAGACTTGAAGACAATTGAAGAAAAACAAAGAGCTCCTGAGGGCTTTCTGCAGTTTGATCAGTCCCATGGTGGATTTGAGGCTGAGTCCAGGACCCTCAGGCACTGAGAGAAGGTTGAAGAAGCTGCTCAAGGAGTCAGAAGCAAAACTCCAAGTCCCTTGGAGCATCAGTGGCCCCACTGAGGGCAGGGAGTGCCAAAGGCTCCCCAGGGACTGGTGAGAGCAGATCCTTGAGGGCAGGATTGCAGGAGCCCGAGGCTGTGAGCAGGGAACTGCAATGCTGAGCAAGGCCTGGGCTGGCTGGAGGAAGCAGAAAGGCCAAGGCCTGAGCCCAGGCCTGGCCCAGCAGGGCCTGTCCCTCACGGGTGGCTCGGGGCTGTTGCTGGGGCAGTGGGATGGCAGGGGCAGCAAGGACAAATGTCATCAAGCTGTGTGACACTCCAGATGCTCATGGAAGCAAGGGCCAGTGTGACACAGCAGGGCCTGATGGAAACAAGAGGCCATGGTGAGCCTGCAGGGCTGGAACACCCCAGAACACTGAAATGCTGGGGGTAACCAAAAGTTCCTTTAGTCAAGTTTGGTGCACAGGAGAAACCCCAGCCAGGTATTCCCAACATGGCCAGATGCAAAGAATATTCTTGGTAGGAAGCGACCCACAAGGATCATCCAGTCCAACTCCTAAGTGAATGGCCCACACAGGGATAGAATCCACAGCCTCAGTGATACCAGCAGCATGCTCTAACCAATTGAGTTAAGAGGTCAAAATGACAGAAAATTTTACTGGCAAAAGATAGACAAGGAACATGGACAAAAGAGTTCATACAACTTCCAACATAAAACACATATCATAGCATTAACTTCCTTGACTTAGACCATTGAACTGAAAAACCTTGAACACTGAAAATATTAAGTTACCCAAAAGTATTTCAGGTAAGTTGGATTAGGAGAAGAAGAAATAGAGAACAACAGAAGATGTATGAAGGGATACACATATAGGTACAAACAGCTCAGGTTCCAGCATGGCACACAGGAGAACCCCAGCAGAAGGCAGGATCCACACCATGGGCTGACCTCGTGCTCTGGCTTTTAACCCCCTGGGCCTTCATGGGCCCCGCCCCTTGGGAGGGACTTCCAGTTGTTTGCTCAATCAGAGTCAGGGCAGGCACCAGCTGCTATTGTGTGATTGATTGACAGCTCGGCCAATCAGAGCTGGGTTAGCATTGCCCCTGCTGTGTGATTGATTGACAGCTCTGCCAATCAGAGCTGGGTCAGCATTGCCCCTGCTCTGTGATTGATGGACAGCTCGGCCAATCAGAGCTGGGTTAGCATTGCCCCTGCTCTGTGATTGGCAGCTGTGCCAGGCCATGGCTGGGGGCGGGGCTCTGTCCCACCACAAACCAAGGCCTGACCCGGCCCTGGCCCCACACGGGCATTCCGAGCATCCAAAGGTGCCTGGGACATCGATCTCATCCAGCCTGCGACCATGGTGACACTGTGGAACCTCATGGAACCATGGGTCAGTTGTGACAATGTGGACACCATGGTGACACCGTGGTGTTTGATGGAACCAAGGGGCCATTGTGACACATCAGGGCTGTGTGGATCCATGAAAACATTGTGACACTGTGAGGCCTCATGGAAGCACAGGGCCATTGTGACACTGCAGAAGCAAGGGGAACATTGTGACACTGCAGGTCCTCATGGAACCAAGGGAACATGGGGACACTGTGGGGTCCCATGAAACGAAGGGAACATGGAAGAGTTCTGGCTGGCTGGGCCTCCTGGTGATTTCTGGCAGGTCTGGCTGACCCTGGCATGTCGAGGGCTGCCTCTCACCTGCCCCTGAAGCACTGGGGCTCTGGGCTTTCCTTCCTATGGGAGAGAAGTGTCCTTCTCCTCTAGCTGTCCATGGCCAAAATTGGGATGCCTCCTCCAAATTTCCCAATATACAAAGATTGTTCCCAGATGAAATCTGCCAGGAATAACAGGACTAACTAACTGATCTGTCTGGCTTGGCCACCCAGGGGCTAGCTCTCATCTGCCTTTCAAACACTGAGGCTCTGTACTTTCCTAATGAAAAGAAAATAATAATAATAATAATAATTTCCTTCTTCCTGGCCAGATGCCCATGGCCAGTATTGAGATTCCACCTCCAAAAGGTCCTATGTCCATGGATAGCTCCTAGATGAAAGGTGCCAGGAGAGACAGGTCTGGCTTGGCCCATGGGTGGCCACTTCTCATCTTGTTCCAAAACCCTTGGACTTCATGCTTTGCTTTTCTATAGGAAAAATACATCCATCTCAGCCAGGTGCCCATGGACAAAATTGGAATTCCACCTCCAAAACTCCATACCTTCAAGGATTCCTCCCGAGTGAAAGCTGCCAGGACAGACAGGTCTGTCTGCCCTTGGCCTCTTGGGGGCTGCCTCTCACCTGCTTTCCAAACACTGGGCCTCGGCGCTCTCCTTGTAATGGGAAAGAACCATCCATTTTCTAAAGGTGTCTGTGGTCAAAATTGAGATGCCTCTGCAAATTCCATATATCCAAGGATTCCTCCATGACAAAAGCTTCTAGGACAAACAGGTCTGGCTGTTTTGGCCTCCCAGGAGCCACCTCTCTCCTTTTCTGCCTTTGAAACACTGGGGCTCTGTTCTTTCCTTCCTATGGAAAAGAATCAGCCTTCTTGTGCAGGGACCAGGACCAAAATTGGGATTTAGCCTCCCAATTTCCATATATCCAAAGATTGCTCCAAAACAAAAAGTAGCCCAAACATAGAGGTGTGGCTTATCCTCTCCTCTGGTGATTTGTTTAGAGTATGAGCAAAACGTCTTCAATTGCAAACACCTCAGAGAAGACACAAAGATCTCCCGAGGTGGGGTTTGGAGACTATAAGCACCGGACCACTATATAGGGACAAAGAAGCTCTGAGCTCATTGGGGTGGAGAGAACAGGAGATGAGAGTGTCTTGGTTTGAAAGACAGGTATGGTCTAAGGAAAGGCAGGAGCCCCTTTTCTGCGATGCAGAGTGCAACCCCCCTCCCTTTTAATTATTTTAGGTCCAATTCAGACACCTTCAGGCAGGAGATATGGGGATGAGAATAACAGTTCTTTACTGGTATTTAACAAAGCAGAAAAAACAACAACAGCTATAAAAATTGGCAACAGAAACAGTCTAGCTCCGCTCCAGTCCCTTCTGGCCGCAGGCCGTCTCCCTGTGCTGTTACCGGTGCTGTGGGGGCAGGGCAGGTCCCGCGCAGTTGAAGAGGGCTGGGTGATGGCGGCCGCGGCCCAGGGGTGAGCGGGGATGGGGAAAGTGACTCCCCCCTCACGGTGTCGGTCGTGGTGCTCAGCAGAGTGTCCGGAGGTAGTAGGGTGAGCTAGGAGAGCAGCAGAGCGATGTCCAAAGGCAGGGAGCGTGGATCTCAGTGCTGGGATGGCAGGGGAAGATGCCAGAGCAGAGCCCAGGTTGTCTTCCCACTCCAGGAGCCAAGCGAGAGAGCGAGAACCGCTCCAGACCCCCCCTATCCCACCTTTCCTTTTCCGGTTCCCCCCCGCTCCCCCTCCAGCCACCCCCCTACGAGAGAACATTATCTGTCGTTTTAAGGTGTAGCCACAATTACTTAGCATAACAATGGGAGAAATTCCACAGAAAGAAAAGCGAAGCATTCAACCCCCAACATTATCCACCCCTGAATTTCTCCCATACTAATATGCTATATCAAATTAAACTGTTACATTATATATACATACATGCAGTTAGAGACATAGGCACAGTACTATAGGTATTTCACCTTAAAACAAGGTCTCCTTGGGGTATGCATCTGGTCTCTCCATTCTTTTGCATCACCCACCAGGTGCAACCTGGTCCTTGAGCGAATACAACTCCATGGATGGGATTGTCTTTGCTGGAGGCAGGATTCACCCAAACAGTTTTTCCTAGCATACCTCTCATGTGTACCACTGGAACCTTATCTCCATTCGATATTCCCAAGGGCTCAGATTGGGCAGGGCCTGCTCGGTTAGTGGAACCTCGGGTGTTCACTAACCAGGTGGCCTTTGGTAGATTAATCTCCCAGTTCTTGAAAGTTCCCCCACCCAGTGCCTTCAAGGTGGTTTTAAGCAGGCCATTGCACCGTTCAACTTTCCCTGCAGCTGGTGCATGGTAGGGGATATGGTACACCCACTCAATGCCGTGTTCTCTAGCCCAGGTGTTTATAAGGCTGTTCTTGAAATGAGTCCTATTGTCTGACTCAATTCTCTCAGGGGTACCATGCCTCCAAAGAACTTGTTTTTCCAGGCCCAGGATGGTGTTCCGAGCAGTGGCATGAGGCACAGGGTAGGTCTCCAACCATCCAGTGGTGGCTTCCACCATGGTCAGTAGGTCTGCACTCTGCTGCCAGAGGAATGGAGAAGAATGCATTGGCGATGTCAATGGTGGCGTACCACTTTGCTGCCTTGGACTCCAGCTCGTACTGCAGTTCCAGCATGTCCGGCACGGCAGCGCTCAGCGGTGGAGTCACCTCATTCAGTGCACGATAGTCCACTGTCAATCTCCATTCTCCTTCCGATTTACGCACAGGCCAGATGGGGCTGTTGAAGGGTGAGTGGGTTTTGCTGACCACCCCTTGGCTCTCCAGCTCACGGATCATCTTGTGGATGGGGATCACGGCATCTCGATTCGTCCGGTACTGCCGGCGGTGCACTGTTGAGGTAGCAATTGGCACCTGTTGCTCTTTCACCCTGAGGAGTTCCACTGCAAATGGGTTTTCTGATAGCCCAGGCAGGGTGTTCAACTGCTTAATGCCCTCTGCTGCCACAGCAGCTATTCCAAAAGCCCACCTGAGTCCCTTTGGGTCTTTGTAATAGCCGTTCCTGAGGAAGTCTATGCCTAGGATACATGGTGCCTCTGGGCCAGTCACAATTGGATGTTTCTGCCACTCTTTCCCAGTCAGGCTCACCTCAGCCTCCAGCAGAGTCAATTCCTGAGATCCCCCTGTAACCCCAGCAATTGAAACAGGTTCCTTTCCGACATGTCCTGATGGTATTAATGTACATTGTGAACCAGTGTCAACCAATGCTCTGTGTTCCTGTGGCTCTGATGTGCCAGGCCATCGGATCCACACCGTCCAAAGGATCCGGTTTTCCCGTGCCTCTCCCTGGCTAGAGGCAGGGCCCCTCTAGCCCTGGTTATTATTTCTCTCCTGGGCATACATACTGGAGGTTCCTTCAAGGGGATCTGACAGATCATCCTCCCTTCTGTAATACCCTGCACCTCCATGGGAGGCTGAGGCTACCCTCACTTTAGTGGAGTTCCCTCTGTTGGTGTTCCCCTCCCTGATTTGGCGCACCCGTGCTGCCAGGACAGAAGTGGGTTTCCCATCCCACCTTCTCATGTCTTCCCCGTGGTCACGTAGAAAAAACCACAGGTCAGCACGTGGGGTGTACCCTCTCTCCCTAGCTGGGGGGCGTTGGGCTCTACTTTTGGGGTCCATGACTCTCACTGGTGCTGCACTGATCTTCCTCACCTCTTCCCTTATCTCCTTCATCTCCTCCTTAAACTCCTCTCTGAGGTCCTTAGCCACAGCAGAGACATGAGCCTGCATTGGGCCAGCCATCATACTCTGATAATTCCTGAGCCTGTTGGCAACAGAACCCACTGTCACTTGGTTGGTATCAGCATCAATCATTGCAATAAAGGGGGTATATTGAGATGGGCCCAGGTTTGCCAGATTCCACAACATCTGCCCTGTGCACCTGACCTTGTCAGGGTCATTGTCATGCTGTCCATCCCTCCCAAAGAGCACTTCCAGTACTGCCACTTCTCTCAGCTTTTGGATCCCTTCCTCAAGGGTATTCCAACGTGTTCTCTGGTGGTACTCCTGCATTCTTTCCCTGTGGACAAATCTCTCTCTCACACTCATTAAAAGTCGCTCCCAGAGGGAAAGGAAACCTGTCTCCCTTACAAATACCTGGTCCACACCTGAGTCCTGGGTCAAGAGTCCCAAATTCCTTGCCTCAGTACCATCCAGTTGCACACCTGTACCCATAAGGTCCCAGACCCGCAGTAACCAGGTTGTAAAAGCCTCACGGCCCCGTCATACAATGTCTTTTTGCAGGTTACGGAGACTCTCGTATGACAGGGACTCGGTGATGATCTCAACTTCTGGCTCCCCTGCTGGTTGTGAGGGGCCCCCTTCCTGACCCTTATTATCTAGGTGCCTTGTTTTCATCTTAGACTTCCTAGTTTCCACAGGGGCAACTGCTGCTGGCTGTGAGTGCCCTTGCAGTTCAGCTGGAACCTGGACAGATGTAACATCTGTGGGTCCCACTGCTGCACCACCAGAGTCTCCCTCTTTAAGGCAGGGGGAGGGTTTCTCACCAGCTGGGGAGAGGTACTCCTTCAGCATCTGGCCCATCTCATGTATCTCCTTTGCTAGCACCCCCACCCATTCTGGGTGGTTCCTTTCCGAGGTGGGCTGTGGAGCAGGGTCAAACTCTGGGGTAATATCCCTAGTCTCTGGGATAGGATCAGGCTCTGGGGTAACCTCCCTAGTCTCTGGGACAGGATCAGGCTCTGGGGTAACATCACTAATCCCTGGGGTAGGTATCAGGGTTGTTATCCAAGTCAATCTCCCCTTATCTCTGAATGTTAGATAGAACAGGTTTAACAGGGATATAAGCAACACTAGCCACAATATAATGTCATTAGCATTTAAAGTGGATTGGAACCCCTTGAAGACTGGTGGGGTGAACTTCAAAAACCCTGTGATGGGTTGAGAAAAAATTTCACCTGCTGCCACTTCCTCACAGTAAGTACCATTATTGAAGTAGCCCCAGAAACACACACTTAGAGTGTGATAGCTCTGAATCCATGTGGCCATCTTCCAGAGAAAATTAAAAATCCATGAATTCCTCAACTGATCAACCCACATAATAAACTGGATAATAGCCACAGTAACCTTGGTTATGAAACTCATGTTTAAAAAAGGGCTTGCAAATGGGAGAGATATAGCAGTGACCACATGGAGGCCAATCCAGGGTAAGCTGGACAGCATGGTGTCACCTACCACAAGCTTGGGTAATTTAAGAACTGTTATCCCCTTTTCTACCCCTCTCTCAATGCCCTCAGGCAATGCCCCACGTTCCGGGCGCCAAAATCTGTCTTGGTTTGAAAGACAGGTATGGTCTAAGGAAAGGCAGGAGCCCCTTTTCTGCGATGCAGAGTGCAACCCCCCTCCCTTTTAATTATTTTAGGTCCAATTCAGACACCTTCAGGCAGGAGATATGGGGATGAGAATAACAGTTCTTTACTGGTATTTAACAAAGCAGAAAAAACAACAACAGCTATAAAAATTGGCAACAGAAACAGTCTAGCTCCGCTCCAGTCCCTTCTGGCCGCAGGCCGTCTCCCTGTGCTGTTACCGGTGCTGTGGGGGCAGGGCAGGTCCCGCGCAGTTGAAGAGGGCTGGGTGATGGCGGCCGCGGCCCAGGGGAGAGAGGGGATGGGGAAAGTGACTCCCCCCTCACGGTGTCGGTCGTGGTGCTCAGCAGAGTGTCCGAAGGTAGTAGGGTGAGCTAGGAGAGCAGCAGAGCGATGTCCAAAGGCAGGGAGTGTGGATCTCAGTGCTGGGATGGCAGGGGAAGATGCCAGAGCGGAGCCCAGGCTGTCTTCCCACTCCACGAGCCAAGCGAGAGAGAGTCCCCCTCTGCAGACCCCCCGTCCCACCTTTCCTTTTCCGGTTCCCCCCCCTCCCCCTCCAGCCACCCCCCTACGAGAGAACATTATCTGTCGTTTCAAGGTGTAGCCACAATTACTTAGCATAAAAATGGGAGAAAATTCCACTGAAAGAAAAGGGAATAGTTCAACCTCCAACAATGAGCCAGCAATGTGCCCAGGTGGCCAAGAAGGCCAATGGCACCTGGCCTGGGTCAGGAATGGTGTGGCCAGGAGGAGCAGGACAGTGATTCTTCCCCTGTGCTCAGCACTGGTTGGGCAGCACCTCGAGTGCTGTGTCCAGTTCTGGGTCCCCAGTTTAGGAAGGACATGGAGGGTCTGGAGCATGTCCAGAGAAGGGCAGGTTGGTGAGGGATCAGGAACACAAGTCCTATGAGGAATGGCTGAGGGAGCTGGGGTTGTTTATCCTGGAGGAGGCTCAGGGAGCCAAGGTGGTGTCAGGGCACAGGTTGGACTTGATGATCTCCAAGGACTTTTCCAGCTTTTCCGATTCTGTGATTCTCTGAAACTGCCCCTGGAGCAGTTGCAGGATGAGCCCTGGGCCTCCTCTTCACAAGGTCCAGCAGCCCAGGTCCCTCAGCTTCTCCACACAGCCCCAAAGCCCATCCTGTCAGTCCTGCAGAGCCTCTCCAGCCCCTCCTCATTGCCCCCAACAGGGAGCCCCACACCCAGACACAGCAGCCCAGATGTGCCCCCCTGGCCTGTGGTGCCTCTGGCAAGGGAGCAGCAAGAGGCACTGCAGGACCCTGCAGACAATTCCTGAAGCACTTGCAGGATGATCCTGCTTCCCAAAGGATGGTTTGTTTTGTTTTTTTCCTGCTGCCAGCTCAGGAACTGAAATAGGGAGTGGAGCCAGAGAGGAAAGGGCAAACAAGGATGGGGTGTTTGAAGGGTAGGGAAGTAGGGTGGGCAATAGGAAGAAATCAGGAGCAAGAAAGTGGATAGAGAGCAATGGTGAAGCAAAGGAAATGCTCAGGGCAGTTTGGGGGTGGCTGCCAGCCAGCCCTGGATCTGAGCAACAGCATCTGCAGTGGGACAGGAAACTCACAGCTCATGGGAACAAACTTCCTGGCTGACTTCAGAGGCCACAACAAAGCTGAGTGGTTTCCCTGCTGTCCCCCAGCCCTTGCTGTCCCCAGGGCTGATGGCATTTGTGCTCACTCAGCTCCATGTCCCCACAGCAGCACCATGGGGGTGCTGAGCCTGCTGTGTGCAATGCAAACAGGGGCTCCTGAGCCAGTGCTGCCGTGTGTGTGCCTGCAAGGATGCGGCTCCTGTGTGAGCTGGGGGAGAGGCCAGGGCTGCAGAGGGGGAATGTTGTTGGCAGGTGCATGAGGACGCTCTGGGACGCTGCCCTGGGGCGTCCAGTGCAGTGGGGATGGATCAGCCCCTGCTCTGCTGCTCCTTGCCAGGGTGTCCCCCTTGCAGGGACCTTGCAGAGCACCAGCCATGCTGTTTGCCCCCAGCCTGCCCACGGCCAGCCTGAGGCTGCTCCCGGGGCTTTTCTGTGCTCAGCATTGGGCTGGCCAAGTGTTGTGGAGAGAGCCTGGCCAAGGAGCCTGGAGCCCCCAGGCCTTGTCCTGAGGCGTCAGCGCTGCCCCAGCAGTGCCCATGGCCTGTCCCTGCTGCAGCCCCGGCACTGCCACCCCCAGGGCTGTGCCTGTCCCCGAGAGCACTCAGGCCCTGCAGCAACATGAGGGCCAGGAGGGCAGCGGGGCAGTGGCACGGGAGCAGCACTGGCAACACCAAGTGCTGCTGCTGCTGCTGGGCACAGCTGCTGTGCCAGCACTGATCTGCCCCCAACTCTGCATACAGACATTGCTGCAGCAGCTCCAGAGAAGGGAAAAAAGGGACATCTCTGGAGAAAACTTTGTTGGGGAGAGATTCTTTAGTTCATCTAAAGCCACCAAGAGCACAGCACCTTATTTACAGTCTGTGGCCACAGGGAAGGTGGAGAGAAAGAAAATGAGAAACAACATGAACAATGAAATTACTTTATGGATTATAGTAAAAAACTAAAAAAAAGACAATAACCTCCAAAATGAAACCAACAAGAATTTTCAAGGGTGGCTTTTAGTACAAATGATTTGCAGAATCTGACCAGCAGTTTACAGTTTCTTAAATCCTCCAGTCATCAGTGTCCACACTGCAGCCTTGAGCTCCTGGTTCCTCAGGCTGTAGATGAGGGGATTCAGGGTTGGAGGCACCACTGAGTACAGAACTGACAGGGCCAGATCCAGGGATGGGGATGAGATGGAAGGGGGCTTCAGGTAGGCAAATGAGGCAGTGCAGAAAAACAGAGACACCACAGCCAGGTGAGGGAGGCAGGTGGAAAAGGCTTTGTGCCGTCCCTGCTCAGAGGGGATCCTCAGCACAGCCCTGAAGATCTGCACATAGGAGAAAATCATGAACATGAAACAACCAAATAACAAACAGGCACCGAGAGCAATGATCCCAATTTCCCTGAGATAGGATTTGGAGCAGGAGAGCTTGAGGATGTCTGGGATTTCACAGAAGAACTGGCCCAGGGCATTGCCATGGCACAGGGGCAGGGAAAATGTATTGGCCGTGTGTACCAGAGCATTGAGAAAGGCACTGGTCCAGGCAGCTGCTGCCATGTGGGCACAAGCTCTGCTGCCCAGGAGGGTCCTGTAGTGCAGGGGTTTGCAGATGGACACGTAGCGGTCGTAGCACATGATGGTCAGGAGGGAAAATTCTGCTGACATGAAGAACAGAAAGAAAAAGAGCTGAGCAGCACATCCTGAGTAGGAGATGTGTCTCGTGTCCCAGAGGGAATTGTGCATGGCTTTGGGGACAGTGGTGCAGATGCAGCCCAGGTCGCTGAGGGCCAGGTTGAGCAGGAAGAAGAACATGGGGGTGTGCAGGTGGTGGCCGCAGGCTACGGCGCTGATGATGAGGCCGTTGGCCAGGAGGGCAGCCAGGGAGATGGCCAGGAAGAGGCAGAAGTGCAGGAGCTGCAGCTGCGGCGTGTCTGCCAATGGCAGCAGGAGGAAGTGGCTGATGGAGCTGCTGTTGGACATTTGCGGTGTCTTGGCATGGGGATCTGTAAGAAAAGTAATCATGGAATAGTTCAGTTTGGAGAAGATTTTAAATACCCCAGCCCAGCTTGGTGGAACTTTCCCCCCACTGCCTGCCCAGGGCTCTGCTGCCTGGAGCTGTCCCTGCCAGCAGCTGCTTCCCTGTGCCCAGGGCTGGGCCCTGCCAGTGCTGCCAGAGCCCAGCCCAGCCCTGGGGGCTCAGCTCTGCCCTGCACACCCCTCCCAGCACAGGGCTCTGCCCAGGCCCAGCTCTGCCTCTGCAGGCTCTGATGGCAATGTCATAGCTATCCTGAGGAGGCTGGAAAAGTGACACTGATGCTTCCTGTGAGGGACCCTGGGCTAATTTCTGTCAGTGCCTGCTTTACTAAAATCCAAAAAAAAATTATATTTTTCCCAACCTGAACTTAGAGATTAATATCTATATGCAATTTCCCATCTACGCAACTCAGAGCAGTAGATTATAAAATCAGGATTTTCTTTTTATGCAGGCCCTACCTCACTGTGCTCCCTGTGTAATCTACCAAGAAATATTCTGGAGTTAAATGTTATGCTGGGAAGAGTTCTGAACTATGCAGCATTCTCACCCCACAAGGACAACCCTTCCAAGCCTCACCAGCTGTCTCCTTCCACCCAGACCTTGTCCCCCAGTGCTGGGAGCAGCTCCCAGGGCTGGCTGAGAGCTGTCCCTGGCAGGCAGCAGAGTCCCTGCCCCAGCACAGCGCCCTGGGCTGCAGGACCCTGCTCTGCACCACAGCCCTGGGCACCCCTGGCTGCTCTACACAAGAGATCATCAGAGAATGTACTCACACAGTCTGCAGGCATTGGGATGTTCCAGCTTTAGGAGATCACTGCAGGAGCTGCAGCTGCATTGTCCTGCAGCCAGAGGCTTCCTGTGTCAAGGACTGGGAGTGATTCTGCCCCAGTCACTTCTGAGCATCTTCCCAGCCCTGACTGATTGAAGCTCTCTGTGCCTCTGTGCTGTGCCTGGGGTGGCTGCAGGCAGTGCCTCAACCCTGCTGGGCTGGGAGAAGAGCTGCTCATGAAGAGAAATGTGTTTTTGAAGCTCTTCTTGGTTCCCAGGATTGCCTTCTGAGCCAGGAGCCCGTCCCAGCTCATCAGCACAGACACAGCACAAGGACTTTAATGACCCTCTTGAGGTTTGTGCTGGGGCCCTGAACATCAGTCCCTGAGAGGGAGATGAAGAAACCTCACAAGAACTCCAAGTCACAATCAAACTCCAAAATTTCCTGAAGTTTTAATGGGTCCCACTGAGGGACACAACTGAGAAAGTGTCCCCAGGTTCCAGTTAGAGCAGGAAATTGGAGGCAGTGATGACAAGTGAAGACAAAGTGAAGCCAATTCTTGGTGCCCTGGGGCACAGCAGGGTCTGTGCCACCAAGGGCTCTGAGGAGACGCCTTGTCCTGAGCCACTGGGGCCTCCTGGCACAGCTCCAGCAAGGCTGGGCACTGTCACCCCTTGTCCTGCCCTCAGCATCCCCCCACATCCCAGTGGCCCCAGGGATGTGCTGGGACGAGTCCCTGGGGAGCCTTGGTCAGGAATGGCCCTGGGGGCTCCTTCATGCTCCCAGGGACTGCAGGTTTTTCCAAGGACTTTGGGTTTTGCTTTTGCCTTGGAGTCTCTCAGAGCTTTGTGCAATCATGGCCTCCAATTATCTCCTTTAATTAGTCTCTTGAGGGCCTTTGTCAGTAACAACACTCAGTGGGGCTCATTAATGCTTCAAGGTACTTTAGTTTTTTAAGATACTTTCCTTTTTTCTTTCCTCTCTGAGAAGTTTTTGGGCAATCATGACGTAGAGAATTCTCTCCTCCAAGGAGTCCATGAGGAGCCTGTGTTGGGGATGGACCTCAGTGGGACCCATTAATGCTTTGAGACACTTTGGGTTTTTCTTCTGACTTGGACTCCTGGAAAGGTTTGTGCAACCTCCTCTCAGGCCCTGAGGTTCAAGGGCTCAGCACCAAATGCACCACGGGGCTGATTGGGATCAAGCAAGTCCTGACAAACCATGGCTCTGCCTTGATTTCCCTCTGGCCTGGTGCCATTCATTAGGAAGATTTTCAAATCCAGTTATGGAGAAATATTTCCAAGAGATTCTATGAAATACACATTCCTATTTTGAAGAGTGTATTTCATTGCTATTCTCTTTAGAGCAGAGGTGATTCCAGCATTCTCTGATTGATATTGATGCAGGGTCTCTCCTCACGTCTGGCCTGCTCACAGAAGCTGTGCCTTGAGGTCTGACCCAGTGTGGACAACCTTGCTGCACATTCCCCAACTCCATCCTGTCTGTCATCACTCACCTGGGACCTGCTTTGCTTGGAGAACTGGCTGCACACAGGCCAAAAGTATTGTTTCCCCCCCCCTTTTTTTTTTTGTTTTGAAGCAATCTACAACTCCTTAATGTCCCCATTGCAAACAGACACCTTCTATTAGTGTGTGCTAAAGCCAAGGTGCCACCAAGCAGCTTCCCCTTCCCCAAGGCAGAACCCTGCAAGAAACGTTTGAGTCCTTTGGACTCCTTGGTTCCCTGAGGCCTTGCAGTGTCACAAAGGCCCCTTGGTTCTGCACTGTCACAATGGAGATTTGGGTCCATGGTGTCCCACAGTGTCACAATGCTCTTTTGGGTTCCATGAGGGCCATGTTCTAACACAATGGACTTTTGGCTCCTCGAGGTTCCATACTCTCAAGAATGGTCTCTGTAGTTCCAGAGTGTCACAATGGACTCTTGGTTCCAGGTGGCCCCACAGTGTCACCGTGGTCTCCTTGGTTCCACAAGGCCGTGCAGTGTCACAGTGGCTCACAGGTTCCATGAGGCCCCACAATGTCCCAGTGGACCCTTGGTCCCATGAGTTTCCCCAGTGTCACAATGGTTCCTTGGCTCCACGTGGCCCAGGTGTCTCACAATGGACTCTTGGTTCCGTGGGGCCCTGCAGTGTCACAGGGGTTTCCTTGGTTCTGTCGGGTCACAATGGACACTGCAGCGCCCCCTGCTGGCCGGGAGGACCTGGCACTGTGCGAGCACCTCCTGGTGGCCGACCCCTGCAACTGTGAGTGGCTTGTACTGGTTTGTACTGGTTTGTGCTGGGATGGGGTCCAGGGGTTTCTGGGACAAGGCTGGGGTCACTGGGTAGTACTGGGTTATACTGAGAGAGGCTGTGTGATTGTCCAGGAGGACCTAACACTATGTGTACTGGTTGTTCTGGGTTATACTGGTTTATACTGGGATGGGGTGCTGGGGTGTTACTGATTTGTACTGGGTTCCCCTGGGAAAGGGAGCAGGCGTGTATGAGTGCCCCCTGCTGGCTGGGAGGACCTAGTGGCCAACTGTGTGTTACACTGGGTTATACTGGTTTGTAAAGGGATGGCGTGCTGGAGGTCAGTGGTTTATACTGGGTTATACTGGTTTGTAAAGGGATGGGGTGCTGGAGGTCAGTGGTTTATACTGGGTTATACTGGTTTGTATTGGGATGGGGTGCTGGGGGTGACTGGGTTGTAGTGATTGATACTGGGTTATACAGGGATAGTCTGGATTTTACTGGGTCAGACTGGGGTGTACTGGGTTATACTGGGAGGGGTCTTGGGGACGCTTGGCACTGCACTGGGAGCAACTCCTGGGGATGCTGGCCTTACTGGTTTATACTGGGAGCTGCTGCAATGGGCTCAGTGGCTCAGGGGTGGCTCGCAGTGCTTACTAGTTTGTAATGGTGCCTTCCCAATATAAACTTGGGAGCCCCAGGACCACACTAGGAGCCCCTAGACTACACTGGGAATGGGTTTGGGTGCATGAGGCCATACAGGTTTATACTGGGAGCTGCTGCCATGAGCCTCAGGAGATCAGGAGTGCTTACGGGTTTATACTGGTGCCTTCCCAGTCCACACCTGGGAACACTGGTAGGCACTTGTGGCCAGGCAGGACCTCAAGGCCGAGCTGGCCTTCACCAGGGCCCTGCTGATCCTCAGCTTCTCCAACTTCTTGGCCTGGCAACACTGCCTGTGGCTGCTGATGCCCACCAGGAACTACGGCAAGGGCACTGCCCCCTGGAAGGCTGAAGGAAGGTGAGGGATTCCCTAAAATACTCCCCCAATTTTGCGAGATCCCCAAAATTTTCCAGCTCCTCCCTCACCTAAAGTGGGAGCTGGTGGGTTCTGTTGCGTTGAACGGGTAGACCTGGTGTTCCTAAATCCCTATTATCTTCAAGGAGTAGATCTGGTTTCCCTAAATCCCCACTGACTTTAATGGGTAGACCCGAACTCCTGGATACCTGGGTGCCCCCATGGAGATATTGGGATTTCTCCGGTGTCCCCTAGAGATTTTGGGGTGCCTCCTTTGCCCACCCCAGAGCTGGAGCTGCTGCAGAATACCATCTTCACCAACCCCATGCACCAAAGCACCTGGCTGTACCTGCACTGCATCCTCTCCTGAGGTAACTCAGGGCTCCCTCCCACCCCTGATGTCCTCACCTGGAATTTTGGGGCACCCCCTGAATGCTGGGGTGTCCCCCGACAGCTCCACAGCTGCCAAGGGTCACCTGTGTCCATGTCGAGTGGGAGGATGGTGGCCATCATCTTCTCGTGGCCTGTCAGGGTGAGTCAGGCCACTTGGGTGCCCCAAAAATCACATGGGTACCCCCAGAAATCACCTGGATATACCTGGGTACCTCTTGCACACCTGGATCACCAAAAACCCCTGGGCCCTCCAAAAACTAGTGTCTCAAACATCCTCATTGCTTTGACTGGGTAGACCTGGTGGCCCTAAACTTTATTACCTTTAAAGAGTAGACCTGCTGTCCCTAAATTCAATGGGTTAGCCCTAGAGTCCTCTTTATCTCCATTTATCTCTATAAATCCCTCCCAGTTGTCCCACTTTTTTCAGTGGTCTTAGTAACCCCAGTGTCCCCCCTTAGCCCTTCCCAGTGCTCCCAGTTTAAACAGTAACTCTTCCCAATCAAGCCTTAACATTGGGTAGACCTGGTGTCCCTAAATCCCTATTGACTTCACAGGGGTAGACCTGGTGTCCTTCAATCCCTGTTAACTTCAGTGGGGAGAGCTGATGTCCCAAAACTTTTGGCACTAAAAATCCCAATTTTGGGCTTGGAATTCCCAACTTTCCGGCTGAAAACGGACATTTTTGGGCTTACCTGGGGGCACAGCTCCACCATGGACAGCAGGTGAAGGATCAGGGATTTGGGCTTGGCCTCCAGGAATTCATCCAGGACATCCAGAGCATTGGCACTGTGATCCTGGAGTGGAAATTCCCAGAATTCAGCCCAAGATTTCCTCCAAATTTACTCAAATTTCCCTATATTAGGGCCAAATTTCCTCAAATTCCCATTGATTTTAATGGATAGATCAGGTATCCCTACATCCATATTGACTCTAATGGGATACACCTGGTGTCCATAAGGCCATATTGATTTCATTAGTCATGTCTGATGTCAAAAAAATGTGTATTGGGAGATTGATATTGCAAGAGATGAGGCAACTGAGAGACGTTGTAAAAGATGGTTTATGGCCTCATGGTGTCAGTCTCACAGAAAGGTAAGATATTAAAGGTGTTACATCCAACATCATAATATCAGAACCTGCCTCATTCTTAGTTACAATGTCCTACGTTAGTATTTTATCCAATCATATAATTCTGTGAAGTTTGCCAGCATCCTTTTACACCAATCATTAATTGCTTTCCTTCTCATGGCTTTGCTGCAATGCTTCATTTTTCAACCAATCCGAGAACACTTCACCAACCTACGTTGATATATCTTAAACTTCTAACTAACTTTATAACAAGTTCTATTGCTAATTATTACAATCTTTTACTATCTTACTTAACATACTGCTTTGCTTACATAATACGTATTTCTGTTTGCTTAAAACATATTTCTACTTAAACTAAAACCTTATATTCCTGTTTTATACCTATTTTACTTTTCATGCTCTGATTCCCCAAGCCTTCTCCAAGGTCTTAGGTCAAACCTTGGATCCATCTCAATCTCTGAGCCTGTTTGCACAAGGCCCTGAGAGCTCTCTGTGCCTGCATTTCCCACACCATCTGTCATCTCTGCCTCCAATTTCCTGCTCACACTGGAACCTGGGGACACTTTCTCAGTTGTGTCCCTCAATGAAACCCATCAATGGTATCGGACACTTTGGAGTTCGAATAAGACTGAATTCTTCAGAGGTTTCTTAGAAAACAACAGTTCTGCCTTGATTTCCTTCTGGTCTGGTCCAGTTCATTTGGAAGTTTTTCAACTCCAGTTATGGAGAAATATGACAAAGACCTTCTTAAAAACATCCATTCCAATTTGCAAGGGTGTATTTTATTACTGTTGTCTTTAGAGCAGAGGTGATTGCAGCATTCTGTGATTGATATTTGTGAGAAATGGATTTGTAAAGGATTCTCAAAGCCTGACTGAAAGCTCACACAGTCTTGTACATCTGGATGCAAACTCTGAGATAAGGTGTGCTGACTCAGAAAGGCCCTGGAATAGAGAAGACATTGCTGAGAGAGATATTGAACTAGAAAGAAGTTTCAAACAATGGCCTTGCAAAAAGATCAGATATTTTGGAGAATTAGAACTGTGAAAGATGAATTGTGGCAAGACTACGTGGAGTAAGATACAAGGTAATTGGTGTTAGAATTATTGGCACCATTGTGTGGCAAAAGGTAATAGGCTGAAAAACATTTATAAAATATTGTAACCAGGAAATAACTTGGCTTTGGATAAAATGTCATGGAGTTTTACATCTCTTATGTTTCACTTTTCAATGAGACTGATAATGGATTAAATCTTTTAAAACATGCACCTCTCTGTTGCCCCATTTCTGTAAAGCTGGGATTTTCCAACTGCGCTGAGTCCCTGGACATCAGTCCCTGAGAAGGAGCTGAAGGAAAACTTCTCAAGAACTCAAAATTAAATTGAAACTACAAAGTTTCTTGAAGTTGTAATGGGTCCCACTGAGGGATATGACTCAGAAAGTGTCCCCAAGTTCCAGTTAAAGCAGAACACTGGAGGCACTGATGACAGGGGGGGACAAACAAGGGAAAGGTGTCTCTGATGCTGAGAAAACCTGGATGTGTCTCAGGAATGCAAAGGGCCAAGGGCTGAGCCCCAGCCCCTGGCAAGGCAGATCCTGTCCCTCCCTCATTGCTCAGGGCTCTTCCCGGCCCACTGGGCTCTGGCCATGTGCAATGCCAAGGGCAGCACCATGGGGCGGCCCCTGCCAGGCTGCTGAGCAGGGACAAGGAGGCAATGAGGCCCCAGCATAGCAAGGCTCACTTGTCCCCTGCTGGCCTCAGGCCCAGGGCCAGCCTGCATGGCCCAAGTGCTGCAGGAGTTGGCTGTGTCAGGGCCTTTCAGCTGCTGCCCATCCCTGTGGCCTCTGCAGCCCAGGCTGTCCTACGGTGTCCATGCCCTGCGCCTCTGTCCCTGCAGGCTGTCGTCATCCCCCGGCTGCCCCACCTCGCTGGGCCCTTCCTTTGCTGACAGCTCTGCCTCCTGCCTGCCTCTGCCTGGACACACAAAGCCTTGGGCTCCTCCAGACTCCTTCTGGGGGATGTGTTGCACCACACCCCTGCCCTGGGAGGGAAATTCCTTTCTCCTTGTGTCCAATCTGGGCTCTCCTCTGCTGTACTCAGTCTCCACCCCACTCAGCACAGAGCTCCTTCATGTAGTGGTCATGTTCTTGCAGCCTCCAAACCCCACCTTGGGAGACACCTGGACCCTCTCCCAGGTGTGGGAAAATTAAAAGATTCTTCTCATAATCTAAGAAAATCATCAGAGGACAAGGCAGACAGACTTTTCTGTCCTGGATACTTTTGTCTGGGCGCAATCCTTGGATGGATGGAATTTTAGATGTAGAATCCCTGTTTTGGCCATTGACATTTAGGTGAGAAGGGCAGTTCTTTTCCACTGTAATGCAAGTACAGAGCCCCAGTGTTTGGTGGTAGATGAGAGACAGCCCTCAGGAGGCCAAGGCCAGCCAGTGCTGTCTGTCCTGGCAGTTTTTGTCTGGGAGGACCCTTGTATATAGGAAACTCTTTAGGGGGAGTAGCAATTTCAGCCTTGGGCACCTGGAAAGAGGGATGGATCTTTTCCATGGGAAGGAAAGCACAGAGCCCCAGTTCTCCGGGGGCTGATGAGCAGCAGCCCTCAACATGCCAGGAACAGCCAGACCTGAGAGGTGGCCCCCAGGAGGCCAAGCCAGCCAGATCTGTTCCATGTCCCCTTGGTTCCATGGGACCTTGTAGTCTCACGATGTTCTCCTTGCTTCTGCAGTGTCACAATGAGGCCCTGCAGGGTCACAATGGCCCTTTGGTTCTGAGGGGCCCCACAGTGTCACAACGGTCTCCATAGGAAGAAAACAGCTGAGCCCCAGTGCTGCAGGGGCAGATGTGGGGCAGTCACCAGAGGCCAAGGACAGACAGACTTGATGGTATTTGCAGATTTTTTCTGGGAGTAATCTGCAGATATACAGAATTTTAGAGGTGAAATACCAATTTCAGAAATGGACATCTGGAGGAAAAGGACAGTTCTTTTGCAGGGAAGCACAGAATACCAGTGTTTCAGGGGCAGATGAAAGATGACCATCAGAGGCCAAGGCCAGGCAGACCTTTCTGTTCTGACAGTTTTTGTCTGAAAGCAATCCTTTGATATAGGGAATTTCAGAGATGGAATCCAAATTTCGGCCATATCTGCACTGATAAAAGGGACACTTTTTTCCCCTAGGAAGGAAAGCACAGAGCCCCAGTGATTCAAAGGCAGGTGAGAGGCATCCCCCCAGAGGCCAAGGGCATCCCAACCTGTCTGTCCTGGCACCTTTCACTTTGGAGCAGTCCTTGGATGTATGGAGTTTTTGAGGCAGGATCCCACTTTCAGCCATGGACGCCTGGTCAAGAAGGATGGTTTTTCCTATAGGAAATAAAAATGTGAAGTCCAAATGTTCTGGAAGAAGATGAAAGGTGGCCACCCTTAGGCCAAGCCAGCCTGACCTGTCTCTCCTGAAACCTTTCTTCTGGTGTCCATCTTCAGACATAGGGATTTTTGAAGGTGGACTCTCAGTTTTGGTTGGAGGTGCTTGGAATGGAAGAAGAGTTCTTTTCTTTAGGAAATCACAGAGCCCCAGTGTTTCAAAGGCAGATGAGAGCCAGCCCTCAGGAAACCAAGGCCAGCCAGACTTGTCAGTCATGGCAGCTTTTGCCTGGGAGCTCTCCTTGGATATAGGGAATTCTGGAGGCAGATTCCCAATTTTGGCCACAGGCACCTGGAGAAGGACGGTTCTTTTCCACAGGAAGGAAAGCACAGAGCCCCAGTGTTTCAGGGGCAGATGAGCAGTGGTCCTCGACATGCCGAGGTCAGCCAGACCTGTCAGGTGGTCCCCGAGAGGCCCAGCCAGCCAGACCTGTTCCATGCTCCCTTGGTTCCATGGGGCCTCACAGTGTCACAATATTCTCCTTGTCACAATATTCTCCTTGCTTCTGTAGTGTCACAATCGCCCCTTGATCCATAAGGTCCTGCAGTGTCACCACGGCCCCTGGGCTCCATGCAGCCCCACTGTGTCACAATGGCTCCTTGGTTCTCTGGGCCCCACAGCTTCATCACTGACCCTTGGTTCCACAGGGGTCCTGAGTTTCACAGGGGATTTCACCCCCTGATTCCATGAGGCACTAGAATGTCCCAATGGTCTCTTTGGTTCCATGAGGTTCCATGGTGTCACCATGGTGTCCTTGGACCTGTATTGTCACAACAGCCCCTTGGTTCTGTACTGTCAGCAATGGTTCCTTTGTTCCACTGAGGCCTTGATGCGTCACAATGGCTCCTTGGTTCCATCTCATTCCATAGTATCACATACAGAAAATCACGCTATGAAAAGCCAGTGTCCCTTAAGGAGACAGGGGAGTCTGCAACTTTATTTCAGTCAAGGGAAAGAGTCCACCAGGGCACACGCTCATGCAGTTTTCACTCTTGAGGTTCTGGAGGCGGCAGCCTCCTTTATCCTAAACTCCCAGGTGCACGTTGCCCTCTTCCTTTCCCCATTGGCTGAGGTACTAGGAAGGTACAGCCTTCCCAAATTTCCTACCCCATATCCCCCCTTTAACTTGTCATATTACCCCAAAGTTCATAAACTAAAGCTCATGCAGACCCTTGTCTGTTTCAGGAGCCAAGCTGACTGGGCTCTGTAATAAACCTGCTGCTTGTAGTTAGTAGAGAAATTATGACCCATTTCAAAGATATTAACACCCATACTTTCAGTTCATTTAATTATCTTTAAAGACAACTTACTCATCAGTCACAATGGACTCCTCAGTTCCATGAGGCCCCACAGTGTCACAACTGACCCATGGTTCCATGAGGTTCCACAGTGTCACCATGGTCGCAGGCTGGATGAGATCGATGTCCCAGGCACCTCGGGATGCTTGGAATGCCCGTGTGGGGCCAGGGCTGGGTCAGGCCTTGGTTTGTGGTGGGACAGAGCCCCACCCCCAGCCATGGCCTGGCACAGCTCCCAATCACACAGCACGGGCAATGCTAACCCAGCTCTGATTGGCCGAGCTGTCAATCAATCATACATCAGAGGTGATGTTAAGCCAGCTCTGATTGGCCAATGTGTCAATAACACAGAAGGGGCAGTATTAACCCAGCTCTGATTGGCTGAGCTGTCAATCAGTCACACACTAGCAGCAGGCACAAGCCCTGACTCTGATTGGGCAAACAACTGGAAATCCCACCCAAAGGGCGGGCCCATACAGGCTCAGGGGATTAAAAGCTGGAGCTCGAGGTCAGCTGTGGTTGGAATTCTGCTGTCTGCTGGTGTTTTTCTGTGAGCTATGCTGGAACTTGAGCAGCTGGTACCTGTGTGCATTTCTGTCTATTGGTCTTCTGTGCTTCTTTTGTTCTCTATTTCTTTGTCTAATCCTACTTACCTGGAACGGTTTTGGGTAATTTAACATCTCCAGGGCTAAAGGTTTCTAGGTTAAATGGTCTTGTGTTAATTATGTTAATGCTATGAGAAGAGTTTTATTGTGAGTTGGAGCTTGTATAAATCCTTCTGCCCAAGTTCTTTGATTGTCTATATGTTGCCTGTAAAATTTTGTGTCATTTGGACCTCTTAGCTCAGTTGGTTGGAGCATGGTGCTGGTATCACTGAGGTTGTGGGTTCAATCCCTGTGTGGGCCATTCACTCAAGAGCTGGACTTGATGATCCTTGTGGGTCCATTCCTTCCAAGAATCTTCTTTGCACCTGGCCATGTTGAGAGTATGTGGGGTTTCTCTTGTGCATGAAACTCAAGTGAAGGAACCATTGGTCACCCCCAGCATTTCAGTGTTCTGGGGTGTTCCAGCCCTGCAGGCTCACCATGGCCTCTTGTTTCCATCAGGCCCTGCTGTGTCACACTGGCCCTTGGTTCCATGAGCATCTGGAGTGTCACACAGCTTGATGACATTTGTCCTTGCTGCCCCTGCCATCCCACTGCCCCAGCAACAGCCCTGAGCCACCCGTGAGGGACAGGCCCTGCTGGGCCAGGCCTGGGCTCAGGCCTTGGCCTTTCTGCTTCCTCCAGCCAGCCCAGGCCTTGCTCAGCATTGCAGTTCCCTGCTCACAGCCTCGGGCTCCTGCAATCCTGCCCTCAAGGATCTGCTCTCACCAGTCCCTGGGGAGCCTTTGGCACTCCCTGCCCTCAGTGGGGCCAGTGATGCTCCAAGGGACTTGGAGTTTTGCTTCTGACTCCTTGAGCAGCTTCTTCAACCTTCTCTCAGTGCCTGAGGGTCCTGGACACAGCCCCAAATCCACTGTGAGGCTGATTAAAATACAGAAAGCCTTTAGGAGCTATTTGTCTTACTTCAGGGCTTGTGCAGCTGATTGGGATCAGTTTAGAATTCTTTTAAGGAGGAATATTTCTAAGTACGCCTCATCACTTTTTTTCTTTAATCAAGTGAGTATTTTGTTTTAAATTACAGTTCAGAGAAGAGATGACTAAAGCATTTCCCAAGTGATCTTGATGCTGAATGTCTCCTTAGGAGGTCTGGGCATGCAGAAGAATGAGCCCCTTGCAGGCTGACCCTGTTTGGACAACCTGCTCCTCACCCCCAGCCTCACCATGTCTGACATCACCCACCTGGGACTGACATCCCTGTGCCCTGCAGCAGAACCTTGTCCCCTGAGCTCTGCAGCTGGCTGTCCCAGCCCATTGCACCATGTCTCACCTTCTCTCCTCAGGGCTCTGCCTGCACACAGGCCCAGGAGAAATTTTCCTGTTTGTGAGGAAAGAATGGAAAAGCCTGAGCAGGTTTCCTGAACAACAAATCCCACTGAGGAGCCACATGCTCAGTCCAGGCTGTTTGGAATGATGTCACCTTCCTCCGAGGGACAGTGTGACCAGCAATGATCTCTGTAAGCAGAATTCTGAGTCTTTTAGCTGAATTCTCTGTCCCTGTCCTTTCCCTGGGTCTTTGTTGTAGATGGAAGCTTCTGGTGCCACCTTCACCTTTAATCTCATTTTTGAATGCAGACAGATGTTCCCAGGTGTGTTAAGCAGGATTTGCTCAATATTTATGCACAACTTTTGTGTTCTGTTGGAGCGAAGGGGCCATTTTGACACTGAGGAGGTGACATGGAAGCAAGGAGTCAGTTGTGACATTGGGGTCCCATGGAACCAGGGGCCATTTTTGCTCTGCAGAACCAACACAGCTGCTGGACCTTTCCTGATTTCAGGAGTCAGGACTTGACATCGAAATTGTAGACAGTGTTTCATTGGCAGCTGGGACACCTGGGGGGATAATTCTTCCAAACCACGTGTACCTGGTCAAGACAGGTTCCAGGTATAAATACATTGATCCCACAAGCCCACACCTCCCTGCCCGCCCATCTCCATCTTCCCTCCCTTTGTATTATAATTAACTGCCAACCCTCCTATTGGTTGTGTTTGGTGGTCTTTGGGATGAGGGCTGTATGTCTTCCTCAGCAATCGCTGTTTGACCTGTGCTTTTGGGCAGCCACAGTGGAGGTTTGGCTCTCCCCCAGGTCAGCTTGTCCTACTCAAAACCACCCGTCTGGTCCTGGCTGGTTTCTGGAGCCACAGGTTTCTGTTTTGTTGGGTTTGTACAATAGCCAGGTCTTGCTTTGCTGAGTTTTTGCAATATATGTTATCTTAAAGCTTTTTCCTGGCAAATAAGTTCCTATATGGTTTGTTACACACCGTTTCTGCCATGTGTTCAATTTCCCCTCTACCTGCTTAAGCACATCATAGACTTCTAAAGTTCTGAATTTTCAAAACCATTTATGTTCCCCATATCACTAGATCACACTGGGAGCCTCTAGACCACACTGGGAGCAGGTTTGGGTGCATCAGCCCTTACTGGTTTATACTGGGAGCTGCTGCCACAGGTCTCAGGGGCTCAGGAGTGGCTCCCAGTGCTTACTGGCTTATACTGGTGCCCTCCCAGTATAAACCTGGGAGCCCTTAGACTACACTGAGGATGAGTTTGGGTGCATGAGTCCTTACTGGTTTATACTGGGAGCTGCTGTCATGGGCCTCAGAAGCTCGGGAGTGGCTCCCAGTGCTTACTGGTTTATACTGGTGCCCTCTCAGTCTATGCCTAGGAACACCAGTGGGTGCTGGCGGGCAGGCAGGACCCTGAGGCCAAGCTATCCTTTGCTGGGGCACTGCTGAGCCACGACTTCTCCAACTTCTCAGCCTGGCACCACTGCCTGCACCTGCCAGGGACTCCAGAAAGGGTGAGGCTGGGGCACTGTCCCACAAAAGGCTGAAGAAATGGGAGCAATTCCCCAGTAAAATTCCCAAAATTTCACAGGATCCCCAAAACTTTCCAGCCCCTTCCCTCACCTAAAGTGGGAGGTGATGCATCCTGCTGGGTTGAATGAGTAGAACTGGTGTCTCTAAATCCCCTTTGACTTTAATGGGTACACCTGAACTCTAGTACACTTGAGTATTCAAATATGTCCCCTAGAGATTTTGGGGTGCCCCCTTTGCCCCCCCTCTCCCCCACAGAGCCAGAGCTGGTGCAGAACACTGTCTTCAGCAACCCCATGGACCAAAGCACCTGGCTGTACCTGCTCTGCATCCTCTCCTGAGGTAACTCAGGGCTCCCTCCCACCCTTGAGGCCCTCACCTGGAGTTCTGGGGTACCCCCTGAATGTTGAGGTGCCCCTCTACAGCCCCTCGGCTGCCAAGGGTCTTCTGTGTCCATGTTGACTGGGAGGACAGTGGCCATCCTCTTCTCCTGACCCATCAACTTGAGTCAGGGTACTTGGGTGCCCCAAAATAATCTGGAGATCCCCCAAAATTATCTGGGTACACCTGTGTACTCCCCTAAATCACCTGGATCTCCCCAAAAATCACCTGGGGACACCTGAGTATCCCCAAAAATCCCCTCAGTGCACATCAGTACGTCTGAAAATCACCTGGATTACCCCAAAAATCACCTGGATACTCCTGGGTACCCCTGGAATACCTAAATCACCCAAAACCCCAGCGGGTTCCCAAAACTGGTGTCCCAAAAATCTTCATTGCTTTGATTGTGTGGACCTGGTGTCCTTGAATCCCCATTGACTTTAAAGAGTACATGCAAGCCCATTTGACTTCAATGGGTAAACCCAATGTCTGAAAATTTTTGGTGCTAAAAATCCCAACTTTGGGCTGGGAAATAAAGATTTTGGGCTAAAGTGGAGGCACAGCTCCAGAACAGGCTGAAGGTGTGGAATCAAGAATTTGTGATTAGCTCCCAGGAATTATGCCAGGACTTCCAGAGTGTCAGCACCATGACCTTGAAATGGAAATATGCTGAATTCAGCCCAGTATTTCCCCCAGATTTACCCAATTTTCCCTATTTTAGCACCAAATTTCTGCAAAATCCCCATTGACTTTAATGCCTAAACCTGGTTTCCCTAAATCCCTATTGATTTCAAAAGGTAGACCTGATGTTCCTAAATCCCCTTTGATTTTTTAAAATAGGTCGACCTGCTAGTGCTACATTGCCATTGATTTCAAAAGGTAGACCTGATGTCCATAAGATCTCTATTGGGAGATTACTATTACAAGAGATGGAACAACTGAGAGACATTGTCAAAGATGGTTTATTGCTTTATTTCATCAGTCTCATAGAAGGGTGAGACATTAAAGGTGTTACATCCAGTGCCATAATATCAGAAGCTTCCTCATTCTTAGTTACAAATGCCTTATGTTAGTTTTTAGGCAATCAAAAACTTCTATGAACTTTGCTAATGTCTTTTTACACCAATCATTAATTGCTTTGCTTCCCATGGCTTTGGTGCAATGCATCATTTTCCAGTATATCATATAACACTGCACAAACCTACATTGATACATCTTAAACATCGAATAAACTTTATAACGAGTTATTTTTGCTGAAATTCAAAATCTTTTACTATCTTACTTATGATACTGCTTTGCTTACATAATCCATATTTCTGTTTTCTTGAAACATATTTCTACTTAAACTACAAATTTATATTCTTGTTTTATGTCTGTTTCACTTCAATGCTCTGATTCTCTAAGCCTTCTCCAAGGTCTCAGGTCAAACCTTGTACCCATCTCTATCTCTGAGCCTGTATGCCCAAGGCCCTGAGAGCTCTCCGTGCCTGCATTTCCCACACTGCAGTATCCCAATGGACCCTTGGTTCCCTGGGGACTCACAATGGCAGAAGGGTCTCCTTGGTTCCACAAGGTCCTGCAGAGCCCCTTGATTCAACGAGGCCTCAAAGTGTCATCATGGCCTCACAGTGTCACAATGGCCCTTGGGTTTCCATGGGGTCCAGCACTGTTCCATGAATCCTCAGTTCCATGGGGCCCTGTAGTGTCACAATGGACTCCTTGGTTCAATGGTGCCACACATTGTGACAATTGCCCCTTGGCCTGCCAGGACTCCATAGTGTCACAATGGTTCTTGCTTCCATGAGGTCTTGTAGTGTCACAATGGACTCCATGACTCCATGAGGCCCCACAGTGTCACAATGGCCCTTTGATTTCATAAGGCCCTGAAATGCCACAATGGCCCTTTTGTTTCACAAAACCTCAAATTGCAAAAATGGCCTCCATGGTTTCATGACGCCCTGCTGTGTCACAAAGGACTCTCGGCTCCACGATGCCCCATAGTGTCACAATGGTCTCCTTGGTTCTGCAGTGTCAGAATGCCCCCTCGGTCCCTTGGAGCTCACAGGGTCACTCTTGTGCCCTTGTTTCCATGAGGCCCTGCAGTGCCACAATGGTCCTTTGGTTCCATGTGACCTCAAAGTGTCCTCATGGCCTCCTTGGTTCCATGATGCCATGTAATGTAACAATGATCTCCTTGGTTCCACAGTGTCAGAATGGCCCGTTTGTCCCATGGAGCCCCGCTCTGTCACTGTGGTCCCCTTGATTCCATGAGGCCCTGCCGTGCTGCAATGGCCCCAATGGCTACAATGGTCTCCAGTGAGACTCTCTACAACCACCTGAACACAGGCTGTAGTCAGGTGGGGGTCGGTCTCTTCTCCCAGGCAGCACCTGCCAGAATGAGAGAGCACAGTCTGAAGATAAGCCAGGGGTAGGATATGTTTGACATCAGGAAAAAATTCTTCACTGAAAGAGTGACTGGGCACTGGAATCTTCTGCCCAGGGAGGTGGTGGAGTCACCACCCCTGGTGGCATTTAAAAAAAGACTGGACGTGGCACTCAGAGCCATGGTTTAGTTGATGAGGTGATGTTAGGTGATAGGTTCGACTTCATGCTCTCAAAGGTCTTTTCCAACCTCATTACCTCTGTGATTCTTTTTCATAATAGTCTCCATTGTTCCATGAGGCCCTGCAATGTCACAATTTGGTTTCATGAGTCCCCACACTGTAACACTGGACCCTTGGTTCCATGAGGTTCTTCAGTGTCACAATGGTCTCCTTGGATCTGCAGTGTCCCAATGGCCCCTTGGTCACAATGGACTTCAGGTTCCATGAGCTTTCATACTCTCAGCAACAGTTGTGCAGTGTCACCATGGACCCTTTGTTCCACGAGGTTCTGTGCTATAACATGGTCACCTTGGTTCTGTGAGGTCCTGCAGTGTCACAATGCACCCATGGTTGCAGGAGGTTCCACAGTGCACCTTCAGGTTCCACAGTGTCACAGCTGACTCCTTGGTTCTGTGAGGCCCTGCTGTCACCAAATCTCCAAAATATCAGAATAAGACTCCTTAACATTAATTCTGTGTTAAAGAGGACATCCTTTATTTCAGGCTTCAGGTCCAATGTGGGATAACTCCTAAACTTATGTGGACACGTGATTCTACAAGTGTGTTGCTTGTATTTAGTCACTACATGTGTATTCCAATTTACCATTTCTATAAAACCCACCACAAGTTACCAGGTTGTGTCCTTGTTTTTTCTGTCACTGCACCCTTGAGCCAAATGTGTTTCTCTTCTCTTCTGACAGTCTCTGCTGGGAGAGCAGCTCCTGCATGCCATGTTTCTCTGCTAAAAGTTCACAGGCACAGTAAAAATTGAATTAACTATTTTGGTGTCAAGGCCAGGGCTCTGTGTGTGCAGGCAGAGGCAGGCAGGAGGAAGAGCTGTCAGCAAAGGAAGGGGCCAGCGAGGTGGGGCAGCCGGAGGATGACGACAGCCTGCAGGGACAGAGGCGCAGGGCATGGACACCGTAGGACAGCCTGGGCTGCAGAGGCCACAGGGATGGGCAGCAGCTGAAAGGCCCTGACAGAGCCAACTCCTGCAGCACTTGGGCCATGCAGGCTGGCCCTGAGCCTGAGGCCAGCAGGGGACAAGTGAGCCTTGCTGTGCTGGGGCCTCATTGCCTCCTTGTCCCTGCTCAGCAGCCTGGCAGGGGCCGCCCCATGGTGCTGCCCTTGGCATTGCACATGGCCAGAGCCCAGTGGCCCGGGAAGAGCCCTGAGCAATGAGGGAGGGACAGGATCTGCCTTGCCAGGGGCTGGGGCTCAGCCCTTGGCCCTTTGCATTCCTGAAACACATCCAGGTATGCTCAGCATCAGAGACACCTTTCCCTTGTTTGTCCCCACCTGTCATCAGTGCCTCCAGTGTTCTACTCTAACTGGAACCTGGGGACACTTTTTCAGTCATATCCCTCAGTGGAACCCATTAAAGTTAAATAAATTTTAGAGCTTGAACATGACTTTGAGCTCTTGAGAAGTTTTCCTTCAGCTTTCTGTCAGGGACTGAGGTCCAGGGACTCAGAACTCTTGGAAAATCCCAGCTCTACAGAGACAGGGTAACAGAGAAGGGTTTTAAAAAGATTTTATTCCATTATTAGACTCCTTGAAGGGTGAAAAATGAGAGATATAAAACTCCATGCCATTCTATCCAAAGCCAACTTATTTCCTGCTTACAATATTTTATAAATGGTTTTCAGCCTATTAGCTTTTGCCACACAATGGTGCCAATAATTCTAACACCAATCACCTAGTATTTTACTCCATGTAGTCTTGCCACAATGCATCTTTCGCAGTTCTAATTCTCAAAAATATCGGATCTTTTTGCAAGACCATTGTTTGAAACTTCTTTCTAGTTCAATCTCTCTCTCAGCAATGTCTTCTCTATTCCAGGGCCATTCTGAGTCAGCACACCTTATCTCAGAGTTTGCATCCAGATGTACAAGACTGTGTGAGCTTTCAGTCAGGCTTTGAGAATCCTTTACAAATCCATTTCTCACAAATATCAATCACAGAATGCTGCAATCACCTCTGCTCTAAAGACAACAGTAATAAAATACAGCCTTGAAAATTGGAATGGATATTTCTAAGAAGGTCTTTGTCCTATTTCTCCATAACTGGAGTTGAAAAACTTCCAAATGAATGGCACCAGACCAGAGGGAAATCAAGGCAGAACCGTTGTTTTCTAGGAAACTGCTGAAGAATTTGGACAGAATCAAACTCCAAAGTGTCTGATGCCATTCATGGGTCTCACTGAGGGACACGACTGACAAAGTGTCCCCAGGTTCCAGTGTGAGCAGGAAATTGGAGGCAGAGATGACAGGTGGTGTGGGAAATGCAGGCACAGAGAGCTCTTAGGGCCTTGTGCAAACAGGCTCAGAGATAGAGATGGATACAAGGTTTGACCTAAGACCTTGGAGAAGGCTTGGGGAATCAGAGCATTAAAAGGAAAAGTGATATAAAACAAGAATAGAAGTTTTTAGTTTAAGTAGAAATACATTTTAAGTAAATAGAAATATGTATTCTGTAAGCAAAGCAGTATGTTAAGTAAGATAGTAAAAGATTGTAAAGCTTAGCAATAGAACCTGTTATAAAGGTAATTAGAAGTTTATGGTTTATCAGTGTGGGTTTGTGAAATGTTTTAGGATTGGTTGAAAAATGATGCATTGTGGCAAAGTCATGAGAAGGAAAGCAATTAATGATTGGTGTAAAAGGATGCTGGCAAACTTCACAGAAGTATTTGATTGGCTAAAAAACGAACATAAAGCATTGTAACTAAGAATGAGGCAGGTTCTGATATTATGGCATTGGATGTAACACCTTTAATGTCTCACCCTTCTATGAGACTGACACCATGAGGCCATAAACCATCTTTTACAACGTCTCTCAGTTGCCCCATCTCTTGTAATATCAATCTCCCAATGCACATTTTTTTTTATATCAGACATGACTAATGGGATAGACCTGGTGTCCATAAGTCCCTATTGATTTCATTAAAGTCAATAGGGATTTAGGCACACCTGGTTTATCCATTGAAGTCAATGGGGATTTTAGTGAAATTTGGTCCTAAAATGGGGAAATTGGAGTAAATTTGGAGGAAATCTTGGGCTGAATTCTGGAAATTTACACTCCAGGATCGCAGTGCTGATGCTCTGAAGTCCTGGATGAATTCCTGGAGGCCAATCCCGTATCCCTGATCTCTCTCCTGTGGTCCATGCTGGAGCTGTGCCTCCAGGTAAGCTGAAAAATTTCCATTTTCAGCTGAAATCTGGGAATTTTGAGCCCACAATTGGTGTTTTTAGCACCAAAAATATTGGGACATCAACTCTGCCCACTGAAGTCAAAGGGGATTGAAGGAAACCAGGTCTACCCCTGTGAAGTCAATAGGGATTTAGGGACACCCTGTCTACCCATTGATAGGGCTTGATTGGGAAGAGTTACTCTTTAAACTGGGAGCACTGGGAAGGGCTAAGGGGGGACACTGGGGTGACTGGGAGCACTGAAGCAAAAGTGGGACCACTGGGAGGGATTTGTAGAGATAAATGGAGATAAAGAGGACTCCAGGTCTAACCCACTGAAATCAATAGGAATTTGGGGACAGCAGATTTATCCTTTAAAAGCAATGGAGCTTAGGGGCACCAGGTCTACACTGTCAAAGCAATGAGGATGTTTGGGACACTAGTTTTGGGGGCCCCAGGGGTTTTTGGTGATCCAGGTGTCCAAGGGGTACCCAGGTGTATCCAGGTGATTGTTGAGGGGGATCCAGGTGATTTTGGGCAGTATCCAGGTGTACCCAGATAATTTTCAGGGATATCCAGGTTAATTTTGGGGCACCCAAGTGCCCTGACTCACCCTGACAGGCCAGCAGAAAATGATGGCCACCATCCTCCCAGTCGATGTGGACACAGGTGACCCTTGGCAGCTGTGGGGCTGTCCGGGGGCACCCCAACATTCAGGGGGTGCCCCAAAACTCCAGGTGAGGACATCAGGGGTGGGAGGGAGCCCTGAGTTACGTCAGGAGAGGATGCAGTGCAGGTACAGCCAGGTGCTTTGGTGCATGGGGTTGGTGAAGATGGTATTCTGCAGCAGCTCCAGCTCTGTGTGGGCAATGGAGGCACCCCAAAATCTCAGGGGGGCAGTGGGGAAAACCCCAATATCTCAGTGGGGACACCCAGGTATACAGGAATTCAGGTGTACGCATTAAAGTCAAAGGGGATTTAGGAACACCAGGTCTACCCATTCAACCCAATAGAACCCACCAGCTCACATTTTAGGTGAGGGAGGAGCTGGAAAATTTTGGGGATCTCGCAAAATTGGGGGGAGATTTTTTTTTGGGAATCCCTCACCTTCCTTCAGCCTTCCAGGGGACAGTGCCCTTGCCGTAGTTCCTGGTGGGCATCAGCAGCCACAGGCAGTGTTGCCAGGCTGAGAAGCTGGAGAAGTTGTGGCTCAGCAAGGCCCTGGTGAAGGCCAGCTCGGCCCTGAGGTTCTGCCTGACTGCAAGTGCCTACCAGTGTTCCCAGGTGTGGACTGGGAAGGCACCAGTATAAACCAGTAAGCACTGTGAGCTACTCCCGAGCTCCTGAGACCTGTGGCAGCAGCTCCCAGTATAAACCAGTAAGGCCTCATGTACCCAAACCCATTCCCATTGTAGTCTAGGGGCTCCTAGTGTGGTCCTGGGGCTCCCAGGTTTATACTGGGATGGTACCAGTACAAACCAGTAAGCACTGGGAGTCACCCCTGAGGCCCTGAGCCTGTGGTGACAGCTCCCAGTAGAAACCAGTAAGGCCAGCACAACCTGAAGTCACTCCCAGTAGGTCCCAAGCCCCATCCCAGTATAAATCAGCAAGACCAGCATCCCCAGAATTTGCTCCCAGTGGAGTGCCAAGCATCCCCAGGCTCCCTCCCAGTATAACCCAGGACACCCCAGTTTAACCCAGTAAAATCCAGAACATCCCAGTATAACCCAAGATAAACCACTACAACCCAGTCACCCCCAGAACCATATTCCAGTATAAACCAGTATAACCCATTGACCCCCAGCACCCCATCTCAATATAAACCAGTATAACCCAGTATAATTCACAGTTGCCACCAGGTCCTCCCAGTCAGAAGGGAGCACTCAGACACCCCTGCTCTCTTTCCCAGTAGAGCCCAGTACAAATCAGCAACACCCCAGCACCCCATCCCAGTACAAACCAGTATAACCCAGTACAACCAGCACACATAGTGTTAGGTCCTCCTGGACACTCACACACCCTCTCTCAGTATAACCCAGTACTACCCAGTGACCCCAGCCTCGTCCCAGCACAAACCAGTACAAACCAGTACAAACCAGTATAAACCAGTACAAGCCACTCACAGTTGCAGGGGTCGGCCACCAGGAGGTGCTCGCACAGTGCCAGGTCCTCCCGGCCAGCAGGGGGCGCTGCAGTGTCCATTGTGACCCTACAGAACCAAGGAAACCCCCGTGACACTGCAGGGCCCCACGGAACCAAGAGTCCATTGTGAGACACCTGGGCCACGTGGAGCCAAGGAACCATTGTGACACTGGGGAAACTCATGGGACCAAGGGTCCACTGTGACATTGTGGGGCCTCATGGGACCTGTGAGCCATTGTGACACTGCACGGCCTTGTGGAACCAAGGAGACCACGGTGACACTGTGGGGCCACCTGGAACCAAGAGTCCATTGTGACACTCTGGAACTACAGAGACCATTGTTGAGAGTATGGAACCTCGAGGACCTAAAAGTCCCCTGTGACAGAGCAAGACCTCATGGAACCAAAAAGAGCATTGTGACACCGTGGGGCCCCATGGACCCAAATCTCCATTGTGACAGAACAGAACTTCATGGAACCAAGGGGCCTTTGTGACACTGCAGGGCCTCAGGGAACCAAAGAGTCCAGAGGTCTGAAACATTCATTGCAGATTTCTGAGTTTGGAAAGGGGAATCTGATGGTGGTACCTTGGGCTGGCACACACTAATCTAAAGTGTCTGTTTTCAATGAGGAAATTAAGGAGTTTTAGATTAAAAAAAAAAACCAACCATCTCTTTTCCTGAATGTTGCCAATTCTCCAAGCTAAGCAGGTCCCAGGGGAGTAAGGACAAATAGGATGGGGCTGGGGAATGTGGAGCAAGGTTGTCCACAGTGGCTCAGACCTCATGGCACAGCTTCTCTGAGCAGGCCAGACCTCCTGAGGGGAGACCCTGGATGAATATCAATCACAGCATGCTGCAATCACCCCTGCTCTAAAAAGAATAGTAATGAAATACACCCTTTAAAATAAGAATGTGTATTTCTCAGAATCTCTTGGAAATATGTCTCCATAACTGGATTTGAAAATCTTCCTAATGAATGGCACCAGACGAGAGGGAAATAAAGGCAGAGCCATGGTTTGTCAGGACTTGCTTGATCCCAATCAGCCCCGTGGTGCATTTGGTGCTGAGCCCTTGAACCTCAGGGCCTGAGAGGAGATTGCACAAACCTTTCCAGGAGTCCAAGGCAGAAGAAAAACCCAAAGTGTCTCAAAGCATTGATGGGTCCCACTGAAGTCCATCCCCAACACAGGCTCCTTATGGACTGCTTGGGGGAGAGAATTGGACACCAAGATTGCCCAAAAACCACTCAGAGAGTCAGAGAGGAAAGGAAAATCAAAAGTACCTTTAAAACCTTGGGTATCACAAAGTATTAATGAGACCCACTGAGTGTCAATATAAAGCTCTCAAGGGACTAATTAAAGTAGATAATAGAGGCCATGATTGCATAAACTACTAGAAGAGTTGATGTCAAAATGAAACTCCAAGTATTTAAAAAAACTGAGTACCTTGAAGCATTAATGAGCCCCACTGAGTGTTTTTAGACACAAAGGCCCTCAAGAGACTAATTACAGCAAATAGTTGGAGACTATGATTGCACAAAGCTCTCAGAGATTCCAAGGCAAAAGCAAAACCCAAAGTGCTCTGAAAAACCTGCAGTCCCTGGGAGCATGAAGGAGCCCCCCAGGGCCATTCCTGACCAAGGCTCCCCAGGGACTCGTCCCAGCACATCCCTGAGGCCACTGGGATGTGGGGGGATGCTGAGGGCAGGACAAGGGGTGACAGTGGCCAGCCTTGCTGGGGCTGTGCCAGGAGGCCCCAGTGGCTCAGGACAAGGTGTCTCCTCCCAGCCCTTGGTGGCACAGACCCTGCTGTGCCCCAGGGCACCGAGACTTGGCTTCTCTTTGTGCCCACCTGTCATCACTGCCTCCAATTTCCTGCTCTGACTGGAACCTGGGGACACTTTCTCAGTTGTGTCCCTCAGAGGGAACCATTAAAACTTTAGGAAACTTTGGAGTTTGATTGTGACTTGGAGTTCTTGAGAGGTTTCTTCAGCTCCCTCTCAGGGACTGATGCTCAGAGACTCAGCCCCAATCCCCAAGAGGGTCATTAAAGTCCTTGTGCTGTGTCTGTGCTGATGAGCCGGGCTGGGCTCTTGGCTCAGAATGTGATCCTGGCAACCAAGAAGAGCTTCAAAAACACATTTCTCTTGATGAGCAGCTCCTGTGCACAGCTCAGCAGGGCTGGGGCACTGCCTGCAGCCACCCCGGGCACAGCACAGAGGCACAGAGAGCTTCAATCAGTCAGGGCTGGGAAGATGCTCAGAAGTGACTGGGGCAGAATCACTCCCAGCCCTTGGCACAGGAAGCCTCTGGCTGCAGGACAATGCAGCTGCAGCTCCTGCAGTGATCTCCTAAAGCTGGAACATCCCAATGCCTGCAGACTGTGTGAGTACATTCTCTGATGATCTCTTGTGCAGAGCAGCCAGGGGTGCCCAGGGCTGTGGTGCAGAGCAGGGTCCTGCAGCCCAGGGCGCTGTGCTGGGGCAGGGACTCTGCTGCCTGCCAGGGACAGCTCTCAGCCAGCCCTGGGAGCTGCTCCCAGCACTGGGGACAAGGTCTGGGTGGAAGGAGACAGCTGGTGAGGCTTGGAAGTGTTCTCCTTGTGTGGTGAGGATGCTGCATTGTTCAGGACTGCTGCTCCCAGCATGACATTTAACTCTCGAACATTTCCAAGCAGATTGTACAGGGATCACAGCAACTCAGGGACTACAGAAAAGTGAAAAGTCTGCTTTATTAACGTGCTGCTCCGGGTTGCCTTGATGGGAAATTGCATATAGATATTTATCTCTCTCTTCAAGTCGGGAGAAATATGGAATTTATTTCTCAGACCTTAATAAAGTGGTCAGTGACAGAAATCAGCACAGGGTCCCTCACAGGCAGCATCAGTGTCACTTTTTCAGCCTCCTCAGGGTTACTGTGATGTTGCCATCAGAGCCTGCAGAGGCAGAGTTGACCCTGGGCAGTGCCCTGTGCTGGGAGGGGTCTGCAGGGCAGAGCTGAGCCCCCAGGGCTGGGCTGGGCTCTGGCAGCACTGGCAGAGCCCAGCCCTGGGCACAGGGAAGCAGCTGCTGGCAGGGACAGCTCCAGGCAGCAGAGCCCTGGGCAGGCAGTGGGGGGAAAGTGCCACCAAGCTGGGCTGGGATATTTAAAATCCTCTCCAAACTGAAATATTCCATGATTACCTTTCTTACAGATCCCCACACCGAGACACAGGAAATGTCCAACAGCAGCTCCATCAGCCACTTCCTCCTGCTGCCATTGGCAGACACGCGGCAGCTGCAGCTCCTGCACTTCTGCCTCTTCCTGGCCATCTCCCTGGCTGCCCTCCTGGCCAACGGCCTCATCATCAGCACCGTAGCCTGCGGCCACCACCTGCACACCCCCATGTTCTTCTTCCTGCTCAACCTGGCCCTCACGGACCTGGGCTGCATCTGCACCACTGTCCCCAAAGCCATGCACAATTCCCTCTGGGACACCAACAACATCTCCTATGAAGGATGTGCTGCTCAGCTCTTTTTCTTTATGTTCTTCATCTCAGCAGAATTTTCCCTGCTGACCATCATGTGCTACGACCGCTACGTGTCCATCTGCAAACCCCTGCACTACGGGACCCTCCTGGGCAGCAGAGCTTGTGCCCACATGGCAGCAGCTGCCTGGGCCAGTGCCTTTCTCTATTCACTGGTGCACACAGCCAATACATTTTCCCTGCCCCTGTGTCATGGCATTGCCCTGGGCCAGTTCTTCTGTGAAATCCCACACATCCTCAAGCTCTCCTGCTCCAAATCTTATCTCAGGGAAATTGGGCTCATTACTGTTAGTGTCTGTTTGGTATTTGGCTGTTTTATGTTCATGATTTTCTCCTATGTGCAGATCTTCAGGGCTGTGCTGAGGATCCCCTCAGAGCAGGGACGGCACAAAGCCTTTTCCACCTGCCTCCCTCACCTGGCTGTGGTCTCCCTGTTCCTAAGCACTGCAGTGTTTGCCAACCTAAAGCCCCCCTCCATCTCATCCCCATCTCTGGATCTGGCCCTGTCTGTTCTGTACTCAGTGGTGCCTCCAACCCTGAACCCTCTCATTTACAGCCTGAGGAATCAGGAGCTCAAGGCTGCAGTGTGGAGACTGAATACTAGATGGTTTCAGAAACAGTAAACTGCTGGCCAATTTCTGAAAATCACTTGTAATAAAAGTCTCCTTTGATTCTTCTTGTTGGTTTGCTTGTTGGTTTGTTCTTTACTTTCCTTTGTTTTATCTTTTCAATATTGTACACAAAGAAATGTCATTATTTGTGCTGTATTTCCTTTTGATTTTCTCCATGTTTTCTGTTACCCAGAGACTGTGTCAATGTGGGGCTGCGCTCTTGGTAACTTTACATAAAATAAAATAAAGATTCTCCCAGCAAAGATTTCTCCAGAGATGCCCCTTTTGTTCCCTTCTCTGGAGCTGCAGCAGCAATGTCTGTGTGCAGAGATGGGGCAGATCAGTGCTGGCACAGCAGCTGTGCCCAGCAGCAGCAGCAGCACTTGGTGTTGCCAGTGCTGCTCCCGTGCCACTGCCCCGCTGCCCTCCTGGCCCTCGTGTTGCTGCAGGGCCTGAGTGCTCTCGGGGCTGGGCACAGCCCTGGGGGTGGCAGTGCCGGGGCTGCAGCAGGGACAGGCCATGGGCACGGCTGGGGCAGCGCTGATGCCTCAGGCCAGGGCCTGGGGGCTCCAGGCTCCTTGGCCAGGCTCTCTCCACAACACTTGGCCAGCCCAATGCTGAGCACAGAAAAGCACCGGGAGCAGCCCTAGGCTGGCCGTGGGCAGGCTGGGGGCAAACAGCATGGCTGGTGCTCTGCAAGGTCCCTGCAAGGGGGACACCCTGGCAAGGAGCAGCAGAGCAGGGGCTGATCCATCCCCACTGTGCTGGACGCCCCAGGGCAGCGTCCCAGAGCGTCCTCATGCACCTGCCAACAACATCCCCCCTCTGCAGCCCTGGCCTCTCCCCCAGCTCACACAGGAGCCGCATCCTTGCAGGCACACACACGGCAGCACTGGCTCAGGAGCCCCTGTTTGCATTGCACACAGCAGGGTCAGCACCCCCATGGTGCTGCTGTGGGGACATGGAGCTGAGTGAGCACAAATGCCATCAGCCCCTGGGGCCAGCAAGGGCTGGGGGACGGCAGGGAAACCACTCAGCTTTGTTTTGGCCTCTGAAGTCAGCCAGAAAATTTGTTCCCATGAGCTGTGAGTTTCCTGTCCCACTGCAGACGTTGCTGGCCAGAGCCAGGGCTGCCTGGCAGCCACCCCTAAACTGCCCTGAGCATTTCCTTCGTTTCACCTTTCTTTACTCTTTCCTGATCCAGATATCTTCCTCTTGCCCATTTCTCTCCCCTCTCCTGCAAACAGCCCATCCCTGTTTGCCACTTCCTCTCTGGCCCCACTTCCCATTTCTGTTCCCAAATTGCAACCAATGGAACATCCCTTGGGGAGCAGGATCATCTTCCAAGTGCTTCAGGAATTGTCTGCAGGGTCCTGCAGTGCCTCGTGCAGCTCCCTTGCCAGGGGCACCACAGGCCAGGGGGGCACATCTGGGCTGCTGTGTCTGGGTGTGGGGCTCCCTGTTGTGGGCAATGAGGAGGGGCTGGAGAGGCTCTGCAGGACTGACAGGATGGGCTTTGGGGCTGTGTGGAGAAGCTGAGGGACCTGGGCTGCTGGACCTTGTGAAGAGGAGGCCCAGGGCTCATCCTGGAACTGCTCCAGAGGCAGTTTCAGAGAATCACAGGATCAGCAAGGTTGGAAAAGACGCTGGAGATCATAAAGTCCAACCTGTGCCCTGACACCACCTTGGCTCCCTGAGCCTCCTCCAGGATAAACAACCCCAGCTCCCTCAGCCATTCCTCACAGGACTTGTGTTCCAGACCCCTCACCAACCTGCCCTTCTCTGGACATGCTCTTGACCCTCCATGTCCTTCTTAAACTGGGGACCCAGAACTGGACACAGCACTCGAGGTGCTGCCCAACCAGTGCTGAGCACAGGGGAAGAATCACTGCCCTGCTCCTGCTGGCCACACCATTCCTGATCCAGGCCAGGGGCCATTGGCCTTCTTGGCCACCTGGGCACATTGCTGGCTCATTGTTGGAGGTTGAACTATTCCCTTTTCTTTCAGTGGAATTTTCTCCCATTCTTATGCTAAGTAATTGTGGCTACACCTTGAAACGACAGATAATGTTCTCTCGTAGGGGGGTGGCTGGAGGGGGGGAACCGGAAAAGGAAAGGTGGGACGGGGGGGTCTGGAGGGGGGGTCTCTCTCTCGCTTGGCTCGTGGAGTGGGAAGACAACCTGGGCTCTGATCTGGCATCTTCCCCTGTCATCCCAGCGCTGAGATCCACGCTCCCTGCCTTTGGACATCGCTCTGCTGCTCTCCTAGCTCACCCTACTTCCTCTGGACACTCTGCTGAGCACCACGTCCGACACCGTGAGGGGGGAGTCACTTTCCCCATCCCTCTCACCCCTGGGCCGCGGCCGCCATCACCCAGCCCTCTTCAACTGCGCGGGACCTGCCCTGCCCCCACAGCACCGGTAACAGCACAGGGAGACGGCCTGCGGCCAGAAGGGACTGGAGCAGAGCTAGACTGTTTCTGTTGCCAATTTTTATAGCTGTTGTTGTTCTCTGCCTTGTTAGATACCAGTAAAGAACTGTTATTCTTATCCCCATATCTCCTGCCTGAAGGTGTCTGAATTGGACCTAAAATAATTAAAAGGGAGGGGGGTTGCACTCTGCATCGCAGAAAAGGGGCTCTTGCCTTTCCTTAGACCATACCTGTCTTTCAAACCGAGACAAATCCTAAAATCCATCCCCCTGACCCTGAAAACCCAGCCTAGGACCCCAAAAATCCATCCTAGGACCCTAAAAACCTACTCTGGAACCCCAAAACCCAACCTGAGATGCCCAAATCCATCCTAGGGAGGGTGAAACTCACTGTGAAACTCCAAAATCCACCCTGGGAATCCTCAAACCCCAATGGCCTTCCACTAAGGGGTCAGTGAAATCTAGTGCTCGGACCCACAAAATCTATCTTGCACCTAATCTATGCACAAAATCTATCTTGGAACTGCCTAAATCAAGCCTGGGACACCCAAAATTCCACCCTGAGGCCCTCCAGAACCCACCCTGGGACCCCAAATCCCCCCTGAGACTCCACAAAGCCCACCCTGAGGATCCCAAATCACCATCCTGGGCTACTCCCACTCACCTCCCCCCTCTAAGGTAGACCCAAAATTCCACCCTGAGGTCTCCCCATCCCCCTTTAATCTTTGTACCCCCAAATAAAGCCCTACCTCACCTCCCCCACTTGTCCCCCCCCAGTTTTTTCAGGGGTCCAATCTCCAGGCGGGGGAAGGTTCCAGACCCAGTTTGAGGATTCCAGACCCCAGTTTGAGAGGCCCAGGTGCCAGGGTGGAGAGCTGAGACCTCAGTGTGAGGATCCCAGATCACGCTGGAGGGCTGCAGATTCCAGTTTGGGGGTACCAGATCTCAGTTTAAGAATCCCAGACGCAGTTTAAAGAACCCAGATTACAGTTTGAGGATCCCTGACCCCAGTTTAGGAGTCCAGGACCTGAACCCCCCATCTGAGGGACCAAACCCCAGTTTAGGTGTATCAGATCTCAGTGTGAGAGTCCCAGACCCACCAGCAGCACACCTGGCAGCACCGTAACACTGGGAATTAGGATTTGATGAGAAGTCCTGATGTAAATCACAAAATCAGGGTCTAATTCCTGGCCTGATCCCACCCACCCCATCACACCTGTGTGCCCACCTGCCCGCAGGTACCTTTGGGATGTCTTAAAAGAAATTTGAAAAGCAAATATTTAAAACTTTAAAAAACTAACTTTATTTACAAAACTATAGTTGGTTTTCCAGCCATAATCCTTAGGACAAAGTGATCTCCAGGCTCAACGACGCCTGTATGACCCTTCAGACTTAAAGTGCTGCCCCAGTCTGGGGCTGGGGTTGGATCCAGCCACACCCAGAGCCTTCTCTGAGAAGAACCCTAGGAAGTCAAGGAGTCCTTTCTGCACCTTGTGAATCAGTAGGAGGGTGTCCCTGATCAGTCGTGCCTGAATGTCCCACTCTGGGCACAACAGGCCCCCAGCTCAGCAGTGCCAGCACCACAGAGCTCGCAGGGACTGTCCCGGTGTCCGCTGCTCCTTCAGGCTCCTCAGGATCGAGCTGCTCTGAGCTGCCAGACAACGCATGAGTTCACACCCATCTTTCTGCAAGGCCTGAAGTTCTGTGACCAAAACAGAGCCGAGATGAGTTCCCGTGTCTGTAGAGACCCCCCACTCTCCCAACCCTCACTCCCCACTCCCCACTGAAATCCAGAGCAGGCAGCTCCTTGCTCTGGTCCGGGAGATGTCACACGATGGTCCCTGGGCACAGAGCTCTGTCAGCCCCTGCTGTTCCCCAGCACGATCCCAAACAACCAGGGACCACCAGTAGCCTGGATGTGGCACTGGGCAGGGGCTGGGGGGAACAGGGGCTGCCCAAAGAGGGACCCTGGGCTGGGGCTCATGAACCTGATGGTCCAGTCTTGCACAAATTCCTGAGGGTCCCTCAGCTACTGCAGGCTCTGATGAAGGTGCTGCTCAGCCCTCCTGCTGTCCTTTTCCATCTGGAGGGACCATAAAGATGTGGGTATTGTCACATATCTTCCAGGTGACTGGAGCAGCCCCTCCTGGCAGCAGCCCCATTACCAAGAGCCCTCCTCCCTCCCACTGGGTGCAGGAAGGGGAGATGGGACTGGAGGAGAGCCCCTGGGGCTCTGTTCTTGAGCCAGGAACAAGGATGTAGCTCCAGGCTGTGGGGTCTCTTCCCCAGGCCCAGCTGCAGAGCCCACGGCCCAGCACAGTCCCTGGGGCACATCCTCACCCAGCAGTCAGCCATCCTCCAGGTCTGCCCTGTCTTCACCACGTGCTTCAGCTCCTTCCACTTGAGGAGCTCTGCGATAGCAAGGACAGCATTCCTGGAGGCCTGTGGAACAGCAGAAACTGGGAGATGGCTCCAGGGCCTGGGAAAGTTGACCTGGGGTGACTCTGCCTTTAGGGAGCTGCCAAAACATCCGGGAATGGCCCCCAGGTACAGGGATTGAGGCCCAAATCCCTGCTCTCCAACACCTTTGGGGACACACCTGTCCACACCTCGGTGTCCTGACCTGGTGCTGAGCCCTGCTGGAGTGGGCAGGGCAGGTGCTGGCAATGCCAACTTGGCTCTGCAGGGACCCTTCCCTGGGCTGTGCTTGGGGAATGCTGCCCAATGCTTGGAGCCCCAGGGGGGGGTCAGCCACCCCTCTCCGTGTCAGTGCTCAGCCTTGGCAGCAGTGCCTGGCCCACCCTGGGGGTCTCGTCATTCATGGGGAGGATGAGCAGGGCCAGGACACTGCACGCAGTTCTTCATCCACTTCTTCCCCTTCCCCACCCCTGCCCTCAGCAGCCTCGGAAGGAGCGCATGCAGCGCTCCCACACCCAGCTTTCCTCCTGGAAGGAACGAGGAAAGGTGAGCTTCAGGAGGCAGCAGCTCCCTGCCCATAGTGATGTGAAAAACGAGGTTCACTTTCCTGGTAAATTTTACAAGGTTTAATTAAAAAAAAAAAGAAAAAAAAAAGATAAATAGGAGACTAAGACAGTAAAGCAAAGGATTAATGTGGCTGGGTGCTGGGCATTCAGCCAAGGGCACACACTCAGAAAACACTTCCTTAAATGCATCAACGTGTTGCATATTCATAGACCTTCATTATTCAAAATCATCAACCCCAACCTGCAAATCAACTTTTTTTGTAGTCATCCTGTCCTACTCCCCATCAATAAATTCCTTCCCTGGAGTTCTGGTTATCTTCATCCAGATAGGATAATCTAATGTCTTGGTTTAATTTGAATTTTTTAATTTCCAGGCCAACGCACCAAATAATGTTATAGTCTTGAGTTGCCAATTTAAATATACTCATTTTCTGCTGTGAGACAGAACCAGGAGCAAAAGAGCAAGTCAGGCCTAAAACGTAAAAGAGTATAAAAATCTTTATTAACTACACAAAGAAAGAGAAAAAAAAGCAAATTCAGAATAAGATCTTCAGACCACTCTTTCCCCTTGTTGGGGGTTGAATTGTTCCCTTTTCTTTCTGTGGAATTTTTCCCATTGTTATGTTAAGTATTTGTGGCTACACCTTAGGAGCAATAGTTTTCTCTTGCAGGGGGGTGGGGGGATTCGGGGACACCGGAAAAGGAAAAGGGGTCTGGGGGGGGACTCTTGCTCTCTCACTTCGCCCATGGAGAGAGAGGAGGATGACCCGTGCTCCAATCTGGCATCTCCCCTGCCATCCCAGCACTGAGATCCACGCTCCCTGCCATTGGACATTGCTCTGCTGCTCTCCCACCTCACCCTACTATCTCCGGACACTCTGCTGAGCACCACGACCAACACCGTGAGGGAGGAGTCACTTCCCCATCCCTCTCACCCTGGGCTGTGGCTGCCATCACCCAGCCCCTCTTCAATGCTGATTTGAAACTAAAATAATTAGAAGGGAGGTGGTTGCATTCTGCATCTCACGAAAGGGGTTCTCACCTTTCCTTAGAAAAATACCTGTCTTTCAAACCAAGACAAGGTGACGCTGGCCCGATTCCAGGCACCCACCAAAGCCACTCTGACCCTGCCCCTCCAGCTGCAAGGGAATAGAACGTTTAACCAGGAGCTCCAGGATCAGATTAAGACGGGACGAGCAAACACACCAAACAGCAAAACGGGCGTCACAGACACAGCCTGGGCACAGCGAGGGAATTTATTACCAACCAAATCATAGCAACAGAAGGAAAAGAGAGAGAAATCTCTCCAACCACTTTCCCCCACCCAATGGGGATCACCAGGACCACGGATCACCAGGGCTCTGCCCAACGGGGGTCACCGGGGATCATCCAACACCAATCCTCCCATGGGAGATGGAGCTGGAGCAGAGCACGCAGCTCTTCCCACACTCGGGACACCCACAGGGCTTCCCTTAGTGATGTCTCCGTTGGTGTCGGGTCAAGTGAGTGAACTGTGAGAAGCTCTTCCCACACTCAGGACACTCGTAGGGCCTCTCCCCAGTGTGAATGTGCCGGTGGACAGTGAGGTTGCCATTTTTCTTGAAGCCCTTCCCACAGTCGGGGCAGCGGAAGGGCCTCTCCTCTGTGTGAATCCACTCATGTCTGAGGACCTTGGAGCTGCTCTGAAACCTCTTCACACATTTGGGACACTCGTAGGGCCTCTCCCCAGTGTGGAGGCGCTGGTGTTTTTTCAGGTCACAGCTCCATCCAAAGCTCTTCCCACATTCCAAGCAGGTGTAGGGCCGTTCCCCTGTGTGGACCACCTGGTGCCGGAGCAGGTCAGAGATCTCACTGAAGCCCTTCCCGCATTTCCCACAGTCGTAGGGTTTCTCCCCAGTGTGGATTCTCTGGTATTGGATCAGCTTGGAGCTCCGGCTGAAACCCTTCCCACATTCCCCACACTTGTAGGGTCGATCCCCAGTGTGGATCCTCTGGTGTTCGATCAGCCTGCACCTGTAGCTGAAACCTTTCCCACATTCCAAGCACTTGTGGGGCTTCTCCCCTCCAGGAGGCTTCTCCACCAGCTCTCAGCTCTGCATGGATCTCCGGCCGCCTTCCCGGCTCAGGGAGGGTCTTTTCTCCTCGCAGCTCCCTGGGCTGGGTTTGCAGCCCCTCCTCGAGAGAGATCTCCGGGGCTTTTCTGCCTCCTCCATCCCTGCACACCTGAGGAATGAAAATTCCTCGTTTGGGGGAAATAACAAGAAGAGAGCTCCATAATCTGGGTGTTCCTCCTTGCCCATGTCCATCTCTGGAAGTCACTGAGCATCCTGTGTCTATAATAACCTCCCAAACACCAAGATTCAGACCCAAAATCCTCCAAACTTTAAGACACAGATCAAAACCTCCCCAAATATCAAGATTTAGCCAAAATCCCCTCCAAAATTGTGCTGGTTTGAAAGCAAAACCAGTGAGAGACTCCAAGTCAGAAATACAATTTCATAAGAAAAATATAAAAAAAAAAAATCCATGCAATAGTACAAAAGAAAACAACTGACAGAATCAGAATACAACCTGACACCCCGCTAGTTAGGGTGGTGGTAGCAGTCCAGATGAAGTGGTCTTGTTGTAGTAGTGATGCTGTAGAAAGGTCTGGTAGATCTTGTCCTCAGGAAACCAGTGGGTAAAGGCTGCCTTGGTGTTCCAAATCTCAGATTTCATCTATGTAGCAAAGGCTTGGCTCCTCCCCCTGGCTGGAGCATCTCCCAATGGGATGATGGAATTTTATCAGTCATGCAGGGGGACTCAATGGCCCATTAACAGGAGATATCTTCCTGGAGGAAGGATGGGTTGTGGAAAAGATAAAGAACACTGCCCCACCTGGTTTTAACAGATGGCCCATTAGCAGAGGATATCTCCCACACAGATAAGGATCACTGCTCCACCTGTTTTTTAACACCACTCTTTGTTCTTTTGTTTCTTCCCAGGATCTCTGACTGGTTACTTCATGTTTGCTGCTGATCTCCTCTCCCTTTTGAAGATGAAAATGGTAAAAGTTTCTTTGACCTGCCTTGCTGGATATTGTGAGGAGGAACAGTCATCTTCTGCAAGTGGAAGTGTCGCAGGTGGAGCAGAGTTCTGTGAGTGCTGTATCAAACCAGACCTCGTCAGAGCTGCCAGAACAACTGGTCCATGCTGCCCTTCACTGCTCTGCCTGTTCCCCACTGTTTCATGCCAGAGTAATTTAACTGTTGTTAATTGGGTGTCTATTTCACTCGAGCCAGTTCAGCAGAACCAGCAGAAAACAGCCTCAGAATGAATGGGGCTCTGCAGAGGAGCCCCAGACTATTCATCAGCCTGCCCGCAGAACTGGCTCCAACTCTGAACCCTTGTGACCACACTCTGAAGAAAACATACTTCTGATATTTCTGATGCACTTATGACTGAGGCACTGCATGTGCTTGTGCAGGTAAGAATCCCAAAGTTCTATCCTACTTCAGGAAAAATCCTGCAGCAGTGCATACCCAGCATCTGCTATCAGCACATCCTGCCTGCACGTGCAGGAGAAGCAGCAGCAGCATTGTACACGTGGGTTTGTTAAGCTGAACTCCCCGACACTTTGAACAGTGCTCATCACAAACATATTTAATGGCACACCGATGCCATACATTTCTCCTAAAAGCCTCCCTTGTAACTAAACTTTGCTAGAAAGTTAATGCCGAGGATGAACGAGCAACTTCGGTCTCAGTCCGGAGGCGGAGGGGTTCTAAACACTGACTTTCCGAGAGCAGCATCTCTCCTGAAGCCTTCGGGGCCACCCGTGCCGCCAGCGGGAGCGCGGGGGAAGAAGCCGACCCGGACTCAGCCTCAGCGCCACGCACCGCGCATCGCTGCTCTGCAGGACGGCCCGCACGTCCTCCAGCAGCTGCCGCGGGGTGCCCTTCTCCTGCTGCAGCTCGGCCATGCGCTCCTCGGCCCGCTCCAGCGCCACCATCTCCTCGCAGCGCTCTCGGCGGGGGCTGCGCGGGCGGATGTGGCTCTCGATGTGCTCGCCCTCCCGGCCCAGCGGCAGCCGCGGCCCCGCGCGGGTGCTGAAGCGGCCGCAGAGCCGCGCGTGGAGCTGGCGGAAGGTGAGCTCGGCCCAGAGCCCGTCCCACAGCCCCGCGCACTCCTCGGGCTCTGCCGCCTCCTCCGGCCACAGCGCCCGGCACAGCGTGCGGGACTCCTCGCCGGGGATGCGGCCCGGCCCGGTGCAGTCCCGCTGCTGGAAGATCTCCTGCAGGGACTGCTCCGGGCCACTGGCCAGCACGACCATCTCGTTCTCCACGCCGCGCTCCAGCTCGTAGCGGTGGGCGAGGGCGCTGAGCAGCCACTGCGTGCGCCGGGCCGGCCGCCCGGAGGGGTCCCAGCCCTCAGGCGGCTCCATCGCGCCCGCCCGGCCCGCGGGGCTGCCCGAGCATCCTGAGCGCCGCCCGCCCGAGCGCTCGGCCCCGGCCCCGGCACGGAGCGCCCGGCTCGCCCCGCACGGAGCCGCGTCCGCCTTTGTCCAGTGGGAGCAGGGACTCGGGCAAAGCGGGCAGGTGCCGCCCTGCTCCCTTTGTCTGCCAAGCCCGAGCCCCAAGTGTGGTTCTTCTTTCTTAGCTAATTTCTCCCTGGTTTCTCTCTAACACAAGCAAGACAATAGCATCGCACAATCCAGTTTGACAAGTAAGGCTTGTGAACGAGTGAGTGCTTCCACTAAATTAAAAACTCGATGTGCTTGAATGTCGACCTTGTGTTCGCTCAGGCTCCTGACCTCTGTAGATGAGGTGACTTCCTGGTGTTGGTGTGTAGATGTTAAGAGGTCTGTGTTAGAGATGAGTAAGTGTTCAACTCGTTCAAGCGAGCTGCCCAAAGCAGTGATTTTGGTCTCTCTTTGGCTGGGCAGTAGGACCGGCGTTGTTGAATGCAGGCAGCGGCACGAGCAGGGCTCCTCCAGCAGCAGGGACACGCCAGGAGCCAGAGGGGACCGTGGCACCAGAGGGGACCGTGGCACCAGCCGTGCCCGAGGTCTGAACAGGCTGCCAAAGTCAGGTGGTGCTGACAGGCTGCGTTAACAGCCCAGGCAAGGCGTGGTGAGAAGCCAGGGCTGGGGGCCACCCAAGGAGTCCTGTCAAGAGTAAATCGTTATAATATTCTCTCTAGGACAAAAAAGGAGCAAACCAGTTCAGTTGATAGGTGAGGAAAAAGAATTCAAGTTCGTTTAAAACACTGCTCAATACAGGGTTGGGTTTCTTTTGAGTGAACTGATGCTAATAAATATTTGCTCCCATATGATGGGGTTTCTCTGCAAATAGGCCTTGATGGGAATTTTCTGACCACCTTTAGTTTTGCTCTTTCTTAAATTGAGCACCTGAGTAGCTTTGTTGAGGAATGGAGAACTGTTTGTAGCTCAGTATTTTCTCAAGAGGAGCCTTACATTTTAACACAGGAGGAAGGAAAGGCAAAGGTTTGAAAGGCTTCTCCTGATGAAGTGACACACTTTGAGAGGAGTCTGCGAGGAGAAGTCCCCTCAGGCACTGCCAGGGCTGTTTGCCTCCTCTGCAGGCTCAGTATTCTGGGAGTTCCACAAGTCTCAGCTGCCACTGTATTTTCCTCTGAATATTTCTTGTTGTAGAGTACACAGGGAGAATATTTTGTGCCAGATTCTCCTCTGGGCTTTGAGGTGAATCTCAGTAATAGTGGTGACTTTCATGTCCAGATGTACTTTTTATTGATAGTAAGGAAAAGGCAAGAGGTACCATGGAAAATTAATTGCTCAAAATGTGAGTGGCCAAGCACACCAAAAATGAAGTCTGAAGTGAAGAATTTTTTTATTTTTTTTCCCTCGATAGGTGGGGTAAAACATGCAGCGTTAAAAATGTTCTTTGAAGAGATTCAGCCAGCACCCAGGTGTATGAAAATCAAAACAGCAAAGGATGAGGCAGGGCATGGGAAGAATCTTCAGCCCTTCCTGTTGGAGGCACAACAGTATGAAAAGGGCCTCTGGATGTTTTCCATAGGTAACACGTGTTATTTGTAGAGAGGAGCAGATGTCCCAAGCTGTTGGTGGCCCAAGTCCTGCCATGGCTGGCCCAGTTTCAGTCCTAGCTGGACCAGGGTGGCTGGCTGGGCAGGGGAGGAGGTGGGGGGATCTCGGGGAGCTTCCGCTTCACGGCCGGGCTGGGGGGCCATGGGGGAGGCAGGGAGGGCTGGTGCTCTGCTTTCCTGGGCGACTGCTGCTGCTGAGGCCGTGTGTGAGAGCTGTCAAACCGGACGGTCCTTGGGCTCCCTGGGGGCGAGGGAGAGTCCCGCCTTCTTGGCCGGGATGGTGGAGCTGCAGCAGGGCGAGTGTGGAGAGAGGAGTGGCTGAGGCCCCAGCTCACACAGGGACCCTCCTGCACAGCAGGGCCCAGAGCTGGAAAGGTTCCCCAGCATGGCTGGAGCTGCTGGCACACCTTGGCCCAGCTGGACAGCTGCTCCTCAAGGCCCTGGCGAGCAGGGGATGTGTTTTAGGTCACAGGATGTGACCAAAAGTATGTATTCTATCACCATCTGTGGGACAGGGATCCTTATCTCTGTGGGAGAAATCCTCTGCTAATGGGCCATCTGTTAAAACCAGGTGGGGCAGTGTTCTTTATCTTTTCCACAACCCATCCTTCCTCCAGGAAGATATCTTCTGTTAATGGGCCATTGAGTCCCACTGCATGACTGATAAAATTCCATCATCCCACTGGGAGATGCTCCAGCCAGGGGGAGGAGCCAAGCCTTTCCTACCTAGATAAAACCTGAGATTTGGAACACCAAGACAGCCCTTACCCACTGGTTTCCTGAGGACAAGAGCTACCAGACCTTTCTACAGCGTCACTACTACAAGACCACGTCATCAGGACTGCTACCACCACCCTAACTAGCGGGGTGTCAGGTTGTATTCTGATTCTGTCAGTTGTTTTCTTTTGTACTATTGCATGGATTTTATTTCTCTTATCATTTTTCCTATCAAATTGTATTTCTGACTTGGAGTCTCTCACAGGTTTTGCTTTCAAACCAGCACAATTTTGGAAGGGATTTTGGCTGAATCTTGATATTTGGGGAGTTTTTGATCCGTGTCTTAAAGTTTGGAGGATTTTGGGTCTGAATCTTGGTGTTTGGGAGGTTATTACAGAGACAAGATGCTCAATGACTTCCAGAGATGAACTTGGGCGAGGAGGAACACCCAGTTTATGGAGCTCCTTTCTCGTTATTTTCCGCTAAACCAGGAATTTTCATTCCTCAGGTGTGCGGGGATGGAGGAGGCAGAAAAGCCCCGGAGATCTCTCTCGAGGAGGGGCTGCAAACCCAGCCCAGGGAGCTGTGAGGAGGAAAGACCCTCCCTGAGCCGGGAAGGTGGCCGGAGATGCAGGCAGAGCTCAGAGCTGGTGGAGAAGCCTCCTGGAGGGGAGAAGCCCCACAAGTGCTTGAAATGTGGGAAAGGTTTCAGCTACAGCTCCAGCGTGATCCGACACCAGGTGATCCACACTGGAGAACGGCCATATGAGTGTGGGAAATGTGGGAAGAGCTTCAGGAGTATTTCTCATCTGATGGAGCACCAGGTGATCCACACAGGGGAACGGCCCTACACCTGCTTGGAATGTGGGAAGAGCTTTGGATGGAGCTCTGGCCTGAGAAGACACCAGCGCGTCCACACTGGGGAGAGGCCCTACGAGTGCCCCAAGTGTGGGAAGAGGTTTCAAACCACCTCCAATCTCCTCCTACATGAGCGGATTCACACAGAGGAGAGGCCCTTCCGCTGCCCCGACTGCGGGAAGGGCTTCAAGCACAACTCCCATCTCATCCTGCACCGGCGCATCCACACTGGGGAGAGGCCCTACGAGTGTCCTGAGTGTGGGAAGAGCTTCTCACGGAGCTCTCACTTGACCCGACACCAACGGAGTCACCACTAAGGGAAGCCCTGTGAGTGCCCCGAGTGTGGGAAGAGCTTTGTGCTCTGCTCCAGCTCCATCTCCCATGGGAGGATTGGTGTTGGATGGTCGAAAAAAAACACAAAAATCAAACCAACAAACAAAAAAACCCCAAAAACAAACAACACCCCCCCAAAACAAAACAAAATAAAACAAAACCAAAAACCCACCAAAATAATGATACACACGGAAACAATATAAAAACACCGAAATAAAACAAAAAGAATTGTTAACTTCGAAATAAAGACTGGAGAAAAGTCATGAACTAACATTTCTCTGTTTTTAAACTATGGAGAAAAAAACTCTTGTTTCCTCTAAAACATGTAAAAATATTTTGAAGTGAATATGACTGTTCTAACTGTACATATAAAGAAAAACATTAATATTAAAGTAAACAAATATTAAAATTGCAGTAATCTCCTAGTTTTAAATAATAAGAAAACCCCTGCTGCCCCCCAAAAAAAGAAAAAGGAAAAAACTCTATTCTCAAAAATAAAGTAAGCTTTTGTTCAAACTGTTATAATCCTTAAACTGTGACTCAGCAGTTAATATAGTCCTCAATAAAAGTTATTAGAAAAACTCTTAGTCTGTATAAAGGATTTTTAGATAGTAATCAGATTTCCATTCTCCTGGGAAGCTAATCACTGTAACATCAAAAGAAGAAGAATGAGTTTTCTTGTGAAGAAATCTCCATAGACTGAAAAAAAGTCTCCTCTTTCAAGTAAATGAGTAAAAAACTATTTTAGAGATGGTAAACTATCTGACTTGTTTTTGTACGTGTTTAGTATTAAAAAAAAAGGATGGAAGAAAAAGCAGTAGCCTAAAGTTTTCTTCTAAGGGTTTTTTTCTTATAGTTTCTAGTAATAAAATTTCTCTTTACACCTTTTAAAGTAAAACCTGTTTTTTGTCTACTTCTTAATCCTCTCTCACAACAAAAAAAAATCAAATTAATAAAGCAAAACTACTACATTTAACCTCAGTGATTCCAGGATTTTGGTTTCCTATTACCCAAGGGTGTCTTCCGCAGCCAAATGGTGATGAACTCAGGCAAAGACCAAGATTTTGGAGATAGTGGGGTGGAAACTCTTCCAAAAATGTTCTTCCCTCCCTCCCTCCCAAGCACGTGGATCTTCAGCTTGCACAGACACAGAAATTCTTTTCTTTTGGCCTTGATTTGCTTTTCATTTCTCTTCATCCCTTTAAAACATCCAACACTGGGGTAAAAATAAAGACACTGAACTGAGACATGGGTTGGACATGGAGGGACAATGACATGGTGGGACACAGACCTGGAGAGTGACATGGGGACACATGGACATGGAGGGGGATGTGGCCATTCGTGGGGACATGGGGGGACACAGGCATGGATGGAGATGTGGGGGACAGTGATGGAAACATGGTGGGGACACAGCCATGGGTGAGGACATGGTGGGACATGGCCAGTGACATGTGGGGACACGGCCACGGCCGGTACCATGGGGGGAACTTGCAGGGGCTGTGGGGGATGCTGGCTTGGAGGGAGTTGAGGGTTCCTGGCAGGGACTTGGGGCTCGCTGAGGCCTTTGGGGACCCCAGGCCGAGCGGCTCCGGCTGCGCTGGGAGACCCTGGCGGAGGTTCTGGGGCAGCGGCTCAAGGACCCCCTGCCCTGGAGCCCCAGCCGGGCACTGGGCTCCTGGAAGGGAATGAACGTCCTTGTCCCCAGCAGGACAGATTTCTTATTTCTTGCAGGTGCAAATGGTTCTCTTACCAGAATAGCTTGTTGTGTTAATTGTTTTCATGCTTAAGATTGTTTTCACATGGAAACAATCAAGTAACTTAGCTGCACATAGAAGAAGTGACAGGCTAGCTATGAATTTAGCAGAGAGCAAGACCCGATTTTATGAAGCCTTTCTTTTATAATTTGTCTACCTGACTGCAACATCTCACCCTTTTTCATTAATTCAAAGAAGGTTCATATGTTCTGATGATAAAATAGCTCTCTCTTGTGAGGGTGTTATCTCATTAAGGTTATTACTGGTTATCTGTTAGATATGGGATAAGATACATAAACGACAGATTACAATCAACAAAACTTAGCAAATTCTATCAGGTCATTGACACAGGGTTTCACAGCATGAGAAAACAAAAGAATAATGTCCAATGTCTCCTAGGCAAATGGGAATAAATGACCATTGTTTTAAAGTCCAAATAGTCAATTAGCTTGAAATGTTAATCTTTGACATCACTGAATGTGCTCTTGGATCCTGGAACAGGGAATTACTGAAGAAGGTTTGTAGGAACACTATACTGTGATGATAACCTAAGGCTTTCCTTGGCAATTTACCTGTAAATTTCCAGACACAGCTATGTCTTGGCAGTCCTACTTCTGATTTTGCTCTGGCCACGAAGGCTGCGTGGTGATTAGGTTCTTTTTCTTCTCACTGGGCTTCATTTTCTTGGAGGCAATTGATATTTGGCTGAAAAAACAGGTGACTACTTTGAAGTTGTTGATGATAAAAACACATGCATACCTTCTCCTTAAGTTAATGAATTAATTAGTCTTTGTCATTGTACATTCAATTGAAGAGCCTTACATTAAAAATTTTACTTTTTTTTGTATAAATATTGCAAAATGTTTTTTGTAAATATGTAAATATTTAGGAGCTAACTCCCCCTTCTTTGTTTTAAAAACAGCATGCATGATTCTTGCCATGAAAGGAAGTTCAAAACAAAACAATACATGTAGTAAAACCAAAAACTTACAGTAACTGGGAATAATTCTGATATAACAATCCAAAACATTTCCGATAACAGATATAATTAAAAACACTTGTAAAATTAGATTATTACCAAACATTGAAACATTATACCATCATCCCAGTGTCTGCAACAGCTGATAAACCTCAAATCAGTGAAGAACTGGATAAGCGTCTGTTGGGGGTTGGTTTTTCCTTTCCTCTCTGCCTGTGGAATTTTTTTCCCATTGACACGCTAAGAAGCACTGATGGTTAGGTCCTAACACCAGGGAGGGCATCCCTGTTTTTTTGGGAGTTTCTCTCGGAGGGCGGGGGGAGGGAATGGGGGAACATGGTGAGATTGGAAGCAGGTAAAGGAGGGCGGGGGGCAGTTGCTGGCTCTTGCTCGCTTTTGGCTCTCGGAGCAGAAAGGTCATTGCTACCCCCCCACCATCCCAACGCCGGGAGCTGCCTCTCTGTTTTGGACCCTGCACCCCTGCTTGGACGCCCTCCCGCTTCAGCTTGCTATTTTCCCAGCATCCTGCCTCTCCTCCATCCCTTCCCATCTGGGACACAGCTGCCATCACCCCCAGCCCCTGCAGGTGCCGGGATCGTCACATCTGCCCCGTCCACCGGGAACCTGCCAGCGCTCACTGCCAGCGGTGACGGTGACTGCAGCACAGGGGAAAGTGCCTGAGGCCGAGAAGGACTGGAACTGGGTTCCTGTTCTGCTTCTTGTTAATTCCAGAGTTGTTGTTCTGTTTGCCTTCTTAGATATACTGGTAAAGAACTGTCTTTCCTATCCCCATATCTTGGTCTGAGAGCCCCTTAATTTCAAAATTGTACTAATTCAGAGGGAGGGATTTGCTTTCTCCATTTCAAGGGAAGGCCCTGCTTTCCCTAGCACACACCTGTCTTTTATTCAAACCAGGAGTGATTTTGGCACCCAACGGTGGAACCTGTGGGCATTGAGTGGAAAGGCTGGAAAAGGAATAATAGTTCTTGTGTGACCTGATTTTGTGTTTTAGGTGGCACCATGGTGTCCAGCTTACCCTGGCTCGGGCTGCACGTGGTCACAGCTACATCTCTCCCACTTGCAGCCCCTTATCTCAACACGGGTGCTATCACTAAGGGTACTGTGACTACTATAGAATTCATTTTGTGGGTTGATAAGGTGAGGAATTCATGGCTTTTTAACTCTCTCTGGAAGGTAAGTACATGGATTCAGAGCTATCACACTCTATCTGTGTGTTTTTGGGATTACTTCAATAATGGTACTTAATGTGAGGAAGTGAGAGCAGGGGAAATTTTCTCCTAACCCATCACCCAGTTGTTTAGGTCCACCCCACCAGTTTTCAAAGGCTTCAAATCCACTCTAAATGCTAATGATATCATACAGTGGCTGGTGTTGCTAATCTGCCTGTTCTGTTTAACATTCAGAGACAAGGGAACATTGACTTGGATAACAACCCCAGGAAATCGGGATGCTGCTGCAGAGACTGACCCTGTTCCAGAGACTAGGGGTGTTTCCACAGAGCCTAACCCTGCCCCAGAGCCTGACCTTGCCCCACAGCCCACTTCAGAAAGAAACCACCCAGAGTGGGTAGGGGTTACAGTGAAGGAGATACATGAGATGAGCCAGATGCTGAAGGAGTACCTTGCTCCAGCTGGTGAGAAACCCTCCCCCTGCCTTAAAGAGTGAGAGTCTGATGGTGCAGCAGTGGGACCCACAGACATTACATCTGTCCAGGTTCCAAATGTACTGCAAGAGCACTTGTAGCCAGCAGCAGTCACCCCTGTGGAAACTAAGAAATCGCGGCCCAGGGGTGAGAGGGGATGGGGAAAGTGACTCCCCCCTCACGGTGTCGGTCGTGGTGCTCAGCAGAGTGTCCGGAGGTAGTAGGGTGAGCTAGGAGAGCAGCAGAGCAATGTCCAAAGGCAGGGAGCGTGGATCTCAGTGCTGGGATAGCAGGGGAAGATGCCAGAGCAGAGCCCAGGTTGTCTTCCCTCTCCACGAGCCAAGCGAGAGAGAGAGAGAGCCCCGCTCCAGACCCCCCCCCCCCCGTCCCACCTTTCCTTTTCGGGTCCCCCCCCGCCCCTCCAGCCACCCCCCCTACGAGAGAACATTATCTGTCGTTTTAAGGTGTAGCCACAATTACTTAGCATAACAATGGGAGAAAATTCCACTGAAAGAAAAGGGCTTAATTCAACCTCCAACATAAGGATAAGAAAGGAGGGCACTCACAACCAGCAGGGGAGCCAGAGGTTGAGATCATCACCGAGTCCCTGTCATATGAAAGTCTCTGTAATCTGTAAAAAGACATTATATGATGGGGCCGTGAGGCTTTTAAAACTTGGTTACTTTGGGTCTGGGACCTTATGGGTACAGGCGTCCAACTGGATGGTATTGAGGCAAGGAATTTGGGACTCTTGACCCAGGACTCAGGTGTGGAGCAGGTATTTGTAAGGGAGCCAGGCCTCCTTTCCCTCTGGGAGTGACTTTTAATGAGTGTGAGAGAGAGGTTTGTCCACAGAGACAGAATGCAGGAGCACCACCGTAGAATGCCTTGGAAGACCCTTGAGGAAGGGATCCAACAGCCGAGAGAAGTGGCAGTGCTGGAGGTGCTCTTTGGGAGGGACAAACAGCATGACAATGACCCTGACAAGGTCAGGTGCACAGGGCAGAGATGGAATCTGACAAACCTGGGGCCATCTCACTACACCACCTTTACTGAAACAATTAATGCTAACAACAACTGAGAGACAGTGGGTTCTGTCACCAGCAAATTTAGAAATTTTGGGAGTATGATCAATGGCCCGATGCAGGCTCCTGTCTCTGCCATGGTCAAGAGCCTCCAAGAGAAGATGAGGGAGATGAGGGAGGAGATGAGGAAAATCAGTGCAGCACCAGTGTGAGTCACAGGCCCCAATATCAGAGCCCAGTATCCCCCAGCAAGACAGAGAAGGTACAACCCATGAGCTCACCTGTGGTTCTTTCTGTGTGACCATGGGGAAGACATGAGAAGGTGGGATGGGAAACCCACTTCTGTCCTGGCAGCACGGGTGTGTTAGCTCAGGGGGGGAAACACAAACTGAGGGAGCTCCACTAAAGTGAAGGTAGCCTCAGCCTCCCATGACTGAGGTGTTGGGTATTACAGAAGGGAGGATGATCTGTCAGATCCCCTTGAAGGAACCTCCAGCATGTATCCCCAGGAAAGAAATAATAACCATGGCTAGTGGGGCCCTGCCTCTAGCCAGAGAGAGGGACGGGAAAACTGGATCTTTTGGATGGTGTGGATCCGATGACCTGGCACATTAGAGCCACAGAAATATCGAGTGTTAGTTGATCCTGGTTCACAATGTACCCTAATGCCATTGGGACATGTGGGGACAGATCCTATGTCCATTGCTCAGGATTCCCTGTTTCCCCTCAGTGACACAATGGCCTCAGGCTTTCATGTGCCCACCAGTGTCACAATGGCCCCACAGATCTGGGAGGTCCTGCAGTTTCTCAATGGCCTCACGGTTCCATGTGTCCCCTCAGTGTCACAATGGCCCCACAGTTCCATGTGTCCCTTCAGTGTCACCACGGTCCCACGGTTCCAAGAGCCCCTGCCGTGTCACAATTGCCCGATGGTTCCATGTGTCCCCTCATGTCACAATGGCCTCACAGTTCCATGTGTCTCCTGACTATCACTATGGTCCCATAGCTCCAAGAGACCCTGCCGTGTCACAATGGCCCAACGGTTCCATGTGTCCCCTCATGTCACAATGGCCTCAGGTTTCCATGTGTCACAATGGCATCATGGTTCCATGTGTCCCCTCAGTGTCACAATGCCACACGCTTCCAGGAGGCCCTGCAGTGGCGCAGTGGCCCCAGCGTTCCATGTCCCCTTGTGTCACAATGGCATCAGGGTTCCATGTGTCCCCTCAATGTCACAATGGCACCAAAGTGTCATGTGTGTCCTCAGTATCACAAGGGACCCAGAGTTCCATGTGTCCCCTTAGTGTAACAATGGCCCTAGAATTCCAGGAGGCCCTGCAGTGTCACAATGGCCCCAGGGTTCCATCTGTCCCCTCAATGTCACAATGGCCCCACAGTACCATGTCTCTGCTCAGTGTCACAATGTCCTCACATTGTCACAGACGAGCAGCACTGGAGTGGGAGCAGCACCACTGGAGGGGTTGCAGCTGCACTGGAACAGGAGCAGTGGCTGTGGAACAACAGGGGAGAAGCTGTGGAACACAAGTCCTGTGAGGAGCAGCTGAGGGAGCTGGGAATGTTTATCCTGGGGAAGAGGAGGCTCAGGGGAGGGTGCCGCCTGGTGGGGGTTGAGATCTTCTTGTAGGGAACAGGGACAGGACAAGAGGACACAGCCTTAACTGCACCAAAGGAAGGTTTATCCTGAACAGTAGAAAAAATTTATTCACAGGGTGATTTGGCATTGGAATGGGCTGCCCAGGGAAGTGATGGAGTCACTTGTAAATGAGGTAAGTGAACCACCTAATTAGTGGTTTGTCTTAATTTTCTTTTGTTTTTAAGCAGAGTCAGGATTAAAAACATGAAGGAAGTGAATTTTCTCGAGTTTGGGCTTGGTTGTTTAATAAATCATATTTAAAGTACAGAGAGTTCTGCAACACGTCAAGCCACCAGCTAAAAGCCAGCAAGTGGAGGTGTATCGAGCTAGTTACAAGGTTTTTTAAAGATAAAAAATTCTATAAAGAACTAACACCTATATTAATTTATACTTTTCACTAAATAACCAAACTGCTGTGACCCACTGTGCAGCATTAACTGTCCAGTCAGAAACTACTACCTGAAACCATGCAGAAGAAGGAAGAAGAAGACAGAAAGAGAAAACACTGTCCTGGGGTAAAATGCAAAAATGTGTATTCTATCACCATCTGTTGAAATGTATGAGGGGTGGTGATCCTTATCTCTGTGGGAGATATCCTCTGCTGATGTGCCATCTGATAAAGTCAGGGGGATGATCATCATTATCTTTTCACAACCCATCCTTCCTCCAGAAGATATATTCCGTTAATGGACCATTAAGTCCTATTGTGTGACTGATAAGATTATATCAGGGCTTATCAGAGATTCTGACAGGACCAAGATCCCTCCCCTGACTGGGCACCTCTGTTTGCCCAATTAGCTCCCAATGGCTGCTCTAGGAGAAGTTCCAACTTCCCCATGTTCCTTGGGATGGGCACATCCTGCTCAGGGCCAGTGCTGGCCTGGGCACAAGGCCAGGGCAGTGCAGAGACCCTGTGTGGGGACAAGGGCCTTGGGGAGCTGTGGGCAAGTCCCAGGCAGGGACAGAGCTGGAGTGGGAGCCTTGTTGGGGATGGGGTCCCTGGCACCCCCCATGAGTGGCAGCTGTGCAGAGCAGGACCAAGGAGCTCTGGGAGGGTTTATTGGCTGCAGGTGTGACAGGATGAGGATCAGTCCCAGAGCAGGGAATATTCCCACCTGGACTCCACCCTGAGGCTGAAGATGGGACCGGTTTGGGTCATGTAGGGAAAGGAAATTATGGGGTGGTGTGGATGTGGAAGTGCCACACCTGAGCAATTCCCCAAGCTTCAGCCTTGTCTTGAGGTGATCATTTCCCAGTTCTCCCCAGTGACTCCAGAGCCTGGAGATCCAAATCACCTGGCTATTTCCCAAGTTCATGACACCTCTGTCCTATCATATCCCAATTTTCCAATATTCTGGAGTCTCGTTGTCCCAAGAAGAGGGGTCAGTCCATCTCCTGCTTCCCCATGGGGCAGGAGGAGGAACAGTGACGATTCTGCTCAGACCCACTGGGTGAGTGGCTGGGGTCAGCTCTGGGGTGTCTGGAAGGAAAAACCCTTGGAGAGGAGGGGTACCGGGAGATGGGGGGGTGGCGCTGGGGGCTGTTGGAGGATGGATTGTGTTGGAGTGGGGGTGTCCCCACAGGGTCCCCAGCTGCCTTTGGATCCCTGCCTGCCCCCCTCGGCCCCCCGGGTGCCCGGTCCCCTCCAGGGGCATCTGCCCCGTGCAGGAAGCTGCAGGGATGCGGGGAGCGGGGCTGGATCCGTGCCACAGCCGGGATGGACTCTGTGCCAGGGCTGGGCTTGTGGCCGGGGCTGGGGGCTGTGCCAAGCCGGGCTTTGGCCTGGGGGCTGTCAGGGAGGGCGCATGGAGGAGTCCCGGCAGGGATAAAGGTGCTCCTGCCCTGCTGCAGCCTCAGCCAGCGCTGCCCAGTGCGAGAGGAAGATGAAGGTGGCTGTGCTCAGCGTGGCCCTGCTCTTCTCCATCCTGCTGTGCCCCCCGGCACAGGCCAAGGTGAGGCACCAGACAAACGCTGTCCCCACACCTTGCCCTTTGTCCCCTCCCATCCCACCCTTTGGGTCCCTTCAGGAATTCCGTCCCTGCTCCCTCCTCTGTGTCCTCTCCAGGGTCCTCAAACGTCTCCCACTGACCATTCCCGAAGCCTTTCCTTCCATGTCCCTCGCCCTGAATTCTTTGCTTTTCTTCCTGGTCACAGCAGCGGGGTCCCCTTCAACAGTTCCCCGAGTCACCCCTCCTTCCCAAATCCTTTCTCATTCCTGTCGCTTATGTCCCCACCCATCCTCGTTCTTCTGTCCCCACCCAGCTCCTCCCTTGCATTCCCATGTCCCTACCCTGCAATTCCTTTCTCCTCCCCTGTACCTCACACCGAGCCCCTTCTCCAGACCCAGCCCAGTCCCTTGGTCCCTCCATTGACCCCAGTTCAGTGTCTTTGGGTCTCCCCCCACCTCAAACAGATCTCCTTGGAGGCCCTGAATTCCCACCCCATCACCTCCACCCTGCACCCCTGTCCCCCCACAGCCCCAAAGGGCCCAAACCACGTTGAACTTTTGTTCTTGTTTCCCAGGCGCTCCTGGAAGGAACCCAAGATGATCTGCGGGAGGTGAGTGGGGTGCTGGGATTGGAGGGCATCCCCTCTGGCAATTAGGGGCAGTTGTTTCCCCCCATCCTTTGCTGGCACCGGGGCCATCCCAGTGCCCAGCGAGGTCTCCTGGTCTCTCTGCAGATTGATGTAGACGATGTCGTGATCCTGGAGACGCCTCTGGTGGGTACCACGAGTTCTGGCAGTGTCAGACCCTCCCCTTGCATGGCCACCACACCCCAGACCATCCCAATTTGTCCCAGCACAGCCCAGTGCACCCCTACTGACACCCCAGACAACTCCCCTGCCCCACAGATCCTCCCCAGAGAACCCCTTTCCCAGGCCCCCATTGCATTCCCATCCCTGTTCCCCCAGCACCCCCCTGGGTGACCCAGGACGCAGCCCCTGCCCCAGCTGTGCCTCTTGGCAGGACCCCAGGGCTTCTGGGCAGGAGCACAGCAGCTCCTGCCCCCCATTTCCCCCCGCAGGCCCCTTCCCCAAGGACCCCTGTTCTTTCCCCCACCTCCCAGTCCAGCCCAGTGTCCCCAGGGTGTCTCTAATGCTGTGTTTGTCCCCAGCCCCCAGTTGTTGAGAAGCTGGAGGCTGTTCTGCGGCAGAAGTGCCTGGCTGCCTCTCTGGGTGCCTAGGTGAGCCGTGCCTGCAGGGAGAGGGGTGGGGACAGGGCCCCTCTCATTTCCCAGTGGGCACCAGAGGTCACCTTCTGGGTTTTGATTTTTAGGATTGCAAGTTGTGGGGACACCAGTGTCCTGATCCCCTCTGGTGGCATGAGGAGATGATCATCCCTGGAGGAACCCCTTGAACCTTTTGAGCCCCGGGCCATTTCCCCTGAATAATCAATAAACCCTTTGAGCAAAGCTTTGCCCTGTGTCCGTGTGTCTGTGTCCGTGTGTATTTTACAAACAAAAAACGCCCAAATCTCCAAGAGCTTTCCCCCAGAGGTGTTTTCTTGTCCCTGTGTCCATCTGCACATCCTGTCACTCTGTCACTGTCACCTCCCCACATCTCTGACCCTGCTGGCACCTCCCACATTGGCACTGAACTCCTCCCTCCCACTCCCCACCACCAGGAATGACCATGGGAGGGAGCTCAGACCAGGAGCACCCAGGCCAGGCATGGATAAGGAGCACCTGGCAGAGGCAGGGAGAATCCCCCATTCCAGGGGTTGGTGGGGTGCAAGGGGGGCACCTGTGTCCCCTCCCAGCCCTAGGGCTACAAACCAGGGAGGAGATGCCTCTGCTGCCTCAGCTCAATCACTTCCCTCTGGCCAAGTCTCCAGCTGCAGCACAACCTCTAGAGGAGACTTTCCACAAGGGAGACAAAAGAAAGGAATTGTTTCTTCCCTCTTCCTCATCCCTCCCCCTCCTGCTAGTTTTCTTGTCATCTCTTACCAAAACCAACAGAAAAGCGTCTGCAATGAGGTGTTTCTGAGGGTGATTTACTAAATCAGGCCAAAGGAAGGATTTCTGCCAGGGCAAAAGCGAGAAACATGGGATTTGGTCAGGTAGTTTAAAACATGACAATTTCTAAACACTGGAAATCCGGAGGCTACTAAAACAGAGTTTGTAGTTGGAATGGTCCATTATCCATTATCCTCCCTCTTTCCACTGCTCATTTGTCACATCCCAACTCCAGAGGAGCAGATTATGGAAAGCAGACCTGCAGGGAGTGGTGGAGGCTTAAATCCAGAGAGAGGAAGAAAGAGTGAAACCGGGAAAGAAAGGAATTCTTGTTGTTCCCTTGATCATAACTGTTGGAACCCTGGACCCTGAGAGTTTTAGACTTTCTGTGCTGACAGATACTGACCCACAAGAAAATACAGTTTTTGACCTGAGGCTGTGGAGAAGGCTTCGAAAACTGAATGACAGAACTGGGATCACTGGTGTGAAGTTTAAATAAAATTGTGTAATATCACACGGTAGAAATTTTGGAATTTAGGGTTTTAGAATATAGTAATATGTAGAAGGCAAGATGGAGGTTTCTTTCTTGTTCACCTTCTTCTTCATGGGTCTAGGTGGGATCTTGTTTAATTGGATAGGAAATTCCTCATTGCAGGTCACGGGTGATTGGTTATTGGGTTAAAAGTAAAACTAATTTAGATGTTCATTCTTAATTGGACAGTTAGGCCTTAAAAGACCTTGTAAAGACAGAGATACATCACCATTTTTAGCTTGTTAGCTAGAAGTGCTGTAGAACTCACTGTAATTTAGATAAGAATAAACATCGGAGTCAAAACACGAAATACCGTCTCTCGAGCTTTTAATCCTGACTCTGGCAGAGGAGAAAAAAGAAGACAAAACACAATAAGAACAAGCAGAAATAGCTCTGTACTCCATAAGCAATATTCAGAGGATGAGGTATGTTGCTCGTTTTTAATGCCAAATTGCAGTACCTTGCAAATTGTTCCTGGATTAGAGCAAACCCCAGACCAATAACTGACCCAGTTTGGCTCCTGTATCAGAAATCATTAAACCAAGATGTGTTTCCCTGCAGCTGAGAAGGCACTTTGATTCCTTTTGTTCCACTTTTGTCCTGAGTTCATGACTTCAGATGAACTGGAAGGGTCCTGGCACCACAGAATGTGGCTGCAGTGACAAGAATGAAACTCCCAAGTCACCATTAAATGCACTCAATTCGCACCTCCCATGGCCCAGCAGCAATTCCTGCCTCTGCCCCCTGCTCTGGGTCAGCCTTGATACCGAAATAATGAGAAAAAGGACTAATGTAGATATAGTAGTAGTCATGCTAAGGCTTAGAAAAGTGCAGTTCTCGGGCAGGCCCTGGGAACCAGCCCTGGGAATGAGCTGGGGACTGTGGAAACAATAATTAAAGATAATTAAAGAATTTAGTGGAGCATATAAGAACATCTAGAAACTTTCAGGATAAGGCTAAAGTATAATAATAAATAAAGGGTTCTGGTGATGGGAAAACATGCAAGGGGGAATTAAAGGGGGGTAGCCTATAGTTTTGAATAGACAAGCATGCAAAATTTATAACTTTTAGGAATGATATCTACAAGATTTATGTATCTGTATTGTCTTGAAGAATGTGTACCTCTGCACGTAGACTACTTTGTAAAAAGGTATAAAAACCTGACGAAAAAGGGAACTGTGGGACCCTGACTTTGGACGCTAGTCCGCAGGTTGCCCGGGCCCTGAATAAAGCACCGCATAAACTGACACTCTGTTAGTTTGTGTTCTGTTTGGGGCATCGGGCAACAGCCTGACGGGCACGGCTCTGGTGTGCAGGGCTGGCTCCTGCAGGACACAGCACTCAGAGCTGCTCTGTGTCCCGCAGCTTCGGCATCTCCGGCGCCGCTCCATTCCCGCTCCGCCGCCGTTCCCTTCGGCATCTCCAGCACTGCTCCCAGAACAGCTGCCGGGCCTGTTCCACTCTTTATCCACCCATTTTCCATTGATGCTCCATTGAATCACGGAATCACAGAACTTAGGTTGGAAAAGACCTTTGAGATCATCCAGTCCAACCAATGACCCAACACCACCTTGTCATCAGACCATGGCACTGAGTGCCACATCCAGTCTTTCCTTAAACACTTCCAGGGACGGTGACTGTTGGATCCCAGAAACCTGGGAGTTTTGAACTTTTTGTACTTTCTGATACTGACCCCCAGGAGAACACTGCTTTTGACTTGAGGCCTTGGAGAAGGCTTCCAAATTTGAATAATAGAGTTGAAGTCACAGGTTTGTTATTGGAATGAAAGTGTGTGATTTCACAGGGTGAAGGGTTTGGAATTTGGGGTTTTTAGAATATAGTAAGAAGTATGGGACAAGATGGAAGGTTTTAAGAGCTTGTGTTGGTTTGAAAGTAAAACCAATGTGGGACTCCAAGTCAGGAATACAATTTAATAGGAAAAAAAAGAAAAAATAAAATACATGCAATAATACAAAAGAAAAACCACCAACAGAGTCAGAATCCAAGCTTACACCCTGTCAGTCAGTAGCAGTCCATATAAATGGTGGCTGCAGTCCTCCTGGATGACAGATGTGGTTCCGTTGAAGCAGTGCTCCTGTAGAAAGTGCAGTTTTCCAGCGATGATGTAGAAAAGGTCTGACTTTCCTCTGGGATGCAGTGGAAAGGGCTGCCTTCACGTCCCAAACCCCAGTTTTTTATCTAGGTAGGAAAGGCTTGGCTCCTGCCCCTGGCTGGGGCATCTCCCAAAGGGGTGATGTAATCTTATCAGTCACACAATAGGACTTAATGGCCCATTAACGGAATATATCTTCTGGAGGAAGGATGGGTTGTGAAAAGATAATGATGATCATCCCCCTGACTTTATCAGATGGCACATCAGCAGAGGATATCTCCCACAGAGAAAAGGATCACCACCCCTCATACATTTCAACAGATGGTGATAGAATACACATTTTTGCATTTTACCCCAGGACAGTGTTTTCTCTTTCTGTCTTCTTCTTCCTTCTTCTGCATGGTTTCAGGTAGTAGTTTCTGATTGGACAGTTAATGCTGCCCAGTGGGTCACAGCAGTTTGGTTATTTAGTGAAAAGTATAAATTAATATAGGTGTTAGTTCTTTATAGAATTTTTTAACTTTAAAAAACCTTGTAACTAGCTCGATACGCCTCCACTTGCTGGCTTTTAGCTGGTGGCTTGACGTGTTGCAGAACTCTCTGTACTTTAAATATGATTTATTAAACAACCAAGCCCAAACTCGAGAAAATTCACCTCCTTCATGTTTTTAATCCTGACTCTGCTTAAAAACAAAAGAAAATTAAGACAAACCACTAATTAGGTGGTTCACTTACCTCATTTACAAGTGACTCCATCACTTCCCTGGGCAGCCCCTTCCAATGCCAAATCACCCTGTGAATAAATTGTTTCTAATGTTCAGGATAAACCTTCCTTTGGTGCAGTTAAGGCTGTGTCCTCTTGTCCTGTCCCTGTTCCCTACAAGAAGATCTCAACCCCCACCAGGCGGCACCCTCCCCTGAGCCTCCTCTTCCCCAGGATAAACATTCCCAGCTCCCTCAGCTGCTCCTCACAGGACTTGTGTTCCACAGCTTCTCCTCTGTTGTTCCACAGCCACTGCTCCTGTTCCAGTGCAGCTGCAACCCCTCCAGTGGTGCTGCTCCCACTCCAGTGCTGCTCGTCTGTGACAATGTGAGGACATTGTGACACTGAGCAGAGACATGGTACTGTGGGGCCATTGTGACATTGAGGGGACAGATGGAACCCTGGGGCCATTGTGACACTGCAGGGCCTCCTGGAATTCTAGGGCCATTGTTACACTAAGGGGACACATGGAACTCTGGGTCCCTTGTGATACTGAGGACACACATGACACTTTGGTGCCATTGTGACATTGAGGGGACAGATGGAACCCTGATGCCATTGTGACACGAGGGGACATGGAACGCTGGGGCCACTGCGCCACTGCAGGGCCTCCTGGAAGCGTGTGGCATTGTGACACTGAGGGGACACATGGAACCATGATGCCATTGTGACACATGGAAACCTGAGGCCATTGTGACATGAGGGGACACATGGAACCGTTGGGCCATTGTGACACGGCAGGGTCTTTTGGAGCTATGGGACCATGGTGATAGTCAGGAGACACATGGAACCGTGAGGCCATTGTGACATGAGGGGACACATGGAACCATCGGGCAATTGTGACACGGCAGGGGCTCTTGGAACCGTGGGACCGTGGTGACACTGAAGGGACACATGGAACTGTGGGGCCATTGTGACACTGGTGGGCACATGAAAGCCTGAGGCCATTGTGTCACTGAGGGGAAACAGGGAATCCTGAGCAATGGACATAGGATCTGTCCCCACATGTCCCAATGGCATTAGGGTACACTGTGAACCAGGATCAACTAACACTCGATATTTCTGTGGCTCTAATGTGCCAGGTCATCGGATCCACACCATCCAAAAGATCCAGTTTTCCCGTCCCTCTCTCTGGCTAGAGGCAGGGCCCCACTAGCCATGGTTATTATTTCTTTCCTGGGGATACATGCTGGAGGTTCCTTCAAGGGGATCTGACAGATCATCCTCCCTTCTGTAATACCCAACACCTCAGTCATGGGAGGCTGAGGCTACCTTCACTTTAGTGGAGCTCCCTCGGTTTGTGTTTCCCCCCCTGAGCTAACACACCCGTGCTGCCAGGACAGAAGTGGGTTTCCCATCCCACCTTCTCATGTCTTCCCCATGGTCACACAGAAAGAACCACAGGTCAGCTCATGGGTTGTACCTTCTCTGTCTAGCTGGGGGATACTGGGCTCTGATTTTGGGGCCTGTGACTCACACTGGTGCTGCACTGATTTTCCTCATCTCCTCCCTCATCTCCCTCATCTTCTCTTGGAGGCCCTTGACCATGGCAGAGACAGGAGCCTGCATCGGGCCATTGATCATACTCCCAAAATTTCTAAATTTGCTGGTGACAGAACCCACTGTCTCTCAGTTGTTATTAGCATTAATTGTTTCAGTAAAGGTGGTGTAGTGAGATGGCCCCAGGTTTGTCAGATTCCATCTCTGCCCTGTGCACCTGACCTTGTCAGGGTCATTGTCATGCTGTTTGTCCCTCCCAAAGAGCACCTCCAGCACTGCCACTTCTCTCGGCTGTTGGATCCCTTCCTCAAGGGTCTTCCAAGGCATTCTACGGTGGTGCTCCTGCATTCTGTCTCTGTGGACAAACCTCTCTCTCACACTCATTAAAAGTCACTCCCAGAGGGAAAGGAGGCCTGGCTCCCTTACAAATACCTGCTCCACACCTGAGTCCTGGGTCAAGAGTCCCAAATTCCTTGCCTCAATGCCATCCAGTTGCACGCCTGTACCCCTAAGGTCCCAGACCCAAAGTAACCAAGTTTTAAAAGCCTCACGGCCCCATCATACAATGTCTTTTTACAGATTACAGAGACTTTCATATGACAGGGACTCGGTGATGATCTCAACCTCTGGCTCCCCTGCTGGTTGTGAGTGCCCTCCTTTCTTATCCTTATTAACTAGGTGCTTTGTTCTCATCCTAGATTTCTTAGTTTCCACAGGGGTGACTGCTGCTGGCTACAAGTGCTCTTGCAGTACATTTGGAACCTGGACAGATGTAAGGTCTGTGGGTTCCACTGCTGCACCATCAGACTCTCCCTCTTTAAGGCAGGGGGAGGGTTTCTCACCAGCTGGAGCAAGGTACTCCTTCAGCATCTGGCTCATCTCATGTATCTCCTTCACTGTAACCCCTACCCACTCTGGGTGGTTTCTTTCTGAAGTGGGCTGTGGGGCAAGGTCAGGCTCTGGGGCAGGGTTAGGCTCTGTGGAAACACCCCTAGTCTCTGGAACAGGGTCAGTCTCTGCAGCAGCATCCCGATTTCCTGGGGTTGTTATCCAAGTCAATGTTCCCTTGTCTCTGAATGTTAAACAGAACAGGCAGATTAGCAACACCAGCCACTGTATGATATCATTAGCATTTAGAGTGGATTTGAAGCCTTTGAAAACTGGTGGGGTGGACCTAAACAACTGGGTGATGGGTTAGGAGAAAATTTCCCCTGCTCTCACTTCCTCACATTAAGTACCATTATTGAAGTAATCCCAAAAACACACAGATAGAGTGTGATAGCTCTGAATCCATGTACTTACCTTCCAGAGAGAGTTAAAAAGCCATGAATTCCTCACCTTATCAACCCACAAAATGAATTCTATAGTAGTCACAGTACCCTTAGTGATAGCACCCGTGTTGAGATAAGGGGCTGCAAGTGGGAGAGATGTAGCTGTGACCACGTGCAGCCCGAGCCAGGGTAAGCTGGACACCATGGTGCCACCTAAAACACAAAATCAGGTCACACAAGAACTATTATTCCTTTTCCAGCCTTTCCACTCAATGCCCACAGGTTCCACCGTTGGGTGCCAAAATCACTCCTGGTTTGAATAAAAGACAGGTGTGTGCTAGGGAAAGCAGGGCCTTCCCTTGAAATGGAGAAAGCAAATCCCTCCCTCTGAATTAGTACAATTTTGAAATTAAGGGGCTCTCAGACCAAGATATGGGGATAGGAAAGACAGTTCTTTACCAGTATATCTAAGAAGGCAAACAGAACAACAACTCTGGAATTAACAAGAAGCAGAACAGGAACCCAGTTCCAGTCCTTCTCGGCCTCAGGCACTTTCCCCTGTGCTGCAGTCACCGTCACCGCTGGCAGTGAGCGCTGGCAGGTTCCCGGTGGACGGGGCAGATGTGACGATCCCGGCACCTGCAGGGGCTGGGGCTGATGGCAGCTGTGTCCCAGATGGGAAGGGATGGGGGAGAGGCAGGATGCTGGGAAAACAGCAAGCTGAAGTGGGAGGGCATCCAAGCAGGGGTGCAGGGTCCAAAACAGAGAGGCAGCTCCTGGCGCTGGGATGGTGGGGGGGTAGCAATGACCTTTCTGCTCCGAGAGCCAAAAGCGAGCGAGAGCCAGCAACTGCCCCCCACCCTCCTTTACCTGCTTCCAATCTCACCGTGTTCCCACTTTCCCTCCCCCCACCCTCCGAGAGAAACTCCCAAAAAAACAGGGATGCCCTCCCTGGTGCTAGGACCTAACCATCAGTGCTTCTTAGCATGTCAATGGGAAAAAAATTCCACAGGCAGAGAGGAAAGGAAAAACCAACCCCCAACAGACGCTTATCCAGTTCTTCACTGATTTGAGGTTTATCAGCTGTTGCAGACACTGGGATGATGGTACAATGTTTTAATGTTTGGTAATAATCTAATTTTACAAGTGTTTTTAATTATATCTGTCATCGGAAATGTTTTGGATTGTTATATCAGAATTATTCCCAGTTACTGTAAGTTTTTGGTTTTACTACATGTATTGTTTTGTTTTGAACTTCCTTTCATGGCAAGAATCATGCATGCTGTTTTTAAAACAAAGAAGGGGGAGTTAGCTCCTAAATATTTACATATTTACAAAAAACATTTTGCAATATTTATACAAAAAAAGTAAAATTTTTAATGTAAGGCTCTTCAATTGAATGTACAATGACAAAGACTAATTAATTCATTAACTTAAGGAGAAGGTATGCATGTGTTTTTATCATCAACAACTTCAAAGTAGTCACCTGTTTTTTCAGCCAAATATCAATTGCCTCCAAGAAAATGAAGCCCAGTGAGAAGAAAAAGAACCTAATCACCACGCAGCCTTCGTGGCCAGAGCAAAATCAGAAGTAGGACTGCCAAGACATAGCTGTGTCTGGAAATTTACAGGTAAATTGCCAAGGAAAGCCTTAGGCCATCATCACAGTATAGTGTTCCTACAAACCTTCTTCAGTAATTCCCTGTTCCAGGATCCAAGAGCACATTCAGTGATGTCAAAGATTAACATTTCAAGCTAATTGACTATTTGGACTTTAAAACAATGGTCATTTATTCCCATTTGCCTAGGAGACATTGGACATTATTCTTTTGTTTTCTCATGCTGTGAAACCCTGTGTCAATGACCTGATAGAATTTGCTAAGTTTTGTTGATTGTAATCTGTCGTTTATGTATCTTATCCCATATCTAACAGATAACCAGTAATAACCTTAATGAGATAACACCCTCACAAGAGAGAGCTATTTTATCATCAGAACATATGAACCTTCTTTGAATTAATGAAAAAGGGTGAGATGTTGCAGTCAGGTAGACAAATTATAAAAGAAAGGCTTCATAAAATCGGGTCTTGCTCTCTGCTAAATTCATAGCTAGCCTGTCACTTCTATGTGCAGCTAAGTTACTTGATTGTTTCCATGTGAAAACAATCTTAAGCATGAAAACAATTAACACAACAAGCTATTCTCGTAAGAGAACCATTTGCACCTGCAAGAAATAAGAAATCTGTCCTGCTGGGGACAAGGACGTTCATTCTCTTCCAGGAGCCCAATGCCCGGCTGGGGCTCCAGGGCAGGGGGTCCTTGAGCCGCTGCCCCAGAACCTCCGCCAGGGTCTCCCAGCGCAGCTGGAGCCGCTCGGCCTGGGGTCCCCAAAGGCCTCAGCAAGCCCCAAGTCCCTGCCAGGAACCCTCAACTCCCTCCAAGCCAGCATCCCCCACAGCCCCTGCAAGTTCCCCCCATGGTACCGGCCGTGGCCGTGTCCCCACATGTCACTGGCCATGTCCCACCATGTCCTCACCCATGGCTGTGTCCCCACCATGTTTCCATCCCTGTCATTGTCCCTCACATCTCCATCCATGCCTGTGTCCCCCCATGTCCCCACGGATGGCCACATCCCCCTCCATGTCCATGTGTCCCCATGTCACTCTCCAGGTCTGTGTCCCACCATGTCATTGTCCCTCCATGTCCAACCCATGTCTCAGTTCAGTGTCTTTATTTTTACCCCAGTGTTGGATGTTTTAAAGGGATGAAGAGAAATGAAAAGCAAATCAAGGCCAAAAGAAAAGAATTTCTGTGTCTGTGCAAGCTGAAGATCCACGTGCTTGGGAGGGAGGGAGGGAAGAACATTTTTGGAGGAGTTTCCACCCCACTATCTCCAAAATCTTGGTCTTTGCCTGAGTTCATCACCATTTGGCTGTGGAAGACACCCTTGGGTAATAGGAAACCAAAATCCTGGAATCACTGAGGTTAAATGTAGTAGTTTTGCTTTATTAATTTGATTTTTTTTTGTTGTGAGAGAGGATTAAGAAGTAGACAAAAAACAGGTTTTACTTTAAAAGGTGTAAAGAGAAATTTTATTACTAGAAACTATAAGAAAAAAACCCTTAGAAGAAAACTTTAGGCTACTGCTTTTTCTTCCATCCTTTTTTTTTTTAATACTAAACACGTACAAAAACAAGTCAGATAGTTTACCATCTCTAAAATAGTTTTTTACTCATTTACTTGAAAGAGGAGACTTTTTTTCAGTCTATGGAGATTTCTTCACAAGAAAACTCATTCTTCTTCTTTTGATGTTACAGTGATTAGCTTCCCAGGAGAATGGAAATCTGATTACTATCTAAAAATCCTTTATACAGACTAAGAGTTTTTCTAATAACTTTTATTGAGGACTATATTAACTGCTGAGTCACAGTTTAAGGATTATAACAGTTTGAACAAAAGCTTACTTTATTTTTGAGAATAGAGTTTTTTCCTTTTTCTTTTTTTGGGGGCAGCAGGGGTTTTCTTATTATTTAAAACTAAGAGATTACTGCAATTTTAATATTTGTTTACTTTAATATTAATGCTTTTCTTTATATGTACAGTTAGAACAGTCATATTCACTTCAAAATATTTTTACATGTTTTAGAGGAAACAAGAGTTTTTTCTCCATAGTTTAAAAACAGAGAAATGTTAGTTCATGACTTTTCTCCATTCTTTATTTCGAAGTTAACAATTCTTTTTGTTTTATTTCGGTGTTTTTATATTGTTTCCGTGTGTATCATTATTTTGGTGGGTTTTTTGTTTTGTTTTATTTTGTTTTGTTTTGGGGGGGTGTTGTTTGTTTTTGGGGGTTTTTTGTTTGTTGGTTTGATTTTTGTGGTTTTTTTCGACCATCCAACACCAATCCTCCCATGGGAGACGGAGCGGGAGCAGAGCACAAAGCTCTTCCCACACTCGGGGCACCCACAGGGCTTCCCTTAGTGGTGACTCCGTTGGTGTCGGGTCAAGTGAGAGCTCCGTGAGAAGCTCTTCCCACACTCAGGACACTCGTAGGGCCTCTCCCCAGTGTGGATGCGCCGGTGCAGGATGAGATGGGAGTTGTGCTTGAAGCCCTTCCCGCAGTCGGGGCAGCGGAAGGGCCTCTCCTCTGTGTGAATCCGCTCATGTAGGAGGAGATTGGAGCTGGTTTGAAACCTCTTCCCACACTTGGGACACTCGTAGGGCCTCTCCCCAGTGTGGACACGCTGGTGTCTTCTCAGGCCAGAGCTCCATCCAAAGCTCTTCCCACATTCCAAGCAGGTGTAGGGCCGTTCCCCTGTGTGGATCACCTGGTGCTCCATCAGATGAGAAATACTCCTGAAGCTCTTCCCACATTTCCCACACTCATATGGCCGTTCTCCAGTGTGGATCACCTGGTGTAGGATCAGGCTGGAGCTGTAGTTAAAACCTTTCCCACATTTCAAGCACTTGTGGGGCTTCTCCCCTCCATGAGGCTTCTCCACCAGCTCTGAGCTCTGCCTGCATCTCCGGCCGCCTTCCCGGCTCAGGGAGGGTCTTTCCTCCTCACAGCTCCCTGGGCTGGGTTTGCAGCCCCTCCTCGAGAGAGATCTCCGGGGCTTTTCTGCCTCCTCCATCCCTGCACACCTGAGGAATGAAAATTCCTGGTTTAGGGGGAAATAACAAGAAAGGAGCTCCATAAACTGGGTGTTCCTCCTCGCCCAAGTTCATCTCTGGAAGTCATTGAGCATCTTGTCTCTGTAATAACCTCCCAAACACCAAGATTCAGACCCAAAATCCTCCAAACTTTAAGACACAGATCAAAAACTCCCCAAATATCAAGATTCAGCCAAAATCCCTTCCAAAATTGTGCTGGTTTGAAAGCAAAACCTGTGAGAGACTCCAAGTCAGAAATACAATTTGATAGGGAAAATGATAAGAGAAATAAAATCCATGCAATAGTACAAAAGAAAACACCTGACAGAATCAGAATACAACCTGACACCCCACTAGTTAGGCCAGTGGTAGCAGTCCTGATGACGTGGTCTTGTAGTAGTGATGCTGTAGAAAGGTCTGGTAGATCTTGTCCTCAGGAAACCAGTGGGTAAGGGCTGCCTTGGTGTTCCAAATCTCAGGTTTTATCTAGGTAGGAAAGGCTTGGCTCCTCCCCCTGGCTGGAGCATCTCCCAGTGGGATGATGGAATTTTATCAGTCATGCAGGGGGACTCAATGGCCCATTAACAGAAGATATCTTCCTGGAGGAAGGATGGGTTGTGGAAAAGATAAAGAGCACTGCCCCACCTGGTTTTAACAGATGGCCCATTAGCAGAGGATTTCTCCCACAGAGATAAGGATCCCTGTCCCACAGATGGTGATAGAATACATACTTTTGGTCACATCCTGTGACCTAAAACACATCCCCTGCTCGCCAGGGCCTTGAGGAGCAGCTGTCCAGCTGGGCCAAGGTGTGCCAGCAGCTCCAGCCATGCTGGGGAACCTTTCCAGCTCTGGGCCCTGCTGTGCAGGAGGGTCCCTGTGTGAGCTGGGGCCTCAGCCACTCCTCTCTCCACACTCGCCCTGCTGCAGCTCCACCATCCCGGCCAAGAAGGCGCGACTCTCCCTCGCCCCCAGGGAGCCCAAGGACCGTCCGGTTTGACAGCTCTCACACATGGCCTCAGCAGCAGCAGTCGCCCAGGAAAGCAGAGCACCAGCCCTTCCTGCCTCCCCCATGGCCCCCCAGCCCGGTCGTGAAGCGGAAGCCCCCCGAGATCCCCCCACCTCCTCCCCTGCCCAGCCAGCCACCCTGGTCCAGCTAGGACTGAAACTGGGCCAGCCATGGCAGGACTTGGGCCACCAACAGCTTGGGACATCTGCTCCTCTCTACAAATAACACGTGTTACCTATGGAAAACATCCAGAGGCACTTTTCATACTGTTGTGCCTCCAACAGAAAGGGCTGAAGATTCTTCCCATGCCCTGCCTCATCCTTTGCTGTTTTGATTTTCATACACCTGGGTGCTGGCTGAATCTCTTCAAAGAACATTTTTAACACTGCATGTTTTACCCCACCTATCGAGGGAAAAAAAATAAAAAGATTCTTCACTTCAGACTTCATTTTTGGTGTGCTTGGCCACTCACATTTTGAGCAATGAATTTTCCATGGTACCTCTTGCTTTTTCCTTACTATCAATAAAAAGTACATCTGGTCATGAAAGTCACCACTATTACTGAGATTCACCTCAAAGCCCAGAGGAGAATCTGGCACAAAATATTCTCCCTGTGTACTCTACAACAAGAAATATTCAGAGGAAAATACAGTGGCAGCTGAGACTTGTGGAACTCCCAGAATACTGAGCCTGCAGAGGAGGCAAACAGCCCTGGAAGTGCCTGAGGGGACTTCTCCTCGCAGACTCCTCTCAAAGTGTGTCACTTCATCAGGAGAAGCCTTTCAAACCTTTGCCTTTCCTTCCTCCTGTGTTAAAATGTAAGGCTCCTCTTGAGAAAATACTGAGCTACAAACAGTTCTCCATTCCTCAACAAAGCTACTCAGGTGCTCAATTTAAGAAAGAGCAAAACTAAAGGTGGTCAGAAAATTCCCATCAAGGCCTATTTGCAGAGAAACCCCATCATATGGGAGCAAATATTTATTAGCATCAGTTCACTCAAAAGAAACCCAACCCTGTATTAAGCAGTGTTTTAAACGAACTTGAATTCTTTTTCCTCACATGTCAGCTGGACTGGTTTGCTCCTTTTTTGTCCTAGAGAGAATATTAGAACGATTTGCTCTTGACAGGACTCCTTGGGTGGCCCCCAGCCCTGGCTCCTCACCACACCTTGCCTGGGCTGTTAACGCAGCCTGTCAGCACCACCTGACTTTGGCAGCCTGTTCAGACCTCGGGCACGGCTGGTGCCACGGTCCCCTCTGGTGCCACGGTCCCCTCTGGCTCCTGGCGTGTCCCTGCTGCTGGAGGAGCCCTGCTCGTGCCGCTGCCTGCATTCAACAACGCCGGTCCTACTGCCCAGCCAAAGAGGGACCAAAATCCCTGCTTTGGGCAGCTCGCTTGAACGAGTTGAACACTTACTCATCTCTAACACAGACCTCTTAACATCCACACACCAACACCAGGAAGTCACCTCATCTACAGAGGTCAGGAACCTGAGCGAACACAAGGTCGACATTCAAGCACATCGAGTTTTTAATTTAGTGGAAGCACTCACTCGTTCACAAGCCTTACTTGTCAAACTGGATTGTGCGATGCTATTGTCTTGCTCGTGTTAGAGAGAAACCAGGGAGAAATTAGCTAAGAAAGAAGAACCACACTTGGGGCTCAGGCTTGGCAGACAAAGGGAGCAGGGCGGCACCTGCCCGCTTTGCCCGAGTCTCTGCTCCCGCCGGACAAAGGCGGACGCGGCTCCGTGCGGGGCGAGCCGGGCGCTCCGTGCCGGGGCCGAGCGCTCGGGCGGGCGGCGCTCAGGATGCTCGGGCAGCGCCGCGGGCCGGGCGGGCGCGATGGAGCCGCCTGAGGGCTGGGACCCCTCCGGGCGGCCGGCCCGGCGCACGGAGTGGCTGCTCAGCGCCCTCGCCCACCGCTACGGGCTGGAGCGCGGCGTGGAGAACGAGATGGTCGTGCTGGCCAGCGGCCCGGAGCAGTCCCTGCAGGAGATCTTCCAGCAGCGGGACTGCGCCGGGCCGGGCCGCATCCCCGGCGAGGAGTCCCGCACGCTGTGCCGGGCGCTGGGGCCGGAGGAGGCGGCAGAGCCCGAGGAGTGCGCGGGGCTGTGGGACGGGCTCTGGGCCGAGCTCACCTTCCGCCAGCTCCACGCGCGGCTCTGCGGCCACTTCAGCACCCGCGCGGGGCCGCGGCTGCCGCTGGGCCGGGAGGGCGAGCACATCGAGAGCCACATCCGCCCGCGCAGCCCCCGCCGAGCCTGAGCGGCGGCCGCCGGGACCCTGCTCCCGAGAGCGCTGCGAGGAGATGGTGGCGCTGGAGCGGGCCGAGGAACGCATGGCCGAGCTGCAGCAGGAGAAGGGCAGCCTGCGGCAGCTGCTGGAGGACGTGCGGGCCGCCCTGCAGAGCAGCGATGCGCGGTGCCCGGCGCTGCGGCTGAGTCCGGGCCGGCTTCTGCACCGCGCTCCCGGCGGCGCCTCGGGTGGCCCCGAGCGCTTCAGGAGAGATGCTGCTCTCGGAAAGTCAGTGTTTAGAACCCCTCCGCCTCCGGACTGAGACCGAAGTTGCTCGTTCATCCTCGGCATTAACTTTCTAGCAAAGTTTAGTTACAAGGGAGGCTTTTAGGAGAAATGTATGGCATCGGTGTGCCATTGAATATGTTTGTGATGAGCACTGTTCAAAGTGTCGGGGAGTTCAGCTTAACAAACCCACGTGTACAATGCTGCTGCTGCTTCTCCTGCACGTGCAGCCAGGATGTGCTGATAGCAGATGCTGGGTATGCACTGCTACAGGATTTTTCCTGAAGTAGGAAAGAACTTTGGGATTCTTACCTGCACAAGCACATGCGGTGCCTCAGTCATAAGTGCATCAGAAATATCAGAAGTATGTCTTCAGAGTGTGGTCACAAGGGTTCAGAGTTGGAGCCAGTTCTGCGGGCAGGCTGATGAATAGTCGGGGGCTCCCCTGCAGAGCCCCATTCATTCTGAGGCTGCTTTCTGCTGGTTCTACTGAACTGGCTCGAGTGAAATAGACACCCAATTAAAAACAGTTAAATTACTCTGGCATGAAACAGTGGGGAACAGGCAGAGCAGTGAAGGGCAGCATGGACGAGTTGTTCTGGCAGCTCTGACGAGGTCTGGTTTGATACAGCACTCACAGAACTCTGCTCCACCTGTGACACTTCCACTTGCAGAAGATGACTGTTCCTCTTCACAATATCCAGCAAGGCAGGTGAAAGACACTTTTACCATTTTCATCTTCAAAAAGGAGAGGAAATCAGCAGCAAACATGAAGTAACCAGTCAGAGATCCCGGGAAGAAACAAAAGAACAAAGAGTATAGGAAAAAACAGGTGGAACAGTGATCCTTATCTGTGTGGGAGATATCCTCTGCTAATGGGCCATCTGTTAAAACCAGGTGGGGCAGTGCTCTTTATCTTTTCCACAACCCATCCTTTCTCCAGGAAGATATCTTCTGTTAATGGGCCATTGAGTCCCCCTGCATGACTGATAAAATTCCATCATCCCACTGGGAGATGCTCCAGCCAGGGGGAGGAGCCAAGCCTTTCCTACCTAGATAAAACCTGAGATTTGGAACACCAAGGCAGCCCTTACCCACTGGTTTCCAGAGGACAAGATCTACCAGACCTTTCTACAGCGTCACTACTACAACAAGACCACTTCATCTGGACTGCTACCACCACCCTAACTAGCGGGGTGTCAGGTTGTATTCTGATTCTGTCAGGTGTTTTCTTTTGTACTATTGCATGGATTTTATTTCTCTTATCATTTTTCCTATCAAATTGTATTTCTGACTTGGAGTCTCTCACTGGTTTTGCTTTCAAACCAGCACAATTTTGGAAGGGATTTTGGCTGAATCTTGATATTTGGGGAGTTTTTGATCTGTGTCTTAAAGTTTGGAGGATTCTGGGTCTGAATCTTGGTGTTTGGGAGGTTATTACAGACACAAGATGCTCAGTGACTTCCGGAGATGGACTTGGGCAAGGAGGAACACGCAGTTTATGGAGCTCTCTTCTTGTTATTTCCCCCTAAACCAGGAATTTTCATTCCTCAGGTGTGCAGGGATGGAGGAGGCAGAAAAGCCCCGGAGATCTCTCAGGAGGAGGGGCTGCAAACCCAGCCCAGGGAGCTGCGAGGAGGAAAGACCCTCCCTGAGCCGGGAAGGCAGCCGGAGATCCAGGCACAGCTCAGAGCTGGTGGAGAAGCCTCATGGAGGGGAGAAGCTCCACAAGTGCTTGGAATGTGGGAAAGGTTTCAGCTACAGGTGCAGGCTGATCGAACACCAGAGGATCCACACTGGGGAACGACCCTACAAGTGTTGGGAATGTGGGAAAGGTTTCAGCCGGAGCTCCAAGCTGATCCAACACCAGAGGATCCACACTGGGGAGAAACCCTATGACTGTGGCAAATGCGGGAAGGGCTTCAGTGAGATCTCTGACCTGCTCCGGCACCAGGTGGTCCACACAGGGGAACGGCCCTACACCTGCTTGGAATGTGGGAAGAGCTTTGGATGGAGCTGTGACCTGAAAAAACACCAGCGCATCCACAGTGGGGAGAGGCCCTACGAGTGTCCCAAATGTGGGAAGAGGTGTCAGACCAGCTCCAATCTCCTCCTACATGAGCGAATTCACACAGAGGAGAGGCCCTTCCGCTGCCCCGACTGTGGGAAGGGCTTCAAGCAAAATGGCAACCTCACTGTCCACCGGCGCATCCACACTGGGGAGAGGCCCTACGAGTGTCCTGAGTGTGGGAAGAGCTTCTCACAGTTCACTCACTTGACCCGACACTAACGGAGACACCACTAAGGGAAGCCCTGTGGGTGTTCCGAGTGTGGGAAGAGCTGCGAGCTCTGCTCCAGCTCCATCTCCCATGGGAGGATTGGTGTTGGATGATCCCCGGTGACCCCCGTTGGGCAGAGCCCTGGTGACCTGTGGTCCTGGTGATCCCTGTTGGGTGGGGGGAAGTGGTTGGAGAGATTTCTCTCTCTTTTCCTTCTGTTGCTATGATTTGCTTGATAATAAATTCCCTCGCTGTGTCCAGGCTGTGTCTGTGACGCCCGTTTTTCTGTTTGGTGTGTTTGCTCGTCCTGTCTTAATCTGATCCTGGAGCTCCTGGTTAAACGTTCTATTCCCTTGCAGCTGGAGGGGCAGGGTCAGAGTGGCTTTGGTGGGTGCATGGCATCGAGCCAGCGTCACCTTGTCTTGGTTTGAAAGACAGGTATTTTTCTAAGGAAAGGTGAAAACCCCTTTCCTGAGATGCAGAATGCAACCACCTCCTTGCTAATTATTTTAGTTTCAAATCAGAGTTGAAGAGGGCTGTGTGATGGAGGCCACGGCCCAGGGGTGAGAGGGATGGGGAAGTGACTCCCCCCTCACGGTGTCGGGCGTGGTGCTCGGCAGAGTGTCCGGAGGTAGCAGGGTGAGGTGGGAGAGCAGCAGAGCGATGTCCAAAGGCAGGGAACGTGGGTTTCAGTGCTGGGATGGCAGGGGAGATGCCAGATCGCAGCACAGGTCATCCTCCTCTCTCTCCATGGGCGAAGTGAGAGAGCAAGAGTCCCCCCCCCAGACCGCTCTCCCACCTTTTCCTTTTCCAGTGTCCCCGCATCCCCCCACCCCCCTGCAAGAGAAAACTATTGCTACTAAGGTGTAGCCACAAATACTTAACATAACAATGGGAAAAATTCCACAGAAAGAAAAGGGAACAATTCAACCCCCAACAGGGGGAAAGAGTGGTCTGAAGATCTTATTCTGAATTTGCTTTTTTTTCTCTTTCTTTGTGTAGTTAATAAAGATTTTTATACTCTTTTACGTTTTAGGCCTGACTTGCTCTTTTGCTCCTGGTTCTGTCTCACAGCAGAAAATGAGTATATTTAAATTGGCAAGTCAAAACTATAACATTATTTGGTGCGTTGGCCAGGAAATTCAAAAATTCAAATTAAACCAAGACATTAGATTATCCTATCTGGATGAAGATAACCAGAACTCCAGGGAAGGAATTTATTGATGGGGAGTAGGACAGGATGGCTACAAAAAAAGTTGATTTGCAGGTTGGGGTTGATGAATTTGAATAATGAAGGTCTATGAATATGCAACACGTTGATGCATTTAAGGAAGTGTTTTCTGAGTTAGTGCCCTTGGCTGAATGCCCAGCACTCAGCCACATTAACCCTTTGCTTTATTGTCTTAGTCTCTTATTTGTTTACTCTTTTATTAAACCTTGTAAAATTTACCAGGAAAGCGAACCTCGTTTTTCACATCACTATGGGCAGGGAGCTGCTGCCTCCTGAAGCTCACCTTTCCTCGTTCCCTCCAGGAGGAAAGCTGGGTGTGGGAGTGCTGCATGCGTTCCTTCCGAGGCCTGCTGAGGGCAGGGGTGGGGAAGGGGAAGAAGTGGATGAAGAACTGCGTGCAGTGTCCTGGCCCTGCTCATCCTCCCCATGAATGACGAGACCCCCAGGGTGGGCCAGGCACTGCTGCCAAGGCTGAGCACTGACACGGAGAGGGGTGGCTGACCCTCCCGGGGCTCCAGGCATTGGGCAGCATTCCCCAAGCACAGCCCAGGGAAGGGTCCCTGCAGAGCCAAGTTGGCATTGCCAGCACCTGCCCTGCCCACTCCAGCAGGGCTCAGCACCAGGCCAGGACACCGAGGTGTGGACAGGTGTGTCCCCAAAGGTGTTGGAGAGCAGGGATTTGGGCCTCAATCCCTGTACCTGGGGGCCATTCCCGGATGTTTTCGCAGCTCTCTAAAGGCAGAGTCACCCCAGGTCAACTTTCCCAGGCCCTGGAGCCATCTCCCAGTTTCTGCTGTTCCACAGGCCACCAGGAATGCCATCCTTGCTATAGCAGAGCTCCTCAAGTGGAAGGAACTGAAGCACGTGGTGAAGACAGGGCAGACCTGGAGGATGGCTGACTGCCGGGTGAAGATGTGCCCCAGGGACTGTGCTGGGCCATGGGCTCTGCAGCTGGGCCTGGGGAAGAGACCCCACAGCCTGGAGCTGCATCCTTGTTCCTGGCTCAAGAACAGAGCCCCAGGGGCTCTCCTCCAGTCCCATCTCCCCTTCCTGCACCCAGTGGGAGGGAGGAGGGCTCTTGGTAATGGGGCTGCTGCCAGGAGGGGCTGCTCCAGTCACCTGGAAGATGTGTGACAATGCCCACATCTTTATGGTCCCTCCAGATGGAAAAGGACAGCAGGAGGGCTGAGCAGCACCTTCATCAGAGCCTGCAGTAACTGAGGGACCCTCAGGAATTTGTGCAAGACTGGACCATCAGGTTCATGAGCCCCAGCCCAGGGTCCCTCTTTGGGCAGCCCCTGTCCCCCCCAGCCCCTGCCCAGTGCCACATCCAGGCTACTGGTGGTCCCTGGTTGTTTGGGATCGTGCTGGGGAACAGCAGGGGCTGACAGAGCTCTGTGCCCAGGGACCATTGCGTGACATCTCCAGGACCAGAGGGAGGAGCTGCCTGCTCTGGATTTCAGTGGGGAGTGGGGAGTGAGGGTTGGGAGAGTGGGGGGTCTCTACAAACACGGGAACTCATCTCGGCTCTGTTTTGGTCACAGAACTTCAGGCCTTGCAGAAAGATGGGTGTGAACTCATGCGTTGTCTGGCAGCTCAGAGCAGCTCGATCCTGAGGAGCCCGAAGGAGCAGCGGACACCGGGACAGTCCCTGCGAGCTCTGTGGTGCTGGCACTGCTGAGCTGGGGGCCTGTTGTGCCCAGAGTGGGACATTCAGGCACGACTGATCAGGGACACCCTCCTACTGATTCACAAGGTGCAGAAAGGACTCCTTGACTTCCTAGGGTTCTTCTCAGAGAAGGCTCTGGGTGTGGCTGGATCCAACCCCAGCCCCAGACTGGGGCAGCACTTTAAGTCTGAAGGGTCATACAGGCGTCCTTGAGCCTGGAGATCACTTTGTCCTAAGGATTATGGCTGGAAAACCAACTATAGTTTTGTAAATAAAGTTAGTTTTTTTAAGTTTTAAATAATTGCTTTTCAAATTTCTTTTAAGACATCCCAAAGGTACCTGCGGGCAGGTGGGCACACAGGTGTGATGGGGTGGGTGGGATCAGGCCAGGAATTAGACCCTGATTTTGTGATTTACAGCAGGACTTCTCTGATCCTAATTCCCAGTGTTATGGTGCTGCCAGGTGTGCTGCTGGTGGGTCTGGGACTCTCACACTGAGATCTGATACACCTAAACTGGGGTTTGGGTCCCTCAGATGGGGATTCAGGTCCTGGACTCCTATACTGGGGTCAGGGACCCTCAAACTGTAATCTGGGTTCTTTAAACTGCGTCTGGGATTCTTAAACTGAGATCTGGTACCCCCAAACTGGAATCTTCAGCCCTCCAGCGTGATCTGGGATCCTCACACTGAGGTCTCAGCTCTCCACCCTGGCACCTGGGCCTCTCAAACTGGGGTCTGGAATCCTCAAACTGGGTCTGGAACCTCCCCCCGCCTGGAGTTTGGACCCCTGAAAAAACTGGGGGGGACAAGTGGGGGAGGTGAGGTAGGGCTTTATTTGGGGGTACAAAGATTAAAGGGGGATGGGGAGACCTCAGGGTGGAATTTTGGGTCTACCTTAGAGGGGGAAGGTGAGTGGGAGTAGCCCAGGATGGAGATTTGGGATCCTCAGGGTGGGCTTTGTGGAGTCTCAGGGGGGATTTGGGATCCCAGGGTGGGTTCTGGAGGGCCTCAGGGTGGAATTTTGGGTGTCCCAGGGTTGATTTAGGCAGTTCCAAGATAGATTTTGTGCATAGATTAGGTGCAAGATGGATTTTGTGGATCCGAGCACCAGATTTCACCGACCTCTTAGTGGAAGGCTATTGGGGTTTGAGGATTCCCAGGGTGGATTTTGGAGTTTCACAGTGAGTTTCACCCTCCCTAGGATGGATTTGGGCATCTCAGGTTGGGTTTTGGGGTTCCAGAGTAGGTTTTTAGAGTCCTAGGATGGATTTTTGGGGTCCTAGGCTGGGTTTTCAGGGTCAGGGGGATGGATTTTAGGGTTCCAGCACCCGCAGCGCAAAGTCCAGGGCCGGGGCACTGTGGGTCAGACACCCCATGGACACCACGTCGATGTGGGGCCCCAAAAACTGGGGGAGGGTCTCCAAAACGATGCCCCCGCTGGCCTCCACCGTCACTCCGGGATGTGCAGCCTTGACCTGCACTGCAGCCGAGTGCAGCTCCTGGAGGGGACACCCTGTTAGCAGGGAGCACACCCTCCCCAAAATTTGGGGGTACACTGGACATATGGATGTATACTGGATGCTGCATAGTGCAGAATCCCCCCCCAAATCTGCCCAATGTGGGCTCCCCCACAAGAAACCACCAATTCAGGGATCACTCCACCCACTGAGCTCCAAAACTGGGGTGTCCACCCCCAACCCCTCCAAATCAAGTGTTATCCTGATTAAACCCAATAAAAACTCACTAAAAATAGATTCCCACCCAACATCTGCCCAACTGGGGGCACCACCCACCACTGACCTCCAGAACAACCCCAAATTTGGGCTGTCCCCCCACCCAGAACCCCCCAAAATTGTGGCCTCCTATTCAACGCCTCCAATCCAGGCATTTGCCCACCCACTGACCCCTAAATTACAATCCCCCCACCTAAACTCCCCAAGTCAAGGGTCCCTTCACCCTAAACCTCCCAAATTGGGATTACCCAACCCTCTGACTCCCCCGAAATTGGGATTCCCCCTCATATCATTAGGGCTGCCCCACATTTACAGCAGATCCCCATTTTACTGGTGTAGCCTTACCCTATTTTTGCCACTCTCCTCGATTTTGGGGACTCAGCTGGGGATAACAGAGCCAGGATCTATGTGGTTAACCCCCACTTTTTTGGGTTCAACCCATTTCACTGGTCTGTCTCTCTTTTTAAAGGGTCTTGACCCCCATTTTTGGGGTCCAAGCTCACACCTGGAGGGTCCTCCCTTTCTTGGGGGCCCCTGCCAGATTTTGGAAGCTCACCTGGTGGGGGCAGAGGTCAAACCTATGGCAGTACCCACCGTTTTTGGGAGATCTGTGCCCCATTTTTGGGGTTTATCCCCATTTTTACAATCCAAACTCCCATTTTTGGGGTCCAGCCCACACTTGGGGTCCCACCACTATTGGCCCCCCTCCGATTTTGGGGCTCACCTGAGGGGGGCAGGTTGTTCAGCAGGACGATGTCAGCCCCAGCCCCAGCAGCCGCCGGCACCTCATCCGCACTCGAGCACTCGACCCCCAACCAGCGGGTGAAGCCCCCGGCCTGGCGCAGCCCCAAAATCATCTGGGGAAGAGGGGGGGGGTCAGGGAGAACCCCAGAGTGACGCCCCAGTAGGGGGCAGGGTAAAATGGGGGCTCCCCCCAGTTATTCACTTAAAATTGGGTTCCCCCACTGCCCTCCCCCCACATTGATCCCCAAACATTGGGGTCCTCTCTCCCACAGTATCCCAATTCAAGAGTGTCTACTCCCTAAAAGCTGGGGTTCTCTCAACTACAACCACCAAAATTTAGAGTTACCCATCACATGATCTCCCCCCAATACAGGGGTGACCCCAATTTCCTTCCAAAGTTGGGAGCCCCGCACCCATCCCCGCCAATTCATAGGTCCTCCCACATCAGTCCACGCCCAGAATATCCCAGTCCAAGAGTCTGTCCCAAAATTTGTGTGTTGGTTTGAAAGTAAAACCAGTGCGAGACTCCAAGTCAGTAATACAATTTAATAGGAGAAAAGAGAAAAAATAAAATACATGCAATAATATAAAAGAAACAACCACCAACACAGTCAGAAATACAACCTGACACCCTGTCAGTCAGGGTGTTGGTAGCAGTCCGTATAAATGGTGGCTGCATCCTCCTGGATGACAGATGTGGTTCTGTTGAAGCAGTGCTCCTGTAGAAGGTGCAGTTTTCTTCCGAAGATCCAGCGATGATGTGGAAAAGGTCCGACTTCCCTCTGGGATCCAGTGGAAAGATCTGCCCTCGGGTCCCAAACCCCAGTTTTTTATCTAGGTAGGAAAGGCTTGGCTCCTGCCCCTGCCTGGGGCATCTCCCAATGGGGTGATGTAATCTTATCAGTCACACATAGGACTTAATGGCCCATTAACGGAATATATCTTCTGGAGGAAGGATGGGTTGTGAAAAGATAACGATGATCATCCCCCGATCTTATCAGATGGCACATCAGCAGAGGATATCTCCCACAGAGATAAGGATCACCACCCCTCCTACATTTTAACAGATGGTGATAGAATACACATTTTTGCATTGTACCCCAGGACAATATTCCAAGTCCAACATTTCTGATGCCGTTCATGGGTCTCACTGAGGGACACAACTGAGAAAGTGTCCCCAGGTTCCAGTGTGAGCAGGAAATTGGAGGCAGAGATGACAGGTGGTGTGGGAAATGCAGGCACAGAGAGCTCTCAGGGCCTTGTGCAAACAGGCTCAGAGACTGCGATGGAAACAAGGTTTGACCTAAGACCTTGGAGAAGGCTTGGGGAATCAAAGCATTAAAAGGAAAATTGATATAAAATAAGAATATAAGATTTTAGTTTTAGAAGAAATCTATTTTAAGCAAACAGAAATATTCATTCTGTAAGCAAAGCAGTATATTAAGTAAGATAGGAAAAGTTTGTAAAGTTTAGCAACAGAACCTGTTATAAAGTTATAAGTTTAAAATATATCAATGTAGGTTTGTGAAGTGTTCTAGGATTGGTTCAAAAATGATGCATTGTGGCAAAGCCATGAGAAGGAAAGCAATTAATGATTGGTGTAAAAGGATGCTGGCAAACTTCACAGAAGTATTTGATTGGCTAAAAAGCGAACTTAAGGCATTGTAACTAAGAATGAGGCAGTTTCTGATATTATGGCATTGGACGTAACACTTTTAATGTCTCACCCTTCAATGAGACTGACACTATGAGGCCATAAACCATCGTTTACAACGTCTCTCAGTTACCTCATCTCTTGTAATATCAATCTCCCAATGCACATTTTTTTGACATCAGACATGACTAATGAAATCAATAGGGCCTTATGGACACCAGGTGTATCCCATTAAAGTCAATATTGATTTAGGGACACCTGGTCTATCCATTAAAATCAATGGGATTTTGAGGAAATTTGGCCCTAATATAGGGAAATTTGAGTAAATTTGGAGGAAATCTTGGGCTGAATTCTGGGAATTTCCACTCCAGGATCGCAGTGCCAATGCTCTGGATGTCCTGGATGAATTCCTGGAGGCCAATCCCGAATCCCTGATCCTTCACCTGCTGTCCATGCTGGAGCTGTGCCACCAGGTAAGCCCAAAAATGTCCATTTTCAGCCTGAAATCTGGGAATTCCAAGCCCAAAATTGGGACTTTTAACGCCCAATTTTTGGGACATCAGCTCTGCCCACTGAAGTCAAAGGGGATTGAAGGACACCAGGTCTACCCCTGTGAAGTCACTAGGGGTTTTGGGGACACCAGGTCTACCCATTGAGAGGGCTTGATTGGGAAGTTACTGTTTAAACTGGGAGCACTGGGAAGGGCTAAGGGGGGACACTGGGGTTACTAAGAGCACTGCAAAAAGTGGGACAACTGGGAGGAATTTATAGAGATAAATGGAGATGAACAGGACTCTAGAGCTAACCTATTGAATTTAGGGACAGTAGGTCTACTCTTTAAAGGTAATAAAGTTTAGGGCCACCAGGTCTACCGAATCAAAGCAATGAGGATGCTTGAGACACTAGTTTTGGGGGTCCCAAGGGGGTTTTGTTGATCCAGGTGTGAAAGGGGTACCCAGGTGTATCCAGGTGATTTCTGGGGGTACCCAAGTGGCCTGACTCACCCTGACAGGCCAGGAGAGGATGATGGCCACTGTCCTCCCAGTCGATGTGGACACAGGTGACCCTTGGCAGCCGAGGGGCTGTCAGGGGACGCCCCAACATTCAGGGGTACCCCAAAAGTCCAGGTGGACATCAGGGGTGGGAGGGAGCTCTGAGTTACCTCGGGAGAGGATGCAGGGCAGGTACAGCCAGGTGCTTTGGTGCATGGGGTTGGTGAAGATGGTATTCTGCAGCAGCTCCAGCTCTGTGTGGGCAAAGGAGGCACCCCAAAATCTCTAGGGGACACCGGGGGAAATCCCAATATCTTGATGGGGGCACCCAGGTATCCAGGAGTTCGGGTCTACCCATTAAAGTCAGTGGGGATTTAGGGAAACCAGATCTATTCATTGAAGACAATAGGGATTTAGGAACACCAGGCCTACCCATTTAACACAACAGAACCCAGCAGCTCCCACTTTAGGCGAGGGACGGGCTGGAAAATTTTGGGGATCTCGCAAAATTGGGGGAGTTTTTTAGGGAATCCCTCGCCTTCCTTCAGCCTTCCAGGGGGCAGTGCCCTTGCCGTAGTTCCTGGTGGGCATCAGCAGCCACAGACAGTGTTGCCAGGCTGAGAAGTTGGAGAAGCTGAGGATCAGCAAGGCCCTGGTGAAGGCCAGCTCAGCCTTGAGGTCCTGCCTGGCCACAAGTGCCTACCAGTGTTCCCAAGTGTGGACTGGGAAGGCACCAGTATAAACCAGTAAGCACTCCTGATCTCCTGAGGTTCATGGCAGCAGTTCCCAGTATAAACCAGTACGGCCTCATGCACCCAAACCCATTCCCAGTGTAGTCTAGGGGCTCCTTGTGTGGTCCTGTGGCTCCCAAGTTTATATTGGGAAGGCACCAGTACAAACCAGGAAGGCACCAGTACAAACCAGTAAGCATTTGGAGCCACCCCTGAGCCCCTGAGCCCATGGTGGCAGCTCCCAGCATAAACCAGTAAGGCCAGCACAACCTGAAGTCACTCCCAGTGGAGTGCCAGGCGTCCCCAAGACCCCTCCCAGTATAACCCAGTACACCCCAGTCTGACCCAGTAAAATACAGAATATCCCTGTATAACCCAGTATCAATCACTACAACCCAGTCACCCCCAGCACCCCATCCCAATACAAACCAGTATAACCCAGTGTAACACACAGTCGGCCACTAGGTCCTCCCAGCCAGCAGGGGGCACTCATATGCCCTTGCTCCCTTTCCCAGTGGAACCCAGTCCAAAACAGAAACACCCCAGCACCCCATCCCAGTATAAACCAGTATAACCCAGTACAACCAGTACACACAGTGTTAGGTCCTCCTGGACACTCACACAGCCTCTCTCAGTATAACCCAGTACTACCCAGTGACCCCAGCCTCGTCCCAGCACAAACCAGTACAAACCAGTACAAGCCACTCACAGTTGCAGGGGTCGGCCACCAGGAGGTGCGCGCACAGGGCCAGGTCCTCCCGGCCAGCAGGGGGCGCTGCAGTGTCCAGTGTGACCCTACAGAACCAAGGAAACCCCTGTGACACTGCGGGGCCCCACGGAACCAAGAGTCCATTGTGAGACACCTGGGCCACGTGGAGCCAAGGAACCATTGTGACACTGGGGAAACTCATGGGACCAAGGGGCCACTGTGACATTGTGGGGCCTCATGGAACCTGTGAGCCATTGTGACACTGCACGGCCTTGTGGAACCAAGGAGACCATGGTGACACTGTGGGGCCACATGGAACCAAGAGTCCATTGTGACACTCTGGAACTACAGAGACCATTGTTGAGAGTATGGAACCTCGAGGAGCCAAAAGTCCATTGTGACAGATCAAGGCCTCATGGAACCCAAAAGAGCATTGTGACACTGTGGGGCACCATGGACCCAAATCTCCATTGTGACAGTGCAGAACCAAGGGGCCTTTGTGACACTGCAAGGCCTCAGGGAACCAAGGAGTCCAAAGGACTGAAATATTTTTTGCAGGGTTCTGCCTTGGGGAAGGGGAAGCTGCTTGGTGGCACCTTGGCTTTAGCACACACTAATAGAAGGTGTCTGTTTTCAATGTGGATATTAAGGAGTTGTAGATTGCTTCAAAAGAGAAAAAAAAAAAGGGGGGGGGAACACTCCTTTTAGCCTGTGTGCAGCCAGTTCTCCAAGCAAAGCAGGTCCCAGGTGAGTGAGGACAGACAGGATGGAGTTGGGGAATGTGCAGCAAGGTTGTCCACACTGGGTCAGACCTCAAGGCACAGCTTCTGTGAGCAGGCCAGACCTGAGGAGAGAGCCTGCATCAATATCAATCACAGAATGCTGGAATCACCTCTACTCTAAAGAGAATAGCAATGAAATACACTCTTCAAAGTAGGAATGTGTATTTCTTAGAATCTCATGGAAATATTTCCCCATAACTGGATTTGAAAATCTTCCTAATGAATGAACTTCACCAGAGGGAAATCAAGGCAGAGCCATGGTTTGTCAGGACTTGCTTGATCCCAATCAGCCCCGTGGTGCATTTGGTGCTGAGCCCTTGAACCTCAGGGCCTGAGAGGAGATTGCACAAACCTTTCCAGGAGTCCAACCCAAAGTGTCTCAAAGCATTAATGGGTCTCACTGAAGTCCATCCCCAACACAGGCTCCTCATGGACTCCTTCGAAGAAAGAACTGGATGCCAGGATCGCCCAAAACCGTCTCAGAGAGTCAGAGAGGAAAGGAAAATCCAAACTACCTTTAAAACCTTGAGTATCTCAATGTATTAATGAGACCCACTGAGTGTCAATATAAAGCTCTCAAGGGACTCATAAATGTAGATAATTGAGGCCATGATTGCATAAACTACTAGAAGAGTTGGTGTCAAAAGGGAACCTCCAAGTACCTTAAAAAAAGTGAAGTATCTTGAAGCATTAATGAGCCCCTCTGAGTGTTGTTACTGACAGAGCCTCTCAAGGGACTAATTAAAGCAGATAATTGGAGGCCATGATTGCACAAAGCTCTCAGGGACTCCAAGGCAAAAGCAAAACCCAAAGTCCTCTGAAAAACCTGTAGTCCCTGGGAGCATGAAGGAGCCCCCAGGGCCATTCCTGACCAAGGCTCCCCAGGGACTCGTCCCAGCACATCCCTGAGGCCACTGGGATGTGGGGGGATGCTGAGGGCAGGACAAGGGGTGACAGTGGCCAGCCTTGCTGGGGCTGTGCCAGGAGGCCCCAGTGGCTCAGGACAAGGTGTCTCCTCCCAGCCCTTGGTGGCACAGACCCTGCTGTGCCCCAGGGCACCAAGACATGGCTTCTCTTTGTCTTCACTTGTCATCACTGCCTCCAATTTCCTGCTCTAACTGGAACCTGGGGACACTTTCTCAGTTGTGTCCCACTGTGGGACCCATTAAAACTTTAGGAAATTTTGGAGTTTGATTGTGACTTGGAGTTCTTGAGAGGCTTATTCAGCTCCCTGTCACAGACTGATGTTCAGAGACTCAGCCCCAATCCCAAGAGGGTCATTAAAGCCCTTGTGATGTGTCTGTGCTGATGAGCTGGGCTGGGCTCCTGGCTCAGAAGGCGATCCTGGCAACCAAGAAGAGCTTCAAAAACACATTTCTCTTCATGAACAGCTCTTCTCCCAGCTCAGCAGGGCTGGGGCCCTGCCTGCAGCCACCCCAGGCACAGCACAGAGGCACAGAGAGCTTCAGTCATTCAGGGCTGGGAAGATGCTCACAAGTGACTGGGGCAGAATCACTCCCAGCCCTTGGCACAGGAAGCCTCTGGCTGCAGGACAATGCAGCTGCAGCTCCTGCAGTGATCTCCTAAAGCTGGAACATCCCAATGCCTGCAGACTGTGTGAGTACATTCTCTGATGATCTCTTGTATAGAGCAGCCAGGGGTGCCCAGGGCTGTGGTGCAGAGCAGGGTCCTGCAGCCCAGGGCGCTGTGCTGGGGCAGGGACTCTGCTGCCTGCCAGGGACAGCTCTCAGTCAGCCCTGGGAGGTGCTCCTAGCACTGGGGGACAAGGTCTGGGTGGAAGGAGACAGCTGGTGAGGCTTGGAAGGGTTGTCTTTGTGTGGTGAGGATAGTGCAGGGCTGCTCTCAGCATGACTTTTGACTGCAGAACATTTCCAAGGAGATTAAACAGGGAGCACAGTGAGGCAGGGGCTGCATAAAAGGGAAAGTCCTGCTTTATTAATCTACTGCACTGGGCTGCATTGCTGGGAGATTGCACATTGATATTCATCTCTCAGTTCAGGTTGAGAAAAAATTCTTAAAATTCTCTTAGATCTCAATAAACCAGGCAATGAAAGAAATCAGCACAGGACCCCATACAGGAAGGATCACTTTCGCTTTTCCAGCCTCCTCAGGGTTGTTGTGATGTTGCCATCTGAGCCTGCAGAGGCAGAACTGGCTCAGGGCTGTGCCCTGTGCTGGGAGGGGAGTGCAGGTCAGAGCTGAGCCCCCAGGGCTGGGCTGGGCTCTGGCAGCACTGGCAGGGCCCAGCCCTGGGCACAGGGAAGCAGCTGCTGGCAGGGACAGCTCCAGGCAGCAGAGCCCTGGGCAGGCAGTGGGGGGAAAGTGCCACCAAGTTGGGCTGGGATATTTCAAGTCCTCTCCAAACTGAACTGTTCCATGATTATTTTTTTACAGATCTTCATGCCAAGACACAGCAAATGTCCAACAGCAGCTCCATCAGCCACTTCCTCCTGCTGCCATTGGCAGACATGCGGCAGCTGCAGCTCCTGCACTTCTGCCTCTTCCTGGCCATCTCCCTGGCTGCCCTCCTGGCCAACGGCCTCATCATCAGCACTGTAGCCTGCGGCCACCACCTGCACACCCCCATGTTCTTCTTCCTGCTTAACCTGGCCCTCACTGACCTGGGCTCCATCTGCACCACTGTCCCCAAAGCCATGCACAATTCCCTCTGGGACACCAGGAACATCTCCTATGAAGGATGTGCTGCTCAGGTGTTTATGCTTATCTTTTTCCTTATATCAGAGTTTTTCCTCCTGACCATCATGTGCTACGACCGCTACGTGTCCATCTGCAAACCCCTGCACTACGGGACCCTCCTGGGCAGCAGAGCTTGTGCCCACATGGCAGCAGCTGCCTGGGCCAGTGGCTTTCTCACTGCTCTGCTGCACACGGCCAATACATTTTCCCTGCCCCTGTGCCATGGCAATGCCCTGAGCCAATTCTTCTGTGAAATGCCCCAGATCCTCAAGCTCTCCTGCTCCAACTCAAACCTCAGGGAACTTCTGCTTCTGGCTGTCGGTGCCTATTTAACTTCTGGATGTTTTGTGTTCATTGTTTTCTCCTATGTGCAGATCTTCAGGGCTGTGTTGAGGATCCCCTCTGAGCAGGGACGGCACAAAGCCTTTTCCACCTGCCTCCCTCACCTGGCCGTGGTCTCCCTGTTCTTCTGCACTGTCATGTTTGCCTACCTGAAACCCCCCTTCATCTCCTCCCCATCCTTGAATCTGGCCCTGTCAATTCTGTACTCAGTGGTGCCTCCAACCCTGAACCCCCTGATCTACAGCCTGAGGAACCAGGAGCTCAAGGATGGCCTGAGGAAAATGATAATGAATGCCTTTCAGAAGCAATAAACTTTCATTCTCCTGTATAGCTATTATGATATTACTCATTAATGCCCACTCTGTGTTTTTTATGCTTGCACAGGTATAATATTTTTTTAGAATTTGTTCACAGGAAAATCTTTGTACCATTTTTAATTCAGTACTTGCATTTCTAGTGTGAACTACATTCTGTATAAACCAAGAGTTCTACTACCTATGTGCTTATACAAAATAAAGAACTCTGTATTGCCCTGTTCTCCTGACATTTTTCCTCCTGACTTCTCTGGGGCTGCAGGGTCGGTGCCTCTGGGCAGAGCTGGAGAGAAAAGGAAACCCCTGTGCTCCTCACTGCCAGGCAGCCCCAGGACTTCTGCTCCATAACCTCCCCTTCCTTCACTTCCACAGTGCCCTTCAGAGCCCCTGTGTTGGTTTAAGGCCTCAGGGCTCTCTCATCTCAGTCCCTGTCCTGCTGTGTTACTGTCCAGGGACTGCAGGGAGGGACAGGCCATGGGCACTGGTGGGACAGAGCTGGGCTCTGCAACTGCATTTCCATCATGCAAGGGCATCTCCCCAGTGCAGGGTCTGAAAGCTTCAATCTCCTTCCCAGTTTGCTCTCAAGGGTGTTCCCAACACAGCGCCCTGGAAAGGAGAACAGCAGTGACCAGCAGAAGTGTGGCAGTGTTCAGGGTGGGGCTGTCCCAGCAGTGCCCTTGCAAAGCCAGTGCCGCTCCCAGCAGTGGCCTCTCACCCCAGGGCACAGAGGTTGTTCTCTGCGTGGAGGGACATCAAGTGACAGGGTCAGGAGTCTGTGTTTGCAGTGCAGGGACATTCCACAGCCCTGAACATCCTGTGTGTGTGAGGGGACATAAACCAGTGAAAAAACACCTGCAGCTGTTCCTGGAGTTCCCAGAGAGTAACATCCCCTGGGAGCCCCTGGATGCAGGGCTGGGATGAGCTCCTGTGCCCAGAGCTCCCCGTGTCCATCCCTCCAGCCGTGGGGCACCTCAGGCAGGGGCAGGGCAGGGTGACACCCACAGGGCTGAGGTCCCTGCCAGGCTCTGGCAGTGGCAGCAGAGCCCAGGGAGCCCCTGCCCGTGCTGCAATGAACTGTGTGTGTGTGTGCCAGGGAAGGACTCTTGTCCCTGGACACCCCTGGGGCTGTGAGCAGGGCATGAGCCCAGCTCAGGGCTGGGCACCTGACAGAGCCCTGACATTGCTGGGTGTGCCCATAAGAGCAGAGTTGGGCAAGGTGACTGTGGTTAAATCCCTTTGGGGATCAAGTGACAGCCAAGTGTCTCTGTCACAGGAGAAAATATGGTGAAAAAATTGTGGGTCACCTTAAAAATAGATTAATGTTAGGAGGACTAAAAAACAAAGGTCAAATGCAGAAGCAAGGAAGATCAAGGGGATACAAGAATTCAGCACAAGAATTCAGCACAAGAATTCAGCACACGTAGTGTTTGCTTTGGAAGACAAATGTATTAATACAGAAAATCCAGAGACCCTCTTGTCCCCCTCAATTCCCTGTTGATCAGGACATCCCATGGAATGGAAGATCCCGTGTGTCAGTCCAGCCCAGCTGTCCCATCCCTATGTCCCCAGGAACATTTGCCCACCCCCAGGACATTGGTTGGGGTTTACAGAGATGCCTCATGTGGGGCCAGCCCTGATCAGGAGCAGCCAAAGCCTCGGGCTGGGACCAAACCCACTCCAGCCACGAGAGCCAAGCACAGCAGGACAGGAGCTGCTCTGGGCAAAGGGAACTCCATCCCAGCCACACCCACACCAAGGGGGATCAGGGGGCTCTTCCCACCTCTGTTATTCCACCATTCAGTGAATCTTTTCCTTGGAGAGATCTTTGAAGGCAGAATTGGCAGAGAGGCAGCAGCAGAGCTATAAAATGCACCAATACAAACACAGCAGCTCCAGTGAGGAATGAACCCTCCCAGGGCAGTGCTGTGGCAGGAGAAGCAGCCAGGAGGAGGAGGATGAGCTCAGTGCATGTGTGTGTCCCAAGGCACAGAGGGTGAGGGTGGGCAGAGATCAGGGCAGGGCTGGCAATGACAGGGCAGAGGCAGGGGCAGCGAGATGGGAGTGTGCAGCCTGCAGGGACACAGAAGCAGCTGTGGGACAGCGCAGGACAAGCTGTGCTGGACATGGCCAAGGGCTCTGGCAGGGCTGGAAGTGCCCAGGAGAAGCCAAGTCTTTGTGCCCTGGGGCACAGCAGGGTCTGGCCACCAAGGGCTGGGAGGCAACACCTTGTCCTGAGCCACTGGGGCCTCCTGGCACAGCCCCAGCAAGGCTGGCCGCTGTCACCCCTTGTCCTGCCCTCAGCATCCCCCCACATCCCAGTGGCCTCAGGGATGTGCTGGGACGAGTCCCTGGGGAGCCTTGGTCAGGAATGGCCCTGGGGGCTCCTTCATGCTCCCAGGGACTGCAGGTTTTTCAGAGGACTTTGGCTTTTCCTTTTGCCTTGGAGTCTCTGAGAGCTTTGTGCAATCATGGCCTCCAATTTTCTCCTCCAAGACTCCAGGAGGAGCCTGTGTTGATGATGGACCTCAGTGGGACTGACACTGAAACTGCATGGAAAACAGGAACTCCTCAACAACATCTTCTCAGTGTTACGGAATTTAGGCATTACTTTCTTCTGGCCAGGATGTTTTTGTGCCCAGCATGTGCAATAGAAATCATTCCATCCACACATGCCTGGCTTGGGCAGTGAAAATCACTCCGTCATACATGGTTCTTTACTAGGGTTTTCACATATTTATACAGACAAAACCCAAAGAAATTCATATTCATTGATCTTAATTTACACAATTCTTAGTATTCAATCTCCTGTTGCTTATTGATCCCTTTGCCCTTGGAGTGAATTAGGCCCTCATTTGATTCTCTTACCAATCTTTTCCCAGACCAGGTGTCTCCAACCACACTGGGGGTGATGTTCATTAATGTTCATTTACCTCCTCTGTATCTTCAGCTACTCCCAATCTGTAGATGTTAAACTCATCAGGCCTCACCCAACCTTGGTGAACCGAATCTTTTGAAGAGAATCTTCAATTCCCCTCCTCCTAGGGAAATGCGAACAAAATCCTGACTGAAGTTCCATTAAAAAATTTAAATTTGTATCATTTGCAGCAACTCCATTATGTTCCTTACTGTCCCAATTCTGTCCTTAGTTCCATGAGGGCACACAGTGTCACAACAGCCCCTTCATTCCATGAAGCCCTGCAGTGTCACAAAGGTCTCTAGAATTCCATGAGGCCCCACAGTGTCACAAGGTCCCCTCGGTTCCATGTGTCCTGCACTGTTACATGAATCCTGAGCTCCATGGGGTCTTGTAGTGTCACCATGGTCTCCTCAGTTCCATGGTGACACAGTTGCCCAAATGTCTATGGTACCACAACTACCTCTTTGTCCCACGAGGCCCCACAGTGTCACAGAGGCCCCTTGTTTCCATGACACCGTGTAGTGTCACAATGATCTCCATGAGTCCATACAGTCCTGCAGTGTCACAATAAAACTTTTGTCACTGAGGCTCCACAGTGTCACCATGGCCCCTTGGTTCCATGGAGCCCCACGGTGTCACTGTGGTCCCCTTGGCTCCACAAGACCCTTTGGTTCTAGCAGGTCTTGATGTTTCAAAATGCTCGCCATGATTTCATGAGCACCCCGTGTCACAACAGACTCTTGGTTCTGTGAAGTTCTTCAGTGTCACAAAGGCCCCTTGGTTCCATGAGGTTTGGTAGAGTCACAATTCACTCCTTGGTTTCATGAGGCCCTGCTGTGTCACAATGCCCATGGTTCAATCAGTTTCCACAGTGTCATCACGGTCTCCTTGGATCCACAGGATCTCAATGGTCTCCTTGGTACCTTCCTGCTCCAATGTCTCAAAGGCTTTTTGGTTCCATGAGGTTCCACAGTGTCACAAGGGTCTCCTTGGTTCCATTAGGATACAAGAGCTTTGCATAAATGCTGAGCAACACCAGCTTAACACACCTGGGAACATCTGTCTGCATTCAAAAGAGGGATTGAAGGTGAGAATGGCACCAGCAGCTTCCATTTGCAACAGAGATACAGGGAAAGGACAAGGACGGAGAATTCAGCTGAAAGACTCAGAGGATTCACAGAATCACAGAATCCCTAGGTCTGAAGAGACCTTCAAGATCATCTAGTCCATCTCATGCCCTAACACCTCAACTAGACCATGGCACTGAGTGCCATATCCAGGCTTTTTTAAACACATCCAGGGATGGTGTCTCCACCAACTCCCCAGGTAGATCATTCCAGTACTTTATCAACCTTTCTGTAAAAAGCTTTTTCCTAATATCCAACCTATATTTCCCCTGATGCAGTTTAAGACTGTGTCCTCTCATTCTGCCGGTTGCTGCCTTGAGAAGGAGACCAACCCCAACCTGACTACAACCACCATTCAGGGAGTTGTAGAGTGATGAGGTCTCCCCTGAGCCTCCTCTTCTTCAGGATAAACATCCCCAGCTCCCTCAGCCACTCCTCACAGGACTTGTGTTCCAGACCCCTCACCAGCCTTCTTGCCCTTCTCTGGACATGCTCCAGCCCCTCCATGTCCTTCCTAAATTGGGGACCCAGAACTGGACACAGCACTCGAGGTGCTGTGCAACCAGTGCTGAGCACAGGGGAAGAATCACTGCCCTGCTCCTGCTGGCCACACCATTCCTGATCCAGGCCAGGAGTCATTGGCCTTCTTGGCCACCTGGGCACACTGCTGGCTCATGTGCAGCCTGCTGTCCATCAGTGCCCCCATGTCACTCTTGGAGCGGACACGACATACAAAAGGACTCACTACATTTCAGAAGGCAAATATCTGTTAATTACAACAGCTAGCTGTTGTACCCTCTAAAAACTTTACATTTTATTCATTGGTTACAATAAATCAACATAACCTTCATTGGTGTAAAACCATTTCCGCCTCTGTTTTTTCAGAAAACTTTTCTAATAATACTTTTTCAGATGCAGGTTTCTTCTTGCTTATATCCCTCCCCTTCCTCTCTTCTCAGTCTCCATACTACAGGTTTTCTTAAAATTCCTTTCAGAAGTAAACATTAGCTATTAACTCTCTCTGGCTTACAGACCAGCTGTAAGCCCCCTTCCATATTCCCAGGTCCCTTTCTGCCTGGCTATTTTCCAGCCACTCTGTCCCCAGCCTATAGCACTGCTGGGGTTGTTGTGGCCAAAGTGCAGGACCCAACACTTGATCTTGTTAAACCTCACCTTGTTGGATTTGGGCCCTGGATCCAGCCTGTCCAGGTCCCTCTGCAGAGCCCTCCTACCCTCCAGCACATCCACACTCACACCCAGCTTGGTGCCATCTGCACATTTGCTGATGCTGCACTCAATGCCCTCATCCAGATCATCAATGCAGATATTGAAATCCACGCTGGCTGCCTCTGATCCCTCAGCCATCCTGTAGGTGCCCTGTGATGGCACTCAAGGTGATCTGTTCCATCACCTCACCAGGCACCCAGGTCAGGCTGACAGGCCTGCAGTTCCCCACATCCTCCTTCCAGCCCTTCTTGGGGATGGGCTCACATTGGCACCTCCAGTCCTCTGGCACCTCCCTGCTGAGCCAGCACTGATGAGAAATGATGGAGAGCAGCTTGGGGAGCTCATCCAGCAGCTCCCTCATCCCCCTAGGATGGATCCCATCTGTTCCCAGAGACACCAGTGAGCATCTGAGTGGCTCAGCAGGTCCCCAGCTGCTTCCTCCTGGATTACAGGGGGTCTGTTCTGCTCCCTGTCCCCATCCACCAGCTCAGGAGAACACTTGTCCTGAGGACATCCTGTCTTATTGTTGAAAACTGAGGCAACTAAGGTTGAATACTTCAGCCTTTTCCTCATCTTTGGTAACCATATCTCCCCCCATAAGGAATGGAGATTTTCCTTGTCCCTCCTTTTGCCATTAATGAGTTTATAAAATCATTTTTGTTATCCTTCACAGAAGCAGCCAAGTTAACTCCTAATTTCAGCTTTCATGTCTGATTTTCTTTCTGCATGACCTAACAACTTCTTTAAACGTTTCCTGAGTTGCCTGCCCCTCTGTCCAAAGGTAATGCACCTCATTTTCTCCCTGAGTTCCTGGTAAAAGCTCCTTGCCTAGCCAGGCCAGTTATTTTCCTTGCTAGCTCTCTTTCCTCTCTGAGGAAAGTGAAAGACAGGCTGCCTCTGCTCCTTCAAGATTCTTTTCTTGAAGTGCCTCCATTCTTCCTGGAATCCTTTAAGAGATGTTTTCTGCAAAAAAACTTAGTTCATTTATCCCCAAATCTGCATTCTGAATAGGCCAAAGTCTGCTCTCTGTAGGTCCAGTGTAAAAGTTTTGTTGATTCTCCACCTTCGTTCACAGAATATTAAAAACTACATTATTTCATGGTCACTGTACCCCAAACAGCCTCTTAGCATCACATCTCCCACCAGCCCTTCTCTGTTTGTGAACAGCAGGAGACAGAGCTTTCCTTGCGAGTGGGAAGAGAAGGAATTTAGGTTTTAATCAAGGGCATATTATTTTTATTTTTCACTTGAGAGAAGGGTCGACTGGAGCATTCCTTAAGTGATCTTGATGCTGAATGTCTCCTTAGGAGGTCTGGCCATGCAGAAGAATGAGCCCCTTGCTGGCCAATGCTATTTAGACAACCTGCTCCTCACCCCCAACCTCACCATGTCTGACATTGCCTATCTGGGATTGACATCCTAAAATATAAAACCCCCCTATAAATTTATTATTACTATTGTGATTTACTTAAGTAATAAAAATATAATTATGCTTTTATTTTAATAATACTATTATTCTTTTTTTATACCTGATTTTTATCTTTATATGAAAAGATCGATACATTTTTAGCAAGCAAGCAGAAAAATTAATGGTCATTGGTTCTAAGTAACACAATTCACTTCATGAATTAATTGACCACTATTGGCCATTGATTGCTCCCTGTTTATGATAATTAGTCTTATTTTAATCTCTTTCTCATCTTTTTAATCATTTTCACAGACAGAATAAAACGGGGCCTCTTTGGGATCCATGAAGATATTTCTGGGCTACATTTCAGGAAATTTTGGGTCTGGGGACGGAATTTAGAGAGAACTTGAGGGTCTGGAGGACACTTCAGGGAGCCAGGTGGTCACTTAAGGATTCTGACAGAAACTTCGGGGTCCGGGGGAGCTCTTGAGGGTGCAGGGTGGCTCTTGAGGGTCAGGGAGGAGAATCTGGGGCCATTCGGGGTCCGGGCGGGCACTTGGGGGGCTCTAACGGGGCTCTCCAGGGCGCAGGGGGTGATGGGAGTTGTAGGCACAGGTATAGTATGGTTCAATGGTGCTGTGGAGCATCATGGGAGTTGTAGGTGCAGCTACAATTTCTCTCTGTTGTGCGTGGTGCATGACGGGAGATGAAGTCATGGCTGCAATAGCTCTCTATGGGAACCACGGAGCATGATGGGAGCTGTAGTCCCGGAAGTGGCTCAGCTGAGGCGTTTGGGGGTCCGGGAGGGCACCTGGGGGACACTTTTGCATCCGAGCTGCGACTTGAGGTGCTCAGGAGGGAATGTGAATGGTTCAGGAGCACTTGGGGGGAGCTTGGGGAGCTCTAACTGGGCTCTTTAGGGCACAGGGACGAGCAGGAGTTTTAGGTACGGAACTGTGTTATGAGGGACTCTGAGGCCGTGGGGGATGACAGGAGATGAATTCCCAGAAGTGACTGTAACGGGAATCTGTGGGATTGGGAGCATTGAGGGGAACTGGGGACACTTTTATGGGGTCCCAAATGGGTGCTGAGGAGGCAATTCGGAATCCTGGAGGGTCTGGGGGACACTTGAGGGACATGTGGGGGATGGACACCGGGGTTCTGTGGGGTGTGGGGCATGAGAGGCGTTGTAGTCCCGGCTCCAATCAAGCTCTGTCAATACCAGGATGTCCCTGTATCTTTAAGTGCACCCCACAGTCCATCCCAGTCCATCCAGATTCCCCCTCTTCACTTCCCATCTTCCCATGTTGTTCCAGTGTTCCCCAGTATGTCCCAGTGTGTCTCTGTGTATCCCCACATTCCATCCCAGTCCACCCAGATTACCTCTCAGCATTCCCAGTGTTCCCCAGTATGTCCCAGTCCTCCCCAGTATCACTCTGAGTGTGTCCCATTGTCTCCCACAGCATTCCCAGTGTTCCCCAGTGCTCCCAAGGAAACTTGAACTTCTCCCGGTTCCCGTGGCACCCAAACCCAGCAGTGGGGTCAGTGCAGTGTCCATGGCCACAGCCCCTGGCAGTGGCCCAGGGCAGGTTGGGATGATGATCCACCCTCACAGCTGGCCCAGGGCAGCTCTGCAGTGGTTTTGGTGTTACCTTGGGCTGGCACACACCTGAGGAGTGTGTCTGTTTGCAGTGGAGAACATTAGGAGTTTTAGATTGCTTCGAAAAGAAAAGAAAAGAAAAGAAAAGAAAAGAAAAGAAAAGAAAAGAAAAGAAAAGAAAAGAAAAGAAAAGAAAAGAAAAGAAAAGAAAAGAAAAGAAAAGAAAAGAAAACGAAGAAAACCCCTCTTTGCCAGACCTCCTGAGGAGAGAGCTTGGATCAATATCAATCACAGAATGCTGCAATCACCTCTGTTCTAAAGAGAACAGTAATAAAATACACCCTTGAAAATAGGAATGGATATTTCTAAGAAGCTCTTTGAAATATTTCTCCATATCTGGAGTTGAAAACCTTCCTAATGAACTGCACCAGACCAGAGGGAAATCAAGGCAGAGCCATGGTTTGTCAGGACTTGCTTGATCCCAATGAGCCCCGTGGTGCATTTGGTGCTGCCAAGGAGCTCCAAATAATATTTTGGAAATATTGGCTCTCTCTCTGCAGTGCTGCCTTTGCCAGGAGCCCGGCCCAGCTCAGCAGCACAGACACAGCACAAGGACTTTAATGACCCTCTGGGGGTTGGGGCTGAGTCCCTGAACATCAGTCCCTGAGAGGGAGTTGAAGAAACCTCTCAAGAATTCCAAGTCAGATTCAAACTCCAAAGTTTCTCTTACTTTTAGTGAGTCTCACTGATAAACATGAAGAAGAAGGTTTCCCAAGGGTTGAATTAGAGCAGAAAATTGATGACAATGATTTCAGATAGGAAAAAATAGGGTTAAGGAGGAAAAGAAACCTCTCAAGAATTCAAAGTCAGATTCAAAGTTCAAAGTTTCCTGAAGTTCTAATGGGTCCCACTGAGGGACATTACTGAGATAATGTCCCCAGGTGCAGGTTTATTCTTTTTACATTATATTTTTAAAGTGTATGTTTATTTTTTTTATGATGTATTTTTTAAGTGTGGGCTTACTGTTTTTATGTTACAATTCTCGTGGGGATTTTTTCTTTTTCTGAATGAAGCAGAGAGATGGGACTTCTGAGTTGCTTTGGAAAGTGTAGCTTGTTTTTTTAATTTTCTATACAGGCAGAAAAGTTGAGGTGGTCTTACAGATGTTCACAGCATGACTTAGAAGTCAAAACACTTATGTTTACAATGGCTTTTCAGGATTTATTATCCAATAAAACACTGTCAACAGAGATATTTATGCTTCTAATTCAATACTCAAATATTTTGTCCTATTGAGTCATACTACAGTGTGAACTTTCGTAGCCAATTATATCATAACATAGAAACGTACATTGCTGCACTCTAAAACTTGTTACCATTGTAACTAACTTTTTTATTTCTATATCTTAAATTCTAAAGCTAAACCAATCTCAACTCAACTGTTATGAATGATGTTCTATTTTTCCAATTTATCAAGCAACAAGATTAAATTTAATAGTAGATTTTTAATAGTAACAAAATTAATAACTTCAAAGTATTGGAGATGACAAAGTATTGGAGATGAAACAATCAAAGTGCATATATTTAAGAATATACAAAATTTTGGCAGTAAGTAATTTAGTATAATTGAGGTTCGTATAAAGCATAAGCAAAACCGACCGGGGAGGGGCCCCCCTCCGACCGGGGATACGGGGAGTGGCTCCCATTCCTCACGTACCAAAGCATCCAGGCTAACAATCCCACTTATATACTGTAGGCTACAGGAGTTTCTACAAAACTCCTCCTAGTTTCTATTCCTAAAATCTACGTCACTGTGTGTATGGTGCATGCTCTACTAATGGGTTAGGGGGTCTCTCATCCTTTTGAGGGTCTTATTTCCGATGAAGGCTCATCGTCTTCTTCAGTGACCGAGGTGTGACCTGCAGGTAGCCCAGGTGCACTCTGTGACTGAGCAGATGTTTTCCATAAGAAGACTTTAATTGAGTCCCATGCTTGGAATCATCCCATTTTGGCCCATTTCAAGGTCAAAAGTTTCTATTTCTAGATGCTGCTTGTCAGACCTACGTCCTTCAACTATTCTTGTTTGACTTTCTTCCAACCTCCTTCTTTGACTCCCAACATCTGGAAGATGTCCTGTGCCCTGTCTCACCCATCTCCCCCCTCACTCTGTTAACAATTGTCTTCTAAATACATTTTTGTTAATATAGTTACAATTTAATTATCACGAAACACGTTTGTCACACAACTATGCTTAATTCTAAGCTTTGCCTTACAGACCCAGTGTTCTGAGAATTCCTTGCAGTTGGAATTCCAACACCCAGGTTCCAGTTAGAGCAGAACACTGGAGGCACTGATGACAGGTGGGGACAAAGAAGGGAAAGGTGTCTCTGATGCTGAGCAAACCTGGATGTGTTTCAGGAATGCAAAGGGCCATGTGCTGATCCCCAGCCCCTGGCAAGGCAGATCCTGTCCCTCCCTCATTGCTCAGGGCTCTTCCCGGGCCACTGGGCTCTGGCCATGTGCAATGCCAAGGGCAGCACCATGGGGCGGCCCCTGCCAGGCTGCTGAGCAGGGACAAGGAGGCAATGAGGCCCCAGCACAGCAAGGCTCACTAGTCCCCTGCTGGCCTCAGGCCCAGGGCCAGCCTGCATGGCCCAAGTGCTGCAGGAGTTGGCTCTGTCAGGGCCTTTCAGCTGCTGCCCATCCCTGTAGCCTCTGCAGCCCAGGCTGTCCTACGGTGTCCATGCCCTGCACCAAATTAGTGTTAAGGAGTCTTATTTTGATGTTTTGGAGATTTGGTGACAGCAGGACCTCACAGTACCAAAGTGTCAACTGTGACACTATGGAATCTGAAGGTACAAAGGGAATTTTTTGTACTGTGGGAACTCATGGAACTAAAATCCATTGTGGCAGAGGGGCCACATGGAACTACAGGGCCATTGTTACACTGTGGGTCTCATGAAACCAAAGATCCCTTGTGATACTGCAGGGCCTCATGGAACAATGGAGACTATTATGAAACAGAATCACAGATTGAATGAGGTAGGAAAAGATCTTTGAAATCATCAAGTCCAACCTATGACTTAACATCACCTCATCAACTAAACCATGGCTCTGAGTGCCACGTCCAGTCTTTTTTTAAATGCCTCCAGGGATGGTGACTCCACCACCTCCCTGGGCATAAGATTTAAGTGCCCAATCACTCTTTCAGTGAAGAATTTTTTCCTGATGTCAAACATATCCTACCCCTGGCTCATCTTCAGACTGTGTCCTCTCATTCTGTCAGTGGCTGCCTGGGAGAAGAGACCGACCCCCACCTGACTACAGCCTCTGTTCAGGTGGTTGTAGAGAGTCTCACTGGAGACCATTGTAGCCATTGGGGCCATTGTAGCACGGCAGGGCCTCATGGAATCAAGGGGACCACAGTGACAGTGTGGGGCTCCATGGGACAAAGGGGCCATTCTGACACCGTGGAATCAAGGAGAACTTTGTTACAGTACCGGGCATCATGGAACCAAGGAGGGCGTTGTGACACAGCAGGGCTTCATGGAACCCTGGAGACCATGATGACACTTTGAGGCATCATGGAACCAAAGGACCATTGTGGCACTGCAGGGACTCATGGAATCATGGAGACTGTTGTGACACTTTGTGGCTCCATGGAACCAAGGACACTATGGGGTCCCATGGAACTAAGGATTCATGGAATAATGCAGCATCCCATAGAAACAAAGGTTAAATGTGACATTGCAGAGCCTCATGGAAACCTTATGACACTTTGAGGCCTCGTTGAATCAAGGGGCTCTGCAGGACCTTGTGGAACCAAGGAGACCCTTCTGCCATTGTGAGTCTCCATGGAACCAAGGGACCTTTGGAATACTGCAGCACCAAGGAGATCCCTGTGACATTGCAAGGCCTCATGGAAACAAGAGACCATTGTGACACTGTGGAACCCCTTGGAAACAAGAGGCCAGTGTGACACATCTGGGCCTCATGGCACCAAGGATCCAATATGACACAACCACTGTGACACTGCGGGGCCCCATGGATCCAAGAGAACAGGTAACAGGTCTGGTTGGCTTGGCCTGACTGGTCCAACTGCCTTTGGCCTTTCAAGAGTCTCTTCTAGTGTGTCCCTGAAACACTGAGGCTCTGGGCTTTCCTTCCAATGGAAAAGAACCGTCCTTCTCATTCAAGCATCCATGGCCAAAATGGGATTCCTCCTCCAAAATTTCCAATATCCAGGGACTGCTACTGGAAAAAAGCTGCCATTTCCAACAAGTTTTGCTGCACCTGTATTCCTGAGAGCTGGCTATCATCTGCCTTCAAACCCTGGGTCTCAGTGCATTCCTTCATATGGAACAGAATCATCCCTCCTCCAGAGGCACCCATGGCCAAAAAATTGGTAATTTTCCTCCAAAATTCCTATCCGTAAGGTTTTATCCCCGACAAAAGCTGTCAGGACAGACAGCTCTGGCTGGCCTTGGTCTCTGCTGGTCACCTCTATTCTGCCCTGAAACACTGGGGCTCCGTGTCTTCCTTTGTATGGAAAAGAACCATCCTTCGTCCCAGGTGCCCATGGCCGAAATTGGGATTCCACCTCCAAAAGTCCTAGATCCAAGGATTACTCCTACACAAAAGCTGCCATTACAGACAAGCCTGGCTAGCCTTGGCCTTTTGAGGGCCGGCTCTCACCTGCCTTCCAAACACTGGGGCTGTGTGCTTTCCTAACTATGGAAAAGAACTTGCCTTCTCTTCCAGGGAAAAATGGTGGAAATTGGGATTCAACATTCAAAATTTCAACTATCCGAGAGTTGCTCCCAGATAAACCTTCCAGGACAGAGATGTTTGTCTGACCTTGGCCTCTGGTGGCTGCAGTCCATCAGCCCCTGAAACACTGGGCTCTGTGATTTCCTTCCTGTGGAGACCATGGTGAGACTGTGGGGCCTTCTGAACTTAAGGGGCCATTGTGAAATTGTGTGGACCCTGTGGAACCAAGGACATCACTGTGGCCCTGCTGGGCCCCATGGTGCCAAGGGGCCGGTGTGAAGCAGCAGGGCTTTGTGGAACCAAGAGGCCATTGCTGCATTACAGGGCCTGGTGCAGCCCAAGGGCCATTGTGATCCTGCAGGGCATCGTGGATCCATGGAGACCATTGTGGCATTGCAAGGCCCCATGGAATCATGGAGTCCATTGTGACACTGCGGGGAACCAAAGGGCCATTGTGACCCTGCAGGGCCTCATGGCAGCAAGGGGCCACTGTGACACTGCAGAAGCAAGGAGATCATTGTGACACTCTGGGGCCTTGTGGAACCAAGGGGAGATGGAACAGGTCTGGCTGGCTTCACTTCCTGGGGGCCACCTCACCCGTCTGGCTAATCTTGGAATGTCATAGGGCTGCCTCTCATCATCCCCTGGAGCACAGGGGCCCTGTGCTTTCCCTCCTACGGGAAAAGAACTGTCCGTGTTTCCAGGTACCCACAGTCAGAATTCATACTCCCCCTGAAAAATTCCCTATATGCAACGGTTTTCCCAGACTAAGGCTGCCAGGACAGGACAGAGAGCTCTGGAAGGGTTTGGCTCCTGGTGGTCACCTCTCATCTCAAAAAGCCCTGAGGAAAGTATTTGAACAGCTTTGACTACTGGAACTCAATGAGTCTCTCATCCTCTGAAAAACTCAGATGCTCTTCTGATCATATGTCTTTTACTTCTCATTATGTATTATGAATTAAATATTATTTTCATCTAAAAATTATTATTCTTATCACTCTAGCAGTGTTATCTGATACAGAACACCTCCCTCCTGTATCTATGGATCTAGGTCACCTGTAGAAGCAAACACACTAAAGAATCCAGCAGGAATCATTTATCTCTGCTCCCATCTGTCACATCTCCTCTGGAGCTGCAGGTGCAGCCCCAGCTCTTGGGAGGGCTCAAGGGGTCACAGGCTCAGCTCCCACACAGAGACCTTGCAGACCCTGGGGTGCCCCTTTCAGCCTCCCTGCCCAGAGCCTTTCTGCAACCTTCCCCCTGGAGCTGCTGCTTCCCTGCAGCCCCGGCCATGGACAGCAGCAGACCTGGTGTGTCCCGAGCAGCAGGGCCAGCTCAGGGCCCTGTGGGGAGCAGGGGCTGGGCCAGCAGGACAAGCCAGCCCGGCCAGGCAGGACACGCTCAGCTGGGGAAAGGGATGTGCAGGGAGAGGAGCAAGGGAGCGTTTCTGTGCCTGCAGGGAGGAATGCAGAGGAAGCTGCTGCTGCAGGCACCAGCTCTGGCCAGGCCCCTCTGTCCCCTGCCCAGGGCTGCTCTGCTGGCCTGGGGAGAGAGAAGGGCTGGCACTGAGCAGGCAGAGGCAGCCTATGCTGGGCATCTCCTGGAGCCAGGACCAGCAGTTCTGCACTGTCCCTGAGCTCCATTTCCCCTGCCATGGGGAGCTCCAGCCCTGGGGCTGCTGTGGAGGCTGAGCTCCCTCTCTGCCCCTCAGCAGCTGCCGAGCCCTTCAAGGGGGCCAAGGCTGGGGGGTGAGTGCCCCCAGTGCTGGAGCACCCCAGAGCGGGCACTGCCATGGGGCTCACCCAGAATGGGCTGGGCTGGGCTGGCCTGGGGTGAGGGCAGGGGAGGTGGGCAGAGCTGGGCAGAAGCTGGGCTAGACTGGGAAGTGCCCAGGAGATAAAACCCACTGGTGTCAGCTGAGCTGTGTGACTCTGCAGGGCCAGGACACGTTCCAGCAGGTGTGTGCTGCTGTGCCAGTCCCCTGGCAGGGATCTCAGACAGGCAGGGGCAGCACTGAGGAGCTTGGTCTGTGGCCTTGGTGGCATGGCCAGTGTGAGAAGGTGCCCCAGGGCTTTGAGCATCCCTCCAGCCTCTTCCATCAGCCACTTCCAGACCTGGGCACTCCCCCCAGTTTCTTGGTCTATTTGTTCTGTGCTTATCTCCTTCCTCCTGCCCATTTCAGCACTGCTCTAGGGGCAGCATCAGCCCTGCCCGGGCTCCCTCCTCACCCAGCCCTTGGCAGAGCCCAGAGCAGGGCTCTCTGTGATCCCTGGCACGGGATGTGGCTGCTGGGACTGGACACTGAGGTGTGGAGTGGACACTCTGGTGGGGAACATTTGCCCACCCAAAACACTCCCTGTGCTGTGCCGTGTCTGATGAGGGGATGTGGGGCCTGTGCTGGCCAGGGGGGCTGTGCTGCCTCAGGGACAAATGACAGGCATGAGCCACAACACAACGACCAGGAGGTGGAAGTGAGGACAAGTTACAGAGGAGGAAATCAGAAATCTGCCCTGACCGTGTGCTCGTGTGTTTAGGAAAGCCAAAGCCCAGCTGGAGCTGATGGAGGCTGCAGGCAACATCCAGAGCAAAGTCAATTCAGTCACTGTTTGCAGTAAATGGCTGCAAAAGGAACATGTCAACCTGCTGGTAAAGGAGGCAGGGACAGACAAATTTAGGATCATAGAATGGCTTGGGTTGGAATCTTAAAGATTATTATTCAGTTCCAATCTCCTGCCATGGACAAGGACACCTTCCACTGAACCAGATTGCTCCATCCAACCTGGCCTTGAACACCTCCAGAGGTGGGGAGTCTGCAGCCTCTCTGGTTAACCTGTGCCAGGGCCTCACCACCCTCGCTGGGAAAACTTTTTCTTAATTTCCCATCTAAACCTGCCCTGCTTCACCTCATGGCCATTCCCCCCTGTCCTGTCACTCCAGGCCTTTGTCCAAAGTCCCTCTCCAGCTCTCTCAAAGCCCCTTTAGGTGCTGGAATGGGCTCTAATGTCTCCCTGAGCCTTCTCATGCCCAGGCTGAACAGCTCCAGCTCTCTCAGCCTGGCTGCAGAGCAGAGGGGTTCCAGCCCTGCAAATATCCATTGTGACACTGCAGGGCTTCATGGAACCAAGGATTCATTGTCACACTGTGGAACCACGGAGACTCTTGTGACACTGGGGTGCCCCATGGAAACAAGGGCCCTTGTGGCACAGTGGAGCCATATGGAACCAAGGAGAGCATTGTGACACTGGGAAAACAAGGAGAGCTTTGTGACACTGTGGGGCTACATGGAATCAAGGGGCCACTGTGACACTGAGGGGCGTCAAGGAACCTAGGACACCATTTTAATACTGCAGAACCAAGGAGAACATTGCTACACTGAGGAGCCTCATGGAGCCATGGAATCCATGGTACCACCAAGTGTCCTTTGTGATGCTGCGGAACCAAGGGGCCATTGGGACACTCTGGGGCCCCATAGAACCCAGGGGTCACCGTGACACTTCAGGGCCTCATGGAACCAAGGAGAGCATTGTGGCACTGCAAGGGCTCATGGAATCAGGAAACACTTGTGACACAGGGAAGGCCAATGGAACCAAGTGTCCGTTGTGACATTGCAGGGCCTCAAGGAACCAAGGGGTCATTATGACACTTCTGGGCCTCCTGAAAACAGGGGATCATTGTGGAACTGTGGGGTCTTGTAAGACAAAGGGCCAGTGTGGCACTGCAGGGCCTCAAGGAACCAAGGGCCGTTTTAAAGCTGCAGAGCCGAGCAGACCTTTGGGACACTGTGGGGCCTGATTGAACAGATGAGAATATCATGACACAGTGAGACCTTATGGAAACAAGGATCTATTGTGACACTTTGGGGTCTCATGTACCCAGGAGTCCAACTGTGACCCTGCAGAGTCAAGGAGATCATTATTGTTATAAATGAGAGACAAAAGTCTCAATATTCAGCAAAATTTAGATTGCTTTATTTGATATAGAAAGAGCGAGCAGCGCGCTGGGGAACGTGAGGGGTCACCGCCCACTCCACGCTCCACCGAACCTTGGTTTGCAGCCTCTTCTTATACTGTGGTTTCTCATTGTAATCAACAATTTTTGGATTTTTGTTGTCATAAGCAGTGGTGGTTGAATAAACATCCTTACACAAATTCACAAAACCTATCAGTCACAGATAGCCATCTGGTCCTTGTAGATAACCACCAGAGAAGTTCTGGGAGTCTGGTTTTTGGGATAGGCAGTATTGATCAGACAAAGGCAGGAAGGGTTTTTTGGGAAGTCTGATTTTGCAAGCTGGCAGCCGATACAACTTATTTGAAAAACATAATGTAACATATTATAATGTAACATAATGCAACATAATATAACATAACAAGGCGATTTTAAACAGAATGATTTTATCATATAATTTCCTTTATCTAGTGTCCATGGTTCATTTCAGAGCTCAGTATTCTGGTTTATACAAACCCCAATGCTTTTGTGATTAACACGAATCTTTTATTAATTATCACACTCTGCAGAGTCACGATTCCGTCCTCATGGGAGTTCCCAGGAACTCCCTTTGGCTCCCGTAGTCTAAGGGGTGTCATCCTCTCGTGGTGCTCTCCAGGTGATGGTGGGAAGATGGAAACTGTCCACGTGTAGAGTTTGATGTTCTGCACACATAACAGTGCCTCTTATAGATTTAGATCTCGTGCCCGCTTGTTGCTTTTAGGAATTTTTGGTGTTAATCAAACTTCCGCATTCGAGCGGAGCATAGTGGGAGTCGCTCAGTTGGTTTATTAGGCGGCATCAGGAGTATGATGGGCAAGTGGGGAGCAGGGGGGGCCTTGCTTGACGGAAGGTAAGGGGGAAACTGGGGATACAGGAATTGCCAGGGGGTGGGGTGTACAACTGGGAACACAGGAGACTGAAACTGGAGAGCACAGATTCAACAAGAACAGCTTAAAACAAACGGTAAGTAACAATACAACACTCCAACAACACGACACTTAACACCCAACCATAGTGCCATACCTCAAGGGTTTTTAGGTTTATCTATTTCACTTCTGACCCTTGAGCAGCTTCTTCAACCTTCTCTCAGTGCCTGAGGGTCCTGGACTCAGCCCCAAATCCACCGTGGGGATCATTAAAATACAGAAAGTCCTCAGGAGTTCTTTGTCTTCCTTCAATTGTCTTCAAGACTCCAGGGCTTGTTCTACTCATTGGAGTCAGTTTGGAGTTCTTTTAAGGAGGAAGATTTCAAAGTACACCTCATGAATATTTTTATTTAGTCAAGTGAGTATATTTTTTTATTTTTTTGGTTCAGAGAAGAGCTGACTGAAGCATTTCCCAAGTGATCTTGATGCTGAATGTCTCCTTAGGAGGTCTGGGCATGCAGAAGAATGAGCCCCTTGCACGCTGACCATGTTTGGATAACCTGCTCCTCACCCCCAGCCTCCCCATGTCTGACATTGCCCACCTGGGACTGACATCCCTGTGCCCTGCAGCAGAACCTTGTCCCCTGAGTTCTGCAGCTGGCTGTCCCAGCCCATTGCACCATGTCCCACCTGCTCTCCTCAGGGCTCTGCCTGCACACAGACCCAGGAGAAGTTTTCCTATTTGTGAGGAAAGAATGGAAAAGCCTGAGCAGGTTTCCTAAACAACAAACCCCACTGAGGAACCACATGCTCAGTCCAGGCTGTCTGGAATGATGTCATCTTCCTACGAGGGACAGTGTGACCAGCAATGATCTCTGTAAGCAGAATTCTGAGTCTTTCAGCTGAATTCTCTGTCCCTGTCCTTTCCCTGGGTCTTTGTTGTAGATGGAAGCTGCTGGTGCCACCCTCACCTTTAATCTCACTTTTGAATGCAGACAGATGTTCCCAGGTGTGATAAGCGGGATTTGTTCAATAATTATGCAAAACTTTTGTGTTCTGTGGGAGCGAAGGGGCCATTTTGACACTGAGGGGGTGACATGGAAGCAAGGAGTCAGTTGTGACACTGGGGTCCCATGGAACCAGGGCCCATTTTTGCTCTGCAGAACCAACACAGCTGCTGGACCTTTCCCGATTTCAGGAATCAGGATATGACACTGCAATTGTAGAGAGTGTTTCATTGCCAGCTGGGACACATTGGGGGGATATTTCCTCTAAACCACGTGTACCTGGTCAAGACAGGTTCCAGGCATAAATACATATTGATCCACAAGCCCACACCTCCCTGCCCACCCATCTCCACCTTCTCCTGCTTTGTATTAAAATTAGCTGCCAAACCTCCTGGAGGTTGTGTTTGGTGGTTTTTGGGATGAAGGCCATATGTCTTCCTCAGTAATCACTGTCTGACCTCTGCTTTTGGGCAAGTGCAGTGGAGGTTTGGCTCTCCCTCAGGTCAGTTTGTCCCACTCAAAACCACCCGTCTGGTCCTGGCTGGTTTCTGGAGCCACAGGTTTCTGTTTTGTTGGGTTTGTACAATAGCCAGGTCTTTTTTTGCTGAGTTTTTGCAATATATCTTAAGGGTTTTTTCCTGGTAACTAAGTTCCTATATGGTTTGTTACATACCATTTCCGCTATGTGTTCTAAGTCCCATCCACTTGCTTAAGTATGTTATGTGATTTTAAAATTCTGAATTTTCAAAACCATAGATGATCCCCATCTTATTTCCCCCCTTTTCTTCTAAATGATGCAAATGCTTTTGCTTTCTAAGGTATCTATCATACTCTCTATGACTGTCTTTACCTAGTTGATTCAATAACAAGATAGGCATTGTAGCCATTCTTTGTGACTGTTGCAAATTCCAGAAAATCATAACCAAGAACAAAACTTAAACTCATCAGAACTAACAAAACTACTATCAGACGACACAATCAGTGTAGAAACCCTGCTACAGTAGGAGACCACCCAAACAATACATCCCACCAGTGGTGAGATGTGTCTCCCTCCAACCTTCTATGGTCTCCTTATCGTCTGTCTCATGGTGTATTGTCATCAAGATCTTCTCTCCCATAATTCTCATTTCTTTCAGGATTTCCTGAAGGTCTGAGTTTTAGTAGCTCTATAACTAGAATGAGATTCATTCTTCTGGGCACAGACATTACATCCTGCACAGTTGTCATGTTTGCCTTTATATACTGATGTGATACAACAGGTGCCCAATAGGAGAAATTGCACCCCTCAATTTTGACCAAGTTACAAATGCACAAATCAGATTGTGTTTCATTTATAATGAGCTCGTCCACTCTTATGGTGGGGCATGCTGTTCTGAGGCATACACAACCCTGATCTATATATACCAGCAAGGTTGTCTGGTTGACTGAATGGATTCTGAAGAGACAGATGCTTTGTTGTGTATCCAGGCAGATATCTCGGTCATGGTTGACATTTCCTTCACATCCAAACCTCAGTTGTTTTCTTGTGGCACATAGCTCTATGTTAATCATCTGCCACTTCCCTTTAACCTCTTGTGCCCACGTTCTCTGTTCAGATAGATGTGGCACAGTTCCCTCATGGTTTAATTCTAAAAGCCTTCGGTTCACATCCCTTTATTTTAAGCCTGAATTCAGAACAGTTAGTTAAGCATGTGTCACAACATTCAGTACCAATGTGAATGGGTTTTAGAAGTCCCTGATGGAATCCGTCCTGAACAAATGCAAATTTGCATCCCCAGACATCTTTCCCTGGCCAGACAGTTGTGTTTGATATTTGTAACACCTGTCACAGAGACTTAGGAGAGTCAAAGTCAGAAGCTTTCCCCTGACACACATAAATGCCAGTCCCATTGTATATAGGAGGTCTTGCACACGTCTGCCATAGCCATGGCTGTGATCATCAGAGCCACAGCTTTCCAGGCTGCACCTGCCTGATTCTCCATGGTGACTGTGAAGCCTTTTTAATTCCAGTGTGATGTCTCTATGCTGCTTATTCTCTGATCTTGATGGCAGTGAAGGAGGTGAGGAGCACCTGGTATGGTCCTTCCTACTGTGGTTCCAAAGTCTTTTCTGTGAGAGACTTCACATACACACAATCTCCAGGTTGTACATTATGTACTGGTCCATCCAATCCCCTACACCAGCTTCTTTCTACATGTTTCCTGATATTACTGAGTTGTTTCCCCAGGGCCACCATGTATTCTGTGATAGTTTCTTCCCCTATTTGTGCTGATGTTCCCTTCTGTATTGCATAAGGTCGCCCATACAGGATCTCAAAAGGACTCAGCCTTTCCTTTGCCCTTGGTTTGGTTTGTCTGTGTAAAAGGGCTAAAGGAAGGGATTGAGGCCAAGGCAGATTGACCTCCTGTCCTAATTTAACAATTTGCTGTTTGATTAAATGATTCATCTTCTGCCCTTGTCCACTTGACTGGGGATGATATGGAGTATGTAACTGCCAATCTCTACCTAAAGTATTACTAACCTGATGTACCACATTTGCAACAAAATGGAGCCCTCTATCTGAAGAAATGGCAGCTGGAACCCCAAATCGTGATACTATCTCTTTTACTAATGCCTTGACCACTTTTCTGGCCTTAGCAGTTGTAGCAGGGAAAGCCTTAGGCCATCCTGAAAAGGTATCAGTTCATACCAGTAAATAACAAAACCCCCCTTTTCTTGGGTGTTCTGTGAAGTCTATTTGCCATAATTGGTCTGGTACATTTCCCTTCTCAATTTCACCCATTTCTGGCTTTGTTTCTAGGATTAGTCTGGAGGCAGAGATCACATTGTTGAGTTACCTGCTTCACTGTAGTGTAACAATTTCTAGCCATGATGTTGTGATTTAAGTGTTCATACACAGCCTCTGGTCCCCAGCGTCTTTTCCTATGCTCCTCCCTTATTACAAACCATATTAGATGGCCAGGTATGATTACCCTTCCTTCTGGGGTAGGGGCCCACCCGTCTTTACTGTATGTCTCATCCAAATTTGGAATTAGCTTCAGATCCTCTTTGTCATGATTTGGTTTACCCTCAAGGGAGATTTTCCTGTCTGGGATTAGAGCTCCTTCCAATTGTACCTCTCTTTTTGTTTCTTCTTTTACCTCCCTGTCTGCCAGCTCATTTCCTTTTTCTGATTCCAAGTATGCCTTTTGATGTGCTCTGATATGCATAATTGCTATTTTCTTTGGGAGCTGTACTGCCTCCAGCAATTTCAGAATTTCTTCTGCATGTTCAGGGTTTTTCTTTTGAGAGTTCAGTAGCCCCCTTTCCTTTCACATTGCTCCATAAGCATGCACAGCCCCAAAAGTGTTCTTTGGATCCATGTCTATGTTCACATCCTCACATTGGGTCAATCCCAAGGCTCGGGTCAAGGCGATTTCCACATTTTGTGCAGAGGTATTGACAGGCAATGGTTCTGACTCTGTTACCTCATGGCTGATGGAGATGCCATATCCTGCATGCCTTTTGCCATTCAGGGCATTGCTGCTTCTGTCCATGAACCAGTCCTCTGCATCTTCCACTGAGGAACATCCTTCAAATCCAAGCAGATTGAGGATGTTGCTTCAATGGTTTCCAAGCAGTCATGGTGTACTGGTTCTCCTGTGTTTCCACTGAGGAAAGAAGCTGGATTGACAATGTTAGTGATCACAATCTCCACATCATCCTGTTCTACCAGTATGGATTGGTATTTCAGGAACCTCTGTGCAGAAAGCCACTACCTGCCCTTCATTTCTAATACTGCAGACACTGTATGGGACACCAACACAGTCATTTTTTTGTCCCAAAGTGAATTTTCAGGCTTCCTGGATATTTAGCACTACTGCTGCTACCACATTCAGGCATCCTGGGTATCCTTTTGTGGTCACATCCAATTGCTTGGAGATGTAGGTGACTGCTCTGTGATATCTAAATCTTGTGCCAATACTCCCAGGGCAATTCCCTGTTTCTCATGAGAAAACAAAAAGAAAGGCTTCCCCAGTTCAGGGAGTCCCAGAGCTGGAGCTGACATCAGGGCCTTTTGCAATTGTTCCAAGGCTCGTGTGGCCTGTTTGTCCCATTGCAGATGCTTCTGTTCAGAGTTGATCAGTGCACACAGGGGTTGAACAAGCAACTCGTAATTATAGATCCAAAGGCGACACCACTCAGTCATTCTGAGGAAAGTTCTCAATTCTTTCACAGTCTGTGGTTTTGGTATTTGGCATAGAGCCTCTTTTCAGGCTTGCCCCACAATTCTTTGCCCCACATTAATTTCATACCCCAAGTAAGTGACTTCCTGCTGCATTACCTGGGCTTCCTTCTTAGACACTCGGTGCCCTTGGAGCCCCAAAGAGTTTCAGAGACTCACTGTCCAAGGCATGCAAGTGTCTTCTGTCTCAGTGGTGATCAGGATGTCATCTCTGTATTGGAGCAGTCTCCCCTTCCCGGGTGGGGTTTCCCAAGACTCGAGATCCTTGGCCAGTTGGTTGCCAAATATGGTGGGGAAATTCTTGAATCCTTGAGGCAGTACAGTCCAAGTGAGCTGGGTCCTTTGTCCACTTTTCCATTCCAAGGCAAATATCTTTTGGCTGGCTTCATGGAGAGGGAGGCAAAAGAAAGCATCTTTCAAATCTAAACCAGTAAACCAGGTTAGTTAAGGTGTCAATACTGTTAACAAAGTGTATGGGTTTGCTACTACAGGACATAAATCCTCTGCTATTCTATTGACTGCTCTTAAATGCTGGACTACTCTGTACGTTCCATCAGGTTTGTGAACTGGTAATATGGGAGTGTTCAAATCAGATTCACATTCCCTTAACAGACCCCATTGCAAGAATTTTTCTATTACCAGCTGGATTCCTTCCCTCCCCTCTCTTTTTAAGGGATATTGTTTTATCCTTACTGGTCACTGTCCCTCTTTAAGCTTTGCCTCTACTGGTGATGCATTCTTAGCTCTTCCTGGCTTCTCAGTGGCCCACACACCAGGGTACACCTGGTTGATGATATATTCCCCCATTTTTCCTTCTATGGGAACCTCATTATTTGAATATATTCTTGAGTATCCACCTCCAGAGTAACCTCCCCTTTTTCAAATCTGATTGTTGCATTCAATTGTTCAAGCAAATCTCTTCCAAGGAGTGCATGTGATGAATTAGACATAAGGTATAAGAATTATGTATAAGAATTTATGCAAGCCTACTAGTTTTCCCAATTTATATTTCAGTGGTCCACAAAAATAAACCTTTTCAGCTTGGCCAGTGGCTCCCTTAAACATAATATAATCTTCTTCCTCCTGAGTGAAAGCTGTGTTTAAAATCGAACACATTGTCCCTGTATAAATTAAAAATTTTATTTGCTTTTGATCTTTTCCTTCCCCTAGCTTCATTATAACCAAGGGATCAGCTAGGGAAGATCCCCCTGGTTCCTGTCAGTCTTCATTTACATTTGCCACTACCCGTGCTTTTTTGTTTCCCTTTCCTCAGCGTTCTGGGGATTCATTTATTCAGTGGCCTAATTGCTCACATAGAGCACATTCCTGTCTTCCTAGGTGTGGAGGGGGAAGCCCCTTTTGAAAATTTTCATCTTCCTTTGTAACTACTGCCATCACCCTTCCTTGTTTCTCCTTATTTCCTTCTTCTCGATTGCTAAACACCCTCCAGCCTACATCCAATAATATTTCTAAGTTTCTTCCTTCAGTGGGTCTGAATTTCTGAAGTTTACATCTTCTATCACCGGTGGATTGACCTAAAAATAATGACACTAACTGCTGTATCCCGATATCTGATCTGGGTCCAAAGGTGTGCTACGACGCATTGTGTCTCAGCCTGTCTGAGAACTCAGGTGGTGACTCAAAGGGACCTTGTGTAATAGCATATAAAGCTGAGCAGTTCATAGATTTGGGGATGGCTTTCTCTATTCCCTTTGCAATCCACTCCTGATATTCTTGTACCTTCTGTCTTCCTGTCATTCTATTCACATCCCACTATGGGTCCTGGTGGGAAAGAATTCCTTTACATCTTCTCCCATGTCTTACAGTGCTCCTGGGCCAAATCCCAGGGTACCTTTGGGATCAGCTGTTTCTCTGGTTCTGTCATTGCATGGAACAGTAACTGTATAGCATTCCAATCCGGGTTATGTGATTTCACTATTAACCAAGAGTGTTCAGCTATACTTAGAGGGTCCTTTCTGTAATCCTTTACATTCCTTTTCCAAATTTCCAAATCATTGGTATTGAAGGAAACGTTTAGTAGTATCATTGTTCCATCTGCTCCCACTTCTTGTCTAAGAGGTGCCTGCAAAGGTGCTGGTTGTTCCCTAGCTTTGCCATTGTATGGGAGGATGCTGGACTTTCCAGTGGTGTTGGACTTTGATCTGGTGCCCTTCCTGGGCTCCCACCCAACTCTAGTGATTGAGGAGGGGAGATCATCCAGATCAGAGTCTTCTTCCTTATATACCTTGTCATTTTTAGTGCACTTCTGACCAAGACTACAGGCTGAGCAGCATCATTTTAATATATGTGAGACCCTTCTGTTTGCTCTTTCCATTGCTAGGATCAGTGGGTCTTGTGGAGGGTTAATACCACAATCCCTTTGCCATTCTGGGTGGTTCTGTGAGATGAAAAACATCTGCATATGGTGCCTCATCCCATTTTCCTTCCCGCCTTAAAAACAACATTAACTTCAACATGGTGTTACAGTCCCATGTTCCATTTAATGGCCACTTCTTCTGATTTCTAGAGAGGCCACCATTGATTCGAGTATTTGATGAAAACCCTTTTGCTCTCCGTTTCTCCTGTCCCCACAACTTCCTTCCTGTGGGTTAGTATACATCCTAAAGGGCTCTTCCTAGGCACCTCTTTATTTTGCTGGGTCCCCATGATTTATCTCCTTATTTCTCTTATCTCCTCTCCCAAACCTCTGCTGGCAATATTCTTTCACTTCCTCCCAGTGGTCATCGAAAATGTGCCAATCCTTGGGAACTGAAAGACTCTTTGCACAGATCAAATTCACAATCTCACACTCAACCTGTATTAATTCCTGAATATGATGCCATGGGTCCGGGGTACACCTGGGGCATGTAGGCGTCCACCTCCAAGATCTGCAGTGCCACTTCCTTTTGCACCAATTTCACTGTAGGAGGTCCCAGGCTGGATGCCACCTTGGTGTCCAAATTGCTGGTCCACAAGCAAAGCAAGGAATTGGTCTAACCCTTCTAGGTTCCCTTTCGATTAGAGGTTGCTCCCAATCAAAACCCAGATAACTATCTATGGAATCTGAGAATATTCCTCCTGCTCTATTCCCCCGTCCTCCCGTACCAACCGTACAAGTTTCCCTTGATCCCTCAAGAAATCCGGGGGCTCAGTCTGGAGCCACCTAGAAAGGGCTTCCTCCTTGCTTGGTCGAGCCCTCTGCACTCACTCCCAGCTTCCACCACCTTTTTAACGCTGACAGTTTTCAAAAAAAATCACTGACCTGTCATTGACAGTTACAGACACAAGAGGGCAGCATTACATCAGAAACAATAGAATCTCACGCTTCAGAAAAGAACAGAAATCTTAACTTGTTGCAATGACAGTTAATAACACAAGAGGGCAGTGTTACACCAGATATTGCACAGGGCCACTACAGAAAACAGAGAAGACATTCCCCAAAATCCAAACTCTCCACCACCAAAATGAGAGTGATGCAAACACAAAACACCAACCACCATATAAAATACTTCCTTCCACCACCCTACAACAAACAACAAGCACAATTTATGGCAGTTATGGTTATAGCAGTGAGTTATGCTGTTAATAATATTGATAACACTGTAGGTCCTGTTCAAGTTACCCCCAAACTTGCTAGTGGCCACCCTAAGTGGTCAACAGAAACCCCTTTGTCAGCTTCCAAATACCTTCCCCAAACCTGTCAGCTCTGTGTGTCGAATGTCTCTGACACACTGTTAGCCATGTGCAGGCATCCCTTGTGTCTCACAGGCTCACCTTACCTTGGGCCTCTCCCAGAAAATTTTGGTAAAACGTTCCTCGAGGCCATATAGGAGGTTGTTTGCTCATCCCTGGAGAGAGTGACCGGGGAGCAGAGGTCAGCTCCAGAAAAAGTCCGGGGTGCACTGGGATGTCAACGTCCCCTGTGCTCCAGCAGACAGACGAAGACCTTCTGGCTGGCTCAATAACTGATTTCGAGAATCAGCACTTGACACTGCAATTGTAGAGAGTGTTTCATTGACAGCACATGGGGGACACATGGGGGGATATTTCCTCCAAACCACGTGTACCTGGTCAAGACAGGTTCCAGGTATAAATACGCATTGATCCCACAAGCCCACACCTCCCTTCCCACCCATCTCCACCTTCTCTCCCTTTGTATTATTATTAACTGCCAACCCTCCTATTGGTTGTGTTTGGTGGTCTTTGGGATGAAGGCTGTGTGTCTTCCTCAGTAATCGCTGTTTGAGCTCTGCTTTTGGGCAGCCACAGTGGAGGTTTGGCTCTCCCCCAGGTCAGTTTGTCCTACTCAAAACCACCTGTCTGGTCCTGGCTGGTTTCTGGAGCCACAGGTTTCTGTTTTGTTGGGTTTGTACCATAGCCAGGTCTTGCTTTCCTGAGTTTTTGCAATATATGTTATCTTAAAGCTTTTTCCTGGGAAATAAGTTCCTATATGATTTGTTACACACTATTTCTGCTATGTGTTCAATTTCCCCTCTACCTGCTTAAGCATATCATAGACTTCTAAAGTTCTGAATTTTCAAAACCATTGATGTTCCCCATATCACTAGACCACACTGGGAGCAGGTTTGGGTGCATCACCCCTTACTGGTTTATACTGGGAGCTGCTGCCACAGGTCTCAGGGGCTCAGGAGTGGCTCCCAGTGCTTACTGGTTTATACTGGTGCCCTCCCAGTATAAACCTGGGAGCCCTTAGACTACACTGATGATGGGTTCGGGTGCATGAGTCCTTACTGGTTTATACTGGGAGCTGCTGTCATGGGCCTCAGAAGCTCGGGAGTGGCTCCCAGTGCTTACTGGTTTATACTAGTGCCATCTCAGTCTATGCCTAGGAACACCAGTGGGTGCTGGTGGGCAGGCAGGACCCTGAGGCCAAGCTATCCTTTGCTGGGGCACTGCTGAGATGTGACTTCTCCAACTTCTCAGCCTGGCACCACTGCCTGCACCTGCCAGGGACTCCAGAACGGGCGAGGCTGGGGCACAACCCCACGAAAGGCTGAAGAAATGTGAGCAATTCCCCAGTAAAATTCCCACAATTTCACAGGATCCCCAAAATTTTCCAGCCCCTTCCCTCACCTAAAGTGGGAGGTGATGCATCCTGCTGGGTTGAATGAGTAGAACTGATGTCTCTAAATCCCCTTTGACTTTAATGGGTACACCTGAACTCTGGTACACTTGAGTATTCAAATATTGGGGTGTCCCCCACTGTCCCCTAGAGATTTTGGGGTGCCCCCTTTGCCCCCCCTCCCCCCCACAGAGCCAGAGCTGGTGTAGAACACTGTCTTCAGCAACCCCATGGACCAAAGCACCTGGGTGTACCTGCACTGCATCCTCTCTTGAGGTAATTCAGGGCTCCCTCCCACCCTTGAGGCCCTCACCTGGAGTTTTGGGGTACCCCCTGAATGTTGAGGTGCCCCCCAACAGCCCCTCGGCTGCCAAGGGTCATCTGTGTCCATGTTGACTGGGAGGACAGTGGCCATCCTCTTCTCCTGACCCATCAACGTGAGTCAGGGTACTTGGGTGCCCCAAAATAATCTGGAGATCCCCCAAAATTATCTGGGTACACCTGTGTACTCCCCTAAATCACCTGGATCTCCCCAAAAATCACCTGGGGACACCTGAGTATCCCCAAAAATCCCCTCAGTGCACATCAGTAAGTCTGAAAATCACCTGGATTACCCCAAAAATCACCTGGATACTCCTGGGTACCCCTGGAATACCTAAATCACCCAAAACCCCAGCGGGTTCCCAAAACTGGTGTCCCAAAAATCTTCATTGCTTTGATTGTGTGGACCTGGTGTCCCTGAATCCCCATTGACTTTAAAGAGTACATGCAAGCCCGTTTCACTTCAATGGGTAAACCCAATGTCTGAAAATTTTTGGTGCTAAAAATCCCAACTTTGGGCTGGGAAATAAAGATTTTGGGCTAAAGTGGTTGCACAGCTCCAGAACAGGCTGAAGGTGTGGAATCAAGAATTTGTGATTAGCTCCCAGGAATTATGCCAGGACTTTCAGAGTGTCAGCACCATGACCTTGAAATGGAAATACGCTGAATTCAGCCCAGTATTTCCCCCAAATTTCCCCAATTTTCCCCATTTTAGCACCAAATTTCTGCAAAATCCCCATTGAGTTTAATGGGTAAACCTGGTTTCCCTAAATCCCTATTGATTTCAAAAGGTAGACCTGATGTTCCTAAATCCCCTTTGATTTTTTAAAATAGGTCGACCTGCTAGTCCTACATTGCCATTGTTTTCAAAGGGTAGACCTGATGTCCATAAGATCTCTATTGGGAGATTACTATTACAAGAGATGGAACAACTGAGAGACATTGTCAAAGATGGTTTATTGCTTTATTTCATCAGTCTCATAGAAGGGTGAGACATTCAAGGTGTTACATCCAGTGCCATAATAACAGAAGCTTCCTCATTTTTAGTTACAAATGCCTTATGTTAGTTTTTAGGCAATCAAAAACTTCTATGAACTTTGCTAGTGTCTTTTTAAACCAATCATTAATTGCTTTGCTTCCCAAGGCTTTGTTGCAATGCATCATTTTTCAGTATATCATATAACACTGCACAAACCTACACTGATCCATCCTAACATCTAATTAACTTTATAACAAGTTATTTTTGCTGAACTTCAAAATCTTTTACTATCTTACTTAAGATACTGCTTTGCTTACATAATCCATATTTCTGTTTTCTTGAAACATATTTCTACTTAAACTACAAATTTATATTCTTGTTTTATGTCTGTTTCACTTTGATGCTCTCATTCTCTAAGACTTCTCCAAGGTCGCAGGTCAAACCCTGGATCCATCTCTATCTCTGAGCCTGTATGCCCAAGGACCTGAGAGCTCTCCGTGCCTGCATTTCCCACACTGCAGTATCCCAATGGACCCTTGGTTCCATGGGGACTCACAATGGCAGAAGGGTCTCCTTGGTTCCACAAGGTCCTGCAGAGCCCCTTGATTCAACGAGGCCTCAAAGTGTCATCATGGCCTCCAGGATTCCATGAGGCCCCACAGTGTCACAATGGCCCTTGGGTTTCCATGGGGTCCAGCACTGTTCCATGAATCCTCAGTTCCATGGGGCCCTGTAGTGTCACAATGGACTCCTTGGTTCAATGGTGCCACACATTGTGACAATTGCCCCTTGGCTTGCCAGGACTCCATAGTGTCACAATGGTTCCTTGCTTCCATGAGGTCTTGTAGTGTCACAATGGACTCCATGACTCCATGAGGCCCCACAGTGTCACAATGGCCCTTTGATTTCATAAGGTCCTGAAATGCCACAATGGCCCTTTTGTTTCACAAAACCTCAAATTGTAAAAATGGCCTCCATGGTTTCATGAGGCCCTGCTGTGTCACAAAGGACTCTCGGCTCCATGATGCCCCATAGTGTCACAATGGTCTCCTTCATTCCGCAGTGTCAGAATGCCCCCTCGGTCCCTTGGAGCTCACAGTGTCACTCTTGTGCCCTTGTTTCCATGAGGCCCCGCAGTGCCACAATGGTCCTTTGGTTCCACGTGACCTCAAAGTGTCCTCATGGCCTCCTTGGTTCCATGAGGCCCTGTAGTGTAACAATGATCTCCTTGGTTCCACAGTGTCAGAATGGCCCCTTTGTCCCATGGAGCCCCACACTGTCACTGTGCTCCCCTTGATTCCATGAGGCCCTGCTGTGCTACAATGGCCCCAATGGCTACAATGGTCTCCAGTGAGACTCTCTACAACCACCTGAACAGAGGCTGTAGTCAGGTGGGGGTCGGGCTCTTCTCCCAGGCAAACACTGCCAGAATGAGAGAACACAGTCTGAAGATGAGCCAGGGGTAGTATAGGTTTGACATCAGGAAAAAATTCTTCACTGAAAGAGTGACTGGGCACCGGAATCTTCTGCCCAGGGAGGTGGTGGAGTCACCACCCCTGGTGGCATTTAAAAAAAGACTGGATGTGGCACTCAGAGCCATGATTTAATTGATGAGGTGATGTTAGGTGACAGGTTGGACTTCATGATCTCAAAGTTCTTTTCCAACCTCATTACCTCTGTGATCCTGTTTCATAATAGTCTCCATTGTTCCATGAGGCCCTGCAATATGACAATGGACCTTTGGTTTCATGAGTCCCAACAGTATAACAATGGACCCTTCGTTCCATGAGGTTCCTCAGTGTCACAATGGTCTCCTTGGATCTGCAGTGTCCCAATGGCCCCTTGGTCTCAATAAACTTCAGGTTCCATGAGCTTTCATACTCTCAGCAACAGTTCTGCAGTGTCACCATGGGCCCTTTCTTCCACGAGGTTCTGTGCTATAACATGGTCACCTTGGTTCTGTGAGGCCCTGCAGTGTCACAATGCACCCATGGTTGCAGGAGGTTCCACAGTGCACCTTCAGGTTCCATAGTGTCACAGCTGACTCCTTGGTTCTGTGAGGACCCGCTGTCACCAAATCTCCAAAATATCAGAATAAGACTCCTTAACACTAATTTCTTGTTCAAGGGAACATCCTTTTTTCCAGGCTTCAGGTCCAATGTGGGATAACTCCTAAACTTATGTGGACACCTGATTCTACAAGTCTGTTCCTTATATTTAGTCACTACATGCATATTGCAATTTACCATTTCTATAAAACCCACCACAAGTTACCAGGCTGTGTCGTTGTTTTTTCTGTCACTGCACCCTTGAGCCAGATGTGTTTCTCTACTCTTCTGACAGTCTCTGCTGGGAAAGCAGCTCCTGCATGCCACGTTTCTCTGCTGAAAGTTCACAGGCACAGTAAAAATTGAATTAACTCTTTTAGTGTCAAGGCCAAGGCTTTGTGTGTGCAGGCAGAGGCAGGCAGGAGGCAGAGCTGTCAGCAAAGGAAGGGGCCAGCGAGGTGGGGCAGCCAGGGGATGACGACAGCCTGCAGGGACAGAGGCGCAGGGCATGGACACCGTAGGACAGCCTGGGCTGCAGAGGCCACAGGGATGGGCAGCAGCTGAAAGGCCCTGACACAGCCAACTCCTGCAGCACTTGGGCCATGCAGGCTGGCCCTGGGCCTGAGGCCAGCAGGGGACAAGTGAGCCTTGCTGTGCTGGGGCCTCATTGCCTCCTTGTCCCTGCTCAGCAGCCTGGCAGGGGCCGCCCCATGGTGCTGCCCTTAGCATTGCACATGCCCAGAGCCCAGTGGCCCGGGAAGAGCCCTGAGCAATGAGGGAGGGACAGGATGTGCCTTGCCAGGGGCTGGGGCTCAGCCCTTGGCCCTTTGCATTCCTGAAACACATCCAGGTGTGCTCAGCATCAGAGACACCTTTCCCTTGTTTGTCCCCACCTGTCATCACTGCCACCAGTGTTCTGCTCTAACTGGAACCTGGGGACACTTTCTCAGTCATATCCCTCATTGAGACCCATTAAAGTTAAAGAAACTTTGGAGTCTGAGTCTGAATTTGAGTTCTTGAGAAGTTCTCTTTCAGCTCCCTTTCAGGGTCTGATGTTCAGGGACTCAGCATTGTTTGAAAATCCCAGCTCTACAGAGATGGGTCAACTGAGAGGGGTTTTAAAAAGATTTAATCCATAATCAGACTCCTTGAAGGGTGAACTATAAAAGATATAAATATCAATGCCATTCTATTCGAAGTTAACTTGGTTCCTGGTTACTATTCTTTATAAATATATTTCAGCCTATTAGCTTTTGCCACACAATGGTGGAAATAATTCTAACACCAATCACCTAGTATTTTGCTCCACGTAGTCTTGCCACAATGCATCTTTCACAGTTCTAATTCTCAAAAATATCTGAACTTTTAGCAAGGCCATTGTTTCAAACTTGTTTCTAGTTCAGTCTCTCTCTCAGCAATGTCTTCTCTATTCCAGGGCCATTCTGAGTCAGCACGCCTTATCTCAGAGTTTGCATACAGATGTACAAGACTGTGTGAGCTTTCAGTCAGGCTTTGAGAATCCTTTACAAATCTATTTCTCACAAGTATCAGTCACAGAATGCTGCAATCACCTCTACTCTAAAGACAACAGTAATAAAATACACCCTTGAAAATGGAAATGGATATTTCTAAGAAGGTCTTTGTCATATTTCTCCATAACTGGAGTTGAAAAACTTCTGAATGAATGGCACCAGACCAGAAGGAAATCATTGCAGAACTGTTGTTTTCTAGGAAACCTCTTAAGAATTTGGTCAGAATCGAACTCCAAAGTGTCTGATACTGCTCATGGGTCTCACTGAGGGACACAACTGAGAAAGTGTCCCCAGATTCCAGTGTGAGCAGGAAATTGGAGGCAGAGATGACAGGTGGTGTGGGAAATGCAGGCACAGAGAGCTCTCAGGGCCTTGTGCAAACAGGCTCAGAGATTGAGATGGATCCAAGGTTTGACGTAAGACCTTGGAGAAATCTTGGACAATCAGAGCATTAAAAATAAAATAGATCTAAAACAAGAATAGAAGTTTGTAGTTCAAGTAGAGATATGTTTTAAGCATATATAAATATGCATTACATAAGCAAAGCAGTATGTTAAGTAAGATAGTGAAAGATTGTAAAGCTTAGCAATAGAACCTGTAAAAAATTAATTAGAAGTTTAAGATATATCAATGTAGTTTGGTGACGTGTTCTAGGATTGGTTGAAAAATGATGCATTGCGGCAAAGCCATGAGAAGGAAAGCAATTAATGATTGGTGTAAAAGGATGCTGGCAAACTTCACAGAAATATTTGATTGGCTAAAAAACTAACATAAAGCATTGTAACTAAGAATGAGGCAGGTTCTGATATTATGGCTTTGGATGTAACACCTTTAATGTCTCACCCTTCTATGAGACTGACACCATGAGGCCATAAACCATCTTTTACAACATCTCTCAGTTGCCTCATCTCTTGCAATATCAATCTCCCAATACACATTTTTTTGACATCAGATATGACTAATGAAATCAATAGGGACTTATGGACACCAGGTGTATCCCATTAAAGTCAAGAGGGATTTAGGAACACCTGGTTTATCCATTAATGTCAGTGGGGATTTTTCTGAAATTTGGTCCTATAATGGGGAAATTTGGGTCAATTTTGGGAAAATCTTAGGCTGAATTCTGGGAATTTCCACTCCAGGATTGCAGTGCCAATTCTCTGGATGTCCTGGATGATTTCCTGGAGGCCAATCCCAAATCCCTGATCCTTCACCTGCTGTCCAATCTGGAGCCGTGCCCCCATGTAAGCCGAAAACTTTCTATTTTCAGCTGAAATCTGGGAATTTTGAGCCCAAAATTGGTGTTTTTAACACCAAAAATATTGGGACATCAGCTCTGCCCACTGTAGTCAACAGGAATTGAAGGACACTAGGTCTACCCCTGTGAAGTCAATAGGGATTTAGGGACACCAGATCTACCCATTGATAGGGCTTGATTGGGAAGAGTTACTGTTTAAACTGGGAGTACTGGGAAGGGCTGAGGGGGGACAATGGGGTGACTGGGAGCAGTGAAACAAAAGTGGGACCACTGGGAGGGATTCGTAGAGATAAATGGAGATAAACAGGACTCCAGATCTAACCCATTGAAATGAATAAGAATTTAGGGACAGCAGGTCTACCCTTTAAAAGCAATAACGTTTAGGGCCACCAGGTCTTCCCTGTCAAAGCAATGAGGATGTTTGAGACACTCGTTTTGAGGGTCCCAGGGGTTTTTGGTGATACAAGTGTCCAGGGGATACCCAGGTATATCCAGGTGATTTCTGGGGGTACCTAGGTGATTTTTGGGGATAGCCAGGTGTACCCAGGTGATTGTTGAGGGGGATCCATGTGATTTTGGGCAGTATCCAGATGTACCCAGATAATTTTTGGGGATATCCAGGTTATTTTTGAGGCACCCAAGTGCCCTGACTCACCCTGATGGGCCAGGAGAAGATAATGGCCACCATCCTCCCAGTCGATGTGGACACAGGTGACCCTTGGCAGCTGCGGGGCTGTCGGGGAACACCCCAACATTCAGGGGGTGCCCCAAAACTCCAGGTGAGGACATCAGGGTTAGGAGGGAGCCCTGAGTTACCTCGGGAGAGGATGCGGTGCAGGTACAGCCAGGTGCTTTGGTGCATGGGGTTGGTGAAGATGGTATTCTGCAGCAGCTCCAGCTCTGTGTGGGCAAAGGAGGCACCCCAAAATCTCAGGGGGACACTGGGGGAAATCCCAATATCTCGATGGGGGCACCCAGGTATCCAGGAGCTGAGTTCTACCCATTAAAGTCAAAGAGGATTTAGGAACACCAGGTCTACCCATTCAACCCAACAGAACCCACCAGCTCACACTTTAGGCAAGGGAGGGACTGGAAAATTTTGGGGATCTTGCAAAATTGTGGGAGGTTTTTGGGGAATCCCTCACCTTCCTTCAGCCTTCCAGGGGCAGTGGCCTTGCCGTAGTTCCTGGTGGGCATCAGCAGCTCCAGGCAGTGTTGCCAGGCTGAGAAGTTGGAGAAGCTGTGGCTCAGCAAGGCCCTGGTGAAGGCCAGCTCGGCCTTGAGGTCCTGCCCGGCTGCAAGTGCCTACCAGTGTTCCCAGGTGTGGACTGGGAAGGCACCAGTATAAACAAGTAAGCATTTGAACCACTCCCGAGCTCCTGAGACCTGTGGCAGCAGCTCCCAGTATAAACCAGTATGGCCTCATGCACGCAAACCCATTCCAAGTGAAGTCTAGGGGCTCCTAGTGTGGTCCTGGGGCTGCCAGGTTTATACTGGAGGGCACCAGTATAAACCAGTAAGCACTGGGAGCCACCCCTGAGCCTCTGAGCCCATTGCAGCATCTCCCAGTAGAAACCAGTAAGCACAACCTGAAGTGACTCCCAGTTGGTCCCAAGTTCCATCCCAGTACAAACCAGTAAGGCCAGCATCCCCAGAAGTTGCTCCCAGTGGAGTGCCAAGCATCCCGAAAGACCCCTCCCAGTATAATCCAGTACACCCCAGTTTAACCCAGTAAAATCCAGAATATCCCTGTATAACCCAGTACAAACTACTACAATCCAGTCACCCCCAGCACCCCATCCTAGTACAAACCAGTATAACCCAGTACAAGGCACAGTCGGCCACTAGGTCCTCCCAGCCAGCAGGGGACACTCATACACCCTTACTTCCTTTCCCAGTGGAACCCAGTACAAACCAGTAACACCCCAGCACCCCATCCCAGCACAAACCAGTACAAACCAGTACAAGCCACTCACAGTTGCAGGGGTTGGCCACCAGGAGGTGCTCGCACAGTGCCAGGTCCTCCCGGCCAGCAGAGGGCGCTGTAGTGTCTATTGTGACCCTACAGAACCAAGGAAACCCCTGTGACACTGCGGGGCCCCACGGAACCAAGAGTCCATTGTGAGACACCTGGGCCACGTGGAGCCAAGGAACCATTGTGACACTGGGGAAACTCATGGGACCAAGGGTCCACTGTGACATTGTGGGGCCTCATGGAACCTGTGAGCCATTGTGACACTGCACGGCCTTGTGGAACCAAGGAGACCACGGTGACACTGTGGGGCCACCTGGAACCAAGAGTCCATTGTGACACTCTGGAACTACAGAGACCATTGTTGAGAGTATGGAACCTCGAGGAACCAAAAGTCCATTGTGATAGAACATGGCCTCATGGAACCAAAAAGAGCATTGTGACACCGTGGGGCCCCATGGACCCAAATCTCCATTGTGACAGAACAGAACCTCATGGAACCAAGGGGCCTTTGTGACACTGCAGGGCCTCAGGGAACCAAAGAGTCCAGAGGTCTGAAACATTCATTGCAGATTTCTGAGTTTGGAAATGGGAACCTGATGGTGGTACCTTGGGCTGGCACACACTAATGGAAGATGTCTGTTTTCAATGAGGAAATTAAGGAGTTTTAGACTGAAAAAAAAAAGGAAAAGCATCTATTTTCCTGAATGTTGCCAATTCTCCAAACTAAGCAGGTCCCAGGTGAGTAAGGACAAACAGGATGGGGCTGGGGAATGTGGAGCAAGGTTGTCCACACTGGGTCAGACCTCAAGGCACAGCTTCTGTGAGCAGGCCAGACCTAAGGTGAGACCCTGCATCAATATCAATCACAGAATGCTCGAATCACCTCTGCTCTAAAGAGAATAACAATGAAATACACTCTTCAAAATAGGAATGTGTATTTCTTAGAATCTCTTGGAAATATTTCTCCATAACTGGATTTGAAAATCTTCCTAATGAACTGCACAGACCAGAGGGAAATCAAGGCAGAGCCATGGTTTGTCAGGACGAGCTTGATCCCTGTGAGCCCCGTGGTGCATTTGGTGCTGAGCCCTTGAACCTCAGGGCCTGAGAGGAGATTGCACAAACCTTTCCAGGAGTCCAAGGCAGAAGAAAAACCCAAAGTGTCTCAAAGCATTAATGGGTCTCACTGAGGTCCATCCCCAACACAGGCCCTCATGAACTCCTTGGAGGAAAGAACTGGATGCCAGGATCGCCCAAAACCCTCTCAGAGAGTCAGAGAGGAAAGGAAAATCCACAATACCTTTAAAACCATGACTATCTCAATGTATTAATGAGCCCCACTGAATGTCAATGTAAAGCTCTCATGGGACTAATTAAAGTAGATAATTAGGCCATGATTGCATAAACTACTAGAAGAGTTGGTGTCAAAAGGGAACTTCCAAGTACCTTAAAAAAACTGAAGTGTCTTGAAGCATTAATCAGCCCCGCTGAGTGTTGTTACTGACAGAGCCTCCCAAGGGACTAATTAAAGCAGATAATTGGAGGCCATGATTACACAAAGCTCTCAGAGACTCCAAGGCAAAAGCAAAATCCAAAGTCCTCTGAAAAACCTGCAGTCCCTGGGAGCATGAAGGAGCCCCCCAGGGCCATTCCTGACCAAGGCTCCCCAGGGACTCGTCCCAGCACATCCCTGAGGGGGATGCTGAGGGCAGGACAAGGGGTGACAGTGGCCTGCCTTGCTGGGGCTGTGCCAGGAGGCCCCAGTGGCTCAGGACAAGGTGTCTCCTCCCAGCCCTTGGTGGCACAGACCCTGCTGTGCCCCAGGGCACCAGGACTTGGCTCCACTTTGTCTTCACTTGTCATTACTGCCTCCAATTTCCTGCTCTAACTGGAACCTGGGGACACTTTCTCAGTTGTGTCCCTCAGTGGGACCCATTAAAACTTTAGGAAACTTTAGATTCTGACTTGAAGTTCTTAAGAGATTTCTTCAACTCTCACTCAAGTACAGATGTTCAGGGCCTCAGCACAAACCCCAAGAGGGTCATTAAAAACCTTGTGATGTGTCTCTGCTGATGAACTGGGCTGGGCTCCTGACAGAGAGGGAGATCCTGGCAACCAAGAAGAGCTTCAAAAACACATTTCTCTTGATGAGCAGCTCCTGTGCACAGCTCAGCAGGGCTGGGGCACTGCCTGCAGCCACCCCAGGCACAGCACAGAGGCACAGAGAGCTTCAATCAGTCAGGGCTGGGAAGATGCTGAGAAGTGACTGGGGCAGAATCACTCCCAGGCCTTGGCACAGGAAGCCTCTGGCTGCAGGACAATGCAGCTGCAGCTCCTGCAGTGATCTCCTAAAGCTGCAACATCCCAATGCCTGCAGACTGTGTGAGTACATTCTCTGATGATCTCTTGTGCAGAGCAGCCAGGGGTGCCCAGGGCTGTGGTGCAGAGCAGGGTCCTGCAGCCCAGGGCGCTGTGCTGGGGCAGGGACTCTGCTGCCTGCCAGGGACAGCTCTCAGCCAGCCCTGGGAGCTGCTCGCAGCACTGGGGGACAAGGTCTGGGTGGAAGGAGACAGCTGGTGAGGCTTGGAAGGGTTGTCCTTGTGGGGTGAGGACGCTGCATTGTTCAGGACTGCTGCTCTCAGCATGACATTTAACTCTCGAACATTTCCAAGCAGATTGTACAGGGATCACAGCAACTCAAGGACTACAGAAAAAGGAAAATGCTGCTTTTTTAGTTTACTGCTCTGGGTTTCCTAGATGGGAAATTGTACATAGATATTTATCTCTCAGTTCAGGTAGAGAGAAATAAGGAATTTATATTTCAGACCTTAATAAAGTGGTCAGTGACAGAAATCAGCACAGGGTCCCTCACAGGCAGCATCAGTGTCACTTTTCCAGCCTCCTCAGGGTTACTGTGATTTTGCCATCAGAGCCTGCAGAGGCAGAGCTGGGCCTGGGCAGTGCCCTGTGCTGGGAGGGGTGTGCAGGGCAGAGCTGAGCCCCCAGGGCTGGGCTGGGCTCTGGCAGCACTGGCAGGGCCCAGCCCTGGGCACAGGGAAGCAGCTGCTGGCAGGGACAGCTCCAGGCAGCAGAGCCCTGGGCACGCAGTGGGGGGAAAGTGCCACCAAGCTGAGCTGGGATATTTAAAATCCTCTCCAAACTGAACTAGTCCATGATTACTTTTCTTACAGATCCCTATGGCAAGACACAGCAAATGTCCAACAGCAGCTCCATCAGCCACTTCCTCCTGCTGCCATTGGCAGACACGCCGCAGCTGCAGCTCCTGCACTTCTGCCTCTTCCTGGCCATCTCCCTGGCTGCCCTCCTGGCCAACGGCCTCATCATCAGCGCCGTAGCCTGCGGCCACCACCTGCACACCCCCATGTTCTTCTTCCTGCTCAACCTGGCCCTCACTGACCTGGGCTCCATCTGCACCACTGTCCCCAAAGCCATGCACAATTCCCTGTGGGACACCAGACACATCTCCTATGAAGGATGTGCTGCTCAGCTCTTTTTCTTTCTGTTCTTCATTGGTGCAGAGTATTTCCTCCTGACCATCATGTGCTACGACCGCTACATGTCCATCTGCAAACCCCTGCACTACGGGACCCTCCTGGGCAGCAGAGCTTGTGCCCACATGGCAGCAGCTGCCTGGGCCAGTGCCTTTCTCTATTCAGTGGTGCACACAGCCAATACATTTTCCCTGCCCCTGTGCCAGGGCAATGCCCTGGGCCAGTTCTTCTGTGAAATCCCACACATCCTCAAACTCTCCTGCTCCAAATCCTACCTCAGGGAACTTGGGATCATTGCTGTTAGTGCCTGTTTAGGTTTTGGCTGTTTTGTGTTCATTGTTTTCTCCTATGTGCAGATCTTCAGGGCTGTGCTGAGGATCCCCTCTCAGCAGGGACGGCACAAAGCCTTTTCCACCTGCCTCCCTCACCTGGCTGTGGTCTCCCTGTTTATCAGCACTGGAACATTTGCCTACATGAAGCCCCCCTCCATCTCCTCCCCATCTCTGGATCTGGCGGTGTCAGTTCTGTACTCAGTGGTGCCTCCAGCTCTGAACCCTGTCATCTATAGCCTGAGGAACCAGGACCTCAAGGCTGCAGTGTGGACACTGATCTCTGGATGGTTTAAGAAACATTAAACCTGTTGCCAATTTCTGTAAGTCACTTGTAATATGAGTCGTTTTTGATAGTTCTTAATTTTTGATTTTAGGGAGTTTTTACCTCTGTTTTAGTCTAACAATCTTGTCCAAATAAGCCCATTATTTATGACATTTCTCATTTTTCTGTCTTTCCACCATGTCTGTGGCCCCAGACTCTGCCAATAGGGGTTGTGTTCTCTGTGGCTTTAAACGAACTAAAGGATATCCCAACAAAGTTTGCACTGGAGATCCTCCTTCTCTGGAGCTGCAGCAGGAATGTCTGTGTGCAGAGTTGGGGGCAGGTCAGGGGTTGTACAGCAGCTCTGCTCCTGCTGGCCACACCATTCCTGATCCAGGCCAGCTGCCATTGGCCTTCTTGGCCACCTGGGCACACTGCTGGCTCATGTCCAGCCTGTTTTCCATCAGTGCCCCTAGGTCCCTTTCTGCCTGGCTGCTGTCCAGCCACTCTGTCCCAGCCTGTAGCACTGCAGGGGTTGTTGTGGCCAAAATGCAGGACCTGGCACTTGGTCTTTTTAAATCTCTCCTTGTTGGATTTCGGCCCTGGATCCAGCCTGTCCAGGTCCCTCTGCAGAGCCCTCCTACCCTCCAGCACATCCACACTCATACCCAGCTTGGTGCCATCTGCACATTTGCTGACAGGTTATTCAATTCCCTCATCCAGATCACCAATCAAGATGTTAAACAGGACTGGGCCCACACTGATCCCTATGGGACACCACTGCACACACGCTGGATGTGGCACCATTCCCCACCACTCTCTGGGCCTGGATATCCAGCCAGTTCTTAGCCCACAGAAGGGTGAACTGGTCCAAGCCACAGGCTTCAGCTTTTCCAGTAAATGCTCTGGGACATGGTGTCAAAGGCTGAAATTCTGGTAGACAACATCCACAGCCCTCCCCGCATCCATCTGTCCTGGCAGAAAACTCTTGGTGGGCAGGAGCTGGGAAGGAGGCAGCCGAGTGCCCTGGCAGCAAGGCAGGACAGGAGCACCCTGGGCTGTGTGACCAGGACATCAAGGCCGTGGATTATCCAGGTCACTGGGGCCTGGTTTGGGTTGCCCAGGGCAGGAAAGATGTCTGGCAGCTGGAGCAGGGTGAGGGAAGGGCCTCCAAGGTGGGGCTGGAGCCCTTTGGCTGTGAGGAGAGGCTGAGGGAGCTGGGCTTGTCCATTCTGGAGCAGGGAAGGCTGAGGGGCTCCTCATGCCAGCCTGGCAGTGCCAGCCAGGAGCTGATGGAGAACACAGAGCCAGGCTCTGCACTGGGGGGGCTGGGGGGGACAAAAGTCAGTGGGTGGAAGGGGAATGAGGGGAGGTCAGACAGGACACAGGGAAAACCTTTGTTCTCATGGGCTCAGACAGGTTCTGAGATGCTGCCCCAGCCCTGGCCTTTGGGATTTTCCAATCCACACCAAATCAAGCCTTGAACCCCTTGGTCTGACCCAGTTTCTGACAGGCTGGGCTGCAGACTTTCTAAAGTCCCTTCCAACCTCAGCTCTCTGATGCTCCTGGGACGATGCTGCTCCCGATTTTGGAATGGGCTGGAGCAGATGTTTATGGGACAGGAGCCCTCTGGGGCTGTAGGGGACCTGCAGCTTGCAAGGTGCACGAGCACATCTCATTAGCTGGGGCATTTGAGAACTTTAAGAAATGTAAAATTTTTCCCGCCAGGAGGGAGCAGGAATTTCCTGGAACTGTACAATGGTGGGAGAAGAAATATTGATCTTTCCCTCTATTTGTGTCACCAATATTCTGTCTATTATTTCATGTCCTTCTTCATTCAGGAGTTTCCACCTCTCCTGTTTAAATGGCCATGTCTAAGGACATCTCTTAACTAGAGCAGCTGGACCTATGTCCTCCCCATTGCTCCCAGATTTCATCCTCTAGCTGTGCTCTGGGCATTCTAAAGCCTCTCAATTGAGTGTCTTCACACTTTGAGCTTCAGGGAGTTGCCCAGTTTTTCATAACTTTAAATAACTCAATAGTCAATATCTTGTGTTTATGTCTTTTACAATTACCTTTGTCTTTATCCAAAAATGCTGATGTATGGATATCCCTTGTGGATTATGGGCATGTCAGATGTTGCTGAGTCATCTCATATTTCTGAGGGAGGACTTCCGATGTTTTTAAAATTTTATGGTGTTTACAATTCTTTATGTTGGCCATGAAGAGAAGCCTTTCTGTGCCTCTGAGTCTCACCAGTTCCTGATCCCCAAAGAACACAAACTGCAGACTTTCTAAAGTCCCTTCCAACCTCAGCTCCTGGATGATCTTGGGATGATGCTGCTCCCCATTTTGGAATGGGCTGGAGCAGATGTTTATGGGACAGGAGCCCTCTGGGGCTGTAGGGGACCTGCAGCTTGTGAGGTGCACGAGCACATCTCATTAGCTGGGGCATTTGAGTACTTTACGAAATACCAAAAATTTCCCACCAGAAGAGAATAGAAATTTCCTGGAACTGTACTGATGGCAGGACAAGAAATCCTGATCTTCCCCTGTACCTGTGTTACCACTACACTGTCTATTATTTCATGTCCCTCTTCATTTGGGTGTTTCCACCTCTCCTGTTTAAATGGCCATGTCTAAGGACATTTCTTCCCTAGACCAGCTCCTATGGCCTTGCCATTGCTCCCAGATTTCCTCCTCCAGTTGTTCTCTGGACATTCCACATTAGTCACCGTAATAATTGTGTTTAAATCTATCATAGAATCAACCTTTCTAATGTCTGTGTCTAAAACTGTTCCTGTATGGAAATACCTTGTTCATGGTGGATACATCAGATACTACTTTGACATTACACAGAGCTGAGGAAAGAATTTTGAAGTTTATTGAATTTTATCATGGGTACCTTTTTTTATGTTGGCCACGAAGAGAAACCTTCTGTGCCTCTGAGTCTCACCAGTTGCTGACCCCCAAAGGACACAAACCTGATGAGTTGTGGTTCCCACTGCAGTGCTGGCACTTGCAATTCCCTCCATTCCCACAGCAGAGCTGCCTTGTCCCACAAAGTCCCTGGCAATCAGGGATGAAGGAAACAGGACAGGCTGTGGGGATCAGGGGCAGGGCACAGGCAGGGATTTGGGGTGGTTGTGAGCCCAGGGCAGGAGCCAGCCCTTGGCCTTGGTGAACCTCATCCAATTGTCCTGGGCCCATGGCTCCAACCTGTCCAGATCCCTCTGCAGAGCTTCCTGCCCTGCAGCACAGCCACACTCCCACCCAGCTTGGCCTCACCTGGACACTGACTCAGGGTGCCCTCCATGCCCTCGTCCAGATCAGCAAGAAAGAGATTTCACTGTCCTGCCCCCAATCCTGAGCCCTGGGGACACCCCTGGATGTGGCTCCATTGCCCAGCACTCCTTGTGCTGGAATTCTGTTTTTTATGGAGCTGTGCCTGCCTTTGGTTTTGTTTGCTGACAATAAATGAACATCCCTCTGTGTCTCAGGCAGCTCCTTCTCCAAGGAAAGCAGGTGGGAGTTGGAGCCAAGGAGCTGAAAGCTGCAGGCACAGCCTGGAGTGGAGGGAGCTCAGATTTGCACAAGACTGCTCTGAGTGCCAGGGGTTGGATGGGGGAAATGGCGGGGTGGGGGTAGGGACAGAGTGTGATTGATTGTCAGCCATAAAGGGTCTTGATTTTCATATCTATTCAGTCTGCATTAGGAGGTTCTCAGGATCACTATCAACTGGAGATTACTGATATTAATCTATAAAAAGGAAAACAAAACTAAATGGGACAGAAAAAGTCCCTGTATTAAAAACAACATGGTATATTCTCTTTGAATACATTTCTGAAATCTGTATTATTAACCACAGAAGAATTAAAGACTTAAAATGAAATTATTCCCAGGGGCTTGCTTTGTTAGGGTGTTTTGAAATATTAAGGAGCCTTTGTCACTGAATTCCTGAACTGAAGAGCTGAACAAGTCTCTGGAGAACTAAAAGTCATTAAAGAACCTCCAAGTTGCTGAGGATCCATCCTCAGCAGAGCAGGAATGAACAGATTCCAGGGGTTTCCAGGCTGCTCAAGAGCTGTGAGCTCACGTGCAGGCACAGGGGCTCCATGGGGACATCTGAGGGGTCTCTGGGCTCCTGAAGATCTGTTTGGTCACACTCAGTCACAGGGACTCCATGGAGACATCCCAGGGCTCCTTAATCTTCCTAAGGCTCATGAGGTGACAGTCACAGGGCTCCACAGTGACAACAGAGGTGTCTCTGCCCTGCCAAGGAGCCAATCTGTCACAGGCAGTGGCAGGAGTGCAGTGGGGACATCCCTGTGCTCCTAAAGAACAGTGAGGGCACAGACACTCACAGGGGTTCCAGGGTGACACCCCAGGAGTCCCCAGGCTGCCAAAGAGCCGGGATGTCACAGACACTCACAGGGGTTCCTGTCATGGGCACAGTGGGAGCTTCACACAAAGTTCATTAGAGAAGCTCCTGTTGGGTGCAGAAAGGACCCCCAACACCCCAATTACACCCCCAAGCTCCCCCAAACCAGTACCCCCAGGCTTTCTAAACTCCTTCTGTGAGAGGAGCCTGGGAGTGCCTGGATCCAATCCCAGCCCCAGACTTTGTCAAGGATTTATGTGTAAAGGATTATACAGGTGGAATTGAACCTTTGTACAACTTTGTCCCTCAACATTAAGAATGGCAAACCAGAAGTATTTATATACATAGAGATATGAGTGATTATGATCATGATTAGACATAAAGATCTTTATCAGAATTATTTACTACAAAGTACAGGAGCTGTAACATCTATTTTAATGTCCTCTAGGAATTGTAGCACTTGTAGCAATTGTATCAAAGCAGAACTAAGTAGAGATGGGTGTCACTCCCCCAGACCAACGACCCTGGGCTCAGGGTCCTTTAGCTCAGCCTCAAGCAGTGACCCTGAGGGGTGTCTCCACTGCAGGGAGGAATCTCCGCACCCACCCAGGAAGGGAAATGTCAGGAGATGCTGCCACTAAAATTTGGGATGGGGCTTTTCCAGTCTGAAGTGCTGCCCTGTCAGTCAGATGTGCCCAGGCTGTGCCAGCTCAGCAGCTCTGCACAGGTTCTCAGTGGTGTCACTTGGTTGTTCATTTCTCTGGGGATTTTACCAGCTCTGCCACAGCTCCAGCTCCCTCTCAGGATGTTGAACTTTGGGATGGAGGAGGCAGGCTGGTTTCAGCATTATTCACCCCAAAAGCAGCGTGACTCTCCCTCTTCATTTCCCCCTGGGGCTTTGCAAACAGGGCCTTGCTGGAGTTGCTTGAGCCCATTCCAGGCAGAGCCTCCTGCTCCAGCAGGAATTGCCTTTCCTGTGCCATGGCCAGCCCAGGTCCTGCTGCAGGAAAAGCCCCAGGCCAGCCCCAGCACAGGGAAGGGCTCGGGCACAAGAGCAGAGAGCCGTGGTGGGACCTGTGCCAGGGAGAGCCTGAGGCACCAAAGGCACCTTGGCAGCAGCAGCTCCCTGCAGGCCATGGCCAGAAGCCTCCCTGGGCAAGCCGGCCTGGTGGCCACCACTGCAGAGCTGCTGGCTCAGGGGGGATTTCTGGCTGGGCTCTGCCCCAGCCCACAGAGTGTGACCTCAGCCCTGGCTCTGGCACAGCCCTTGTGCCTGGGCCCTGCAAAGCCCAAAGGTCACCTGTGCCACCCTGGTGCCCATCCCTGCCTCTGGCACTGTCAGTTCTGTACTCGGTGCTGCCTCCAGCCCTGCACCCCTCATCTACAGCCTGAGGAACCAGGAGCTTGAGGATGCCCTGAGGAATATGACCACTCTGTGCTTTTCAGAAACAATAAAGTGCCTGTTTGTTTCTGCATAGCATTCAGAATGGAACTCATTACAGACTGCCCAGACTGCTTTGGGCCATGTGTCTTATTTGTTATTCTATTTGGTGTATTCTATTTTTCCACTTGTTTTTCTTTTTTTTTAACTTCTGATTATATTTTCCACCAAAGGATGCCATTAGTCACAGTATTGCTCCATCAGTATCTACCGTGCTTGTGTTCAGCAGAGACAGTGAGGAGCCTGGGGCAGAGGGGCAGTGTGCAGGGGGCACACAGCAGTGTCCTGGCACAGCCAGAGCTCCTGGGATGGACCTGAGGAGCAGCAGAGCAGGGCCTGGGCTGTGTCTTTGTTCTGGGAACAGCCTGGGAAGGTGCCCCAGGGCAATTGTCCCACACCAGCCCCAGCAAACACCACACCCAGCACTGGTCTCTCCCCCTGCTGCAGGAGGTTGTTTGTCCCTGCATGGAGGGACACCGAGTGACCAGGCCAGCAGGCCATGTTTGGTGTGTACTGAGGAGATTTCAGCAGTGCATCGTGTGTGGGGGGGGAGATGAACCTGAGTGAGCACAAACACCATCACCAGCACTCGGGGGTGGCACAGTTCTGGTGGCACAAACAGTGCCTTGAGGCCACTACACTCTGAGAAAACACCTGAATTCATTACTGGGATGTGGTTAGAACTTCATAGAGAGAGACATTCTGGCAGGGAGGTTCCAGGAAAAAATGCTCAGGCAGCCACGGACTACACAGAGAGACCATTGGAGTTCCCTGGTCTGTGGGGAGAAATCAGAGCTGTCTCCCTTCTGAACCATCCCAAGGACCTGGACAGGGCTGTGCTGTGTTCTGGGCACTGACCTGGAACTGAGGGTTGTGGAAAAGGGCTTTGGAGTCAGGGATGTTGAGAAGGCTGGGAAGTGTCACTGTGAGACCTCTCTCAAACCTCTTGGAAAGGGCGGAGCCATCCCAGAGGGTCCTGGGCACTTGGAAAGGGCAGACATGGAACCAGTCTGCAAACAGGGCAGGGAGAGGCACTGGGACAGTCACAGACTGGTCAGGCTCAGCAGGGAAGGGCATGTGGCAAATCCTCCTGCAGCCATTCCAGGCACTGGCAGCACGAGGCAGGGATTGCAGAACCCCGTGGGAAGGAAAAGAAGGGGATGTTGTGTGCCCAGACTTTAGCCAGGCCTGGGACATGGTCTGCTGTGCTCCCCTCAGAGCCAGACTGGAGAGAGATGGGCTGCAGGAGTGGAACATGGGGTGGGTGGGAATTTGGCTGAACAATCAGGGTCAAATGTCATCCATGGCACAGAGTCCTCTGGGCAGCCACTCCCTGGTGACATTCCTCAGTGACCAGTCCTTGACCACCAGTGTGGAACATTTCTATTATCGCTATAAGGGCATGAAATGCCCTTTCAATTCCTTTGTGGATGCTGCCAAATTGCAGGGAGTCTGTGACCAAACTCATCTAGTTAATGGTGACTGCAAAATGTAATTGGGCAAAATGACTGAGTTGGGTAAATTTCTCTTGCCATCAGGGGCCAATCAAGCAACAAGAAAAGGTAAAACTTATGTCTCAGTTAAAAGGTAGTTCCATATTGAGAAATCAAACCCAACCAAAAAAAAAGAAACAAAGCAAGACCCAGCCACAACAACAAAAAATCCCATGAACCAAGCAACCACAAAAAGCAAAGGCCATACACAGAAGCAAAGCACATCCACAGGAAATCTCCTAGCAGCAGAAAATATTTAACCATGCTGTGGCAGGAGTGGATTCTGTATGTGTAGCTGCTCTTTTGAATAAAAGTCTTAAAAAATGCATCACTTCCCTACGCCCCTTGCCCCCCACTTCTCTCAGTTTATTGCTGATCATGGTGTGACTTGGAATGAAACATCCCTTGGGTCAGTCCAGCCCAGCTATCCCATCCTTATTCCCTCAGGAACACTTGACCTCCCCAAGCCCATGGGTTGGAGGGGGTTGCAGACTCGCCTCATGTGGGGCGAGCACTGTGACAAGGACAGGAGAACAGAACAACATTTACTCTTGTCAAGGACAGTAGAACAGAACAGAACAGCCTTGGAGAAATGGATAAAGGATATAGCTGAGGCAAACAGAAGTCACACAAAATGCAAGGAGGATGCCAGCTCAGCTCTGCAAGGCTGACAAAACAGAAGTTATACAAAACAAGAATATTGCCCTTACTCAAAAGTGGGGATAGAGGAACAGCCACCTAAAAAGGACACTGAAGGATATTGAAGACAGACCCCAAAGAACCATATAAAGACTTTCAATAAGGGGTGCAACTATGTCAAATAAAGTCCAAGGAAGTGGGATAGCTAATAAATCACATAATCAATGTGTCTGATAAAAACTCTGTTCATTCAATGTTCATTCGATGCTCTGTGCACTAAGATGGAGCAAGGATTGCCCAAGTGACCACCATGCTGTAATAAAGAATACCTGTTTTCAAATACTCAAAATTGTGTTCAAAAGTTTCTATCCTGTGGATTTCAACATCAGTGCCGTCCTTGACTCCATTATGGCTCTTGCACAGTTTCACAATGGCCCCTTGGTTCCATGAGGCCCTGCTATATAACAGTGGACCCTTGGTTCCATTTGGGTCTGTACTGTCAAAATGGCCTCCTTGGTTCTGCACTGCCACAATGCTCTCCTTGGTTCCACAAGGCCTTGCTGTCTCACAATGGATCCTTGGTTCCATGAGCTTCTGTGGTGTCGCCATGGTCTCCTGGCATCTGCATTGTCACAATGGACAATTGATTCCATAGGACCCTGCTGTGTCACAATAAACCCTCAGTGCCATGAGGTTCTGGAGTGTCACAATGGTCTCCCAGGTTCAATGCGTCCCTGGAGTGTCACAATGGCTGCTTGGTTCCATGAGCTTCCATAGTACCAACAATGATCTCCTTGTTTCTGCAGTGTCATAGTGGACCCTTGGTTCCAGAAGGTTCCTAAATGTCACTGGTCTCTAATGCAGGCCAGGGGTTTTACACATAGAAGCACAAACGGGATGGGACTGCTGTGGAACGTGTCTCAAGCTGCTTTACTATTATTTTTTCCTCCCAAGCATCAGTCTCATTACAATGTTGGGACAGCAGGAAGATTCCAGCAGCTCAGGTACTCAGCAACAGCCAGAGAACGTGATGTTACAACGCAGTTTGAAAGTTTTTTTGACCAATCACAAAAGCAAAAACATATTGACAATAGTTCTATCTAACCACTATAAGTACACATATACCTTTGGTTAAAACAATGCTTGCTTATTTCAAATACAATACCTACTTGTAAGCCTTAAAATACAATGCACAGGGCTCCAATATTAAACTTAGACCTTCCTAATATCTTGCTAGATATACTTTTCTGCAGCTTAGGGAGTCATTCTCGCCACGTGTTAATACACAAATCATTGTTCTATTTGTCCTTGCTTTCTATATTTCATATAATTCCTCTGCTGATATGCCTTATGCTTTCCACTTAGCTCTAATTGCAGTTGGCTGTCTCTGAGGCCTGCTTTTTCCAGCTTTCCCAAAACCCTCTGATTTTAAGGATTCCCACAGTCTCCTTGATTCCTTGTGGCCCTGCTGTGTCACCAGGGCCCCTTGGTTCCATCAGTTTCTGTGCTGTCAACAATGGTTCCTTTGTTCCAATGAGGGGCTGCAATGTCACACTCGACCTTGGGTTCCATGGAGTTCTTCAGTGTCACAGTGGCCCCTTGGATCCATGAGGTCCCACAGTGTCACCATGGTCACCTTGGATCTGCATTGTCACAATGGACCATTGGTTCCATGTGATATTGAAGTGTCATCATGGTCTGCTGGGTTCCATGATTCCCCTCAGTGTCACAATGGAGCCTTGTTTCTGTGAGGCTCTGAACTGTCACAATTGTCTCCTTGGTTCCACGAACCCCTGCTGTGTCACAAGGGTCCCCTTGGTTCCATGAGGATACAAAAGCTTTGCATAAACATTGAGCAACATCTGCTTAACACACCTGGGAACATCTGTCTGCATTCAAAAGAGGGGTTAAAGGTGAGGGTGGCACCAGAAGCTTCCATCTGCAAGAGAGATCCAGGGAAAGGACAGAGAATTCAGCTGAAATATTCAGAGAATTCTGCTTACAGAGATCATTGCTGGTCACACTGTCCCTTGTAGGAAGGTGACATCATTCCAGACAGCCTGGACTGAGCATGTGGTTCCTCAGTGGTGTTTGTTGTTCAGGAAACCTGCTCAGGCTTTTCCATTCTTTCCTCACAAACAGGAAAATTTCTCCTGGGCCTGTGTGCAGGCAGAGCCCTGAGGAGAGCAGGTGGGACATGGTGCAATGGGCTGGGACAGCCAGCTGCAGAGCTCAGGGGACAAGGTTCTGGTGCAGGGCACAGGGATGTCAGTCCCAGGTGGGCGATGTCAGACATGGTGAGGCTGGGGGTGAGGAGCAGGTTGTCCAAACAGGGTCAGCCTGCAAGGGGCTCATTCTTCTCTGTGTCCAGACCTCCTAAGGAGACATTCAGCATCAACATCACCTGGGGAATACTTCCATTCTCTCTTTTCTGAAATTAAAAACTAAAAAATTACTCACTTTATTAAAGAAAAAAAAAGTTACAAGGTGCACTTGGAAATCCTTCCTCCTTAACAAAACTCCAAACGGACTCCAAGCAGCTGCACAACCCCTGATAACTTGAAGACAACTGGAAGAAGACAAGGTGCTCCTGAGGACTTTCTGCATTTTTATGAGCCCCACAGTGGATTTGGGGCTGAGTCCAGGACCCCCAGGCACTGAGAGGAGGTTGAAGAAGCTGCTCAAGGAGTCAGAAGCAAAACTCCAAGTCCCTTGGAGCATCAGTGGCCCCACTGAGGGCAGGGAGTGCCAAAGGCTCCCCAGGGACTGGTGAGAGCAGATCCTTGAGGGCAGGATTGCAGGAGCCCGAGGCTGTGAGCAGGGAACTGCAATGCTGAGCAAGGCCTGGGCTGGCTGGAGGAAGCAGAAAGGCCAAGGCCTGAGCCCAGGCCTGGCCCAGCAGGGCCTGTCCCTCCCGGGTGGCTCGGGGCTGTTGCTGGGGCAGTGGGATGGCAGGGGCAGCAAGGACAAATGTCATCAAGCTGCAAGCCCTGCCAGCCTCCTGAGGGAGGGCCGAGGCAGAAGCAAAGTGCAGCCCCTGCCAGGAAAGTTCCTTCTGTGGGGCTGCAGAGGCCCTGCCCGAGCCCAGGGCACAAAGGCCTGGGTGCCTCTGGCCCTGCCAGCCCTGCCCAGCCCTTGGCCATCTCTCCTGCAGGCTGTGCCCCCTGTGCGTGCTGCTCCTGTGCCCTGGCCGGCTGCACACGCTCATCTCGCTGTCCCCCCCAGCATTTCTCAGCCCAGCATTGCTGTGCCCTCCCTGGGCTCCCTGCACCCAGCGCTGCCGGCTCCTGGCACACAGAGCCATGGCATGGCCCAGCCTCGCGCTGGGACACCTCGGGCACCAACATTCTGCCCTGGGAGGGGCTTTTCTGCTTCCTCACCTCCAGGCTGAACCTTCCAGGCTGCACTTTGGGGAGGTTTCCTTTTCTTCCTTCTCCCAAGGAAAGCTCTGTGTCCTGCTGTTCACAAAGAGAGAAGGGCTGGTGGGAGATGTGTTGTTGAGAGGCTGTTTGGGGTACAGTGACCATGAAATTAAGGAAATTAAAAATATTCTCTGGAAGAAGGAGGAGCATCTACAAAACTTCTACATTGGACTTTGAGAGAATAGAATTTGGCCTATTCAGGATGCAGTTTTGGAGAGTACAAAATCAGTTACTGAATTTTTTTAAGGTAAACAGCCTTTAAAAAGAAAGGTTTCCCAGGAAGGATGGAGACAATTCAAGAAAGAAGTCTTGTAGGAGCTGCCTGTCCCTCTGTGCAAAAAAGTCAGATAGAAAGGAAAATGACTGCCCTAGTAAGGCATGGAGCTTTTCCAGGAACTCAGGGTTAAAAGCAGGTGAATCACCTTTGGACAGAGGGGGACAGGCAACTCAAGAAGTATTTCAGGATGTCACTAAGTCATGCAGAAAGAAAACTAGAGTGGTGAAAGCTCTATTAGGATTTAACCTGGCTTCTTCTGTGAAGGATAACAAAAATGATTTTAGAAATACATTAATGGCAAAAGAAGGGAAAAGGAGAACCTCTATTGTTTATTAGGGGGGATATGGTTACCAAAGATGAGGAAAAGGCTGAGACACTTAACCCATTCTTTGCCTCAGTTTTCATCAATAGGACAAGTTGTCCTCAGGACAAGTGTTCTCCTGAGCTGGGAGATGGGGATAGGGAGCAGAACAGACCCCTGTAATCCAGGAGGAAGCAGCTGGGGACCTGCTGAGCCACTCAGATGCTCACAGGTGTCTCTGGCACCAGATGGGATCCATCCTAGGGGGATGAGGGAGCTGCTGGATGAGCTGCCCAAGCTGCTCTCCATCATTTCTCATCAGTGCTGGCTCAGCAGGGAGGTGCCAGAGGACTGGAGGTGCCAATGTGAGCCCATCCCCAAGACACTGGCCATCATCTTCTCCTGGCCTGTCAGGGTGAGTCAGGGCACTTGGGTGCCCCAAAAATAACCTGGATATCCCAAAAAATTATCTGGGTACACCTGGATACTGCCCAAAATCACCTGGATCCCTCCCAGAAATCACCTGGGTACACCTGGCTATCCCAAACAATCACCTGGGAACCCCTAAAAATCACCTGGGTACCCCACACAATCACCTGGATACACCTGGGTACTCCTTGGACACCTGGATCACCCAAAACCCCTGGGACCCCCAAAACTAGTGTCTCAAACATCCTCATTGCTTTGATTGGGTAAACCTGGTGCCACTAAACCTTATTGCTTTGAAAGGCTAGACCCACTGTCCAGAAATTCTTATTCATTTCAATGGCTTAGCTCTGGAGTCCTGTTTATCTCCATTTATCTCTACAAATCCCTCCCATTGGCCCCACTTTTGTTTCAGTGCTCCCAGTCACCCCAGTGTCCCTCCTTAGCCCTTCCCAGTGCTCCCAGTTTAAACAGTAACTCTTCCCAATCAAGCCCTCTCAATGGGTAGACCTGGTGTCCCTAAAATCCTTTTGACTTCACAGGGGTAGACCTGGTGTCCTTCAATCCCTGTTGACTTCAGTGTAGACTTGATATCCCAGTATTTTTGCTGCTAAAAATACCAATTTTGGGCTCTAAATTCCCAGGTTACAGACTGAAAATGGAAATTTTTGGGCTTACCTGGAGGCACAGTTCCAGCATGGATGGCAGGTGAGGGATCAGGGATTCCAGATTGGCCTCCAGAAATTCATCCAGGCTATCCAGAGCATGGGCACTGTGATCCTGGAGTGGAAATTCCCAGAATTCAGCCCAAGATTTCCTCCAAATTTTCCAAAATTTCATCATTTTAGGACCAAAGTTCACCAAAAGCCATTTACTTTAATGGATAGACCAGGTGTCCCAAAATCCCTATTGACTTTAATGGGATAGACCTGGTGTCCCTAAGTCCCTATTGACTTCATTAGTCATGTCTGATGCCAAAAAAATGTGCATTGGGAGATTGATATTACAAGAGATGAGGCAACTGAGAGACGTTGTCAAAGATGGTTTATGGCCTCATGGTGTCAGTCTCATAGAAGGGTGAGACATTAAAGGTGTTACATCCAACACCATAATATCAGAAGCTGCCTCATTCTTAGTTACAATGCTTTATGTATATTTTTTTATCCAATCAAATACTTCTGTGAAGTTTGCCAGCATCCTTTTACACCAATCATTAATTGCTTTCCTTCTCATGGCTTTGCCGCAATGCTTCATTTTCCAACCAATCCTAGAACACTTCACAAACCTACATTGATACATCTTAAACTTCTAATTAACTTTATAACAGGTTCTATTGCTAAGCTTTAAAATCTTTTATTATCTTAACATACTGCTTTGCTTACATAATACGTACTTCTGTTTGATTAAAACATATTTCTGCTTAAACTAAAAACTTATATTCTTGTTTTATATCTATTTTCCTTTTAATCATCTGATTGTCCAAGATTTCTCCAAGGTCTTAGGTCAAGCCTTGTATCCATCTCAATCTCTGAGCCTGTTTGCACAAGGCCCTGAGAGCTCTCTGTGCCTGCATTTCCCACACCACCTGTCATCTCTGCCTCCAATTTCCTGCTCACACTGGAACCTGGGGACACTTTCTCAGTTGTGTCCCTCAATGAGACCCATTGAGCTGTATCAGACACTTTGGAGTTCGATTCTGTCCAAATTCTTAAGAGGTTTCCTAGAAAACAACGTTTCTGCCTTGATTTCCCTCTGGTCTGGTGCCATTCATTCAGAAGTTTTTCAACTCCATTTATGGAGAAATATGACAAAGACCTTCTTAGAAATATCCATTCCACTTTTCAAGGATGTATTTTATTACTGTTGTCTTTAGAGTAGAGGTGATTGCAGCATTCTGTGACTGATATTTGTGAGAAATGTATTTGTAAAGGCTTCTCAAAGCCTGACTGAAAGCTCACACAGACTTGTACATCTGGATGCAAACTCTGAGATAAGGTGTGCTGACTTAGAATGGCCCTGGAATAGAGAGGACATTGCTGAGAGAGAGATTGAACTAGAAACAAGTTTCAAACAATGGACTTGCAAAAAGAACATATATTTTGGAGAATTAGAACTGTGAAAGATGCATTGTGCCTAGAGTATGTGGAGTAAAATACTAGGTGATTGGTGTTAGGATTATTTGCTCCACTGTGTGGCAAAAGCTAATAAAATAAAAATCATTTATAAAGTATTGTAAACAGGAAATAAATTGGCTTTGAATAGAATGTCCTGGAGTTTCACCCTTCAAGGAGACTGATAATGAAAGAAAATCTTTTTAAAACACCTCTCAGTTGCCCAATCTCTGCAGAGCTGGGATTTTTCAACAGTGCTGAGTCCCTGGACATCATTCCCTGACAGAAAGCAGAAGGAAAACTTCTCGAGAACTCAAGGTCAGACTCAAACCCCAACGTTTCTAGAAATTTTAATGGATCCCAATGAGAGATATGACTGAGAAAGGTTCCAGTTAGGGCAGAACACTGGTGGCACTGATGACAGGTGGAGACAAACAAGGGAAACGTGTCTCTGATGCTGAGCACACCTGGATGTGTTTCAGGAATGCAAAGGGCCAAGGGCTGAGCCCCAGCCCCTGGCAAGGCACATCCTGTCCCTCCCTCATTGCTCAGGGCTCTTCCCGGGCCACTGGGCTCTGGGCATGTGCAATGCCAAGGGCAGCACCATGGGGCGGCCCCTGCCAGGCTGCTGAGCAGGGACAAGGAGGCAATGAGGCCCCAGCACAGCAAGGCTCACTTGTCCCCTGCTGGCCTCAGGCCCAGGGCCAGCCTGCATGGCCCAAGTGCTGCAGGAGTTGGCTGTGTCAGGGCCTTTCAGCTGCTGCCCATCCCTGTGGCCTCTGCAGCCCAGGCTGTCCTACGGTGTCCATGCCCTGCGCCTCTGTCCCTGCAGGCTGTCGTCATCCCCCGGCTGCCCCACCTCGCTGGCCCCTTCCTTTGCTGACAGCTCTGCCTCCTGCCTGCCTCTGCCTGCACACACAAAGCCTTGGGCTGCTCCAGACTCCTTCTGGGGGATGTGTTGCATCACAGCCCTGCCCTTGGAGAGAAATTCCTTTCTCCTTGGGACCATTATGGACGTCCCCAGCTTCCCTTGACATTATTTTTTCTATCTCTGGCTGATTTCTACTATGGGAAAAGGATCAATCATCTCTTAAACCACTCTTCAGTCCTTTCCAGGGGTCTCCTACTCTGTCCTAAATCTACAGTCCACTGGGCACTCTGAGCTCCTTTGTCCCTATAGGGTATTGGTGTGCTTTCAGCCTCCAAACCCCACCTTGGGAGATCTCTGGGCTCTCTCTAAGGGGCTTGCAAATGAAAACCTTCTGCTCATTGTCTTAAGAAAATCACAAGGGGGCAAGGTAGCCAGACATGTCTGTACTGGCTACTTTTGTCTGGGCACATTCCTTGGATAGATGGAATTTTGGAGGTAGAATCCCAGTTTTGGCCTTTGACACCTAGGAGAGAAGGAGAGTTCTTATCCACTGGAAGGAAAGCACTGAGCCCCAGTGTTTGGTGGTAGATGAGAGACAGCCATCAAGAGGCCAAGGCCAGCCAGATGAGACAATACTGGCAGATTTTGTCTGAGATCTATCCTTGGATATATGGAATTTTAGAGGTGGAATATCAGTTTCAGACATGGTTGTCTGAAGAAGAAGGATGGTTCTGTTCCATGGGAAGGAAAGCATGGAACACTGGTGTATCAGGAGGAGATAAAAGGTGGCCATCAGAGGCCAAAGGCAGTCAGACTTCTCTGTTCTGGCAGCTTTTGTCTGAAAGCAACCCTTGAATATAGGGAATTATGGAGGTGGAATACCACATTTAGCCATTTCTGTGTACATAAGAAGGACGATTATTTTCTATAGGAAGGAAAGCACAGAGCCCAAGTATTTGAAAGGCAGAAGAGGCCACTGGTCGTTCATGGGAGGCCAAGACAGCCAGACCTGTTTGTCCTGGCAGCTTTCATGACGGAGAAATCCTTGGATATACAGAATATTGGGGGCTGAGTCTCAATTTTGACCTTGTACACCTTGATGAAAAGGATGGTTCTTTTCCATTGGAAGGAAAGCAGTGAGCTACAGTGTTTCAAAAGCAACTGAGAGGCAGCCACCAAGAGGCCAAGTGCAGCCAGACCTGTCTGTCCTGGCAGCTTTCACTTGGGAGCAATCCTTGGATGTATGGAGTTTTGGAGGTGGAATCCCGGCTTTGACCACGAACGCCTGCTTGAGATGGATTTTTTTTTTCCCTATAGGAAAGAAAAGCATGAAGCCCAAATGTTTTGGAAGAAGATGAGAGGTGGCCATCCTTAGGCCAAGCCTGACCTGTCTCTCCTGACACCTTTCATCTGGGGGCTATCCTTGGATGTAGAGAATTTTGGAGGTGGAATCTCAATTTTGGCTGTGGGGGCCTGGAAAGGAAGAAGAGTTCTTTTCATTAGGAAGGAACGCACAGACTGCCAGTGTTTCAAAAGGCAGACAAGAGCCAGTCCTCAGGAAGCCAAGGCTAGCCAGACTTGTCAGTCATGGAAAATTTTTGTATGGGAGCTGTCCTTGGATATAGGGAGTTCTGGAGGTGGATTCCCAATTTTGGCCATGGGCACCTGGATGTCAAGGTGGTTTTCTTTCCTGTAGGAAAGAAAAGCACATGGTCCCAGTGTTTCAAAGGTAGATGAGAGGTGGCCCCAGGGTGGCCAAACCAGCCAGATTTCATCTGGGAACAATCTTGGCATATAAGGAAATTTAGAGGAGGAATCCCAATTTTGCCGATGGACACCTGGAGGAGAAGGACAGTTCTTTTCCACAGGAAGGAAAGCACAGAGCCCCAGTGCTTCAGAGCAGCCCTCGACATGCCAAGATCAGCCAGACCTGTCAGGAGGCCCAGCCAGCCAGACCTGTTCCATGCTCCCTTGGTTACATGGGCCCCACAGTGTCACAATGTTCTTGATTCCATGAGTCCCTCTATTGTCACAATATTCTCCTTGCTTCTGTAGTGTCACAATGGCCCCTTGCTTCCATAAGTTCTTGCAGTGTCCCCATGGCCCCAGGGATCCTTGCTGTGTCACAATGGCTCCTTGGTTCTCTGGGCCGCACAGATTCATCACTGACCCTTGGTTCCCTTGGGGTCCTGAGATTCACAATGCCCCCCCCTATTCCATGAGTCACCAGAGTGTCACAATGGTCTCTTTGGTTCCATGAGGTTCCACAGTGTCACCATGGTCGCTGTCAGAGGCTGGATGAGATCAATGTCCCAGACACCTGGGGATGAGCTGTCAATCAGTCACACAGTGGGGTGGTGCTGACCCAGGCTCTGATTGCCCCAGCAATCACAAGTCCCACCTGGGGGAGGCCCACGAAGGCCCAGGGGCTTAAAACACGGAGCAGGCGCTCAGCCCATGGTCCATACCCTGCCTTCTCCTGGGGTCTGTGTCTCACCCACACTGGAACCCCAGGCGTTGGGAGCCATGTGTGTGTCTGTCTATAGAACTTCTGTCAAACTGCCTCTCTTTCCTCTCCTTCTAGTGTTCTTTATATGGAACAAGTCAGGGTACCTCAACAATATAAGTGTTTAAAGATTTCTAAGGTTAAATAAGTTAAGTTAATGAAGTTCCTGCTATGACAAGTGTTTTAGGTTGAATTGGAGGTTGTATTAATACAATCCTTTTCAAAAGTTCCTTGATTTTCTCTATTTGCCAGTAAAATTTTGTGTCATTTTGACCTTGTGATAAATGATATTCGTGCTAATTAAGTTGTAACTACATTAACAAAATTTTATTTAGATGAATAGAAGACAATTGTTACAGAGTGAGGGGGGAGATGGGTGAGACAGGGCAAAGGACATCTTCCAGATGTTGGGAGTCGTAGAAGAAGGAGGTTGGAAGAAAGTCAAACAAGAATAGTAGAAAGACGTAGGTCTGACAAGCAGCATCTAGAAATAGAAAGTTTTGACATCTGCTCAGTCACACAGGGCACCTGCGCTACCTGCAGGTCACACCTCAGTCACTGAGGAAGATGATGAGCCTTCATCGGAAATAAGACCCTCAAAAGGATGAGAGACCCCCTAACCCATTAGTAGAGCATGCACCATACACATAGTGATGTAGATTTTAGGAATAGAAACTAGGAGTTTTCTAGAAACTTCTGTAGCCTACAGTATATAAGTGGGATTGTTAGCCTGGATGCTTTGGTACATGAGGAATGGCGAGCCCTCCCCAGTCAGTTTTGTTTATGTTTTATACCAACTTCAATTATACTAAATTACTTACTGCCAAATTCTGTATAATCTTAAATATATGCACTTTGATTGTTTCATCTCCAATACTTTAATTCTCATCTCCAATACTTTGATTGTATTCCTTTTGTTACTATTAAAAACTTACTATTAAATTTAATCTTGTTGCTTGATAAATTGGAAAAATAGAACATCATTCATAACAATTTGGTGCCGAAACCCGGGAACTCCAGTCCAAGTGAAGAGTGGCTAGTTTTGGGAAGGAGCTCCCCACCAGTTGTTAAGGTGGTCCCAAGGCTAGACCAGGCTCTCTTGGAGAAGGAGTTCCAAATTAAAATAAAGCATAAGCAAAAGAAGCTCGCTACAAGGAGCTGTGCCAGAAGAAGAAGGCTCCCGTGAGAACGCCGGCAGAAAGGGAAAGGTGCCCGTAAAACGTCTTGTGCACAAGAACCCTGTGTGAAAACGGGGCTGTGTGAGCACCATGGGGTTGGGTAAAGGGGGCGGCTGTGTGCTTGTGTGTGAGTGAGGAAGGTCTGAAAGGGGAGAGCGAGTGAATACCCCGGGAGGGACTGGGAGGGAAAGTCCCAGCCCGAGAACTCACGAGAAAAGTCTTTGAGAAGGGAGCTGATGCTCGGAGTAGTGATTTAAGAAGGGAGTGAATGAGTCAGGTTCAACTATCTGTTGGGAGGATAATAGATGGAAGTTTTAGTAGGTGATTAAGAAGGATTGTGGAGAGTGGCCAGAAAGAGTAGTTGGGGAGAGAATAAAAGGAAAAGAAGGAATTAGGTGGGAAACAAGTGGTTGGCAAAAGAAGTGAGATAGTGAATATTAGCCAAAGGAGTTGAACCGCAGAACAAGTGAGGGAGAGCAAGGGAGATGTTGCCGCCAGAGATGGGTCAGAAAAATAGTAAAATCTCTGACCCCGGGGTTGTGAAGTGTGAGAAAAATTCGCGATCACCCAGTGAGCCTGGGAACCGAGAGGGTGGTTCCCAGAAGGGGAGCGAGATTCCTCAGGACAGCCCCCTGGGGATAGTGTTACAATACTGGGGTACAAGGGAATCCCAAAGAGGAAAAAAAGTAAACAGAAAATTATACAGTACTGTATGTTTGAGTGGACAAAAGAAAAGATTTGTGCAAATAATTTGTACTGGCCAGAGTTTGGATCATTTGAGGATTGGATTTGTCAGGTTTTAAATCTATATGTGAATTCAAAAGAATCTTTTAACCAGGAGGAAAGTGAATATGCTGCTTTGTGGCTTCCAAAAGTGTGTGTGGGGGGAAGAATTTATAGTTCAAAGGCAGGGAAAAGAAGGTTATTCGTTATACCCTTTGCAAACTAAAGGACAGGCAGCCAGAAGGGACCAGATAAAGCCATGGGACCCGTTAGATCACCTCCCACCCCCATACAGACAGCCTGGCCAGCCTGGCCAGCCCCTGGTCCCTGATGCACCCCCTATTCAGGACGAGTCAGTAGCACACAGAACTAGAGGCAGAAGGGGACAGGAGGAAGAAAGTGACAAAGAGGACGAGGGAACAGGAAGGGAGGATAGATTATACCCTCTTAGAGAGGTTCCAATGGCAAATCTGGCCCCAGGACAGGGACCTATTGGTTACGTGAGTGTTCCCCTGAACACTGGGGATGTTAGGGAATTTAAGAAAGAGATGGGCAGGATGCTAGAAGATCCTATTGGAGTAGCAGAGAGGCTAGATCAGTTTTTGGGACCGAATATTTATGCCTGGGTGGAATTGCAGTCTATTTTAGGAATCCTGTTTACCGTGGAAGAGAGAGAAATGATTAGACAGTCAGGAGTGCGGGCCTGGAATAGGGATCATCAGGGGCCAGATCAGGGAGATCAGAAATGGCCTATGGTAGATCCAAATTGGAATAATTAGGAGGCAGAACACAGGCAAAATATGAGGGATTTCAGGTGGGTGATTATCCAAGGAATTCGGGGAGCAGTGCCCAGGGGACAAAATATAGGGAAATCTCTGAGTGAACACCAAGGGAAAGATGAGTCCCCAGCAGAATGGTTAGAGAGATTAAGAAAGGATTTGCAATTATACTCAGGCATAGACCCCAATACTCCAGCAGGGCAGGTTCTGTTAAAAACACAATTTGTAGCCAAGTCCTGGGGGGACATCAGAAAGAAACTGGAGAAATTGGAAGATTGGCAGGATAGGGGGCTTCAGGAGTTGTTAAGGGAAGCACAAAAAGTGTATGTTAGACGAGATGAAGAAAAGCAAAAAACAAAACCCAGGATCCTAATGGCAGTAGTTAAAGAAACACAAGCAGCCACAAACACAAAAGATCTAGTAGGAGAGGATAAAAAGAAAAGATCAGGACTTCATTCAGAAAACAGTAGACCTATGTGCTTCTCTTGTCACAAAAGGGGACATTTACAAAATTCTTGTCCTGTTTCCAGGAGTACAGGTCCTATTTGTTTCTATTGTCACCAAAAAGGACATGTGCTGAAAGTCTGCAGAAAGAGGCAGAAGGATGAAAAGATGTTTAAAGAGGATTAGGGGGGTCAGGGGCTCATTTATTTAATGGGGACCAAAACATCAAAAGAGCCCTTGATAAAATTAAAAGTAGGTCCTCGAGGTGAAGAAATTACATTTTTAGTAGATACAGGGGCTTCTAGGTCCACAGTAAAAAAACTGCCTCAAGATTGTAGAGTTAGCTCCGAGCATGTCCCAGTAGTAGGGGTTAAAGGGGAAGTTTTTCAGGTTCCCGTAATCAAAGATGTACAAATAGAATCTGATATGAGATTCGAGTTGAATGATTTATTATTAATACCAGAGGCAGATAACAACTTGTTAGGAAGGGATTTAATCATAGCCCTGGGAATTCAAATAAAGCCCTGTGAAGGACAACTTAAAATTTATTCTTTAACTGAAAAAGATAATCAGGAAATTAGTGACACAGTGTGGTATTCTGGAGAAGTGGGAAAATTAAACATTCAGCCCCTAAGCATTGAAATACAGAATCCAGAAGTCCCCATTCGAGTAAAACAATATCCAATATCACTGAGAGTCGGAGGGGATTGAAACCAATACTTGAGAATTTGAGGCACCAGGGGATATCAGAACCTTGCATGTCAGCACATAACAGCCCCATTGTGCCGGTAAAGAAGCCTGATGGCAGTTACCGACCAGTTCAGGATCTCAGGGCAGTCAATCAAAGCACCATTACTCGTTTTCCTGTGGTGGCTAATCCATATACTTTACTAAGCCAATTGGCCCCTAATTATACTTGGTATAGTGTAGTAGATTTAAAGGATGCCTTTTGGACTTGCCCTCTGGATGAGAGTAGCCGGGACTGTTTTGCCTTGGAGTGGGAGGACCCAGACACAGGCAGAAGAGAACAGCTTAGGTGGACGGTAACACCCCAAGGTTTCACTGAGTCACCAAACCTTTTTGGGGAGCATTAGAAGATCTCTTGAAGTCCTTTGAGTTACCAAAAGGGATTAAGTTGTTACAGTATGTAGATGATTTGTTATTAGCAGGAGAAACTGAAGAAGAATCTAGGAAGGGTACTATAAATCTTTTAAATTTTCTGGGAGAAAATGGGTTAGAAATATCCAGGTCAAAGTTACAATTTGTGGAGTCAGAAGTACGTTATTTAGGTCACTGGATCAGTAAGGGAAGGAAAATCTAGACCCCCTGAAAAGGGTATCAGGAATATTGAATATGGGACCCCTGAAGTCTAAAAGAGAAATAAGAGAGTTTTGGGGTCTTCTGGGTTATTGTAGGCAGTGGATAGAGGGATTTAGTGGGAAAGTAAAATTCTTATATGAAAAATTGACTACATATCACTTGAAATGGACTGAAAAGGATCAGGAAAATTTTGAGCAAGTTAAAGAGGCCCTGCTGCAAGCTCCTGTCTTAAGCCTTCCTGATTTAGACAGGCCATTTCAATTATTTGTTAATACAACTGATCAAAAAGCTTATGGAGTATTGACTCAGGATTGGGCAGGAAGCAGAAAGCCACTGGGATATTATTCCAAGTTGCTTGATCCAGTTAGCAAGGGCTGGCCAACATGTTTACAAGCTCTGGTAGCAACAGCATTGTTAGTAGAAGAAGCCCGAAAAATAACTTTTGGGGCACCACTGGAAGTATACACTCCCCATAACATTAAAGGAATTCTTGCTCAAAAGGCTGAAAAATGGTTAACAGACAGTCGAATATTAAAGTATGAGGCTATCTTGATAACCTCTCCAGAATTAGAATTAAGAGTGACAAATGTACAAAGCCCAGCGCAGTTTCTGTACAGGGACCCAGGGGAAAAATTAATACATGATTGAATAGAAGTCATAGAATTACAAACAAAAATACGTCCAGATTTAAGGGAAGAGGAACTGCGAACAGGAGAAAAATTATTTATTGATGGATCATCTCAAGTGTAAAAGGGAAAAGAAAATCTGGGTATGCTATAATTAGTGGAAAAAAAATAGAAGTAAAAGAATCTGGTCCCCTTAGCTTGTCCTGGTCAGCACAAGCCTGTGGACTTTATGCATTACTCCGTGCATTGTTGTTATTAAAGGATCAAGAGGGAACCATATACACGGATTCAAAGTATGCTTATGGGATTGTGCATACCTTTGGAAAAATCTGGAAAGAAAGGGGATTTGTAAACACTCAAGGGAAAGGATTAATACACCAAAGATTAGTCAGTGAAATACTTGAGGCTTTAAAAGGTCCAAAAAAGATAGCAGTAGTACATGTAAAAGGACACCAGAGGGGGAGAGACATTAAAACAAGAGGAAACAATTTGGCTGATGATGAAGCAAAAAGAGCTGCCCTAAGGGAAAACAACAGTGTAATTATGACTTTTAAAGAGATAGAAACACAAACTGAAACACCATACTTTTCTTTAACAGAGGCAGAAGCTATAAAGAAGCTAGGGCCAACCCTGAAGGAAGGAGAATGGATTCTACCTGATGGTAGAAAAGTAGTCCCAAAACCTATAGCCCGACAGATCCTGGACAACTTACATTGAAGAATTCACTGGGGCACAAGAGCACATTGTGACCACTTTTTAAAATTTTAAGGGTGTATGGGAATATTCGAAATTGGGAAACAAATTACTCAAGGATGTCTCACATGTCAGAAGATGAACAAAAAGATGTTGAGGAGTCCTCCCTCTGGAGGCCCTCAGACAGCCGTTCAAAAAGATCCAAGTTGACTTTACTGAATTACCTAAAGCAGGCAGGTGGAAATATCTGCTGGTTATAGCAGATCAGTTGACTCAGTGGGTAGAAGCATTTCCTGCCATTTGAGCCACAGCTCAAACAGTAGGTAAAATTTTATTGGAGCATATTATTCCACGATTTGGAATAGTACAAGTTATTGATTCAGATCAGGGCACTCATTTTACCTCGAGAATAATTAACAATTTAAGTCAAGCACTAGGAATTGCCTGGGAATAACATACCCCATGGCATCCTGAAAGCTCTGGACGTGTTGAAAGAATGAATCAAACTATTAAACAACAACTAACTAAATAAGTGATAGAAACTAAATTACCATGGACCAGATGCCTTCCTTTAGCCCTGTTAAATATAAGAACCAAGCCCCACTCTGAAACTGGGATCTCACCATATGAGATGTTATATGGATTGCCTTACCCCCAAGGCATGACAATGGATCCCTCCTTGGTCAGGGACAAAACCATTCAGGGGTATCTTACAACCATCACAAACAATTTGAGGGAATTAAGAGAGAAAGGCATTTTAGCACAAACCACTCCTCTCGATTTTCCAATACATTCCATCAGACCAGGACAATATGTATTGATAAAATACTGGAAAGGAGAAAGTTTAGAACCTCGGTGGGAGGGACCATTTCTGGTTCTTTTAACCACAGAAGCAGCAGTCCAAACGGCAGAAAAAGGCTGGACTCATGCTTCAAGAGTAAAAGGACCAATACAAAACAAAGGATGGAAAATTATTTCAGCACCAGGAGACCTAAAAATCAAATTAAAAGGGAATTTGAAAACTGATTAATTGTAATAACTTCATGATTAGGCGGAAAAGAAAACTTGACACCACAAAGCAGTATTAATAAGAAACTGGCATAAAGTCATTGTATTTGGGGACCAAAAGGGAGGTGTGATATATATATATATATATATATATATATGAGAGAAAGATATTATTGTATGTTGTTATTGTTTACAATATCAATTAAAATTGCTTTGAGACAGTATATTGTTAAAGTCTAGACATCCTGGATTGGCTGCCAACTGCAACCCCATTAAGTTCAGAAGCTGAACAGCACCCATGGGAAAGAATCAGATGCCTCCTTGATCAGTGGGAAAATCCCAGACAAATTGAAAAGTTTCTCCGGACTTTCCGACCGCCAACGTTAACTGATTTATTTGAAGAACTGCAACTCAAGAGAAAGAGACTGGTAACACCTATTATTGAGGAGGCCCAAAAACAATTAGAACATTGGCAATGTTGTATTCATGGCTTAGAATGCCGCCCATGGATTCGTATTCTTTGCACTTGCTGTTTTAATTCATGGTGGAGAGTAACTAGGGCAAAAGAAAAAGAGAGACAATTGCTTTGTTTCAGTTGTTCAGGGCGTATGCATGATCAGCTAACAACAGAAAGATTTTTTAGTGACTTCTATGGGAAACCATTAAGACATGAAAACGGGACCTTTTATGCTGCAATTCAACTAATAGAGAATCAGGACCAACTACTCCTTGCCATATTAACTTTTGTGCAGGCTAAAGAACAAGCAATCCAAAATATTATAAATCAGAGTATCATAACTGGCAATTGCTGTGGAGAAGAAGTCTATGTGCCACGTAGTAAATACGTCTCACCAGCAAATTGGCATCGCGAGTATATCTATTGGTGGAAAAGAAGGTTTAGAAAACCAAAAAGAAGAATTATTTAATTGAAATAGTGTAATTTTGTTGTGGTTGGCATATCTCCGGAGCTTTACTAAACTGGGAAAAAAAAAATAGCTAATCAATCTAGGGAAAGAGATAAGGCAGTGCTGCAGAACTATAAATATTTTGTGCCATCTTTGGAACAGAAAAAGTTAAAATAGATCGTGCGAACCTTATGAGGCCAAGGGTACCAAAGAAAAAGAAATCCCAGGATAAAAACTTTGCTACCGAGAAGATGGACATCTCGGCCCTTGGCTGCAACCCAAGGGGCCTTGAGACAGGTAGAAAGTTAAAATTCCTGAGGATTCTTTTCATGGTGCTTACAATAATACCCCTAGCAACTGGCCAAAGCCCTAAGACTGCATGGAATGGAAAAGAACAGGCCATGCAGGAACAAATTACAAGACGACAAACCACTCAAGAAGCAGAAATAAAGACACGAACCCTTCCTGATCCCTGTGACAAATGCAATCATTCCATGTGGGTCAAGAATAAGATGGAATCAGTATTTGTGGCACACCCACATATTAGTGCAGCTTGTTATGATCGTAGCAGCTTCTTAGAAATTTGTGTGAAAAGTTCAAAATTGTATTGGGTAAGAAAGAATTTGGGATTTAGGGGGCGAGCTCCTTACCCTAATGATAATCAACTCTGTCCTAGATACGAACATTTTTTGTGTTTTGAAAAGGATGAAAAAGGAAAAGGGCCAAAGAAAAAAGTAATTGGAAAACAAAAAGAAACAATGAAGGATAGGGAAATAATCAGAAGGAAAGAATTAGAGGAACTGGATGAGCTGCATAAACAATTAAAACAGCACTATAGCGACTGGGATTTGCCAACTTCAAACAAAAATTTGTTTGTAGATCTAATGCAAGGAATTGCCACAGATTTGGGATTATCTAAATGTTTTGTTTGTGGAAAACTTAGAATGGCTGAAAGATGGCCATGGAGAGGTGAGGGTTTGGCTCCAGAACAATTTTTAAAATGGAATCATACTCAAATTTCTAAGACCCTAAAACGGCCTGAAGGCTGGGTCCTGAGTCATCAAGTCATTGGAACAGTTTGTATAACTCGGGAAGGGAGAAAATACACTGAAGTGGTGGGATATACTCCTTGCCTATCTACATTAGTAGTAAATTCAGACAATAACACAAAGACCTGGCAACCCAAGAGTCCTACTGGATATTGGGGAATAGCAAAATAAATGAATTGTGAGTGGAATAATCAAACTGATTTGTGCTGGCATAACAGTTCCCTACCCATCCATAAAAGACTTGAAATCTTATTGGGAACAACCAGAAAATACAAAAGAAAGATGGAAAGCCCCTGATGGAATATATTGGATTTGTGGGCAATGAGCATACAGTGAACTACCCCGAAAATGGGAGGGAACTTGTACCTTAGGAATTATGTGACCCTCCTTCTTTGTCATACCAAGGTCTAAGGGCAGTATACTAGGAACACCACTTTATGAAACCTTAGAAAGAAAAAAAAGAGAATTAAATCTCGACTTTCCGATGGCGGGAGGAAACCAAAAATGGAAAGATGAAGAATGGCCTGCAGAAAGAATTATAGCATGCTATGAACCTGCTACTTGGGCTCAGGATGGGTCTTGGGGATATAGAACTCCAATTTACCTATTAAATTGGTTGATAAGGCTCCAGGCAGTAGTGGAAGTCGTCTCAAACCACACAGCAGACGCTTTAAAGTTGTTGGCCAAACAGCATTCACAAATGTGAGCATTTGTATATCAAAACAGAATTGCCCTAGACTATCTGTTGGCAGAAGAAGGAGGAGTTTGTGGGAGGTTTAATGAATCTGAGTGCTGTGTGGAAATAGATGACCACGGGGAAGCCATCACCAAACTTGCTGACGAAATTAAAAGAGTGGCACATGTACCAGTTCAAAAACGAAATTCTATCCTGAAAGCTGACTGGTGGGATAATCTTTTTGGGGATGTGTGGTGGAAAAAATTAGGATTCATGCTATTGTGTTCTGGTTTAGGTCTATTGTTTCTGCCTTGCATGATAGCATGTCTAATCAGACTAATACACTCAGTAATTCAAGGAATGCAACTTACAGCCATGCCCATAGATCCAGAATTAACAGCAAAAGGGAAAATAAACTCCTTGATGGTACTGAAAGCGCAATCTAATCGCACTCCAGGAAAAGAGGTCGAAAAAGTGGTGACTGAATGCAAAGAGAATACCCTGGCACGAGAAATGTTAGCCAAATTTGAGAAGGAGTGTGAAAAGCTGGAGACCGCACGAGAAATGTTAGAAAAAATGGAGGCTAGTATGAAGGAACATAGACAATACCAAGTAACAACCTTCTAAAGCACGAATCAAAATGATTAAAAAAAAAAAAAGAAATGGGGGAATTGTGATAAATGTGATTCATGCTAATTAAATTGTAACTATATTAGCAAAATTGTATTTAGATCAATAGAAGACCATTGTTACCGAGTGAAAGGGGGGGAGATGGGTGAGACAGGGCAAAGAACATCTCCCAGATGTTGGGAGTTGAAGAAGAAGGTTGGAAGAAAGTCAAATAAGAATAGTAGAAGGACGTAGGTCTGATAAGCAGCATCTAGAAATACAGCTTCAACCTTGAAATGGGCAAAAATGGAATGATTCCAAGCATGGGACTTAATTAGAGTCATGTTATGGAAAACATCTGCTCAGTCACACAGGGCGCCTGCACTACCTGCAGGTCACACCTCGGTCACTGATGAAGATGATGAGCCTTCACCAGAAATAAGACCCTAAAAAGGATAAGAGACCCCCAACCCATTAGTAGAGCATGCGCTGTGCAGTATAGTTACGTAGATCTTAGGAATAGAAACTAGGAGGAGCTTTCTAGAAACTTCTGTAGCCTACAGTATATAAGTGGGATTGTTAGCCCAAATGCTTTGGTACGAGAGGAAGGGCCGGCCCCTCCCCGTACCCCCGGTCGGTTTTGCTTATGCTTTATACGAACCTCAATTATACTAAAACACTTACTCTCAAATTTTATCCATCCCAAATTATACAACTGTAATACTTTACTTGGATGGTATTTAGTTTCAATAATTTTTGTAATCATCTTTAATACTTCTGATTGTATTCATTTATAATTGTTACTATTAAAAATTTGTTGTTACTTTTAATCGTTGTTGTTTGTTTAATTGGAAAAATAGAAAACCATTCATAACAGCCTTGATTTCCCTATGCTCTGGTGCAGTTCATTTTAGGAAGGTTTTCAACACCACTTATGGAGAAATATCTGAAAGAGCTTCTTAGAAATATCCATTCCTATTTTCAAGGGTGTATTTTATTACTGCTCTCTTTAGAGCAGAGGTGCTTGCAGCATTCTGTGATTGATGTTGATCCAGGGTCTCACAGGAGGTCTGGCAAAGAGGAGTTTTCTTTTTTCATCAGTGCCACTTCCGGGACTACAGGTCCCATGATGCTTCGCAGTTCCCATAGAGTGCTATTCCAGCCTTGACTTCATCTCCCATCATGCCCCGCGCCCTGCCGAGAGCCACTGTAACTGTGCCCAGAACTCCCATGATACTCCGCGGCCCTATTGAACCGTATTATACCTGTGCCTACAACTCCCATCACCCCCTGCGCCCCGGAGAGCCCCTTTAGAGCCCCCCCAGTGCCCCCCTGGACCCCGAATGGCCCCAGATTCCCCTCCCTGACCCCCAGATGCTCTCCTGCACCTCCAAGAGTTCCCCCAGGTCCCGAAGTGTCCATCACAATCCCTCAGTGCCCCTCCTAGTGCCCACTCAGGTCCCCCAAGTTTCCTCCAGACTCTCAAGTTCTGTCTAAATTCCCTCTCCAGACCCAAAACGGCCTCAAATATACCCCAGAAATGTCTCCATGAACCCCAAATGGGTCCCTTTTCATACGGTCTGAGAAAATGATTAAAAAGATAACAACGGTTCTAAAAATAGGACTAATAATCATAAAGCTGGAGAAATCCATAGCCAGTAGTGGTCACTTATTAATGAAGGGAATTGTGTTACTTAGAAGCAATGACCAAAAAATTTTTGGTTGCCAAAAATGTATGGATTTTTTAACATAAATAGAAAATTAAGGTAATAAAAGTATGGAATAGTATTATTATGAAAAATATATTATTTTAATTTTGTAAATTAATAATCTTTTTTTTGGCATGTCAGTCCTAGGTCGGTGATTTGAGACACGTTGATGTTGGGGGTGAGGAGCAGGTTGTCCAAACAGGGGCAGCCTGCAAGGGGCTCGTACTTCTGAGTGCCCAGACCTCCTAAGGAGACATTCAGCATCAACATCTCCTGGGGAATGCTTCTATCACCTCTCCTCTAAAATGAAAAATAAAAAAATACTCATGTGCTTAAAAACACAAAAGTCATGAGGTGCACATCAAATCCTTCCTCATTAACAAACCTCCAAATTGACTCCAACCATCTGCACAATCTCTCATAACTTGAAGACAACTGGAAGAAGACAAGGTGCTCCTGAGGACTTTCTCTATTTTTATGATCCCCAGGATGGATTTGGGGCTGAGTCAGGAGCCTCAGGCAATGAGAGAAGGTTGAAGAAGCTGCTCAAGGAGGCAGAAGCAAAACTCCAAGTCCCTTGGAGCATCAGTGGCCCCACTGAGGGCAGGGAGTGCCAAAGGCTCCCCAGGGACTGGTGAGAGCAGATCCTTGAGGGCAGGATTGCAGGAGCCCGAGGCTGTGAGCAGGGAACTGCAATGCTGAGCAAGGCCTGGGCTGGCTGGAGGAAGCAGAAAGGCCAAGGCCTGAGCCCAGGCCTGGCCCAGCAGGGCCTGTCCCTCACGGGTGGCTCGGGGCTGTTGCTGGGGCAGTGGGATGGCAGGGGCAGCAAGGACAAATGTCATCAAGCTGTGTGACACTCCAGATGCTCATGGAACCAAGGGCCAGTGTGACACAGCAGGGCCTGATGGAAACAAGAGGCCATGGTGAGCCTGCAGGGCTGGAACACCTCAGATCACTGAAATGCTGGGGGTGACCAAAGGTTCCTTTACTTGAGTTTGGTACAAAGGAGGAACCCCAGCCAGATATTCTCAAGAGGTCAAATGACATAAAATTTTACTGGCAAAGTATAGAAAATCAAGGAACTTTGGAAAAGGATTTAATAAAACTTCCTAGTCAACATAAAACACTTATCACAGCAGGAACGTCATTAACTTTGCCCATTTAATCTAAAAACCTCTAAACACTTAGATTGTTGAGGTGCCCAAAACTGTTCTGTATAAAGGGCATTAGAAGGAGAGGAAAGAGAGAGAGGCAGAAAGACAGAAACTCTGAAGATAGACACACACATGGCTCCCAGCTCCTAGGGTTCCAGTGTGGGTGAGACACAGACCCCAGGAGAAGGCAGGGTATGGACCATGGGCTGAGCGCCTGCTCCGTGTTTTAAGCCCCTGGGCCTTCGTGGGCCTCCCCCAGGTGGGACTTGTGATTGCTGGGGCAATCAGAGCCTGGGTCAGCACCACCCCACTGTGTGACTGATTGACAGCTCATCCCCAGGTGTCTGGGACATTGATTTCATCCAGCCTCTGACAGTGACCATGGTGACACTGCAGAACCTCATGGATCCATTCTAACACTTTTGTGCCTCATGGAATCAAGGAGAGCTTTATGAAACTCAAGGGCCCCAAGGACCAAGGGTCCATGGTGACCTTGTGAAGCCTGTAGTGTCACAGAGGAGCCATTGTGACACAGAGAAGTCATGTGGAGCCGAGGGGCCATTGTGACACATCAGGGCTTTGTGGAAGCATGAAGCCATTGTGACATTGCAGGACCTCATGGTGTCTTTGGGCCATTGTGCCAGGGGAACATTGTGACCCGGCAGGGCCTGATGGAACCAAGGCATGTTAACTGTAACGTGCCAGCACAGGCAGGTCAGGCTGCCCTTGGCCTCTTGGGGGCTGCCTCTCCCCTGCTTTGCAAACACTGGGGCTCAAAGCTTTTCTTCCAGGGGAAAAGAACTGTCCTTCTCAAGGTGTCTGTGGTCAAAATTGAGATTCCTTCTCCCAAATTCCATATATCCAAGGATTAATCCATGACAAACCTGCCAGGACAAACAGGTCTGGCTGGCTTTGCCTCCCAGGAATCACCTCTCATCTGCCTTTGAAACACTGGGGCTCTGTGCTTTCCTTTCAATGGAAAAGAACCATCCTTCTAATCTACACAGAAATGGCCAGAATTGGGATTCCACCTCTGAAATTTCCTATATACAAGATTTGCTTTCAGCCAAAAGCTGCCAGGATAGAGAAGTCTGGCTGGCCTTGGCCTATGATGTCTGCCTTTCATCTGCCCCTGAAACACCGGTGTTCTGTGCTTTCCTTCCTATTGAAAAGAATCGTCCATCTCCTCCAGGTGTCCATGTCTGAAATTGGGATTCCACCTCTAAAATACTGTAGATCCAAGGGTTGCTCCCAGGCAAAATCTGCCTGTACTGTCAAGTCTGGCTGGCCTTATCCTCTGGTGACTGCCCCTGCACAACTGGGGCTTGATTCTTTCCTTCTGTGGAGATCACTGTGACACTGTGGGGACCTCATGATGAAACAGGGGGAAATTAAAATTAAAATTAAAGTGTTAAGAGTAAAAATATAGGAGGATGCTTTGACTAGAATGAGGGTGACATGATTCTATGAATGCTTCATGTTCATTGTCTTTGCAAGAACAGGAGAACAGAACAAGGCTACAAGATAAGATGGAACAAGAATGCATAAACAGGATGGAAGAACGAGGCCTCTTCCATATAAGGGGTTTTCCTCAGACCCCTGAGCAAGTTAAGATGGGTATCAAGGTCTGGAAGGCGAGCAAAAGCTAATACATATGTGCAAAGAAGGCAAGGTGAAAAGTTCAGCTGAGAAGAAGACTGTTCACTTCATCCCTAGGACCCCCAGATGACCACCAGGGCAACCAACAAGGAGCAGTGCACAGTCACAAAGAGGCAGGGAGTTAATTTTAATACCAAGAGGGGACAAGCATGGTTAGGAAATGAATATGTATTAGGTGCATTGTGCAATCCTAACTTGTAGAGAATAAAAAGGGAGGCACAGGTCACCGAAGGTGTGCATGTTTTTGGAGGAGCTATCCCCATGCACCTCAGCACTGAATAAATTATTCATATCTACTTTGCAACTTTTACGAGTTGTGGAGTTTTTCTGTGCTTCATTATTGGTGAGCCAGCCAGGAGATCTGTCTGGCTGAGGGAGCACCACCAGGGCAGACACCCTGAGGGGTGCCCCGGGATTTTTTCCAGGAGGGACCCTGAACCTCAGCTCACTCACTGCGGGGACAGAAAACGACCTGCTGTCACTCTGGATAAAATGATATGTAATAAATATTTATAACAGGGCTGCTGGTGAGTCGTACAGTGACGTCTGATACTCAGCACAGTCTCGGTGGGCTTGCAAGCTGCTGGCCAAGGGGCCCAGAGACAGAGGGAGAGGGGTCGATCCCCGGCTGATAACACCACTGACAGAGGGGTCTCACTGAGCTGATAGAGCAGCCCGCTAGTGACTCTGGGGGTGAGTCGAGTGAACCCTTGATTTTAGTGCTGTTTTGTGTGACTGCCAGGTCTGGACACATTGAGTCGTTGAGTGTGTCAGTGAGTGAATGAGTGAGTGTGGAGCTCTATCTGCATTTCCAGCCTCGGGCGACTGAGGCGGCCAGAGAAAAGCGGAGGAGAGGGGTCAGTGTGGGGCCAGTGCAAGTGAGAAGGGAGGAGAGCTGTGCTTGAACACAGAGTGGTTAGTGTTTGTTTTAATTGTGGATAGACATATTGAAGGAGTTTCTCCTCAGCAGTGGTTTGGACTTGATCCCTGGGAATTTATTGATCCAGTAAATCATTGGATAGAAAGAGGGAATGAACAGGAGGGAGATATGAAACCTCTGCAGGGAGATTGGTAACCTTAGGCTGGGAACAACCTGGAGTAGAGACTCTGAGTATTCCAGAGGAGGTAAATGGGATAGCTTGTCTTTGTGAGAGATTTAGAGCTGTCAGAGGATCAAGGGGTTGGCATCTGGTGTGGGGTTTATTACAGTTTAGAGATTGTGAAATACATTGGTATTGGTGCTCTCATAACCAGCAGGGCGTACGCCTCAAGTGTGACTTGAAAAATTATCCTACTCAAGTCGATGTTGAACCTAAAATTCTGAAATTAGTGTGTGGAAAGTCACATTGGATGCCTGCAAATTGGTGTTGTGTGTGGGAAGAAAACTGAGAAAGAACAGTAAAATTGTGTGAGGAAAAGTTTGGATGGAAACAGCACAGGACAAGAAGGAGAAGATAATGGGAACTGGACAAAGTAAAGAGATCCCTAAGGCCAGTCCATTAGGCTGTGTTATTGCACATTGAAAGATCCTGCTGGACATGGGGGCACAGAAACCAAGAGAGACCTTGTTAGATTTTGCAAGGACTGGTGGCCTTTTTATAAATTGGACAAGGGAGCAAAGTTGCCACCCAGTGGAACTTTGGATTTTAACACACTATTACAGCTCATGCTATTCCTCAAGAGGGAATGGAAGTGGACAGAGGTATCATATGCAGATACATTCTTCTCGCTTAGAAATCACCCTGAATGGCAGAGGGACTGTGGGCTCAGGGCTCCATCTGACCCTCTGGTATTGGCCCTAGAGAAGGAGAATAAGACTAAGAGAGGAAAATTTAAGCAGTGTTGTTCAGCGTGTAGCATAGGGCAAAGATGCACAAAATCTGATAAGGTTTACCAGACTGTGGCCCAGGAACAAGATCTGGCAGACGATTTGCTCAGGTCTCCCCAGATAAGACAGGAAAGGGATGAGGATACAGACCCCCCTCTGATCACAGACCAGACTAGACAACAGATGTTGGAGTCTGTAAGGCAAGAGTCTCTCTGAATTCTTCAGAGAGAAATCAGAGTGCAGGGATTGAATTAAAACCTTTGAAGTATATTAAACCACTCACACATAAAGTAGAGGTGTAAGTTTAAGTTTTAGAATAAGGAAGTAAGTAAGAATAAGTTTTAAATGCTTTTAGATAGTAAAAATCTCAGAGACCAATGTAGAAGCGTGAGTTCTAGTGAGGGTTGAAAAATATAGTCTTAGATACTAGTGTTTCCATGGAGGCTTCAGGAACATAGTTTTAGACATAATAAAACTATAGTATAAATATTGCTTACATTTTTTAGATAGAACAAGATAGACCATATGTGTAGTTTATATGTAACCTGGTGTGCTAAGAAACTAGAATTCTAATAGGTTAAAAGGAAATGGTTCGAGTTTGTGTCTTTATCTTGTTGGGAAGTTTGGATATAAGAATATATCCTTTTGCTTCTTCCCTTTTATTTTTGTTCCTGCTCTCTCACTTCTCTCCTCACCACCATCATCATCACCCAAAGAAGACAGGAGCTGCCCCAGCAACATTGGCCCTTCAGGACCTTCAGGAGCAGCTTCTGCTTCTGACTGGGACTTTACCTATTTAGGACTTTATACCAAAACTTTAGCATGGACTTGAATGATTGTGGCTCTTTGCCTTTCAAGACTGATGTGCCTTTTCAATAAACAACTTTATAACAACTATTAGCTGCTTGGCTCTTTAAAGAAAACAATCACAACTCAACTAACAGACACACATATTACAGGCACCTCTGCGAGAGGCAGGGGAACCAGAGGGAGGAATGGTATTGGTTAAAGTTCCCTTCTCCACAATCGACTTGGAGGCATGGGAAAAGGTTGCTAAAAATTACCGCAGTGATCCAGTTAATGCAGCTAAATGTCTGCAATTTATAATAAAATAGCATAATCCAGATTGGAACGATATGCAATTATTATTGGATGCACTGACTGAGACAGAGAAACAATTAATTTTAAAAATTGCAGGGGATTTGGCAGAAGATTGTTATGAAATCCAACAATTGGATGTGAAAGATTATTTCCCACTCCAAAATCCACAGTGGGACCCAAACAAATCAGCAGAATTAAAAAAGTTGGAAAGCTATCAGGAGTGGATTGTAAAGGGGATGGAAAAGGCCATTCCCAAAACTATAAATTGGTCAGCATTGCATGAAATTAAGCAAGGGCCCTCTGAGCCACCATCCGAATTCCTCAATCAATTAAGGGATGCAATGCACTGCCACACACCCCTGGAGCCTGGGTCTGACACAGGGACACAGCAGCCAGTCAGTTTATTCCTGGGGTGACATAAGATGGAAACTTCAAAAGATACGGGGGGAGGAAGGGAGGAATTTAGAGACTCTGGTGGATGAGGCGTGGAGAGTCTTTAGGAACAGGGAAGAAGGATATAAACAAGGAATGAGGAAGTTTGTGGTTGTCGTGAGAGGGAGAGAGGAAGACATGGACAGGGACCACCTAGACAAGGCCCATCACAGCTGGGCAGAGACCAGTGTGTGATCTGTAAGAAATATAGTCACTGGAAAAATCAATGCCTAGAATGAAGATGTGGTGGCCCTCAGGAAAAGGGAAAAGTGATCGCACATGTGACCAAAGACTGAGGAGGACCAGTAGATCTCACCCCAGGAGATCCACTGGTTATAAAATTGAAGCTGGGGGAAAAAGACAAAGAGGTGAAACTTCTGGTTGATGCTGGGGCAACATATTCGGCTCTGAATAAAACTTTGGCACTTGTGGGGAAGGATTATGTTACAGTAATAGGAGCAACTGGCCAACCTGAGAAAGCAAATTTTTGCAAACCATTGAAATATAGGCTTGGAAAGCAATGGAGCATTCATAAATTTCTATACCTGCCCAGTTCCCCAAGGCATCTTTTGGGGAGAAACTTGTTAGAATAATTACAAATAGCCATTAAATTTAAAATTGGGGAGGTTATTCTGGAGGTAAATGATGAACAGTACATAGAGGCATTAAGTTTAATGTTAACAGCTGTTCAAATGGAGGGAGAAGTTGGCGAAGAAATAATAAATCAAGTATTTCTTGGAGTGTGGACTTCTAATGTGGCAGGGAGGGCGAAAAATGCATCTCCTATAGTAATTAAACAGAGGGAAAGAAAACAACCAGTTAGAATTAAACAGTACCCCTTGAAAAGAGAGAACACGGGAAGAATTATTCCAATAGTTGAAAACATTTTGCAATTAGGGTTGTTAAAAGAATGTCAATCTGAGTTCAAAAGTCCCATCTTACCGGTCTGAAAACCTGATGGGTCATATCAGAGAGTACAGGGTCTAAGGGCTGTTAACAGAACAACTGAAGATCTGTATCCTGTGATAACAAATCCATACACTTTGCTAACGTGCCTAACACCCAAACTCACTTGGTTTACTGTTCTAGACTTGAAAGATGCCTTCTTTTGCCTCCCTCTCCATGAAGACAGCCAGAAAATTTTTGCATTTGAATGGGAAAACCCTAAAAGCGGGCGCAGATCCCAGGTCACATGGATGGTGTTGCCTCAGGGATTTAAAAACTTTCCTACCCTGTTTGGGGAACAACATGCAAAGATCTGGAATCCTGGGAGGCTCCCCCAGAAGAAGGAAAGCTACTGCAGTACGTGGAATGATTTCCTCATAGCCACCCGGATGAAAGAAGCATGTGCAGCCTGGACAGTAAGCCTCCTAAGCTTTCTAGCACTTGAGGGATACACGGTACCAAAGAAAAAGGCCCAGGCAGTGATATAAAAGGTAATTTATCTGGGTTATGAAATTAGTGTGGGACATCGGATTGTAGGGCAAGATCACAAGGAAGAGATCTGCAAAACCCCAAAGCCTCAAACAGCAAAGAAACTGCAAACATTCTTAGGAATGACAGGGTGGTGTAGCTGTGGATACACAGCTATGGGCTGCTTATAAAACCTCTGTATGCACTCATTGCAAATGGGAACAGAGAACTCCAGGGGACAAAAGAGGCCACTCGGGCCTTTCACCAGCTGAAGAATGCTCTAATGTCAGCTCTGGCTCTCAGACTCCCAGATGTGAGTAAACCATTCTTTCTGTTTTCCCATGAGAAGCAGGGAATTGCCCTGGGGATACTGGCCCAGGACCTGGGTCCGTACCAGAGAGCAGTTGCTTGCTTCTCCAAACAACTAGACACAACAGCCAAGGGATTGCTGGGATGTCTCAGAGCCCTTGCAGTAGTGGTGCTGAATATTCAAGAGGCACACAAATTCACCCTGGGCCAGACAATGACTGTATTGGTGTCTTACACAGTGTCTGCAGTCCTGGAAGTAAAAGGCAGGCACTGGCTCTCCTCACAAAGGTTCCTGAAATACCAAGCCATCATGGTAGAACAAGACAATGTAGAGATAATTGTGACTAACATTATCAACCCAGCTTCTTTTCTTAGTGGAAATCAAGAAAAGTGATTTTTTTACACCATGACTGCCTGGAGACTATCAAAGCCTCCTACTCCAGCTGCCCATATCTGAAGAACACTCCTTTGGATGGCACAGAAACCTGTTTCACTGATGGAAGCAGCTATGTCATCAGTGGAAAGCGATGTGCTGGGTATGCAGTTACCACCTGCAAAGAGGGAACAGAATCTGGACCCTTGCCAATAGATACCTCTACACAAAAAGCTGAGATAATTGCTCTTACCCACACCTTAGAGATCATGAAAGGAAAGAAAATAAATATTTATAGAGACTCAAGATATGCATTTGGGGTTGTACACACACTCATGGAGCCATCTGGAAAGAAAGGGGACTGTTGAAGTCACAAGGGAAAAACACCAAACATGCGCAGGAAATATTGCGGCTACTGGAAGCAGTTCAGCAAGCTGATTATGCACATTAAGACACACCAGAAGGTGAGCTCAGAACTGGAGGAAGGAAACGAGCTGGCAGACAGAGAGGCAAGAGAAGCAGCAAGAGATGAAATGATGATTGAGGGAGCTTTAATTCCAGATGGACAGGCCTCCCTTGAAGGTAAGCCAGTATATACCAGAAGGAATAGAAAACTAATTAAAGATCAAGGAGGAATGTATAACCAAGAGGGATGGGCTGTTACTGCAGAAGGAAGAATGGTTATCCCTTCTCATCTCTTATGGTCATTAGTAAGGGAAGAGCACCAGAAAACACACCGGGGAACAGATGCCCTGTATAACTATCTAATTGAAAAGATTACTGCCAGAAATTTATACTCTATTATCATTCAGGTAACCCAGCAGTCTGACATTTGGCTCCAGACCAAACCCAAGAATATCCCCAAACCAAAGCTTGGTCAAATTGGAAAATGCAATGGTCTTGGGCAACAGTGGCAAATAGACTTTTCAGAACTCCCAAGAAAAGGGGGGTATCGATATTTGCTGGTGTTAACAGACACTTCTTAAGGGTGGACAGAGGCTTTTCCCACCAGAACTGCCAAAGCCTGAGAGGTAATCAGGGTATTGTTACAAGAGATAATATCATTCTTCAGAGTTCCAGCCACAATATCTTCAGATAGAGGGCCACATTTTATTTAAAAAATAGTACAACAAATCAGTCGTCATTTGGGCATAGACTGGGAGCTCCATACTCCATATCATCCCCAGTCAAGTGGCCAAGTTGAAAAAATGAATCATTTAATTAAGCAGCAAATTGTGAGGCTAGGACAAGAAGCTAATTTACCCTGGCCTCAGTCTCTCCCACTGGCATTGCTGCGGATCCAAACCAAGCCTAGAGCCAGAAAAAAACTAAGTTCCTTTGAAATGCTTTATGGGAGACCATATGGAGTGCAAAAGGGATTGTCTACCCAAGGGGGGAAGAGAGGCTGCCTGCCTATACGATAGCCTTAAGTAAGCAACTCAGAGAAATTGAGAAACATGTGGCTGGAACTTGGGGCAGAGGGCTGGATGGACCAGTGCATGACACACAGCCTGGAGATTATGTGTATGTTAAGTCTCTTACACAAAAAACTTTGTAGCCACTATGGGAAGGACCATTCAGGTGCTTCTCACCACCTTCACTGAAGTTATGATCAAGGAACAGAGTGCCTGGATTCACCATTCCTGAGTGAAAAAGGCTCCAGAAGCCCCTTGGAAAGTAACACTGGGTAACAATGAAAATGAAATTAAAACTTACTTGAGCAAAATGAGTACATTGTGGTTGGGAATATTCAGTAATTTAGCTTGCAGAAATCTAGTCAATAGAACAGTTTTGTTTGTTTTGCTTGTAGTCATAAGTGTAATCCAAGAATTGGAAAGCACCTCTAGCCAGAATAATGCTGAATGGCCTTGGTCCCAAGCTTTCATTCAGTACACTGGATCCATGGGAAAGTGTTCTGATATAAAATACACAAGCTGCTATGAGAGACGTCTGGCTGCCCTCGCTTATGGTGGCTGCCTCTCATCTTCTTCCAAAACACTTGGACTTTCTGCTTTTCTTTCATATGGAAAAGCCCATCTATCCTGACATGGTGTCCATGGCCAAAATTTGGATTCCACCTTCCAAATTCCATATATACAAGGATTGCTCCCAGACAAAAGCTGCCATTCCTGTCAAGACTGGCTGGCTCTACCTCCTGAGGGCCAGCTCTCACCTGCCTTCCAAACACTGGGGCTCCATGCTTTCCTTTTTATGGAAAAGACTCGTCCTGCTTGTCCAGGCACAAATGGCCAAAATTGGCATTCCACATTCAAAATTCTCTATATCCAAGTGCTACTCCCAGACAAACCTGCCAGGACAGACAGATGTGGCTGGCCTTGCTCTCTGGTGCTTGTGTCTCATGTGTCTCTGAACCACTGGGACTCGGTGCTTCCCTTCCCATAGAGACCATTGTGACTCTGCGTGGGCTCATGGAAGCCAGGGGCCATTGTGACACTGCAGGGCTTGTGGAACCACGGGGAACACAGTGATCCTGTACTGTTCCATGGAACCAAGGGGACACTGTGGCACTGTTGAGCCCCAGAGAACTGTGAGGCCTTTGTGACACAGCAGGGCCCCATGGAACCAAGGGAACATGGAACAGCTCTGGCTGGCATGGGCTCCCGGGGGCTGCCTGAGAGGTTCAGATGACCTTGGCATGGTGAGAGCTTCTTCTCCAATGGACCTGGAGCAATGGGGCTCTGTGCTTTCCTTCCCATGGAACAGAACTGTCCTTCACTTCCAGGCACAAATGGCCAAAACTGGGATCCCTCCTCCAACATTCTGTATATCCAAGGATTGTTCCCATATGAAACTTGCCAGGACAGACAGCTTTGGCTGGACTTGGCCTCTTGGGGGCCACCTCTCATCTGCCTTTGAAACACTTTGGGGCTGTGCTTTTCTTCCCATGGAAAAAAATCTTTCAAGTCCAGGCATACAAGGCCAAAATTGGGAATTCATCTCCAAAATTCTATCTAAGTATAGCTCTGACAAAATCTGCCTGGACTGACAAGTATAACTTCCCTTGGCTTCCTGAGAGCAACTCTCAGCTGCATTGAAACACAGGGGCTGTGCTTTCCTTCCTATGGAAAAGAACTAACCTTCTCTTCCAGGTGTCCATGGCAAAAATTAGAATTTGGCCTCAAAAATTCCATCTATCAAAGGATTGCTCCCAGAAAAACACAGCCAAGACAAACAGGTCTGGCTGACCTTGGCCTCTCGTGAAGGCCTTTCATCTTTCACTTCTGGGGTTCTGCGGTTTCCTTCCCACAGAAAAGAACTGTACCTCTTGTCCAGGTGCCCATGGACTCAAGCACTTGACCACTGTATAGGGGCAAAGGAGCTCTGTGCTGAGTGGAGTGGAGTGGAGAGGGAATACAGCAGAGGAGAGCCCTGGGAGGGATTGAAGATCAGTTTCAGAGATGGTGGATACCTTTGACATAGAGGAAAACAGCCAGAGAAAGAAAGAATTAATGCCAAGTGCAGCTAGGGTGATCCAGAGTTGACAAAAGGATAAAGGAATTTCTCTCGCAGGGCAGGCCTGTGGTGCAACACATCCCCCAGAAGGAGTCTGGAGCAGCCCAAGGCTTTGTGTGTCCAGGCAGAGGCAGGCAGGAGGCAGAGCTGTCAGCAAAGGAAGGGGCCAGCGAGGTGGGGCAGCCGGGGGATGACGACAGCCTGCAGGGACAGAGGCGCAGGGCATGGACACCGTAGGACAGCCTGGGCTGCAGAGGCCACAGGGATGGGCAGCAGCTGAAAGGCCCTGACACAGCCAACTCCTGCAGCACTTGGGCCATGCAGGCTGGCCCTGGGCCTGAGGCCAGCAGGGGACAAGTGAGCCTTGCTGTGCTGGGGCCTCATTGCCTCCTTGTCCCTGCTCAGCAGCCTGGCAGGGGCCGCCCCATGGTGCTGCCCTTGGCATTGCACATGGCCAGAGCCCAGTGGCCCGGGAAGAGCCCTGAGCAATGAGGGAGGGACAGGATCTGCCTTGCCAGGGGCTGGGGCTCAGCCCTTGGCCCTTTGCATTCCTGAAACACATCCAGGTGTGCTCAGCATCAGAGACACCTTTCCCTTGCTTGTCTCCACCTGTCATCAGTGCCACCAGTGTTCTGCTCTAACTGGAACCTGGGTATTGGAATTCAAAATGTAAGGAATTCTCAGAACCTTGGGCCTGTAAGCCAAAGCTTGCAATTATACACAGTTAAGTAGAGATAATTTTCATTTTAGAATTTAAAATATAGAAAAAATAAAGGTAGTTACAAACGTAACAAGAAGTTTTAGAGTGCAGCAATGAAAGTTTGTGTGTTTTAATATAATTGTCTAAGAAAGTTCACACTGTAGTATGAGTCAGAAAGGCAAAAATAACTTAGTATTGAATTTGAAATGCAAGTATCTCTCTTGACAGTGTTTTATTGGTTAATAAATCCTTTACAGACCTTGCAAATAAATCTTTTGACTTCTAAGTCATGCTGTGAAGATCCGGTCGACGAAGTTATTCTTTCTGCCTGGATAGAAAATTAAAAAAAAAACAAAAAAAACCACTTTCTAAAGCAACCCAGAAGTCCTGTCTCTCTGCTTCATTCAGAAAAAGAAAAAATCCCCACAAAAAGTAACATAAAAACAATAAGCCCACACTTTAAAAATATATCATAAAAACAATAAAACCACACTTTAAAAATACAATGTAAAAACAATAAAGCTGGGGATCAATTCACCTGGGGACACTTTGTCAGGCATGTCCTTCAGTGAGACCCATTAGAACTTCAGGAAACTTTGGACTTAAAATCTGACTTGGAATTCTTCAGAGGTTTCTTTTCCTCCTTTACCCTATTTTTGCCTATCTGACAACATTGTCATCAATTTTCCACTCTAATTCAACCCTTGGGAAACTTTCTCCTTCATGTTTATCAGTGGGACTCACTAAAAGTAAGAGAAACTTTGGAGTTTGAATCTGACTTGGAATTCTTGAGAGGTTTCTTCAACTCCCTCTCAGGGACTGATGTTCAGGGACTCAGCCCCAACCCCCAGAGGGTCATTAAAGTCCTTGTGCTGTGTCTGGGCTGCTGAGCTGGGCCGGGCTCCTGGCAAAGGCAGCACTGCAGAGAGAGAGCCAATATTTCCAAAATATTATTTGGAGCTGCTTGGCAGCACCAAATGCACCACGGGGCTCATTGGGATCAAGGAATTCCTGACAAACCATGGCTCTGCCTTGATTTCCATCTGGTCTGGTGCAGTTCATCAGGAAGGTTTTCAACTCCAGATATGGATAAATATTTCAAACAGCTTCTTAGACATATCCATTCCTATTTTCAAGGGTGTATTTTGTTACTGTTCTCTTTAGAGCAGAGGTCATTGCAGCATTCTGTGATTGATACTGATCCAGAGTCTCTCCTCAGGAGGTCTGGCAAAGAGGAGTTTTCTATTTTTTTTTTTTTTTTTTTTTTTGAAGCAATCTAAAACTCCTAATGTTCCCCACTGCAAACAGAGACACTCCTCAGGTGTGTGCCAGCCCAAGGTACCACCAAAACCACTGCAGAGCTGCCCTGGGCCAGCTGTGAGGGTGGATCATCATCCCAACCTGCCCTGGGCCACTGCCAGGGGCTGTGGCCATGGACACTGCACTGACCCCACTGCTGGGTTTGGGTGCCACGAAAACTGGGAGAAGTTCAAGTTTCCTTGGGAGCACTGGGGAGCACTGGGATATACTGGAGAACACTGGGAATGCTGTGGTAGACAATGGGACACACTCAGAGTGATACTGGGGAGGACTGGGACATACTGGGGAACACTGGGAATGCTGAGAGGGAATCTGGGTGGGCTGGGATGGAATGTGGGGATACACAGAGACACACTGGGATATATTGGGGAACACTGGGACAAGATGGGAAGTACTGAGGGGGAATCTGGATGGACTGGGATGGACTCTGAGCTGCACTTAAAAATACAGGGACATCCTGGTATTGACAGAGCTTGATTGGAGCTGGGACTACAACGCCTCTCATGCCCCATGCCCCACAGAACCCCGGTGTCCTGACACCACATGTCCCTTAAGTGTCCCCCAGACCCTCCAGGATTCCGAATTGCCTCCTCAGCACCCATTTGGGACCCCATAAAAGTGTCCCCAGATCCCCTGAATGCTCCCAACCCCACAGATTCCCGTTACAGTCACTTCTGGGAATTCATCTCCTGTCATCCCCCACGGCCTCAGAGTCCCTCATAACACAGTTCCGTACCTAAAACTCCTGCTCATCCCTGTGCCCTAAAGAGCCCGGTGAGAGCTCCCCAAGCTCCCCCCAAGTGCTCCCAAACCGTTCACGTTCCCTCCTGAGGATCTCAAGTCGCTGCTCGGACACAAAAGTGTCCCCCAGGTGCCCTCCCGGACCCCCAAACGCCTCAGCTGAGCCACTTCCGGGACTACAGCTCCCATCATGCTCCGTGGTTCCCATAGAGTGCTATTGCAGCCATGACTTCATCTCCCATCATGCACCGCGCACAACAGAGAGACATTGTAGCTGCACCTACAACTCCCATGATGCTCTGCGGCCCCATTGAACCACATTATACCTGTGCCTACAACTCCCATCACCCCCTGCGCCCTGGAGAGCCCCGTTAGAGCCCCCCAAGTGCCCGCCCGGACCCCGAATGGCCCCAGATTCTCCTCCTTGACCCTCAAGTGCCCCCCTGGACCCACAAGAGCTCCCCCGGACTCTGAAGTTTCTCTCAGAATCCTTAAGTGACCACTCGGCTCCCTGAAGTGTCTCAAGTTCTCTCTAAATTCCCTCCCCAGACCCAAAATTTCCTGAAATGTACCCCAGAAATGTCTTCATGGATCCCAAAGAGGCCCCGCTTTATCCTGTCTGTGAAAATTATTAAAAAGATGAGAAAGGGATTAAAATAGAAGTAATTATCATAAACAGGGAGAAATTAATGGCTGATAGTGGTCAATTAATTCATGAAGGGAATCGTGTTATTTAGAACCAATGACCATTAATTTTTCTGGTTGCTAAAAATGTATCGATTTTTTCATATAAATATAAAAATCAGGTATAAAAAAGAATAATAGTATTATAAAAATAAAAGCATCATTATATTCTATTATTTAATTAAATTACAATATTAATAATAAATTTATAGGGGTTTTTTATGTTTTAGGATGTCAATCCCAGATAGGCAATGTCAGACATGGTGAGGCTGGGGCTGAGGAGCAGGTTGTCCAAATAGCATTGGCCTGCAAGGGGCTCATTCTTCTGCATGGCCAGACCTCCTAAGGAGACATTCAGCATCAAGATCACTTAAGGAATGCTTCAGTCAGCCCTTCTCTCAACTGAAAAATAAAAATCATATGCCCTTGATTAAAACCTAAATTCCTTCTCGTCTTACTTGGAAGGAAAGCTGAGTCTCCTGCTGTTCACAAACAGAGAAGGGCTGGAGGGAGATGTGATGCTCAGAGGCTGTTTGGGGTAGAGTGACCATGAAATAATGCAGTTTTTTAATATTCTATGAACGAAGGTGGAGAATCAAAAATGGAAAACAAAACTTCTACACTGGACCTACAGAGAGCAGACTTTGGCCTATTCAGAATGCAGATTTGGGGATAATTGAGCTGATTTTTTTACAGGAAACAGCTCTTAAAGGATTCCACGAAGAATGGAGACACTTCAAGAAAAGAATCTTGAAGGAGCAGAGGCAGTCTGTCTCTTACTTTCCTCAGAGAGGAAAGTGAGCTAGCGAGGAAAATAACTGGCCTGGCTAGGCAGGAAGCTTTTACCAGGAACTCAGGGAGAAAATAAGGTGCATTACCTTTGGACAGAGGGGCAGGCAACTCAGGAAATGTTTAAAGAAGTTGTTAGGTCATGCAGAAAGAAAATCAGACATGAAAGCTGAAATTAGGAGTTAACTTGGCTGCTTCTGTGAAGGATAACAAAAATGATTTTATAAACTCATTAATGGCAAAAGGAGGGACAAGGAAAATCTCCATTCCTTATGGGGGGAGATATGGTTACCAAAGATGAGGAAAAGGCTGAAGTATTCAACCTTAGTTGCCTCAGTTTTCAACAATAAGACAGGATGTCCTCAGTACCAGTGTTCCCCTGAGCTGGGAGATGGGGACAGGGAGCAGAACAGATCCCTGTAATCCAGGAGGAAGCAGCTGGGGACCTGCTGAGCCACTCAGATGCTCACAGGTGTCTCTGGGAACAGATGGGATCCATCCTAGGGGGATGAGGGAGCTGCTGGATGAGCTCCCCAAGCTGCTCTCCATCATTTCTCATCAGTGCTGGCTCAGCAGGGAGGTGCCAGAGGACTGGAGGTGCCAATGTGAGCCCATGCCCAAGAAGGGCAGGAAGGAGGATGTGGGGAAGTGCAGGCCTGTCAGCCTGACCTGGGTGCCTGGTGAGGTGATGGAACAGATCACCTTGAGTGCCATCACAGGGCACCTACAGGATGGCTGAGGGATCAGAGCCAGCCAGCGTGGATTTCAATATCTGCATTGATGATCTGGATGAGGGCACTGAGTGCAGCATCAGCAAATGTACAGATGGCACCAAGCTGGGTGTGAGTGTGGATGTGCTGGAGGGTAGGAGAGCTCTGCAGAGGGACCTGGACAGGCTGGATCCAGGGCCCAAATCCAACAAGGTGAGGTTTAACAAGATCAAGTGTTGGGTCCTGCACTTTGGCCACAACAACCCCTGCAGTGCTATAGGCTGGGGACAGAGTGGCTGGACAATGGCCAGGCAGAAAGGGACCTGGGAATTTGGAAGGGGGCTTACAGCTGGTCTGTGAGCCAGAGAGAGTTAATAGCTAAAGTTTACTTCTGAAAGGAATTTTAAGAAAACCTGTGGTATGGAGACTGAGAAGAGAGGAAGGGGAGGGATATAAGCAAGAAGAAACCTGCATCTGAGAAAAGTATTATTAGAAAAGTTTTCTGAAAAAACAGAGGTGGAGATGGTTTTACACCAATGAAGGTTATGTTGATTTATTGTAACCAATGAATAAAATGTAAACTTTTTAGAGGGTACAACAGCTAGCTGTTGTAATTAACAGATATTTGCCTTCTGAAATGTAGTGCGTCCTTTTGTATGTCGTGTCCGCTCCAAGAGTGACATGGGGGCACTGATGGACAGCAGGCTGAACATGAGCCAGCAGTGTGCCCAGGTGGCCAAGAAGGCCAATGGCACCTGGCCTGGGTCAGGAATGGTGTGGCCAGCATGACCAGGGCAGTGATTCTTCCCCTGTGCTCAGCACTGGTTGCACAGCACCTCGAGTGCTGTGTCCAGTTCTGGGTCCCCAATTTAGGAAGGACATGGAGGGGCTGGAGCATGTCCAGAGAAGGGCAACAAGGCTGGTGAGGGGTGTGGAACACAAGTGCTGTGAAGAGTGGCTGAGGGAGCTGGGGATGTTTATCCTGAAGAAGAGGAGGCTCAGGGGAGACCTCATCACTCTACAACTCCCTGAATGGTGGTTGTAGTCAGGTTGGGGTTGGTCTCCTTCTCAAGGCAGCAACCAGCAGAATGAGAGGACACAGTCTTAAACTGCATCAGGGGAAATATAGGTTGGATATTAGGAAAAAGCTTTTTACAGAAAGGTTGATAAAGTACTGGAATGATCTACCTGGGGAGTTGGTGGAGACACCATCCCTGGATGTGTTTAAAAAAGCCTGGATATGGCACTCAGTGCCATGGTCTAGTTGAGGTGTTAGGGCATGAGATGGACTAGGTGATCTTGAAGGTCTCTTCAGACCTAGGGATTCTGTGATTCTGTGAATCCTCTGAGTCTTTCAGCTGAATTCTCCATCCTTGTCCTTTCCCTGGATCTCTGTTGCAAATGGAAGCTGCTGGTGCCATTCTCACCTTCAATCCCTCTTTTGAATGCAGACAGATGTTCCCAGGTGTGTTAAGCTGGTGTTGCTCAATGTTTATGCAAAGCTCTTGTATCCTAATGGAACCAAGGAGACCCTTGTGACACTGTGGAACCTCATGGAACCAAAAAGCCTTTGAGACATTGGAGCAGGAAGGTACCAAGGAGACCATTGAGATCCTGTGGATCCAAGGAGACCGTGGTGACACTGTGGAAACTGATTGAACCATGGGCATTGTGACACAGCAGGGCCTCATGGAACCAAGGAGTGAATTGTGACTCTACCAAACCTCATGGAACCAAGGGGCCTTTGTGACACTGAACAACTTCACAGAACCAAGAGTCTGTTGTGACACGGGGTGCTCATGAAATCATGGCGAGCATTTTGAAACATCAAGACCTGCTAGAACCAAAGGGTCTTGTGGAGCCAAGGGGACCACAGTGACACTGTGGGGCTCCATGGAACCAAGGGGCCATGGTGACACTGTGGAGCCTCAGTGACAAAAGTTTTATTGTGACACTGCAGGACTGTATGGAATCATGGAGATCATTGTGACACTACACGGTGTCATGGAAACAAGGGGCCTCTGTGACACTGTGGGGCCTCGTGGGACAAAGAGGCAGTTGTGGTACCATAGACATTTGGGCAACTGTGTCACCATGGAACTGAGGAGACCATGGTGACACTACAGGACCCCATGGAGCTCAGGATTCATGTAACAGTGCAGGACACATGGAACCGAGGGGACCTTGTGACACTGTGGGGCCTCATGGAATTCTAGAGACCTTTGTGACACTGCAGGGCTTCATGGAATGAAGGGGCTGTTGTGACACTGTGTGCCCTCATGGAACCAAGGACAGAATTGGGACAGTAAGGAACATAATGGAGTTGCTGCAAATGATACAAATTTAAATTTTTTAATGGAACTTCAGTCAGGATTTTGTTCGCATTTGCCCAGGAGGAGGGGAATTGAAGTTTCTCTTCAAAAGACTCGGTTCACCAAGGCTGGGTGAGGCCTGATGAGTTTAACATCTACAGATTGGGAGTAGCCAGAAGATACAGAGGAGGTAAATGAACATTAATGAGCATCACCCCCAGTGTGGTTGGAGACACCTGGTCTGGGAAAAGATTGGTAAGAGAATCAAATGAGGGCCTAATTCACTCCAAGGGCAAAGGGATCAATAAGCAACAGGAGATTGAATACTAAGAATTGTGTAATTTAAAATCAATGAATATTAATTTCTTTGGGTTTTGTCTGTATAAATATGTGAAAACCCTAGTAAAGAACCATGTATGACGGAATGATTTTCACTGCCCAAGCCAGGCATGTGTGGATGGAATGATTTCTATTGCACATGCTGGGCACAAAAACATCCTGGCCAGAAGAAAGTAATGCCTAAATTCCGTAACACTGAGAAGATGTTGTTGAGGAGTTCCTGTTTTCCATGCAGTTTCAGTGTCAGTCCCACTGAGGTCCATCATCAACACAGGCTCCTCCTGGAGTCTTGGAGGAGAAAATTGGAGGCCATGATTGCACAAAGCTCTCAGAGACTCCAAGGCAAAAGCAAAACCCAAAGTCCTCTGAAAAACCTGCAGTCCCTGGGAGCATGAAGGAGCCCCCAGGGCCATTCCTGACCAAGGCTCCCCAGGGACTCATCCCAGCACATCCCTGAGGCCACTGGGATGTGGGGGGATGCTGAGGGCAGGACAAGGGGTGCCAGTGGCCAGCCTTGCTGGGGCTGTGCCAGGAGGCCCCAGTGGCTCAGGACAAGGTGTCGCCTCCCAGCCCTTGGTGGCCAGACCCTGCTGTGCCCCAGGGCACAAAGACTTGGCTTCTCCTGGGCACTTCCAGCCCTGCCAGGGCCCTTGGCCATGTCCAGCACAGCTTGTCCTGCGCTGTCCCACAGCTGCTTCTGTGTCCCTGCAGGCTGCACACTCCCATCTCGCTGCCCCTGCCTCTGCCCTGTCATTGCCAGCCCTGCTCTGACCTCTGCCCACCCTCACCCTCTGTGCCTTGGGACACACACATGCACTGAGCTCATCCTCCTCCTCCTGGCTGCTTCTCCTGCCACAGCACTGCCCTGGGAGGGTTCATTCCTCACTGGAGTTGCTCTGTTTGTATTGGTGCATTTTATAGCTCTGCTGCTGCCTCTCTGCCAATTCTGCCTTCAAAGATCTCTCCAAGGAAAAGATTCACTGAATGGTGGAATAACAGAGGTGGGAAGAGCCCCCTGATCCCCCTTGGTGTGGGTGTGGCTGGGATGGAGTTCCCTTTGCCCAGAGCAGCTCCTGTCCTGCTGTGCTTGGCTCTCGTGGCTGGAGTGGGTTTGGTCCCAGCCCGAGGCTTTGACTGCTCCTGAGCAGGGCTGGCCCCACATGAGGCATCTCTGCAAACCCCAACCAATGTCCTGGGGGTGGGCAAATGTTCCTGGGGACATAGGGATGGGACAGCTGGGCTGGACTGACACACGGGATCTTCCATTCCATGGGATGTCCTGATCAACAGGGAATTGAGGGGGACAAGAGGGTCTCTGGATTTTCTGTATTAATACATTTGTCTTCCAAAGCAAACACTACGTGTGCTGAATTCTTGTCTCTCCATGATCTTCCTTGCTTCTGCATATGGCCTTTGCTTTTTTAGTCCCCTTAACAGTAATCTCTCTTTATGGTGACCCCTAATCTTTTCATCATATTTTCTCTTGTTTTCTGATTAATGAGGAAAAGTGACAGAGACACTTGGCTGTCACTTGATCCCCAGAGGGGTTTAATCACAGTCACCTTGCCCAACTCTGCTCTTAGGGGCACACCCAGCAATGTCAGGGCTCTGTCAGGTGCCCAGCCCTGAGCTGGGCTCATGCCCTGCTCACAGCCCCAGGGGTGTCCAGGGACACGAGTCCTTCCCTGGCACACACACACACACAGTTCATTCCAGCACGGGCAGGGGCTCCCTGGGCTCTGCTGCCACTGCCAGAGCCTGGCAGGGACCTCAGCCCTGTGGGTGTCACCCTGCCCTGCCCCTGTCTGAGGTGCCCCACGGCTGGAGGGATGGACACGGGGAGCTCTGGGCACAGGAGCTCATCCCAGCCCTGCATCCAGGGGCTCCCAGGGGATGTTACTCTCTGGGAACTCCAGGAACAGCTGCAGGTGTTTTTTCACTGGTTTATGTCCCCTCACACACACAGGATGTTCAGGGCTGTGGAATGTCCCTGCACTGCAAACACAGACTCCTGACCCTGTCACTTGATGTCCCTCCAGGGAGGGAAGAACAACCTCTGTGCCCTGGGGTGAGAGGCCACTGCTGGGAGTGGTGCTGGCTTTGCAAGGGCACTGCTGGGACAGCCCCACCCTGAACACTGCCACACTTCTGCTGGTCACTGCTGTTCTCCTTTCCAGGGTGCTGTGTTGGGAACACCCTTGAGAGCAAACTGGGAAGGAGATTGAAGCTTTCAGACCCTGCACTGGGGAGATGCCCTTGCATGATGGAAATGCAGTTGCAGAGCCCAGCTCTGTCCCACCAGTGCCCATGGCCTGTCCCTCCCTGCAGTCCCTAGACAGTCACGCAGCAGGACTGGGACTGAGCTGAGAGAGCCCTGAGGCCTTAAACCAGCCCAGGGGCTCTGAAGGGCACTGTGGAAGTGAAGGAAGGGGAGGTTATGGAGCAGAAGTCCTGGGGCTGCCTGGCAGTGAGGAGCACAGGGGTTTCCTTTTCTCTCCAGCTCTGCCCAGAGGCACCAAACGTGCAGCCCCAGAGAAGTCAGGAGGAAAAATGTCAGGAGAACAGGGCAATACAGAGTTCTTTATTTTGTATAAGCACATAGGTAGTAGAACTCTTGGTTTATACAGAATGTAGTTCACACTAGAAATGCAAGTACTGAATTAAAAATGGTACAAAGATTTTCCTGTGAACAAATTCTAAAAAATATTATACCTGTGCAAGCATAAAAAACACAGAGTGGGCATTAATGAGTAATATCATAATAGCTATACAGGAGAATGAGAGTTTATTGCTTCTGAAAGGCATTCATTATCATTTTCCTCAGGCCATCCTTGAGCTCCTGGTTCCTCAGGCTGTAGATCAGGGGGTTCAGGGTTGGAGGCACCACTGAGTACAGAATTGACAGGGCCAGATTCAAGGATGGGGAGGAGATGAAGGGGGGTTTCAGGTAGGCAAACATGACAGTGCAGAAGAACAGGGAGACCACGGCCAGGTGAGGGAGGCAGGTGGAAAAGGCTTTGTGCCGTCCCTGCTCAGAGGGGATCCTCAACACAGCCCTGAAGATCTGCACATAGGAGAAAACAATGAACACAAAACATCCAGAAGTTAAATAGGCACCGACAGCCAGAAGCAGAAGTTCCCTGAGGTTTGAGTTGGAGCAGGAGAGCTTGAGGATCTGTGGGATTTCACAGAAGAACTGGCCCAGGGCATTGCCATGGCACAGGGGCAGGGAAAATGTATTGGCTGTGTGCAGCAGAGCAGTGAGAAAGCCACTGGCCCAGGCAGCTGCTGCCATGTGGGCACAAGCTCTGCTGCCCAGGAGGGTCCCGTAGTGCAGGGGTTTGCAGATGGACACGTAGCGGTCGTAGCACATGATGGTCAGGAGGAAAAACTCTGATGTAAGGAAAAAGATAAGCATAAACACCTGAGCAGCACATCCTTCATAGGAGATGTTCCTGGTGTCCCAGAGGGAATTGTGCATGGCTTTGGGGACAGTGGTGCAGATGCAGCCCAGGTCAGTGAGGGCCAGGTTAAGCAGGAAGAAGAACATGGGGGTGTGCAGGTGGTGGCCACAGGCTACGGCGCTGATGATGAGGCCGTTGGCCAGGAGGGCAGCCAGGGAGATGGCCAGGAAGAGGCAGAAGTGCAGGAGCTGCAGCTGCCGCGTGTCTGCCAATGGCAGCAGGAGGAAGTGGCTGATGGAGCTGCTGTTGGACATTTGCTGTGTCTTGGCATGGGGATCTGTAAGAAAAGTAATCATGGAATAGTTCAGTTTGGAGAAGATTTTAAATATCCCAGCCCAGCTTGGTGTCACTTTCCCCCCACTGTCTGCCCAGGGCTCTGCTGCCTGGAGCTGTCCCTGCCAGCAGCTGCTTCCCTGTGCCCAGGGCTGGGCCTGCCAGTGCTGCCAGAGCCCAGCCCAGCCCTGGGGGCTCCGCTCTGCCCTGCACACCCCTCCCAGCACAGGGCACTGCCCAGGCCCAACTCTGCCTCTGCAGGCTCTGATGGCAACATCACAGCAACCCTGAGGAGGCTGGAAAATTGACACTGATGCTGCCTGTAACTGCTAATTTCTGTGACTGACTGCTTTATTAAGATCCAAGAAAAAAAATATTTTTCCCAACCTGAACTTAGAGATTAATATCTATATGCAATTTCCCATCTACGCAACACAGAGCAGTCGATTAAAAAAAGCTGGAATTTAGGTTTTATGCAGCCCCTGACTAGCTGTGTTCCCTCTATAATCTACTTGGAAATGTTCTGCTGTTAAATATCATGTTGGGAGCAGCCCTGAACAATGCAGCATCCTCACCACACAAGAAGAAAACTTCCAAGCCTCACCAGCTGTCTCCTTCCACCCAGACCTTGTCCCCCAGTGCTGGGAGCAGCTCCCAGGGCTGGCTGAGAGCTGTCCCTGGCAGGCAGCAGAGTCCCTGCCCCAGCACAGCGCCCTGGGCTGCAGGACCCTGCTCTGCACCACAGCCCTGGGCACCCCTGGCTGCTCTACACAAGAGATCATCAGAGAATGTACTCACACAGTCTGCAGGCATTGGGATGTTCCAGCTTTTGGAGATCACTGCAGGAGCTGCAGCTGCATTGTCCTGCAGCCAGAGGCTTCCTGTGCCAAGGGCTGGGAGTGATTCTGCCCCAGGCACTTCTGAGCATCTTCCCAGCCCTGACTGATTGAAGCTCTCTGTGCCTCTGTGCTGTGCCCAGGGTGGCTGCAGGCAGCGCCCCAGCCCTGCTGAGCTGTGCACAGGAGCTGCTCATCAAGAGAAATGTGTTTTTGAAGCTCTTCTTGGTTGCCAGGATCACCTTCTGTGCCAGGAGCCTGGCCCAGCTCATCAGCACAGACACAGCACAAGCAGTTTAATGACCCTCTTGGGGATTGGGGCTGAGTCTCTGAGCATCATTCCCTGAGAGGGAGCTGAAGAAACCTCTCAAGAACTCCAAGTCACAATCAAACTCCAAAATTTCCTGAAGTTTTAATGGGTCCCACTGTGGGATACAACTGAGAAAGCGTCCCCAGGTTCCAGTCAGAGCAGGAAATTGGAGTCATTGGTGACAAGTGGGCACAAAGAGAAGGCAAATCTCGGTGCCCTGGGGCACAGCAGGGTCTGTGCCACCAAGGGCTGGGAGGAGACACCTTGTCCTGAGCCACTGGGGCCTCCTGGCACAGCCCCAGAAAGGCTGGCCACTGTCACCCCTTGTCCTGCCCTCAGCATCCCCCCACATCCCAGTGGCCTCAGGGATCTGCTGGGACGAGTCCCTGGGGAGCCTTGGTCAGGAATGGCCCTGGGGGCTCCTTCATGCTCCCAGGGACTGCAGGTTTTTCAGAGGACTTTGGCTTTTCCTTTTGCCTTGGATTCTGTGAGAGCTTTGTGCAATCATGGCCTCCAATTATCTGCTTTAATTAATCTCTTGAGAGCCTCTGTCAGTAACAACAGTCTGTAAGGCTCATTAATGCTTCAAGGTACTTCAGTTTTTTAAGGCACTTTTCTTATTCCTTTCCTCTCTTAGTTTCTGAGAGGTTTTTGGGCAATCCTGGCCTCCAGTTCTTTCCTCCAAGGAGTCCATGAGGAGCCTGTGTTGGGGATGGACTTTAGTGGGACCCATTAATGCTTTGAGACACTTTGGGCTTTTCTTCTGACTTGGACTCCTGGAAAGGTCTGTGTAATCTCCTCTCAGGCCCTGAGGTTCAAGGGCTCAGCACCAAATGCACCACGGGGCTCACAGGGATCAAGCTCATCCTGACAAACCATGGCTCTGCCTTGATTTCCCTCTGGTGAAGTTCATTCATTAGGAATATTTTCAAATCCATTTATGGAGAAATATTTCCCAGAGATTCTAAGAAATATATATTCCTATTTTGAAGGGTGTATTTCATTGTTATTCTCTTTAGAGTAGAGGTGATTGCAGCATTCTGTGATTGATATTTGTGAGAAATGGATTTGTAAAGGATTCTCAAAGCCTGACTGAAAGCTCACACAGTCTTGTACATCTGGATGCAAACTCTGAGATAAGGTGTGCTGACTCAGAATGGCCCTGGAATAGAGAAGACATTGCTGAGAGAGAGACTGAACTAGAAAGAAGTTTCACACCATGGCCTTGCAAAAAAACCCAGATGTTTTGGAGAATTAGAACTGTGAAAGATGCATTGGTGCAAAAACACGTGGGGTACAATAATGAGTGGTTGGTGTTAGAAGTATTAGCACCATTGTGTAGCAGAAGCTGATAGACTGAAAACATTAATAAGGTATGGTAAACACGAAATAACTCGGCTTTGGATAGAATGGCATTGAGTTTTACATGTCTTATGTTTCACCCTTCAAGGAGTCTAATAATGGAACAAAATATTTTTAAAAATATGCCTCTCAGTTGCCCCGTCTGTGTAGAGCTGGGATTTTTCAACAGTGCTGAGTCCCTGGACATCCGTCCCTGAGAGGGAGCTGAAGGAAAACTTCTCAAGAACTCAGAGTCAGATTCAAACTCCAAAGTTTCTTGAAGTTTTAATGGGTCTCACTGAGGGACACAACTGAGAAAGTGTCCCCAGGTTCCAGTTAGAGCAGGAAATTGGAGGCACTGATGACAGGGGGGGACAAACAAGGGAAAGGTGTCTCTGATGCTGAGCACACCTGGATGTGTTTCAGGAATGCAAAGGGCCAAGGGCTGAGCCCCAGTCCCTGGCAAGGCAGATCCTGTCCCTCCCTCATTGCTCAGGGCTCTTCCCGGGCCACTGGGCTCTGGGCATGTGCAATGCCAAGGGCAGCACCATGGGGCGGCCCCTGCCAGGCTGCTGAGCAGGGACAAGGAGGCAATGAGGCCCCAGCACAGCAAGGCTCACTAGTCCCGTGCTTTCAGTGAAGACTTTTTTCCTGATGTCAAACCTATACTACCCCTGGCTCATCTTCAGACTGTGTCCTCTCATTCTGTCAGGTGCTGCCTGGGAGAAGAGACCGACCCCCACCTGACTACAGCCTCTGTTCAGGTGGTTGTAGAGAGTCTCACTGGAGACCATTGTAGCCATTGGGGCCATTGCAGCACGGCAGGGCCTCATGGAATCAAGGGGACCACAGTGACAGCGTGGGGCTCCATGGGACAAAGGGGCCATTCTGGCACTGTGGAACCAAGGAGATCATTGTTACACTACAGGGCCTCATGGAACCAAGGAGGCCATGATGATACTTTGAGGCCACTTTGAGGAACCAAAGGACCATTGTGGCACTGCAGGGCCTCATGGAAACAAGGGCACAGGAGTGACCCTGTGAGCTCCAAGGGACCGAGGGGGCATTCAGACACTGCAGAACCAAGGAGACCATTGTGACACTATGGGGCATCATGGAGCCGAGAGTCCTTTGTGACAGACCAGGGCCTCATGAAACCATGGAGGCCATTTTTAGAATTTGAGGTTTTGTAAAACAAAAGGGTCATTGTGGCATTTCAGGGCCTTAGGAAATCAAGAGGCCATTGTGACACTGCAGGGCCTCATGGCATCATGGAGTCCATTGTGACACTACAAGACCTCACTGAAGGAAGGAATCATTGTGACACTATGGAGTCCTGGCAGGCCAAGGGACAATTGTCACAATGTGTGGCACCATTGATCCAAGGAGTCCATTGTGACACTACAGGGCCCCATGGAACTGAGGATTCATGGAACAGTGCTGGACCCCATGGAACCAAAGGTCCATTCTGACACTGTGGGGCCTCATGAAATCCTGGAGGCCATGATGACACTTTGAGGCCTCGTTGAATCAAGGGGCTCTGCAGGACCTTGTGGAGCCAAGGAGACCCTTCTGCCATTGTGAGTCCCCATGGAACCAAGGGTCCATTGGGATACTGCAGTGTGGGAAATGCAGGCACAGAGAGCTCTCAGGGCCTTGGGCATACAGGCTCAGAGATAGAGATGGGTACAGGGTTTGACCTGAGACCTTGGAGAAGGCTTAGAGAATTAGACCATTAAAGTGAAACAGACATAAAACAAGAATATAAATTTGTAGTTTAAGTCAAAATATGTTTCAAGAAAACAGAAATATGGATTATGTAAGCAAAGCAGTATGTTAAGTGAGTAAAAGATTTTAAAGTTCAGCAAAAATAACTTGTTATAAAGTTAATTAGAGAATTAGGGAATTTCCATTTCAGGATCATGGTGCTGACACTCTGGAAGTCCTGGCATGATTCCTGGGAACTAATCACAAATTCTTGATCCCACACCTTCAGTCTGTGCTGGAGCTGTGTCTCCACTTAAGCCCAAAATCTTTGTTTTCAGCCCCAAATCTGAGAATTCCGAGCCCAAAGTTGGGATTTTTGGCACTAAAAATTTTCAGACATTGGGTCTACCCATTGAAGTCAAAGGGGATTGAGGGATACCAGGACTACCCATTAATAGGGCTTGATTGGGAAGGGTTAGTGGTTGGTTCAACTGGGAGCATTGGGAAGGGCTAAGGGGAGACAGTGGGAGAGATTTATAGAGATAAATGGGGATAAACAGGACTAAACATGTACCCTTTAAAGTCAATGGGGATTCAGGGACACCAGGTCCACCCAGTCAAAGTGATGAAGATTTTTGGGACACCAGTTTTGGGGGCCCTCAGGGGTTTTTGGTGATTTAGGTGTTCCATGGGTACCCAGGTGTATCCCGGTGATTATTGGGGTAATCCAGGTGATTTTCAGGGGTACTGATGTGCACTGAGGTGATTTTTAGGGATACACAGGTGTCCCCAGTTGATTTTTGGGAAGATCCAGGTGATTTGGGGGAGTACACAGGTGTACACAGATAATTTTGGGGGATCTCCAGGTTATTTTTGGAGCACCCAATTGTTCTGACTGACCTGGATGGGCCAGGAGAAGATGATGGCCACTGTCCTCCCAGTCGACGTGGACACAGATGACCCTTGGCAGCCGAAGGGCTGTTGGGGGGCACCTCAACATTCAGGGGGTACCCCAAAACTCCAGGTGAGGGCCTCAAGGGTGGGAGGGAGCCCTGAGTTACCTCAGGAGAGGATGCAGTGCAGGTACACCCAGGTGCTTTGATCCGTGGGGTTGCTGAAGACAGTGTTCTGCACCAGCTCTAGCTCTGGGAGGGGGCAAAGGGGGCACCCCAAAATCTCTAGGGGGCCGTGAGGGACACCCCAATATCTGAATACTCAAGTGTACCAGAGTTCAGGTGTACCCATTAAAGTCAAAGGGGATTTAGAGACACCAGTTCTACTCATTCAACCCAACAGGACGCATCACCTCCCACTTTAGGTGTGGGAGGGGGTGGAAAATTTTGGGGATCCTGTGAAATTGTGGGAATTTTACTGGGGAATTGCTCACATTCCTACAGCCTTTCGTGGGGCAGTGCCCCAGCCTCGCCCTTTCTGGAGTCCCTGGCAGCTGCAGGCAGTGGTGCCAGGCTGAGAAGTTGGAGAAGTCACGGCTCAGCAGTGCCCCAGCAAAGGATAGCTTGGCCTCAAGGTCCTGCCTGCCCGCCAGCACCCACTGGTGTTCCTAGGCATAGACTGAGAGGGCACCAGTATGAACCAGTAAGCACTGGGAGCCACTCCTGAGCCCCTGAGACCTGTGGCAGCAACTCCCAATATAAACCAGTAAGGGCTGATGTGCCCAAAACTGCTCCCAGCGTGGTCTAGAGGCTCCCAGTGTGATCTAGTGAGATGGGGAACATAAATGGTTTTTAAAATTCAGAACCTTAGAAGTCTATGATATGCTTAAGCAGGTAGAGGGGAAATTGAACACATAGCAGAAATAGTGTGTAACAAACCATATAGGAACTTATTTGCCAGGAAAAAGCTTTAAGATAACAAATATTGTAAAAACTCAGCAAAGCAAGACCTGGCTATTGTACAAACCCAAAAAAGCAGAAACCTGTGGCTCCAGAAACCAGCCAGGACCAGCCAGGTGGTTTTGAGTGGGACAAGCTGACCTGAGGAAGAGCCAAACCTCCACTGCACCTGCCCAAAAGCAGAGCTCAAACAGCGATTACTGAGGAAGACATACAGCCTTCATCCCAAAAACCACCAAACACAACCACCAGGAGGGGTGGCAGCTAATTACAATACAAAGGGAGAGAAGGAGGAGATGGGCGGGCAGGGAGGTGTGGACTTGTCGGATCAATGTATATTTATACCTGGAACCTGTCTTGACCAGGTACACGTGGTTTGGAGGAAATATCCCCCCATGTGTCCCCCATGTGCTGCCAATCAAACACTCTCTACAATTGCAGTGTCAAGTGCTGATTCTCGAAATCAGTTGTTGAGCCAGCCAGAAGGTCTTCGCCTGTCTGCTGGAGCACAGGGGACGTCGACATCCCAGTGCACCCCGGACTTTTGCTGGAGCTGACCTCTGCTCCCCGGTCACTGTCTGCGGGGATGAGCAACCAACCTCCTATATGGCCTAGAGGAACGTTTTACCAAAATGTTTTGGGGGAGGCCCAAGGTAAGGTGAGCCTGTAAGACACTAGGGATGCCTGCACATGGCTAACAGTGTGTCAGAGACATCCGACACACAGAGCTGACAGGTTTGGGGAAGGTATTTGGAAGCTGGCAAAGGGGTTTCTGTTGACCACATCGGGTGGCCACTAGCAAGTTTGGGGGTAATTTGAATGAACCAAGGTGTTATCAATATTATTAACGGCATAACTCATTGCTAGAACACTAACTGCCATAAATTGTGCTTGTTGTCTGTTGTAGGGTGGTGGAAGGAATCATTTTCTATGGTGGTTGATGTTTTGTGTTTGCATCACTCTCATTTTGGTGGTGGAGATTTTGGATTTTGGGGAATGTCTTCTCTGTTTTCTGTAGTGGACCTGTGCAATATCTGGTGTAACACTGCCCTCTTGTGTTATTAACTGTCATTGCAACAAGTAAAGATTTCTGTTCTTTTCTGAGGCGTGAGATTCTATTGTTTCTGATGTAATGCTGCCCTCTTGTGTCTGTAACTGTCAATGACAGGTCAGTGATTTTTTTTTGAAACTGTCAGAGTTAAAAAGGTGGTGGAAGCTGGGAGTGAGTGCAGAGGGCTCGACCAAGCAAGGAGGAAGCCCTTTCTAGGGGGCTCCAGATTGAGCCCCCGGATTTCTTGAGCGATCAAGGGAAACTTGTACGGTTGGTACGGGAGGACGGGGCAGTAGAGCAGGTATACTTGGGAGGAATATTCTCAGATTCCATACACAGTTACCTGGGTTTTGATTGGGAGCAACCTCTAATCGAAAGGGGACCTAGAAGGGTTAGACCAATTCCTTGCTTTGCACGTGGACCAGCAATTTGGACACCAAGGTGGCATCCAGCCTGGGACCTCCTACAGTGTCATTGGTGCAAAAGGAAGTGGCACTGCAGATCTAGGAGGTGGACGCCTACATGCCCCAGGTGTACCCCGGACCCATGGCATCATATTCAGGAATTAATACAGGTTGAGTGTGAGATTGTGAATTTGATCTGTGCAAAGAGTCTTTCAGTTCCCAAGGATTGGCACGTTTTCGATGACCACTGGGAGGAAGTGAAAGAATATTGCCAGCAGAGGTTTGGGAGAGGAGATAAGAGAAATAAGGAGAGAAATCATGGGCACCCAGCAAAATAAAGAGGTGCCTAGGAGGAGCCCTTTAGGATGTATACTAACCCACTGGAAGGAAGTTGTGGGGACAGGAGAAACGGAGAGCAAAAGGGTTTTCATCAAATACTCAAATCAATAGTGGCCTCTGTATAAATCAGAAGATGGGGCAAAGTGGCCATTAAATGGAACATGGGACTATAACACCATGTTGAATTTAATGTTGTTTTTAAGGTGGGAAGGAAAATGGGATGAGGCACCATATGCAGATGTTTTTCATCTTACAGAACCACCCAGAATGGCAAAGGGATTGTGGTATTAACCCTCCAACAGACCCAATGATCTTTGCAATGGAAAGAGAAAACACAAGGCTCTCACATACATTAAAATGATGCTGCTCAGCCTGTAGTCTTGGTCAGAAGTGCACTAAAAATGACAAGGTATATAAGGAAGAAGACTCTGATCTGGATGATCTCCCCTCCTCAATCACTAGAGTTGGGTGGGAGCCCAGGAAGGGCACCAGATCAAACTCCAACACCCCTGGGAAGTCCAGCATCCTCCCATACAAGGGCAAAGCTAAGGAACAACCAGCACCTTTGCAGGCACCTCTTAGAGAAGAAGTGGGATCAGACGGAACAATGATGCTACTAAAGGTTCCCTTCAATACCAATGATTTGGAAATTTGGAAAAGGAATGTAAAGGATTACAGAAAGGACCCTCTAAGTATAGCTGAACAATTTTGGGCACCCAGGGTGGGCCAGGCACTGCTGCCAAGGCTGAGCACTGACACGGAGAGGGGTGGCTGACCCCCCCTGGGGCTCCAGGCCTTGGGCAGCATTCCCCAAGCACAGCCCAGGGAAGGGTCCCTGCAGAGCCAAGTTGGCATTTCCAGCACCTGCCCTGCCCACTCCAGCAGGGCTCAGCACCAGGTCAGGACACCGAGGTGTGGACAGGTGTGTCCCCAAAGGTGTTGGAGAGCAGGGATTTGGGCCTCAATCCCTGTACCTGGGGGCCATTCCCGGATGTTTTGGCAGCTCCCTAAAGGCAGAGTCACCCCAGGTCAACTTTCCCAGGCCCTGGAGCCATCTCCCAGTTTCTTCTGTTCCACAGGCCTCCAGGAATGCTGTCCTTGCTATCGCAGAGCTCCTCAAGTGGAAGGAGCTGAAGCACGTGGTGAAGACAGGGCAGACCTGGAGGATGGCTGACTGCTTGGTGAGGATGTGCCCCAGGGACTGTGCTGGGCTGTGGGCTCTGCAGCTGGGCCTGGGGAAGAGACCCCACAACCTGCAGCTGCATCCTTGTTCCTGGCTCAAGAACAGAGCCCCAGGGGCTCTCCTCCAGTCCCATCTCCCCTTCCTGCACCCAGTGGGAGGGAGGAGGGCTCTTGGTAATGGGGCTGCTGCCAGGAGGGGCTGCTCCAGTCACCTGGAAGATGTGTGACAATGCCCACATCTTTATGGTCCCTCCAGATGGAAAAGGACAGCAGGAGGGCTGAGCAGCACCTTCATCAGAGACTGCAGTAGCTGAGGGACCCTCAGGAATTTGTGCAAGACTGGACCATCAGGTTCATGAGCCCCAGCCCAGGGTCCCTCTTTGGGCAGCCCCTGTCCCCCCCAGCCCCTGCCCAGTGCCACATCCAGGCTACTGGTGGTCCCTGGTTGTTTGGGATCGTGCTGGGGAACAGCAGGGGCTGACAGAGCTCTGTGCCCAGGGACCATCGCGTGACATCTCCAGGACCAGAGTGAGGAGCTGCCTGCTCTGGATTTCAGTGGGGAGTGGGGAGTGAGGGCTGGGAGAGTGGGGGGTCTCTACAAACACGGGAACTCATCTCGGCTCTGTTTTGGTCACAGAACTTCAGGCCTTGCAGAAAGATGGGTGTGAACTCACGCGTTGTCTGGCAGCTCAGAGCAGCTCGATCCTGAGGAGCCCGAAGGAGCAGAGGACACAGGGACAGTCCCTGCGAGCTCTGTGGTGCTGGCACTGCTGAGCTGGGTGCATGCTGTGCCCAGAGTGGGACATTCAGGCACGACTGATCAGGGACACTCTCCTACTGATTCACAAGGTGCAGAAAGGACTCCTTGACTTCCTAGGGTTCCTCTCAGAGAAGGCTCTGGGTGTGGCTGGATCCAACCCCAGCCCCAGACTGGGGCAGCACTTTAAGTCTGAAGGGTCATACAGGCGTCGTTGAGCCTGGAGATCACTTTGTCCTAAGGATTATGGCTGGAAAACCAACTATAGTTTTGTAAATAAAGTTAGTTTTTTAAAGTTTTAAATAATTGCTTTTCAAATTTCTTTTAAGACATCCCAAAGGTACCTGCGGGCAGGTGGGCACACAGGTGTGATGGGGTGGGTGGGATCAGGCCAGGAATTAGACCCTGATTTTGTGATTTACAGCAGGACTTCTCCTCTGATCCTAATTCCCAGTGTTACGGTGCTGCCAGGTGTGCTGCTGGTGGGTCTGGGACTCTCACACTGAGATCTGATACACCTAAACTGGGGTTTGGGTCCCTCAGATTGGGGGTTCAGGTCCTGGACTCCTAAACTGGGGTCAGGGACCCTCAAACTGTAATCTGGGTTCTTTAAACTGCGTCTGGGATTCTTAAACTGAGATCTGGTACCCCCAAACTGGAATCTTCAGCCCTCCAGCATGATCTGGGATCCTCACACTGAGGTCTCAGCTCTCCACCCTGGCACCTGGGCCTCTCAAACTGGGGTCTGGAATCCCCAAACTGGGTCTGGAACCTCCCCCCGCCTGGAGTTTGGACCCCTGAAAAAACTGGGGGGGACAAGTGGGGGAGGTGAGGTAGGGTTTATTTGGGGGTACAAAGATTAAAGGGGAACGGGGAGACCTCAGGGTGGAATTTTGGGTCTACCTTAGAGGGGGGAGGTGAGTGGGAGTAGCCCAGGATGGAGATTTGGGATCCTCAGGGTGGGCTTTGTGGAGTCTCAGGGGGGATTTGGGGTCCCAGGGTGGGTTCTGGAGGGCCTCAGGGTGGAATTTTGGGTGTCCCAGGGTTGATTTAGGCAGTTCCAAGATAGATTTTGTGCATAGATTAGGTGCAAGATGGATTTTGTGGGTCCGAGCACCAGATTTCACAGACCCCTTAGTGGAAGGCCATTGGGGTTTGAGGATTCCCAGGGTGGATTTTGGAGTTTCACAGTGAGTTTCACCCTCCTTAGGATGGATTTGGGCATCTCAGGTTGGGTTTTGGGGTTCCAGAGTAGGTTTTTAGGGTCCTAGGATGGATTTTTGGGGTCCTAGGCTGGGTTTTCAGGGTCAGGGGGATGGATTTTAGGGTTCCAGCACCTGCAGTGCAAAGTCCGGGGCGGGGGCACTGTGGGTCAGACACCCCATGGACACCACGTCGATGTGGGGCCCCAAAATTTGGGGGAGGGTCTCCAAAACGATGCCCCCACTGGCCTCCACCATCACTCCGGGATGTGCAGCCTTGACCTGCGCTGCAGCCGAGTGCAGCTCCTGGGGGGGACACCCTGTTAGCAGGGAGCACCCCCTCCCCAAAATTTGGGGGTACACTGGACATATGAATGTATACTGGATGCTACATAGTGCAGAATCCCCCCCCCAAATCTGCCCAATTTGGGCTCCCCCACAAGAAACCACCAATTCAGGGATCACTCCACCCACTGAGCTCCAAAACTGGGGTGTCCACCCCCAACCCCTCCAAATCAAGTGTTATCCTGATTAAACCCAATAAAAACTCACTAAAAATAGATTCCCACCCAACATCTGCCCAACTGGGGGCACCACCCACCACTGACCCCTAAATTACAATCCCCCCCACCTAAACTCCCCAAGTCAAGGTCCCTTCACCCTAAACCTCCCAAATTGGGATTACCCAACCCTCTGACTCCCCCGAAATTGGGATTGCCCCTCATATCATTAGGGCTGCCCCACATTTACAGCAGATCCCCATTTTACTGGTGTAGCCTTACCCTGTTTTTGCCACTCTCCTCGATTTTGGGGACTCAGCTGGGGATAACAGAGCCAAGATCTATGTGGTTAACCCCCACTTTTTTGGGTTCAACCCATTTCACTGGTCTGTCTCTCTTTTTAAAGGGTCTTGACCCCCATTCTTGGGGTCCAGGCTCACACCTGGAGGGTCCTCCCTTTCTTGGGGGCCCCTGCGAGATTTTGGAAGCTCACCTGGTGGGGGCAGAGGTCAAACCTATGGCATTACCCACCGTTTTTGGGAGATCTGTGCCCCATTTTTGGGGTTTATCCCCGTTTTTAGAATACAAACTCCCATTTTTGGGGTCCAGCCCACACTTGGGGTCCCACCACTATTGGCCCCCCTCCGATTTTGGGGCTCACCTGGGGGGGCAGGTTGTTCAGCAGGACAATGTCAGCCCCAGCCCCAGCAGCCGCCGGCACCTCATCTGCACTCGAGCACTCGACCCCCAACCAGTGGGTGAAGCCCCTGGCCTGGCGCAGCCCCAAAATCATCTGGGGAAGAGGGGGGGGGTCGGGGGGAACCCCAGAGTGACGCCCCAGTAGGGGGCAGGGTAAAATGGGGGCTCCCCCCAGTCATTCACTTAAAATTGGGTTCCCCCACTGCCCTCCCCCCACATTGATCCCCAAAAATTGGGGTCCTCTCTCCCACAGTCCTCCAATTCAAGGGTGTCTACACCCCCAAATCTGGGGTTCTCTCAACTACAACCACCAAAATTTAGAGTTACCCATCACATGATCTACCCCCAATATAGGGGTGACCCCAATTTCCTTCCAAAGTTGGGAGCCCCGCACCCATCCCCCCCAATTCATAGGTCCTCCCACATCAGTCCACGCCCAGAATATCCCAGTCCAAGAGTCTGTCCCAAAATTTGTGTGTTGGTTTGAAAGTAAAACCAGTACGAGACTCCAAGTCAGTAATACAATTTAATAGGAGAAAAGAGAAAAAATAAAATACATGCAATAATAGAAAAGAAACAACCACCAACACAGTCAGAAATACAACCTGACACCCTGTCAGTCAGGGTGTTGGTAGTAGTCCATATAAATGGTGGCTGCAGTCCTCCTGGATGACAGATGTGGTTCTGTTGAAGCAGTGCTCCTGTAGAAGGTGCAGTTTTCCTCCGAAGATCCAGCGATGATGTGCAAAAGGTCCGACTTTCCTTTGGGATCCAGTAGAAAGGTCTGCCTTCGGGTCCCAAACCCCAGTTCTTTTATCTAGGTAGGAAAGGCTTGGCTCCTGCCCCTGGCTGGGGCATCTCCCAATGGGATGATGTAATCTTATCAGTCACACAATAGGACTTAATGGCCCATTAACGGAATATATCTTCTGGAGGAAGGATGGGTTGTGAAAAGATAACGATGATCATCCCCCGATCTTATCAGATGGCACATCAGCAGAGGATATCTCCCACAGAGATAAGGATCACCACCCCTCCCACATTTTAACAGATGGTGATAGATTACACATTTTTGCATTGTACCCCAGGACATAATCCACCCCTTATTCTATTACCATCTACATCACACCCAAACCAATACTGTCTTACAGATATATAATACAAAATGAAACCTTACATACAGTTCTCACTAAAAATTAGGTCTCTTTGCGGTACACAACGGGTTTCCCCATCTTTCTGCATTACCCACCAAGTGCAACCAGGTCCTTGAGCAAAAACAATCCCACGGATTGGTTTGCCTTTGCCTGTGGTGGGATTAATCCAAACAGTCTTTCCTAAAATACCTTTCATGTGTACCACAGGGACCTTGTCCCCATCCACTATGTGCAGGGGTTCAGAGTGGGCAGGACTGGCTCGACTGATGGACCCTCGGGTGTTAACCATCCAGGTGGCTTTGGCCAAGTTCATTTCCCAGTTTCTGAAGGTTCCACCACCAAGTGCTTTCAAAGTAGTCTTAAGGAGTCCATTACACCATTCAACTTTCCTGGCAGCTGGCGCATGGTAAGGGATATGATATATCCATTCAATACCATGTTCTTTGGCCCAGATGTTGATAAGGCCGTTCTTGAAATGGGTTCCGTTGTCTGATTCAATTCTCTCAGGGGTACCATGCCTCCAAAGGACTTGTTTTTCTAGGCCCAAGATGGTGTTCCGGGCAGTGGCATGAGGCACAGGGTAGGTCTCTAACCATCCTGTAGTTGCTTCCACCATGGTCAGTACGTAGCATTTGCCCTGGCGGGTTTGGGGAAGGGTGATGTAGTCAATTTGCCAGGCTTCCCCAGACCTGTACTTCGACCATCGTCCACCATATCACAGAGGCTTCACCCGCTTGGCCTGTTTGATTGCGGCACAGGTCTCGCAGTCGTGGATGATCTGTGAGATGCTGTCCATGGTAAGGTCCACCCCTCGGTCACGGGCCCATCGGTACGTTGCATCTCTCCCGTGATGACCAGAGGCATCATGGGCCCAACGAGCTAGGAATGATTCTCCCTTGTGCTGCCAGTCTAGTTCCACCTGTGATACTTTCACTTTGGCAGCTCAGTCCACCTGCTCGTTGTTGTGATGTTCTTCATTAGCCCGGCTTTTGGCTACATGTGCATCCACGTGTTGAACCTTTATGGTCAATTTCTCTACTCGGGCAGCAATGTCCTGCCAAATCTCAGCTGCCCATATGGGTTTCCCTCTGCGCTGCCAGTTGGCCTTTTTCCAGCGATCCAGCCATCCCCACAGAGCATTAGCTACCATCCATGAGTCAGTGTAGAGATAGAGCCTTGGCCACTTCTCTCGTTCAGCAATATCCAAAGCCAACTGGACGGCTTTTAGCTCTGCGACCTGACTCGATCCACCTTGTCCCTCGGTAGCTTGTGCAACTTGTCGTGTGGGGCTCCATACTGCAGCTTTCCATTTCCGGTTAGTGCCTACAATTTGGCAGGAACCATCAGTGAAGAGGGTATATCATCTTTCAGTCTCCGGTAGCTCATTATATGGTGGGGCTTCCTCAGCACATGCCACTTGCTCCTCTTCTTCTTCTTCTTCAGACAATCCAAAAGTCTCACCTTCAGGCCAGTTTGTAATTATTTCCAGAATCCCAGGGTGATTTGGATTCCCAATACGGGCACGCTGAGTGATGAGAGCAATCCACTTGCTCCATGTGGTGTCAGTGGCGTGATGTGTGGAAGGCACCTTTCCCTTGAACATCCAGCCCAGCACTGGTAGTCGGGGTGCCAGGAGGAGTTGTGTTTCTGTGCCAATCACCTCTGAGGCAGCTTGAACTCCTTCATAGGTGGCCAAGATCTCCTTCTCTGTGGGAGTGTAGTTGGCTTCAGATCCTTTGTAGCTTCTGCTCCAGAATCCCAGTGGTCGACCCCGAGTCTCACCAGGCACCTTCTGCCACAGGCTCCAAGACAAACCATGGTTTCCAGCTGCAGAGTAGAGCACATTCTTCACATCTGGTCCCGTCCTGACTGGGCCAAGGGCTACTGCATGAGCAATCTCCTGCTTGATCTGGGCGAAGGCTTGCTGCTGCTCAGGGCCCCAGTGGAAATCGTTCTTCTTGCGGGTAACCAGGTAGAGAGGGCTCACAATCTGACTGTACTCAGGAATGTGCATTCTCCAAAAGCCTATGGCACCTAGGAAGGCTTGTGTTTCCTTCTTGTTGGTAGGTGGAGACATAGCGGTGATCTTATTAATTACCTCTGTTGGGATCTGACGACGTCCATCTTGCCACTTGACTCCTAGAAACTGAATTTCCTGAGCCGGTCCCTTAACTTTACTTCGCTTAATGGCAAAACCAGCTTTCAGCAGAATCTGGATAATCTTCTCTCCTTTCTCGAAGACTTCCCCTGCTGTGCTGCCCCATACAATGATGTCATCAATATACTGTAGATGTTCGGGGGCATCAACCTTCTCCAGTGCAGCCTGGATCAGCCCATGACAGATGGTGGGACTGTGCTTCCACCCCTGGGGCAGACGATTCCAGGTGTACTGCATGCCCCTCCAGGTGAAAGCAAACTGAGGCCTGCATTCTGCTGCCAGAGGAATGGAGAAAAATGCATTGGCGATATCGATAGTGGCGTACCACTTTGCTGCCTTGGACTCCAGCTCGTACTGCAGTTCCAGCATGTCTGGCACAGCAGGGCTCAGTGGTGGAGTCACCTCATTCAATGCACGATAGTCTACGGTCAATCTCCATTCTCCTTCAGATTTACGCACAGGCCAGATGGGGCTGTTGAAGGGTGAGTGGGTTTTGCTGACCACCCCTTGGCTCTCCAGTTTACGGATCATTTCATGGATGGGAATCACTGAGTCTCTGTCAGTACGGTATTGCCGGCGGTGTACTATTGTTCTGGCGATTGGTACCTGTTGCTCTCAGTAGTCCCACAGCAGAGGGGTCATCTGCAAGACCAGGCAAGGTGCTCAGTTTTCTAATGCCGTCTGTCTCTACAGCAGCTATCCCGAAAGCCCAGCGATATCCTTTTGGGACTTTGAAGTATCCATTTCTAAGATAGTCTATGCCAAGGATGCATGGGGCCTCTGGGCCAGTCACGATGGGGTGTTTCTGCCACCTGTTCCCAGTTAAACTCACTTCGGCCTCCACTACAGTCAGCTGCTGGGATCCTCCTGTTACCCCAGAAATAGAGATGGATTCTTCTCCTACATACTTTGATGGCATCAGAGTACACTGGACGCCGGTGTCAACCAAAGCCTTATGTTTTTGTGGGTCGGATGTGCCAGGCCATCGGATCCACACAGTCCAATAGATCCGATTATCCCTCTCCTCTACCTGGCTAGAGGCAGGGCTCCTCTATTCCTGATCCTGGTACACGTTGCTCTCTCCCTGTAAATAGGTTCTTGAGGTTCCTTCAAGAGGATCAGTCATATCATCATTCTGATACTGTCTGGAGTTCTGTACACGAGAGACTGGAGCAGCATTGACTCTAGATGAACTTCTTGGGGTAGGTGTCCCTCTTTTCAGCTCACGTACCCGGGCTGCTAAGGAGGAGGTGGGTTTTCCATCCCACTTCCTCATGTCTTCTCCATGCTCCTGAAGGAAAAACCAGAGGTTACCTCGTGGAGTGTGTCCTCTCTCCCTGCCTGAGGAACGCCGGCTCCTAATGGCAGAAACTCTTGTTGGTTCAGGAGAGATCTGGTAGTTGTTTTCCTTAAGTTCTTTTTTTAGTTTCTGATGGCCCTCTTCAATCAGACTTCGGACTTGCTCCACCAGCCGTGTTTCCACGGATGAGACATGGGTACGAAATGGGGCTGTGACAGTGTCCTCATAAATTCTTAGTTTATTGGCCAAGACGCCTACCATGTCCTCACCTTCCCTCCACTGCAGCGTTGCCAGGTAACGGGAATACATCTCTGGTCCAAGTCGTGCAAATCTCAACCACATCTGTGACGTGCACCGGACAGTCTGGGCTCTTAGGAAATCTCTCATCTTCTGAGAAAATGATCTCCAGCACGGCCAATTCCCTCACGCATCGGATACCTTGTTCTATTGTGCTCCATTTTTCTTGGTGCACCTGAAGATCTTCTTTACAAAGGTATCTGTCCTTCACACTTGTCAGCAGTCGCCGCCAGAGGCTGAGAGTTTCTTGGGTTCTCCCAATCCCCTGGTCAATGACCACATCCCGGGACAGAGATCCCAGTTGCCTGGCCTCACATCCATCCAGAATGGTGTCATTGGCTGCAGCGTCCCAGATGCGGAGCAGCCAGGTCAAGATGGACTCATTTGTCTGGCGGGTGAATTCCCTCCGCAGGTCACGCAGCTCACCCAGGGATAGAGAGCGAGTGATGATTTCTGGCTCTGTCACTTCTGCTGGGTGCGAAGGTCCTGCCACGTCCTCGTCAGTCACTATGCGAACTGATTTGCTTTTTGATTTCTTCTTCTGAACGGGCGCAACTGCTACTGGTCTAGGCTGTTCTGGCTCAGTGATGGTTTGTGTGGAGATGCTGATGGTGCTTCTGTCTTTTTTCTCCTCTGTGGCAGACTGCATAGACACGGACACTGTTGCTTTGCTTTTGGCTTTTTCCTCCTCTGTGGCAGTCTGCGTAAACACGGACACTGTTGCTTTGCTTTTGGCTTTTTCCTCCTTTGTGGCAGTCTGCATAGACACGGGCACTGTTGCTTTTTGTTTGGTTCTTCTCCTCTTTGTGACATTCTGTGCAGTCGTGGACGAAGCTGATTTGTTTCTTTTTTCCTCTTCCTCAAGAATACGCATCAATACGCCATGTAGTGTTCTGTTTCTAAGCATGTTGTAGGCTGTAAAGGCTGTGCAGAGGAGACAAAGCAGAACTAACAACAATATTATGCTGTCCTTAGCATCCAGTGGGAACTCAACATTTCCAAAAACTACTGTATCAGGCCTGAAAGATTGGAAAAAATCATCCTTTACCCCTCCCCCCAAGGGCTGGGTGTGATTGTTAAAACCCCGGATGTAGCAACCTAGACTAGGACAAGCAAACAAAGTCGAGTATATATTCCGGATTATGTTCATTGCCTCAGAGGTTATCATGCAGTAGACATAATAGGCCAGTAAAGCAATTTTTATACCATATCCTGGTCTACACAGGAGCATTACAGCTGGCAGATAGTTCCCCATGTGTGGAAAAATATAGAGAGCAAGATATAAAACCCATGTAAGCATGTTGAGAATCATGGTGAAAACAAAATTATAATACTGACTTTCCTCAGTACCCTTCGTGCCCCACGTTGGGCGCCAATTAATGTGTTGGTTTGAAAGTAAAACCAGTACGAGACTCCAAGTCAGTAATACAATTTAATAGGAGAAAAGAGAAAAAAAATAAAATACATGCAATAATAGAAAAGAAACAACCACCAACACAGTCAGAAATACAACCTGACACCCTGTCAGTCAGGGTGTTGGTAGCAGTCCGTATAAATGGTGGCTGCAGTCCTCCTGGATGACAGATGTGGTTCTGTTGAAGCAGTGCTCCTGTAGAAGGTGCAGTTTTCCTCCGAAGATCCAGCAATGATGTGGAAAAAGGTCCGACTTTCCTCTGGGATCCAGTAGAAAGGTCTGCCCTCGGGTCCCAAACCCCAGTTTTTTATCTAGGTAGGAAAGGCTTGGCTCCTGCTCCTGGTTGGGGGATCTCCCACTGGGGTGATGTAATCTTATCAGTCACACTATAGGACTTAATGGCCCATTAACGGAATATATCTTCTGGAGGAAGGATGGGTTGTGAACAGATAACGATGATCATCCCCCCATCTTATCAGATGGCACATCAGCAGAGGATATCTCCCACAGAGATAAGGATCACCACCCCTCCCACATTTTAACAGATGGTGATAGAATACACAATTTTGCATTGTACCCCAGGACACCCCCTTTCCTTTCAGATTGCTCCATAAGCATGCACAGCCCCAAAAGTGTTCTTTGGATCCATGTCTATGTTCACATTCTCACATTGGGTCAATTCCAAGGCTCGGGTCAAGAGGATTTTCACATTTTGTGCAGAGGTCTTGACAGGCAATGGTTCTGACTCTGTTACCTCATGGCTGATGGAGATGCCATATCCTGCATGCCTTTTGCCATTCAGGACATTGCTGCTTCTGTCCATGAACCAGTCCTCTGCATCTTCCATAGGAACATCCTTCAAATCCAGGCACCTTGAGGATGTTGCTTCAATGGTTTCCAAGCAGTCATGGTGTACTGGTTCTCCTGTGTTTCCACTGAGGAAAGAAGCTGGATTGACAATGTTAGTGATCACAATCTCCACATCATCCTGTTCTACCAGTATGGATTGGTATTTCAGGAACCTCTGTGGAGAAAGCCACTACCTGCCCTTCATTTCTAATACTGCAGACTCTGTATGGGACACCAACACAGTCATTTTTTTGTCCCAAAGTGAATTTTCAGGCATCCTGGATATTTATCACTACTGCTGCTGCCACATTCAGGCATCCTGGCTATCCTTTTGTGGTCACATCCAATTTCTTGGAGATGTAGGTGACTGCTCTGTGATATCTAAATCGAAATCTTGTGCCAATACTCCCAGGGCGATTCCCTGTTTCTCATGAGAAAAAAAAAAGAAAGGCTTCCCCAGTTCAGGGAGTCCCAGAGCTGGAGCTGACATCAGGGCCTTTTTCAATTGTTCCAAGGCTCATGTGGCCTGTTTGTCCCATTGCAGATGCTTCTGTTCAGAGTTGATCAGTGCATACAGGGGTTGAACAAGCAACTCGTAATTATAGATCCAAAGGCGACACCACTCAGTCATTCTGAGGAAAGTTCTCAATTCTTTCACAGTCTGTGGTTTTGGTTTTTGGCATAGAGCCTCTTTTCAGGCTTGCCCCACAATTCTTTGCCCCACATTAATTTCATGCCCCAAATAAGTGACTTCCTGCAGCATTACCTGGGCTTCCTTCTTAGACACTCGGTGCCCTTGGAGCCCCAAAGAGTTGTAGAGACTCACTGTCCAAGGCATGCAAGTGTCTTCTGTCTCAGTGGTGATCAGGATGTCATCTCTGTATTGTAGCGGTCTCCCCTTCCCGGGTGGGGTTTCCCAAGACTCGAGATCCTTGGCGATTTGGTTGCCAAATATGGTGGGGAAATTCTTGAATCCTTGAGGCAGTACAGTCCAAGTGAGCTGGGTCCTTTGTCCACTTTTCCATTCCAAGGCAAATATCTTTTGGCTGGCTTCATGGAGAGGGAGGCAAAAGAAAGCATCTTTCAAATCTAAACCAGTAAACCAGGTTAGTTAAGGTGTCAGTACTGTTAACAAAGTGTATGGGTTTGCTACTACAGGACATAAATCCTCTGCTATTCTATTGACTGCTCTTAAATGCTGGACTACTCTGTACGTTCCATCAGGTTTGTGAACTGGTAATATGGGAGTGTTCAAATCAGATTCACATTCCCTTAACAGACCCCATTGCAAGAATTTTTCTATTACCAGCTGGATTCCTTCCCTACCCTCTCCTTTTAAGGGATATTGTTTTATCCTTACTGGTCATTGTCCCTCTTTAAGCTTTACCTCTACTGGTGATGCATTCTTAGCTCTTCCTGGCTTCTCAGTGGCCCACACACCAGGGTACACCTGGTTGATGATATCTTCACCGATTTTTCCTTCTATGGCAACCTCTTTATTTGAATATATTCTTGTCTATCCACCTCCAGAGTAATCTCCCCTTTTTCAAATGTGATTGTTGCATTCAATTGTTCAAGCAAATCTCTTCCAAGGAGTGCATGTGGTGAATTAGGCATGTATAAGAATTTATGCAAGCCTACTAGTAGTTTTCCTAGTTTATATTTTAGTGGTCCACAAAAATAAACTTTTTCAGCTTGGCCAGTGGCTCCCTTAAACATAATATAATCTTCTTCCACCTGAGTTAAAGCTGTGTTTAAAATCGAACACATTGCCCCTGTATCAATTAAAAATTTTATTTGCTTTTCATCTTTTCCTTCCCCTAGCTTCATTATAACCAAGGGATCAGCCAGGGAAGATCCCCCTGGTTCCTGTCAGTCTTCATTTACATTTGCCACTCCCCGTGCCCCTTTGTTTCCCTTTCCTCAGTGTTCTGGGCATTCATTTTTTCAGTGGCCTAATTGCTCACATAGAGCACATTCTTTTATTCCTAGGTGCAGAGGGGGAAGCCCCTTTTTAAAATTTTCATCTTCCTTTTTAACTACTGCCATCACCCTTCCTTCTTTCCCCTTATTCCCTTCTTCTTGATTGCTAAACACCCTCCAGGCTTCATCCAATAATATTTCTAAGTTTCTTCCTTCAGTGCGTCTGAATTTCTGAAGTTTGCATCTTCTATCACCGGTGGATTGACCTAAAAATAATGACACTAACTGCTGTATCCCGATATCTGATCTGAGTCCAAAGGTGTGCTACGACACATTGTGTCTCAGCCTGTCTGAGAACTCAGGTGGTGACTCAAAGGGACTTTGTTTAATAGCAGATAAAGCTGAGCAGTTCATAGATTTGGGGATGGCTTTCTCTATTCCCTTTGCAATCCACTCCTGATATTCTTGTACCTTCTGTCTTCCTGCCATTCTATTCACATCCCACTTTGAATCCTGGGGGGGAAAGAATTCCTTTACATCCTCCCCCATGTCTTACAGTGCTCCTGGCCCAAATCCCAGGGTACTTTTGGGATCAGCTGTTTCTCTGGTTCTGTCATTGCATGGAACAGTAACTGTATAGCATTCCAATCCAGGTTATGTGATTTCACTATTAACCAAAAGTGTTCAGCTATACTTAGAGGGTCCTTTCTGTAATCCTTTACATTCCTTTTCCAGATTTCCAAATCATTGGTATTGAAGGGAACCTTTAGTAGCATCATTGTTCCATCTGCTCCCACTTCTTCTCTAAGAGGTGCCTGCAAAGGTGCTGGTTGTTCCCTAGCTTTGGCCTTGTATGGGAGGATGCTGGACTTCCCAGGGGTGTTGGAGTTTGATCTGGTGCCCTTCCTGGGCTCCCACCCAACTCTAGTGATTGAGGAGGGGGGTTCATCCAGATCAGAGTCTTCTTCCTTATATAGCTTGTCATTTTTAGTGCACTTCTGACCAAGACTACAGGCTGAGCAGCATCATTTTAATACATGTGAGACCCTTCTGTTTTCTCTTTCCATTGCTAGGATCAGTGGGTCTTATGGAGGGTTAATACCAAAATGCCTTTGCCATTCTGGGTGGTTCTGTGAGATGAAAAACATCTGCATATGTTGCCTCATCCCATTTTCCTTCCCACCTTAAAAACAACATTAACTTCAACATGGTGTTACAGTCCCATGTTCCATTTAATGGCCTCTTTGCCCCATCTTCTGATTTATACAGAGGCCACCATTGTTTCGAGCATTTGATGAAAACCCTTTTGCTCTCCGTTTCTCCTGTCCCCACAACTTCCTTCCAGTGGGTTAGTACACATCCTAAAGGGCTCCTCCTAGGCACCTCTTTATTTTGCTGGGTGCCCATGATTTCTCTCCTTATTTCTCTTATCTCCTCTCCCAAACCTCTGCTGGCAATATTCTTTCACTTCCTCCCAGTGGTCATTGAAAACGTGCCAATCCTTGGGAACTGAAAGACTCTTTGCACAGATCAAATTCACAATCTCACACTCAACCTGTATTAATTCCTGAATATGATGCCATGGGTCCGGGGTACACCTGGGGCATGTAGACGTCCACCTCCTAGATCTGCAGTGCCACTTCCTTTTGCACCAATGTCACTGTAGGAGGTCCCAGGCTGGATGCCACCTTGGTGTCCAAATTGCTGGTCCACACGCAAAGCAAGGAATTGGTCTAACCCTTCTAGGTCCCCTTTCGATTAGAGGTTGCTCCCAATCAAAACCCAGGTAACTGTGTATGGAATCTGAGAATATTCCTCCCAAGTATACCTGCTCTACTCCCCCGTCCTCCCATATCAACCGTACAAGTTTCCCTTGATCCCTCAAGAAATCCGGGGGCTCAATCTGGAGCCACCTAGAAAGGGCTTCCTCCTTGCTTGGTCGAGCCCTCCGCACTCACTCCCAGCTTCCACCACCTTTTTAACGCTGACCGTTTCCAAAAAAAATCACTGACCTGTCATTGACAGTTACAGACACAAGAGGGCAGCATTACATCAGAAACAATAGAATCTCACGCCTCAGAAAAGAACAGAAATCTTAACTTGTTGCAATGACAGTTAATAACACAAGAGGGAAGTGTTACACCAGATATTGCACAGGTCCACTACAGAAAACAGAGAAGACATTCCCCAAAATCCAAACTCTCCACCACCAAAATGAGAGTGATGCAAACACAAACCACCAACCACCATATAAAATACTTCCTTCCACAACCCTGCAACAAACGACAAGCACATTTTATGGCAGTTATGGTTATAGCAGTGAGTTATGCTGTTAATAATACTGAGAACACTTTGGTTAGTTCAAGTTACCCCCAAACTTGCTAGTGGCCACCCTAAGTGGTCAACAGAAACGCCTTTGCCAGCTTCCAAATACCTTCCCCAAACCTGTCAGCTCTGTGTGTCGGATGTCTCTGACACACTGTTAGCCATGTACAGGCATCCCTAGTGTCTTACAGGCTCACCCTATTTTGGGCCTCCCCCAAAACATTTTGGTAAAATGTTCCTCTAGGCCATATAGGAGGTTGGTTGCTCATCCCCGCAGACAGTGACCGGGGAGCAGAGGTCAGCTCCAGAAAAAGTCCGGGGTGCACTGGGATGTCGACGTCCCCTGTGCTCCAGCAGACAGACGAAGACCTTCTGGCTGGCTCAACAACTGATTTCGAGAATCAGCACTTGACACTGCAATTGTAGAGAGTGTTTCATTGGCAGCACATGGGGGACACATGGGGGGATATTTCCTCCAAACCACGTGTACCTGGTCAAGACAGGTTCCAGGAATAAATACAGATTGATCCCACAAGCCCACACCTCCCTTCCCGCCCATCTCCACCTTCCCTCCCTTTGTATTATAATTAGCTGCCACCCCTCCTGGTGGTTGTGTTTGGTGGTTTTTGGGATGAAGGCTGTATGTCTTCCTCAGTAATCGCTGTTTGACCTCTGCTTTTGGGCAGGCACAGTGGAGGTTTGGCTCTCCCTCAGGTCAGCTTGTCCCACTCAAAACCACCCGTCTGGTCCTGGCTGGTTTCTGCAGCCACAGATTTCTGTTTTGTTGGGTTTGTACAATAGCCAGGTCTTGCTTTGCTGAGTTTTTGCAATATATGTTATCTTAAAGCTTTTTCCTGGCAAATAACTTCCTATATGGTTTGTTACACACTATTTCTGCCATGTGTTCAATTTCCCCTCTACCTGCTTAAGCATATCATAGACTTCTAAAGTTCTGAATTTTCAAAACCATATATGTTCCCCATCTCACTAGATCACCCTGGGAGCCTCTAGACCACACTGGGAGCAGGTTTGGGCGCATCAACCCTTACTGGTTTATACTGGGAGCTGCTGCCACAGGCCTCAGGGGCTCAGGAGTGGCTCCCAGTGCTTACTGGCTTATACTGGTGCCCTCCCACTATAAACCTGGGAGCCCTTAGACTACACTGAGAATGGGTTTGGGTGCATGAGGCCTTACTGGTTTCTACTGGGAGCTGCCATCATGGGCCTCAGAAGCTCGGGGGTGGTTCCCAGTGCTTACTGGTTTATACTGGTGCCCTCTCAGTCTATGCCTAGGAACACCAGTGGGTGCTGGTGGGCAGGCAGGACCCTGAGGCCAAGCTATCCTTTGCTGGGGCACTGCTGAGCTGTGACTTCTCCAACTTCTCAGCCTGGCACCACTGCCTGCAGCTGCCAGGGACTCCAGAAGGAGCGAGGCTGGGGCACTGTCCCACGAAAGGCTGAAGAAATTGGAGGAATTCCCCAGTAAAATTCCCACAATTTCACAGATCCACAAAATTTTCCAGCCCCTCGCTCACCTAAAGTGGGAGGTGATGCGTTCTGTTGGGTTGAATGAGTAGAACTGGTGTCTCTAAATCCCCTTTGACTTTAATGGGTACACCTGAACTCTAGTACACTTGAGTATTCAGATATTGGGATGTCCCCCACTGTCCTGTAGAGATTTTGGGGTGCCCCCTTTGCCCACCCCATAGGTAGAGCTGGCGCAGAACACTGTCTTCAGCAACCCCACGGATCAAAGCACCTGGGTGTACCTGCACTGCATCCTCTCCTGAGGTAACTCAGGGCTCCCTCCCACCCTTGAGGCCCTCACCTGGAGTTGGGGTGCCCCCCAAGAGCCCCTCGGCTGCCAAGGGTCATCTGTGTCCACGTTGACTGGGAGGACAGTGGCCATCATCTTCTCCTGGCCCATCCAGTTCAGTCGAAAATCTTGGGGGCTCCAAAAATAACCTGGAGATCTCCCAAAATTATCTGGGTACACCTGTGTACTCCCCCAAATCACCTGGATCTCCCCAAAAATCACCTGGGTACACCTGGGTATCCCCAAAAATCACCTCAGTGCTCATCAGTACCCCTGAAAATCACCTGGATTCACCCAAAAATCACCTGGATACACCTGGGTACCCATGGAACACCTAAATCACCCAAAACCCCCGAGGGCCCCCAAAACTGGTGTCCCAAAAATCTTCATTGCTTTGACTGGGTGGACCTGGTGTCCCTGAATCCCCATTGACTTTAAAGGGTACATGTTGAGTCCTGTTTATACCCATTTATCTCTATGAATCCCTCCCAGTGGTCCCACTTATGCCCCAGTGCTCCCAGTAACCCCAGTGTCCCCCCTTAGCCCTTCCCAGTGCTCCCAGTTGAACCACTAACCCTTCCCAATCAAGCCCTATTAATGGGTAGTCCTGGTATCCCTCAATCCCCTTTGACTTCAACGGGTAGACCCAATTTCTGAAAATTTTTGCTGCCGAAAATCCCAACTTTGAGCTCGGAATTCCCAGATTTGGGGCTAAAAACGAAGATTTTGGGATTAAGTGGAGGCACAGCTCCAGCACAGGCTGAAGGTGTGGGTTCAGGAACTTGTGATTAGCTCCCAGGAATTATGCCAGGACTTCCAGAGTGTCAGCACCATGATCTTGAAATGGAAATTCTCAGAATTCCGCCAAGTATTTCCCCCAAATTTTCCCATTTTAGCAACAAATTTCTGCAAAATCCCCATTGACTGATGAGTAAACCTGGTTTCCCTAAATTCATATTGATTTCAAAAGGTAGACCTGATGTTCCCAAATCCCCTTTGATTTTTGAAAATGAGTCGACTTTCTATTCCTACATTGCCATTGATTTCAAAGGGTAGACTTGATGTCCATAAGATCTCTATTGGGAGGTGAACATTACAAGAGATGGAACAACTGAGAGACATTGTCAAAGATGGTTTATTGCTTTATTTCATCAGTCTCATAGAAGGGTGAGACATTAAAGGTGTTACATCCAGTGCCATAATATCAGAAGCTTCCTCATTCTTAGTTACAAATATCTTATGTTAGTTTTTTAGCCAATCACAAACTTCTATGAACTTTGCTGGTGTCTTTTTACACCAATCATTAATTGCTTTGCTTCCCATGGCCTCAGTGCAATGCATCATTTTTCAGTTTATCATATAACACTGCACAAAACTACATTGATACATCTTAAACATCAAATAAACTTTATAACAAGTTATTTTTGCTAAACTTTAAAATCTTTTACTATCTTATTTAAAATACTGCTTTGCTTACATAATACATATTTCTGTCTGCTTAAAGCATATTTTTACTTAAAGTACAAACTTATATTCTTCTTTCATGTCTGTTTTATTTAAATGCTCTAATTCTCTAAGCCTTTTCTAAGGTCTTAGCTCAATCCTTGGATCCATCTCCATCTCTGAGCCTGTATGCCCAAGGCCCTGAGAGCTCTCTGTGCCTGCATTTCCCACACTGCAGTATCCCAATGGACCCTTGGTTCCATGGGGACTCACGATGGCAGAAGGGTCTCCTTGGTTCCACAAGGTCCTGCAGAGCCCCTTGATTCAACGAGGCCTCAAAGTGTCATCATGGCCTCCAGGATTCCATGAGGCCCCACAGTGTCACAATGGACCTTTGGTTCCATGGGGTCCAGCACGGTTCCATGAATCTTTAGTTCCATGGGGCCCTGTAGAGTCACAATGGACTCCTTGGTTCAATGGTGCCACACAGTGACACAATCACCCCTTGGCCCCACAAGTCCCCAGAGTGTCACAATGGTTCCTTGCTTCCATGAGACCTTGCAGTGTCACAATGGACTCCTTGGTTCCATGGGTTGGAAAAGTGTCACAGTGGCCCCTTGGTTCAGTGAGGCCTGTGATGCCTTAAGATTTTAGCCTTTATATTTTTCAAATCCTATACTCAATAGTGCCTAACTCTAAACTCTAAATAATGTGTTAGTTAATTTTCTTTACATTTAGGTCAGACAAAACAATTCCTCTAGGCCTGAAACTCAAGGATACCCTACAGCCTCAGGCTCTGAAAAGTATAAACAAAAGTGAACTGGGGGGGGCAAGCTGGCAGAATAAGACTTCATTACTTGAAGCTGTAATTCCAGGTTTAACCCTTGATATGCAAATGAACTAAGCTTATATGTGTCTAAAACACTTGTGACCACTGTCCACATTTGGTGTAGCCTCTGGGCCACTATTGACTGCCCAAGATGAATCTATTGAAGGTCTGTATTGAGATAATGAGCCCTATTGAGGTGACGTTAGGTCATAGGTTGGGCTTGATGATCTCAAACATCTTTTCCAACCTCATTAATTCTGTGATTCTGTTTCATAATAGTCTCCATTGTTCCATGAGGTCCTGCAATGTCATAATAGACCTTTAGTTGCATGAGTTCCCACAGTCCAAGAATGGACCCTGGGTTCCATGAGGTTCCCCAGTGTCACAATGGACTTCTAGTTCCATGAGCTTTCATACTCTCAGCAACAGTTCTGCACTGACACAAGGGACCATATATTCCATGTGCCCCCACTCTGTGAAAATGGATTTTGGTTCCATGAGCTTCCACAGTGTCAAAAGGCCCCTTTGTACCTTCAGGTTCCATAGTGTCAGAGTTGACTCCTTGGTTCTGTGAGGCCCTGCTGTCATTAAATCTCCAAAATATCAGAATAAGACACATTTAACACTAATTTGGTTCTAAAGAGGGCATCATTCCTTTCAGACCTCAGTTCCAATTTGGAATAACTCCTAAACATATGTGGACACATGATTCTACAAGTGTGTTGCTTATATTCAGCTACTACATGTGTATAACAACTTAACCATTTCCATAAAACCCACCCCAGGTTACCAGGTTCAGTCCTTGCTATTTCTATCACTGCACCCTTGAGCTAGATGTCTTCTCTTCCAACCACCCTTGCAGAGAAAGCAGCCCCTCAATACCTTGTTTCTCAACTACATTGCACAGGCACAGTAAAAATTGAATTAACCCTTTTGGAATCGAGCCCAAGGCTCTGTGTGTGCAGGCAGAGGCAGGCAGGAGGCAGAGCTGTCAGCAAAGGAAGGGGCCAGCGAGGTGGGGCAGCCGAGGGATGATGACAGCCTGCAGGGACAGAGGCGCAGGGCATGGACACCGTAGGACAGCCTGGGCTGCAGAGGCTACAGGGATGGGCAGCAGCTGAAAGGCCCTGACACAGCCAACTCCTGCAGCACTTGGGCCATGCAGGCTGGCCCTGGGCCTGAGGCCAGCAGGGGACAAGTGAGCCTTGCTGTGCTGGGGCCTCATTGCCTCCTTGTCCCTGCTCAGCAGCCTGGCAGGGGCCGCCCCATGGTGCTGCCCTTGGCATTGCACATGCCCAGAGCCCAGTGGCCCGGGAAGAGCCCTGAGCAATGAGGGAGGGACAGGATCTGCCTTGCAAGGGGCTGGGGCTCAGCCCTTGGCCCTTTGCATTCCTGAAACACATCCAGGTTTGCTCAGGACCAGAGACACCTTTCCCTTGCTTGTCCTCACCGGTCATCGGTGCCTCCAGTGTTCTGCCCTAACCGGAACCTGGGGACACTTTCTGAGTCATATCCCTCAGTGGAATCCATTAAAACTTAACAAACTTTGGAGTTTCAATTTAACTTTGAGTTCTGGAGAAGATTTTTGAGCATACTCTGAGGGACGGAGAATGAAGTAAACAGCAAAAACCCTGAGAGGGTCATTAATGTCCTTGTGCTGTGTCTGTTCTGATGAGCTGGGCCGGGCTCCTGGCACAGAGGGAGATCCTGGCAACCAAGGAGAGTTTCAAAAAGATATTGCCGAGGAGCAGCTCCTCTCCCAGCCCACTGGGGCTGAGGGCACTGCCTGCATGTACCTGGGAGGAGTGAACCAGACAGAAGCTTAAAGAAACTGCAAGGACAATTCTGAGTTTATTCATGGAGAAATCTTCACCACTTCTGACACAGTAAGTCTCTGGCTGCAGGGATCTCCTAAAGCTGATCCATGAAAGCACTGACATGACTGTAAGGATGGTTCTGCTGCTATTTCTGGTATGGGGAGGATGTGCTGCAGATTGGGGCTGCCCTGGGCACCGTCAGAGGGACAGGGCAGGACGGCTCCTGCTGCCAGGGACAGCTGCAGGGGCTGAAGCTGGGGCTGCAGCCAGGGCTGCCCAGGGCTGTCCTGCAGAGAAGCTCCTGCAGCCTTCAGGGCTCTTGGCCAGCCCAGGCCATGTGCCACCTGCCAGGGACAGCTCTCAGCCTGCCTGGCAGCTCCCCATGCACTGTGGGGAGAAGTTGGAGGAGGAAGGAGCCACTCCCATCAGGGCAGATTCCTCCTGCTGTGGAGATGGTGCTGCATGGCCAGGGCTGCTCTCAGCTTTCTCCTCAAGGCAAGGCAAAGGGGCTGTCAGGTGTGTCTGTGTCACTGACACTCCTGCACTGTCCCCCTGGGCATCAGCAGATCTGCCTCCCATCTCCCTCACAAAGTGCCTCCTCACCCTCCTCTGTCTACAGACAGCAGCAGCAGCACCTTGGCTTGCAGCATCTCTGTTTGTGTGAGCTGCCCTTAAGGCCCTGCTGGCAGGGAGATGGCCCTGGGCAGTGCCCTGTGCTGGGAGGGGTGTGCAGGGCAGAGCTGAGCCCCCAGGGCTGGGCTGGGCTCTGGGAGCACTGGCAGGGACAAGGCATGGATAGAGAGAAACAGCTCCCATTAGCCAGGACTCTAGGCACCAGAAAGCCACATGAACACTGGATACCCTCGCTGTCCAGCTGCACAGGGAAAGAAAGGGTTTACAGTAACTGACTTAAAAACCAGACCATTCAAAGGAGTCAACTTTATCTTTCCAGTCAGTTTCAAGTGTGATTACCCTGAAATACAGGGAGGTGAAATGAGAAATAGGTACCTGTGTAGGACCAGGAGGTCTGACTGCACTTGGGCACAGGGAGCCCTGTTTTCCCTCTGGGCTTCCCAGAGATCAGGCGGAGAGCAATGCTGAAGATGAGGCAGTAACTACACAGCAGCAAAAATCAGAACTCAAAAATTAAATTTTTACTGAAGTTCTCACACAGGAAGAGAGAGAGTTTTGAAAGGATTTCTGATTTAATTGCACAAGATTGACTCAAAGAAATCTGTCCCAGCTTATCAATGTTTTCTTTTAACAGTCAACAATACACAGAATGAAGAAATGTCCAACAGCAGCTCCATCAGCCACTTCCTCCTGCTGCCATTGGCAGACACGCGGCAGCTGCAGCTCCTGCACTTCTGCCTCTTCCTGGCCATCTCCCTGGCTGCCCTCCTGGCCAACGGCCTCATCATCAGCGCCGTAGCCTGCGGCCACCACCTGCACACCCCCATGTTCTTCTTCCTGCTCAACCTGGCCCTCACTGACCTGGGCTCCATCTGCACCACTGTCCCCAAAGCCATGCACAATTCCCTCTGGGATACCAGACACATCTCCTATGAAGGATGTGCTGCACAGCTCTTTTTTTTTCTCTTCTTCATTTCATCTGAGTATTCCCTCCTGACCATCATGTGCTACGACCGCTACGTGTCCATCTGCAAACCCCTGCACTACGGGACCCTCCTGGGCAGCAGAGCTTGTACCCACATGGCAGCAGCTGCCTGGGCCAGTGGCTTTCTCTATGCTTTCCTGCTCACGGCCAATACATTTTCCCTGCCCCTGTGCCATGGTAATGCCCTGGGCCAGTTCTTCTGTGAAATCCCCCAGATCCTCAAGCTCTCCTGCTCCAAATCCTACCTCAGGGAACTGGGGCTTCTTACTGTTGGTGCATGTTTGGTATTTGGCTGTTTTTTGTTCATCGTTTTGTCCTACGTGCAGATTTTCAGGGCTGTGCTGAGGATCCCCTCTGAGCAGGGACGGCACAAAGCCTTTTCCACCTGCCTCCCTCACCTGGCTGTAGTCTCCCTGTTTGTCAGTAGTGGCTTTTTTGCCTACTTTAAACCACCCTCCATCTCCTCCCCATCCATGGATCTGTTCCTGTCAGTTCTGTACTCAGTAATACCACCAGCTTTGAACCCCCTGATCTACAGCCTGAGGAACCAGGAGCTCAAGGCTGCATTGTGGACAGTGATGACTGGATGGTTTTGCTTTAAGGTACATTAAACTGGTGGCTATTTCTGCAAATCACTTATAATAAAAGTCATTTTTGATACTACTTGTTGGTTTGGTGATGGCACTATTTTTCCTTTATTTTAATTTTATGATATTGTCCACAAAAAAAAGCCATTTTTGGTTCAATTTCTCAGTTTGTTTTTCTCCATCTTCCCTGTGACACACAGATTGTGTCTGTAGGGGCTGTGCTCTTGGTGGCTTTAAACAATCTAAAGGATCTCTCTCCCAGCAGAGTTTTCTGCAGAGATGCCCCTTTTGTTCCCTTCTCTGGAGCTGCAGCAGCAATGTCTGTGTGCAGAGCTGGGGGCAGGTCAGTGCTGGCACAGCAGCTGTGCCCAGCAGCAGCAGCACTTGGTGTTGCCAGTGCTGCTCCCGTGCCACTGCCCCGCTGCCCTCCTGGCCCTCGTGTTGCTGCAGGGCCTGAGTGCTCTTGGGGCCGGGCACAGCCCTGGGGGTGGCAGTGCCAGGGCTGCAGCAGGGACAGGCCATGGGCACTGCTGGGGCAGCGCTGACACCTCAGGGCAGGGCCTGGGGGCTCCAGGCTCCTTGGCCAGGCTCTCTCCACAACACTTGGTCAGCTCAATGCTGAGCAGAGAAAAGCCCCGGGAGCAGCCCCAGGCTGGCTGTGGGCAGGCTGGGGGCAAACAGCATGGCTGGTGCTCTGCAAGGTGCCTGCAAGCAGAACACCCTGGCAAGGAGCAGCAGAGCAGGGGCTGATCCATCCCCACTGCGCTGGACACCCCAGGGCAGCGTCCCAGAGCGTCCTCATGCACCTGCCAACAACATCCCCCCTCTGCAGCCCTGGCCTCTCCCCCAGCTCACACAGGAGCCACACCCTTGCAGGCACACACACGGCAGCACTGGCTCAGGAGCCCCTGTTTGCATTGCACACAGCAGGCTCAGCACAACCAAGGTGCTGCTGTGGGGACATGGAGCTGAGTGAGCACAAATGCCATCAGCCCCCGGGGACAGCAATGGCTGGGGGACGGCAGGGAAACCACTCAGCTTTGTTGTAACCCCTGAAATAAGCCAGAAAGTTTGTTCCCATCAGCTGTGAGTTTTCTTTCCCACTGCAGACGTTGCTGGCCAGAGCCAGGGCTGAATGGCAGCCACCCCCAAACTGCCATGAGCATTTCCTTGGCTTCACCTTTCTTTACTCTTTCCTGATCCAGATTTCTTCCTCTTGCCCATCTCTCTCCCCTCTCCTGCAAACAGCCCATCCCTATTTGCCCCTTCCTCTCTGGCCTCACTCCCCATTTCTGTTCCCAAATTGCTACCATGGGAACATTGCTTGGGGAGCAGGATCATCCTCCAAGTGCTTCAGGGAATGTCTGCAGGGTCTGCAGTGCCTCGTGCTGCTCCCTTGCCATAAGCACCACAGGCCAGGGGGGCACATCTGGGCTGCTGTGTCTGGGTGTGGGGCTCCCTGTTGTGGGCAATGAGGAGGGGCTGGAGAGGCTCTGCAGGACTGACAGGATGGGCTTTGGGGCTGTATGGAGAAGCTGAGGGACCTGGGCTGCTGGACCTTGTGAAGAGGAGGCCCAGGGCTCATCCTGCAACTGCTCCCCGGGGTGGTTTCAGAGAATCACAGAACCAGAAAAGCTGGAAAAGTCCTTGGAGATCATCATGTCACACCTGTGCCCTTATACTACCATGACTCCCTGAGCCTCCTCTTCTCCAGGATAAACAACCTCAGCTCCCTCAGTTGCTCCTCACAGGACTTCGGTTTCAGACCCCTCACCAGCCTCGTTGCCCTTCTCTGGACAAGCTCCAGACCCTCCATGTCCTTCCTAAATTGAAGGGCCCAGAACTGGACACAGCACTCGAGGTGCTGCCCAACCAGTGCTGAGCCCAAGGGAAGAATCACTGCCCTGCTCCTGCTGGCCACACCATTCCTGATCCAGGCCAGGAGCCATTGGCCTTCTTGGCCACCTGGGCACACTGCTGGCTCATGTCCAGCCTGCTGTCCATCAGTGTCCCCAGGTCCCTTTCTTCCTGGCTGCTGTCCAGCCACTCTGTCCCCAGCCTGTAGCACTGCAGGGGTTGTTGTGGCCCAAGTCCAGGCCTAGCAGTTGGTCTTGTTAAACCTCACCTTGTTGGGTTTTAGCCCTGGATCCAGCCTGTCCAGGTCCCTCTGCAGAGCCCTCCTACCCTCCAGCACATCCACACTCACACCCAGCTTGGTGCCATCTGCACATTTGCTGATGGTGCACTCAATGCCCTCATCCCAATCATCAATGCACATATTGAAATCCACGCTGGCTGGCTCTGATCCCTCAGCCATCCTGTAGGTGCCCTGTGATGGCACTCAAGGTGATCTGTTCCATCACCTCACCAGGCACCCAGGTCAGGCTGACAGGCCTGCACTTCCCCACATCCTCCTTCCAGCCCTTCTTGGGGATGGGCTCCCATTGGCACCTCCAGTCCTCTGGCACCTCCCTGCTGAGCCAGCACTGATGAGAAATGATGGAGAGCAGCTTGGGGAGCTCATCCAGCAGCTCCCTCATCCCCCGAGGATGGATCCCATTTGGTGCCAGAGACACCAGTGAGCATCTGAGTGGCTCAGCAGGTCCCCAGCTGCTTCCTCCTGGATTACAGGGGTCTGTCCTGTTCCCTGTCCCCATCTCCCAGCTCAGGAGAACACTTGTCCTCAGGACATCCTGTGTAATATTTGGAAACTGTGGCAATGAATGGGTTAAGCAGCTCAGTCTTTTTCTCATCTTCAGTTTCTCTATTCCCCACAGCATCCAATAAAGAGCTGAGATTCTCCTTGTCCGGCGGTTTGCCAATAACTACTTTATAGAAATATTTTCTATTATTTTTCACAGAAGTGGCCAGGTTAAGTCCTAATTGAGTTCTCACTTCTCTCATTCTCTTTCTGCATGACCTAACAATATCCTTAAACACTTCCTGAGTTGCCTGCACCTCTGTCCAAAGGTGATGCACCGTCTTTTCTCCCTAAGTGCCTGGAAAAAGATCCATACCCAGCCAGGCCAGTCATTTTCCTCTCTAGCTCACTTCTGGCACACTGGAACAGGCTCCTCCTTCTCATTCATGATTTCTTTCTTCAAGTGTCTCCATCCTTCTTGGAATGCTTTGTTTATAAGGACTGTTTCCCTTAAAAAAGTCAGTTATCCCCAAATCTGTATCCTGAATATGCTGAGTTCTGCTCTCTGTAAGGCCAGTGTAGAAATTTTGTTGATGCCCCTCCTTCTTTCACAGAATATTTAAAACCCAATAATTTCATGGTCACTGTACCCCAAACAGCCTCTGAGCACCACATCTCCCACCAACCCTTCTCTGTTTGTGAACAGCTGGAGACAGAGCTTTCCTGGGCAGTGGGAGTGTTACCAAAAATACAGTTAATAAAACCTCCTTTACACCAACGCAGCATTAAAAAGCAGCATTCTTTTTGTGGCTGGATACACAGGGGACAGCTCCTCCCAAAGCCGTGCATGCTGAGTACAGGAAATTTCTGTTTATATTCTGTACTTTGCAAACTTATTCATTGATTGTCCTGGACTAAACACACAGATGATAATCATTTCCCCAAAATCATGAACATATTTCCCCTCCCTTTTACCCATGGCTTCTTCTGTCCTGGGGGTCTCTCTGGTGGTCCCTGGTGGTCGTGGACCCCAATGTTCCAGTTCAGCCTGGCTGAGCTGGCAGGACACTGAGGCTGGGGAACTTCCAGTTCCCCTTCTCACACAACGGGCATTGTGCAGGTTCCAGAGGCCAGTGGTTTTGGAGAACAAGAATGGTGTTAGCTCAACTGGGGTAGGCAGTTTATCATCTGGTAACATGAGGTCACAGAGTGGGCTATGACATCACAGAGTGGGGTATGTGAGGCCATTGAGCATCACAGGCTGTCCCTGTGACATCACAGAGCTGACTGTGACATCACAGGACAGAGGTCTGACATCACAGGGCAGGCTGTGACATCACAGGAGGGGCTGTGTGACATCCCAGCAGGGCTGTGTGAGGTCACTGGGTTGGTCACTCTGCCCCAGCCCCCCCTCACAGTTTCCCCAGACAAGTCCAATGCTCTTCATGCCCAGCAGGGTCCCCTCTCCCCCGGGATCCCCCTGCTCCACCTGGAGCCACAGCCTCCCCCAAGGATGTTCCACAAATCAACCCCAGAGCCTGACACGGGGACAAGGGGCCAGGGCTGTGTGACCAGGACATCAAGGACGTGGATTATCCAGGTCACTGGGGCTTGGTTTGGGTTGCCCAGGGCAAGAAAGATGTCTGGCAGCTGGAGCAGGGTGAGGGAAGGGCCTCCAAGGTGGGGCTGGAGCCCTTTGGCTGTGAGGAGAGGCTGAGGGAGCTGGGCTTGTCCAGCCCGGAGCAGGGAAGGCTGAGGGGCTCCTCATGCCAGCCTGGCAGTGCCAGCCAGGAGCTGATGGAGAACACAGAGCCAGGCTCTGCACTGGGGAGGCTGGGGGGGACAAAAGACAATGGGTGGAAGGGGAATGAGGGGAGGTCAGACAGGACATGTGGAAAACCTTTGTTCCCATGGGCTCAGACAGGTTCTGAGATGCTGCCCCATCCCTGGCCTTTGGGATTTTCCAATCCACATCAAATCAAGCCCTGAACCCCTTGGTCTGACCCAGTTCCTGACAGGTTTGGCTGCAGACTTGCTGAGGTCCCTTCCAACCTCAGCTCCTGGATGATCTTGGGACGATGCTGTTCCCGATTTTGGAATGAGCCTGAGCTGATGTTTATGGGACAGGAGCCCTCTGGGGCTGTAGGGGACCTGCAGCTTGTGAGGTGCACGAGCACATCTCATTAGCTGGGGCATTTGAGTACTTTACAAAATGTCAAAAATTTCCCACCAGAAGAGAATAGAAATTTCCTGGGTGTGTACTGATGGCAGGACAAGAAATACTGATCTTCCCCTGTACCTGTGTTACCACTACACTCTCTATTATTTCATGTCCCTCTTCATTTGGGTCTTTCCACCTCTCCTGTTTAAATGGCCATGTCTAAGGACATGTCTTCCCTAGACCAGCTCCTATGGCCTTGCCATTGCTCCCAGATTTGCTCCTCCACTTGTTCTCTGGTCATTCCACATTAGTCAACATCTTAATTGTGTCTACATCTATCACAGAATCACCCTTTCTAATGTCTGTGTCTAAAGCTGTTCCTGTATGGAAATACCTTGTTCATGGTGGATACATCAGATACTGCTTTGACATTGCACAGAGTGAGGAAAGAATTTTGAAGTTTATTGAATTTTATCATGGGTACCTTTTTTTATGTTGGCCACGAAGAGAAACCTTCTGTGCCTCTGAGTCTCACCAGTTGCTGACCCCCAAAGGACACAAACCTGATGAGTTTTGGCTCTCACTGCAGTGCTGGCACTTGCACCTCCATCCATCCCCACAGCAGAGCTGCCTTGTCCCAGAAAGTCCCTGGCAATGCAGGGATGAAGGAAACAGGACAGGCTGTGGGGATCAGGGGCAGGGCACAGGCAGGGATTTGGGGTGGTTGTGAGCCCAGGGCAGGAGCCAGCCCTTGGCCTTGGTGAACCTCATCCAATTGTCCTGGGCCCATGGCTCCAGCCTGTCCAGATCCCTCTGCAGAGCTTCCTGCCCTGCAGCACAGCCACACTCCCACCCAGCTTGGCCTCACCTGGACACTGACTCAGGGTGCCCTCCATGGCCTCGTCCACATCAGCAAGAAAGAGATTTCACTGCCCTGGCCCCAATCCTGAGCCCTGGGGACACCCCTGGATGTGGCTCCATTGCCCAGCACTCCTTGGGCTGGACTTCTGTTTTTTATGGAGCTGTGCCTGCCTTTGGTTTTGTTTGCTGACATTAAATGAACATCCCTCTGTGTCTCAGGCAGCTCCTTCTCCAAGGAAAGCAGGTGGGAGTTGGTGCCAAGGAGCTGAAAGCTGCAGGCACAGCCTGGAGGGGAGGGAGCTCAGATTTGCACAAGACTGCTCTGAGTGCCAGGGGTTGGATGGGGGAATTGATGGGGTGAGGGTAGGGACAAAGTCTGATTGATTGTCAGCCATAAAGGATCTTGATTTTCATATCTATTCAGACTGCATTAGGAGGTTCTCAGGATCAATATCAACTGGAGATTACTGATATTAATATATAAAAAGGAAAACAAAACTAAATAGGACAAAAAATGTCCCTGTATTAAAAAAACATGGTATATTCTCTTTGAATACATTTCTGAAATCTGTATTATAACCACAGAAGAATTAAAGACTTAAAATGAAATTATTCCCAGGGGCTTGCTTCGTTAGGGTGTTTTGAAATATTAAGGAGCCTTTGTCACTGAATTCCTGAACTGAAGAGCTGAACAAGTCTCTGGAGAACTAAAAGTCATTAGAGAACCTCCAAGTTGCTGAGGATCCATCCTCAGCAGAGCAGGAATGAACAGATTCCAGGGGTTTCCAGGCTGCTCAAGAGCTGTGAGCTCACGTGCAGGCACAGGGACTCCATGGGGACATCTGAGGGGTCTCTGGGCTCCTGAAGATCTGTTTGGTCACACTCAGTCACAGGGGCTCCATGGGGACATCCCAGGGCTTCTTAATCTTCCTAAGGCTCATGAGGTGACAGTCACAGGGCTCCACAGTGACAACAGAGGTGTCTCTGCCCTGCCAAGGAGCCAATTTGTCACAGGCAGTGGCAGGAGTGCAGTGGGGACATCCCTGTGCTCCTAAAGAACAGTGAGGGCACAGACACTCACAGGGGATCCAGGGTGACACCCCAGGAGTGCCCAGGCTGCCAAAGAGCCGGGATGTCCCAGACACTCACAGGGGTTCCAGGGTGACACCCCAGGAGTGCCCAGGCTGCCAAAGAGCCGGGATGTCAGAGACACTCACAGGGGTTCCTGTCATGGGCACAGTGGGAGCTTCACACAAAGTTCATTAGAGAAGCTCCTGTTGGGTGCAGAAAGGACCCCCAAACACCCCAATTACAGCCCCAACCTCCCCCAATCCAGGACCCCCAGGCTTTCTAAACTTCTTCTGTGAGAGGAGGCTGGGAATGCCTGGATCCAATCCCAGCCCCAGAGTTTGTCAAGGATTTATGTGTAAAGGATTAAACAGAAGGAATTGAATCTTTGTACAACTTTGTCCCTCAACATTGAGGATGGCAAACCAGAAGTATTTATATACATAGAGCTATGAGTGATTATGATCATGATTTGACAAAAAGGTCTTAATAATTTTTATTTACTCCACAGTACAGGAGCTGTAACATCTATTTTAATGTAGTGCTCTAGAAATTGTAGCACTTGTAGCAATTGTATCAAAGCAGAACTAAGTAGAGATGGGTGTCACTTCCCCAGCCCAACAACCCTGGGCAAATCTCTTTAGCTCAGCCTCAAGCAGTGACCCTGAGGGGTGTCTCCACTCCAGCGAGGAATCTCCACACTTTCCCAAGAAGGGAAATGTCAGGAGATGCTGCTACTAAAATTTGGGACGGGGCTTTTCCAGTCTGAAGTGCTGCCCTGTCAGTCAGGTGTGCCCAGGCTGTGCCATCTCAGCAGCTCTGCACAAGTTCTCAGTGGTGTCACTTGGTTGCTCCTTTCTCTGGGGATTTTACCAGCTCTTCCACAGCTTCATCTGTCTCAGGATGTTGAATTTTGGGATGGAGGAGGCAGGCTGGTTTCAGCATTATTCACCCCAAAAGCAGCGTGACTCTCCCTCTTCATTTCCCCCTGGGGCTTTGCGAACAGGGATTTGCTGGAGTTGTTTGAGCCCATTCCAGGCAGAGCCTCCTGCTCCAGCAGGAATTGCCTTTCCTGTGCCATGGCCAGCCCAGGTCCCGCTGCAGGAAAAGCCCCAGGCCAACCCCAGCACAGGGAAGGGCTCGGGCACAAGAGCAGAGAGCCGTGGTGGGACCTGTGCCAGGCAGAGTCTGAGGCACCAAAGGCACCTTGGCAGCAGCAGCTCCCTGCAGGCCATGGCCAGAAGCCTCCCTGGGCAAGCCAGCCTGGTGGCCACCACTGCAGAGCTGCTGGCTCAGGGGGGATTTCTGGCTGGGCTCTGCCCCAGCCCACAGAGTGTGACCTCAGCCCTGCCTCTGGCACAGCCCTTGTGCCTGGGCCCTGCAAAGCCCAAAGGTCACCTGTGCCACCCTGGTGCCCATCCCTGCCTCTGGCACTGTCAGTTCTGTACTCGGTGCTGCCTCCAGCCCTGCACCCCTCATCTACAGCCTGAGGGACCAGGAGCTTGAGGATGCCCTGAGGAATGTGACCACTCTGTGCTTTTCAGAAACAATAAAGTGCCTGTTTGTTTCTGCATAGCATTCAGAATGGAACTCATTACAGACTGCCCAGAGTGCTTTGGACCATGTGTCTTTTTTGTTATTCTATTTGGTGTATTCTATTTTTCCACTTGTTTTTCTTTTTTTTAATTTCAGATTTTATTTTCCAGCAAGGGATGCCATTAGTCACAGTATTGCTCCATCAGTATCTACAGTGCTTGTGATCAGCAAAGACAGTGAGGAGCCTGGGGCAGAGGGGCAGTGTGCAGGGGGCACACAGCAATGTCCTGGCACAGCCAGAGCTCCTGGGATGGACCTGAGGAGCAGCAGGGCAGGGCCTAGGCTGTGTCTTTGTTCTGGGCACAGCCTGGGAAGGTGTCCCAGGGCAATTGTCCCACACCAGCCCCTGCAAACACCACACCAAAACTGGCCTCTCCCCCAGCTGCAGGAGGTTGTTTGACCCTGCATGGAGGGACATCAAGTGACCAGGCCAGAAGGCCATGTTTGGTGTGTACTGAGAAGATTTCAGCAGTGCATCGTGTGTGTGTGGGGAGATGAACCCGAGTGAGCACAAACACCATCATCAGCACATGGCGGGGGGGGCACAGTTCTGGTGGCACAAACAGTGCCTTGAGGCCACTACACTCTGGGAAAACACCTGAATTCATTACTGGGCCATGGTTAGGATTGCATAGAGAGAAACATTCTGGCAGGGAGGTTCCAGGAAAAAATGCTCAGGACAGCCATGGACTGCACAGAGAGACCATTGGAGTTCCTTGGTCTGTGGGGAGAAATCAGAGCTGTCTCCTTTCTGAACCATCCCAAGGACCTGGACAGGGCTGTGATATGTTCTGGGCACTGACCTGGAACTCAGGGATATGGAAAAGGCCTTTGGAGTCAGGGATGTTGACAAGGCTGGGCAGTGTCACTGTGAGACCTCTCTCAAACCCCTTGGAAAGGGCAGAGCCATCCCAGAGGGTTCTGGGCACTTGGGAAGGGCAGACATGGAACCAGTCTGCAAACTGGGCAGGGAGGGGCACTGGGACAGTCACAGACTGGTCAGGCTCAGCAGGGAAGGGTAAATGGCAAATCCTCCTGCAGCCATTCCAGGCACTGGCAGCACGAGGCAGGGATTACAGAACCCCCGTGGGAGGGAAAAGAAGGGGATGTTGTGTGCCCAGACTTTAGCCAGGCCTGGGACATGGTCTGCTGTGCTCTCCTCAGAGCCAGATTGGAGAGAGCTGTGCTGCAGGAGAGGAACATGGGGTGGGTGGGAATTTGGCTGAACAATCAGGGTCAAATGTCATCCATGGCACAGAGTCCTCTGGGCAGCCACTCCCTGGTGACATCCCTCAGTGACCAGTCCTTGACCACCAGTGTGGAACATTTCTATTCTCTCTACAATGGCATGAAATGCACTTTCAATTCCTTTGTGGATGCTGCCAAATTGCAGGGAGTCTGTGACCAAACTCATCTAGTTAATGGTGACTGCAAAATGTAATTGGGCAAAATGACTGAGTTGGGTAAATTTCTCTTGCCATCAGGGGCCAATCAGGCAACAAGAAAAGGTAAAACTTATGTCTCAGTTAAAAGGTAGTTCCATATTGAGAAATCAAACCCAACCAAAAAAAAAGAAACAAAGCAAGACCCAAGCCACAACAACAAAAAATCCCATGAACCAAGCAACCACAAAAAGCAAAGGCCATACACAGAAGCAAAACACATCCACAGGAAATCTCCTAGCAGCAGAAAATATTTAACCATGCTGTGGCAGGAGTGGATTCTTTATGTGTAGCTGTTCTTTTGAATAAAAGTCTTAAAAAATGCATCACTTCCCTATGCCCCTTGCCCCCCACTACTCTCAGTTTATTGCTGATCGTGGTATAACATGGAATGGAACATCCCTTGGGTCAGTCCAGCCCAGCTGTCCCATCCCTGTTCCCTCAGGAACACTTGCCCACCCCAAGCCCATGGCTTGGAGAGGGTTGCAGACTCGCCTCATGTGGGGCGAGCACTGTGACAAGGACAGGAGAACAGAACAACATTTACTCTTGTCAAGGACAGTAGAAGAGAACAGAACAGAACAGCCTTGGTGAAACGGAAAAAGGATGTAGCTGAGGCAAACAGAAGTCACACAAAATGCAAGGAGGATGCCAGCTCAGCTCTGCAATGCTAACAAAACAGAAGTTATACAAAACATCAATATTGCCCTTACTCAAAAGCGGGGATAGAGGAAGAGCCACCTAAAAAGGACGCTGAAGGATATTGAAGACAGATCCCAAAGAACCATAGAAAGACTTTCAATAAGGGGTGCAACTATGTCAAATAAAGTCCAAGGAAGTGGGATAGCTAATAAATCACATAATCAATGTGTCTGATAAAAACTGTTCATTCAATGTTCATTTGATGCTCTGGGCACTAAGATGGAGCGAGGATAGCCCAAGTGACCACTATGCTGTAATAAAGAATACCTGTTTTCATATACTCAAAATTGTGTTCAAAAGTTTCTATCCTGTGGATTTCAACATCAGTGCTGTCCTTGACTCCATTATGGCTCTTGCACAGTTTCACAATGGCCCCTTGGTTCCATGAGGCCCTGCTATATAACACTGGACCCTTGGTTCCATTTGGGTCTGTGCTGTCAAAATGGCCTCCTTGGTTCTGCACTGCCACAATGCTCTCCGTGGTTCCACAAGGCCTTGGTGTGTCACAGTAGCCCCTTGGTTCCATGAACTCCCATAGTGTCACCACGGTCTCTTGGATCTGCAGTATCACAATGGACAACTGGTTACAAGCAGCCCTGCAGTGTCACAATGAATATTTGGTTCCATGGGTCCCCACAGTGTCACCATGGATGGCCCCTTGGTTCCACAAAGCCTCGCTTTATACCAATGGCCCCTCAATTCCATGAGGTTTTGTTCTGTCAACAATGGCCTCCTTGGTTCTGCCATGTGAAAATGGCTGCTTGGTTCCATGAGGTTCCTCAGTGTCATAGTGGTCTCCTTGGTTCCATAAGGCCCTGCAGTGTCACAGTGTCCCAACGTTTCCATGAGCTTCTGTCCCATCAGCCATGTCCTTTGTTCCAGTGAGGCCCCACAGTGTCACACTGGTCCCTTGGTTCCATGAGGTTCTGTGGTACCACCATGGTCTCCCTGGATCCACAGTATCACTATGGACCATTGGTTCCATGTGGCCCTGCTGTGTCACAGTGGCTCCTTGGTTCCATGAAGTGTCACTGTATAACAATAGAATCTTGGTCCCATGAGGTTCTGTAGTGTCACAATGGTCTCCTTGGTTCTGGATTCTAACAATGGACCCTTGGTTCCACGAGGTTCTGTACTGTCACAATGGTCTCTATGATTCCACAAGGCCTTGCTGTGTCACATTGGATCCTTGGTTCTGTGAGCTTCCATGGTGTCACCATGGTCTCCTGGCATCTGCATTGTCACAATGGACAACTGGTTCCATGGGACCCTGCTGTGTCACAATAAACCCGCAGTGCCATGAAGTTCTGGAGTGTCACAATGGTCTCCCAGGTTCAACGAGGTCCTGGAGTGTCACAATGGCTGCTTGGTTCCATGAGCTTCCATAGTACCAACAATGATCTCCTTGTTTCTGCAGTGTCATAGTGGACCCTTGGTTCCAGAAGGTTCCTAAATGTCACTGGTCTCTAATGCTGGCCAGGGGTTTTACACATAGAAGCACAAACGGGATGGGACTGCTGTGGAATGTGTCTCGAGCTGCATTATTATTATTTTTTCCTCCCAAGCATCAGTCTCATTACAAGGTTAGGACAGTGGGAAGATGCCAACAGTTCATGTCCTCAGCAACAGCCAGAGAACGTGATGTTACGCAGGTTGAAAGGTTTTTGACCAATCACAAAAGCAAAAACATATTGACAGTAGTTCTATCCAACCACTATAAGTACATGTACCTTTGGTTAAAACAATGCTTGCTTATTTCAAATGCAATACCTACTTGTAAGCCTTAAAATACAATGCACGGGGCTCCATTATTAAACTTAGACCATCCTAATATCTTGCTAGATATACTTTTCTGCAGCTTAGGGAGTTATTCTCTCCATGTGTTAATACACAAACCATTGTTCTATTTGTCCTTGCTTTCTACATTTCATATAATTTTTCTGCTGATATGCCTTATGCTTTCCACTTAGCTCTAATTGCAGTTGGTTGTCTCTGAGGCCTGCTTTTTTCAGCTTTCCCAAAACCCTCTGATTTTTAAGGGTTCCCACAGTCTCCTTGATTCCATGTGGCCCTGCTGTGTCACCAGGGCCCCTTGGTTCCATGAGTTTCTGTGCTGTCAACAATGGTTCCTTTGTTCCAATGAGGGGCTGCAATGTCACACTGGACCCTGGGTTCCATGAAGTTCTTCAGTGTCACAGTGGCCCCTTGGAACCATGAGATCCCACAGTGTCACCATGGTCTCCTTGGATCTGCATTGTCACAATGGACCATTGCTTCCATGTGATATTGATGTGTCACCGTGCTCTGCTGGGTTCCATAATTCCCCACAGTGTCACAATGGAGCCTTGTTTCTGTGAGGCTCTGAACTGTCACAATTGTCTCCTTGGTTCCATGAACCCCTGCTGTGTCACAAGGGTCCCCTTGGTTCCATGAGGATACAAAAGCTTTGCATAAGCATTGAGCAACATCTGCCTAACACACCTGGGAACATCTGTCTGCATTCAAAAGAGGGGTTAAAGGTGAGGGTGGCACCAGCAGCTCCCATCTGCAACAGAGATTCAGGGAAAGGACAGAGAATTCAGCTGAAAGATTCAGAGAATTCTGCTTACAGAGATCATTGCTGGTCACACTGTCCCTCGTAGGAAGGTGACATCATTCCAGACAGCCTGGACTGAGCATGTGGTTCCTCAGTGGGGTTTGTTGTTTAGGAAACCTGCTCAGGTTTTTCCATTCTTTCCTCACAAACAGGAAAATTACTCCTGGGCCTGTGTGCAGGCAGAGCCCTGAGAAGAGCAGGTGGGACATGGTGCAATGGGCAGGGACACCCAGCTGCAGAGCTCAGGGGACAAGGTTCTGCTGCAGGGCACAGGGATGTCAGTCCCAGGTGGGCGATGTCAGACATGGTGAGGCTGGGGGTGAGGAGCAGGTTGTCCAAACAGGGTCAGTCTGAAAGGGGCTCATTCTTCTCCATGCCCAGACCTCCTAAGGAAACATTCAGCATCAAGATCACTTGGGGAATGCTTCAGTCATCTCTTCTCTAAAATGGAAAATGAAAAACTATTCATGTGATTAAAAACCACAAAAGTCATGAGATGCACATCAAATCCTTCCCCATTAACAAAACTCCAAACGGACTCCAAACAGCTGCACAACCCCTGATAACTTGAAGACAACTGGAAGAAGACAAGGTGCTCCTGAAAACTTTGTGTATTTTAATCAGCCCCACGGTGGATTTGGGGCTGAATCCAGAACCCTGAGGGACTAAGACAAGGTTGAAGAAGCTGCTCAAGGAGTCAGAAGCAAAACTCCAAGTCCCTTGGAGCATCAGTGGCCCCACTGAGGGCAGGGAGTGCCAAAGGCTCCCCAGGGACTGGTGAGAGCAGATCCTTGAGGGCAGGATTGCAGGAGCCCGAGGCTGTGAGCAGGGAACTGCAATGCTGAGCAAGGCCTGGGCTGGCTGGAGGAAGCAGAAAGGCCAAGGCCTGAGCCCAGGCCTGGCCCAGCAGGGCCTGTCCCTCACGGGTGGCTCGGGGCTGTTGCTGGGGCAGTGGGATGGCAGGGGCAGCAAGGACAAATGTCATCAAGCTGTGTGACACTGCAGATGCTCATGGAACCAAGGGCCAGTGTGACACAGCTGGGGCTGATGGAAACAAGAGGCCATGGTGAGTCAGAATACTGCAATGTTGGGGGTGACCAAAAAGTTCCTTTACTTGAATTTGGGGCACAGGAGAAACAGCAACCTTATATTCTCAAGAGGTCAAAGTGACAGTAAATTTTACTGGTAAGGTATAGAAAATCAAGGAAGTTTAGAAGAGGATTTAATATAGCATCCAATTTAACATAAAACACTTACCATAGCAGGAATTTCATTATTGTAGCACATTTAACCTAGAACTCTTTAAACACTTTCATTGTTAAAGTACCCAAAACTGTTCTATATAAAGAGCATTAGAAGGAGAGAAAAGAGGAAGAGACAGAAAGACAGAAACTCTGAAGATAGACACACACATGGCTCCCAACCCATGGGGTTCCAGTGTGGGTGAGACACAGACCCCAGGAGAAGGCAGGGTATGGACCATGGGCTGAGCGCCTGCTCCGTGTTTTAAGCCCCTGGGCCTTCGTGGGCCTCCCCCAGGTGGGACTTGTGATTGCTGGGGCAATCAGAGCCTGGGTCAGCACCACCCCACTGTGTGACTGATTGACAGCTCATCCCCAGGTGTCTGGGACATTGATCTCATCCAGCCTCTGACAGCGACCATGGGGACACTCTGGAACCTCATGGAACCAAAGAGACCATTGTGACACTCTGGTGACTCATGGAATCAGGGGGACCTTTGTGAAACTCAGGACCCCTGTGGAACCAAGGGTCAAGGATGAAGCTGTGGGGCCCGTAGAACCAAGGAGCCATTGTGACACTGAAACGGGGAATTCAAATGAAAATTAGAGTTAAGGGTAAAATACAGGAGGATGCTTTAACTAGAAGAAGGCTGACATCATTCTGTGAGTACTTTAAATTCTCTGTCTTTGCAAGAATAGGAGGACAGAGCAAGGCTGCAAAAAGATAGAGGGGTAAGAATTCACAAACAGGATGGAAGAGCAAGGCCCCTTCCAGATAAGGGGGATTCCTTAGATTCCTGAGCCAGCAAAATCTGGTATTAAGATAGAAAGTGACCAAAGATGCATGCATAGAGAAGCTGAGGTGAAAAGTTCAACTGAGAGGAAGACTGTTTACTTCATCCCAAGGACCCCCAGATGACCAGCAGAGTGACCAACATGGAGCAGTGTGCAGTGGCAAAGAGGTGTGGAGCTAATTTTAATATGAAGCAGGGACAGATGGGGTTAGGAAATGAATATGTATTACGTTTATTGTGTATTCCTAGTTTGTAGAGAATAAAAAGAGAGGCTCAGGTTGCTGAAGGTGTGCATGTTTTTGGAGGAGCTATCCCTCATGCACCTCAGTGCTGAATAAAATACATACCTATAACTTTCGTTGTAGGTTATAAAATCTTTACAAGCGTCAATTTGGGTGACCTCGCTGCCCCCCTGAGATTTTGGGTGCCCCCTTTGCTCTCCCCAGAGCTGGAGCTTGTGCAGAACACCGTCTTCACTGACCCCACAGACCAAGGTGTCTGGGTGTACCTGCACTGCATCCTCTCCCAAGGCAACTCAGGGCTCCCTCCCACCCCTGGGGCCCTCACCTGGAGTTTTGGGGTGCGCCCTGAATGTTGGGGTGTCCCCTGACAGCCCCACAGCTGCCAAGGGTCATCTGTATCCATGTCAACTCAGAGGATGTAATGGTAGCCAACATCATTTCCCAGCCCATCATGGTGAGTTGGCACACTTGGGTGCCCCAAACATCACCTGGATATCCAGAAAAATCACCTGAGTGCACTTGGGTACCCCCAAAAATCACCTGGGTGCCCCAAAAATCACCTGGGTACCCCCCCCCAAAATCACCTGGATCCCCTCCAAAACCACCTGAGTACCCCTGGGTATCCCCAGAAATATCACCTCAAAAATCATCTGGATATACCTGGGTCCCCACTGGACACCTGGATCACCCTAAACCCCTGGGGGCCCCCTAAAACTACTGTCCCAAAAATCGTTGCTTTGATTGGGTAGACCTGGTGTCCCTACATTACCGTTGATTTCAATAGGGTAGCTCTGGTATCCTGTTTATCCCCATTTATTTTTATTTATCACTTCCAGTGGTCCCAGTTATGTCCCAATGCTCCCAGTAACCCCAGTGCCTTCTCTTAGCCGCTCCCAGTACTCCCAGTGCTCCCAGTGCTCCCAGTTTAACCAGTAACCCTTCCCAATCAAGCCCTATTAATGGATAGACCTGGTGTCCCAAAATCCCCCAATGACTTCAGTGGTGTACATCTGGTGAGCCTTGATCCCCTTTGACTTCAATGGCTAGACCTGATGTCACCAAATCTTTTGTGCTAAAATTCAAATTTGAGGTGTGCTATTCCCAGTTTTTGTGCTGAAAATGGAGATTTTTGGGCTTTCCTGGAGGCACAGCTCCAGCACAGGCTGCAGGTGTGGGATCAGGGTTTCAGAATTGGCTTCCAGGAATTCATCCAGGACTTCCAGAGCATCAGCACTGTGATCCTGGAATGGAAATTCCCAGAATTCAGCCCAACATTTCCCCCAAATTTCCCCAAATTTCCTCAAAATCCCCATTGATTTTAATGGATAGACCAGATGTCCTTAAATCCATATTGACTTTAATTGGCAGCTTTGATGTCCAAAAAATGCCTATCAGGATATTATTATTACAAAGGACGGGGCAACTGAGCGATATTGTAAAAGATGGCTTATGGCCTCATGGTGTCAGTCTCATAGAAAGTGAGATATTAAAGGTGTTATCTCCAAAGCCATAATATCAGAACCTGCCTAATTCTTGGTTACAATGCTCAATGTTAGGTTTTTAGCCAATCAAATACTTCTGTGAAGTTTGCTAGCACCCTTTTACACCAATCATTAATTTCTTTGCTTCTCATGGCTTTGCCGCAATGTGTCCTTTTTACAACCAAACATAAAACACTTCACAAACCTACATTGATGCATCTTAAAATTACAGTTAACTATATAAGAGTTTCTACTGCTAAACTTTAAAATTTTTGCTATATAACTTATCATACTTCTTTTCTTACATAACACAGATTTCTGTTTGCTTAAAATATATTTCTACTTCAACTACAAACTTATATTCTTGTTTTTTGTCTATTTTACTGTTAATGTTCTGATTGTCCAAGATTTCTCCAAGGTCTTAGGTCAAACCTTGGATCCATCTCTATCTCTGAGCCTGTATGCACAAGGCCCTGAGAGCTCTCTGTGCCTGCATTTCCCACACCACCTGTCATCTCTGCCTCCAATTTCCTGCTCTCACTGCAACCTGGGGACACTTTCTTAGTCGTGTCCCTCAGTGGGACCCATGAACAGTATCAGAAAATTTAGAGTTTGATTCTGACTGAATTCTTGAAATTCAAACCACGGTTCTGCCTTGATTTCCCTCTGGTTTGGTGCCATTCATTTGGAAGTTTTTCAACTCCAGTTATGGAGAAATAGGACAAAGAGCTTCTAAGAAATATCCTTTCCAATTTTCAAGGCTGTATTTTACTACTGTTCTCTTCAGAGCAGAGGTGATTGCAGCATTCTGTGATTGATATTTGTGAGAAATGGATTTGTAAAGGATTCTCAAAGCCTGACTGAAAGCTCACACAGTCTTGTACATCTGGATGCAAACTCTGAGATAAGGTGTGCTGAATTAGAAAGGCCCTGGAATAGAGAAGACATTGCTGAAAGAGGGATTGAACTAGAAACAAGTTTCAAATGGTGGCCTTGCAAAAAGACCAGATATTTTGGAGAATTAGAATTGTGAAAGTTGCATTGTGGCAAGACCATGAGTTGTAACATAATAGGATATTCTTGTTAGAATTATTAGCACCATTGTGTGGCAAAAGTTAATATGCTTAAAAATATTTCTAAGGTTTTATAACGAGGAAATAACTTGGCTTCTGGTAGAATGGCATTGAGTTTTACATCTCTGATGTTTCACCCTTCAAGGAGACTGATAATGGAAGAAAATAATGTAAAAGCCACTCAGTTGCCCTGTCTCTGTAGACCTGGGATTTTCCAAGAGTGCTGAGTCCCTGGACATCAGTCCCTGAGAGGGAGCTGAAGGAAAACTTCTCAAGAATTCAGAGGCAGATTTAAACTCTAAAATTTATTGAAGTTTTAATGGATTCCACTGAGGGATATGACTGAGAAAGTGTCCCCAGGTTCCAGTTAGAGCAGAACAATGGAGGCAGTGATTACAGGTGGAGACAAACAAGGGAAAGGTGTCTCTGATGCTGAGCACACCTGGATGTGTTTCAGGAATGCCAAGGGCCAAGGGCTGAGCCCCAGCCCCTGGCAAGGCAGATCCTGTCCCTCCCTCATTGCTCAGGGCTCTTCCCGGGCCACTGGGCTCTGGCCATGTGCAATGCCAAGGGCAGCACCATGGGGCGGCCCCTGCCAGGCTGCTGAGCAGGGACAAGGAGGCAATGAGGCCCCAGCACAGCAAGGCTCACTTGTCCCCTGCTGGCCTCAGGCCCAGGGCCAGCCTGCATGGCCCAAGTGCTGCAGGACTTGGCTCTGTCAGGGCCTTTCAGCTGCTGCCCATCCCTGTGGCCTCTGCAGCCCAGGCTGTCCTACGGTGTCCATGCCCTGCGCCTCTGTCCCTGCAGGCTGTCGTCATCCCCCGGCTGCCCCACCTCGCTGGCCCCTTCCTTTGCTGACAGCTCTGCCTCCTGCCTGCCTCTGCCTGGACACACAAAGCCTTGGGCTGCTCCAGACTCCTTCTGAGGGATGTCTGGCACCACACCTCTGCCCTAGGAAGGAAATTTCTTTCTCCTTTTTTCCAATCTGGACCTCCCTGGCTTTCCAGCTGGCATTAATTCTTTCTTTCTTTCTCTGGCTGTTTTCCACTATGTCAAAAGGATCCACTGTCTCTGAAACCACTCTTTAAACACTGTCAAGGCTCTCATCTCCTGTTCTCTCCACCCCAATGAGCACAGAGCTTCTTTGTCCCTGTATAGTGGTGTCCTAGGGTGATGTTATGGTGTTTGTATCTCCAATCGTGTGTCCTGATTATGTTTGGTATTATGTCCTGTGCTTCCAGGACTGAGTCTGAGAGTGAAGCTTTGTTTTGTCTTGTTATCACCCGGCTCACCTCCCCCATGGTCTATGTTTAGGAGAGGTTTTAGCTCGGCTTGCTTGCTTGCTTGCTTGCTTGCCTGCTTGCTTGCCTGCTTGCTCGCTTCTGCCTCTTTTTCTTTCCTTCGCTTTGCCCTTGCTTTTTGCTTATTAGTTAGTTCAGCTAGGCAGTCCAACTTTTTCCCTGGACTGTTTTCTCTTCCACCCCGTCCCCTCCCTCTCCTGGATACCATCTGAACCTGTTCTGGACGGGGACCTGGGAAACCCCAAGAAACACCGGGAGTCTACACTCTGTCACCGGCAGCAGTCATTCCCCCGCGCCAGAGACTGATAACTGGGCGACCACTCGCCAGAGAGACTGAGTTTGTCATCCCTTCAGAACGGTGAAAGAGTTTTTTTGTCAGCTGGTGTTGTCTTTTTTCCCTGTGCTGGGGAGTGTCTTGCTTGTTAAATAAACAGTTTTTTTTCTCCCACTCTTCTCCGAGGAAATTCTTCCCGAAGCCGGTGGGGTGGGGGGGGAGGAGTCGTGGGGTTTGCTGTCTGGGGGCTCCTTCTGGAGGTTTTCCCCCAAATTTGCCCAAAACCAGGACAAATAAATTGGCGCCCAACTCGAGGCTCGAGAAAGTGGGAAAAAACCCTGTTCTAATAATAATTTGGTTCAAATTCTTTTGTGTTGGTATAGAGCAGTTATTGGCTATGTTGTTGGAATTCATGTCTTTTGGGGTGGAGGCCTGCATGGGTTTTTGGTCCCTAGGGTTTTTTGAAGTCTTAATACCTTTGTGGTCCCTGGGTTTATTTGCTTATCCAGAAATAGCTCCGGTATTGTCCCTAATGTGTAGTTTCTGTAGCAGAGGGGCATTGACCAAAATATCCATCGGGCTGGGCTTGGTTTTAATGGCCTGCAGGAGATTTATAAAGGTGCTGGAATCTGTTCCAGGAATGTATGGTTCTTGGTTGTGGTTGTGCACTCAGTTTGTTAGAGGAGAAGCAGGGGATGAGGCTTTTCAGCCTTTGTTCTCCTTCTTCTCCTCTGAATTTGTTACATCCTTATTAGAGAATGTTCAGTTCCCCCTGAGTGTTAAAGAGACCATCTTTCTGGTGTTTAATATAGTAAGCTTTCTCTATACAGTCTGCAGTTTCTCTAGAATGAGAGCTGAGATTTCTAGAGGGGCTGAGACCCCTGACCCCAGAGTAGAGCCAGGCGTGAGGAATCCTGAATGGTGTGGGAAATGGGAGGATATGGGCCAAATCTTAAAGGAATTTTCTGACCCTACATCCTGGGATTTTCCATGTGAACAAATTCAGAACCCAGCTGAGGTGGCAAAGTACCTGAAAGAGAAGTGCCATGGTAATTCTAAGGAGAAGAAGATCATTGCAGTGAGCTGGGCCCTGGCATATGCTTACCGTACCCTGCTAGATACTGTAGGGCAGCAGACAGAGGAAGGGGGACAGGCAGATAAATCAGCCACTATCCCAGTCACTCAGGCTGCAGCCAACACCCCAGGCTCGAGGCCAACAACTACACCAGACAGTGAGCCTAAGCCAGCAGCTAAACCTGTCAGTAAACCTCAACCAATGGCTGTTGCTACCAGCACGAGAAGTGGAAAGTGCACAGACAAGACTGATCGACGATCATGGATGACGATGACGATGATGATGATGATGATGCAGGAGAAGGACCCTCAACACCTCCTGACATAAAACCAGGAGTCAAAGCAACTGGTACAAGATCAGAGGCCAATATTGAGTCCTTTTCCCTAAAGGACCTCCGTGGCCTAAGAAAGGATTACACCCGATGACCTGATGAGTCTATAATTAGTTGGTTGGTCCGTCTTTGGGATGCTGCAGGCGAGGCTACAATTCTGGATGGCACTGAAGCCAGGCATTTGGGATCCCTGTCACATGATCCTGTCATCGACCAAGGAATGATGAGAGGGCCTAACCCTCACAGCCTCTGGGCACGGGTCCTGGACAGAGTAGCACAAAGATACCTGTGTGCAGATGATCTTTATATGCAGCAGACCCAGTGGAAGACAATAGAACAAGGGATCCAACGCCTGAGAGAAATGGCAGTGGCAGAGATTATCTTCTCAGATGACATAACAACCAGGAATCCAGACTTGGTACCGTGTACATCTGTGATGTGGCGAAAACTTGTACGGCTTGGGCCCCATGAATATGCTTCTGCTTTAGCAATAATGAAGCAGGACGAGAGGGATGAGACCGTGCTTGATATGGCAAAGAAGCTCCGAGCATATGCAGATGCTGTGCATGGCCCAACACATGCCAGAATTGCAGCTGTGGAAACACGTCTGCAGAAATTAGAAGACAAGATAGAGGAGAATCATAAAAGACTCAGATAAAAGATCTGCTGGGACGAGTCCCTGGGGAGCCTTGGTCAGGAATGGCCCTGGGGGGCTCTTTCATGCTCGCAGACTCGTCCCAGCACATCCCTGAGGCCACTGGGATGTGGGGGGATGCTGAGGGCAGGACAAGGGGTGACAGTGGCCAGCCTTGCTGGGGCTGTGCCAGGAGGCCCCAGTGGCTCAGGACAAGGTGTCTCCTCACAGCCCTTGGTGGCACAGACCCTGCTGTGCCCCAGGGCACCAACATTTGGCTCCTCTTTGTCTCCACTTTTCATCAATCTCTCCAGTTGTCTGGTCTAACTGGAACCTGGGGACACTTTCTCAGTTGTGTCCCTCGGTGGGAACCATTAAAAGTTTAGGAAACTTTGGAGTTCAGTTCTGACTGAACTCTTGAGAGGTTTTCTAACAAACCATGGCTCTGCCTTGATTTCCCTCTGGTCTAATGCAGTTCATTAGGAAGTTTTCCTTCTCCAGTTATGGAGAAACATTTTAAAGAGACTCTTAATAATACACATTGCTATTTTAAAGAGTGCATTTTATTAGTGTTCTCTTTAGAGCAGAGGTGATTGCAGCATTTTGTGGTTGATATCGATCCATGGTCTCTCCTCAGGAGGTTTGGCCTGCTCACAGAAGCTGTGCCTTGAGGTCTGACCCAGTGCTCCACATTTGCTCCACATTCCCCAACCCCATCCTGTCTGTCCTCACTCACCTGGCACCTGTTTTGCTTGGAAAACTGCCTGGACTCGGGCAAAGAGGAGTTTTGTTTTGTTTTCTCAAAGCAATCTAAAACTCCTATTTTTCCCCACTGCAGACACACTCCTCGGGTGTGTGCAATGCCCAAGGTGCCACCAAGGAGATTCAGCTCTCGGGATCGATTCTTTGGGAGCGGCGCCTGCACTCGGCGCCATTTTCCTTTTTGCCTCTAACTCCCGTCATGCCCCGCGGACCCATAGAGCCCCATTGGAGCCGGGACTACAACACCCATCATGCCCTGCGCCCCACAGAACCCCCGGTATCCGCTCCCCATCTGCCCCATACGTGCTCAGGGCTCATTCTAGACCCCCCCAAAACGTCCCCAGATCCCCTGAATGCTCCCCTTACAGGTATTTCTGGGAATTCATCTCCTGGCATCCCCCGCGAGCTCGCAGCACCTCATAACCCAGTCCCACGCGGAAACTCCTGCCCTGCCCCGCTCCCTAAAGAGCTCAGTTAGAGGTACCCAGGCTCCCCCAACGTTCACCCGACCCGTATATGTTCCCTGCTGAGGACCTGAAGCCGCCACTCAGAGGGAAAACTGTCCCTTAAGTGCCTTCCTAGACTCCCAAACTTGCTGTAAGAACCACTTCCGGGACTACAGCTCCCATCATGCTCCGCTATTCCGGTAAAACGCCATTCTAACCATGAATTCATCTCCCATAATGCCTTGCACTCCACTGAGAGACACTGAAGCTGCGACTACAACTCCCGTGATCCTCCACGGCTCCATTAAACCTCATTATACCCGCGCCTACAACTCCCATCACCCCCCGCGCCCCGCAGAGCCCCGTTAGAGCCCCCGAGTGCCCGTCCGGACCCCGAATGGCCCCAGATTCCCCTCCCTGACCGCCAAGGGCCTCCCTGAAACAGCCAGGTAACATCCGAAGCCCAGACTTTCCCTCAGCATCTCTAAGTTCTCTGTTAGTGCCCACTTGACGCTCCCAAGTGTCCTCCCGTCCTCAACTTCCTTCTAAATTCTTTCCCCAGACCCAAAATTGCCGCGAATGTGCCCCAGAAATGTCTCCCTGGACCCGAAGTGCCCTCCTGGACCCTGTCAGAGAAAAAGATGATAATAAAGGTGACCAAATGACTACAAATATTACAAATTATCAAGTATTACAAATTATCATGAAGAGGGAGAAATAAATAACCAGGAGAGTTTATTTAATTAATGAAGGGAATTGTGTTACTTAGAACCATTGGCTAATAATTATTTTGGTTGCTAATAATGTGTAGAGCTTTATTACAAATACAAAAAATTTGTTATAAAAATATAGAATAGTACTATTATAAATAAAAAATATAGTTATATATTAATATTTAAGAACATTTTTAATTTCAAGAGAAATTTAATTTTTTTTCTATTTTGGGTTGTCAGTCAAAGGTGGGTGATATCATGACACAGTTATGATGGGGGTGAGGAGCAGGTTGCCCAAACAGGGCCAGCCAGCAAGGGGCTCATTCTTCTCTGTGCCCAGAGCTCCTGAGGAGACATTCAGCATCAAGATCACTCTGGAAATGCTTCTCTCTGTCATGAATGTCGTTCTATTTGTACAATTTATCAGACAACAAGGTTAAATTTTGCTGCAATTTTTTAAATAGCAACAATTGTATATAAATGAATACAATCAAAATATATTGGATGCGTATATCTGAATATATACAAAATTTGGCAGTTAGTAATTTAGTATAATTGAGGTTCCTATAAAGCATAAGGAAAACCAACCGGGGGTACGGGGAGGGGCTCGCCCTTCCTCACGTAGTGAACAATCAAGCCAAAATTCCCACTTATATACTATATGCTAATACATATTAATACAGAAGTTTCTAGAAAACTCCTCCTAGTTTCTGTTCCTAAAATCTACGTCACTATGTGTATGGGACATGCTCTACCAATGGGTTAGGGGGTCTATCATCCTTTTGAGGGTCTTATTTCTGATGAAGGCTCATCGTCTTCATCAATGACCGAGGTGTGACCTGCAGGTAGCACAGGTGCCCTGTGTGACTGAGCAGATGTTTTCCATAATAAGACTCTAATTAAATCCCATGCCTGGAATCATCCCATTTTGGCCCATTCCAAGGTAGAGTCTTCTATTTCTAGATGCTGCTTATCAGACCTACGTCCTTCTCCTACTCCCTTCCAACATCTGGAGGATTCCATCTGCTTTGTCTCACTTATTTCCTTTTATTTGGCTTTGTAGAAATTATTTTCTATTGATATGAGTACAATTTTGCTAATATAGTTACAATTTAGTTGGCACGAATCTCATTTATCACATACACACACATCTGTGAGACTTTCCTGTCAAAGCATTATCCATCCCAACCCTGGCACATCCCAAGTCCAGCAATTTGCATGCACAGGAAGCCAAAACTCGGCAATTCCCCGGTTCCAGCACCAGCACTGCTCAGATCTGGTGATTTGTGGGTGCCAGCACTGCAGATCCAGCAGATTGTTGACGCTGGCAGTGCCCAGGTCTGGCGTTTGCCAGCATCGGTGCCGCCCAGAGCCGTCAGTTTCCTGCTGCTGGGGCACTCGGGGGTTCTGGCTGAGCAGGAAAGGTGAGCCTGTGCCGGGAGCTTTTCTTGGCTGGAGCAAAGGCTGGGCACGCAGAGACCTTCCTGGCACTGTGCCCTGGGCCAGCAGGGATTGTGCTGCTGGAGCCCACCCTCAATTTCTTCTGTCAGGCAGCTTTAGGACATGGAGGAGCCAGAGCAGAGCCTCAGCTTTCTGGATTCATCCAGAAGAATCCTGTGTGTGAAGCAGCCTGGGAACAGGGTTTCCATGCCAGGGTGGTCAATTCAGAGCCCTTTTCTCCCCCATGGGCTGAGGGTGTGGCACTTGCCCTTGGCAAGGGCCCTGCAGGTGCCAAAGGGGCCGTTTTCAATCTGCTGAGAACAGTCGGAACTGAGAGCCTGTCCTAAACCTGCTTTTCCTGCAAATGTACTCAAGGAATTCTCTTTTATTGCCGTCTCAGCCCCTGTGTGTGTGCAGGTGTACTGAGTGAAGGATGGAACGGGTCTATTTGGGGGAGATGTTCTCCTTCTCTAGTGGTTTTTGGTTTTGTTTTTGTTGTTCTTGTTGGATTTGTTTGTTTTCTTGGATGGGTTTGATTATTGTGGTTTATAATTTTAAATTTTGTTTTAATTTTTTAATCATCTCCTCCTGGCAGCTGTGGGCAGAGCTCTGTAGCTGTGTGTGACACTTGTGTGTGGCACAGTGAAGGTGTCCAGGGGGGCCTTGCCCGAGCTGTGTGCAGAGGAATCCCCATCAGGCCAGGCTGGGGGTGCTCCGTGGCCGGTGCCTTGCGTTGACTGGAAGCTGCCATGGAGCGTCTCCAGGGATGGAAGGTTGGGGCTGCCAGGGCTGTGGTGTCACAGACAGGGGAACGCTGGGACTGCCACAGCTGCCGTGTCCCAGAGAGGGGAATGTTGGGGTGCCCTGCTCCTGGCCCGGCCCCAACAGCTCTGCCAGCTCCTCTCAAGGACACAAAGGCTGAGCCAAAGGGGGAGAATTGCGGGAGGGGCTGAGCTGGGAGGGACCCGGTGGGATCATGGAGTCCAGGGCCCGGCCCTGCACAGACAGCCCAACAAGGGGAGGCTGTGCATCCCTGGGAGAGGTGTCCAAAGGCTCCTGGAGCTGTGCCAGCCTCGCAGCTGGGAACATATTTTGAGGATCCTGGTCAGTGATGCAAAATCATTACGTAGGGGGAAGGAAGGAAGGAAGTTTGAAAGGAAGTTTGGAAGGAAGTTTGGAAGGAAGTTTGGAAGGAAGTTTGGAAGTTTGGAAGGAAGTTTGGAAGGAAGTTTGGAAGGAAGTTGGGAAGGAAGTTGGGAAGGAAGTTTGGAAGTTTGGAAGTTTGGAAGTTTGGAAGTTTGGAAGTTTGGAAGGAAGTTTGGAAGGAAGTTTGGAAGGAAGTTTGGAAGGAAGTTTGGAAGGAAGTTTGGAAGGAAGTTTGGAAGGAAGTTTGGAAGGAAGTTTGGAAGGAAGTTTGGAAGGAAGGAAGGAAGGAAGGAAGTTTGGAAGGAAGTTTGGAAGGAAGTTTGGAAGGAAGTTTGGAAGGAAGTTTGGAAGGAAGTTTGGAAGGAAGTTTGGAAGGAAGGAAGGAAGGAAGTTTGGAAGGAAGGAAGGAAGGAAGGAAGGAAGGAAGGAAGGAAGGAAGGAAGGAAGGAAGGAAGGAAGGAAGGAAGGAAGGAAGGAAGGAAGGAAGGAAGGAAGGGTTATGAATGTAATTCTATTTATCCAATTTATCAAACAACAAGATTTAATTTAGCAGCAAAGTTTGGATAGGAACTTTTACAAATTTATATAATCAAAGTATTTGAGATGAATACAATCAAAGTATAGAATACATATATTTCAGGATATGTAAAATTTAAGAGTAAGTAATTTAGTATAATTGAGGATCCTATAAAGCATAAGCAAAACTGACCAGGGGTACAGGGAGGGGCTCACCCTTCCTCTCGTACCAAAGCATCCAGGCTAACAATCCCACTTATATACTGTAGGCTACAGAAGTTTCTAGAAAACACTTCCTAGTTTCTATTCCTAAAAATCTATGTCACTATGTAGTTTGGTGCCTCCTCTACTAATGGTTAGGGGTCTCTCATCCTTTTGAGGGTCGTATTTCTGGTGAAGGCTCATCATCTTCATCAGTGTCTGCTGTGTAATCTTGCAGGTAGCACAAGCACACTAAGCTTGGGTTATATAACTAATCTTAAGTTCCCACAATAAAATTAAGTTCCATGCCTGGAATCATCTCAATTTGACCCATTTCAAGGTTGAAACTTTTATTTCTAGATGCTGCTTATCAGACCTACGTCCTTCTACTATTCCCTTCCAACATCCTTGTTCGACTCCCAATATCTGGAAGATGTCCTTTGCCCTGTCTCACCCATCTCCCCCCGCACTCTGTAACAATTGTCTTCTATTGATCTAAATACAATTTTGTTAATATAGCTACAATTTAATTAGCACAAATCACATTTATCACAATTCCCCCATTTCTCTTTTTGATCATATTGATTCGTGCTCTAAAAAGTTGTTGCTTGGTATTCTCTATATTCCTTCATACTAGCCTCCAATTTTTCTAACATTTCTCATGCTGCATTCAGCTTTTCACACTCCTCCTCAAATTTTATTAACATTTCTCGTGCCAGGGTATTCTCTTTGCATTCAGTCACCATTTTCTCGATCTCTCTCCCTCCAGTGTGATAGAATCATGCTTTTAGTACCATCAAGAAATTCAGTTTCTTTTTTGCTGTTGATTCTGGATCCATGGGCATGGCTGTAAGTTGCATTCCCGGAATTATTGAGTGGATTACTCTAATTAGATAGGGTATCATGCAAGGCAGAAACAATAGTCCTAAACCAGAACATAATAGCATGAATCCCAATTTTTTCCACCACACACCCCTGTCACGATCCACTGTTAATGCAGAGCGGGGGTCATGATGGTTCTTTTGATCTCAAAGGTGCAAACAGGCAAAATGCAGGGGACAAAATCAGTTTATTCAACAACAGAAAATCAGTTTAGTCAACAACAGCAATGCATTTCATCAAATGCCAACAATTCAGTTACGGTAAAGGGGAGAGGTATAGGAAACAAAGTATAGGGAGAGGGGAAGGAAAGAAAGGGATGGGAAAATAGCTACCAACAGACGAGACGGGCGTCCTCACAGGTCATCCGATAGACGAGTCCTCATCCGTGGGGATATCTCAGGGGTCTTCATCAGTGGAGAGATCTCAAAGGGTCTTTCCCAGAGGGTCGCTCTTTTATAGTCCTTCTCCAAAGTGAGTGGCCTCTGACCAAGAGGTGGGAAGATTTATGGACCATTGTGTGGTGCTGCAGGAGACAGGTACGGTCAATCAGTCCTCAGTTGATGCAACACAGTCTCTGGTTGGTGCCACAACAGCACAGTCCAGTGAACACAATACACCAGCACACAGTCACGAGCATCCACCTTGGCCCGGCCAGTAAACCATTGTTCAGAGTCAGTCTGGGTGGGGGTCCTCGAGGTCTCCTTGCGACGGTCGGGAGGCAAAAATCGAGGGGAACTTCGGACCGACCCTTACACCACCCCGTGACTCACGATCGTCGTCAAGAGCGCCCCTTTGTAGAGTTGTAGTGAAGTCTTCAGTTGTGGTGTCTTCAGGACTCGTCCGAGTTGGTAGCATATCCCGGAAAACAGAGACAGGAAAGTAGGAAAAAGATAAGGGACAGGATAAGGAAAAGGAGAAAAGGGAAAACAAAACAGATTAATTATGTTCAATTTTGTTGATTGCTAACGCCTTCAAACGATTTAAATTTTTTAATTTTGATTAGAAATAAATCAATTTTTAAAGCAAGTTTTTGATTAAACAATTCTAATTGAAATTAGAAGATAAAAAAAAGAAAATATTCATTTTTTATTTTATTTGAAACCTTGTGTCAATAACCCTAGGGATGTCAACAGTAGCCGATCTGGGTACATCTGTCACAGATGCCAATTGTGTTAATCGTTTCGTTATTCTCCAAGTCATGATGTATAGAATTGCTGACAAAACAAAACCAATTAAAACTAAAATCAAAAGAACAATGGTGGGATGACACAATTTGTTCAGGACACCTGTAGCAGTAGGTGACCACCCAAATAGAGTATCCCACCACCCGTGTTCAGCATCTGTCTTTACTCTTTCTAAAACATGATGTATTTTTTCCACATTGTGATGAACAGCTATTAGAGTTTTCTGTCCGTTTTTCTTGATCTTCTCCAAAATTTCGATCAGATCTTGGTGGAGCAACAATTGCTTCACCAGAGAGAGGTTCATTCCAATTGGAGTGGGCAATAGATAGTGGATCGGTGTGTAATTTGACTGCAAAAGATGGTGAGAAGTAACTGGGGCTACATAGGAAAAATCACATCCTGAAATCCTAGTAAAGTTGCAGACACAAAAGTTTGAATGATTTTTAGTATTCAGTACCAAATTTTCTATAAAAACACTATCACAAGCAGTTCTAAAGCATGCACATCCATTGCCTATATATACTAATACAGTTTCAGGAATCTCATTTGGATGGATTTCAAAGTTACAAACATTCTGTTCTGTGTCCAAGCAGATATCTTGAGCTCTGATTGCATTACTTGCACAGATAAACCCCTGTTGTTCCCGGACAATGCAAATTTACAAATTGACAGTTTGCCACCTCCCACCAGTTTGATGGGCCCATTCCCTATGCTCAAAAGGATGGAGAATAGCTCCGTCATGATTCAACCCCAATGCAATGATGGGGAATATTGAATGCACTGAAGCATTGTGTATGGTCAGTACAAAGGCTGTGGCAGTGTTTGTGCTGGGATCATAGGTAAAATTTACTAAGTTCCACCAGGACTGGAATTCTTTTTCAAAATCAGTGGCACTGTCCCAGACTATTTTTCGAATTTCAGTGGGAAAAGTGCCTTCCTCAGCTTCTCTTATAATTAAAGCAGCAACTGACTGCATCCACAACTGGGCCTGGATACAGCTGAGAGCCAAAGAGATGTTATTTTGTGTAGCAGCAAGTGCATCGATTATCAATTTGTGGTCATTTACATTTACCTTTTCCCAACTTGGTAATATGTTTGATAACAACCACTGTTGGGTTCCCAAAGCTGTTAAGGCTGTTTGCAGGGGCTATTGTAATTTGGTTACATCTCCAACTGTGGCAGCCAATTTATTCATGAGTACTTCTGAATCGATGCTATTCAAAATTCCCAATCTTGTTTCCACAACACCAGTTATGTCTCTTGCCATTCATTTTTAGAAGAATTCTGTTTTTACGACCAGGTTGTCCACCCCTCAAAAGAAGTCTGCAAAAAGGGTGAACAAGCTGGCTGAACTTCTGAGATATTACATTGCATCAACAACTTGATCTCTTTAAGAGACCATGCCAAATTAAACAATATTTGTTGTTGGCCAGTTTTTCTAATTACATAAGGTCCAATTTGAAAAATCGTAGGACTTAACACAACTGGTGGTTGGGAGGTAGGTGTTACAACATTAACATCAAGTTCCCCCCAGTATTTTGCATTGTTTTTACCAAACACGATTTTATAGGAAAATTTTACAGCAGTTAAATTTAGCCAACAATTCTAATTTTGAATTTCACAATATAAAACATGGCCATAAAGTCCTGTGCCATAACTGTATGCAGGTTCAATGAGAGATTCAGCAATTAATTCATATGTTATAGTGACATCATTACCTTGTGTTACTATAAAGGGAGGAAAAACATTGTTTTTGTCAACCAACACTAAGGGGGTGCTTCTTCATGTCCCTCAGTGTTCTTCTGTGAAAAGTAAACACAAACAGAGTCTGCCTCCAGGAGGCAGGAGATTAAAATGATGGAACTATCCAGTGTGTAGCATGGACTGGAATTCTGTTAACTTGCCAATCATTCTGCTGCCGAAAAGGAAGCCACTCTGTACCTCCTTTAAACACAGCATAGGAGTCAGTGTAGATGTAAACAAGAGAGATATTCTGTACCTCAAGTTGGAAAACACTCCAAACAACTGTCAGCTCACCGGTCTGAGAGCTGCCTTCTCCTTCAGTAATAATTTGTTCACCAGCAGAAGTGGGGAGGGCCACTGCCCTGTATTTCCCCACCTTTCCCTCTCGTTTGGCAGAAGCATCAGTGAACCAAGAATTTACTGATTGTTCAGGGGAGAAAGGAGTGGCTACTTTACTTACCAAGGCAGGTTTGTCATGGCTATTAGCCAAGCTCTCCGTTTCTTGTATTGCCAGATTTTTTACAGCTCTTTCTATCACTAAGAAGATGTTACAGTAATGTTTTATCTGAGCATACCACTTTCTGACTGAGGATCTTTGGGCTACCCCGTCAGGGGGAGGGGTCTCAATAGTGACTGTGATGTGTTTTCTCCAGAACACTAGTAATTCTAGAGCCTTATGGAGCTCTTTCCTGGATTCAGGCATTTTAATTTGATCCAGGGAGGTTAGAGTATCAGGTAGAATACATGTCATTCCTCCTTTCCACCAAATTCCCAAAAACTTCACCTCCTGAGAAGGTTTTTGAATTTTTTCTGGGGGAATTTGTAAGTCAAGGCTTTCCAGATGAGAGATTATTTTTTGCTGGGTATCCCCCACTACTTCTATTTCATCCCCTCCCACCAGAATATAATCAATGTATTGCTAGACAGCTACATTGTCAGGTTTGGGTATCTTTTCTAATTCCTGGGCTAAAGCGTGGTGAGACAAAGTGGGGGAATGTTCATACCCTTGGGAAAGCCCAGTGCAGGTGTACTGCTTTGGCTCAACTCCCAGAGCCTGTGGAGGAGATTGATTTGGTTCATTGTTCAGAACTTGTGGAGAAGTTTGCTCTGGTACACTGCCCAGACCCTGTGGAGAAGGTTGCTTGGGGGGTGCATCACTGATATAATCATATCCTATTTTAATCACAGATTTCAAGTTGGGGCAGCAAAGTTCCCCATAATTTTTCATCGAAGTTAGGTCTTTTTGAGAGTATATTGGATTAATGTGAACAGCCTCCTTCCCCTGTGTTTCTTTTGGTGAATCAGCATGCTTTGAATTTTTGTCCCGTTCTTCGCTTAAGGCAGCTTTTAACAAATTATTTTCATCTCGCATCAAATGTTTCTCATTCCTTTCTTGATCTGTAGTAAGACTTCCTTCCCCTGCTACAGACTACACACAACCTTGCATCCCTTCTGTCTGCCAGAAAATCCTGTCCGTGACACCAATTTAATGTCACGATCCGCTGTTTATACAGAGCGGGGGTCCTGATGGTTCTTTTGATCTTAAAGGTGCAAACAGGCAAAGTGCAGGGGACAAAATGAGTTTATTCAACAGCAGAAAATCAGTTTATTCAACAACAGCAATGCATTTCATCAAATGCCAACAACTCAGTTACAGAAAAGGGGAGAGGTGTAGGAAACAAAGTATAGGGAGAGGGGAAGGAAAGAAAGGGATGGGAAAATAGCTACCAACAGACGAGACGGGCGTCCTCATGGGTCATCAAATAGAAGAGTCTCCGTCCGTGGGGAGATCTCAGGGGTCTTCTCCAGGGGGTAGACGGGTCTTCATCAGTGGAGAGATCTCAAAGGGTCTTTCCTAGAGGGTCGCTCTTTTATAGTCCTTCTCCAAAGCGAGTGGCCTCTGGCCAAGAGGTGGGAAGATTTATGGACCATTGTGTGGTGCTGCAGGAGACAGGTACAGTCAAGCAGTCCTCAGTTGGTACAACACAACCTCTGGTTGCTGCCATGACAGCACAGTCCAGTGAACACAATACACCAGCACACAGTCACGAGCATCCACCTTGGCCTGGCCAGGAAACCATTGTTCAGAGTCAGCCTGGGTGGGGGTCCTCGAGGTCTCCTTGCAATGGTCGGGAGGCAAAATCGCGGGGAACTTCGGATGGACCCTTACACACGTGGCGAGAATGACTCCCTAAGCTGCAGAAAAGTATATCTAGCAAGATATTAGGAAGGTCTAAGTTTAGTATTGGAGCCCTGTGCATTGTATTTTAAGGCTTACAAATAGGTATTGTATTTGAAATAAGCAAGCATTGTTTTAACCAAAGGTATATGTGTACTTATAGTGGCTGGATAGAACTACTGTCAATATGTTTCTGCTTTTGTGATTGGTCAAAAACCTTTCAAACTGCGTTGTAACATCACGTTCTCTGGCTGTTGCTGAGGATGTGAGCTGCTGCCATCTTCCCACTGTCCCCACCTTGTAATGAGACTGATGCTTGGGAGGAAAAAATAATAGTAAAGCAGCTCGAGACACATTCCACAGCAGTACCCCGACTACCAGTGCTGGGCTGGATGTTCAAGGGAAAGGTGCCTTCCACACATCACGCCACTGACACCACATGGAGCAAGTGGATTGCCCTCATCACTCAGCGCGCCCGTATTGGGAATCCAAATCGCCCTGGGATTCTGGAAATAATTACAAACTGGCCTGAAGGTGAGACTTTTGGATTGTCTTCTGAAGAAGAAGAGGAGCAAGTGGCACGTGCTGAGGAAGCCCCACCATATAATGAGCTACCAGAGACTGAAAGACGATATGCCCTCTTCACTGATGGTTCCTGCCGAATTGTAGGCACTAACCGGAAATGGAAAGCTGCACTATGGAGCCCCACACGACAAGTTGCACAAGCTACCGAGGGACAAGGTGGATCGAGTCAGGTCGCAGAGCTAAAAGCCGTCCAGTTGGCTTTGGATATTGCTGAACGAGAGAAGTGGCCAAGGCTCTATCTCTACACTGACTCATGGATGGTGGCTAATGCTCTGTGGGGATGGCTGGATCGCTGGAAAAAGCCCAACTGGCAACGCAGAGGGAAACCCATCTGGGCAGCTGAGATTTGGCAGAACATTGCTGCCCGAGTAGAGAAATTGACCATAAAGGTTCGACACGTGGATGCACATGTACCCAAAAGCCGGGCTAATGAAGAACATCACAACAACGAGCAGGTGGACCGAGCTGCCAAAGTGAAAGTATCACAGGTGGATCTAGACTGGCAGCACAAGGGAGAATCGTTCCTAGCTCATTGGGCCCATGATGCCTCTGGTCATCAGGGGAGAGATGCAACGTACTGATGGGCCCGTGACCGAGGGGTGGACCTTACCATGGACAGCATCTCACAGGTCATCCACGACTGCGAGACCTGTGCCGCAATCAAACAGGCCAAGCGGGTGAAGCCTCTGTGGTATGGTGGACGATGGTCAAAGTACAGGTATGGGGAAGCCTGGCAAATTGACTACATCACCCTTCCCCAAACCCGCCAAGGCAAACGCTACGTACTGACCATGGTGGAAGCAACTACAGGATGGTTAGAGACCTACCCTGTGCCTCATGCCACTGCCCGGAACACCATCTTGGGCCTAGAAAAACATGGAGGCATGGTACCCCTGAGAGAATTGAATCAGACAACGGAACCCATTTCAAGAACGGCCTTATCAACACGTGGGCCAAAGAACATGGTATTGAATGGATATACCATATTCCTTACTATGCGCCAGCTGCTGGGAAAGTTGAAAGGTGTAATGGACTCCTTAAGACTACTTTAAAAGCACTTGTTGGTGGAACCTTCAGAAACTGGGAAATGAACTTGGCCAAAGCCACCTGGATGGTTAACACCCAAGGGTCCATCAATCGAGCTGGTCCTGCCCACTCTGAACCCCTACACACAGTGGATGGGGACAAGGTCCCTGTGGTACACATGAAAGGAATTTTAGGAAAGACTGTTTGGATTAATCCCACCACAGGCAAAGGCAAACCAATCCATGGGATTGTTTTTGCTCAAGGACCTGGTTGCACTTGGTGGGTAATGCAGAAAGATGGGGAAACCCGTTGTGTACCGCAAGGAGACCTAATTTTTAGTGAGAACTGTATGTAAGGTTTCATTTGTATTATATATCTGTAAGAGGGTATTGGTTTGGGTGTGATGTAGATGGTAATAGAATAAGGGGCGGATTATGTCCTGGGGTACAATGCAAAAATGTGTATTCTATCACCATCTGTTAAAATGTGGGAGGGGTGGTGATCCTTATCTCTGTGGGAGATATCCTCTGCTGATGTGCCATCTGATAAGATCAGGGGATGATCATCGTTATCTTTTCACATCCCATCCTTCCTCCAGAAGATATATTCTGTTAATGGGCCGTTAAGTCCTATTGTGTGACTGATAAGATTACATCATCCCATTGGGAGATGCCCCAGCCAGGGGCAGGAGCCAAGCCTTTCCTACCTAGATAAAAAACTGGGGTTTGGGACGCGAAGACAAACCTTTCCACTGGATCCCAGAGGGAAGTTGGACCATTTCCACATCATCGCTGGATCTTTGGAGGAAACCTGCACCTTCTACAGGAGCACTGCTTCAACGGAACCACATCTGTCATCCAGGAGGACTGCAGCCACCATTTATACAGACTGCTACCAACACCCTGACTGACAGGGTGTCAGGTTGTATTTCTGACTGTGTCGGTGGTTGTTTCTTTTATATTATTGCATGTATTTTATTTTTCCTCTTTTCTCCTATTAAATTGTATTACTGACTTGGAGTCTCGCACTGGTTTTACTTTCAAACCAACACATATTATTAAAGGAACAAGAGGGAACCATATACACGGACTCGAAGTATGCTTTTGGCATTGTGCATACCTTTAGAAAGATCTGGAAAGAAACACCCAAGGAAAAGTATTAATACACTAAGGATTAGTAAGTGAAATACTTGAGGCTTTAAAAGGACTGAAAAAGATAGCAATCATATATGTAAAAGGGCACCAGAGGGGAGAGATATTAAAACAAGAGGAAACAATTTGGCTGATGATGAAGCAAAAAGGGCTGCCCTAAGGGAAAACAACAGTGTAATTATGACTTTTAAGGAGAGAGAAACACAAACTGAAACACCATACTTTTCTTTAACAGAGATAGAAGCTATAAAGAAACTAGGGCCAACCCTGAAGGAAGGAGAATGGATTCTACCTGATGGTAGAAAAGTAGTCCCAAAACCTATAGCCCGACAGATCCTGGACAACTTACATTGAAGAATTCACTGGGGCACAAGGGCACTTTGTGACTACTTTTTAAAATTTTATGGGTGTATAGGAATATTTGAAATTGGGAAACAAATTACTCAAGGATGTGTCACATGTCAGAAGATGAACAAAAAGATGTTGAGGAGTCCTCCCTCTGGAGGCCCTCGGACAGCCTATTGGCCGTTCAAAAAGATCCAAGTTGATTTCACTGAATTACCTAAAATAGGCAGGTGGAAATATCTGCTGGTTATAGTAGATCAGTTGACTCAGTGTGTAGAAGCATTCTTGCCGTTTGAGCCACAGCTCAAACAGAAACTAAAATTTTATTGGAGCATATTATTCCAAGATTTGGATTAGTGCAAGATATTGATTCAGATCCGGGCACTCATTTTACCTCGAGAATAATTAACAATTTAAGCCAAGCACTAGGAATTACCTGGGAATATCATACCCCATGGCATCCCAAAAGCTTGGGACGAGTTGAAAGGATGAACCAAACTATTAAACAACAACTAACTAAATTAATGATAGAAACTAAATTACCATGGACTAGATGCCTTCCGTTAGCCATGTTAAATATAAGAACCAAGCCCCACTCTGAAACTGGGATCTCACCATATGAGATGTTATATGGATTGCCCTACCCCCAAGGCATGACAATGGATCCCTCATTAGTCGGGGACAAAACCATTCAGGGGTATCTTACAACCATCACAAACAATTTGAGGGAATTAAGAGAGAAAGGCATTTTAGCTCAAACCACTCCTCTCGATTTTCCAGTACATTCTATCTGACCAGGACAGTATGTGTTGATAAAATGCTGGAGAGGAGGAAGTTTAGAACCTCGATGGGAGGGACCATTTCTGGTTCTTTTAACTACAGTAGCAGCAGTCTGAACAGCAGAAAAAGGCTGGACTCATGCTTCACAAGTAAAAGAACCAAATACAAAATAAAGATTGGAAAATTATTTCAGCACCAGGAGACCTAAAAATCAATTTTAAAAAACCCCGGAATTTAAAAATTGATTAAATTCCACCCAGATTAAGAAAAACAACATATAGAAATGTTATTAATTTCATGATTAGGTGGAAAGGAGAACTTAACACTAAAAAGCTGCAGTGATAAGAAATTGGCATAAAATCATTGTATCTTGGGACAAAAGGGGAGATGTAAGATATATATGGGAAAAGATATTATTGTATGCTGTTACTGCTGGAAATATCAATTAAAGATGTTTTGAGAAGTACATGGTTGTCATTTAGACATCCTGCATTGGCTGCCAACTGCAACGTCATTGAGTTTGGAGGCTGAACGGTGCTCATGGGAAAGAATCAGACACCTCCTTGATCAGTGGGAAAAGCCCAGATGGATTGAAAAGCTTCTCAGGAGCTTCTGACTGCCAGCATTAACTGATTTATTTGAGGAGCTGTAAATCAAAAAGAGACTGGTAACACCTATTATTGAGGAGGCACAACAACAATTAACACATTGGGACTGTAATAATCATGGCTTAGAATGCCGCCCTTGCATTTGTACTGTTTGTACCTGTTGTTTTAATTCGTGCTGGATGGTAAATAATGCAAAAGAAAAAGAGAGACAATTGATTTGTTGAAGTTGTTTAGATTGTGTACGTGGACAGCTAAGAATAGAAAGATTTTTAGTGACTTTTATGCTTAACCATTGAGACAAGAAAATGGGACCTTTTTTGCAGCAATTCAACTACTATAGATCAAGACCAACTACTCCTCGCCATATTAGCATTTGTACAGGCTAAAGAACAAACAATCCATAATATTATAGACCAGTGTATTATAAATGACAATTGTTGTGGAGAAGAAATCTATGTGCCACGTCATAGATTTATTTCAGCAGCTGATTGGCATCGTGAGTGTATCTATTGGTGGTGACAAACATTTAACTACCTACCCCGATTTCATAGCAGAAATAGACCATTAAAACGAACTGTTTAACTAAAGCAGTGTGAAAATAAATTTTGTTGTAGTTGGCATATCTCTAGAGCTTTAGTGGATTAGGAAAAATAGCTGATAAATCTAGGGAAAGAGACAGGGCAGTGCTGCAGAACTACAAATAATTGATGCCATCTTTGGAAAAGAAAAAGCTAAAATGGCTTATATGAGCTTTATGAGGCCAAGGATGCCAAAAAGAGACAAATCCCAGGATAAAAGCTTTGCTACCAAGAAGATGGACATCTCGGCCCTTGGCTGCAACCCAAGGGGCCTTGAGACAGGTAGAAAGTTAAAATTCCTGAGGATTCTTTTCATGGTGCTTACTATAATACCCCTGGAAACTGGACAAAGCCATAAGACTGCATGGAGCAAAAAAGAACAAGCCATGCAGGAACAAATTCTAACACAACAAGCAGCACAAGAGCCAGCAGTAAAGAAACAAACCATTCCTGATCCCTGTGACAAATGCAATCATTCCATGTGGGTCAGGGATGAGATGGAATCAGTTTTTGTGGCACAGCCACATGTTAGTGCTGCCTGTTACGATTGTAGCAGTTTCTTAGAAATTTGTGTAAAAAGTCCAAAAATGTATTCAGTGAGAAACAATTTGGGATTCATTGGGCGAGCTCCTTATCCTAATAATGATCAACTTTGTTCTAGATATGAAAATTTCTTGTGTTTTGAAAAGGATGAAAAAGAAAAAGGGCCAAAGAGAAAATTAATTGGAAAACAAAAAGAAACAATGAAGGATAAGAAAAAGATCAGAGGGAAAGAGTTAGAGGAGCTGGATGAGCTGTATAAAAAATTCAAACACTACTATAGCGACTGGGATTTGCCAACTTCAAACAAAAATCTGTTTGTAGATCTGATGCAAGAAATTGCCACAGATTTGGAATTATCTAAATGTTTTGTTTGTGGAGGACTTAGAATGGCTGAAAGATGGCCATGGAGAGGTGAGGGTTTAGCTCCAGAACAATTTTTAAAATGGAATCATACTCAAATTTCTAAGACATTAAAACAGCCTGAGGGTTGGGTTCTGAGTCATCAAGTCATTGGAACAGTTTGTATAACTCGGGAAGGGAGAAAATACACTGAAGTGGTGGGATATACTCCTTGCCTATCTACTTTAGTAGCAAATTCAGACAATAACGCAAAGACCTGGCAACCCAAGAGTCCTACTGGATATTGGGGAATAGCAAAAGAAATGGATTGTGAGTGGAATAACCAAACTGATTTGTGCTGCCATAACAGTCCTGGAGCTAATCCCTCCCAATCTATAAAAGACTTAAAATCTTATTGGGAACAACCAGAAAACACAGAAAACAGATGGAAAGCCCCTGATGGAATATATTGGATTTGTGGGCAACGAGCATACAGTGAACTATCCCAAAAGTGGGAAGGAACTTGTACCTTAGGAGTTCTACGACCCTCCTTCTTTGTCAGACCAAGGTCTAAGGGCAATATACTAGGAACACCACTGTATGAAACCTTAGAAAGAAAGAAAAGAGAACCAAACCTCGACTTTCCAATGGCAGGAGGAAACCAAAAATAGAAAGATGAAGAATGGCCTGCAGAAAGAATTATAGCACATTATGAACCTGCTACTTGGGCTCAGGATGGGTCTTGGGGATATAGAACTCCAATTTACCTGTTAAATTGGTTGATAAGGCTCCAGGCAGTAGTGGAAGTCATCTCAAACCATAGGGCAGATACTTTAAAGTTGTTGGCCAAACAGCATTCACAAATGTGAGCATTTGTACATCAAAAGAGAATTGCCCTGGATTATCTGCTGGCAGAAGAAGGAGGAGTTTGTGGGAGGTTTAATGAATCTGAGTGCTGTGTGCAAATAGATGATCACAGGGAACCATAACAAAACTTGCTGATGAAATTAAAATTGTGGCACATGTACCAGTCCAAAAACGGAATTCTATCCTGAAAGCTGATTGGTGGGATAATCTTTTTTGGGATGTGTGGTGGAAAAAATTGGGATTCATGCTATTATGTTCTGGTTTAGGACTATTGTTTCTGCCTTGCATGATACCCTGTCTAATTAGAGTAATCCACTCAGTAATTCCAGGAATGCAACTTACAGCCATGCCCATGGATCCAGAATCAACAGGAAAAGGGAAACTGAATTCTTGATGGTACTAAAAGCACAATGCACTTGCCCTCGAGGGAGAGAGATTGAGAAAATGGTGGTGAATGCAAACAAAATACCCAGGCACAAGAAATGTTAATAAAATTTGAGAAGGAGTGTGAAAAGCTGAAATATTAGAAAAATTGGAGGCTAGTATGAAGGAACATAGAGAATACCAAGCAACAACTTTTTAGAGCACGAATCAATATGATCAAAAAGAGAAATGGGGGAATTTTGATAAATGTGATTTGTGCTAATTAAATTGTAACTATATTAGCAAAATTGTATTTAGATCAATAGAAGACAATTGTTACAGAGTGAGGGGGGAGATGGGTGAGACAGGGCAAAGGACATCTTCCAGATGTTGGGAGTTGAAGAAGGATGTTGGAAGGGAATAGGAGAAGGACGTAGGTCTGATAAGCAGCATCGAGAAATAAAAGTTTCAACCTTGAAATGGGCCAAAATGGGATGATTCCAGGCATGGAACTTAATTTTATTGTGGGAACTTATGCTTAGTGATATAACCTAAGCTTAGGGCGTTTGTGCTACCTGCAAGGTTACACAGCAGACACTGATGAAAATGATGAGCCTTCATCGGAAATAAGACCCTCAAAAGGAAGAGAGACCCCTAACCATTAGTAAAACATGCATCAAACAACAGTGACGAAGATTTTTAGGAATAGAAACTAGGAGGAGTTTTCTAGAAACTTCTGTAGCCTACAGTATATAAGTGGGATTGTTAGCCTGGATGCTTTGGTACGAGAGGAAGGGTGAGCCCCTCCCTGTACCCCTGGTCAGTTTTGCTTATGCTTTATAGGATCCTCAATTATACTCAATTACTTACTCTTAAATTTTACATATCCTGAAATATATGTATTCTATACTTTGATTGTATTCATCTCAAATACTTTGATTATATAAATTTGTAAAAGTTCCTATCCAAACTTTGCTGCTAAATTAAATCTTGTTGTTTGATAAATTGGATAAATAGAATTACATTCATAACCCTTCCTTCCTTCCTTCCTTCCTTCCTTCCTTCCTTCCTTCCTTCCTTCCTTCCTTCCTTCCTTCCTTCCTTCCTTCCTTCCTTCCTTCCTTCCTTCCTTCCTTCCTTCCTTCCTTCCTTCCTTCCTTCCTTCCTTCCTTCCTTCCTTCCTTCCTTCCTCCCTTCCTCCCTTCCTCCCTTCCTCCCTTCCTCCCTTCCTCCCTTCCTCCCTTCCTCCCTTCCTCCCTTCCTCCCTTCCTCCCTTCCTCCCTCCCTTCCTCCCTTCCTCCCTTCCTCGCTTCCTCGCTTCCTTCCACCCTTCTTTCCTTCCCCCTACCAAAAGATCCTCCATCACTGACCAGGATCCCCAAAAAATGCTCCCAGCTGCAAGGCTGGCACAGCTCCAGGAGCCTTTGGACACCTCTCTCAGGGATGCACAGCCTCCCCTTGTTGGGCTGTCTGTGCAGGGCCGGGCCTGGACTCCATGATCCCACCGGGTCCCTCCCAGCTCAGCCCCTCCCGCAATTCTCACCCTTTGGCTCAGCCTTTGTGTCCTTGAGAGGAGCTGGCAGAGCTGTTGGGGCCGGGCCAGGAGCAGGGCACCCCAACATTCCCCTCTCTGGGACACGGCAGCTGTGGCAGCCCCAGCGTTCCCCTGTCTGTGACACCACAGCCCTGGCAGCCCCAACCTTCCATCCCTGGAGACGCTCCATGGCAGCTTCCAGTCAACGCAAGGCACCGGCCACGGAGCACCCCCAGCCTGGCCTGATGGGGATTCCTCTGCACACAGCTCGGGCAAGGCCCCCCTGGACACCTTCACTGTGCCACACACAAGTGTCACACACAGCTACAGAGCTCTGCCCACAGCTGCCAGGAGGAGTTGATTAAAAAATTAAAACAAAATTTAAAATTATAAACCACGATAATCAAACCCATCCAAGAAAACAAACAAATCCAACAAGAACAACAAAAATGTCAGGAAAATTAATCCACAAACACCAGAGGTTTATGTCCAAAAAGGAGACAGAGGAGTCCTTTTTGCTTTATTCGAATAAAGGGAGAGGCCATGGGACATTCCCCTGGGATCTCTCAAATTTTTGGAGGACGTAGCCTCCTTTTTATCCTATTTTCCCGGCTGCATTTCCCTCTCTCTTTCCCCATTGGCTGAGGTACTTGAGAGGCACAGACTTCCCGGAACGCCTGATACCTGAAATTCCCCTCTAATGTATAACCCTCCCTTTTAATTTTTAATTCTTATAGAATTCATAGTTTTCCCCCCGTTGCTTCTTTCATCTTTCGATATCCAATTTCATTTATCAGCAGCCCTACAGTTTGTTTGTAAAGGCAAATATCTTTTTCCATTCATCAATCAGTGGAATCCATCCCATTGTTTCTTTTATCTCTCAGTGCTAGCCTTTTCTACAGGCTGATCCACAACTCATTTGTAAAGACAAATTCAACATTCCTCTCAGTTACGCTGAGTATTTCAGCTACTTTGATCTTTCCATTTTCATCACAATTTTCATGACTAATCCTTGGTAAAACTAGAGGCGTTTCTGGCAAACAAAGATTCTGGCCGCCTATCAAGGTACAATTTACAGACTTCAGTTGTACTTTACTGACACGGCTCTTCATTCTTTTTCCTCAATCTCATTTGCGTTAGGAACAATAATTCTGTTGTCCATGGAGCTGACACCTTTTAAATTCCAGAATAATGTCCCCAAGGTCCTTTGCTGTTCAGCTCTACTGTGCTGACTGTGGGTGACAAGGCTTGGTGGGGTCCTTTCCCCTCGGGCTGGAGAGGTGCCAGGTCCCAGTCCCTGAGGGTACCCAGGCTCCTGGATGGAATTCAGGTGGAATTCCACATCCTCAGTGTCACATCAGCCTTCACATGGAGCTCCGTGGATCAGAGCATTTTCCAAAGGGGGCGTTGGGGCAAACAGGGAGATTTGGTCTGGCAGGATCTGTAAAACAATATCCCATAATATCCACTTGTTCTGGCACAGAGCACTTGGCTGCAGGGACACATTCCCATTGTTCTCAGCCAGGTTTCAGGATTCAAACAGTGTTGTCTTTCCCCAGAATTGTTTCTTCAGCTGGCCTGGGAGGGCCATTTGGCCTCTGCACCCACACTCTGGCTCCATTATTAGGACTGGTGCATCCAAACCCTTTATCTCCATGAACAGCAGTGATTTGAGGTGGATGCCCTTTTCTCACAGTTTTAAAAACTGCAATATCAATAATTGTGCTACCCTTCCACAACTGAATATGGGGTTGAATAATCCAATTGTTCACTACTGTTTAACAGAATTACTTCAATTTCTCCTTGATAATCTGCACCAATTCCTCCTCCCATGACATGAACACTTTTCAAGGCCAAGCTCCAGTGAGCAGTCATCAAACCAAAGTGTCCTGGAGGAATCTGAATTCCTATTCTGGTATTGATAACTCTCATTTGTTTCTGATTTATCCTAATTAATTCCAGTGCATGAAGGCCCAGCCCTGCAGCCTCTGGGGGGCCTGTCAGGGGCCATCACACCCGGAATAATTTCCCAGGCAGTCACAGTGTCACTGTCCATGGCTGTATTTGCAAATTGGGTGCAGCCATGCACATTCAGGGGGTTCCCATTTCCCAGTGGGGCCATTGTTAAGGGTAGGGAGCACATCTGGGAGATGGGTTCTCCATCGGGACAGGTTCCCATCTCCTCGTTTTTTCAACTGCTCTTTTAACAACTCCTTCATCTGTTCAATCAATGCTGCAGCTTGTGGGTAGTCTGGTATATGAAAAACCCAGCAGTCTTACTCACTGTATTTTTTACAGAAATAAAGCATTCCACATCCTAGTGTCAGCAAACCCTGTAAAAACTGCCAATTTCATCCTTTCCTCTTTCATTCATTGTATCCAATCTCACCGTTTACCAGTGATATTTGGATCCTGGTCAATCATTTCTTTAGAGTATTCAGTGTTAAATCCCTGAGTAGCCAAAGCTAAAAAAATCAGTATTTGGAACATTATTTTACAATGTTATTATATACATATAAATATATACATAAAAATAATTATTTTGTACATATGTATATAATTATTTATTATAGTATTATTATTTCTCTTGCACAAACAAATCCAAGCTCAAGATTGAGAACCTTTACTGTTCCTCCATGTGGGAGAGTGCCAACAACAATTGATCCTAATTGTTATGAATGATGTTCTATTTTTTCCAATTTATCAAGCAACAAGATTAAATTTAATAGTAAGTTTTTAATAGTAACAAAATGAATACAATCAAAGTATTGGAGATGACAATTAAAGTATTGGAGATGAAACAATCAAAGTGCATATATTTAAGAATATACAAAATTTGGCAGTAAGTAATTTAGTATAATTGAGGTTCGTATAAAGCATAAGCAAAACCGACGGGGGAGGGGCCCCCCTCCGACCGGGGATATGGGGAGTGGCTCCCATTCCTCTCGTACCAAAGCATCCAGGCTAACAATCCCACTTATATACTGTAGGCTACAGAAGTTTCTAGAAAGCTCCTCCTAGTTTCTATTCCTAAAATTTACGTAACTATACTGCACGGCGCATGCTCTACTAATGGGTTAGGGGGTCTCTCATCCTTTTGAGGGTCTTATTTCCGGTGAAGGCTCATCATCTTCATCAGTGACCGAGGTGTGACCTGCAGGTAGCGCAGGCGCACTGTGTGACTGAGCAGATGTTTTCCATAACATGACTTTAATTAAGTCCCATGCTTGGAATCATCCCATTTTTGACAGCTTCAAGGTTGAAGCTGTATTTCTAGATGCTGCTTATCAGACCTTTGTCCTTCGACTATTCTTATCTGACTTTCTTCTAACCTCCTTCTTCGACTCCCAACCTCTGTAAGATGTCTTTTATCCTGTCTCACCCATCTCCCCCTTCTCACTCTGTAACAATTGTCTTCTATTGATCTAAGTACAATTTTGTTAATATAGTTACAACTTAATTAGCACGAATCACATTTATCACACTTCTGTTGGTGCTGTTTCTGGGATTCTGTTTACAAAATTCACCCTCGTCTTCCTACATCCATAATTTCTTTTCCTTTTTCAAAGTGCAACTTTTGGATGCATTTTAATACATCCAGTGGTTCAGTTTCTTTCAGCTGCCTTCCCCATTGCTGTCACAGTGCTCCAACCTCAGCCCACTCCAGAGCCAGCAAACTCTAGGGAAGGTTTTCCCTATACCTGGGAATTCCAGACAAGACTGATCCCTTACATTTACATTTAAAAAGCAATATTCTATTCTGGTGATCTAGCCAGACTACACCTGCTTTGTTTAACCAGTGGGCAGGGGCAGCAGCAGAGACACAGACACAAGTTCAGCAATCAGTGTCATTTACTGTAGTTCAAAGCAGCAAAGAATCACAAAAGGAGAAGCTCAGCAATGCACCCAACCATCACCACCGAAGATTGCCTGCAGGGATTGAGAGACAGCACCAGTCACCCTCAGACTTTGCCATCAGCCAGGTGCACACATCAGCTGGGGAAGCTGTGACAGCCAAGGACTGCAGAGCCACTCCTGGACACTGGGAATTCCTGCAGGTGCCTCCAGCCACAGGTGAGGCTTCCAACCCTGCTGTGAGAGGGCCCAGCTCTGATAGTGCTGAATAAACAAACTGACAGCACTTCTAGTGCAGGAACAGCTGCTTTCATTCTCCTCTTGGGATCCTCCCAAAGCCTGGCCAGGGCTCAAGGAGGAACCAAGGGAGGTGACTTTGACCATACAGCCCCAAACAAGGCCAGATGTCAGATTCCATGGCCTTGTCTGGTTTCTAAATACAGAAAGGTCAATCCATGTTTCACTCGAGTGGATACATTTATCACAGCACTAATGACCATGTATATTTTGCTAATACAAGGATAACCTTTGTTTAGAAGGCTCATCCAGAAGTCACGTTTGGCTCAGGGCCTGTTGCCCAGGCCTTGGCACTTCAGGGACTGGGTTTAGTGCTGGGCTTGACAGTGCTGGCTGAACAGCTGGACTCCATGTGCTCAGAACATCCTTTCCAACAGAAAGGATTCTACAATTCCAGGATTCCATCTGCTGCATTCAGCTAGGCCCATGTTGGCAGAATTACTTTGGTCAAAAGTTCCCTCTTGGTCAGCTCTTGTGGCCTAAGGCTTCAGCTCCTTTAGCTCCTGGTGCTGAGCTGCTCATGCTGAACGAGATGACTCAGAGAGAAGAACACAGTTCATCCAATTCCTCCCGGGACACTGAGAGGGGAGGCTGTGGAAACAGGAGCATTGTTTGGTGTGCTCTCCTCCCTGCCCTTCACACCTTTCAGCACTTTGAACCAGCCAAGAGCTTTCTCCAAGGGTGCAATGGAGCAGCTGTTCCTGCTCCCAGCTCTGGCTCTTCCCAGTCTCTGACCTTGACTGGTTTTGTCCCTCTTGCTGTGCCCTCTGTTCCCCCTGTGCTTGGTGGCTGCTGCCCAGGATTGTGGAACTGGCACAGATCAAGGGCTCCAGCCCCTCCTTTCTGTGCCCTTGGAGCTGCCTGCTCACAGCAGCCTTTTCCATCTGGAAGCTCCACATGGACAGGGAGTCCCCACCTCTGTTCCTTGCACAACCTCCAGGAGCCCAGGGCTGCCATCTCCAGTCCCTGCTGGCCCTGGGGGCTCCCAGGTGGCCCAGGCTGCTGTGACACCACTGCACACGGGAGGGAAGAGTGGCAGGGGCTGTGCTGAAAGTCAGGTCCATGTGCTGCTGCTGCTGCTGCTGCTGCTGCTGTGGGGGTCATTTGTCCAGCCCTGCCCCAGAGTCAGGGATCAGATCCAGGCCCTGCTGCTGCTCCCTCGGGATCAGCCACAATTTGGGAGTTGCTGTCAGTGCCAGCAGAGACGGTGGCTGGAGCAGCTGGTGCTGACAGTGTCCAAAGCCCTGGGGTCAGAGGGGAAGCTGCCCCTTGTTCTCCCTCTGCCCCACACAGAGCTGGGCCGGGCACAAGTGGGGCAGCACAGCAAACAGGGAGCCTGTCAGTCCCTTCCAGCCCTGTCTGCTCAGAGTTTGGGCCTTGGAGCTCCAGGTGGACAAAGGCAGCTGCTCCTGGCCCCTCTGTGTGTCCCCGTGCTAGCAGTGCTGCTCCATCAGTCTGTGCCCAGCAATGGGGAAAAGCCTCAGCCCTGCAGGGCCAGGAGCTGCCGGGCTCTGCCTGAGCAGCTCAGCCAGCGGGAAGGAGATGCTCAACACGGGAACCAGGAGCAGAGGACGCTGCTCTTTTATGGCATATTTTCTGTTTTAAGGAAAAGAAAAAGGAAAAAGAAAAGAAAAAAACCTCTATAAAATGTGAAAGATAAAAGCAAAACCCAAGTGGGCAGTGAAAAATCTTCTGTAACTTTAAGAGGTAACTGATCTTTTGCAGCAGAAAACTCAGTTATTCACTTTGCAAATGAGTCAATGGCATTGATGCATCTTACTGGCCTCCGTAACCTTTTTAAAAAAGATTTTGGGATTTGTTTCCAATACTGTTCTTTTAAATTGTGGTGAAATTGGTGTGAAGCAAGAAGAAATTGCTTTGTGCCTTGCCAGCTCCTGGCAGGACTGGCAATCTCAACTCTGTCACAGCCCAAATCTTTTAGAAGATGCCCTTCCTTCTCAGCCTGTGAATGAGCTGCACATTCCTTTGAAACTGTCAGAGGCTTCTTAAAGACACAAAGTCCCACTTACGGCTTTTTGCTTGGTTTGGAAGTGCAGAAGGGCAATTCTCCATCCATCAGCTCCAGACTGCACTGCCTTAGGAACACGGCCCCCTCGCCAGGTTTTTCCCACTCGTGGCACTTCTAGAGGAGGAAGAAAGTGCAATTGCACAATTCTAACCAAAAAGGAATGACAAGTGGGACAGACTAAACATCTTGTCTAGATCCAGGCGTTCAGCTGGGACTGTGGAGAGTTTGGGTTCTTGCCAACTGGACGTGTGTCCCTAACTGCAATGTCTTGGCCTGCAGGAGAGTCTCCCTCATCTGCAGAAGCAGAAAGCTCAGGTGCTGTGCTCGGAATGGGCTCGTCTGATGCAAAGCTGTCAGAGCCATGTGAGGGCAGAGCGGGCCCAGCCGTGCCCAGGGCTGAGCCCAGCAGAGCCCTGGCAGAGCCCAGAGCAGCCTCAGCATCTGCAGAGCCCGGCTGCAAGGAGAGAAACCAGAAACCGCCCGTCAGCTGAAGGCTCCTGTCCCCCTTGTCCAAGCTCCCGCAGTGCCCAGGCCGTGCTGGCCGTGCCCAGAGCTGGGCACAAACCTCCCAATCACTGCTGCCTCTGGGAGCAGAGCAGGAGGGCAGGACTGTGCCCAGCCTGCAGCCAGCCATGGCACATCCAGCCCCTCAGCAGCTGCCCAGAGCCAAAAAGCAGCTTGGCAGCCAACTGAAGAATTCATGGCATCTGCCCCAGCAATTGGGGAAACCTTTGGTGCCCAGCCAGGCTATGCTGTGCCCAGATCTGGGAGCATCCCCCTGGCTGTGGACTCACCCACAAATTGGGTGTGGAGTGTGTCTGTGAAGAAGGTGCCAGAATCCAGTCCATCATCTTCAGCTGGCCAGGCTGAGGAAGAGATTGTCATCATTGAGGTTGTCCTTAGTGTCCCCAGCAGCTGCCCCACCTGGAACAGCTTCTCCAGGGGCTCCTTCTCCTTCCCTGGGGGCCAGACCAGGCTGTCAGTGTTCTGCCCAGGGCCCCAGCCATGAGTGAACCAGACAAGGAAACCCAGGGCGGATGGTGGCCACCAGTGCTTGCCACACCAGGTCTCCAGCTCAGCTCCAGCCCAAGAGCTGCATGCTCCCTTCTGATGATCCCTGCTCAGAGCTACAGGCACTCTGGTTTGCTTTGCCACTGATTGCCAAGAGATGTGTGCAGCTGTTACCTGCCAGGCTCCTGGATCCAGCTGTGCCTGTGGATCTCTCCCATCTTCTAGGGCAGACGAACACCCTGAATCCAAGGATCGCGGAAAAGGTCTTCTAAGGATGGCCTGTCCAACGGTTGCATGGACAAACACCTCTTAATAACATCTTGGCACTCTGAAGAGAGAAACCAGAAATCACCAGTACGTTGCAGAAGTTGCCTCCCCCCCTCCCCCCTTTCCCGTGCCCAGGCCATGCTGGGTGTACCCAGGGTTGTGCCTAAACTTCCCCATGGATTTACTGTTTAGAGGAGAGCAGGAGAGCAGGACTTGTGCCACCTCCTCAGCAGCTGCCAGAGCAGGATGCTCACGACCCCGCTGCTGTCTCCCAGCACTGCTATTCCCCCCTGCCCAGAGATGAGGATCCACCTTGAGAGAGCCGTTGTGGGAACAAGATCCGTCCCCAGATGATCTCCTGGCCCCTCCTGAACGGGTGCTTCCCCACGACCAGGTGGTACAGCAGGAGGCCCAGGGACCAGATCGTTGCTGCCTCGCCGTGGTAGTGCTGGTGCTGGATCCACTCTGGTGGGCTGTAGGACAGGGTTCCTATGGAATACAGATGGATTTCAGAAGGAGGATGCTGCTGCTCCCAGAGCCTCGCCCCAGCATCCCTGGGCATTCAGGGGCTGCCCCAGTGGCACACGGGGTGACTCGCTGCCCTCTCACCAGCACTTGGGACTTGCGTACAGACTCGGGGCTGGAAAAGAAGCCACCGGTGCTGGAAGAGGGCAGCCGAAGCCTTGAGAAGGCCCAACCATGGCACGGAAAAGAAAAACCCACCCAGGGGTGGAGAAAACCCACTCTCCTCCCCGCCTGCACGGCCCTCAGAAAATGTTAGTAAGCCAAGGCAAACAAGGGGAGAGGTGCAGTTCGAGCCCTTCCTCGCCTGCACACCAAACCAGCCAGGGCACGGGGTCAGAGCCCCCCCCTCTGTTACCCCCATGGGGTTTTTGTCGGCCTGGCTGCCCCAGCTCCAACCCCAGCCCAGGGCAGAGTGGGTGATGAAGGCTGTCAGCAGGGCTGGGAGCTGGCCCCCCTCACACCCCCACCCAAATCAACTTGGCTCAAGCATTAATCCCATCCCCGCTCCAACAGGCAGAAGCTTCAGTGCTGCAGCCCGGCTGGGCCATAAGATGCCCAGGAGCATCCCCTGGGAGGGCTCACCTGCAAACTGGGTGTAGGCTGTGTCCTGGAGGAAGGCGCCACAGCCAAAGTCGATCAGTTTCAGCTGTCCGGTGGCCAGGTCGAGCACGATGTTCTCGGGCTTGATGTCCCTGTGCAGGACCCCGCAGCTGCTGCAGTGCCGCACGGCCTCCAGCACCTGGCGGAACAGCCCCTGCGCCTCCTCCTCCGGCAGGAACCTCCGCTCCGCCAGCAAACCCGACAGGTCCTGGCACCGCTCCGGACGCTCCAGCACCAACAAGAAGCTGTTGGGCAGCTCAACCCACTCCAGGAGCTGAATGACAGCAGCACACCCAGAGGACACCTTGTCCAGCAGCACGATCTCCAGGGGCCCACGGGCGCCGTGGGGCTGCGCGAGGACCACGATGCCGTCAGTGGGGCTGAGGCCGTGCCAGGGCTCTGGGACCCCTCAGCCAGCCCGGGACGCTCTGTATCCCCCGCTCGCTCTCCCTGCAGGGCTCCCGGCGGCTCCCACCCTGCCGGGCCCCAGCTCCTCGCCGCCCGGCACGCCCCGGCTTCGGCCGCTGGCCCCGCTCACTCACCAGCTCGCCCCAGTGCCGGATGCGATCCCGTGGCACGCATTTGATTGCCACCTGCGAGCAAGGGGTAGAAGCGGGCTGAGCTTACCGCCCGCTCCGCCGCGCCCCGGCCTCCTCCTCTTCCTCCTCTGCCTCTCTTCCTCCTCCCCCGCCCTCCTCCTCCTCGTCCTCTGCCCGCCGCCGGCCCCGCCACTCACCGGGGCGCCGTCCGCGAGGCGCGTCCCCGAGTAGACGCTGCCGAAGCCGCCGCTGCCCAGCAGCGAACCCAGCCGGTACCGCTCCTGCAAGGCCTCCTGCGCCTTCCCTGCGGGCGACACGCGGCCGTCAGCGCTCGGCCCGGGGCCAGACACGGCCCCCGAGCGCCCCCCGACCGTCCCGGGCCGGGCATCCCCACCCGCCCCGGGCCCCGGCGGCTCAGGGCCGGCGGCCGCGCTGCCGAGCGGCGGAGCTCGGGCCGGGGAACCCGCAGCGGAGGCGGCGGGAGCGGCCGCGCCGCGTGTGTCCTCCGCGGGCCCCGGGAGGAGCCGGCACCGGCGCCGAAGCCGCGACTGGACTCTGCGTCGGGGCCGGCACCGGGCTCGGGACAGGCGGAGCCAAAGAGCGGCGATGCCGCCCCCGGCCCAGGCACTGATGCCCGCCCAGCAGCGCCAGCGCCAATACCGCCAGAGCCGGGCGGAGGCGAGGCCGCGGCGGGACGGCCGGGGACGGGGACGGGGCAGCCCCGCCCGGGGCCGGGAGTGGGGTGGGGACATGGCCCGGCCTGGCGCGGGGAGAGGAGGGGCCGGGACAGGGACACCGAGAGGGAAGGGGGAGACCGGGAAAGGGGTACTGGGAGAGGCTGCGGGACACCGCGACAGAGTGTGGGACAGCGGGAGAGTGAGACGAGGAACAAGAGAAGGGACGTCGAGGGTCTGCGGGATCGCTTCTTCTCTGCTTCTGCTGCTGCCGAAGCGCCGTGAGCGTTTGTCCGCCAGTCCGTTCCCCGTGTGTCCGTTCCCCGTGTGTCCGTTCCCCGTGTGTCCGTTCCCGGTGTGTCCGTTCCCTGTGTGTCCGTTCCCGGTGTGTCCTTTCCCTGTGTGTCCGTTCCCCGTGTGCCCGTTCCCCGTGTGTCCGTTCCGCCCCGTGCACCCCGGGGCAGCACGGCCCGCTCCGCACCAGGGCCGAACTGGAGTCACGGAGCATCTCTTCCTCCTGCACCCACTCAAAACCACCGTCTTGTTTAGCTGCTTCTTCATTAGATTGGAACTGTGATAAATGTGATTCGTGACAATTAAATTGTAACTATATTAACAAAATTGTATTTAGATCAATAGAAGACAATTGCTACAGAGTGAGGGGGGAGATGGGTGAGACAGGGCAAAGGACATCTTCCAGATGCTGGGAGTCGAAGAAAGATGTTGGAAGGGAGTAGAAGGACGTAGGTCTGACAAGCAGCATCTAGAAATACAAAGTTTCGACCTTGAAATGGGACAAAATGGGTCAAAATGGGATGATTCCAGGCATGGGACTCAAAGTCTTGCTATGGAAAACATCTGCTCAGTCACATAGTGGCCATGCGCTCCCCGCAGGTTACACAGCAGACACTGAGGAAGACGATGAGCCTTCATCAGAAATAAGACCCTCAAAAGGATGAGAGACCCCCTAACCCATTAGTAGAGCATGTGCCATACAACACACTGACATAGATTTTAGGAATAGAAACTAGGAGGAGTTTTCTAGAAACTTCTATAGCCTACAGTATATAAGTGGGATTGTCAGCCTTGATGCTTTGGTACGTGAGGAAGGGCGAGTCCCTCCTCGTACCCCTGGTAGGGGGAGGGCCCCCTCCCCGGTCAGTTATGCTTATGCTTTATACAAACCTCAATTATACTAAATTGCTTACTCTCAAATTTTACTTTTCCTGAAATATATGTATTCAATATTCATTTTAATACTTTGATTGTATTAATTTCTAATACTTTGATATTTTTGTAGTCCTCTCTAATACTTTAATTGTATCCATTTTTAATTGTTATTATTAAAAATTTGCTGCTACATTTAATCTCGTTGCTTGATAAATTGGAAAAATAGAATATCATTCACAACAGAACTTTTATTTCCGGCAGGCTTGCAACTTGTCCCCTGTGCTCGCATGCCCCGGGCCCTATCCCGCCCGCTCGCCCCGCGCTGCAGTCTGTTCCTCACAAGCAAGCAAAGCGCTGTCCGCACTTTCCTCTGGAGCAGAGCAAAGTGCCGAAGGAGGAGCCTGCCAGGGCCAGGCAGAGCCAGCCCCGTGGGAGGGCAGAGCAGCACATGAGGAGTGAGAAATGCAGCCCCTGCAGGGCAGCGCTGCTCTCCGGCCGCTCCGGGTGGGCAGCGGCAGCAGAGGGGCCACGCCCGGCGCGGTGCCCTCGTCCCCAGGGCTGTTCCTGTTTTCTTGTTCAGTTCCGGGTGAAAATCGCAGACTGCCGACAGGAGAATTAAAATAAAACCATGAAACTGCTATTTCTGCCGAGTTTGGATGCCAGTCCAATACAGCAGCTCAGCTGCCTGACTCCTCCCTGCCAATCCAGCCCTTTCAGCCTGGAGCAAAGGCCCTCTCTGCAAAGAAACTGCTGGCTGCTTTATTTGTCCTGCTGTTCATCGACACAGCTAGAAAAGCAAACTAGTTTGGATCCTCAGTCTGTCAAAACATGTGAACTTTGCCATGTTAAGCCAAGAGACGGAGTCTTGACCCCTGCACGATGTCCTAGGAATCACCTTTGTTGCTGCTGTGTATTGTCACTGCTGAGGGTGAAATACTGTGAGAGCACGTGCCCTGTCTCTAGAACCCATAGCTAACCTAAGTGCTGTGCTTTAAAATCTTGCATTTGCAGGTTTCTGATGTCTCCAGCATTGCTTTCAAAGCAAATCAGGGAGAAGGCAAACTGTGTGTAGCTAATGATACTGCAGAGTGCATCAAACTTGCTAAGTCCTAGGTCTTCGAGGTAACATCAGTTGATGTAGAACCAGTGCAACACAGAAAAGGGGAGCGTATAAGGAAAGGAATTAATAGTATATGTGAACATCTTGGGTTGTTTCCTTCCATTGTCATTTCACTTCTGGAAAGCTGCTCCGCTTTTCCAAGCATTTTCTCTACAGTGGTGTTTGCTCTTTTCACAAACTTTTCCTGGAGGACGAGCTCCTGTCACAAGACGTGCCACCAACTGCAGAGTCTCTTAGCTTTCCACACTGTGCGTGCTGCACTGTCCTTCAGCAAAGCAGGACAAAGGTTTTGAGAACTTGAAAACTTGTCCTTTCTTTTGCTGGTGGGCTGGGGAGTTGTGCCGTGGGTAAGGTTTTCACTGTTACTGTTCTGATCTAAGAAAACAGGAGGTGGTACCAGGACTTGCTAGGGAATACAAGCCTGGCTGAATTCAGAGAAAGAATCTCCAGGGCCTGCAGGCAGAAGTGGAGAGTTGTGTGATAATCATTCCAACCTCTCAGTGGACGTCTTGAAAATTATCTGGAATGTGAAAATGGTCTGACAGAGGGAGTTTGTTTCTGAGTTCGGGGTAGACGATTCCACATCTGGTGCATTGGTGCATAAATCAAGAGTACAATCCGCTCATGATAAGCATCAGAAAAACCTGGACCTCTCAAAGTAGCCAACTAAAAGAATCTGAACAGGGGAAATGTAGGGAATGACTTGGTTAACCTTGCCTATGTTATAGATAATAAAATGATTTAGCTGAATTGAATATAATCAGAAATAAGTGATAATTTATTTCATGGCCGGGATACAGTCCACGACAGCCAAAATCACAAAGAGCAACACCGAGCCCGGGTAAACACACTGTGATCCAAACTCTACTGCTCCGGATTCCCCAATGTTCACAAAACCACTTTGGTCAGTCCAGTTTATATACAGTTTTTCATAGCCTGGAGCAGAGGTCTTTGTCTCCTTTTGTTGCTTCGCATATTCATGTATTTTATTCATGTAGTTTCCTTTCTCTGCATGGGGCTGGACAAAGCCATATTCTGGGAGACCATGAATTCTGATGAAGGCAGGCCTTGGTTTAGGGAATCTGGTATTGAGATGTATTTTTCCCGATTAATCCTGGGTGCTTGGCGCTCAGTGTCTGGGTGTTCTCTGGACTGTTTTTGAAGAGAGCCATCTCCTTGTGGCCACGTCCATTCACTTGTTAATTTGGGCTGTCCTGCTTTTGTTGGCTGTTACAATGTTGTGGTGAAGCAATCTGTGTTGGTTTTTTTTCCATTTGTGGTTTTCTTTTTGGTTTCTGAGTTTATTTTATTCATACAAACACTGTTTATTAATTTACAACTTTACACGAATTACATCAGATATTACACCTGGAAGAAGGGTAATTTTTTCTAATAATTACTAATCCATTCCCTTGGCTTTTGGCTTTCTTAGCAAGGCCATTTCCATCCCAGGAGCCATCACAATGTCACAACAGACCCTTGGTTCCATGAGGTTCCTGCAGCAGGACTTCCCCTATGGCCCAGCAGAGCTCATCTGTTCTGTCCATCAGCTGGGCCATCACTCAGGGCATCTTCCCCCTCTCAGGAATTGCTGAGATAACCCAGGCTGGACATCTGTCCTGTCCTGAGTTCTCTCTGGTGCCAGGGAGGTGGAATTCCCAGCTGGCCATGAACATCTGGCCTTGAGAGCAGCCTGAAGGGAGATGAGCCTTGAATTTCTGAGTGACACACACTTCACTTTACAAACTATAAAAGCTACACAACATTTTCACCAAGCAGAAATCTTCTGCATAGTCCCTGTAAATGGGTAGGGCTTCTCCCCCAAGTCTGGATGCATCTTTGTGGTTCCTTTTGTAGAAGCTGAGTGAAAGGGCTCCATGTGTACTCCCTCATCAATTTGGTGGTAAGTTCCATTGACTCCTGATCTCTGCTATTTCTTCACTAGCTGCAATATAGGAAATTTCATTGTGCATGGTGTTTGTATCTCCCTGTAGTTCTTTTGTTTATCCTGTGCAGTAAGTAGTCAGTTTAAAGTCTCTTGATTAATTTTGAGTCCATCCAGTAAATAATTTATTTTATATTAAATCTAATCAGGCATTCTAAGGAACTTGAGAGCAAGAGCAATTTGGAATTCAGGTCACCTGAAACAGAGCTACTGCCAGAAACGTGAGTATAAGGCAGGACTTGTCTAAGCTTTCACTCCATTCAAAACATATTTCAATTAAAAACAAAAACAGAGGAGCACTTCTTTCCTATTTATTTTTTTCTGTTTAAAGATTGGTATCAGCAATCTCCAGTTGATATTGATCCCAAGAACCTCCTTATGCAGTCTGAATAGATATGAAAATCAAGACCCTTTATGGCTGACAGTCAATCACACTCTGTCCCTACCCCCACCCCACCATTTCCCCCATCCAACCCCTGGCAGTCAGAGCAGCCTTGTGCAAATCTGAGCTCCCTCCCCTCCAGGCTGTGCCTGCAGCTTTCAGCTCCTTGGCACCAACTCCCACCTGCTTTCCTTGGAGAAGGAGCTGCCCCAGACACAGAGGGATGTTCATTTATTGTCAGCAAACAAACCAAAGGCAGGCACAGCTCCATAAAAAACAGAATTCCAGCCCAAGGAGTGCTGGGCAATGGAGCCACATCCAGGGGTGTCCCCAGGGCTCAGGACTGGGGCCAGGGCAGTGAAATCTCTTTCTTGCTGATGTGGACGAGGCCATGGAGGGCACCCTGAGTCAGTGTCCAGGTGAGGCCAAGCTGGGTGGGAGTGTGGCTGTGCTGCAGGGCAGGAAGCTCTGCAGAGGGATCTGGACAGGCTGGAGCCATGGGCCCAGGACAATTGGATGAGGTTCACCAAGGCCAAGGGCTGGCTCCTGCCCTGGGCTCACAACCACCCCAAATCCCTGCCTGTGCCCTGCCCCTGATCCCCACAGCCTGTCCTGTTTCCTTCATCCCTGCATTGCCAGGGACTTTCTGGGACAAGGGAGCTCTGCTGTGGGGATGGAGGGAGGTGCAAGTGCCAGCTCTGCAGTGGGAACCACAACTCATCAGGTTTGTGTCCTTTGGGGGTCAGCAACTGGTGAGACTCAGAGGCACACAAGGTTTCACTTCGTGGCCAACATAAAACAAAGCACCCATGATAAAATTCAATAAACTTCAAAATTCTTTCCTCAGCTCTGTGCAATGTCAAAGCAGTATCTGATGTATCCACCATGAACAAGGTATTTCCATACAGGAACAGTTTTAGACACAGACATTAGAGAGGGTGATTCTGTGATAGATGTAGACACAATTAAGATGTTGACTAATGTGGAATGACCAGAGAACAAGTGGAGGAGGAAATCTGGGAGCAATGGCAAGGCCATAGGAGCTGGTCTAGGGAAGAGATGTCCTTATACATGGCCATTTAAACAGGAGAGGTGGAAACACCCAAATGAAGAGGGACATGAAATAATAGACAGTGTAGTGGTAACACAGGTACAGGGGAAGATCAGTATTTCTTGTCCTGCCATCTGTACACACACAGGAAATTTCTGTTCTCTCCTGGTGGGAAATTTTTGACATTTTGTAAAGTGCTCAAATGCCCCAGCTAATGAGATGTGCTCGTCCACCTCACAAGCTGCAGGTCCCCTACAGCCCCAGAGGGCTCCTGTCCCATAAACATCTGCTCCAGCCCATTCCAAAATGGGGAGCAGCATCATCCCAAGATCATCAGGGAGCTGAGGTTGGAATGGACCTCAGGGAGTCTGCAGCCAAACCTGTCAGGAACTGGGTCAGACCAAGGGGTTCAAGGCTTGTTTTGGTGTGGATTGGAAAATCCCAAAGGCCAGGGATGGGGCAGCATCTCAGAACCTGTCTGAGCCCATGGGAACAAAGGTTTTCCACATGTCCTGTCTGACCTCCCCTCATTCCCCTTCCACCCATTGTCTTTTGTCCCCCCCAGCCCCCCCAGTGCAGAGCCTGGCTCTGTGTTCTCCATCAGCTCCTGGCTGGCACTGCCAGGCTGGCATGAGGAGCCCCTCAGCCTTCCCTGCTCCGGGCTGGACAAGCCCAGCTCCCTCAGCCTCTCCTCACAGCCAAAGGGCTCCAACCCCACCTTGGAGGCCCTTCCCTCACCCTGCTCCAGCTGCCAGACATCTTTCCTGCCCTGGGCAACCCAAACCAGGCCCCAGTGACCTGGATAATCCACGGCCTTGATGTCCTGGTCACACAGCCCTGGCCCCGTGTCCCCGTGTCAGGCTCTGGGGTTGATTTGTGGAACATCCTTGGGGGAGGCTGTGGCTCCAGGTGGAGCAGGGGGATCCCGGGGGACAGGGGACCCTGCTGGGCATGAACAGCATTGGACTTGTCTGGGGAAACTGTGAGGGGGGGCTGGGGCAGAGTGACCAACCCAGTGACCCCACACAGCCCTGCTGGGATGTCACACAGCCCCTCCTGTGATGTCACAGCCTGCCCTGTGATGTCACACCTCTGTCCTGTGATGTCACAGTCAGCTCTATTATGTCACAGGGACAGCCTGTGATGCTCAATGGCCTCACGTTACCCACTCTGTGACGTCATAGCCCACTCTGTGACCTCATGTTACCAGATGATAAACTGCCCATCCCAGCTGAGCTAACACAATTCTTGTTCTCCAAAACCACTGGCCTCTGGAAACTGCACAATGCTCGTTGTGTAACAAGGGGAACTGGAAGTTCCCCAGCCTCAGTGTCCTGCCAGCTCAGCCAGGCAAACTGGAACATTGGGGTCCATGACCACCAGAGACAACCAGAGAGACCCCCAGGACAGAAGAAGCCATGGGTAAAGAGGAGGGGAAATATGTTAATGATTTTGGGGAAATGATTATCATATACTTGTTTAGTGCAGGACAATCAATGAATATGTTTGCAGAGTACAGAATATAAACAGAAATTTCCTGTACTCAGCATGCACGGCTTTGGGAGGAGCTGTCCCCCTGTTTATTCAGCCGAATCAAGAATGCTGCTTTTTAATGCTGTGTTGGTGTTAAGGAGTTTTTAATTTGAACAAATTGTTGGTAACACTCTCACTCCCAATGAAAGCTCTGTCTCCTGCTGTTCACAAACAGAGAAGGGCTGGTGGGAGATGTGGTGGTTGGAGGCTGCCTGGGGTACAGTGACCATGAAATAATCCAGTTTTCAATATTCTGTGAAACAAGGAGGGGCATCAGTCAAAGTTCTACACTGGAATTATGGAGGGCACACTTTGGTCTATTCAGGATACAGTTTTGGAGAGTACCAAATCAGGTACTGATATTTTAAGGGGAACAACCCTTAAGAACAGAGGGGTCCAGGAAGGATGGACACACTTCAAGAAAGTAATTTAGAAGGAGCAGGAGCAGCCTGTTGCAACAACACATCATCAGTAGGGTAAAACTAACCTGTCTCACAATGGTCTAAATCCAGCTCACGTTCCCTACCAGTGGGTGAACAATCCAAGGCCTGGTGAATTCTGCTTCACAATGATTGGGAGAGCAGACATGGAAGGATGTTTGCCTAGTGAGAAAAGTGCACAATGGGGAGGGGACGGCCGTGGCAGGCCACGTTTCACCGCCCCCAGGGAACCCATCCAGCAAGCGTGGGAGAAGCTGCCACCGACCATGCCACGGGCCAGCGGCTTTTGCCCACCCCGCAGGGATCGGCTTCCCTCCGGAAAAGCCGGGGGACAGCAAACAGTGACCAAAAAAACCCAAACAAATAAAAAGCACAGGGTGCGTCACACAACCCGTGTTAGCCACGGGGGTCACGGGCCAGGGCTGGGGGCGAGGCCCGCGCCTCTCACTCCCCCCAACCCCTCCACCGACATCTCTCGCTCTCCAGCCTCGCCCACGACATTCCCGGGGGCTCTCTGCCGGGTTCCGGCCACCGCCACCGCTGCCAACCCTGAACAATTCCACCCGCTAAGCGGGTCCCCGGCTTAGGGCCGAGGAAGGGGGACGACTTCAACAACACACGGCGGGGACGCGGTGCCGCCACCCCGGCCCGCAAACTTCATCGGGCGACTCCCGTCACCGAGCCCCTCAGGCAAGCGGGCGAGGCCGAGGCGAGGCCACACGCCCCCACTGCACGTCCCCGCGGCCCTTCTGACACGGACACTCCGACAAACAGGTGGGGAGAGGGAAAGGAGGCGCAGCCACCTCGGCCGAGCGAGCCGTGCTCGGGGCTCTCGGGGAAGGGGCCGGGGAAAGCCTCGGCAGGCTCAACACAACCCCGGCCACAGTCCAGCCCCGGCTGCCGCCACCGCACCAGACCGAGAGCCGAAAACACCGCCCCCGGCGAGCGGGCGGGCCCCGGCTTGAGGCCCGGCAGAAAAGGGACGAGGCGCCGCCGCCTCGCCCGCCGCCATCCCCGGGGGAGCGAGCGGGCGCCCGCCCCCCTTCACGAAGCCGGCAGCAGCCGGGCCCGAGCGGGACACGCTCGCGGCTTCTCTCTGTCCCCGCCTCGCCTCGCCTCGGCCGGGGAGCGGCTCTCGCATCACCTCTCGGCTCGCCTGTCCCAGGAAGCTGGGTGGGACGGGAACCCGGACAGAGCCACGCCACTCTTCCCCTCGTGGGCTGCACTTTCCTTGCGCCGGTGACCGCCCGCGTGGCACAGCTGGAGGCAGCCACAAACAGCGAGCCCCTGGTGAACATCGGAGCCCGGTGGGGACAACAGGTCTACCCAGCCCTGCCCAAATTTGCCCGTCCCGCTGGAGAGGGGCAGACCTGTCCGATTCAGGACGCCTCAGGCTCCGGAGCCGGGTAGACCTGGCCTCCCGCAGCTGCTCCGGGGCCGGGTAGACGAGGCATCCTCGTGTTATAAATGAGAAACAAAAGTCTCGATATTCAGCAAAATTGAGATTGCTTTATTTGATATAGACAGGGCAAGCAGCGCGCTGGGGAACGTGAGGGGTCACCGCCCACACTACGCTCCACCGAGCTTGGTTTGCAGCTCCATTTTATAGTATGGCTTTCCTTGTAGTAATCAATAGTTGTTTTTTTTTTTTTTTTTTCTGTCATAATTCTGCTAAGTAAGCAGTAGTGGTCAAAGAAACATCCATGGCACCGCTGTCCGGATGGTTTGTCAAGGAACCATCTGGCCTTGGTCGATAAAGAACAGCAAAAGTGGGAAGTCTGGTCCGAGCAGATAGGTTGCAATTGATTACACAAAGGCAGGAAATCTGATTTTGCAAAATCTTTCAAGCCGTGGAAACCTTGTTTTACAAATTAGTATCAAATACAATTTATTTAGAAAACACAATATTCCTAACAGGTGGATCTATACAGAATGGTTTTAATCATATATTTCCCTTTCTCTAGGTCCATGTTTTTATCTAAGTATTCTGGTTTATATAAACTCCAAAACTTCTCTGATTAACACGAATCTTTTATCAATTTTCACACTTGTAACACCCTGGAGCCAGGGAACCCCACAGCTCTGAAACACCCCGGAGCTGCATGCCTCTAGCAGCCCTGTCCCACCCGGTGAACCCGATTTCCAGACCAATAAATATTTTCAACAAGTTGGGGTTTTTTTTAATTATTATTTCATATTTATTTTATTTTCCTTTTCTCCTTTTTAGAATGAATGCCTCTTCTATTTTCTTGGAACAAAATTCTTTTTGGGAAAAATTGGCTTGGGAAGATTTCTGGGTTTGGTTTGGGGGCAAATGTCACACTGTCGGGTTACCTGAACTACAGTAGAGTATAAACCTTTGGCAGTAATTTTTTTAGTTAGATAATTATACAGGGCATCTATTCCCCAGTGTGTTTTTTGGTGCTCTTTTTTTAGTAATGACTATAACAGGTGAGAAGGGGTGGCCATTGTTCCTTCTGCAGTAGCAGCTCATCTCTTGGTTATATGTTCTTTCTTGATTTTTAATTAGTTTTCTATTCTTTTTGGTATATACTGGCTTACTTTCAAGGGAGATTTGTTTATTTGGAATTAAAGCTTCCTTAATCGTTATTTCACCTTTTGCTGCTTCTTTTGCCTCTTTGTTTGCAAGCTCGTTTCTTTTTTCCAGTTTTGAGCTCACTTTTTGTTGTGCTTTAATGTGCATGATTGCTATTTGCGCAGGGAGCTGAACTGCTTTTAGTAGCCACAATATTTCTTGCACGTGTTTGATACTTTTCTTTTGTGAGTTTAACAGTCTTTTCTTTTTCCAGATGGCTCCATGTACACGCACAACTCTAAATGCATATCTTGAGTCTGTATAATTTTTTTTTTTGCGATCTTTAGGGCGCGGGTTAAAGCAGTTATTTCAGCTTTTTGTGCAGAGGTATTTATTGGCAAGGGTCCAGATTTTATTACTTCTTTGCAGGTGGTAACTGCCTACCCAGCATGTTGTTTTCTACTGACAACGTAGCTGCTTCCATCAGTAAACTGGGTTTGGGTGTCATCCAAAGGGGTGTCCTTCAGATCTGGGTGGCTGGAATAGGTGGCTTCAATAGTCTCCAGGCAGTTGTGGTGTGCTGGCTTCCTTTGATTTCTACTAAGGAAAGAAGCTGGGTTGATAACGTTAGTCACAATTATCTCTACATCATTTTGTTCTACCATGATGGTTTGGTATTTTACGAACCTTTGTGGGGAGAGCCAGTGCCCACCCTTTACTTCCAGGACTGCAGACACTGTGTGAGACACTAATAGAGTCATTTTTTGGCCCAATGTGAATTTGTGTGCCTCTTGAATATTCAGCACCACTGCTGCAATTCCCTGCTTCTCATGGGAAAACAGAAAGAATGGTTTACTCCCATCTGGGAGTCTGAGAGCCAGAGCTGACATTAGAGCATTCTTCAGCTGGTGAAAGGCCTGAGTGGCCTCTTTTGTCCCCTGGAGTTCTCTGTTCCCATTTGCAATGAGTGCATACAGAGGTTTTACAAGCAGCCCATAGCTGTGTATCCACAGCTACACCACCCTGTCATTCCTAAGAATGTTTGCAGTTTCTTTGCTGTTTGAGGCTTTGGGGTTTTGCAGATCTCTTCCTTGCAATCTTGCTGTAGAGTCCGTTGTCTTGCACTAATTTTATAACTCAGATAAATTACCTTTTGCTTCACTACCTGGGCCTTTTTCTTTGATACTCTGTATCCTTGAAGTTTTAGAAAGCTTAGGAGGCTCACCGTCCAGGCTGCACATGCCTCTTTGGTCCAGGTGGCTATGAGGGTATCATCTACATACTGCAATAGCTTTTCTTTTCTGGGGGGAGTTCCCTAGGATTCCAGATCTTTGGCAAGTTGTTCCCCAAACAGGGTAGGAGAGTTTTTAAATTCTTGAGGCAACACCGTCCATGTGAGTTGGGATTTGTGCCCGCTTTTAGGGTTTTTCCATTCAAATGCAAAGATTTTCTGGCAGTCCTCATGGAGAGGGAGGCAAAAGAAGGCATCTTTCAAGTCTAGAACAGTAAACCAAGTGAGTTTTGGGGTTAGGCATGTTAGCAAAGTGTATGGATTTGCTACTATGGGATACAGATCTTCATTTATTCTGTTAACAGCTCTTAGATTCTGTACTATTTGATACGACTCATCAGGTTTTTGGACCAGTAAGATGGGAGTGTTGAACTCAGATTGACATTTTTTTAACAACCCTAATTGTAAAAAGATTTTAACTATTGGGCTAATTCCTTTACTGTCTTTTCTTTTCAAGGGGTACTGTTTAATTCTAACGAGTTGTTTTCCTTTCTTCAATTTAATTATTATAGGAGGTGCATTTTTCACCTTTTTTGGTATATTAGAAGCTCACACTCCAGGGAACACTTGATTTATTATTTTTTCACTCATTTTTTCTTCCATTTGAACGGCTGTTAACATTAAACTTAATGCCTTTATGTACTGTTTATTATTTATTTTCAGAATAATTTCTCTATTTTTAAATTTAATAGTTACTTGTAATTGTTCTAACAGGTCTTTCTCCAAAAGATGTTTTGGGCACCTGGGCAGGTATAGAAATTTATGAATACCTTACTGTTTTCCAAGTCTATATTTTACTGTTTTGCAAAAATATGCTTTTGTGGCTTGGCTAGTTGCTTCTATTACTGTAGCATAATCTTTTTTTATAGGTGTTAAAGTCTTATTTAAAGCTGAATACATTGCCTTTGTGTTAACTAGAAATTCTAGTTTTTTTCTTTTTTTTTTCTCAGCTTCAGTTTTATAACCAGTGGATCTTTTGGGGTGTGATCTACTGGTTGTTTTTACTCTTTATTTACATGTGTAATTCTTTTTTTCTTTTCTTGAGGGCCACTATGTCTTTGTTCTGGGCATTGATTTTTTTAGTGAATATATTTTTTATAGATCGCACACTGGTCTCTGCCCAGCCGGGCTGGGCCTTGTCTAGGTGCTCTTTGTCCACGTCTTTCTTTTTTCCTCTCACTTATAACAGCTGCATGCTCCCTCTTTTCTTCTTCCGTGTTCCTAAAGACTCTCCAGGCCTCATCCACCAGAGTCTCTGAGTCCCTCCCATCCAGTCCCCGTATCTTTTGAAGTTTCCATCTTATGTCCCCCGTAGGTTGCCCCAGGAATAAACTGACTGGCTGCTGTGTCCCTGTGTCAGACCCAGGCTCCAGGGGTGTGTGGCAGTGCATTGCATCCCTTCATCGATTGAGGAATTCGGATGGTGGCTCAGAGGGCCCTTGCTTAATTTCATGCAATGCTGACCAATTTATAGTTTGGGAATGGCCTTTTCCATCCCCTTTACTACCCACTCCTGATAGCTTTCCAACTTTTTTAATTCTGCTGATTTGTTTGGGTCCCACTGTGGATTTTGGAGTGGGAAATAATCTTTAACATCTGATTGTTGGATTTTATGATAATCTTCTGCCAAATCCCCTGCTGGTTTTAATAGTCTTTCCGTCTCGGTCAGTGCATCCAATAATAATTGCATATCGTTCCAATCTGGATTATGTTGTTTTATTATATATCACAGATGGTTAGCCGTGCTAACTGGATCACTGTGATAATTTTTAGCAACGTTTTCCCATGCCTCCAGGTCGATTGAGGAGAAGGGAGATTTAACCAATACCCTTTCTCCCATTGGTCCCCCTGCCTCTCACAGAGGTGCCTGTAATATGTGTGTCTGCTGTTGTGATGGGTTGACTTGGGAAGAAGAAACTCAGAGAGAAGTTCTCTCTAAGGGAGCTTCCTCTGTGAGGGTTGGGACAACTTCAACAGCCAATAGGAGAAAGTTGGTTCACTCCGTGCACACACATTTTGAAGGAGGTAATCCAGAACTGAGTCTCTTTGTCTTTCCAGTGGCTGAGCAGGTAACATCAACCTGAGCTTCCCCCTCCCCCATGCGGGGGGGAGGCTCGGGAGGCCACTTGGGCCCCGTTTGCCAACGAGGGGGACCTGATGGCCGGGGGGAGAAAAAGTTGTGTGCCAAGACCTTCACAGCTTCCTCCTCCACGGGCCTGCGGCTCTGGCGTGGGGGGAGGCCGACTCTTGCTGCTGCCGGCCGGGCCGGGCCTGCCCGGGTGGCCATGAGCAGTGTGGGGCTGCAGCCCAGCCCCAGAAAGGCTGATTGACACCTCAGCCGCCCCCCAGCATGGCCTGAGCCTGGCCCAACTCTTGTAGTGGTGTTAAACTTTAACTCTTTAGTGCTCAGATAAGATTTGCAAAGCCTCCAGCCTTTCCTTTGAATATGAAAGGAAATAAGAAGATTTCTGAAGTCAGTGACGTAAGAGATAAGTTTTTTAGATGGAAGGAGAATGAGGAGATGCTGGGATGGCTGAAAATCCTTTTGTAAGATTGTAGGAATGAACTGATGTACTGAATATTCCTATAAACCATGGAGAAAGACATGGGGGGATGGAGATGTTCCAGTTGATGGATGTTTTGACCAAAAAGCACCTGTGTTGAGAATCTTTTGCCCCGAGGAAAGAAGGGGATCTTGGTTTTCTGAGGATGAAGCATGAGCAGAGAGAAAAGAAACGAAGAGAACCTTTGCTGTGGAACATTTCATCCTTAAAAGTAATACCCCATGAGACATAGATGGCCCACATCTACAGCTTTGGGAATGCTGTGGAGTTGGGAGGAATGTCACGATTGCAGGTCCCTGGGCGCATGCAAATCGTGAAAAATGAAACCATGAGAGGACTGTTTTCTTCCTTCTTGTGGAAAAAAATCCCTACAGCTTTAACAAGAGGAGGCTTCTCTCTCCGGAAGTGAACTGAAAAAGACTAAATTGGGAACTGACCAAAGTATTTGTTGTATGTTTGTTTTGCTGTTATGAAGGTTGGGAGAGGGAAGGAAGGAGTGGTCTGAGAAAAATCTTATTCTGAATTTATTTCCCAACCCCCCTCTTTGTTTGTGTAGTTAATAAATTTTTTTTATACTCTCTTAAGTTTTAGGCCTGCCTTGCTCTTTTGCTCCTGGTTCTGTCTCACAACAGAAAAATGAGTTTATTTAAATTGGCAAATCAAAACCAAGATACAAGGGCATGAACAAAAGTCAGATGTAATATTAAGCAACAAAGCACAAGTTTGTTGGCAAGATTCACTCTACTGCCTACAGGACAGCTAAGGCACAACAAGGGAAAAGAAGCAACAACAAAACCAAAAAAAAATCCACGCAACCAAAACAGAAGTGAACTGAGAACTCCCTAGGGGAGGGTGCATGGGTGTGTGCTGTGTTTAGGTGCATGGGACAAAAGAGTGCAGGCAAGGATTAAAAGGAATATGGCCTAAAAACTAATCAACACTAAGCAGTAGTTTAACTTCTCCCTTAATTTGTCACTTATACCTTAGCCCCAGCAATCCAACAGAGGTACAACACTGAACTAATACCTAACTTAACTTATAACTTAACCTTAACAATTCAACAGAGCAGTAACACTTAACAACATTTAACCAAAGTTATAGCTATAACTTCCATATTGTACTTAGTAATTTAATAGAAAAACAACACTTAGCTTATGACTTACATTTAAAAACTTAGCAAAACATTTAACACTTAACAGCATTTAAGTAAGTTCATGACTATAACTGAACCTTGCTTACAGGCCTAATTTAGATATCCAAGGTACTTCCACATCTAGGAAAGCTGTATTTCCCCCAGATTTGCTACAGCATATGTGCAGGGGCACACACACAGACAGGAACAGTCAGTGCAAGCAAGGTACCTGTGAAAAATTCCCCTCAGAGCTCAGTGAAATCCTCACTTCAGATGTTTTTGCATCTCCCACTGGCCGAAGGATGGGGCCTTGAGCAGTGAGGGTATGGGCCCAGGACACGTCGTGTTTCAGCGATCCTCCAGGCACAGCAAAGCCGAGGGTTTGCTGGCTCTGAGAGGCCCCTCAGAGGGAGACTGCTGGTCACAGCCCATGGTGGCCCAGGAGTGCTCAAAGGTCTCCTTTTGGATTTCTGTTGATAGAGTCACAAGAGAGTGGGCTCCAGTCATAACAATGTTTCATCCCAGTCACAGTTTGGGTCAGCACTTTCTCTAGGAGTGGGGGAATGCATCACCACACTGGGATCTCAGGGGTGCCCAAGACCTGGGTGATGCTGGCTCGATGCCAGGCACCCACCAAAGCCACTCTGACCCTGCCCCTCCAGCTGCAAGGGAAAAGAAAGTTTAACCAGGAGCTCCAGGATCAGATTAAGATGGGACAAGCAAACACACCAAACAGCAAAACGGGCGTCACAGCCTGGGCACAGCAAGGGAATTTATTACCAATCAAATCATAGCAACAGAAGGAAAAGAGAGAGTAATCTCTCCAACCACTTTCCCCCCACCCAACAGGTATCACCAGGAGCACAGATCACCAGGGCTCTGCCCAACGGGGGTCACTGAGGATCATCCAACACCGATCCTTCCATGGGGGATGGAGCTGGAGCAGAGCACGAAGCTCTTCCCACACTCAGGGCACTCACAAGGCTTCCCTTAGTGGTGCCTCCGTTAGTGTCGGGTCAAGGTTGAGCTCGTGGAGAAGCTCTTCCCACACTCAGGACACTCGTAGGGCCTCTCCCTGGTGTGGATGCGCCGGTGGGCAGTGAGGGTGGAGTTGCGGTTGAAGCCCTTCCCGCAGTCGGGGCAGCGGAAGGGCCTCTCCTCTGTGTGAATCCGCTCATGTCTGAGGAGCTTGGAGCTGGTCTGAAACCTCTTCCCACACTTGGGACACTCGTAGGGCCTCTCCCCACTGTGGATGCGCTGGTGTCTTCTCCGGACAGAGCTCCACCCAAAGCTCTTCCCACATTCCAAGCAGGTGTAGGGCCGTTCCCTAGTGTGGACCACCTGGTGCCGGAGCAGGGTGCATATCCTGCTGAAGCTCTTCCCACATTTCCCACACTCGTAGGGCTTCTCCCCAGTGTGGATCCTCTGGTGTCGGATCAGGCTGGAGCTGTAGCTGAAACCCTTCCCACATTCCAAGCACTTGTGCAGCTTCTCCCCTCCATGAGGCTTCTCCACCAGCTCTGAGCTCTGCCTGGATCTCCGGCCGCCTTCCCGGCTCAGGGAGGGTCTTTCCTCCTCGCAGCTCCCTGGGCTGGGTTTGCAGCCCCTCCTTGAGGAGGATCTCTGGGGCTTTTCCTCCTCCTCCATCTGCCCAGGTCTTTGGAATGAAAAATCCTGGTTTGGAGGAAAACAAAAGACGAGAGGGCCTTAGTCTGGGGGTTTCTCCTTGCCCAGGTTCATTCAGGAAGTCATGGGGCATCTTGACCCTGAAAAAACCTCCAAAACGCCACAACAGCACGAGGGGGCCCGGCCTTGGCGCTCCCCCCTCCCACCTCCCCAAATTCCCCTGCCGGGGGGCGCTGGGGCCCGGGCCGGGCGCAGGTGGCTCCAGGTGGGCAACGCTGGGAGCTGCGGCTCTGCCCGGACACTGCTGCGTCATCACCGCCGCGCGCTCTCATTGGCTCAGCGCTGCCCGAGGGGCGGGACTGCACCAATCCGGGACACCCTGCTCCAGCGGGGATGGCCCCAAAACGGGGGACCCCCATGCAAGGAACAACAGCAAAGTGTCTTTACAAACACATGCTGCGAATCCGCTTGGACATAGGGCCAGGGACGTGGACATAAGGAAGTGACAGCAGAAGCCATCAGGGTCAGAAAATGTCATTAATTGACCACGCAGACTGCTGCTCAGCCAAGGTCCTGCTCAATTAATGAATTCCCAGAAGAAGAACAAAGACTTAACAGAGCCATGAATATCAATAGCTATTCAAAAGTGGGGTGCATATTAACGGGTAGGAATTCAGTAGGTGCATTGGGAAGTCTGTACCTCTCAAGTACTTCGGCCAATGGGAAAAGGGAGAGGGAGATGTAGCTGGAAAAATTAGGAGGAAAAGGAGGCTGTGTCTACTAACAATTGCAGAGACCCCATGGGAAATGGCCCACAGCCTCTCCCTTTCTTTATGAATGAAATTAGTTTTACAGGACTCCTCTGTCTTCTTTGTGCACAGAATCCTGTGGTGATGTGAATTTTTCCACACACCTTGGGGCTCAGCCGGAATTCCTTCCCCCGTTTGGGGTGGGGGCAGTGAGTGGAGCTGAAGGTGCCTCACCCAGTTTGGGTGATCGGCTCCCTTGGGTGGCGGCAGCACCGGGCATGGATTGGGTACCCGAGAGTGACCAGGAGACAGACGAGTGACAGATCAGGGGGGCTGGGAAGAGTCGGCAGCCAGAGAGCACTGAAAATCTCAGCAGTGACTCCAGTGGGATCTTTGGGGACTAAACATGGCAGGGCACCCATGGAGGGTAGAAAGGGAAAGCCAGGAAGGGCTCCTGGCAAAAGGGATGATGATCCCAAAAATATCTCTGAAGGGTCCCTTGGGAGCATGTTGAGGGAGTTTGCACATTCTCCCAGAGGTAATCAAGGACATGGACACCCACAGGGGCATTAAGAGAAGTCCAGAAGGGATTTAGACAACAGGAGATGGATGCTGTTGCTGTGCTGGGAAGGAATTGGCTGAAGGGGAGTGTGCAGGAATATGGCTCAGGCAAGAAGCAGCAGGAGGAATCTATGTGGGAAGAAAATGGATGATGACAAAGAGAAGGAAGAGAAAAATACTGAGGATGGGCATTTTTTTCAGTAGGCTCTTATCCTCAGAAGTTGCCAGCTGATGCAGATCCTTTGTATCGCCGGTTCCCAGGACAGGCACAGAAGGAGGTCAGGATTCCAGGGGGTTTCTCTGTGCTGGGCAGCGGCAGGAGCGGGCGCAGAGGGGCGGCACCGGGAGCACGGGCTGGGGGCCTGTGGGGAGCTGCGGGGCCGGGCCGGGGCTGTGGGGCAGCCGGGGCTCAGCGCCGGGCGCTGCCTGAGCCCAGCACCCCCCGGCAATTGCAGGCCCGGCAGTGGCCCCCGGCCCCCAGGAGGCTGCGGGACGCCCCGGCCACTGCCCGGCCCCGTGGAGCTGCCGGCCCTGCCCGCCGGGGGGGCCGCGTTTGGACACTGCGGCAGGACAGGCACCGGCTCTGGGATACGGGCTGGCCACGGCAGCCACAGCACAAGGAGCAGCAGGAAGGAACAGCCGGGAAATGGGGATTGGACGTGCAAGGATCGAGATTAGCTTTTAAGCATTTTGTTTGGGTCACTGCAGAAAGGAATGATTTTGCAGAAAGCTCAGCAGCTGTCAGAGGATGAGCACCCCCAGGCACTGAGGGGGCTGCAGGAGGAGCAGAAGAAGCCCCTGGAGCAGTTGGTCACAAAGGCACAGCAGGGGAATGCAAGAAGGGATGAGGAAAAGGCCAAGGGGAAGGCAAAGGCCATGGCAGAGTTTCTACAGCCCCTGAGGGATGAACCCCTGGGCCCAAGGGGGCCCCAGCACCCAGGGGACTGGGTTTGAAATGCAGGAATTCCTATGTGTTCCTAATTGTGATTGTAATTTACTGGGAAGGTTTTTGATGTCTAAATTTGGAATGCAAATTAATATTGTAAAAGGTGATACAGAGGCTAGTTCTGTTGTGCCTTTGTGTCAAATGTCTGGCAAGGCCTATGCTGAAGTGAGCCCAGAAGTGTGGGCAGCTCCAGGAAAATAGGGAAATTAGATATGGAGCCTCTCCAAAGTACTTTGAAGCAACCAGGACAAGTGGCGTCTGAAAGCAATACCCTATTCCAAGGGAGGGAAGGAAGGGCTTACAGCCTCTTATTGAGTCCCTGCTAAAGGCAGGGCTTTTGGAGCCAGGGATTTCTTCCTAAGACATTCCTATCTTGCCAGTCAAGAAACTGGAGGGATGGACACCAGGAGGAAAGCAGAATTTTCAAGTGTTAAAAAGCAGATTAACTGAGCCTCCTGCCCTGGCCCTACTAAAAAGGGAAAAAGAATTTGAATTGTATAAGAATGCTAAACAGGGCCATGCCAAAGGAATTCTCATGCTAAAATATTTAACCCAGTGGCCAGAGTGGCCTCATTGTCTGCAGAATTGTGCAGCCACAGCTTTAATGGGACCCGAGGCCCAAAAACTGCTGGAAGGAGGATCTCCTGTTGGTCAAGTCTTGGATCAATTTAAAGCTTTGATAACCAAAAGAGTGCCTGCACTGCCACAGCTGCTGGGGAAGACAATGGCAGAATTCCACTCTGCCTCTCAGTTACACTCACACACTGGCCTGCCCGAGATTCCATTGTTGGAAAATATACCTAGTTTAAATTTTTAAAAGTTATTTCTCAACTCAGGCTTGTTTTGCCTTTGCACTGGGGAAAGAAATTTTAAAGAACTTTTTAGTGGGTGTTACACCAGTCAATAGGGATGAGTTTAGTATGTCAACAGACTGGGAAGAGCCCAAAAGATACCCACAGAGAGAATGGCCATCAACAAAACCTCAACGAAACATCAGCAAATATCAAAGAACACCCACCCCAGACTGCCCCCGGCATAGAGCATAGATGGAGACACCTGGTCTGGAAAAGGCTGAGAAGGAAATCCAGGAGTTCGGACCTCATTAACATCACAAGAGGAGAAATCCGGGTCTGCTACGAAACAAAATACTAAGAACAACACAACTTTGAAGCAGTGAGGAACAGACGAGTGGATTTCTATGGGTTCAGGCTGTAAAAACTTTATGAAAATCTAGTAAAACTCACGTGTCACGGAATGATTTTCTTTGCACATCCGGGCTATGTGTGGATGAAATTATTTCTGTTGCACACCCCGACCAGAATCAAGTAAAACCTTGACTCTCTAACACCAAAGATATTATTGGAGAGTTTTGTTTTTCCTGCAGTTTAACTGACAAGATTACACCATTAGAAAAAAATTTCATAATAATCCTACATTTATATTATCAGTTAGGATTGGGCCAGGGTTGTGACAATTTTTACTCCCAGGAAAAGCAGAAAAAACTTGATTGCATTGGAATATTTTTCTACATATTTGCAGGAGGCTCTTAATGATGGCAGAATGTCGGAATGGATTTTTGGATGCGCATCTTTAGGTTGCATTTGGCAAAACTAGAAGAGTATTAATGGTGAGACTTTAATGCATAACCAGTTAATACAAAATCGTTTAGAAAAAAAAGCAAAACAAAACAAAACAAGCAGGTTGTGGGGGTGCACATGTGAATCACCTAATGGCAGCTCTGGAAGAAAAGCATCGGTTCCAGGCAGCCAGGAGGGGAGCTTTAGAAATGCAAATTACCTGAAGCAAAGTGTGGACAATGCCCCAGGATCTTCCTGCCTGGGGGAGGAATTTGGCTGATTCTCTCTGCCCCTCACCCCAAGCTCTGCCTGCTTGCACAGATGGAATTTGCACAGATAAAGGCAGAGTCCATAGTGAGGATATCTGACTGCAACAGAAATTGGTTAAGCTGCAAAGGGAAACAGCAAATGGAGAATGTTGGGAAAACTTCATGAAAAAAAAGTGTGGGGGGGAATCATCCCTCTCCCCAGAGCACTGAGGTGTTTTTGCTAGTCCAGAGAAATCACTTGGGAATCCAAACATTTGATGATTTAATAAGATAAAAGTGGTCAATTGATGCAGCCCTGGCTGGAAGGAGCACCCAAAATTGGGAAAAAGATGAACGGCCACTAGAACAAATCCTACAACACCATGGACCGACCCCTGGGATCCCTAACGAATTCATATCAGAAGACAGAAAATCCATCCGTAATTTGAGTGGCATAATTAGGTTAAAAAGTGTCCTTGAAATAATAACCAACCAGACAGCTCCAGCTCCTGAACTTCCTGACGACCAATTCACTGAAATGAGGAACGAGACATTTCACCATGGGATGGGATCAGATTATCTATTAACAGAAAAAGGTGGAGTTTGTGGAAAATTAAACTATTCAAATTGCTGTTTGCAAGCAGATGATAACCGGAAAGTGGTGAAACAGATAACAAAGGAAATAAGAAATTAGCTCATGTACCAGTCCAAAGAGGGAAAGGATGGGAATGGGACACGTTTTCGTGGTTCCCTGGCAGACCATGGCTTAAACGAATGCTGCTCCTCCTCTGACCTGCTGCACCAACTCTCATCTTTTTACCATGCAAGACATCTTGCGTCAAAGAGGATGCAAGAAAAGAGATTGAGTCAATGGAAATTAAAAGTTTGTAAAGGCAATTCTTGAGAAAACGAGAAAAGGAGGGACTGAAGGCAGTAAGATTAATATCGTAGTAGGAGTGCATATTAACGAGGACATGCAGTAGGCGGATCACGAAGTCTAAACCTTCCAAGTATCTCAGCCAGTGGAGAAAGAGAGAGGGAGATGCAGACGGGAAAATGAGGATAAAAAGGAGGCTGCGTTTTAGAGACCGCATGGCAAATGCCGCATGGCGTCTCTCTTTGTTCATCAATAAAGTCACTTTTACAGGACTCCTCTGTCTCCTTTGGGCACACAAACCTCTGGCCACGGGAATTTTCCCGCACAGCCCCGGGCACAGGGCAGACACCGCTGTCCCACCCACAGCAACCGGGACGAGCCAGCGCTGCTCCGGCACCGGCTCCTGCCGAGGCCCCAGCGGGAAGGAGACCGCGGGCAGCCGCTCCCGCAGCGCCCTCGGCCCAGCGCCAACACGGGCCGGCACCGGCACAACCAACCCGCCAGAGCCCCCTGCCGCCCCCTCGGCCCGCAGCGAGCCCCGAGCCCCCGCACAACCGAGCGCGGCTCCCACCTGCGCTGGGGCCGCCTCCGAGCTCCGCCGCCGCCTCCCCGGGCTCCGGCCGCTGCCGCCGCTGCCGGGCCCGCACAGACGCTGCCACAATGGCGCCTTTGCTGCTCTGCCCAATCAGCGCGCGACAACCAGGAGTGACATTGGCACAATCAGCCAATGGCAGCGAGGGGCGGGCTCTGCACACGGCCCAGCCTCGGCCCGCGCTCTCAGGGCCCCCCGGGCTGTGTGAGGGCAAAGGCGGAGATGAGGAACAGCCCTGGAACGGGCCCGGGCCCGAGCCGCCATTGGCCTGGAAACACAAACAAAGTTCTCCGCAGCTCCCGGCACGCCTTTCCCAGCCCTGCGTGTTCGCTGCCTCTGGCTCAGCGGGAAGCCCTGGAACCTCATTTCTCCTACCCCCTAATTAGGAGCATCGGTGCATGGCTTTGATTTCCCGCACAAAAAGGGAAAACTGCTCCAAAGCCCTGTGGATGAGTGGGAGAGGGGAGAGATTTCTGGCAGAAAACTCCAAAAACTCAGAGCATGAGAAGTAAATGAAGACCCTTCAATCCAGCTTTCCACTCGCCTCCCTCCTTCCAGCTGCAACTCCTACCCCGGCAGTGCAGGGTGGGAGAAACGACGCTCACTTTGTAAAATTATAAAGGTTTATTGAACCTTAGGAAAAAAAAAATACACCAAAAGACTGAATTAGGAGAAAAATCAGCGCTGGGAGCACAGGACTAAAGCAGCAGACCCGGGTGTGATTTGGGGGCCCAGGGGGCTCCCCGAGCCGCCCCCGCCCCCCCCCGATCTCAGCCAGCGGGTGCGAGCGGCGCGGCCCCGCTGCTGAGCACTGACCCCGCCCCGGGGGCCGCCGGGACCCCCCCGAAAAAAACCCGCACCTGCACCCCCCCTTCAGTCCCTCCGACCTTCCCAGTCCTGGGGGAAAAGGGGGAAAGGGGAGGACCTGGGGCGGGATCACCCGGAGACCCCCGGGGTGAGGAGGGGGGGGGGGTTGGGCTCGCGGTGAGTGGGGGGTCCCGCGCGAGGATTTCGGGGGGGTTCGCTCGAGGAATTTTGGGGGTCCTCGTGCAAAGGATTCCTCTCGTGCCACCGTCTCCTCGTGTCACCCAGACCAGTTTGGGGGGCTCTTTGTGTCACCCAGAGGAATTTCGGGCTCTTCGTGTCGCTGAGAGCCCCGCGAGAGTCACCAAGAGCTCCTCGAGTGCCACCAGGAGGAACGGGGGGATTCCTCGTGTCACCCAGAGCCCTGCGAGTCATACCGAGAGCACAGTGTCACCAGGTGCCCCCAGCTCCTTGTGCCACCCGGATCCCCTGAGTGTCACCAGCCCCGTGCCAGGATCCCCAGTGTTATGAATGATGTTCTATTTTTTCCAATTTATCAAGCAACAAGATTAAATTTAATAGTAAGTTTTTAATAGTAACAAAATGAATACAATCAAAGTATTGGAGATGACAATTAAAGTATTGGAGATGAAACAATCAAAGTGCATATATTTAAGAATATACAAAATTTGGCAGTAAATAATTTAGTATAATTGAGGTTCGTATAAAGCATAAGCAAAACCGACCGGGGAGGGGCCCCCCTCCGACCGGGGATACGGGGAGTGGCTCCCATTCCTCACGTATCAAAGCATCCAGGCTAACAATCCCACTTATATACTGTAGGCTACAGAAGTTTCTAGAAAGCTCCTCCTAGTTTCTATTCCTAAAATCTACCTAACTATACTGCACGGTGCATGCTCTACTAATGGGTTGGGGGTCTCTCATCCTTTTGAGGGTCTTATTTCCGGTGAAGGTCCATCATCATCATCTGTGACCGAGGTGTGACCTGCAGGTAGCGCAGGCGCCCTGTGTGACTGAGCAGATGTTTTCCATAACATGACTCTAATTAAGTCTCATGCTTGGAATTATTCCATTTTTGACAGCTTCAAGGTTGAAGCTGTATTTCTAGATGCTGCTTATCAGACCTCCGTCCTTCTACTATTCTTATCTGACTTTCTTCTAACCTCCTTCTTCGACTCCCAACATCTGGAAGATGTCTTTTATCCTGTCTCACCCATCTCCCCCCCTTTCACTCGGTAACAATAGTCTTCTATTGATCTAAATACAATTTTGCTAATATAGTTACAATTTAATTAGCACGAATCACATTTATCACAATTCCCCCATTTCTCTTTTTGATTATATTGATTCGTGCTCTAAAAAGTTGCTACTTGGTATTGTCTATGTTTCTTTATACTAGCCTCTGATTTTTTTAACATTTTTCATGTGGCATCCAGCTTTTCACACTTTTTCTCAAATTTGGTTAACATTTTTCATGCCAGGGTATTTTCTTTGCATTCAGTCACTACTTTCTTGATTTTTCTTCTTCGAGTGCAAGTGGATTGTGCTTTCAGTACCATCAAGGAATTTAATTTTTCTTTTGCTGTTGATTTTAGATTCATGGGCATGGCTGTAAGTTGCATTCCTTGAATTACTGAGTGGATTAGTTTGATTAGACAGGATATCATGCAAGGCAGAAACAATAGACCTAAAACAGAACACAATAGCATGAATCTTAATTTTTCCACTACACACCTCCAAAAAGATTATCCCACCAGTCAGCTTTCAGGATAGAATTCCATTTTTGAACTGGTACATGTGCCACTTTTTCGTCAGCAAGTTTGGTGATGGCTTCCCCGTGGTTATCTATTTTCACACAGCACTCAGATTCATTAAACTTTCCACAAACTTCTCCTTTTTTTGCCAACAGATAGTCTAGGGCAATTTTATTTTGATATACAAATGCTCTCATTTGTGAATGCTGTTTGGCCAACAACTTTAAAGCGTCTGCTATGTGGTTTGAGACGACTTCTACTACGGCCTGGAGCCTTATTAACCGGTTTAATAGGTAAATTGGAGTTCTATATCCCCAAGACCCATCCTGAGCCCAAGTAGCAGGTTCATAGTATGCTATAATTCTTTCTGCAGGCCATTCTTCATCTTTCCATTTTTTGTTTCCTTCCGCCATCGGAAAGTCGAGATTTAATTATCTTTTTTTTTTTTTTTTTTTTTTCTTTCTAAGGTTTCATAAAGTGGTGTTCCTAGTATATTGCTCTTAGACCTTGGTATGACAAAGAAGGAGGGTCGTATAATTTCTAAGGTACAAGTTCTTTCCCATTTTCGGGGTAGTTCACTGTATGCTCGTTGCCCACAAATCCAATATATTCCATCAGGGGCTTTCCATCTTTCTTTTGTATATTTTTTTTTTTGGTTGTTCTTAATAAGATTTCAAGTCTTTTATGGATTGGTAGCGGTTAGCTCCAGAACTGTTATGCCAGCACAAATTAGTTTGATTATTCCACTTGCAATTCAATTTTTTTGCTATTCCCCAAAATCCAGTAGGACTCTTGGGTCGCTAGGTCTTTGTGTTATTGTCTGAATTTGCTACTAAAGTAGATAGGCAAGGAGTATATCCCACCACTTCAGTGTATTTTCTTCCTTCCCAAGTTATACAAACTGTTCCAATGACTTGATGACTCAGGACCCAGCCTTCAGGCCGTCTTAGGGTCTTAGAAATTTGTGTATGACTCCATTTTAAAAATTGTTCTGGAGCCAAACCCTCACCTCTCCATGGCCATCTCTCAGCCATTCTAAGTCCTCCACAAACAAAACATTTAGATAATCCCAATTCTGTGGCAATTTCTTGCATTAGATCTACAAACAAATTTTTGTTTGAAGTTGGCAAATCCCAGTCGCTATAGTGCTGTTTTAATTGTTTATACAGCTCATTCAATTTCCTTAACTCTTTCCTTTTGATCTTTTCCTATCTCTTGTTTTTGTTTTTTTTTTGTTTTTCAACTTCCATTATTATATTTTTCAAAACAAAAGAAAATTTTATATCTAGGACAAAGTTGATTATTGTTAGGATAAGGAGTTCACCTATTGAATCTTAAATTTCTTCTTACTCAATAGAATTTTGGACTTTTCACACAATTTTCTAAAAAGCTGGTACAGTCATAACAGGCAGCAGTAACATGTGAATGTGCCACAAAAACTGATTCCATCTTATCCTTGACCCACAGGGATCAGGAACAGTTTGTTTCTTTACTGCTGGCTCTTGCATTGCTTGTCTTCTTGTAATTTGTTCCTGCATGGCCTGTTCTTTGCTCCATGCTGTCTTATGGTTTTAGCCAGTTGCCAGGGGTATTATAGTAAGCACAATGAAAATAATTCTCAGGAATTTTAACTTTCTACCTGTCTCAAGGCCCCTTGGGTTGCAGCCAATGCCGAGATGTCCATCTTCTCGGTAGCAAAGTTTTTATCCTGGAATTTGTTTCTTTTTGATACCCTTGGCCTCATAAGGTTCGTATGAACTATTTTAACTTTTTTTGTTGTTGTTGTTCCAAAGATGGCACAAAGTATTCGTAGTTCTGCAGCACTGCCTTATCTTTCTCCTTAGACTGATCAGCTATTTTTCCTAATCCACTAAAGCTCCGGAGATATGCCAACTACAAGATTTGTTTTCACATAACTTGTCCCAATAGCATTCCATAAAAAAATTACTAAAAATTTTTTTTTTTTTTTTAAAGTTAGCTGTTTACATACACAACTTAAACTAACCAATTATCTTTTTTTTTTTCCACTCTAGTTACTTTTTACTACAAATTAAAACAACAGGTACAAATAACACAAATTTATGGACAACACTTTAAGCCATGGTTAGTACTTTCCCAGTGTGTTAATTATGTTTTTGACCCTCTTAATAACAGGTGTTACCAGTCTTTTTTTTCTGGAGTTGTAGTTCTTCAAATAAATCAGTTAATGTTGACTGGTGGAGGCTCTTGGAGAAATTTTTCCATCCTCCTGGGCTGTTTTCATTGATCAACGAGGTGTCTGATTCTTTCTCATCAGCGCTGTTCTGCCTTCAGGTTCAATGAGGTTGCAGCTGGCAGCTAATTCAGGATGTCCAGACTTTCATAATGCACCTTTTAAAACAACTTTAAACTGGTATTTCAAACAGCAGTAAAATAATATTTTTTTCACTGCACATACAAAAATCACATTCTCTCTTGGTCCCAAAGTACAGTGGTTCTATGCTAACTCTATATGGACTGTAGCTTTTGGCACCCAGTACCCTCCTTAGCTTTATTCGATTTATTACAATTTGAGTAATTTGTTTTTTAATAAAATTTTACAAAATTGTCACAAAGTGCTCTCGTGCCCCAGTGAATCCCCCCATGTGAGCTGTCTGGGATCTGTTGGGCCAAAAGCCCTGGCACCGCTCTTTTACTATTGGGCAGAAGAATCCATCCTTCTTCCAGGGTTACCCCCAGCTTCTTCACAGCCTCCACTTCTGCCAAGGAAAAGCATGGTGCCCCACCCTGTGCTTCTGCTTCCCCAAAAGCCACACTCACACTGCTGCTTTCTCCCAGGGCTCCCCCCCTGCTTCATCATCAGCCAAATTGTTTCTTTTTATTTTATGATGCTTGTATCTTTAAATAGTCTGTTCAGTTGGTGTTGAATATTGAATTCTGCAGCTTTAAGACTGATTCCAGGACTGAAAGAGGAGAGTAAAAGTGCAGAATTAGTTATCAGAAACTACACTGACTCCCCCGCATTCCTGCTCACAGACCTAGTTGTCTGCAGTGGACAGCGGGAGAGAACTCTCTTTTGCTTTTTGGTTAATTTTTTTTTTTCCTTGAATTATTCAATCTTGCTCTGGACTGAAAACCCAAGAAAGCACTGGAAGCTCACACTGTAGCCCACCTAGCCTGGCCTGGGCCAAGGCATTTCCCAGCACTGAAGGAACTGATACCAGACTAAGTAAGTTAAGCTGCAACTTACAAAAAAACCTTCTTTTGAATCTGTTATTTTTTTGAAACAATAAGAAGTTTTGTTGTTTAATATTGTTTATTTTTATACTAGAAAGTGTTTTGCCTGTTAAATAAATAGTTATTTTTCCTACTTTTCTTTGAGGAAATATTTTTTTTCTAACTAATTAAAAAAAGATTGCTTAAATTTGTTTCCCAGAAAAATTTTATTCAAAAGTTTCTTTCTAAATTTACCTTAAACTAAAACAAAGTCCTTGTGTCTACTAAAAATATGATTTCTTCATTTTGAGAATTTACTTTCAGCTTTATCAAGGGGTCTTCTGGTATTTTGGTTCATATTAAATAAATGAGCCCCTGACCCCCCCTTAGTTTTCTTGAATTAATATTTTTTTTGCTGTTGTTTGTTTTTTTTTTGTGTATGTCCTTTTTTTGTGACAAGAAAAGCACATAGGTCTTGTGTCCTCAGAAGCAGGACCTGATTTTTCTTTCTTCTTTTTATTCTTTCCTGATAAATTTTTTGTGTTTGTGGCTGCTTGTATTTCTTGGATTGCTGTCATTAGAATCCTGGCTTTAATTTTCTTTTCCTTATCTCTTTGAACATACGCTTCTTGTGCTTCCTTTAACAACTCCTGAAGCTCCTATCCTGCTAATCTTCCAATTTTTCCAACTTTTTCCTGATGTCCCCCCCTAAGACTTAGCTACAAATTGTGTTTTCAAAAGGACCTGCCCTGCTGGTGTATCGGGGTCTATGCTTGAGTATAACTGCAAATCCTTTTTTTTAGTCTCTTTAACCATTCTGCCAGGCATTCATCTTTCCCTTGGTGCTCACTCAGAGATTTCCCTATATTTTGTCCTCTGGGCATTGCTTCCTGAATACCTTGGATAATCATTTACCTGAAATCTTTCATATTTTGCCTATGTTCTACCTCCTGATTATTACAATTTGGATCTGCCATAGGCCATTTCTGATCTCTTTGGTTTGGCTTCTAATGATCTCTATTCCAATCCCGTATTCCTGACTGTCTAATCATTTCTCTCTTCCACTGTAAACAAGATTTCTAAAATAGACTGCAATTCCACTCAGGTGTAAATATTCAGTCCTAATAACTGATCTAGTTTCTCTGATACCTCAATATGATCTTCTAGCATCCTGCCCATTTCTTTCTTAAATTTCCTAAAGTTCCTAGTATGCAGGGGAACACTCACGTATCCAATAGGTCCCTGTCCTGGGGCCAGATTTGCCATTGGGACCTATCTAAGAGGGTATAATCTACCTTCCCTTCCTGCTTCCTCGCCCTCTTTGTCACTTTCTTCCTCTTGTTCCCTTCTGCCTCTAGTTCTGTGTGCTACTGGCTCGTCCTGAATAGGGGGTGCATCGGGGACCAGGGGCTGGACAGGCTGGCCAGGCTGTCTGTATGGGGGTGGGAGGTGATCTAACGAGTCCCATGGCTTTAGCCAGTCCCTTCTTGCTGCCCGTCCTTTAGTTTGCAAAGGGTATAACGAATAACCTTCTTTTTCCTGACTTTGAACTATAAATTTACCCCCCCCACACTTTTTGGAAGCCACAAAGCAGCATATTCACTTTCTTCTTAATTAAAACGTTGTTTTGAACTCATATATAGATTTAAAACCTGACAAATCTAATCTTCAAATGATTTAAACTCTGCCCAGTACAAATTATTTGCACAAATCTTTTCTTTTGTCCACTCAAACATACAGTACTGTATCATTTTCTGCTTACTTTTTCTCTTTGGGATTCCCTTGTACTTTAGTATTGTAACACTATCCCCAGGGGGCTGTCCTGAGGAATCTCGCTCCCCTTCTGGGAACCCCCTCTCGGTTCCCAGGCACACTGGGTTCTTGTGAATTTTTCTCACACTTCACAACCCCTGGGTCAGAGATTTTACTTTTCCTCTGACCCATCTCTGGCGGCAACATTTCCCTCGTTCTCTCTCATTCGTTCTGCGGTTCAACTCCTTCGCTTAATATACACTATCTCACTTCTTTTGCCAACCACTTGTTTCCCACCTAATTCCTTCTTTTCCTTTTATTCTCTCCCCAACTTCTCTTTCTGGCCACTCTCCACAATCCTTCTTAATCACGTACCAAAACTTCCATCTATTATCCTCCCAACAGATAGTTGAACCTGACTCATTCACTCCCTTCTTAAATCACTTCTCCGAGCATCAGCTCCCTTCTCAAAGACTTTTCTCCTGAGTTCTCGGGCTGGGACTTTCCCTCCCAGTCCCTCCTGGGGTATTCACTCGCTCTCCCCTTTCAGACCTTCCTCACTCACACACAAGCACACAGCCGCCCCCTTTACCCAACCCCATGGTACTCACACAGCCCATTTTCACACAGGGCTCTTGTGCACAAGACGTTTTACGGGCACCTTTCCCTTTCTGCCGGCGTTCCCACGGGAGCCTTCTTCTGGCACAGCTCCTTGTAGCGAGCTTCTTTTGCTTATGCTTTATTTTAATTTGGAACTCCTTTTCCAAGAGAGCCTGGTCTAGCCTTGGGACCACCTTAACAATTGGTGGGGAGCTCCTTCCCAAAACTAGCCACTCTTCACTTGGACTGGAGTTCCCGGGTTTCGGCACCAAATTGTTATGAATGATGTTCTATTTTTTCCAATTTATCAAGCAACAAGATTAAATTTAATAGTAAGTTTTTAATAGTAACAAAATGAATACAATCAAAGTATTGGAGATGACAATTAAAGTATTGGAGATGAAACAATCAAAGTGCATATATTTAAGAATATACAAAATTTGGCAGTAAGTAATTTAGTATAATTGAGGTTCGTATAAAGCATAAGCAAAACCGACCGGGGAGGGGCCCCCCTCCGACCGGGGATACGGGGAGTGGCTCCCATTCCTCACGTATCAAAGCATCCAGGCTAACAATCCCACTTATATACTGTAGGCTACAGAAGTTTCTAGAAAGCTCCTCCTAGTTTCTATTCCTAAGATCTACGTAACTATACTGCACGGCGCATGCTCTACTAATGGGTTAGGGGGTCTCTCATCCTTTTTAGGGTCTTATTTCCGGTGAAGGCTCATCATCATCATCAGTGACCGAGGTGTGACCTGCAGGTAGCACAGGCGCCCTGTGTGACTGAGCAGATGTTTTCCATAACATGACTTTAATTAAGTCCCATGCTTGTGATCATTCCATTTTTGACAGCTTCAAGGTTGAAGCTGTATTTCTAGATGCCGCTTATCAGACCTTCGTCCTTCGACTCTTCTTATCTGACTTTCTTCTAACCTCCTTCTTCGACTCCCAACATCTGAGAGATGTCTTTTATCCTGTCTCACCCATCTCCCCCTTCTCACTCTGTAACAATTGTCTTCTATTGATCTAAATACAATTTTGTTAATATAGTTACAACTTAATTAGCACGAATCACATTTATCACATTAACAAAACTCCAAATTGACTCCAAGCAGCTGCACAATCTCTCATAACTTGAAGACAACTGGAAGAAGACAAGGTGTTCCTGAGGACTTTCTGTATTTTAATGATCCCCACAGTGGATTTGGGGCTGAGTCCAGGACCCTGAGGGACTGAGAGAAGGTTGAAGAAGCTGCTCAAGGAGTCAGAAGCAAAACTCCAAGTCCCTTGGAGCATCACTGGCCCCACTGAGGGCAGGGAGTGCCAAAGGCTCCCCAGGGACTGGTGAGAGCAGATCCTTGAGGGCAGGATTGCAGGAGCCTGAGGCTGTGAGCAGGGAACTGCAATGCTGAGCAAGGCCTGGGCTGGCTGGAGGAAGCAGAAAGGCCAAGGCCTGAGCCCAGGCCTGGCCCAGTAGGGCCTGTCCCTCACGGGTGGCTCGGGGCTGTTCCTGGGGCAGTGGGATGGCAGGGGCAGCAAGGACAAATGTCATCAAGCTGTGTGACACTCCAGATGCTCATGGAACCAAGGGCCAGTGTGACACAGCAGGGCCTGATGGAAACAAGAGGCCATGGTGAGCCTGCAGGGCTGGAACACCCCAGAACATTGAAATGCTGGGGGTGACCAAAGGTTACTTCCCTCGGGCTTGGTGCAGAGGAGAAACACCAGACAGATATTCTGAAGAAGTCAAAAAGACACAAAAATTTCACTGGAAAAGTACAGAAAATCAAGGAACTTTTTACAAAGATTAAATACAACATCTTAGTCAACATAAAATATTTATCATAGGAAGAATTTGATTAACTTAGCCTATTTAACCAAGAAACCTTTAAACACTTAAATTGTTGAGGTACACAAAACTGTTCTATATAAAGAGCATTAGAAGGAGAGGAAAGAGAGAGAGACAGAAACATAGAAACTCTGAAGATAGACACACACATGGCTCCCAACCCCTGGGGTTCCAGTGTGGGTGAGACACAGACCCCAGGAGAAGGCAGGGTATGGACCATGGGCTGAGCGCCTGCTCCGTGTTTTAAGTCCCTGGGCCTTCGTGGGCCTCCCCCAGGTGGGACTTGTGATTGCTGGGGCAATCAGAGCCTGGGTCAGCACCACCCCACTGTGTGACTGATTGACAGCTCATCCCCAGGTGTCTGGGACATCGATCTCATCCAGCCTCTGACAGCGACCATGGTGACCATGGAACCAAGGGTCAGTTGTGACAAGGAATGCAGCAGATCCAAGGATGCCATGGAGACACTCTGGAACCTCATGGACCAAAGAGACCATTGTGACACTCTGGTGACTCATGGAATCAGGGGGACCTTTGTGAAACTCAGGACCCCTATGGAACCAAGGGTCAAGGATGAAACTGTGGGGCCTGTAGAACCAAGGAGCCATTGTGACACTGAAACGGGGAATTCAAATGAAAATTAGAGTTAAGGGTAAAAATACAGGAGGATGCTTTAAGTGGAAGGGGGCTGACAAGACTCTATGAGTACTTAAAATTCTCTGTCTTTGCAAGAATAGGAGGACAGGGCAAGGCTACAAAAAGATAGAGGGGCAAGAATTCGCAAACAGGATGGAAGAGCAAGGCCCCTTCCAGATAAGGGAGATTCCTTAGATACCTGAGCCAGCAAAATCTGGTATCAAGGGATGGAAAATGGCCAAAGACTAATATGCATGCTCAAAGAATGTGAGGTGAAAAGTTCAGCTGAGAGGAAGACTGCTTACTTCATCCCAAGGACCCCCAGATGACCAGCAGAGTGACCAACATGGAGCAGTGTGCAGTGGCAAAGAGGTGTGGAGCTAATTTTGATATGAAGCAGGGACAGATGGGGTTAGGAAATGAATATGTATTAGGTTTATTGTGTAGTCCCAGTTTGTAGAGAATAAAAAGAGAGGCTCAGGTTGCTGAAGGTGTGCATGTTTTTGAGGAGCTATCCCCCATGCACCTCAGTGCTGAATAAAATACATACCTATAACTTTCGTTGTAGGTTATAAAATTTTTACAAGCGTCAATTTGGGTGACCTCGCTGTCCCCCTGAGATTTTGGGTGCCCCCTTTGCTCTCCCCAGAGCTGGAGCTTGTGCAGAACGCCGTCTTCCCTGACCCCACAGACCAAGGTGTCTGGGTGTACCTGCACTGCATCCTCTCCCAAGGCAACTCGGGGCTCCCTCCCACCCCTGGGGCCCTCACCTGGAGTTTTGGGGTGCGCCCTGAATGTTGGGGTGCCCCCTGACAGCCCCACAGCTGCCAAGGGTCATCTGTATCCATGTCAACTCAGAGGATGTAATGGTAGCCAACATCATTTCCCAGCCCATCATGGTGAGTTGGCACACTTGGGTGCCCCAAACATCACCTGGATATCCAGAAAAATCACCTGAGTACACTTGGGTACCCCCAAAAATCACCTGGGTGCCCCAAAAATCACCTGGGTACCCCCCCCAAAATCACCTGGATCCCCTCCAAAACCACCTGAGTACCCCTGGGTATCCCCAGAAATATCCTGGATCACCTCAAAAATCATCTGGATATACCTGGGTCCCCACTGGACACCTGGATCACCCTAAACCCCTGGGGGCCCCCTAAAACTACTGTCCCAAAAATCGTTGCTTTGATTGGGTAGACCTGGTGTCCCTACATTACCGTTGATTTCAATAGGGTAGCTCTGGTATCCTGTTTATCCCCATTTATTTTTATTTATCACTTCCAGTGGTCCCAGTTATGTCCCAATGCTCCCAGTAACCCCAGTGCCTTCTCTTAGCCGCTCCCAGTACTCCCAGTGCTCCCAGTGCTCCCAGTTTAACCAGTAACGCTTCCCAATCAAGCCCTATTAATGGATAGACCTGGTGTCCCAAAATCCCCCAATGACTTCAGTGGTGTACATCTGGTGAGCCTTGATCCCCTTTGACTTCAATGGCTAGACCTGATGTCACCAAATATTTTGTGCTAAAATTCAAATTTGAGGTGTGTTATTCCCAGTTTTTGGGCTGAAAATGGAGATTTTTGGGCTTTCCTGGAGGCACAGCTCCAGCACAGGCCGCAGGTGTGGGATCAGGGTTTCAGAATTGGCTTCCAGGAATTCATCCAGGACTTCCAGAGCATCAGCACTGTGATCCTGGAATGGAAATTCCCAGAATTCAGCCCAACATTTCCGCCAAATTTCCCCAAATTTCTCCAAAATCCCCATTGATTTTAATGGATAGACCAGATGTCCTTAAATCCATATTGACTTTAATTGGCAGCTTTGATGTCCAAAAAATGCCTATCAGGATATTATTATTACAAAGGACGGGGCAACTGAGCGATACTGTAAAAGATGGCTTATGGCCTCATGGTGTCAGTCTCATAGAAAGTGAGATATTAAAGGTGTTATCTCCAAAGTCATAATATCAGAACCTGCCTAATTCTTGGTTACAATGCTCAATGTTAGGTTTTTAGCCAATCAAATACTTCTGTGATGTTTGCTAGCACCCTTTTACACCAATCATTAATTTCTTTGCTTCTCATGGCTTTGTCACAATGTGTCATTTTTACAACCAATCATAAAACACTTCACAAACCTACATTGATGCATCTTAAAATTACAGTTAAGTATATAACAGGTTCTACTGCTAAACTTAAAATCTTTTGCTATATAACTTATCATACTGCTTTTCTTACATAACACAGATTTCTGTTTGCTTAAAATATATTTCTACTTCAACTACAAACTTATATTCTTGTTTTTTGTCTATTTTACTGTTAATGCTCTGATTGTCCAAGATTTCTCCAAGGTCTTAGGTCAAACCTTGGATCCATCTCAATCTCTGAGCCTGTTTGCACAAGGCCCTGAGAGCTCTCTGTGCCTGCATTTCCCACACCACCTGTCATCTCTGCCTCCAATTTCCTGCTCACACTGGAACCTGGGGACACTTTCTCAGTCGTGTCCTTCAGTGGGACCCATGAACAGTATCAGAAAATTTAGAGTTTGATTCTGACTGATTTCTTGAAATTCAAACCACGGTTCTGCCTTGATTTCCCTCTGGTTTGGTGCCATTCATTCGGAAGTATTTCAACTCCAGTTATGGAGAAATATGACAAAGAGCTTCTAAGAACTATCCTTTCCAATTTTCAAGTATGTATTTTACTACTGTTCTCTTCAGAGCAGAGGTGATTGCAGCATTCTGTGATTGATATTTGTGAGAAATGGATTTGTAAAGGATTCTCAAAGCCTGACTGAAAGCTCACACAGTCTTGTACATCTGGATGCAAACTCTGAGATAAGGTGTGCTGACTTCGAATGGCCCTGGAATAGAGAAGACATTGCTGAGAGAGAGATTGAACTAGAAACAAGTTTCAAATGGTGGCTTTGCAAAAAGATCAGATATTTTGGAGAATTAGAATTGTGAAAGTTGCATTGTGGCAAGACCATGTATTGTAAAATAATAGGATATTGTTGTTAGAATTATTAGCACCATTGTGTGGCAAAAGTTAATACGGTTAAAAATATTTCTAAGGTTTTATAACGAGGAAATAACTTGGCTTCTGGTAGAATGGCATTGAGTTTTACATCTCTGATGTTTCACCCTTCAAGGAGACTGATAATGGAAGAAAATAATGTAAAAGCCACTCAGGTGCCCTGTCTCTGTAGAGCTGGGATTTTCCAACAATGCTGAGTCCCTGGACATCAGTCCCTGAGAGGGAGCTGAAGGAAAACTTCGCAAGAATTCAGAGGCAGATTTAAACTCTAAAATTTATTGAAGTTTTAATGGATTCCACTGAGGGATATGACTGAGAAAGTGTCCCCAGGTTCCAGTTAGAGCAGAACAATGGAGGCAGTGATGACAGGTGGAGACAAACAAGGGAAAGGTGTCTCTGGTGCTGAGCACACCTGGATGTGTTTCAGGAATGCAAAGGGCCAAGGGCTGAGCCCCAGCCCCTGGCAAGGCAGATCCTGTCCCTCCCTCATTGCTCAGGGCTCTTCCCGGGCCACTGGGCTCTGGCCATGTGCAATGCCAAGGGCAGCACCATGGGGCGGCCCCTGCCAGGCTGCTGAGCAGGGACAAGGAGGCAATGAGGCCCCAGCACAGCAAGGCTCACTTGTCCCCTGCTGGCCTCAGGCCCAGGGCCAGCCTGCATGGCCCAAGTGCTGCAGGAGTTGGCTCTGTCAGGGCCTTTCAGCTGCTGCCCATCCCTGTAGCCTCTGCAGCCCAGGCTGTCCTACGGTGTCCATGCCCTGCGCCTCTGTCCCTGCAGGCTGTCGTCATCCCCCGGCTGCCCCACCTCGCTGGCCCCTTCCTTTGCTGACAGCTCTGCCTCCTGCCTGCCTCTGCCTGGACACACAAAGCCTTGGGCTGCTCCAGACTCCTTCTGAGGGATGTCTGGCACAACACCTCAGCCCTAGGAAGGAAATTCCTTTCTCCTTTTTTCCAGTCTGGACCTCCCTGGCTTTCCAGCTGGCATTAATTCTTTCTTTCTCTGGCTGTTTTCCACTATTTCAAAAGGATCCACTGTCTCTGAAACCACTCTTTAAACACTGTCATGGCTCTCATCTCCTGTTCTCTCCACCGCAATGAGCACAGAGCTTCTTTGTCCCTATATAGTGGTCAGGTGATTGTAGCCTCTAAACCCACCTCAGGAGATCTTTGTGTCTTCTCTGAGGTGTTTGCAATTGAAGATGATCTGCTCATAGTCTAAGCAAATCACCAGAGGACAGGGCAAGCCACACCTCTATGTCCTGGCTACTTTTTGTTTTGGAGCAATCTTTGGATATATGGAATTTGGGAGGTGAAATCCCAATTTTTGTCCTGGTACCTGGACAAGAAGGCTGATTCTTTTCCATAGGAAGGAAAGAACAGAACCCAAGTGTTTCAAAGGCAGAAGAGGAGAGAGGTGGCTCCTGGGAGGCCAAACCAGCCAGACCTGTTTGTCCTAGAAGCTTTTGTCATGGAGGAATCCTTGGATATATGTAATTTGGGGGAGGAATCTCAATTTTGACCACAGACACCTTTAGAAAAAGGATGGTTCTTTCCCATTACAAGGAGAGCACGGAGGCCCAGTGTTTGGAAAGCAGGTGAGAGGCAGCCCCCAGGAGGCCAAGGGCAGCCAGACCTGTCTGTCCTGGCAGCTTTCACTTGGGAGGAATCCTTGGAGGTACGGAATTTTGGAGGTGGAATTCCAATTTTGGCCATGGGCACCTGGTTGAGATGGATGTATTTTTCCTATAGAAAAACAAAGCGTGAAGTGCAAGTGTTTTGGAACGAGATGAGAAGTGGCCACCCATGGGCCAAGCCAGACCTGTCTCTCCTGGCACCTTTCATCTAGGGGCTATCCATGGACTTAGGACACTTTGGAGGTGGAATCTCAATACTGGCCATGGGTATCTGGCCAGGAAGAAGGAAATTATTATTATTATTTTGTTTTCATTAGGAAAGCACAGAGCCTCAGTGTTTCAAAGGCAGATGAGAGCTGGCCCTGAGGAAGCCGAGGCCAGCCAGACTTGTCAGTCATGGCAGATTTTGTCTGGGAGCAATCCTTGGATATCAGGAATTCTGGAGGGAGATTCCCAATTTTGGCCACGGGCGCCTGGTCAAGATGGATGTTTCTTTCCCATAAGAAATAAAAGCACATGGTCCCAGTGTTTCAAAAGCAAATGAGAGGTGGCCCATGGGTGGCCAAGCCAGACAGATCAGTTAGTTAGTCCTGTTATTCCTGGCAGATTTCATCTGGGAACAATCTTTGAATATTGGGAAATTTGGAGGAGGCATCCCAATTTTGGCCATGGACAGGTAGAGGAGAAGGACACTTCTCTCCCATAGGAAGGAAAGCCCAGAGCCCCAGTGCTTCAGGGGCAGGTGAGAGGCAGCCCTCGACATGCCAGGGTCAGCCAGACCTGCCAGAAATCACCAGGAGGCCCAGCCAGCCAGAACTCTTCCATGTTCCCTTCGTTTCATGGGACCCCACAGTGTCCCCGTGTTCCCTTGGTTCCATGAGGCCCTGCAGTGTCACAATGTTCCCCTTGCTTCTGCAGTGTCACAATGGCCCTGTGCTTCCATGAGGCCTCACAGTGTCACAATGTTTTCATGGATCCACACAGCCCTGATGTGTCACAATGGCCTGTTGGCTCCATGCGCCCTCACTGTGTCACAATGGCTCCTCTGTGACACTACAGGCTCCACAAGATCACCATGGACCCTTGGTTCCTTGGGGCCCTCAAATTCCACAATGGACTCCTTGATTCCATGAGGCACCAGAGTGTCACAATGGCCCCTTGGTTCCATCAAACACCACAGTGTCACCATGGTGTCCACATTGTCACAACTGACCCATGGTTCCATGAGGTTCCACAGTGTCACCATGGTCGCAGGCTGGATGAGATCGATGTCCCAGGCACCTTGGGATGCTCGGAATGCCCGTGTGGGGCCAGGGCTGGGTCAGGCCTTGGTTTGTGGTGGGACAGAGCCCCGCCCCCAGCCATGGCCTGGCACAGCTGCCAATCACAGAGCAGGGGCAATGCTAACCCAGCTCTGATTGGCCGAGCTGTCAATCAATCACACAGCAGGGGCGGTGTTAACCCAGCTCCGATTGGCTGAGCTGTCAATCAATCTCTCAATAGCAGCTGGTGCCTGCCCTGACTCTGATTGAGCAAACAACTGGAAGTCCCTCCCAAGGGGCGGGGCCCATGAAGGCCCAGGGGGTTAAAAGCCGGAGCACGAGGTCAGCCCATGGCGTGTATCCTGCCTTCTGCTAGGGTTCTCCTGTGAGCCACCTGGAACCTGAGCTGTTGGTACCTGTATGTGTATCTTTCCATACATCTTCTGTTGTTCTCTATTTCTTCTTCTCATAATCCCACTTAACTGAAATGCTTTTGGCTAACTTAGTATCTTCAGGGTTAAAGGTTTTTCAGTTAAAAGGTCTTAGTCGTGGAAGTTAATGCTATTATATGAGTTTTATGTTGAATTGGATGTTGTATGAAATGTTTTGTCCATGTTCCTTGATTTTGCCAGCAAAATTTTGTTATTTGGACCTCTTAACGCAATTGGTTAGAGCTGGCATCACTGAGGTTGTGGGTTCAATCCCTGTATGGGCCATTCACTTAGGAGTTGGACTGGATGATCCTTGTGTGTCCCTTCCTATCAAGAATATTCTTTGCAGCTGGCCATATTGAGAATACCTGGCTGGGGTTTCTCCTGTGCATGAAACTCAAGTAAAGGAACCTTTGGTCACCCCCAGCATTTCAGTGTTCTGGGGTGTTCCAGCCCTGCAGGCTCACCATGGCCTCTTGTTTCCATCAGGCCCTGCTGTGTCACACTGGCCCTTGGTTCCATGAGCATCTGGAGTGTCACACAGCTTGATGACATTTGTCCTTGCTGCCCCTGCCATCCCACTGCCCCAGCAACAGCCCCGAGCCACCCGTGAGGGACAGGCCCTGCTGGGCCAGGCCTGGGCTCAGGCCTTGGCCTTTCTGCTTCCTCCAGCCAGCCCAGGCCTTGCTCAGCATTGCAGTTCCCTGCTCACAGCCTCGGGCTCCTGCAATCCTGCCCTCAAGGATCTGCTCTCACCAGTCCCTGGGGAGCCTTTGGCACTCCCTGCCCTCAGTGGGGCCACTGATGCTCCAAGGGACTTGGAGTTTTGCTTCTGACTCCTTGAGCAGCTTCTTCAACCTTCTCTCAGTGCCTGAGGGTCCTGGACTCAGCCCCAAATCCACTGTGAGGCTGATTAAAATACAGAAAGCCTTCAAGAGCTCTTTGTCTTCCTTCAAATGCCTTCAAGTCTTCGGGGTAGTGCAGCTGTCTAACATTGACTGGCACTGTGCCTGAGACAGAGACACAGCACTCTATGATCCATGTGACAAAAAGCTCTTTATTGTTCTGACTTCACCTTAAATACTTTCTTCATGTTCCTGAGCAAGCCCTTGTGATTGCTTGAAAGTTCAGGCTGCTCAGCTCTCTGACCAATAGCTCCTGCAGCTTAGCTGGGACTCATTGGATCAAATCCTTGTCTGTCTCCAATTCTGTCCTATCTCTGTTCCCTGGAGGCCTGTCTATCAGGTCAGGCTGTTTCTCCCATATGTGGCCAAATTAACTGCTCAGTATAAGCCAGCTTGCACTGTGACAATTCCCTGTTTCTTTTTTATTAGTTTGAAGAAAAATTTGAAACACAAACATGCAGCTTGCTCTCTGTTATCTTACCTGCAAGGGCCCTTTTGCATGCAAGATGACATTGACAGCAAAAGTTTAATTTGGATGGGGTTTTTTACTTAGCTTAATAAATTTGTCTTTCTTAGGTTGTGATGAGTTCCATGTAGCAAAAGCTGCAGTGCTCATGTTCAGGAGCGGTTGGGTGAATTTAGTACCTTCTGGTTTCACATATAACCATTTAACTGCTTAAAAGAGATATTGTGGAACAGCAGACTGAGAGCCTGGAGCTGCTCACTAATGCTCTGCACATCCTTCTGGCTAAGTCCTGCAGCCTCTTTGGAGTCATGACTAGCATTTCCAGCTGTAGTCAAAGAGCAGCAGCTCTGTCGTGGGGCAATGGCATATATACCAACAGCCAGCTGGCCTCACTTCTGCCAGTCCATTTTTGCCTTCTTGATGTCGTTTCTGAGGAAGTCCATTGGAGCAGTTTGGCTGCCAGTGGAGATTGATGCAGTACAAGAGCAACACGTTGTGTTCTGAAAGAGGGATGCATGTGCACAGGAGATCTAAGCAGCTATGGCTGGCTTCACAATCAGGGCCAAGAAGGACTTGGTCTCTGCTCAAGAGTGTAGATGCAGCAGGACTTTGTTGGCCTTGAATTGCAGAGGAAAGCCTGCTGCAGTACCAGGACTCAGGCACTTCTCTTCAGCTCCTGAAAGCAGAGCACTTCCACGTGGGTTTGGAGTTGGTGCAGCAGATCAAGGAGCCTCTCTTGGCAATTCTCTGGCTCTCCACACAGGTGAAGGCCACGTGGCTGCTCGTGGCTTGTCTTGCTCTGGTCTGATTTGATTGTGGGCAAACTAAAGGTCTTGATGAGCTGAGGGGATAGAGTCAGGATAGTGTGTGTGCAGGGGAGGAGTTTGCACCCCAAATTACATCTTTTTTTCTCTGCCTCTTTTGGCTCTTCTTTCCTGCTAACAGGATTTCCATGTTGGGCTCCAGACTTGAGGAGATTCCATTCAGAGAAAGCTGAAACTCCCAAATGTGCCTGCTTCAGCCCTTGCATGTACAGGGTGAGTTTTCTTAGTGGGGTAACAGGGCAAGGTGAGTGAGTGCAGACAAAAAGCAGGTGAGCAGAGTTTTCTCCTGTGCTCACTGACATACAAAAGACTGAATGACAGACACTGATTATTTGCATCCTCTTTTGTGGCTTGAGGTAGCAATTGAAGTGACATAGTTGATACTGAAATAATGAGAAAAAGGACTAATGTGGATATAGTAGTAGTCATGCTAAGGCTTAGAAAACTGCAGTTCTCGGACAGGCCCTGGGAACCAGCCTTGGGAATGAGCTGGGGACTGTGGAAACAATAATTAAAGATAATTAAAGAATTTAGTGGAGCATATAGAACATTTAGAAACTTTCAGGATAAGGCTAAAGTATAATAATAAATAAAGGGTTCTGGTGATGGGAAAACATGCAAGGGGGAATTAAAGGGGGGTAGCCTATAGTTTTGAATAGACAAGCATGCAAAATTTATAACTTTTAGGAATGATATCTACAAGATTTATGTATCTGTATTGTCTTGAAGAATGTGTACCTCTGCACGTAGACTACTTTGTAAAAAGGTATAAAAAACCTGACGAAAAAGGGAACTGTGGGACCCTGACTTTGGACGCTAGTCTGCAGGTTCCCCGGGCCCTGAATAAAGCACCGCATAAACTGACACTCTGTTAGTTTGTGTTCTGTTTGGGGCATCGGGCAGCAGTTTTTTGGCGACCCAGATGGGACTCCGGAGGCGGCAGGGGCGGTTCGCGATCTGATCCACTCCACGCCGGCACCATGTGATTTCTGGGGAGGACATCAACCCGTGCCCGACCCCGCGCCTGACGGACGACCAGGAGGTAAGCCCACAAGGTGCTTTATTCCTTTTATCGAGGGAAAGGGGGGCCTGCCGATTAAGTCGGAACGGCGTTTCCGCACGGGGGTCACAGACGTCTTTAAGGTTGTGGAAAAAGCCTAGGCGCTGACCGTCAGACGCAGCAGTGACTGCGCAGGTTCAGCACTTGCCACTCGCAGAGACGAGAAAGGCAAGATTTGTGGAAAGGGTGTGAGTGTAAAGGGTGTGAGTGTTGTGTGTGGTGTGTATTGGAAAGGGTGTGAGTGTTGTGTGTGGCGTGTATTGTGTAAAAAAAAAAAAAAAAAAAAAAAAAAAGAAAAAAAAGAAAAAAAGAAAAAAAGTGTAATGATGCCTTTAAAAACGTTTAAAACTCTAGCAAGTTCCGGGATGGAAATCCCGGACAATTCACCATTGGGCTGTTTATTACAACACTGGAATGCAGGGAACTTTGGTCAAGAATTAAGTAAAAGGAAATTGATTGATTTCTGTAATCATGTATGGCCTTTATATGAACCCGATGGTATGCAATGGCCTAGGAACGGTACACTGAATCCTGACATTATTACACCGTTGATGCATTTCCTGCAAAGTAATGAAAAATGGGATGAAATACCGTATCTAGACCTCTTTTATTATTTGAAAGATAAACCAGAGTGGCAAAAGGAGTGTGGGATCATGGTTTTGAAAACATTAAACCTGAATTGTGAAGGATGTAAGGGGTGGCAGAAAGAGAAGGAATGCTCATTTAATGGTTCCGCTGCGTGAAGCAGTCGGGCCGCAGGGGGAACGGGTCATAGTGAAAGTTCCCTTTTCTCCGAATGATTTGCTAATTTGGAAACAATCAGCGGGGGCGTATCGGGAGGATCCTGAACGAACTGCACGGGTGGTAAAAATGGTAATTAAGACTCAGAACCCAGATTGGAATGATTTACAAGTTCTGTTAGACACAATAATGGATTCTACTGAAAAGGAAATGGTGTTTAAAGCCATGACAGAGAAAGCACGGGAAATGATTAGGTTGCGGCTTGCGGATGGTACAGTAAATGACTTAGTGCCTAGGGAAGATCCGGAGTGGGATCCCAACTCGACGGGCGGGTCTTGGAGACTTAAAGCTTATCAGGATTTGTTAACAGAAGGAATACGGAATGGAATACCAAAAACTTTGAATTGGTCTAAGTTATATTCGGTCAGACAGGAAAAGAATGAGTCTCCATCAACCTTTTTAGAGCGGCTTAAGGAGACAGCTCGTAGACACACTACTTTAGAAGTTGAGGGAGAATCGGGAAAATTACAGCTAGCATTAATTTTTATGGGGCAGTCCCAGGAAGATATTAGAAAGAAATTACAAAAATTGGAGGGAGAAGATACTCGGAATTTAGATAAACTATTGGAAGTTGCGTGGAAGGTATATAATAACAGGGAAAAAGAAACGGCCAGGAAACAACAGGCTACTATGTTAGCAGTGTTACAGCAAGTGGCTGGAAATAATATGAGAGGAGGGAGTCGTGGACGTGGACGAGGAAGGGGAAAAGGAATAGCAAAGGGGGAAATGCCAATGGGGGGGGGAGGACTCATGGGACAATTGAATATGGGAAGAGGAAGAATGCAGCTGGAGATAGATCAATGTGCTCTATGTAAAAATAGAGGACATTGGAAAAATGAGTGTCCTCTCAACCAAGGAATGGGTTTTGGGGGAGGAATTATAGCCAGTGGGGATGGAAATCAGGGACTGATGAATAATACAGGTGCTTTCCCGGGAAATCCACAAGGTGCCGCCCAGGCCTTTATGATGGGGAATTACCAGAATCAGAGCTGACTAGACCAGGATTTAAAGGTAATAATGGAAGTAGATGGGGAACCGTTAGAATTTAGAGTAGATACTGGGGCATCATTTTCAGCCGTCAACACTAAGATAGGACCTTTGAGTGATTCTACTATTCAAGTAGTGGGAGTTACGGGACAAGTTGAGGAACGAACATTTTTGCGGCCATTAGATATAAAATTTGGGGGGAAGGAATTTGACCATCGATTTTTATATATGCCAAATAGCCCAGAATCACTGTTTGGGAGGGATTTATTGTCAATGTTAGAAGCAAAGATAATATTTGAAAAAGGTAGAGTAAGATTGGAATTTCCCGAGGAGAATATTGCTAAGCTGTTTGTAGTGAAAGAAGTAGAAGCAGTAGAAATACCACAAGAAATAGAGCAAGCTGTAGTACCATGGGTATGGGAAACAGGAGTACCTGGAAAATCAAAAGCGGCACAACCGGTTGTAATAGAACTAAAAGAAGGAGCCTCCCCAGTAAGGGTAAAACAATATCCTTTGAAATTGGAAGCACGAATAGGAATAGCACCCATGATTGAACAATTTCTTAGCTTAGGAATTTTACAGGAATGTGAGTCAGAATTCAATACTCCGATATTCCCAGTTAGAAAGCCAAATGGTAAGTATAGATTAGTTCAAGATTTAAGAGCAATTAATAATATCACTAAAGATATACACCCAGTAGTAGCTAATCCGTATACATTGTTGACAGCTGTGTCGGAAAAGTTTAAGTGGTTCACAGTGATTGATTTGAAAGATGCATTTTTCTGTATCCCCTTGGCACTTGAAAGTAGGAAATACTTTGCTTTTGAGTGGGAGAACCCAGACACGGGACGCAAGAAGCAGCTCACCTGGACGCGTCTACCACAAGGATTCAAAAACTCATCAACTATTTTTGGAAATCAATTGGCTCGAGAGTTAGAAGAATGGAAGATGACTCAGGTAAAAGAATCACCTTTTTTATATGTTCTCCTACAATATGTTGATGATATCTTTATAGCCTCCGCAGAAGAGGATGTTTGCCTTAGACTCACCATTGAATTACTTAATATGCTGGGACAAGCTGGATACCGAGTATCGAGAGAAAAAGCTCAGCTGGTAAGAACCCAAGTGATTTACTTAGGCTGCGAAATTTCACAAGGGGTGCGAAAGTTAGGAATCAATCGAGTACAAGCAATTTGCACCATACCCACACCACGAAATCCACAAGAGTTAAGATCCTTTTTGGGCATGATAGGGTGGTGCCGCTTGTGGATTCCGGAATTTGGACTGAAAGCAAAACCCTTGTATGAAGCAGCCAAAAGCCCTGTGTTTCAGTGGGGACAAACACAAGAAAAGGCATTTCAGAGTCTGAAACAAGCTTTAAAGGAAGCCCCAGCACTAGGATTGCCAGATCTCACAAAACCTTTTCAACTATACGTAAATGAAAGACAGAGACTGGCAATAGGGGTTCTCACCCAAAAATTGGGCTCATGGAAACGCCCGGTGGGGTACTTCTCAAAGCAGCTAGACTCTGTAAGTGCCGGATGGCCCAGTTGTCTTAGGGCTGTGGCAGCAACAGTGCTCCTAATTCGAGAAGCCAGAAAATTGACTTTGGGAAAAAGGATGGAAGTATTTGTTCCCCATATGGTCATTGCAGTTTTGGAACAAAAAGGGGGGCATTGGCTCTCGTCGAGTCGCATGTTACAATATCAGGCACTCCTCCGAGAACAGGATGACATTGAATTAAAAATAACCAATCATCTTAATCCAGCAGAATTTCTTAGGAGCAGCAGCCAGGAAGAAGGAGGCGAATTGACACATGATTGCGTAGAAATCATTGAACAGGTATATGCCAGCCGGAAGGACCTGAAAGATGAGCCTTTGGAAAATCCGGAATGGGAACTGTTTACAGATGGATCCAGCTTTGTGGAAAACGGAATCAGGTATGCGGGATACGCAGTAGTGACTTTGACACAAATAATAGAAGCTCGAGCTTTAACCCCGGGAACTTCAGCCCAGAAAGCCGAGATACAAGCTCTGGTAAGAGCCTTAGAATTGAGTCAGGGGAAAAGAGTAAACATTTGGACCGATTCAAAATATGCCTTTGGAGTAATACATGTACATGGAGCACTGTGGAAAGAAAGAGGACTGTTGAATTCTCAAGGATCAGAAATTAAGCACAAAGAACAAATATTAGCACTATTGGAAGCAGTGCATAAACCTCAGGCAGTAGCAGTGATGCATGTAAAAGGACATCAAAAGGAAGAGGGAAAAGCGTTCCAAGGAAACCAGCTGGCTGACAGAGTTGCCAAACAGGTTGCTCGAGAGGTATGGACACAATTAGCTTTATTGCCAGTGCGAATTAACCCTGCCACTTCTTTTCTTGAGCAGAAACCATGGTATACACATGAAGATGAGAAGCTTGCTCAATTTGTTCAGGCCCAGAAGAATGAAAAAGGATGGTATGTCACAGCTGAAGGTCAGGTTGTATTGCCAACAAAAGTAATGAAAACAATTTTAGAAATCGAACATAACAAGTGCCATTGGGGAGCAGACGCATTGGTACAATTTTTAAAACGTGAGATAATTTCCAATCAGATGTTAACAATGGCAAAACGGATTAACGCCATGTGTCCAGTCTGTATTAAAAATAACCCAGTGACACGAAGGCAGATACAATTAGGAAAGTTACAAGTGGGGCCGCAACCAGGAGACTATTGGCAAATAGATTTCTCAGAGCTACCAAAAGCACAAGGGTACCGTTATTTACTGGTGTATGTGTGTACCTTTTCAGGGTGGCCAGAAGCCTTCCCATGCAGGACTAACCAAGCAAAGGAAGTAATTAAAACTTTACTACGGGAAATCATCCCTAGATTTGGAATCCCATTAGGAATGTCCTCAGATAGAGGACCTCACTTTGTAGCTAGAGTAGTCCAAGAGGTAGCCAGAGTGTTAGGGATAGTTTGGAATCTCCATACGCCCTGGAGACCACAATCTAGTGGCCAAGTGGAACGGATGAATCAGACATTAAAAGGGCAGATTAAGAAAATTTGTCAGGAAGCGAAGATACAGTGGCCTCAGGCACTACCTCTAGCCTTGCTAAGAATCAGGATTAAACCCAGAGAAAGGATAGGAGTAAGTCCATACGAAATTTTGTATGGCAAACCATATCATGCTACAACCTACAAAGGGGACCCTCACTTAGTAGGAGATCAAGTATTGTTGAGTTACATTTTGTCTTTAAATAAAGTCCTTACAGCGCTGCGAGGAGCATTGCAGTGGAACCGGCCTCTGCCCTTGGAGAATCCTGTCCATGACATACAGCCAGGAGATCAAGTATATGTGAAAAACTGGAATACAGAACCCTTGAAAGAAGTATGGGACGGTCCTCACCAGGTGATCATGACTACCTACACGGCAGTGAAAGTCCAAGGGATCGAAAACTGGATTCACTACACTCGAATCAAGAAGGTCCTGTCAAGATGGGAAGTACAGCCTCTGTCAGCAACAAAGCTGGTGTTCAGGGCAAGGCCTTAGTTCTTTTAACATTAGTCTGTATAATGCAGGTGGGAGAAGCGTTTGTTAAAATTACAGTTCCGGAGCCAGATGTAATGGTGCCTGAGGGTGCGGGAGTAAATTTAACCTGTTTGTTTTCTGACAACCAGAGAACTGGATTAAAAGAAGTACATGCAGCCTGGAGACAAATCACCACAGACGAGGTATTTACAGAAGGAATTGTGACACTTTGGGATATGGAACAGCAAAGAGGTAACACCACATTGACAATATCTCATATGCAAGCTGATCAGGTAGGACAATTCTCATGCATTGTGCGGATTAGAGAAAGTTTTGATTATGGGAACATAAATGTAGGTATTCTAAAAGAGAATGGGAGAACATGGCAGGTGACAGAAGCTGGAAAAACACAACAAGAATTGGGACAAGAAAATTTAATAGTGGGATTAGTTAGGGATTTTGGACAAGTACAAAATACTACGTCCATCACTGCATGTTTACCTTTACCTAAAGCTGCGGGAGATCCAATACCATGGGGCATCATTCCCGTTGGGGAAATGCCTCCAGTAACTATAAATGGGACAAAAAGATGTAATAAAGAAGTACGGAATCATACTAAGATGATAGAGGAAACCTATACAGTTCGAGGGAAATGGTCAACACCGGGACAAAAGAGTGAGTGCCTAAAATTACTAAATCCAGTTTTTACAAGAATTGGACGGTTCAAGAATGTAGGATGGTGTACTTATGACATAAGACAAAAAAGACAAAAACCAGTCACAGAATTTTCTTATGAGATAGTATGTCAAGAAGGGAAGGAAGAATGGGAACATTGGAAAACGATTTGGGGTCCTAGTTTGTTAGAACCTTACAGTTACATAGGACCAGTACATTGGTGTGTCGAATGGTCAGGCCAGAGAGAGCAAGGACATCTAGGAGTGTTAGGAACTGAAACAGTAAGACGGGATCGAGTGACCCTCACACCTAGCTGGAATTGTAGCAAAATCATCACCTGTGATACCCCTGAATCCCAAATTGGTTTAGTGCCAGTACGGATACTATTAAAATGGGGCTGTGAATGTCAAAGGTATAATCATACAATAACAGGTGAAATAAAAGGGGCATGGAAAGATTGTCAGACGACTACCATCAGGAGTCCAGGGCATTCAGTGTGGGTAATGGGGCACGGACAGTGGACTACTCATATGCCTATTAATGGCCCGGTCACACAGATTACTTTAGGAATCCCTACACTTTGCCCTTTTTGGAAACAGTCTAAATTAACGCAGAAAGAGATGCAGTCACGAACAAAGAGAGAAGCAAATGAAGTAGCAGAAGAACTAGGATTGGGAGATGAAGATGAATGGCATGAACCCTCATCAGGAGTTAAATTTGGATGGGTATTGGAGTCCTTGTTTGCACCAATTTCTACATATAGAAACCGGGAGATGCTGTACAAATTAGTAGGACAAACTGAGAGGCTAGCCGCAGTTACAAAGAAAGGATTTAGGGATCTAAACTTACAGTTGCAGGCAACAACAAGAATGACAATTCAAAATAGAATGGCATTAGATTTGCTTTTATTAAAAGAACATGGAGTCTGTGGGTACCTCCAAGGAAAGGTTGACCATTGCTGCGTACATATCCCAAATGTCACAGAAGAAGTAGAAAAAGACATAAGTCAATTAGAACAAATTGAAACAAAAGTGCATGAAGTCCAGGAGGAAGCTGAACATAACTGGGTAGGAGCACTGTTTAGCTCCCTAGGAATCCAAGTCTCTGGTTGGATATCATCAATTGTACAATATGTAATAATGATTGTATTGATTATTGTAGTATGCATGATTATGTACAGATGTCTTTTAGGAATGATTGCCAGAGAAGGAACTCATACTCGACGTGTTATGAGAGCACTGACCCGGAAAGAAGTAATTCTGCCAACTCGAAAAGAAGACTCACCATCCTACTTAGAAACCATAACTTGAAGAATTGAGCATCCTTGCAGAAAATCTGAAGAATGCTCAAAAGGGGGGAGTTGATACCGAAATAATGAGAAAAAGGACTAATGTAGATATAGTAGTAGTCATGCTAAGGCTTAGAAAACTGCAGTTCTCGAACAGGCCCTGGGAACCAGCCCTGGGAATGAGCTGGGGACTGTGGAAACAATAATTAAAGATAATTAAAGAATTTAGTGGAGCATATAAGAACATCTAGAAACTTTCAGGATAAGGCTAAAGTATAATAATAAATAAAGGGTTCTGGTGATGGGAAAACATGCAAGGGGGAATTAAAGGGGGGGTAGCCTATAGTTTTGAATAGACAAGCATGCAAAATTTATAACTTTTAGGAATGATATCTACAAGATTTATGTATCTGTATTGTCTTGAAGAATGTGTACCTCTGCACGTGGACTACTTTGTAAAAAGGTATAAAAAACTTGACGAAAAAGGGAACTGTGGGACCCTGACTTTGGACGCTAGTCCGCAGGTTCCCCGGGCCCTGAATAAAGCACCGCATAAACTGACACTCTGTTAGTTTGTGTTCTGTTTGGGGCATCGGGCAGCAGCAGTACTACAGCAGATAACGGGGAATGGTATGTGGGGAGGTGGCCGGGGGCACAGACGGGGACGAGGAATGGCTAGGGGAGGAATTTCGATGGGTGGAAGGGAATTCCCAAACCAATTACAAATGGGACAAAGAAAAATGAGATTGGGATTGGATCAGTGTGCCTTGTGCAAGAACAGAGGGCACTGGAAAAACGAATGTCCACTTAATCAAGGTATGGGATTCGGGCTAAATAGCGGGGAAGGATTGATAAATAATTCAAGTGCAGTTCAAGGAGGGCCACAGGGTGTCGCCCAAGCCTTTATGATGGGAAGCTACCAGAATCAAAGCTGACTAGATCGGGATCTGAAGGTAGTTTTAGAAGTAGATGGGGAACCATTGGAATTTAGAGTAGATACGGGGGCTACATATTCTGCAATTAACACCAAATTAGGACCTCTAAGTGATTCTACCATTCGGGTGGTAGGGGTTACAGGACAGGTTGAAGGGCGTTTTTACGTCTGTTGGATTTAAAGTTTGGGGGGAAAGAATTTGATCATCAATTTTTATACATGCCAAATAGCCCGGAATCATTAATGGGGAGGGATTTGTTATCAATGTTAGAGGCAAAAATAATTTTTGAAAAAGGAAGAGTAAAATTAGAAATTCCAGAAGATAATATAGCCAAATTATTTACGGTGAAAGAAGTAGAGGCAACAGAAATCCCCACAAAAATAGAACAGGCTGTGGTACCATGGGTATGGGAAACAGGGATACCTGGAAAATCAAAAGCAGCACAACTGGTAGTTGTGGAATTAAAGGAAGGAGCACAACCCGTACGGATAAGGCAGTACCCTCTGAAACTAGAGGCTCGGAAAGGAGTAGCACCCTTAATAGATCAGTTTGTTAGTTTAGGGGTATTACAGGAATGTGAATCAGAATTCAATACCCCCATATTTCCGGTAAAGAAGTCCAATGGTAAGTACAGGTTAGTTCAAGATCTGAGGGCAATCAATAGTATAACAAAAGATATTCATCCAGTAGTAGCAAATCCATATACATTGCTAACAGCTGTCTCGGAGAAATTTAAATGGTTCACAGTAATTGACTTGAAAGATGCATTCTTCTGTATCCCTTTGGCATTTGAAAGGAGGAAAATTTTTGCTTTCGAATGGGAAAACCCTGCTACAAGACGAAAAAGACAGCTCACCTGGACATGTTTACCACAAGGATTCAAGAATTCTCCAACCATCTTTGGAAATCAACTAGCCCGAGAACTGGAAGAATGGAAACTAACCCAGGTAAAGGAGTCACCTTCCTCATTTATTCTTCTACAGTACGTAGATGATATTTTTCTAGCCTCAACAGAAGAAGACATCTGTCGAAGACTCAGCATTGAACTCCTCAACATGCTCAGACAAGCTGGATACCGAGTGTCAAAAGAAAAGGCCCAGCTGGTAAGAACACAAGTCATTTATTTGGGATGCGAGATATCACAAGGAGTTCGGAAATTAGGGGTGAACCGGATCCAGGCCATATGTGCTATACCAACACCTCGAAATCCACAAGAGTTAAGGTCATTTTTAGGAATGGCAGGGTGGTGCTGGTTGTGGATTCCAGAATTTGGACTAAAAGCAAAACCTCTGTATGAGGCAGTCAAAAATCCTGAATTTAAATAGAATAAAATACAAGAAAAGGCATTTCAGAACTTGAAGCAAGCTCTAAAAGAGGCACCTGCATTAGGGTTGCCAGATCTCACAAAACCCTTTCAACTATATGTAAATGAGAGGCAAAGACTGGGGATTGGGGTGTTGACACAAAAATTGGGAACATGGAAGCGCCCGGTGGGGTACTTCTCAAAACAACTGGATCCAGTAAGCGCTGAATGGCCTGGCTGCCTTAGAGCTGTTGCTGCAACAGTGCTTCTGATACAAGAAGCTAGAAAACTAACTATGGGGCAGAAAATGGAAGTGTTTGTCCCACATATGGTAATAGCATTTTTGGAACAAAAAGGGGGGCATTGGCTCTCCTCTAGCCGTATGCTGCAATACCAGGCAATCCTTAGGGAACATGATGATGTTGAAATGAAGGTAACTAACCATCTCAATCCAGCCGAATTTCTTAGAGCCACCCAAGAAGAAGGCAACCTGGTACACGACTGTGTGGAGACCATCGAACAGGTATACGCTACCCGCAAGGATCTAAAGGATGAGCCCTTAGACGAACCTGAATGGGAGCTGTATACCGATGGATCTAGTTTCGTGGAGAATGGAACCAGGTACGCCGGGTATGCAGTGGTAACTCTAAGACAGGTTATAGAAGCCAGAGCCTTGGCTCCCGGAACATCAGCACAAAAAGCTGAAATCCAAGCCCTCATCCGAGCCTTGGAATTGAGTCAAGGGAAAAGAGTAAATATTTGGACTGATTCTAAATATGCATTTGGGGTAATACATGTACATGGGGCATTATGGAAGGAGAGAGGACTATTAAATTCACAGGGTTCATCAATTAAACACCGAGAACAAATTGTGCAACTACTGGAAGCAGTACATAAGCCCCAGGCGGTGGCAGTAATGCATGTAAAAGGACACCAGCAGGGAGAAGAAAGAGCATTCCAGGGAAATCGTCTGGCTGACAGAGCAGCCAGACAGGCTGCTCGCAAGGTATGGACCCAAATGGCGTTGCTACCAGCACGTACCAACCCTGCAGGAGCTTTTATGGACGAAGTACCAGTATACCTACCAGAAGACGAAAAATTAGCACGGCTAGTACAAGCTAAGAAGAATGCGGCTGGATGGTATGTAACTGCCGTAGGACAAGTGATATTGCCAACAAAAATAATGAGAATGATATTAGAAATTGAACATAACAAATGCCATTGGGGAGCAGAAGCTTTAGTGCAATTTCTAAAACAAGAAATAATCTCCAATCAGATGTTAACAATGGCCAAAAGGATCAATGCAATGTGTCCAGTTTGTATTAAGAACAACCCAATGACACGTAGGCAAGTGCAAATGGGAAAATTGCAAATAGGACCACAACCAGGAGATTATTGGCAGATAGATTTTTCAGAATTACCAAAAGCACAGGGGTATAAGTATGTTTTAGTCTATGTATGTACCTTCTCAGGCTGGCCAGAGGCATTCCCATGTAGAACAAACCAAGCAAAAGAAGTGATTAAAACTTTACTTCGAGAAATCATCCCTAGGTTTGGAATCCCACTAGGGATGTCCTCAGATAGGGGACCTCATTTTGTGGCAGGAATAGTGCAAGAAGTGGCTAAGGTACTTGGGATAACATGGAATCTCCATACACCTTGGAGACCTCAGTCTAGTGGACAAGTAGAAAAAATTAAATCAGACACTAAAAGGCCAAATTAAGAAAATCTGCCAAGAAGCAAAGATACAATGGCCTCAAGCATTACCTTTAGCTCTGTTAAGGGTCAGAATCAAACCTAGAGACAAGGTAGGAGTAAGTCCGTATGAAATTTTATACGGCAAACCCTATCATGCTGCAACTTACAAAGGGGACCCTAATGTGGTGGGAGATCAGGTGCTGGTAAATTACATTTTGTTTCTCAATAAGACTCTTACAGCACTACGGGGGGCGTTGCAGTGGAATCGACCTTTGCCTCTGCAGAATCCCGTCCACGATATACAGCCTGGAGACCAAGTCTACATAAAAAACTGGAATGTGGAACCACTAAAAGAAACATGGGGCGGCCCCCGACAAGTGATTATGACTACATACACAGCCGTAAAGGTCCAAGGGATCGACAATTGGATACACTACACCCGAATCAAGAAAGTCCTGTCACGATGGGAAGTCCAACCTTTAACCGACACAAAACTGGTGTTCAGGGCAAGGCCTTGATTGCGATGTTAATATTGAGCATTGCTCGTATCGGAGATGCCTTTGTTAAAGTTACTGTTCCTAAACCAACAGTGATTGTACCACAAGGGGCAAATGTAAATCTAACCTGTTTGTTTTCTGATGACCAGGGAGCTGGATTCGATGAAGTAAAGACAAAATGGAAATTGATCACTACAAATAAGGTATTTTCAGAAGGGATTGTGACAATTTGGGATATGAAACAACAGAAATGTAATACTACCCTAATGATCTCACACTTGCAAAAAGCTCAGGTTGGTCAATTTTCATGCATGGTATGGATCAGGGAAAGCTTCGATTATGGGAACTTAGATGTAAAAGTTTTGGCGGAGGGTTTTAAGACAAAAGGGCATTCTTATCCAATACAAGTAACACCCACAAGTATGAGAATTGACATGTGGGATGGTCCTTCATTGAGAATCAATTGCACTCTCAAATTAGGGAATCTTTGCAGGATGAGAGAAACTAGAACGGTCCAACAAGCAAAAGAAATGGAAAATGTGAAACAGGAATTGGGGCAAGAGAATTTGGTAGTGGGATTAATTAGGGATTTTGGGAAAATGCAAAATGTAAAAGCGATAACAGCGTGTTTGCCCTTGCCAAAGGCAGCAAGTGACCCTATACCGTGGGGAATCATCCCATTAGGAGAAATGCCCTCAAAAATAGTAAATGGAACGAGGAAATGCCACAGAGAGCTACGAAATCGCACTAGAATAGTAGAAGAGGTTTATACCTATGGAAGACGATGGTCAACCCCAGGGCAAAGATCGGAATGTTTAAAATTACCAAATTCTGTATTCACTGAAATAGGTCAATACAAAAATGTTGGGTGGTGCACATTTGAAGTAAATCAGAAAAGGAGAAAACCTGTAGTAGATTATTATCATGAGATAGTGTGTCAAGAAGGGAAAGAAGAGTGGGAGCAATGGAAAGCAATTTGGGGTCCTAGCCTACTGGAACCCTATAGTTATATCGGATCAATACACTGGTGTATCGAGTGGTCAAGAAAACAGGAACATCCAGGAGCCCTCGAAGCTGAAACAGTGCACCACAGCAGACTAGCCCAAATATCAGGTTGGAACTGTAGTAAAGCCATAACCTGTGATACCCCAGAATCCCAAATTGGATTAGTACCCGTCCGGGTGTTGTTGAAATGGGGATGTGAATGTCAGAGATACAACCATACAATAACGGGAGAATTAAAAGGAGCTCGGAAAGATTGTCAATCAACCACAGTACGAAGCCCCGGAAATTCAGTCTGGGTAATGGGACATGGCCAATGGACTACACATCTACCGATAGGTGGTCCGATTACTCAAATAACGTTAGGGATACCAACCTTATGTCCATTTTGGAAACAGTCCAAATTAACCAAGGAGGACCAAGAGAAAAGGACGAAAAGAGGATTAAGCCCTGAGACAGTCGAAGCAGTAAATCTAGAGAATAAATGGCACGAGCCAGGGGAAAGTGTAAAATTCGGTTGGATGCTTGAATCTTTATTTGCACCTGTATCTACATATAGAAACCGGGAAATGTTATATAAATTACTAGAGCAGACAGAAAGATTGGCAGCAGTAACAAAAAAGGGATTTAGAGATCTTAATCTACAATTACAAGCCACAACCAGGATGACAATCCAGAATAGAATGGCATTAGATCTTCTCTTATTAAAGGAACACGGAGTTTGTGGATATTTACAAGGAAGGGATGATCACTGTTGTGTACATATCCCAAATGTCACGAAGGAAGTAGAAAAGGATATAGGTCAATTGGAGCGAATTGAATTAAACATACATGAAGTACAAAAGAATGCAGAACATAATTGGGTTGGAGCTTTATTCAGTTCTTTGGGAATCCAGGTCTCTGGTTGGTTATCCTCAGTTATTCAAAATGGAATAATGATTGTAATAATCATTGTAGTAATTGTGATTATGTATAGGTGTCTTTTAGGAATAATTGCTAAAGAAGGAACACACACACGGCAAATCATGAAGGCCCTGACTCGAAAAGAAGTGATTCAACCAACTTCTCGAAACAACCCTCCACCATCATATCTAGAAACTATCACTTGGAAGAATTGAACATCCTTGCAGAAGACTCTGAAGAATGCTCAAAAGGGGGGAGTTGTTACCGTATGGACTAGAAATCCTGAATATTAGAATATAAAGTGTATAAACCATAATAGTAGTAGTAATGCTAAGGCTTGAAGACTGCAGTTCCCAGAGTAGGCCCTGGGAAACTAACTTAGGAATGTGCTGTGCTGAGAGCATGCAGAACCGTTAGTGATAAGGTTAAAGTATAAACATAAATAAAGTACTGGTGGTGGGCAGTGGCATAAGAGAGAGATTGAGGGGGAGAACACTATAGTCCTAAGGCAGTGGCGTAAGAGAGAGATTGAGGGGGAGAACACTATAGTCCTAAGATAAGCAACCATGTAAGATTTATGACGCAAAATGCTATCTTCAAGGTGAATGTATCTATAGAAGAATGTGTACTTCTGCACACAAACCATTTGTAAAAAGGGTATAAAAAACCCTCTAAAAAGGGAACCAGTGGGATCCTGACTTGGGACGCGAGTCCGCAGGTCCCCGGGCCCTGAATAAAGCACCGCATAAACTGACACTCTGTTAGTTTGTGTTTTACTTGGGGTTTCGGGCAGCACTTGCATTCCCCTGCTGTGCCTTTGTGACCAAGTGCTCCAGGGGCTTCTTCTGCCCCTCCTGCAGCCCCCTCAGTGCCTGGGGGTGCTCATCCTCTGACAGCTGCTGAGCTTTCTGCAAAATCATTCCTTTCTGCAGTGACCCAAGGAAAATGCTTAAAAGCTAATCTGGATGCTTGCACGTCCAATCCCCATTTCCCAGCTGTTCCTTCCTGCTGCTCCTTGTGCTGTCGCTGCCGTGGCCAGCCCGTATCCCAGAGCCGGTGCCTGTCCTGCCGCAGTGTCCAAACGCGGCCCCCCCGGCGGGCAGGGCCGGCAGCTCCACGGGGCCGGGCAGCGGCCGGGGCGTCCCGCAGCCTCCTGGGGGCCGGGGGCCACTGCCGGGCCTGCAATTGCCGGGGGGTGCTGGGCTCAGGCAGCGCCCGGCGCTGAGCCCCGGCTGCCCCACAGCCCCGGCCCGGCCCCGCAGCTCCCCACAGGCCCCCAGCCCGTGCTCCCGGTGCCGCCCCTCTGCGCCCGCTCCTGCCGCTGCCCAGCACAGAGAAACCCCCTGGAATCCTGACCTCCTTGTGTGCCTGTCCTGGCAACCGGGGATACAAAGGATCTGCATCAGCTGGCAACTTCTGAGGATAAGAGGCTGCTGAAAAACATCCCCATCCTCAGTATTTTTCTCTTCCTTCTCTTTGTCATCATCCATTTTCTTCTCACATAGATTCCTCCTGCTGCTTCTTGCCTGAGCCATATTCCTGCACACTCCCCTTCACCCAATTCCTTCCCAGCACAGCAACAGCATCCATCTCCTGTTGTCTAAATCCCTTCTGGACTTCCCTTAATGCCCCTGTGGGTGTCCATGTCCTTGATTGCCTCTGGGAGAATGTCCAAACTCCCTCAACATGCTCCCAAGGGACCCTTCAGAGATATTTTTGGGATCATCATCCCTTTTGCTGGGATCCCTTCCCGGCTTTCCCTTTCTACCCTCCATGGGTGCCCTGCCATGTTTAGTCCCCGAAGATCCCACTGTAGTCACTGCTGAGATTTTCAGTGCTCTCTGGCTGCCGACTCTTCCCAGCCCTCCCTGATCTGTCACTCGTCTGTCTCCTGGTCACTCTCGGGTACCCAATCCATGCCCGGTGCCGCCGCCACCCAAGGGAGCCGATCACCCAAACTGGGTGAGGCACCTTCAGCTCCACTCACTGCCCCCACCCCAAACGGGGGAAGGAATTCTGGCTGAGCCCCAAGGTGTGTGGAAAAATTCACATCACCACAGGATTCTGTGCACAAAGAAGACAGAGGAGTTCTGTAAAAGTAATTTCATTCATAAAGAAAGGGAGAGGCCGTGGGCCATTTCCCATGGGGTCTCTGCAATTGTTAGTAGACACAGCCTCCTTTTCCTCCTAATTTTTCCAGCTACATCTCCCTCTCCCTTTTCCCATTGGCCAAAGTACTTGAGAGGTACAGACTTCCCAATGCACCTACTGAATTCCTCCCCGTTAATATGCACCCCACTTTTGAATAGCTAACGATATTCATGGCTCTGTTAAGTCTTTGTTCTTCTTCTGGGAATTCATGAATTGACCAGGACCTCGGCTGAACAGCAGTCTGTGGGCAATGAATAACATTTTCTGAACCTGATGGCTTCTGCTGTCACTTCCTTATGTCCAGGTCCCTGGCCCTATGTCCAAGCGGATTCGCAGCATGTGTTTGTAAAGACACTTTGCTGTTGTTCCTTGCCTGGGGGTCCCCCGTTTTGGGGCCATCCCCCCTGGAGCAGGGTGTCCCGGCTTGGTGCAGCCCCGCCCCTCGGGCAGCGCTGAGCCAATGAGAGCGCGCGGCGGTGATGACGCAGCAGTGTCCGGGCAGAGCCGCAGCTCCCAGCGTTGCCCACCTGGAGCCACCTGCGCCCGGCCCGGGCCCCAGCGCCCCCCGGCAGGGGAATTTGGGGAGGTGGGAGGGGGGGAGCGCCAAGGCCGGGCCCCCTCGTGCTGTTGTGGCGGCAGCGGCTGCAGTGGGGAGCGAGTGCGGGCGGGAGCGGCCGAGAGCCCAGCGCTGCCCCAGCCCGAGCTGCCCCAGCTCCATCGCTGCCCCTGCGCTGGGATGCTGTGGGTTTGGGGGGAAGAGGGAGCCGGCAGTGGGTGCTGGGCCTGGGGGCAGCAGGAGAAGGGAAGGAGAAGCAGGGTTGAAGAACCAAATGGTCAAACGATGCCTGAGGGAGGAGAAGATGGGATTGTGCAGGAGGTCGAAGAAGAATAGGAGGGAGAGGAATGTGAGGAAGAGCAGGGACACAGGAGGAGAAGGAGAAGTTGAAACGGGAAGCAGCACAAGATTCCAAACCTCCCTGTATCTACAGCGTCCCTACAGTCCCAGGGCATTGCCCCCCACCCCACACACCCATTCAGCAGGTGACCGGAGTGGAGGATCCACGATTTTCAGAGGGGTGAACCTTGGTGTTTCTGAGCTTTTTTGGCCTAAAAGTTGATTCTTTGTTTTTTTTGCTGGGCCTGAATCCTTATATTTTGCAGGGAGTTTTGGCTGAGTCTTGATGTTTGGAGAGCTTTTGATCTTTGTCATGATGTTTGGAGGATTTTGTGCTGAATCTTGATGTTTTGTAGGTTCTTACAGACACAAGATGCACAGTGACTTTGTGATTTGCACTTTGGCAAGGAGGAACTCCCAGTCCTAGGAGCTGTCTTCTCTTGTTCTTTCCCCAAACCAGGATTTTTCATTCCCAAGGCATTGGCAGATGGAGGACGAGGAAAAGCCCCGGAGATCCCTCTCGAGGAGGGGCTGCAAACCCAGCCCTGGGAGCTGCAAGGAGCAAAGACCCTCCCTGAGCCGGGAAGGCGGCCGGAGATCCAGGCAGAGCTCAGAGCTGGTGGAGAAGCCTCCTGGAGTGGAGAAGCCCCACGAGTGCTCGGAATGTGGGAAGGGTTTCAGGTGGAGCTCCCACCTGATCCGGCACCAGAGGATCCACACTGGAGAACGGCCATATGAGTGTGGGCAATGCAGGAAGAGCTTCAGGAGTATTTCTCATCTGATGCAGCACCAGGTGATCCACACAGGGGAACGGCCCTACACCTGCTTGGAATGTGGGAAGAGCTTTGGATGGAGCTCTGGCCTGAGAAGACACCAGCGCATCCACACTGGGGAGAGGCCCTACGAGTGTCCCAAGTGTGGGAAGAGGTTTCAAACCAGCTCCAATCTCCTCCTACATGAGCGGATTCACACAGAGGAGAGGCCCTTCCGCTGCCCCGACTGCGGGAAGGGCTTCAAGCACAACTCCGATCTCATCCTGCACCGGCGCATCCACACTGGGGAGAGGCCCTACGAGTGTCCTGAGTGTGGGAAGAGCTTCTCACGGAGCTCTCACTTGTCCCGACACCAACGGAGTCACCACTAAGGGAAGCCCTGTGGGTGCCCCGAGTGTGGGAAGAGCTTCGTGCTCTGCTCCAGCTCCATCCCCCATGGGAGGATTGGTGTTGGATGGTCGAAAAAAACCACAAAAATGAAAACAACAAACAAAAAACCCCAAAAAACAAACAACACCCCCCCAAAACAAAACAAAATAAAACAAAACCAAAAACCCACCAAAATAATGATACACAGGAAAACAATATAAAAACACCAAAATAAAACAAAAAGAATTGTTGACGTCAAAATAAAGAATGGAGAAAATCATGAACTAAAATTTCTCTGTTTTTAAACTATGGAGAAAAAACTCTTGTTTCCTCTAAAACATGTAAAAATATTTTGAAGTGAATATGACTGTTCTAACTGTACATATAAAGAAAAGCATTAATATTAAACAAATATTAAAATTGCAGTAATCTTCTAGTTTTAAATAATAAGAAAACCCCTGCTGCCCACCCAAAAAAAAAAGGAAAAAACTGTATTCTCAAAAATAAAGTAAGCTTTTGTTCAAACCGTTATAATCCTTAAACTGTGCCTCAGCAGTTAGTATAGTCCTCAATAAAAGTTATTAGAAAAACTCGTAGTCTCTATAAAGGATTTTTAGGTAGTAATTAGATTTCCATTCTCCTGGGAAGCTAATCACTGTAACATCAAAAGAAGAAGAATCCGTTTTCTTGTGAAGAAATGTCCATAGACTGAAAAAAAGTCTCCTCTTTCAAGTAAATGAGTAAAAAACTATTTTAGAGATGGTAAACTATCTGAGTTGTTTTTGTAAGTTTTTAGTACTAAAAAAAAAAGTATGGAAGAAAAAGCAGTAGCCTAAAGTTTTCTTCTAAGGGTTTTTTTCCTATGGTTTCTAGTAATAAAATTTCTCTTTATAACTTTTAAAGTAAAACCTGTTTTTTCTCTACTTCTTAATCCTCTCTCACAACAAAAAAAAATCAAATTAATAAACCAAAACTACTAAATTTAACCGTAGTGATTCCAGGATTTTGATTTCCTATTACCCAAAGGTGTCTTCCACAGCCAAATGGTGATGAACTCAGGCAAAGACCAAGATTTTGGAGATAGTGGGGTGGAAACTCCTCCAAAAATGTTCTTCCCTCCCTCCCTCCCAAGCACGTGGATCTTCAGCTTGCACAGACAGAGAAATTCTTTTCTTTTGGCCTTGATTTGCTTTTCATTTCTCTTCATCCCTTTAAAACATCCAACACTGGGGTAAAAATAAAGACACTGAACTGAGACATGGGTCGGACACGGAGGGACAATGACATGGTGGGACACAGACCTGGAGAGTGACATGGGGACACATGGACATGGAGGGGGATGTGGCCATTCGTGGGGACATGGGGGGACACAGGCATGGATGGAGATGTGGGGGACAGTGATGGAAACATGGTGGGGACACAGCCATGGGTGAGGACATGGTGGGACATGGCCAGTGACATGTGGGGACACGGCCACGGCCGGTGCCATGGGGGGAACTTGCAGGGGCTGTGGGGGATGCTGGCTTGGAGGGAGTTGAGGGTTCCTGGCAGGGACGTGGGGCTGGCTGAGGCCTTTGGGGACCCCAGGCCGAGCGGCTCCGGCTGCGCTGGGAGACCCTGGCGGAGGTTCTGGGGCAGCTGCTCAAGGACCCCCTGCCCTGGAGTCCCAGCCGGGCACTGGGCTCCTGGAAGAGAATGAACGTCCTTGTCCCCAGCAGGACAGATTTCTTATTTCTTGCAGGTGCAAATGGTTCTCTTACCAGAATAGCTTGTTGTGTTAATTGTTTTCATGCTTAAGATTGTTTTCACATGGAAACAATCAAGTAACTTAGCTGCACATAGAAGAAGTGACAGGCTAGCTATTAATTTAGCAGAGAGCAAGACCTGATTTCATGAAGCCTTTCTTTTATAATTTGTCTACCTGACTGCAACATCTCACCCTTTTTCATTAATTCAAAGAAGGTTCATATGGTCTGATGATAAAATAGCTCTCTCTTGTGAGGGTGTTATCTCATTAAGGTTATTACTGGTTATCTGTTAGATATGGGATAAGATACATAAACGACAGATTACAATCAACAAAACTTAGCAAATTCTATCAGGTCATTGACACAGGGTTTCACAGCATGAGAAAACAAAAGAATAATGTCCAATGTCTCCTAGGCAAATGGGAATAAATGACCATTGTTTTAAAGTCCAAATAGTCAATTAGCTTGAAATGTTAATCTTTGACATCACTGAATGTGCTCTTGGATCCTGGAACAGGGAATTACTGAAGAAGGTTTGTAGGAACACTATACCATGATGATGACCTAAGGCTTTCCTTGGCAATTTGCCTGTAAATTTCCAGACACAGCTATGTCTTGGCAGCCCTACTTCTGATTTTGCTCTGGCCACGAAGGCTGCATGGTGATTAGGTTCTTTTTCTTCTCACTGGGCTTCATTTTCTTGGAGGCAATTGATATTTGGCTGAAAAAACAGGTGACTACTTTGAAGTTGTTGATGATAAAAACACATGCATACCTTCTCCTTAAGTTAATGAATTAATTAGTCTTTGTCATTGTACATTCAATTCAAGAGCCTTACATTCAAAATTTTACTTTTTTTGTATAAATATTGCAAAATGTTTTTTGTAAATATGTAAATATTTAGGACCTAACTCCCCCTTCTTTGTTTTAAAAACAGCATGCATGATTCTTGCCATGAAAGGAAGTTCAAAACAAAACAATACATGTAGTAAAACCAAAAACTTACAGTAACTGGGAATAATTCTGATATAACAATCCAAAACATTTCCGATGACAGATATAATTAAAAACACTTGTAAAATTAGATTATTACCAAACATTAAAACATTGTACCATCATCCCAGTGTCTGCAACAGCTGATAAACCTCAAATCAGTGAAGAACTGGATAAGCGTCTGTTGGGGGTTGGTTTTTCCTTTCCTCTCTGCCTGTGGAATTTTTTTCCCATTGACATGCTAAGAAGCACTGATGGTTAGGTCCTAGCACCAGGGAGAGGTTCCCTGGTTTTTTGGGAGTTTCTCTCGGAGGGTGGGGGGAGGGAAAGGGGGAACACGGTGAGATTGGAAGCAGATAAAGGAGGGTGGGGGGCAGTTGCTGGCTCTCGCTCGCTTTTGGCTCTCGGAGCAGAAAGGTCATTGCTACCCCCCCCACCATCCCAACGCCGGGAGCTGCTTCTCTGTTTTGGACCCTGCACCCCTGCTTGGACGCCCTCCCGCTTCAGCTTGCTGTTTTCCCAGCATCCTGCCTCTCCTCCATCCCTTCCCATCTGGGACACAGCTGCCATCACCCCCAGCCCCTGCAGGTGCCGGGATCGTCACATCTGCCCCGTCCACCGGGAACCTGCCAGCGCTCACTGCCAGCGGTGACGGTGACTGCAGCACAGGGGAAAGTGCCTGAGGCCGAGAAGGACTGGAACTGGGTTCCTGTTCTGCTTCTTGTTCATTCCAGAGTTGTTGTTCTGTTTGCCTTCTTAGATATACTGGTAAAGAACTGTCATTCCTATCCCCATATCTTGGTCTGAGAGCCCCTTAATTTCAAAATTGTACTAATTCAGAGGGAGGGATTTGCTTTCTCCATTTCAAGGGAAGGCCCTGCTTTCCCTAGCACACACCTATATTTTATTCTAACCAGGAGTGATTTTGGCACCCGACGGTGGAACCTGTGGGCATTGAGTGGAAAGGCTGGAAAAGGAATAATAGTTCTTGTGTGACCTGATTTTGTGTTTTAGGTGGCACCATGGTGTCCAGCTTACCCTGGCTCGGGCTGCACGTGGTCACAGCTACATCTCTCCCACTTGCAGCCCCTTATCTCAACACGGGTGCTATCACTAAGGGTACTGAGACTATTATAGAATTCATTTTGTGGGTTGATAAGGTGAGGAATTCATGGATTTTTAACTCTCTCTGGAAGGTAAGTACATGGATTTAGAGCTATCACACTCTATCTGTGTGCTTTTGGGATTACTTCAATAATGGTACTTAATGTGAGGAAGTGAGAGCAGGGGAAATTTTCTCCCAACCCATCACCCAGTTGTTTAGGTCCACCCCACCAGTTTTCAAAGGCTTCAAATCCACTCTAAATGCTAATGATATCATACAGTGGCTGGTGTTGCTAATCTGCCTGTTCTGTTTAACATTCAGAGACAAGGGGACATTGACTTGGATAACAACCCCAGGAAATCGGGATGCTGCTGCAGAGACTGACCCTGTTCCAGAGACTAGGGGTGTTTCCACAGAGCCTAACCCTGCCCCAGAGCCTGACCTTGCCCCACAGCCCACTTCAGAAAGAAACCACCCAGAGTGGGTAGGGGTTACAGTGAAGGAGATACATGAGATGAGCCAGATGCTGAAGGAGTACCTTGCTCCAGCTGGTGAGAAACCCTCCCCCTGCCTTAAAGAGGGAGAGTCTGATGGTGCAGCAGTGGAACCCACAGACATTACATCTGTCCAGGTTCCAAATGTACTGCAAGAGCACTTGTAGCCAGCAGCAGTCACCCCTGTGGAAACTAAGAAATCTAGGATGAGAACAAAGCACCTAGTTGATAAGGATAAGAAAGGAGGGCCCTCAGAACCAGCAGGGGAGCCAGAGGTTGAGATCATCACTGAGTCCCTGTCATATGAAAGTCTCTGTAATCTGTAAAAAGACATTGTATGATGGGGCCGTGAGGCTTTTAAAACTTGGTTACTTTGGGTCTGGGACCTTATGGGTACAGGCGTGCAACTGGATGGTATTGAGGCAAGGAATTTGGGACTCTTGACCCAGGACTCAGGTGTGGAGCAGGTATTTGTAAGGGAGCCAGGCCTCCTTTCCCTCTGGGAGTGACTTTTAATGAGTGTGAGAGAGAGGTTTGTCCACAGAGACAGAATGCAGGAGCACCACCGTAGAATGCCTTGGAAGACCCTTGAGGAAGGGATCCAACAGCCGAGAGAAGTGGCAGTGCTGGAGGTGCTCTTTGGGAGGGACAAACAGCATGACAATGACCCTGACAAGGTCAGGTGCACAGGGCAGAGATGGAATCTGACAAACCTGGGGCCATCTCACTACACCACCTTTACTGAAACAATTAATGCTAATAACAACTGAGAGACAGTGGGTTCTGTCACCAGCAAATTTAGAAATTTTGGGAGTATGATCAATGGCCCGATGCAGGCTCCTGTCTCTGCCATGGTCAAGGGCCTCCAAGAGAAGATGAGGGAGATGAGGGAGGAGATGAGGAAAATCAGTGCAGCACCAGTGTGAGTCACAGGCCCCAAAATCAGAGCCCAGTATCCCCCAGCAAGACAGAGAAGGTACAACCCATGAGCTCACCTGTGGTTCTTTCTGTGTGACCATGGGGAAGACACGAGAAGGTGGGATGGGAAACCCACTTCTGTCCTGGCAGCATGGGTGTGTCAGCTCAGGGGGGGAAACACAAACTGAGGGAGCTCCACTAAAGTGAAGGTAGCCTCAGCCTCCCATGACTGAGGTGTTGGGTATTACAGAAGGGAGGATGATCTGTCAGATCCCCTTGAAGGAACTTCCAGCATGTATCCCCAGGAAAGAAATAATAACCATGGCTAGTGGGGCCCTGCCTCTAGCCAGAGAGAGGGACGGGAAAACTGGATCTTTTGGATGGTGTGGATCCGATGACCTGGCACATTAGAGCCACAGAAATATTGAGTGTTAGTTGATCCTGGTTCACAGTGTACCCTAATGCCATTGGGACATGTGGGGACAGATCCTATGTCCATTGCTCAGGATTCCCTGTTTCCCCTCAGTTTCCCAATGGCCTCACGGTTCCATGTGTCCCCTCAGTGTCACAATGGCCCCACAGTTCCATGTGTCCCTTCAGTGTCACCATGGTCCCACGGTTCCAAGAGCCCCTGCCGTGTCACAATTGCCCGATGGTTCCATGTGTCCCCTCATGTCACAATGGCCTCACAGTTCCATGTGTCTCCTGACTATCACCATGGTCCCATAGCTCCAAAAGACCCTGCCATGTCACAATGGCCCAACGGTTCCATGTGTCCCCTCATGTCACAATGGCCTCAGGTTTCCATGTGTCACAATGGCATCATGGTTCCATGTGTCCCCTCAGTGTCACAATGCCACACGCTTCCAGGAGGCCCTGCAGTGGCGCAGTGGCCCCAGCGTTCCATGTCCCCTCGTGTCACAATGGCATCATGGTTCCATGTGTCCCCTCAATGTCACAATGGCACCAAAGTGTCATGTGTGTCCTCAGTATCACAAGGGACCCAGAGTTCCATGTGTCCCCTAAGTGTAACAATGGCCCTATAATTCCAGGAGGCCCTGCAGTGTCACAATGGCCCCAGGGTTCCATCTGTCCCCTCAATGTCACAATGGCCCCACAGTACCATGTCTCTGCTCAGTGTCACAATGTCCTCACATTGTCACAAACGAGCAGCACTGGAGTGGGAGCAGCACCACTGGAGGGGTTGCAGCTGCACTGGAACAGGAGCAGTGGCTGTGGAACAACAGGGGAGAAGCTGTGGAACACAAGTCCTGTGAGGAGCAGCTGAGGGAGCTGGGAATGTTTATCCTGGGGAAGAGGAGGCTCAGGGGAGGGTGCCGCCTGGTGGGGGTTGAGCTCTTCTTGTAGGGAACAGGGACAGGACAAGAGGACACAGCATTAACTGCACCAAAGGAAGGTTTATCCTGAACATTAGAAACAATTTATTCACAGGGTGATTTGGCATTGGAATGGGCTGCCCAGGGAAGTGATGGAGTCACTTGTAAATGAGGTAAGTGAACCACCTAATTAGTGGTTTGTCTTAATTTTCTTTTGTTTTTAAGCAGAGTCGGGATTAAAAACATGAAGGAAGTGAATTTTCTCGAGTTTGGGCTTGGTTGTTTAATAAATCATATTTAAAGTACAGAGAGTTCTGCAACACGTCAAGCCACCAGCTAAAAGCCAGCAAGTGGAGCCGTATCGAGCTAGTTACAAGGTTTTTTAAAGTTAAAAATTCTATAAAGAACTAACACCTATATTAATTTATACTTTTCACTAAATAACCAAACTGCTGTGACCCACTGGGCAGCATTAACTGTCCAATCAGAAACTACTACCTGAAACCATGCAGAAGAAGGAAGAAGAAGACAGAAAGAGAAAACACTGTCCTGGGGTAAAATGCAAAAATGTGTATTCTATCACCATCTGTTGAAATGTATGAGGGGTGGTGATCCTTATCTCTGTGGGAGATATCCTCTGCTGATGTGCCATCTGATAAAGTCAGGGGGATGATCATCGTTATCTTTTCACAACCCATCCTTCCTCCAGAAGATATATTCCGTTAATGGGCCATTAAGTCCTATTGTGTGACTGATAAGATTACATCAGCCCTTTGGGAGATGCCCCAGCCAGGGGCAGGAGCCAAGCCTTTCCTACCTAGATAAAAAACTGGGGTTTGGGACGTGAAGGCAGCCCTTTCCACTGCATCCCAGAGGAAAGTCAGACCTTTTCTACATCATCGCTGGAAAACTGCACCTTCTACAGGAGCACTGCTTAAACGGAACCACATCTGTCATCCAGGAGGACTGCAGCCACCATTTATATGGACTGCTGCTGACTGACAGGGTGTAAGCTTGGATTCTGACTCTGTTGGTGGTTTTTCTTTTGTATTATTGCATGTATTTTATTTTTTCTTTTTTTTCCTATTAAATTGTATTCCTGACTTGGAGTCCCACATTGGTTTTACTTTCAAACCAACACAAGCTCTTAAAACCTTCCATCTTGTCCCATACTTCTTACTATATTCTAAAAACCCCAAATTCCAAACCCTTCACCCTGTGAAATCACACACTTTCATTCCAATAACAAACCTGTGACTCCAACTCTATTATTCAAATTTGGAAGCCTTCTCCAAGGCCTCAAGTCAAAAGCAGTGTTCTCCTGGGGGTCAGTATCAGAAAGTACAAAAAGTTCAAAACTCCCAGGTTTCTGGGATCCAACAGTCACCGTCCCTGGAAGTGTTTAAGGAAAGACTGGATGTGGCACTCAGTGCCATGGTCTGATGACAAGGTGGTGTTGGGTCATTGGTTGGACTGGATGATCTCAAAGGTCTTTTCCAACCTAAGTTCTGTGATTCCGTGATTCAATGGAGCATCAATGGAAAATGGGTGGATAAAGAGTGGAACAGGCCTGGCAGCTGTTCTGGGAGCAGTGCTGGAGATGCCGAAGGGAACGGCGGTGGAGCGGGAATGGAGCGGTGCCGGAGATGCCGAAGCTGCGGGACACAGAGCAGCTCTGAGCGCTGTGTCCTGCAGGAGCCAGCCCTGCACACCAGAGCCGTGCCCGTCAGGCTGTTGCCCGATGCCCCAAACAGAACACAAACTAACAGAGTGTCAGTTTATGCGGTGCTTTATTCAGGGCCCGGGGAACCTGTGGACTAGCGTCCAAAGTCAGGGTCCCACAGTTCCCTTTTTCGTCAGGTTTTTATACCTTTTTACAAAGTAGTCTACGTGCAGAGGTACACATTCTTCAAGACAATACAGATACATAAATCTTGTAGATATCATTCCTAAATGTTATAAATTTTGCATGCTTGTCTATTCAAAACTATAGGCTACCCCCCTTTAATTCCCCCTTGCATGTTTTCCCATCACCAGAACCCTTTATTTATTATTATACTTTAGCCTTATCCTGAAAGTTTCTAAATGTTCTATATGCTCCACTAAATTCTTTAATTATCTTTAATTATTGTTTCCACAGTCCCCAGCTCATTCCCAGGGCTGGTTCCCAGGGCCTGTCTGAGAACTGCAGTTTTCTAAGCCTTAGCATGACTACTACTATATCTACATTAGTCCTTTTTCTCATTATTTCGGTATCAAGGCTGACCCAGAGCAGGGGGCAGAGGCAGGAATTGCTGCTGGGCCATGGGAGGTGCGAATTGAGTGCATTTAATGGTGACTTGGGAGTTTGATTCTTGTCACTGCAGCCACATTCTGTGGTGCCAGGACCCTTCCAGTTCATCTGAAGTCATGAACTCAGGACAAAAGTGGAACAAAAGGAATCAAAGTGCCTTCTCAGCTGCAGGGAAACACATCTTGGTTTAATGATTTCTGATACAGGAGCCAAACTGGGTCAGTTATTGGTCTGTGGTTTGCTCTAATCCAGGAACAATTTGCAAGGTACTGCAATTTGGCATTAAAAACGAGCAACATACCTCATCATCTGAATATTGCATATGGAGTACAGAGCTATTTCTGCTTGTTCTTATTGTGTTTTGTCTTCTTTTTTCTCCTCTGCCACAGTCAGGATTAAAAGCTCGAGAGACGGTATTTCGTGTTTTGACTCCGATGTTTATTCTTATCTAAATTACAGTGAGTTCTACAGCACTTCTAGCTAACAAGCTAAAAATGGTGATGTATCTCTGTCTTTACAAGGTCTTTTAAGGCCTAACTGTCCAATTAAGAATGAACATCTAAATTAGTTTTACTTTTAACCCAATAACCAATCACCTGTGACCTGCAATGAGGAATTTTCTATCCAATTAAACAAGATCCCACCTAGACCCATGAAAAAGAAGGTGAACAAGAAAGAAACCTCCATCTTGCCTTCTACATATTACTATATTCTAAAACCCTAAATTCCAAAATTTCTACCATGTGATATTACACAATTTTATTTAAACTTCACACCAGTGATTCCAGTTCTATCATTCAGTTTTTGAAGCCTTCTCCACAGCCTCAGGTCAAAAACTGTATTTTCTTGTGGGTCAGTATCTGTCAGCACAGAAAGTCTAAAACTCTCAGGGTCCAGGGTTCCAACAGTTATGATCAAGGGAACAACAGGAATTCCTTTCTTTCCTGGTTTCACTCTTTCTTCCTCTCTCTGGATTTAAGCCTCCACCACTCCCTGCAGGTCTGCTTTCCATAATCTGCTCCTCTGGAGTTGGGATGTGACAAATGAGCAGTGGAAAGAGGGAGGATAATGGATAATGGACCATTCCAACTACAAACTCTGTTTTAGTAGCCTCCGGATTTCCAGTGTTTAGAAATGGTCATGTTTTAAACTACCTGACCAAATCCCATGTTTCTCGCTTTTGCCCTGGCAGAAATCCTTCCTTTGGCCTGATTTAGTAAATCACCCTCAGAAACACCTCATTGCAGACGCTTTTCTGTTGGTTTTGGTAAGAGATGACAAGAAAACTAGCAGGAGGGGGAGGGATGAGGAAGAGGGAAGAAACAATTCCTTTCTTGTGTCTCCCTTGTGGAAAGTCTCCTCTAGAGGTTGTGCTGCAGCTGGAGACTTGGCCAGAGGGAAGTGACTGAGCTGAGGCAGCAGAGGCATCTCCTCCCTGGTTTGTAGCCCTAGGGCTGGGAGGGGACACAGGTGCCCCCCTTTTACCCCACAAACCCCTGGAATGGGGGATTCTCCCTGCCTCTGCCAGGTGCTCCTTATCCATGCCTGGCCTGGGTGCTCCTGGTCTGAGCTCCCTCCCATGGTCATTCCTGGTGGTGGGGAGTGGGAGGGAGGAGTTCAGTGCCAATGTGGGAGGTGCCAGCAGGGTCAGAGATGTGGGGAGGTGACAGTGACAGAGTGACAGGATGTGCAGATGGACACAGGGACAAGACAACACCTCTGGGGGAAAGCTCTTGGAGATTTGGGCGTTTTTTGTTTGTAAAATACACACGGACACAGACACACGGACACAGAGCAAAGCTTTGCTCAAAGGGTTTATTGATTATTCAGGGGAAATGGCCCGGGGCTCAAAAGGTTCAAGGGGTTCCTCCAGGGATGATCATCTCCTCATGCCACCAGAGGGGATCGGGACACCGGTGTCCCCACAGCTTGCAATCCTAAAAATCAAAACCCAGAAGGTGACCTCTGGTGCCCACTGGGAAATGAGAGGGGCCCTGTCCCCACCCCTCTCCCTGCAGGCACGGCTCACCTAGGCACCCAGAGAGGCAGCCAGGCGCTTCTGCTGCAGAACAGCCTCCAGCTTCTCAACAGCTGGGGGCTGGGGACAAACACAGCATTAGAGACACCCTGGGGACACTGGGCTGCACTGGGAGGTGGGGGAAAGAACAGGGGTCCTTGGGGAAGGGTCCTGCGGGGGGAAATGGGGGGCAGGAGCTGCTGTGCTCCTGCCCAGAAGCCCTGGGGTCCTGCCAAGAGGCCCAGCTGGGGCAGGGGCTGCGTCCTGGGTCACCCAGGGGGGTGCTGGGGGAACAGGGATGGGAATGCAATGGGGGCCTGGGAAAGGGGTTCTCTGGGGAGGATCTGTGGGGCAGGGGAGTTGTCTGGGGTGTCAGTAGGGGTGCACTGGGCTGTGCTGGCACAAATTGAGATGGTCTGGGGTGTGGTGGCCATGCAAGGGGAGGGTCTGACACTGCCAGAACTCGTGGTACCCACCAGAGGCGTCTCCAGGATCACGACATCGTCTACATCAATCTGCAGAGAGACCAGGAGACCTCGCTGGGCACTGGGATGGCCCCGGTGCCAGCAAAGGATGGGGGGAAACAACTGCCCCCAAATTCCCAGAGGGGATGCCCTCCAATCCCAGCACCCCACTCACCTCCCGCAGATCATCTTGGGTTCCTTCCAGGAGCGCCTGGGAAACAAGAACAAAAGTTTAACGTGGTTTGGACCCTTTGGGGCTGTGGGGGGACAGGGAGCAGGGTGGAGGTGATGGGGTGGGAATTCAGGGCCTCCAAGGAGATCTGTTTGAGGTGGGGGGAGACCCAAAGACACTGAACTGGGGTCAATGGAGGGACCAAGGGACTGGGCTGGGTCTGGAGAAGGGGCTCGGTGTGAGGTACAGAGGAGGAGAAAGGAATTGCAGGGTAGGGACATGGGAATGCAAGGGAGGGGCTGGGTGGGGACAGAAGAACGAGGATGGGTCAGGACAAAAGCGACAGGACCGAGAGAGGATTTGGGAAGGGGGGAGGGAGTCAAGGCATTGTTGAAGGGGACCGCGCTGCTGTGACCAGGAAGAAAAGCAAATGATTGCGGGGGGGGACATGGAAGGAAAGGCGTCGGGAATGGTCAGTGGGAGGCGTTTGGGGACCCTGGAGAGGACACAGAGGAGGGAGCAGGGACGGAATTCCTGAAGGGACCCAAAGGGTGGGATGGGAGGGGACAAAGGGCAGGGTGTGGGGACAGCGTTTGTCTGGTGCCTCACCTTGGCCTGTGCCGGGGGGCACAGCAGGATGGAGAAGAGCAGGGCCACGCTGAGCACAGCCACCTTCATCTTCCTCTCGCACTGGGCAGCGCTGGCTGAGGCTGCAGCAGGGCAGGAGCACCTTTATCCCTGCCGGGACTCCTCCATGCGCCCTCCCTGACAGCCCCCAGGCCAAAGCCCGGCTTGGCACAGCCCCCAGCCCCGGCCACAAGCCCAGCCCTGGCACAGAGTCCATCCCGGCTGTGGCACGGATCCAGCCCCGCTCCCCGCATCCCTGCAGCTTCCTGCACGGGGCAGCTGCCCCTGGAGGGGACCGGGCACCCGGGGGGCCGAGGGGGGCAGGCAGGGATCCAAAGCCAGCTGGGGACCCTGTGGGGACACCCCCACTCCAACACAATCCATCCTCCAACAGCCCCCAGCGCCACCCCCCCATCTCCCTGTAACCCTCCTCTCCAAGGGTTTTTCCTTCCAGACACCCCAGAGTTGACCCCAGCCACTCACCCAGTGGGTCTGAGCAGAATCGTCACTGTTCCTCCTCCTGCCCCATGGGGAAACAGGAGATGGACTGACCCCTCTTCTTGGGACAACGAGACTCCAGAATATTGGAAAATTGGGATATGATAGGACAGAGGTGTCATGAACTTGGGAAATAGCCAGGTGATTTGGATCTCCAGGCTCTGGAGTCACTGGGGAGAACTGGGAAGTGATCACCTCAAGACAAGGCTGAAGCTTGGGGAATTGCTCAGGTGTGGCACTTCCCACATCCACACCACCCCATAATTTCCTTTCCCTACATGACACAAACCGGTCCCATCTTCAGCCTCAGGGTGGAGTCCAGGTGGGAATATTCCCTGCTCTGGGACTGACCCTCCTCCTGTCACACCTGCAGCCAATAAAACCTCCCAGAGCTCCTTGGTCCTGCTCTGCACAGCTGCCACTCATGGGGGGTGCCAGGGACCCCATCCCCAACAAGGCTCCCATTCCAGCACTGTCCCTGCCTGGGACTTGCCCACAGCTCCCCAAGGCCCTTGTCCCCACACAGGGTCTCTGCACTGCCCTGGCCTTGTGCCCAGGCCAGCACTGGCCCTGAGCAGGATGTGCCCATCCCAAGGAACATGGGGAAGTTGGAACTTCTCCTAGAGCAGCCATTGGGAGCTAATTGGGCAAACAGAGGTGCCCAGTCAGGGGAGGGATCTTGGTCCTGTCAGAATCTCTGATAAGCCCTGATATAATCTTATCAGTCACACAATAGGACTTAATGGTCCATTAACAGAATATATCTTCTGGAGGAAGGATGGGTTGTGAAAAGATAACGATGATCATCCCCCTGACTTTATCAGATGGCACATCAGCAGAGGATATCTCCCACAGAGATAAGGATCACCACCCCTCGTACATTTCAACAGATGGTGATAGAATACACATTTTTGCATTTTACCCCAGGACAGTGTTTTCTCTTTCAGTCTTCTTCTTCCATCTTCTGCATGGTTTCAGGTAGTAGTTTCTGATTGGACAGTTAATGCTGCCCAGTGGGTCACAGCAGTTTGGTTATTTAGTGAAAAGTATAAATTAATATAGGTGTTAGTTCTTTATAGAATTTTTTATCTTTAAAAAACCTTGTAACTAGCTCGATACGCCTCCACTTGCTGGCTTTTAGCTGGTGGCTTGACGTGTTGCAGAACTCTCTGTACTTTAAATATGATTTATTAAACAACCAAGCCCAAACTCGAGAAAATTCACCTCCTTCATGTTTTTAATCCTGACTCTGCTTAAAAACAAAAGAAAATTAAGACAAACCACTAATTAGGTGGTTCACTTACCTCATTTACAAGTGACTCCATCACTTCCCTGGGCAGCCCATTCCAATGCCAAATCACCCTGTGAATAAATTTTTTCTACTGTTCAGGATAAACCTTCCTTTGGTGCAGTTAATGCTGTGTCCTCTTGTCCTGTCCCTGTTCCCTACAAGAAGAGCTCAACCCCCAGCAGGCGGCACCCTCCCCTGAGCCTCCTCTTCCCCAGGATAAACATTCCCAGCTCCCTCAGCTGCTCCTCACAGGACTTGTGTTCCACAGCTTCTCCCCTGTTGTTCCACAGCCACTGCTCCTGTTCCAGTGCAGCTGCAACCCCTCCAGTGGTGCTGCTCCCACTCCAGTGCTGCTCGTCTGTGACAATGTGAGGACATTGTGACACTGAGCAGAGACATGGTACTGTGGGGCCATTGTGACATTGAGGGGACAGATGGAACCCTGGGGCCATTGTGACACTGCAGGGCCTCCTGGAATTATAGGGCCATTGTTACACTAAGGGGACACATGGAACTCTGGGTCCCTTGTGATACTGAGGACACACATGACACTTTGGTGCCATTGTGACATTGAGGGGACACATGGAACCCTGATGCCATTGTGACACGAGGGGACATGGAACGCTGGGGCCACTGCGCCACTGCAGGGCCTCCTGGAAGCGTGTGGCATTGTGACACTGAGGGGACACATGGAACCATGATGCCATTGTGACACATGGAAACCTGAGGCCATTGTGACATGAGGGGACACATGGAACCGTTGGGCCATTGTGACACGGCAGGGTCTCTTGGAGCTATGGGACCATGGTGATAGTCAGGAGACACATGGAACCGTGAGGCCATTGTGACATGAGGGGACACATGGAACCATCGGGCAATTGTGACACGGCAGGGGCTCTTGGAACCGTGGGACCATGGTGACACTGAAGGGACACATGGAACCGTGGGGCCATTGTGACACTGAGGGGACACATGGAACCGTGAGGCCATTGGGAAACTGCAGGACCTCCCAGATCTGTGGGGCCATTGTGACACTGGTGGGCACATGAAAGCCTGAGGCCATTGTGTCACTGAGGGGAAACAGGGAATCCTGAGCAATGGACATAGGATCTGTCCCCACATGTCCCAATGGCATTAGGGTACATTGTGAACCAGGATCAACTAACACTCGATATTTCTGTGGCTCTAATGTGCCAGGTCATTGGATCCACACCATCCAAAAGATCCAGTTTTCCCGTCCCTCTCTCTGGCTAGAGGCAGGGCCCCACTAGCCATGGTTATTATTTCTTTCCTGGGGATACATGCTGGAGGTTCCTTCAAGGGGATCTGACAGATCATCCTCCCTTCTGTAATACCCAACACCTCAGTCATGGGAGGCTGAGGCTACCTTCACTTTAGTGGAGCTCCCTCGGTTTGTGTTTCCCCCCCTGAGCTGACACACCCATGCTGCCAGGACAGAAGTGGGTTTCCCATCCCACCTTCTCATGTCTTCCCCATGGTCACACAGAAAGAACCACAGGTGAGCTCATGGGTTGTACCTTCTCTGTCTTGCTGGGGGATACTGGGCTCTGATTTTGGGGCCTGTGACTCACACTGGTGCTGCACTGATTTTCCTCATCTCCTCCCTCATCTCCCTCATCTTCTCTTGGAGGCTCTTGACCATGGCAGAGACAGGAGCCTGCATTGGGCCATTGATCATACTCCCAAAATTTCTAAATTTGCTGGTGACAGAACCCACTGTCTCTCAGTTGTTATTAGCATTAATTGTTTCAGTAAAGGTGGTGTAGTGAGATGGCCCCAGGTTTGTCAGATTCCATCTCTGCCCTGTGCACCTGACCTTGTCAGGGTCATTGTCATGCTGTTTGTCCCTCCCAAAGAGCACCTCCAGCACTGCCACTTCTCTCGGCTGTTGGATCCCTTCCTCAAGGGTCTTCCAAGGCATTCTACGGCGGTGCTCCTGCATTCTGTCTCTGTGGACAAACCTCTCTCTCACACTCATTAAAAGTCACTCCCAGAGGGAAAGGAGGCCTGGCTCCCTTACAAATACCTGCTCCACACCTGAGTCCTGGGTCAAGAGTCCCAAATTCCTTGCCTCAATACCATCCAGTTGGACGCCTGTACCCATAAGGTCCCAGACCCAAAGTAACCAAGTTTTAAAAGCCTCACGGCCCCATCATACAATGTCTTTTTACAGATTACAGAGACTTTCATATGACAGGGACTCGGTGATGATCTCAACCTCTGGCTCCCCTGCTGTTTGTGAGTGCCCTCTTTCTTATCCTTATTAACTAGGTGCTTTGTTCTCATCCTAGATTTCTTAGTTTCCACAGGGGTGACTGCTGCTGGCTACAAGTGCTCTTGCAGTACATTTGGAACCGGGACAGATGTAATGTCTGTGGGTTCCACTGCTGCACCATCAGACTCTCTCTCTTTAAGGCAGGGGGAGGGTTTCTCACCAGCTGGAGCAAGGTACTCCTTCAGCATCTGGCCCATCTCATGTATCTCCTTCACTGTAACCCCTAGCCACTCTGGGTGGTTTCTTTCTGAAGTGGGCTGTGGGGCAAGGTCAGGCTCTGGGGCAGGGTTAGGCTCTGTGGAAACATCCCTAGTCTCTGGAACAGGGTCAGTCTCTGCAGCAGCATCCCGATTTCCTGGGGTTGTTATCCAAGTCAATGTCCCCTTGTCTCTGAATGTCAAACAGAACAGGCAGATTAGCAACACCAGCCACTGTATGATATCATTAGCATTTAGAGTGGATTTGAAGCCTTTGAAAACTGGTGGGGTGGACCTGAACAACTGGGTGATGGGTTGGGAGAAAATTTCCCCTGCTCTCACTTCCTCACATTAAGTACCATTATTGAAGTAATCCCAAAAGCACACAGATAGAATGTGATAGCTCTGAATCCATGTACTTACCTTCCAGAGAGAGTTAAAAATCCATGAATTCCTCACCTTATCAACCCACAAAATGAATTCTATAATAGTCTCAGTCCCCTTAGTGATAGCACCCGTGTTGAGATAAGGGGCTGCAAGTGGGAGAGATGTAGCTGTGACCACGTGCAGCCCGAGCCAGGGTAAGCTGGACACGATGGTGCCACCTAAAACACAAAATCAGGTCACACAAGAACTATTATTCCTTTTCCAGCCTTTCCACTCAATGCCCACAGGTTCCACCGTCGGGTGCCAAAATCACTCCTGGTTTGAATAAAAGACAGGTGTGTGCTAGGGAAAGCAGGGCCTTCCCTTGAAATGGAGAAAGCAAATCCCTCCCTCTGAATTAGTACAATTTTGAAATTAAGGGGCTCTCAGACCAAGATATGGGGATAGGAATGACAGTTCTTTACCAGTATATCTAAGAAGGCAAACAGAACAACAACTCTGGAATTAACAAGAAGCAGAACAGGAACCCAGTTCCAGTCCTTCTCAGCCTCAGGCACTTTTCCCCTGTGCTGCAGTCACCGTCACCGCTGGCAGTGAGCACTGGCAGGTTCCCGGTGGACGGGGCAGATGTGACGATCCCGGCACCTGCAGGGGCTGGGGGTGATGGCAGCTGTGTCCCAGATGGGAAGGGATGGAGGAGAGGCAGGATGCTGGGAAAACAGCAAGCTGAAGCGGGAGGGCGTCCAAGCAGGGGTGAGGGGTCCAAAACAGAGAGGCAGCTCCCGGCGTTGGGATGGTGGGGGGGTAGCAATGACCTTTCTGCTCCGAGAGCCAAAAGCGAGCGAGAGCCAGCAACTGCCCCCCACCCTCCTTTACCTGCTTCCAATCTCACCGTGTTCCCCCTTTCCCTGCCCCCGCCCTCCGAGAGAAACTCCCAAAAAAACAGGGATGCCCTCCCTGGTGCTAGGACCTAATCATCAGTGCTTCTTAGCATGTCAATGGGAAAAAAATTCCACAGGCAGAGAGGAAAGGAAAAACCAACCCCCAACAGACGCTTATCCAGTTCTCCACTGATTTGAGGTTTATCAGCTGTTGCAGACACTGGGATGATGGTACAATGTTTTAATGTTTGGTAATAATCTAATTTTACAAGTGTTTTTAATTATATCTGTCATCGGAAATGTTTTGGATTGTTATATCAGAATTATTCCCAGTTACTGTAAGTTTTTGGTTTTACTACATGTATTGTTTTGTTTTGAACTTCCTTTCATGGCAAGAATCATGCATGCTGTTTTTAAAACAAAGAAGGGGGAGTTAGCTCCTAAATATTTACATATTTACAAAAAAAATTTGCAATATTTATACAAAAAAAAGTAAAATTTTTAATGTAAGGCTCTTCAATTGAATGTACAATGACAAAGACTAATTAATTCATTAACTTAAGGAGAAGGTGTGCATGTGTTTTTATCATCAACAACTTCAAAGTAGTCACCTGTTTTTTCAGCCAAATATCAATTGCCTCCAAGAAAATGAAGCCCAGTGAGAAGAAAAAGAACCTAATCACCACGCAGCCTTCGTGGCCAGAGCAAAATCAGAAGTAGGACTGCCAAGACATAGCTGTGTCTGGAAATTTACAGGCAAATTGCCAAGGAAAGCCTTAGGTCATCAACACGATATAGTGTTCCTACTAACCTTCTTCAGTAATTCCCTGTTCCAGGATCCAAGAGCACATTCAGTGATGTCAAAGATTAACATTTCAAGCTAATTGACTATTTGGACTTTAAAACAATGGTCATTTATTCCCATTTGCCTAGGAGACATTGGACATTATTCTTTTGTTTTCTCATGCTGTGAAACCCTGTGTCAATGACCTGATAGAATTTGCTAAGTTTTGTTGATTGTAATCTGTCGTTTATGTATCTTATCCCATATCTAACAGATAACCAGTAATAACCTTAATGAGATAACACCCTCACAAGAGAGAGCTATTTTATCATCAGAACATATGAACCTTCTTTGAATTAATGAAAAAGGGTGAGATGTTGCAGTCAGGTAGACAAATTATAAAAGAAAGGCTTCATAAAATCAGGTCTTGCTCTCTGCTAAATTAATAGCTAGCCTGTCACTTCTATGTGCAGCTAAGTTACTTGATTGTTTCCATGTGAAAACAATCTTAAGCATGAAAACAATTAACACAACAAGCTATTCTGGTAAGAGAACCATTTGCACCTGCAAGAAATAAGAAATCTGTCCTGCTGGGGACAAGGACGTTCATTCCCTTCCAGGAGCCCAGTGCCCGGCTGGGGCTCCAGGGCAGGGGGTCCTTGAGCCGCTGCCCCAGAACCTCTGCCAGGGTCTCCCAGCGCAGCTGGAGCCGCTCGGCCTGGGGTCCCCAAAGGCCTCAGCCAGCCCCAAGTCCCTGACAGGAACCCTCAACTCCCTCCAAGCCAGCATCCCCCACAGCCCCTGCAAGTTCCCCCCATGGCACCGGCCGTGGCCGTGTCCCCACATGTCACTGGCCATGTCCCACCATGTCCTCACCCATGGCTGTGTCCCCACCATGTTTCCATCCCTGTCATTGTCCCTCACATCTCCATCCATGCCTGTGTCCCCCCATGTCCCCACGAATGGCCACGTCCCCCTCCATGTCCATGTGTCCCCATGTCACTCTCCAGGTCTGTGTCCCACCATGTCATTGTCCCTCCATGTCCAACCCATGTCTCAGTTCAGTGTCTTTATTTTTACCCCAGTGTTGGATGTTTTAAAGGGATGAAGAGAAATGAAAAGCAAATCAAGGCCAAAAGAAAAGAATTTCTCTGTCTGTGCAAGCTGAAGATCCACGTGCTTGTGCTGCTCGAAACCTCAAACCAAAACACAAACTAACAGAGTGTCAGTTTATGCGGTGCTTTATTCAGGGCTCGGGGACCTGCGGACTCGCGTCCCAAGTCAGGATCCCGCTGGTTCCCTTTTTAGAGGGTTTTTTATACCCTTTTTACAAATGGTTTATGTGCAGAAGTACACATTCTTCTGTAGATACATTCACCTTGAAGATAGCATTTTGGCGTCATAAATCTTACATGGTTGCTTATCCTAGGACTATAGTGTTCTCCTCCTCAATCTCTCTCTGGCGCCACTGCCTTAGGACTATAGTGTTCTCCTCCTCAATCTCTCTCTTACGCCACTGCCCACCACCAGTACTTTATTTATGTTTATACTTTAACCTTATCACTAACGGTTCTGCATGCTCTCAGCACAGCACATTCCTAAGTTAGTTTCCCAGGGCCTACTCTGGGAACTGCAGTCTTCAAGCCTTAGCATTACTACTACTATTATGGTTTATACACTTTATATTCTAATATTCAGGATTTCTAGTCCATACGGTAACAGAAGGGGAATGTGGGCAGATCAGACAGGACATGTGGAAAACCTTTGTTCCCATGGGCTCAGACAGGTTCTGAGATGCTGCCCCATCCCTGGCCTTTGCGATTTTCCAATCCACACCAAATCAAGCCTTGAACCCCTTGGTCTGACCCAGTTTCTGACAGGTTTGGCTGCAGACTTGCTGAGGTCCCTTCCAGCCTCAGCTCCCTGATGATCCCAGGACGATGTTGCTCCCGATTTTGGAATGGGCTGGAGCAGATATTTATGGGACAGGAGCCCTCTGGGGCTGTAGGGGACCTGCAGCTTGTGAGGTGCACGAGCACATCTCATTAGCTGGGGCATTTGAGTACTTTACAAAATGTCAAAAATTTCCCACCAGGTGAGAACAGAAATTTCCTGGGTGTGCACTGATGGCAGGACAAGAAATACTGATCTTCCCCTGTACCTGTGTTACCACTACACTCTCTATTATTTCATGTCCCTCTTCATTTGGGTGTTTTCACCTCTCCAGTTTAAATGGCCATGTATAAGGACATCTCTTCCCTAGACCAGCTCCTATGGCCTTGCCATTGCTCCCAGATTTCCTCCTCCTGTTGTTCTCTGGTCATTCCACATTAGTCACCATAATAATTGTGTCTTCATCTATCACTTAATCACCCTTTCTAATTTCTGTGTCTAAAACTGTTCCTGTATGGAAATACCTTCTTCATGGTGGATACATCAGATACTGCTTTGACATTGCACAGAGCTGAGGAAAGAAATTTGAAGTTTATTGAATTTTATCATGGGTACTTTGATTTATGTTGGCCACGAAGTGAAACCTTGTGTGCCTCTGAGTCTCACCAGTTGCTGACCCCCAAAGGACACAAACCTGATGAGTTGTGGTTCCCACTGCAGTGCTGGCACTTGCACCTCCCTCCATCCCCACAGCAGAGCTGCCTTGTCCCACAAAGTCCCTGGCAATGCAGGGATGAAGGAAACAGGACAGGCTGTGGGGATCAGGGGCAGGGCACAGGCAGGGATTTGGGGTGGTTGTGAGCCCAGGGCAGGAGCCAGCCCTTGGCCTTGGTGAACCTCATCCAATTGTCCTGGGCCCATGGCTCCAGCCTGTCCAGATCCCTCTGCAGAGCTTCCTGCCCTGCAGCACAGCCACACTCCCACCCAGCTTGGCCTCACCTGGACACTGACTGAGGGTGCCCTCCATGCCCTCGTCCAGATCAGCAAGAAAGAGATTTCACTGCCCTGGCCCCAGTCCTGAGCCCTGGGGACACCCCTGGATGTGGCTCCATTGCCCAGCACTCCTTGGGCTGGATTTCTGTTTTTTTATGGAGCTGTGCCTGCCTTTGGTTTGTTTGCTGACAAGAAATGAACATCCCTCTGTGTCTCAGGCAGCTCCTTCTCCAAGGAAAGCAGGTGGGAGTTGGTGCCAAGGAGCTGAAAGCTGCAGGCATAGCCTGGAGGGGAGGGAGCTCAGATTTGCACAAGGCTGCTCTGAGTGCCAGGGGTTGGATGGAGAAATGTTGGGGTGGGGGTAGGGACAGAGTGTGACTGATTGTCAGCCATAAAGGATCTTGATTTTCATTTCTATTCAGATTGCATGATGAGGGGCTGGGGTTCAATATCAATTAGAGATTGCTGATATCAGTGTATAAACAGGAAAATATAAACAAGGCTCAACAAAGAATTCTTTTCTCCTTGTACTGGTAACATAGTTTATTCACTTTGAATATACTTCTGAAATCAATTTAATTAACCATAGAAGAGTAAAAGACATAAATTATTCCCGGAGGCTTGGCTTTTAAGGTTTTCTGAATGTTAATGAGCCCTGGGGCACTGAATCCCTGAACTGAAGAGCTGAAGGCTGAACAAGCCTCTGGAGAAGTCAAATTCAGCAGCAGCCTCCAAGTTACTGAGGATGTCAGCAGCCCCCACTGGGGCCATCCCTGCCCAGAGACCGTGGGGGAATGGGCAGACAAGGAGAGTGTCCCTGGGGCTGGGGAAGCAGAACTCAGAGGCACCAGCGGGTCCAGGTGGAAATGGAATGTGGAATGTGGCTGTGAAAGCCCTGCCTGGGCTGTGCCAAGCAGGACAGAGAAGCCCTGACTCCCATCCCCCAAACAATTCTCTCAATGAGACATTTAAATGGAATTATAATTATTTGTGTACTCTGAGTTAGAAGCACTGGAGAAATACCAACAAGAGATTCTCAGGAGCTCGAAGCAACAGAATAGCCTTTGTTAGCAACTTTAGAAAATCAGAGAAACTTGGACAAAAGGTTTAATATGATATTCAGTCAACAAAAAAACCCACTTCTCAAAGCCTTAACTTTGAGAATTTTACTTCACAAACTCTAGGCCTCTTTAATTTTAAGTTACTCAAACGTTGCAAGAGGCCAAAAATAGGAAGGAAGGAAGGAAGGAAGGAAGGAAGGAAGGAAGGAAGGAAGGAAGGAAGGAAGGAAGGAAGGAAGGAAGGAAGGAAGGAAGGAAGGAAGGAAGGAAGGAAGGAAGGAAGGAAGGAAGGAAGGAAGGAAGGAAGGAAGGAAGGAAGGAAGGAAGGAAGGAAGGAAGGAAGGAAGGAAGGAAGGAAGATGACACAGAGAAGCACATACACAGGTATCAACTCCTGGATTCCAGCAGTGTTCAGACAGAAATTCCAAGAGGAGGTAGGGTCAACCTGTGTCCTTGACCTGTGTTCAGCCTTAAATACATCCTTGGTCTTCCTGGGCCCTTCCCCCAGGTGGGACTTTCAGTCATTTGGTCCCTCAGGAGCTGGGCTGGGACTCCAGGGGTGGGTGTGGAGCATTGCCTTTGCTGTGCCAGGGACTGGCAGACACTGCTGGGCTGGACTAGAGGCTCAGGGGTTACAGGGCAGTGCAGTGCTGGGGTAACAGGGCAGGGCAAGGCTGCCCCTGCCCCTTCCTCCCCCATACATGGAATATTGTGAGCCAACAATCTTTTTCACGACAGGCAATGTTGGAGGTGGAATCCCAATTCTGGTCATGGGCCGCTGGCCAAGAAAGACAGTTCTTTTTCATAGGAAGAAAGCACAGAGCCCCAGTGTTTGGAAGGCAGGTGAGAGCCTCACTAGGCCAAGTCCAGCCAGACTTGTCAATAATGGCAGATTTTGTCTGGGAGCAGTCTTTGAATGTAGGGAATTTTAGAGGTGAAATCCCAATCTCGGCCATGGGTGCCTGGAGAAGAAGGACAGTTCATTCCCATAGGAAGGGAAGCACAGAGCCTTCCCCAGGGTTTTGGAGACAGATGAGAGGTGACCCTTGTGAAACCATGGCCAGCCAGACTTGTCCTGGCAATATTCCTATGGGAACAATCCCTGGATATAAGGAAATTTGGCAGTGAAATCCCAATTCTGGCCATGGATGCCTGGAGGAGAAAGGCAGTTCTTTTCCATAGGAAGGAAAGCAGGAAGCCCTGGTATTTCAGTAGCAGATGAGAAGAGACCCTCAACATGCCAAGGTCAGCTGGACCAGTCATGTGACTCCCTGGAGGCCAAACCAGCCAGAGCTGTTCTGTGTTCCCTTGGTTTTATGGAGCCCTGCAGTGTCGCAATGGCGCCTTGATTACAAGAAGACCTTCATTATCACCATGGACCTTTGGACCATGAGGTTTGCATTGTCACAATGGTCTCCTTTGGCTCCACAGTGTCACAATGGACCACTGATGACATGAGGCCCCCAATGTCTCAATGGACCTTTGTTTCCATATAGACCTGCAGTGTCACAAAGGCCTCTTGGTTTCACGAGGCCACACAGTACCACAATGGTCCTCTTGGGTCTGTGAGGACCATCAGGTCACAATGGTCTCTCCATGGTTCCATGAGGTCTCACAGTGTCACAGTGCTTTGCTTATTCCATGGGACTTCCTAGTGTCACAATGGACTCCATGATTCCATGGGACCCCTCAGGGTCACAATGGTCTCTCCACAGTTCCAGGAGGCTGTGAAGTGTCCGAATGGTCTCTCCATGGTTCTATGAGGCCTTGCAATGTCACAATGGACATTTGGCTCCATGGGGTCTCACAGTGTCACAGTGTCATCCTTTGGTTCCATGACACCCCAAAGTGTCATAATGCTCTCCAGGGCTCCAGGAAGCCCCGTGGTGTCACAATGAACCCTTGGTTTGATGGGATCTCAATGTCACAATGATCCAAACATTCCATGGAGCCACACTGCATCATAAAGGTCCCCTTGGCTCCATGAGGCCCAGGAATGTCACAGTGGTCTCCAAGACTCCATGAGACCCCTCAGTGTCACAATGGTCCCTTGGTTCCATGAGGCCCAGGAATGTCACAGTGGTCTCCAAGACTCCATGAGACCCCACAGTGTCACAATGGTTCCATGGTCCCTGTGCTGCTGCATTCCCCCCTGCCCTTCTCAGCCCACCCTGCCAGCTGAGAAATGCTCCCTGGGGCTCAGCCATGGCCAACAGCCCCTGGGCTCAGCTCCTCTGGAGCTCAGCACAAACACTGTCTGCTCCCAGGCACTGCTGCTGCACAGCGAGATCCTGGTCCCTTTAGGAGCAGCCCTGGAACTGTTCTTGTTCCCTCAGGCACAACATCCCTGTTCTCACCCTTCCAAAGAAAGCTGTGGATGCCAAGTGTGGCCAGGATGAAACATTGCTGTGCCCAAAGCCCCTCTCTTGGGGCCCTACAAACAGAGCTCCACAAGGAGCCCCTTGGAGCTCTCCTGGGCCAGCACCTCCCTCTGAGCGGGGCCTCTCTGAGCAGGGAACTCTCCCATGTGCTGCACTCGGGGCATCCCTGAACAACCACGGAGCCTGGGCTGATCCCCCACTCCTCCAGGCTCAGCCCTTCACTGCTGGGGAGATGCCAAAGCATCCACAGGGAGCATCTCCCTGCCCTCCAGGGGAATTCCTCACAGCTCCCTGGCACTGACTCTCTCTGTCTGTGTGCACACACGAGCGCCTGTGCCCTGGCAAATGTGGCAGAAATGCTGCTCTCTGAGGGGTTGGAGTGCCTTGGGTGTCTGAGTCAGTCAGGCTGTCAGTAAGGTTAAGTCATGAGGTACAAGCTAAGTTAAATGGTGCTAAGGGTTGTTCTTTTGCTAAGTTGTTACTTTTAACTGCTGCTACTTTTAAGGCCATAAAAGTATGGGAAGAGGTTTCAGACCAGCTCCCATCTCCTCCTGCACCAGCAGATTCACACAGAGGAGAGGCCCTTCCGCTGCCCTGACTGTGGGAAGGGTTTCAAGCACAACTCCCATCTCATCAGGCACCGGTGCAACCACGCTGGGGAGAGGCCCTATGAGTGTCCTGAGTGTGGGAAGAGATTTACCCTGAGCTCTCACTTGACCAAACACCGGTGGAGGCACAGGTAATGGAAGCCCTGTGAGTGTCCCAACTGTGGGAAGAGCTTCATGTGCATCTCCAACCTCAACACCCATCACCCCATCAGAGGATCCATGTTGGGCAGAGCCCTGGTGACCCAAATTCCCTGTGATCCAGGTTGGGAAGACACCTGGCTGGTGCTCTCCACATCCTCCTGTATCCCCACAGGCACCTGGATGAACCCAGGGGCAGGAACATCCATCGGGACTCTGATCAACATTGGTAATTAATTGGTAATTAATTAATACAGCCCAAAAATTATCATCTGCTCTGTCCACTTGTTTTTTCTGGTGGCATCAAGCAAAGCTGGAGGATCTTGCTGATCCTTTCCTACCTGAGTAATGTCCTTGTTTATCCCATCCAAACACCCAGAATTGGGGTAAAAATAGAGAAATTTAGCAAAGACATCTAAAGCTGAACCATTTTACAGGGATGTGAGCATGAATTTGTTCATGCTCAGCGTTCAGGGGAATATTCAGGAGGATTTGGGTGTTTTGGGACCACCTAAGCCAAGGCCATGATCTCGTAGCTCTTCCAGCAGAAGGTGTCCATTTGAGCTCATCTTTTCTCCAGGAATTCCAGTTGTCTATCCCAGTCTCTGGCCTGGGTCTCCCCATCCGGGGTGCCCCCCTCAAAGTGTCCAAATCCCTGCTGAAGTGCCTGAGCTGCTCTGGACTGTGGATGTTCCTGTCCCCCACCTCTCCTGGTCAGTTCCGGGTGGGGCTGGGAGGGGTTTTAGGGACTCCTGGGGGGCACTGAGAGAGGCTTTTGTGGTTCTTCGGGACATTTGTGGTGCTGGGAGGGGCTTTGGGGGCCTTCTGGAAGGGTTGTGAGCTGGGTGGGTGTTGGGGAAGATGGGAAGGGTTTTTTTTGTTCTTTGGGGGATATTTATGTTACAGAGAGTGGTCGAGGGTTTGCTGTGGCCAGGAGCTGTGTAGTGGTTTGGGGGATCCAGGAGTGGCTGTGGGGCTGGGAGGGGATTTTTGGGCAGTTGTGATTCCCCCAGCACCCTGAAAGCTGCCACCAGACACCACACCCCAAGATGCTTCTGGGATTAGGGTTGCCATGTTGGGGTTCATCCTCCTGGTGCTGTAGGAGAAGGCGAGGGGAGGTCCTCAGGGGCCATGTGTGTCTCCCCCAGACCGTGTGTGACCCCCCCCCCCCCCCCCCCCATCCTGGTGTCACCCCCTTCTCCCTCTTCACAGGGCTCCTGCCCCAGGTCCTGCAGCCCCCTGGAGGGAATTTGGGGAGGGGGCAGAGGGGATGCACAGCCCCCGCCAGGGCATGAGCCCGCCCCAAACCCTTTGTTCAGCACCAAGCTTGGCTTGGGGCTGCAGGAGGAAGAGGCTGAGGGGAAGCAGATCCTGCAGGTGGGACAGTGCTTGGGCTCAGGACAAGGTCCTGCCCTGCACACCTGGCTCAGGTGTGACCCTGCCCCGGGAAGGGAGCAGGACATTCCCATCCCCACGGATCAGGGCTGGGAGCAGCACCTGGAGCACGGACATGGAAATACTGGGATTGACTGGGACCACACTGAGGGCTACTGGGAACAACTGGGAATGATGGTTGCATGCTGGAGGTAACTGGGATATACTGGGAATGAGTGAGATCATCCTGGGAGCAACTGGAACCATACTGGGGATTCTGGGGTGACTGGGAATGAGCATGCTGTGGGCAGCTGGGATATACTGGGAGTGTCTGCAATGATACTGGAGGGGATAACACTGGGTACAACTGGAATCATGCTGGGGCCAACGGGGAGCAACTGGGAGTGACTTTGTCTATACTGAGGCCACTGAGATCATACTGGTAGTGACTGGGTGTAACTGGGATCACACTGGGTAGAACTGGGATGACACTGAGGGGGACTGGGATCATACTTGGAGTTACCAGAAACATGCTGAGGGCAGTTTGAACAATGTTGAGGGCAACTGGGATATACTGGGAACAACTTGCATTGAACTGAGGGTGACTTGGAGTGGCTGTGGGCAACTAGAATCACGCTGGAAGCAACTATGAGGAAGTGGGAGAGACTGGGAGCATGCTGGGATCAGCTGGGATGTACTGAGAGAGACTGGGAGTCACTGGGATCATACAGGGAGTGGCTGGAACCATGGCAATGGCCTGGGCTGGGTGAAGTGGGGCCTCAGGATGCACAGGGAGCTCTGTGACCCTGATGGGCCTGATGGAACCAAGGGGACATTGTGACATTTTGTGGCCTCATGGAATCATGGAGACCACTGTGACATTCCTGGGCATCATGGAGACAAGGGGACCTTTGTGATGCAGTGTGGCTCCATGGAATGTTTGGATCATTGTGACATTGAGATCCCATCAAACCAAGGGTTCATTGTGGCACCGCGGGGCCTCCTGGAACCCTGGAGAGCATTATGACACTTTGGGGTGTCATGGAACCAAAGGATGACATTGTGACACTGTGAGACCCCATGGAGCCAAATGTCCATTGTGACATTGCAAGGCCTCATAGAACCATGGAGAGACCATTCAGACACTTCACAGCCTCCTGGAACTGTGGAGAGACCATTGTGACCCTGATGGTCCCCACAGAACCAGGAGGACCATTGTGATACTGTAGGGCCTCGTGAAATCAAGAGGCCTTTGTGACACTGCAGGGCTTCATGGAACCTTGGGGCAATTGTGACATTGTGGAACCCAATTGACCCAAGGGCTCATTGTGACACTGCAGGGCTGCATGGAACCAAAACTCCAGGGTCACACAGAGGGGCCTCCTGTAATCAATGGTCCATTGAGACACTGTGGAGCCAAAGGAACATTTGCATTGTGACACCACCACAAAGCCCCTTGGTCCAAAGGTCCCTGGTAACACTGAAGGTCTTCTTGATTACCAATCAAGGAGCCATTGTGCCACTACAGGCCCCAATGAAACCAAAGGAACACAGAACAGCTCTGGCTGGTTTGGTCTTCCAGGGAGCCGCCTGCCTGGTCAAGCTGACCTTGGCATGTTGAGGGTCTCTTCTCATCTGCTACTTCTCATCTGCAGGGCTTCCTGCTTTCCTTCCTATGGAAAAGAGCTGTCCTTCTGGGCCAGGTGCCCATGGCTAGAATTGGATTCCACCTCCAACATTGCCTATTGTGAGAGACTGGAGAACATTGTTGCTTGAAATATTTCATGTGTGAGGGAAGAAGGGGCAGAAGAAAAGAAGTTGCCCTGCCCTGTAACCCCAGCACTGCACTACCCTGTAACCCCAATCCCCCCCAAGCCTCTATCCCAGCCCAGCAGTGTCTGCCAGTCCCTGGCACACCAAAGGCAATGTTCCACACCCACTCCTGGAGCCCCAGCCCAGCTCCTGAGTGACCAAATGATACCAAGTCCAACCTGGGGGAAGACCAAAGGGTATTTAAAGCTGAACACACCCTACCTCCTCTTGGAATTTCTGTCTGAATGCCACTGGAATCCAGGAGTTGGTAGCTCAGTGTGTGCTTCTCTGTATCTTCTGTCTTTCCCATTTTCTGTGCCTTCTTCTAATTTTCTCCTCTTGCAAATTTTGAGTAACTGAAAATTGAACTGGCTTAGAATTTGTGGAGTACAATGGGACAAGTTAATACTTTGAGAAGTGCTTTTTCTTGATTGAATGTCATATTAAACCTTTTGCTGAAGTTTCTCTGATTTTCTGAAGTTGCTAGTAAAGCCTGTTTGGTTGTTTTGAGCTCCTGAGAATCTCTAGTTGGTTTTTCTCCAGTGCATCCAACTCAGAATACCCAAATAATTATAATTCCATTTAAATGTCTCATTGAGAGAATTGTTTGGGGGATGGGAGTCAGGGCTTCTCTGTCCTGCTTGGCACAGCCCAGGCAGGGCTTTCACAGCCACATTCCACATTCCATTTCCACCTGGACCCTCTGGTGCCTCTGAGTTCTGCTTCCCCAGCCCCAGGGACGCTCTCCTTGTCTGCCCATTCCCCCACGGTCTCTGGGCAGGGATGGCCCCAGTGGGGGCTGCTGACATCCTCAGCAACTCCGAGGCTGCTGCTGAATTTGACTTCTCCAGAGGCTTGTTCAGCCTTCAGCTCTTCAGTTCAGGGATTCAGTGCCCCAGGGCTCATGAACATTCAGAACACCTTAAAAAGCCAAGCCTTGGGAAATATTTTGATGTAAGTTTTCAAATCTTTTTGGTTAATTAGAAAGATTTCAGAAATATTCAAACTGAATATATTCTACTTACAAAGGCAATGAGAAAATACTTTTGGTCCTGTTTAGTTTTTCTTTTTACTGTTAATAAATTGATATATGCAATCTCCAATTGTCACTTAATCCTAGTACCTCCTCATGCAGTTTTAATTGATATGAAAATCGAGGCTCTTTATGATTGACAATCAATCACACTCTGTTACTACCCCCACCTCAACAATTCACCTATCCAAAGCCTGGCACTCAGAGCAGTCTTGTGCAAACCTGAGCTTCCTCCACTCCAGGCTGTGCCTGCAGCTTTCAGCTCCTTGGCACCAACTCCCACCTGCTTTCCTTGGAGAAGGAGCTGCCTGAGACACAGAGGGATGTTAATTTATTGTCAGCAAACAAAACCAAGGGAAGGCACAGCTCCATAAAATACAAAAGTCAATCTTCTCCCTGTCTCTGTCCTGCACCTGATCCCCACAGCCTTTCCCGATTTTGTCATCCCTGCATTGCCAGGGACTTTCTGGGACAAGGCAGCTCTGCTGTGGGTATGAAGGGAGGTGCAAGTGCCACCACTGCAGTGGGAACCACAGCTCATCAGGTTTGTGTCCTTTGGGCTCAGAGACTGGGGAGACTCAGAGGCACAGAAAAGTTTCTCGCCAACAAACAAAAGTTGAACATGATGCAGTTTAATAACCATCACAACTCCTCCCTCACTCTCTGGGATGTCCCAGCAGCATCTGACATGTCCACCATCCCCAGGGGACTTCTGTACAGGAACAGTCTTAGACAAAGGCATAAGAAAAGGGAATTCTGTGATAGATATAATCACAATTAAGACGTTGACTAATGTGATATTTACTTAAACTTCTGAAAGACTGAGCAACTGCCTGCAGCTCAAAGCATGAAAGCAGTCAATTGAGAGGCACTTGAATGACCAGAGAGCATCTGGAGGAGGAAATCTGGGAGCAATGGAAAGGACATAGATCCAGCTGGTCTAATGAAGAGATGTCCTTAGACATGGCCATTTAAACAGGAGAGATGGAAACACCTGAAGGAAGAGGAAGAGGAGATAATAGACTGAATATTGGTGACACAAGTAGACAGGAAGATCAGGATTTCTTTTCCTGCTATCAGCAGAAGAAACTAGTAGGTCCAGAAAACTCCGGTTCCTGGTGGGAAAAAATTGTCATATGTTAAAAGTACTCAAATGACCCAGATAATCAGAATGTGCTTGTATATTATGAAATGTACAAGTATTAAAACCAGTGCCCCTTTCCAGGCAGCCATCACTTATGTGCCCATAGATAGGCAGTGCCACTTGTAGGGCCCCAGTGCCCTGAGGTGCCAAGCTGGGATTGGATGTCTCAGAGAGCAGCTGAGGAACAGGAGAGCACCTTGCAAGCTGATGTGTCTGCTGGAATTCAATCCCCTCCCCATCCCACAGCAGCCCTACATTTCCCTCCTCCAGCCTTGCTCTCCAACACAGCCATGGAGGCTCTTTGGGCTCTTGGCTTTTCCTGCAGCCACCAAGGCCAGCTGAGCTCTGCTCTTGCCACAGCCAGCCCTGCCCAGCACAGGCCATGCTCAGCAATTCCTTGTGTGTGCCTGGCCTTGCTGTCAGCCCTGGCAGCAGCTCCGTGGCCCCTTTGTGCCTTGCTGCCCCAGCCATGGTGGCCCAGCCCAGGAGAGGAGTGTGATAAATGTGATTCGTGCTAATTAAATTGCAACGATATTCACAAAATTGTATTTAGATCAATAGAAGACAGTTGTTACAGAGTGAGGGGGGAGATGGGTGAGACAGGGCAAAGGACATCTTCCAGATGTGGGGAGTTGAACAAGGAGGTTGGAAGAAAGTCAAACAAGAATAGTAGAAGGACGTAGGTCTGACAAGCAGCATCTAGAAATAGAAAGTTTCAACCTTGAAATGGGCCAAAATGGGATGATTCCAAGCATGGGACTCAATTAAAGTCTTGTAATGGAAAACATCTGCTCAGTCACACAGTGCGCCTGTGCTACCTGCAGGTCACACCTCGGTCACTGAGGAAGACGAGGAGCCTTCATCGGAAATAAGACCCTCAAAAGGATGAGAGACCCCCTAACCCATTAGTAGAGCATGTGCCATACACACAGTGACGTAGATTTTAGGAATAGAAACTAGGAGGAGTTTTCTAGAAACTTCTGTAGCCTACAGTATATAAGTGGGATTGTTAGCCTGGATGCTTTGATACGTGAGGAATGGGAGCCACTCCCCGTATCCCCGGTCGGAGGGGGGCCCGTCCCCGGTCGGTTTTGCTTATGCTTTATACGAACCTCAATTATACTAAATTACTTACTGCCAAATTTTGTATATTCTTAAATATATGCACTTTGATTGTATTTATCTCCAATACATTGTCATCTCTAATACTTTGAATGTATTCATTTTGTTATTATTAAAAATCTACTATTAAATTTAATCTTGTTGCTTGATAAATTGGAAAAATAGATCATCATTCATAATAGCACCAACACGTGTCTTCTCTTTGTCCCCAGTTTTCATCACTCTCTCCAGTTGTCTGGTCTAACTGGAACCTGGGGACACTTTCTCTGTTGTGTCCCTCTGTGGGAACCATTAACAGTTTAGGAAACTTTGGAGTTCAATTCTGACTGAATTCTTGAAAGGTTTCCTAACAAACCATGGCTCTGCCTTGATTTCCCTCTGGTCTAGATCAGCTCATGAGGAAGGTTTCCTACTCCAGTTATGGAGAAGTATTTTAAAGGGATTCTTAGAAATACACATTGTATTTTAAAGGATGTATTTTATTACTGTTCTGTTTAGAAGAGATGTGATTGCAGCATTCTGTGGCTGATATTGATGCAGGGTCTCTCCTCAGGAGGTCTGGCCTGCTCACAGAAGCTGTGCCTTGAGGTCTGACCCAGTGTGGACAACCTTGCTCCACATTCCCCATCCCCATCCTGTCTGTCCTCACTCACCTGGCACCTGCTTTGCTTGGAGAACTGGCTGCACTCAGGCAAAGAGGGTTTTTTCCTTTTTTTTAGTTTCGAAGCAATCTAAAACTCCCATTTTTCCCCACTGCAAACAGACACACTCCTCAGGTGTGTGCCAGCCCAAGGCCCCACCAAGGAGGTTCAGCTCCGGGGATCGGTGCTTCGGGGGCGGTGCCTGCAGTCGGCGCCATTTTCCTTTCTGCCTCTAACTCCCATCATGCCCCGCGGCCCCATAGAGCCCCATTGGAGCCGGGACTACAACGCCCATCATGCCCAGTGCTCCACAGAACCCCAGGTAAGTGCCCCCCATATGCCTGGAGGATCCCTAATTGCCCCCCCAGGGCCCATTGGAGACCCCCCAAAAACGTTCCCAGATACATTGAATGCTCCCAACTCCATAGATGCCCCTACAGCTATTTCTGGGAATTCATCTCCTTCCATCTTCCACGAGCTCAGAGCACCTCATAACCCAGTCCCGAGTCGAAAACTCCTGCCAAGCCCTGCACCATAAAGAGCCCGGTTAGAGGTCCCGAGGCGCACCCCAATTTCTCCGACCCGTGTATGTTCCCCCCTGAGGATCTAAAGCCGCCACTCAGAGGCAAATGTGTTCCCCAAGTGCCTTCTCAGACCCCCAAACTCCCAGTAAGAACCACTTCTGGGACTACAGCTCCCACAGTGCTCTGTGGTTCCGGTAAAATGTCATTCTAACCATGACTTCATCTCCCATCATGCCCTACGCCCCACTGAGAGACACTGCAGCTGCGCCTACAACTCCCGTGATGCTCCACGGCTCCATTAAACCTTATTATACCCGCGCCTACAACTCCCATCACCCCCCGCGTCCCGCAGAGCCCCGTTAGAGCCCCCGAGTGCCCGTCCGGACCCCGAATGGCCCCAGATTCCCCTCCCTGACCGCCAAGGCCTCCCTGAAACAGCCAGGTAACATCCGAAGCCCAGACTTTCCCTCAGCATCTCTAAGTTCTCTGGTAGTGCCCACTCGATGCTCCCAAGTGTCCTCCCGTCCTCAACTTCCTTCTAAATTCGTTCCCCAGACCCAAAATTGCCGCGAATGTGCCCCAGAAATGTCTCCCTGGACCCGAAGTGCCCCCCTGGAGCCTGTCGGAGAAAAAGATGATAATAAAGGTGACCAAATGACTACAAATATTAAAAATTATCAAATATTACAAATTATCAAATATTTCAAATTATCATAAAGAGGGAGAAATAAATAACCAGGAGAGATTATTTAATTAATGAAGGGAATTGTGTTAATTAGAACCATTGGCCAGTATTTTTTTGGTTGTTAATAATGTAAAGAGTTTTATTATAAATATAAAAATTTGGTTATAAAAATATAGAATCGTACTATTGCAAATAAGAAAAATATAATTATATTTTTATATTTAAGAACATTTTTAATTTAAAGAGAAATTTAATTTTATTTTCTAATTTGGTTTGTCAGTCAAAGGTGGGTGATATCGTGACACAGTTATGATGGGGGTGAGGAGCAGGTTGTCCAAACAGGGCCAGCCAGCAAGGGGCTCATTCTTCTCTGTGCCCAGAGCTCCTGAGAAGACATTCAGCACCAAGATCACTCTGGAAATGCTTCTCTCTGTCATGAATGTCGTTCTATTTTTACAATTTATCAGACAACAAGGTTAAATTTTGCGGCAATTTTTTTAATAGCAACAATTGTATATAAATGCATACAATCAAAATATATTGGATGCGTATATCTGAATATATACAAAATTTGGCAGTGAGTAATTTAGTATAATTGAGGTTCCTATAAAGCATAAGCAAAACCAACCGGGGGTACAGGGAGGGGCTCGCCCTTCCTCACGTACTGAACAATCAAGCCAAAATTCCCACTTATATACTATATGCTAATACATATTAATACAGAAGTTTCTAGAAAACTCCTCCTAGTTTCTATTCCTAAAATCTACATCACTATGTTGTTTGATGCATGCTCTACTAATGGGTTAGGGGGTCTCTCATCCTTTTGAGGGTCTTATTTCTGATGAAGGCTCATCGTCTTCCTCAGTGCCCAAGGCGTGACCTGCAGGTAGCACAGGCGCCCTGTGTGACTGAGCAGATGTTTTCCATAATAAGACTCTGATTAAATGCCATGCCTGGAATCATCCCATTTTGGCCCATTCCAAGGTCTGAAACTTTCTATTTCTAGATGCTGCTTATCAGACCTACGTCCTTTTACTATTCCCTTCCAACATCTGGAGATTTGTTGCACTCATTTCCTTTTATTTTGCTTTGTAACAATTATTTTCTATTGATATGAGTACAATTTTGCTAATATAGTTACAATTTAGTTAGCACGAATCACATTTATCACATACATACATATCTGTGAGACTTTCCTGTCAAATCATTATCCATCCCAGCCCTGGCACATCCCAAGTCTGGCAATTTGCATGCACAGAAAGCCATAACTCGGCAATTCCCCGGTTCCGGCACCAGCCCTGCTCAGATCTGGTGATTTGTGGGTGCCAGCACTGCAGATCCAGCAGATTGTTGACGCTGGCAGTGCCCAGGTCTGGCGTTTGCCAGCATCGGTGCCGCCCAGAGCCGTCAGTTTCCTGCTGCTGGGGCACTCGGGGGTTGTGGCTGAGCAGGAAAGGTGAGCCTGTGCCGGGAGCTTTTCTTGGCTGGAGCAAAGGCTGGGCACGCAGAGACCTTCCTGGCACTGTGCCCTGGGCCAGCAGGGATTGTGCTGCTGGAGCCCACCCTCAATTTCTTCTGTCAGGCAGCTTTAGGACATGGAGGAGCCAGAGCAGACCCTCAGCTTTCTGGATTCATCCAGAAGAATCCTGTGTGTGAAGCAGCCTGGGAACAGGGTTTCCATGCCAGGGTGGGCAATTCAGCGCCCTTTTCTCCCCCATGGGCTGAGGGTGTGGCACTTGCCATTTGCAAGGGCCCTGCAGGTGCCAAAGGGGCCGTTTTCAATCTGCTGAGAACAGTCGGAACTGAGAGCCTGTCCTAAACCTGCTTTTCCTGCAAATGTACTCAAGGAATTCTCTTTTTTGCAGTCTCAGCCCATGTGTGTGTGCAGGTGTACTGAGTGAAGGATGGAACGGGTCTACTGGGGGGGATGTTCTCCTTCTCTAGTGGTTTTTTGTTTTCTTTTTGTTGTTCTTGTTGGATTTGTTTGATTTTTTGGATGGGTTTGATTATTGTGGTTTATAATTTTAAATCTTATTTTTTAATCAGTTCCTCCTGGCAGCTGTGGGCAGAGCTCTGTAGCTGTGTGTGACACTTGTGTGTGGCACAGTGAAGGTGTCCAGGGGGGCCTTGCCCGAGCTGTGTGCAGAGGAATCCCCATCAGGCCAGGCTGGGGGTGCTCCGTGGCCGGTGCCTTGCGTTGACTGGAAGCTGCCATGGAGCGTCTCCAGGGATGGAAGGTTGGGGCTGCCAGGGCTGTGGTGTCACAGACAGGGGAACGCTGGGGCTGCCACAGCTGCCGTGTCCCAGAGAGGGGAATGTTGGGGTGCCCTGCTCCTGGCCCGGCCCCAACAGCTCTGCCAGCTCCTCTCAAGGACACAAAGGCTGAGCCAAAGGGTGAGAATTGCGGGAGGGGCTGAGCTGGGAGGGACCCGGTGGGATCATGGAGTCCAGGGCCCAGCCCTGCACAGACAGCCCAACAAGGGGAGGCTGTGCATCCCTGGGAGAGGTGTCCAAAGGCTCCTGGAGCTGTGCCAGCCTTGCAGCTGGGAGCATTTTTTGGGGATCCTGGTCAGTGATGGAAAATCATTAGGTAGGGGGAAGGAAGGAAGGAAGTTTGAAAGGAAGTTTGGAAGTTTGGAAGGAAGTTTGGAAGGAAGTTTGGAAGGAAGTTTGGAAGTTTGGAAGTTTGGAAGTTTGGAAGTTTGGAAGTTTGGAAGGAAGTTTGGAAGGAATTTTGGAAGGAAGGAAGTTTGGAAGGAAGGAAGGAAGTTTGGGAGTTTGGAAGGAGGTTTGGAAGGAAGTTTGGAAGGAAGGAAGGAAATTTGGAAGTTTGGAAGTAAGGAAGTTTGGAAGGAAGTTTGGAAGGAAGTTTGGAAGGAAGTTTGGAAGGAAGTTTGGAAGGAAGAAAGTTTGGAAGGAAGTTTGGAAGTTTGGAAGGAAGTTTGGAAGTTTGGGAGTTTGGAAGTTTGGAAGTTTGGAAGTTTGGAAGTTTGGAAGTTTGGAAGTTTGGAAGTTTGGAAGTTTGGAAGGAAGGAAGGAAGGAAGGAAGGAAGGAAGGAAGGAAGGAAGGAAGGAAGGAAGGAAGGAAGGAAGGAAGGAAGGAAGGAAGGAAGGAAGGAAGGAAGGAAGGAAGGAAGGAAGGGTTATGAATGTAATTCTATTTATCCAATTTATCAAACAACAAGATTAATTTTAGCAGCAAAGTTTTGATAGTAATTTTTATAAATTTATACAGTCAGACTATTTGAGATGAATACAATCAAAGTATAGAATACATATATTTCAGGATATGTAAAATTTAAGAGTAAGTAATTTAGTATAATTGAGGTTCATATAAAGCATAAGCAAAACCGACCGGGGGTATGGGGAGGGTCTCGCCATTCCTCTCGTACCAAAGCATCCAGGCTAACAATCCCACTTATATATTGTAGGCTACAGAAGTTTCTAGAAAACTCCTCCCAGTTTCTATTCCTAAAAATCTATGTCACTGGTGTTTGACACATTCTCTACTAATGGTTAGGGGTCTCTCATCCTTTTGAGGATCTTATTTCCGATGAAGGCTCATCATCTTCATCAGTGTCTGCTGTGTAACCTTGCAGGTAGCACAGGCACCCTAAGCTTGGGTTATATAACTAAGCATAAGTTCCCACAATAAAATAAAGTTCCATGCTTGGAATCATCCCAATTTGACCCATTTCAAGGTTGATACCTTTATTTCTAGATGCTGCTTATCAGACCTACGTCCTTCTACTATTCCCTTCCAACATCCTTCTTCGACTCCCAACATTTGGAAGATGTCCTTTTTACCTGTCTCACCCATCTCCCCCCTCACTCTGTAACAACTGTCTTCTATTGATCTAAATACAATTTTGCTAATATAGTTACAATTTAATTAGCATGAATCACATTTATCACAATTCCTCCATTTCTCTTTTCGATCATATTGATTCGTACTCTAAAAAGTTGTTGCTTGGTATTCTCTATGTTCCTTCATACTAGCCTCCAATTTTTCTCATATTTCTCATGCTGCATTCAGCTTTTCACATTTCTTCTCAAATTTTATTAACATTTCTCGTGCCAGGGTATTCTCTTTGCAGTCAGTCACCATTTTCTCGATCTCTCTCCCTTGAGTGTGAGTGGATTGTGTTTTCAGTACCATCAAGAAATTCAGTTTCCCTTTTGCTGTTGATTCTGGATCCATGGGCATGGCTGTAAGTTGCATTCCTTGAATTACTGAGTGGATTAGTCTAATTAGACAGGGTATCATGCAAGGCAGAAACAATAGTCCTAAACCAGAACATAATAGCATGAATCCCAATTTTTTCCACGACACATCTCCAAAAAGTTTATCCCACCAATCAGCTTTCAGGATAGAATTCCTTTTTTCAACTGGTACATGCATGTGCCACTCTTTTAATTTCATCAGCAAGTTTTGTGATGGCTTCCCCGTGATCATCTATTTCCACACAGCACTCAGATTCATTAAACCTCCCACAAACTCCTCCTTCTTCTGACAGCAGATAATCTAGGGCAATTCTCTTTTGATGTACAAATGCTCTCATCTGTGAATGCTGTTTGGCCAACAACTTTAAAGCATCTGCCCTATGGTTTGAGATGACTTCCACTACTGCCTGGAGCCTTATCAACCAATTTAATAGGTAAATTTGAGTTCTATATCCCCAAGACCCATCCTGAGCCCAAGCAGCAGGTTCAAATTGTGCTATAATTCTTTCTGCAGGCCATTCTTCATCTTTCCATTTTTGGTTTCCTCCTGCCATTGGAAAGTCGAGGTTTAGTTCTCTTATCTTTCTTTCTAAGGTTTCATAAAGTGTTGTTCCTAGTATATTGCCCTTAGACCTTGGTCTGACAAAGAAGGAGGGTTGTAGAACTCCTAAGGTACAAGTTCCTTCACACTTTTGGGATAGTTCACTGTATGCTCGTTGCCCACAAACCCAATATATTCCATCAGGGGCTTTCCATTTGTTTTCTGTGTTTTCTGGTTGTTCCCAATAAGATTTTAAGTCTTTTATGGATTGGTAAGGATTAGCTTCAGGACTGTTACGCCAGCACAAATCAGTTTGATTATTCCACTTGCAATCCATTTCTTTTGCTATTCCCCAATATCCAGTAGGACTCTTGGGTTGCCAGGTCTTTGTGTTATTGTCTGAATTTACTACTAAAGTAGATAGGCAAGGAGTATATCCCACCACTTCAGTGTATTTTCTCCCTTCCCGAGTTATACAAACTGTCCCAATGACTTGATGACTCAGGACCCAGCCTTCAGGCCGTCTTAGGGTCTTAGAAATTTGTGTATGATTCCATTTTAAAAATTGTTCTGGAGCTAAACCCTCACCCTTCCATGGCCATCTTTCAACCATTCTAAGTCCTCCACAAACAAAACATTTAGATAATCCCAATTCTGTGGCAATTTCTTGCATCAGATCTACTAACAGATTTTTATTTGAAGTTGGCAAATCCCAGTCGCTATAGTGCTGTTTTAATTTTTTATACAGCTCATCCAGCTCCTCTAACTCTTTCCCTCTGATCTTTTTCTTATCCTTCATTGTTTCTTTTTGTTTTCCAATTAATTTTCTCTTTGGCCCTTTTCCTTTTTCATCCTTTTCAAAACACAAGAAATTTTCATATCTAGGACAAAGATGATCATTATTAGGATAAGGAGCTCGCCCAATGAATCCCAAATTGTTTCTCACTGAATACATTTTTGGACTTTTCACACAAATTTCTAAGAAGCTGCTACAATCGTAACAGGCAGCACTAACATGTGGCTGTGCCACAAAACCTGATTCCATCTCATCCCTGACCCACATGGAATGATTGCATTTGTCACAGGGATCAGGAATGGTTTGTTTCTTTACTGCTGGCTCTTGTGCTGCTTGTTGTGTTAGAATTTGTTCCTGCATGGCTTGTTCTTTTTTGCTCCATGCAGTCTTATGGCTTTGTCCAGTTTCCAGGGGTATTATAGTAAGCACCATGAAAAGAATCCTCAGGAATTTTAACTTTCTCCCTGTCTCAAGGCCCCTTGGGTTGCAGCCAAGGGCCGAGATGTCAATCTTCTCGGTAGCAAAGCTTTTATCCTGGGATTTGTCTCTTTTTGGCATCCTTGGCCTCATAAAGCTCATATAAGCCATTTTAGCTTTTTCTTTTCCAAAGATGGCATCAATTATTTGTAGTTCTGCAGCACTGCCCTGTCTCTTTCCCTAGATTGAGCAGCTATTTTTCCTAATCCACTAAAGCTCTAGAGATATGCCAACTACAACAAAATTTATTTTCACACTGCTTTAGTTAAACAGTTAGTTTTAATGGTCTATTTCTGCTATGAAATCGGGGTAGGTAGTTAAATGTTTGTCACCACCAATAGATACACTCATGATGCCAATCAGCTGCTGAAATAAATCTATGACGTGGCACATAGATTTCTTCTCCACAACAATTGTCATTTATAATACACTGGTCTATAATATTATGGATTGTTTGTTCTTTAGCCTGTACAAAAGCTAATATGGTGAGGAGTAGTTGGTCTTGGTTCTCTATTAGTTGAATTGCTGCAAAAAAGGTCCCATTTTCTTGTCTCAATGGTTTTCCATAAAAGTCACTAAAAATCTTTCTATTCTTAGCTGTCCACGTACACAATCTAAACAACTTCAACAAATCAATTGTCTCTCTTTTTCTTTTGCATTATTTACCCTCCAGCACGAATTAAAACAACAGGTACAAACAATACAAATGCAAGGGCGGCATTCTAAGCCATGATTATTACAGTCCCAATGTGTTAATTGTTGTTGGGCCTCCTCAATAATAGGTGTTACCAGTCTCTTTTTGATTTACAGCTCCTCAAATAAATCAGTTAATGCTGGCAGTCAGAAGCTCCTGAGAAGCTTTTCAATCCATCTGGGCTTTTCCCACTGATCAAGGAGGCGTCTGATTCTTTCCCATGGGCGCTGTTCAGCCTCCAAACTCAATGAGGTTGCAGTTGGCAGCCAATGCAGGATGTCTAAATGACAAGCATGTACTTCTCAAAACAATTAAATTGATATTTCTAGCAGTAACACCATACAATAATATCTTTCCCGTTATCTATCTCCCCCTTTTGTCCCAAGGTACAATGATTTTATGTCAATTTCATATAGACTGTAGCTTTTTGGCACCAAGTACTCCTTTCCACCTAATCATGAATTTATTTCAATTTCTCTGTGTTTTTGAATCTGGATGGAAATTTAATCAACTTTTAAATTCCCTTTTAAACTTGATTTTTAGGTCTCCTGGTGCTGAAATAATTTTCCAATCTTTATTTTGTATTGGTTCTTTTACTTGCAAAGCATGAGTCCAGCCTTTTTCTGCTGTTTGGACTGCTGCTTCTGTGGTTAAAAGAACCAGAAATGGTCCCTCCCTTTGAGGTTCTAAACTTCCTTCTCTCCAGCATTTTGTCAACACATACTGTCCTGGTTGGATAGAATGTATTGAAAAATCGAGAGGAGTGGTTTGAGCTAAAATGCCTTTCTCTCTTAATTCCCTTAAATTGTTTGTGATGGTTTTAAGATACCCCTGAATGGTTTTGTCCCCGACCAGGGAGGGATCCGTTGTCATGCCTTGGGGGTAGGGCAATCCATATAACATCTGATATGGTGAGATCCCAGTTTCAGAGTGGGGCTTAGTTCTTATATTTAACATGGCTAAGGGAAGGCAGCTAGTCTGTGGTAATTTAGTTTCTATCATTAATTTAGTTAGTTGTTGTTTAATAGTTTGGTTCATCCTTTCAACTGGTCCCAAGCTTTTGGGATGCCATGGGGTATGATATTCCCAGGTAATTCCTAGTGATTGGCCGAAATTGTTAATTATTCTCAAGGTAAAATGAGTGCCTGGATCTGAATCAATAACTTGTACTAATCCAAATCTTGGAATAATGTGCTCCAATAAAATTTAGCTAGTGTTTGAGCTGTGGCTCAAATGGCAAGAAATGCTTCTACCCACTGAGTCAATTGATCTGCTATAACCAGCAGATATTTCCACCTGCCTATTTTAGGTAATTCAGTGAAATCAACTTGGATCTATTTGAACGGCCAATAGGCTGTCTGAGGGCCTCCAGAGGGAGGACTCCTCAACATCTTTTTGTTCATCTTCTGACATGTGACAGATCCTTGAGTAATGTGTTTCCCAATTTCAAATATTCTTATACACCCTTACAATTTTAAAAACTAGTCACAAAGTGCCCTTGTGCCACAGTGAGTTCTTCAATGTAAGTTGTCCAGGATCTGTCGGGCTATAGGTTTTGGGACTACTTTTCTACCATCAGGTAGAATCCATTCTCCTTCCTTCAGGGTTGGCCCTAGTTTCTTTATAGCTTCTACCTCTGTTAAAGAAAAGTATGGTGTTTCAGTTTGTGTTTCTGTCTCCTTAAAAGTCATAATTACACTGGTGTTTTCCCTTAGGGCAGCCCTTTTTGCTTCATCATCTGCCAAATTGTTTCCTCTTGTTTTAATATCTCTCCCCTCTGGTGCCCTTTTACATGTATGATTGCTATCTTTTTTGGACCTTTTAAAGCCTCAAGTATTTCACTTACTAATCCTTAGTGTATTAATACTTTTCCTTGGGTGTTTCTGTTGCCCGATGCCCCAAACAGAACACAAACTAACAGAGTGTCAGTTTATGCGGTGCTTTATTCAGGGCCCGGGGAACCTGCGGACTAGCGTCCAAAGTCAGGATCCCACAGTTCCCTTTTTCGTCAGGTTTTTATACCTTTTTACAAAGTAGTCTACGTGCAGAGGTACACATTCTTCAAGACAATACAGATACATAAATCTTGTAGATATCATTCCTAAAAGTTATAAATTCTGCATGCTTGTCTATTCAAAACTATAGGCTACCCCCCTTTAATTCCCCCTTGCATGTTTTCCCATCACCAGAACCCTTTATTTATTATTATACTTTAGCCTTATCCTGAAAGTTTCTAGATGTTCTTATATGCTCCACTAAATTCTTTAATTCTCTTTAATTATTGTTTCCACAGTCCCCAGCTCATTCCCAGGGCTGATTCCTAGGGCCTGTCTGAGAACTGCAGTTTTCTAAGCCTTAGCATGACTACTACTATATCTACATTAGTCCTTTTTCTCATTATTTCGGTATCAACTCCCCCCTTTTGAGCATTCTTCAGATTTTCTGCAAGGATGCTCAATTCTTCAAGTTATGGTTTCTAAGTAGGATGGTGAGTCTTCTTTTCGAGTTGGCAGGATTACTTCTTTCCGGGTCAGTGCTCTCATAACACGTCGAGTATGAGTTCCTTCTCTGGCAATCATTCCTCAAAGACATCTATACATAATCATGCATACTACAATAATCAATACAATCATTATTACATATTGTACAATTGATGATATCCAACCAGAGACTTGGATTCCTAGGGAGCTAAACAGTGCTCCTACCCAGTTATGTTCATCTTCCTCCTGGACTTCATGCACTTTTGTTTCAATTTGTTCTAATTGACTTATGTCTTTTTCTACTTCTTCTGTGACATTTGGGATATGTACGCAGCAATGGTCAACCTTTCCTTGGAGGTACCCACAGACTCCATGTTCTTTTAATAAAAGCAAATCTAATGCCATTCTATTTTGAATTGTCATTCTTGTCGTTGCCTGCAACTGTAACTTTAGATCCCTAAATCCTTTCTTTGTAACTGCGGCTAGCCTCTCAGTTTGTCCTACTAATTTCTACAGCATCTCCCGGTTTCTATATGTAGAAATTGGTGCAAACAAGGATTCCAATACCCATCCAAATTTAACTCCTGACGAGGGTTCATGCCATTCATCTTCATCTCCCAATCCTAGTTCTTCTGCCACTTCATTTGTTTCCCTCTTTGTTCGTGACTGCATCTCTTTCTGTGTTAATTTAGACTGTTTCCAAAAAGGGCAAAGTGTAGGGACTCCTAAAGTAATCTGTGTGACCGGGCCATTAATAGGCATATGAGTAGTCCACTGTCCGTGCCCCATTACCCACCCTGAATGCCCTGGACTCCTGATGGTAGTCGTCTGACAATCTTTCCATGCCCCTTTTATTTCACCTGTTATTGTATGATTATACCTTTGACATTCACAGCCCCATTTTAATAGTATCCGTACTGGCACTAAACCAATTTGGGATTCAGGGGTATCACAGGTGATGATTTTGCTACAATTCCAGCTAGGTGTGAGGGTCACGCGATCCCGTCTTACTGTTTCAGTTCCTAACACTCCTAGATGTCCTTGCTCTCTCTGGCCTGACCATTCGACACACCAATGTACTGGTCCTATGTAACTGTAAGGTTCTAACAAACTAGGACCCCAAATCGTTTTCCAATGTTCCCATTCTTCCTTCCCTTCTTGACATACTATCTCATAAGAAAATTCTGTGACTGGTTTTTGTCTTTTTTGTCTTATGTCATAAGTACACCATCCTACATTCTTGAACCGTCCAATTCTTGTAAAAACTGGATTTAGTAATTTTAGGCACTCACTCTTTTGTCCCGGTGTTGACCATTTCCCTCGAACTGTATAGGTTTCCTCTATCATCTTAGTATGATTCCGTATTTCTTTATTACATCTTTTTGTCCCATTTATAGTTACTGGAGGCATTTCCCCAACAGGAATGATGCCCCATGGTATTGGATCTCCCGCCGCTTTAGGTAAAGGTAAACATGCAGTGATGGACGTAGTATTTTGTACTTGTCCAAAATCCCTAACTAATCCCACTATTAAATTTTCTTGTCCCAATTCTTGTTGTGTTTTTCCAGCTTCTGTCACCTGCCGTGTTCTCCCATTCTCTTTTAGAATACCTACATTTATGTTCCCATAATCAAAACTTTCTCTAATCCGCACAATGCATGAGAATTGTCCTACCTGATCAGCTTGCATATGAGATATTGTCAATGTGGTGTTACCTCTTTGCTGTTCCATATCCCAAAGTGTCACAATTCCTTCTGTAAATACCTCGTCTGTGGTGATTTGTCTCCAGGCTGCATGTACTTCTTTTAATCCAGTTCTCTGGTTGTCAGAAAACAAACAGGTTAAATTTACTCCCGCACCTTCAGGCACCATTACATCTGGCTCCGGAACTGTAATTTTAACAAACGCTTCTCCCACCTGCATTATACAGACTAATGTTAAAAGAACTAAGGCCTTGCCCTGAACACCAGCTTTGTTGCTGACAGAGGCTGTACTTCCCATCTTGACGGGACCTTCTTGATTCGAGTGTAGTGAATCCAGTTTTCGATCCCTTGGACTTTCACTGCCGTGTAGGTAGTCATGATCACCTGGTGAGGACCGTCCCATACTTCTTTCAAGGGTTCTGTATTCCAGTTTTTCACATATACTTGATCTCCTGGCTGTATGTCATGGACAGGATTCTCCAAGGGCAGAGGCCGGTTCCACTGCAATGCTCCTCGCAGCGCTGTAAGGACTTTATTTAAAGACAAAATGTAACTCAACAATACTTGATCTCCTACTAAATGAGGGTCCCCTTTGTAGGTTGTAGCATGATATGGTTTGCCATACAAAATTTCGTATGGACTTACTCCTATCCTTTCTCTGGGTTTAATCCTGATTCTTAGCAAGGCTAGAGGTAGTGCCTGAGGCCACTGTATCTTCGCTTCCTGACAAATTTTCTTAATCTGCCCTTTTAATGTCTGATTCATCCATTCCACTTGGCCACTAGATTGTGGTCTCCAGGGCGTATGGAGATTCCAAACTATCCCTAACACTCTGGCTACCTCTTGGACTACTCTAGCTACAAAGTGAGGTCCTCTATCTGAGGACATTCCTAATGGGATTCCAAATCTAGGGATGATTTCCCGTAGTAAAGTTTTAATTACTTCCTTTGCTTGGTTAGTCCTGCATGGGAAGGCTTCTGGCCACCCTGAAAAGGTACATACATACACCAGTAAATAACGGTACCCTTGTGCTTTTGGTAGCTCTGAGAAATCTATTTGCCAATAGTCTCCTGGTTGCGGCCCCACTTGTAACTTTCCTAGTTGTATCTGCCTTCGTGTCACTGGGTTATTTTTAATACAGACGGGACACATGGCGTTAATCCGTTTTGCCATTGTTAACATCTGATTGGAAATCATCTCACGTTTTAAAAACTGTACCAATGCGTCTGCTCCCCAATGGCACTTGTTATGTTCGATTTCTAAAATTGTTTTCATTACTTTTGTTGGCAATACAACCTGACCTTCAGCTGTGACATACCATCCTTTTTCGTTCTTCTGGGCCTGAACGAACTGAGCAAGCTTCTCATCTTCATGTGTATACCATGGTTTCTGCTCAAGAAAAGAAGTGGCAGGGTTAACTCGCACTGGCAATAAAGCTAATTGTGCCCATACCTCTCGAGCAACCTGTTTGGCAACTCTGTCAGCCAGCTGGTTTCCTTGGAACGCTTTTCCCTCTTCCTTTTGATGTCCTTTTACATGCATCACTGCTACTGCCTGAGGTTTATGCACTGCTTCCAATAGTGCTAATATTTGTTCTTTGTGCTTAATTTCTGATCCTTGAGAATTCAACAGTCCTCTTTCTTTCCACAGTGCTCCATGTACATGTATTACTCCAAAGGCATATTTTGAATCAGTCCAAATGTTTACTCTTTTCCCCTGACTCAATTCTAAGGCTCTTACCAGAGCTTGTATCTCGGCTTTCTGGGCTGAAGTTCCTGGGGTTAAAGCTCGAGCTTCTATTATTTGTGTCAAAGTCACTACTGCGTATCCCGCATACCTGATTCCGTTTCCCACAAAGCTGGATCCATCTGTAAACAGTTCCCATTCCGGATTTTCCAAAGGCTCATCTTTCAGGTCCTTCCGGCTGGCATACACCTGTCCAATGATTTCTAGGCAATCATGTGTCAATTCGCCTCCTTCTTCCTGGCTGCTGCTCCTAAGAAATTCTGCTGGATTAAGATGATTGGTTATTTTTAATTCAATGTCATCCTGTTCTCGGAGGAGTGCCTGATATTGTAACATGCGACTCGACGAGAGCCAATGCCCCCCTTTTTGTTCCAAAACTGCAATGCCCATATGGGGAACAAATACTTCCATCCTTTTTCCCAAAGTCAATTTTCTGGCTTCTCGAATTAGGAGCACTGTTGCTGCCACAGCCCTAAGACAACTGGGCCATCCGGCACTTACAGAGTCTAGCTGCTTTGAGAAGTACCCCACCGGGCATTTCCATGAGCCCAATTTTTGGGTGAGAACCCCTATTGCCAGTCTCTGTCTTTCATTTACGTATAGTTGAAAAGGTTTTGTGAGATCTGGCAATCCTAGTGCTGGGGCTTCCTTTAAAGCTTGTTTCAGACTCTGAAATGCCTTTTCTTGCGTTTGTCCCCACTGAAACACAGGGCTTTTGGCTGCTTCATACAAGGGTTTTGCTTTCAGTCCAAATTCCGGAATCCACAAGCGGCACCACCCTATCATGCCCAAAAAGGATCTTAACTCTTGTGGATTTCGTGGTGTGGGTATGGTGCAAATTGCTTGTACTCGATTGATTCCTAACTTTCGCACCCCTTGTGAGATTTCGCAGCCTAAGTAAATCACTTGGGTTCTTACCAGCTGAGCTTTTTCTCTCGATACTCAGTATCCAGCTTGTCCCAGCATATTAAGTAATTCAATGGTGAGTCTAAGGCAAACATCCTTTTCTGCGGAGGCTACAAAGATATCATCAACATATTGTAGGAGAACATATAAAAAAGGTGATTCTTTTACCTGAGTCATCTTCCATTCTTCTAACTCTCGAGCCAATTGATTTCCAAAAATAGTTGGTGAGTTTTTGAATCCTTGTGGTAGACGCGTCCAGGTGAGCTGCTTCTTGCGTCCCGTGTCTGGGTTCTCCCACTCAAAAGCAAAGTATTTCCTACTTTCAAGTGCCAAGGGGATACAGAAAAATGCATCTTTCAAATCAATCACTGTGAACCACTTAAACTTTTCCGACACAGCTGTCAACAATGTATACGGATTAGCTACTACTGGGTGTATATCTTTAGTGATATTATTAATTGCTCTTAAATCTTGAACTAATCTATACTTACCATTTGGCTTTCTAACTGGGAATATCGGAGTATTGAATTCTGACTCACATTCCTGTAAAATTCCTAAGCTAAGAAATTGTTCAATCATAGGTGCTATTCCTATTCGTGCTTCCAATTTCAAAGGATATTGTTTTACCCTTACTGGGGAGGCTCCTTCTTTTAGTTCTATTACAACCGGTTGTGCCGCTTTTGATTTTCCAGGTACTCCTGTTTCCCATACCCATGGTACTACAGCTTGCTCTATTTCTTGTGGTATTTCTACTGCTTCTACTTCTTTCACTACAAACAGCTTAGCAACATTCTCCTCAGGAAATTCCAATCTTACTCTACCTTTTTCAAATATTATCTTTGCTTCTAACATTGACAATAAATCCCTCCCAAATAGTGATTCTGGGCTATTTGGCATATATAAAAATCGATGGTCAAATTCCTTCCCCCCAAATTTTATATCTAATGGCCGCAAAAATGTTCGTTCCTCAACTTGTCCCGTAACTCCCACTACTTGAATAGTAGAATCACTCAAAGGTCCTATCTTAGTGTTGACAGCTGAGAATGATGCCCCAGTATCTACTCTAAATTCTAACGGTTCCCCATCTACTTCCATTATTACCTTTAAATCCTGGTCTAGTCAGCTCTGATTCTGGTAATTCCCCATCATAAAGGCCTGGGCGGCACCTTGTGGATTTCCCGGGAAAGCACCTGTATTATTCATCAGTCCCTGATTTCCATCCCCACTGGCTAAAATTCCTCCCCCAAAACCCATTCCTTGGTTGAGAGGACACTCATTTTTCCAATGTCCTCTATTTTTACATAGAGCACATTGATCTATCCCCAGCTGCATTCTTCCTCTTCCCATATTCAATTGTCCCATGAGTCCTCCCACCCCCATTGGCATTTCCCCCTTTGCTATTCCTCTTCCCCTCCCTCGTCCACGTCCACGACTCCCTCCTCTCATATTATTTCCAGCCACTTGCTGTAACACCGCTAACATAGTAGCCTGTTGTTTCCTGGCCGTTTCTTTTTCCCTGTTATTATATACCTTCCACGCAACTTCCAATAGTTTATCTAAATTCCGAGTATCTTCTCCCTCCAATTTTGTAATTTCTTTCTAATATCTTCCTGGGACTGCCCCATAAAAATTAATGCTAGCTGTAATTTTCCCGATTCTCCCTCAACTTCTAAATTAGTGTATCTACGAGCTGTCTCCTTAAGCCGCTCTAAAAAGGTTGATGGAGACTCATTCTTTTCCTGTCTGACCGAATATAACTTAGACCAATTCAAAGTTTTTGGTATTCCATTCCGTATTCCTTCTGTTAACAAATCCTGATAAGCTTTAAGTCTCCGAGACCCGCCCGTCGAGTTGGGATCCCACTCCGGATCTTCCCTAGGCACTAAGTCATTTACTGTACCATCCGCAAGCCGCAACCTAATCATTTCCCGTGCTTTCTCTGTCATGGCTTTAAACACCATTTCCTTTTCAGTAGAATCCATTATTGTGTCTAACAGAACTTGTAAATCATTCCAATCTGGGTTCTGAGTCTTAATTACCATTTTTACCACCCGCGCAGTTCGTTCAGGATCCTCCCGATACGCCCCCGCTGATTGTTTCCAAATTAGCAAATCATTCGGAGAAAAGGGAACTTTCACTATGACCCGTTCCCCCTGCGGCCCGACTGCTTCACGCAGCGGAACCATTAAATGAGCACCTCCTCCCTTTTTCTTCCTTTCTACCTCCCACCTCCCTCTCCGAGTTCTTTCACATAAGGGGGTTCGTGGTATATCTGTGGTTCCTATTTTTGTTTCTTGATCCTCCCTTTCTGCCTCTAACATACTTTCTCCACGTTCTTCCATTGGAGGAGCACTAGGGGCTATCAGCAAAGAAACATCCTCTTCAGGTTCCAAAAACTTAACTGAGCATTCCTTCTCTTTCTGCCACCCCTTACATCCTTCACAATTCAGGTTTAATGTTTTCAAAACCATGATCCCACACTCCTTTTGCCACTCTAGTTTATCTTTCAAATAATAAAAGAGGTCTAGGTACGGTATTTCATCCATTTTCCATTACTTTGCAGGAAATGCATCAAAGGTGTAATAATGTCAGGATTCAGTGTACCGTTCCTAGGCCATTGCATACCATCGGGTTCATATAAAGGCCATACATGATTACAGAAATCAATCCATTTCCTTTTACTTAATTCTTGACCAAAGTTCCCATCATTCCAGTGTTGTAATAAACAGCCCAAAGGTGAATCATCTGGGATTTCCATCCCGGAACTTGCTAGAGTTTTAAACGTTTTTAAAGGCATCATTACACTCCTTTTTTTTTTTTTTTTTTTTTTTTTTTTTTACAATACACACCACACACAACACCCACACCCTTTCCGATACACACCACACACAACACTCACACCCTTTACACAAACCTTGCCTTTCTCGTCTCTGCGAGTGGCAAGTGCTGAACCTGTGCAGTCACTGCTGCGTCTGACGGTCAGCGCCTAGGCTTTTCCACAACCTTAAAGACGTCTGTGACCCCCGTGCGGAAACACCGTTCCGACTTAATCGGCAGGCCCCTCTTTCCCTCGATAAAAGGAATAAAGCACCTTCGGGTTTACCTCCTGGTCGTCCGTCAGGCGCGGGGTCGGGCACGGGTTGATGTCCTCCCCAGAAATCACCTGGTGCCGGCGTGGAGTGGATCAGCTCGCGAACCGCCCCTGCCGCCTCCGGAGTCCCATCTGGGTCGCCAGAAAACTGCTGCCCGATGCCCCAAACAGAACACAAACTAACAGAGTGTCAGTTTATGCGGTGCTTTATTCAGGGCCCGGGGAACCTGCGGACTAGCGTCCAAAGTCAGGATCCCACAGTTCCCTTTTTCGTCAAGTTTTTTATACCTTTTTACAAAGTAGTCCACGTGCAGAGGTACACATTCTTCAAGACAATACAGATACATAAATCTTGTAGATATCATTCCTAAAAGTTATAAATTTTGCATGCTTGTCTATTCAGAACTATAGGCTACCCCCCTTTAATTCCCCCTTGCATGTTTTCCCATCACCAGAACCCTTTATTTATTATTATACTTTAGCCTTATCCTGAAAGTTTCTAGATGTTCTTATATGCTCCACTAAATTCTTTAATTCTCTTTAATTATTGTTTCCACAGTCCCCAGCTCATTCCCAGGGCTGGTTCCCAGGGCCTGTCCGAGAACTGCAGTTTTCTAAGCCTTAGCATGACTACTACTATATCTACATTAGTCCTTTTTCTCATTATTTCGGTATCACCTGCAGGAGATCTTCCAGCAGCGGGACTGCACCGGGCCGCATCCCCAGCGAGGAGTCCCGCACGCTGTGCCGGGCGCAGGGGCCGGAGGAGGCGGCAGAGCCCGAGGAGTGCGCGGGGCTGTGGGAAGGGCTCTGGGCCGCGCTCACCTTCCGCCAGCTCCACGCGCGGCTCTGCGGCCACTTCAGCACTCGTGCGGGGCCGCGGCTGCCGCTGGGCTGGGAGGGCGATCCCATCAAGAGCCGCAGCCCCTGCCGAGAGCGCTGCGAGGAGATGGTGGCGCTGGAGCTGGCCGAGGAGCGCATGGCCGAGCTGTATCAGGAGAAGGGCAGCCTGCGGCAGCTGCTGGAGGACGTGCGGGCCGCCCTGCAGAGCAGCGATGCGCGGTGCCCGGCGCTGCGGCTGAGTCCGGGCCGGCTTCTGCACCGCGCTCCCGGTGGCGGCTCGGGTGGCCCCGAGCGCTTCAGGAGAGATGCTGCTCTCGGAAAGTCAGTGTTTAGAACCCCTCTGCCTCCGGACTGAGACCGAAGTTGCTCGTTCATCCTCGGCATTAACTTTCTAGCAAAGTTTAGTTACAAGGGAGGCTTTTAGGAGAAATGTATGGCATCGGTGTGCCATTAAATATGTTTGTGATGAGCACTGTTCAAAGTGTCGGGGAGTTCAGCTTAACAAACCCACGTGTACAATGCTGCGGCTGCTTCTCCTGCACGTGCAGCCAGGATGTGCTGATAGCAGATGCTGGGTATGCACTGCTACAGGATTTTTCCTGAAGTAGGAAAGAACTTTGGGATTCTTCCCTGCACAAGCACATGCAGTGCCTCAGTCATAAGTGCATCAGAAATATCAGAAGTATGTCTTCTTCAGAGTGTGGTCACAAGGGTTCAGAGTTGGAGCCAGTTCTGCGGGCAGGCTGATGAATAGTCTGGGGCTCCTCTGCAGAGCCCCATTCATTGTGAGGCTGCTTTCTGCTGGTTCTGCTGCACTGGCTCGAGTGAAGTAGACACCCAATTAACAACAGTTAAATTACTCTGGCATGAAACAGTGGGGAACAGGCAGAGCAGTGAAGGGCAGCATGGACCAGTTGTTCTGGCACGCGTGACGAGGTCTGGTTTGATACAGCACTCACAGAACTCTGCTCCACCTGTGACACTTCCACTTGCAGTAGATGACTGTTCCTCTTCACAATATCCAGCAAGGCAGGTCAAAGACATTTTTACCATTTTCATCTTCAAAAGGGAGAGGAAATCAGCAGCAAACATGAAGTAACCAGTCAGAGATCCCGGGAAGAAACAAAAGAACAAAGAGTATAGGAAAAAACAGGTTGAGCAGTGATCCTTATCTCTGTGGGAGATATCCTCTGCTAATGGGCCATTGAGTCCCACTGCATGACTGATAAAATTACATCATCCCACTGGGGAATGCTCCAGCCAGGGGGAGGAGTCAAGCCTTTCCCACCTAGATAAAATCTGAGATTTGGAACACCAAGACAGTCCTTACCCACTGGTTTCCAGAGGAAAAGAGCTACCAGACCTTTCTAGCGGATCACCACTGCAGCAAGAACACTTCATCCTGACTGCTACCACCACCCTACCTAGCGGAGTGTCAGGTTTTATATTTTTTCTTTTTTCCTGTTAAATTGTATTTCTGACTTGGAGTCTCTCACTGGTTTTCCTTTCAAACCAGCATAATTTTGGAGGGGATTTTGTCTGAATCTTGATATTTGGGGAGCTTCTTATCCGTGCCTTGATGTTTGGAGGATTTTAGGTGGGAATCTTGGTGTTTGGGAGGATATTACAGACACAAGATGCTCAGTGACTTCCAGAGATGAACTTGGGCAAGGAGGAACACCCAGTTTATGGAGCTCTCTTCTTGTTATTTCCCCCAAACGAGGAATTTTCATTCCTCAGGTGTGCAGGGATGGAGGAGGCAGAAAAGCCCCGGAGATCTCTCATGAGGAGGGGCTGCAAACCCAGCCCAGGGAGCTGCGAGGAGGAAAGACCCTCCCTGAGCCGGGAAGGTGGCTGGAGATCCAGGCAGAGCTCAGAACTGGTGGAGAAGACTCATGGAGGGGAGAAGCTCCACAAGTGCTTGGAATGTGGGAAGGGTTTCAGCTACAGGTGCAGGCTGATCGAACACCAGAGGATCCACACTGGGGAGAAACCCTACGACTGTGGGAAATGCGGGAAGGGCTTCAGTGAGATCTCTGACCTGCTCCGGCACCAGGTGGTCCACACTGGGGAAAGGCCCTACACCTGCTTGGAATGTGGAAAGAGCTTTGGATGGAGCTGTGACCTGAAAAAACACCAGCGCATCCACAGTGGGGAGAGACCCTACGAGCGTCCCAAATGTGGGAAGAGGTTTCAGACCAGCTCTGATCTCCTCAGACATGAGCGGATTCACACAGAGGAGAGGCCCTTCCGCTGCCCCGACTGCGGGAAGGGCTTCAAGCAAAATGGCAACCTCACTGTCCACCGGCACATCCACACTGGGGAGAGGCCCTACGAGTGTCCTGAGTGTGGGAAGAGCTTCTCACAGTTCACTCACTTCACCCGACACCAACGGAGACACCACTAAGGGAAGCCCTGTGGGTGTCCCGAGTGTGGGAAGAGCTGCGAGCTCTGCTCCAGCTCCATCTCCCATGGGAGGATTGGTGTTGGATGATCCCTGGTGACCCCCGTTGGGCAGAGCCCTGGTGATCCGTGGTCCTGGTGATCCCCATTGGGTGGGAGGAAGTGGTTGGAGAGATTTCTCTCTCTTTTCCTTCTGTTGCTATGATTTGGTTGGTAATAAATTCCCTCGCTGTACCCAGGCTGTGTTTGTGACGCTCGTTTTTCTGTTTGGTGTGTTTGCTCGTCCTGTCTTAACCTGATCCTGGAGCTCCTGGTTAAACGTTCTCTTCCCTTGCAGCTGGAGGGGCAGGGTCAGAGTGGCTCTGGTGGGTGCCTGGCATCGGGCCAGCGTCACCTTGTCTTGGTTTGAAAGACAGGTATTTTTCTAAGGAAAGGTGAGAACCCCTTTCCTGAGATGCAGAATGCAACCACCTCCCTTCTAATTATTTTAGTTTCAAATCAGAGTTGAAGAGGGGTGGATGATGGTGGCAGCAGCCCAGGGGTGAGAGGGATGGGGAAGTGTCTCCTCCCTCACGGTGTTGGTCGTGGTGCTCAGCAGAGTGTCCGGAGGTAGCAGGGTGAGGTGGGAGAGCAGCAGAGCAATGTCCAATGGCAGGGAGCGTGGATCTCAGTGCTGGGATGGCAGGGGAGATGCCAGATCGGAGCACAGGTCGTCCTCCCCTCTCTCCACAGGCGAAGTGAGAGAGCAAGAGTCCCCCCCCAGACCCCTTTCCCACCTTTTCCTTTTCCGGTGTCCCCGCTTCCCCCCACCCCCCTGCAAGAGAAAACTATTGCTTCTAAGGTGTAGCCACAAATACTTAACATAACAATGGGAAAAATTCCACAGAAAGAAAAGCGAACAATTCAACCCCCAACAGGGGGAAAGAGTGGTCTGAAGATCTTATTCTGAATTTGCTTTTTTTTCTCTTTCTTTGTGTAGTTAATAAAGATTTTTATACTCTTTTATGTTTTAGGCCTGACTTGCTCTTTTGCTCCTGGTTCTGTCTCACAGCAGAAAATGAGTATATTTAAATTGGCAAGTCAAAACTATAACATTATTTGGTGCCTTGACCAGGAAATTCAAAAATTCAAATTAAACCAAGACATTAGATTATCCTATCTGGATGAAGATAACTAGAACTCCAGGGAAGGAATTTATTGATGGGGAGTAGGACAGGATGGCTACAAAAAAAGTTGATTTGCAGTTTGGGGTTGATGATTTTGAATAATGAAGGTCTATGAATATGCAACACGTTGATGCATTTAAGGAAGTGTTTTCTGAGTGTGTGCCCTTGGCTGAATGCCCAGCACCCAGCCACATTAACCCTTTGCTTTACTGTCTTAGTCTCTTATTTGTTTACTTTTTTATTAAACCTTGTAAAATTTACCAGGAAAGCGAACCTCGTTTTTCACATCACTATGGGCAGGGAGCTGCTGCCTCCTGAAGCTCACCTTTCCTCGTTCCTTCCAGGAGGAAAGCTGGGCTTGGGAGCGCTGCATGTGCTCCTTCAGAGGCTGCTGAGGGCAGGGGTAGGGAAGGAGAAGAAGTGGATGAAGAACTGCGTGCAGTGTCCTGGCCCTGCTCATCCTCCCCATGAATGACGAGGCCCCCAGGGTGGGCCAGGCACTGCTGCCAAGGCTGAGCACTGACACGGAGAGGGGTGGCTGACCCCCCCTGGGGCTCCGGGCATTGGGCAGCATTCCCCAAGCACAGCCCAGGGAAGGGTCCCTGCAGATCCAAGTTGGCATTTCCAGCACCTGCCCTGCCCACTCCAGCAGGGCTCAGCACCAGGTCAGGACACCGAGGTGTGGACAGGTGTGTCCCCAAAGGTGTTGGAGAGCAGGGATTTGGGCCTCAATCCCTGTAGCTGGGGGCCATTTCCGGATGTTTTGGCAGCTCCCTAAAGGCAGAGTCACCCCAGGTCAACTTTCCCAGGCCCTGGAGCCATCTCCCAGTTCCTGCTGTCCCACAGGCCTCCAGGAATGCTGTCCTTGCTATCGCAGAGCTCCTCAAGTGGAAGGAGCTGAAGCACGTGGTGAAGACAGGGCAGACCTGGAGGATGGCTGACTGCTTGGTGAGGATGTGCCCCAGGGACTGTGCTGGGCCGTGGGCTCTGCAGCTGGGCCTGGGGAAGAGACCCCACAACCTGCAGCTGCATCCTTGTTCCTGGCTCAAGAACAGAGCCCCAGGGGCTCTCCTCCAGTCCCATCTCCCCTTCCTGCACCCAGTGGGAGGGAGGAGGGCTCTTGGTAATGGGGCTGCTGCCAGGAGGGGCTGCTCCAGTCACCTGGAAGATGTGTGACAATGCCCACATCTTTATGGTCCCTCCAGATGGAAAAGGACAGCAGGAGGGCTGAGCAGCACCTTCATCAGAGCCTGCAGTAGCTGAGGGACCCTCAGGAATTTGTGCAAGACTGGACCATCAGGTTCATGAGCCCCATCCCAGGGTCCCTCTTTGGGCAGCCCCTGTCCCCCCCAGCCCCTGCCCAGTGCCACATCCAGGCTACTGGTGGTCCCTGGTTGTTTGGGATCGTGCTGGGGAACAGCAGGGGCTGACAGAGCTCTGTGCCCAGGGACCATCGCGTGACATCTCCAGGACCAGAGCAAGGAGCTGCCTGCTCTGGATTTCAGTGGGGAGTGGGGAGTGAGGGCTGGGAGAGTGGGGGGTCTCTACAAACACGGGAACTCATCTCGGCTCTGTTTTGGTCACAGAACGTCAGGCCTTGCAGAAAGATGGGTGTGAACTCATGCGTTGTCTGGCAGCTCAGAGCAGCTCGATCCTGAGGAGCCCGAAGGAGCAGCGGACACTGGGACAGTCCCTGCGAGCTCTGTGGTGCTGGCACTGCTGAGCTGGGGGCCTGTTGTGCCCAGAGTGGGACATTCAGGCACGACTGATCAGGGACACCCTCCTACTGATTCACAAGGTGCAGAAAGGACTCCTTGACTTCCCAGGGTTCTTCTCAGAGAAGGCTCTGGGTGTGGCTGGATCCAACCCCAGCCCCAGACTGGGGCAGCACTTTAAGACTGAAGGGTCATACAGGCGTCGTTGAGCCTGGAGATCACTTTGTCCTAAGGATTATGGCTGGAAAACCAACTATAGTTTTGTAAATAAAGTTAGTTTTTTAAAGTTTTAAATAATTGCTTTTCAAATTTCTTTTAAGACATCCCAAAGGTACCTGCGGGCAGGTGGGCACACAGGTGTGATGGGGTGGGTGGGATCAGGCCAGGAATTAGACCCTGATTTTGTGATTTACAGCAGGACTTCTCCTCTGATCCTAATTCCCAGTGTTATGGTGCTGCCAGGTGTGCTGCTGGTGGGTCTGGGACTCTCACACTGAGATCTGATACACCTAAACTGGGGTTTGGGTCCCTCAGATTGGGGGTTCAGGTCCTGGACTCCTAAACTGGGGTCAGGGACCCTCAAACTGTAATCTGGGTTCTTTAAACTGCGTCTGGGATTCTTAAACTGAGATCTGGTACCCCCAAACTGGAATCTGCAGCCCTCCAGCGTGATCTGGGATCCTCACACTGAGGTCTCAGCTCTCCACCCTGGCACCTGGGCCTCTCAAACTGGGTCTGGAATCCTCAAACTGGGTCTGGAACCTCCCCCCGCCTGGAGTTTGGACCCCTGAAAAAACTGGGGGGGACAAGTGGGGGAGGTGAGGTAGGGCTTTATTTGGGGGTACAAAGATTAAAGGGGGATGGGGAGACCTCAGGGTGGAATTTTGGGTCTACCTTAGAGGGGGGAGGTGAGTGGGAGTAGCCCAGGATGGAGATTTGGGATCCTCAGGGTGGGCTTTGTGGAGTCTCAGGGGGGATTTGGGGTCCCAGGGTGGGTTCTGGAGGGCCTCAAGGTGGAATTTTGGGTGTCCCAGGCTTGATTTAGGCAGTTCCAAGATAGATTTTGTGCATAGATTAGGTGCAAGATGGATTTTGTGGGTCCGAGCACCAGATTTCACAGACCCCTTAGTGGAAGGCCATTGGGGTTTGAGGATTCCCAGGGTGGATTTTGGAGTTTCACAGTGAGTTTCACCCTCCCTAGGATGGATTTGGGCATCTCAGGTTGGGTTTTGGGGTTCCAGAGTAGGTTTTTAGGGTCCTAGGATGGATTTTTGGGGTCCTAGGCTGGGTGATCAGGGTCAGGGGGATGGATTTTAGGGTTCCAGCACCCGCAGCGCAAAGTCCAGGGCGGGGGCACTGTGGGTCAGACACCCCATGGACACCACGTCGATGTGGGGCCCCAAAACCTGGGGGAGGGTCTCCAAAACGATGCCCCCGCTGGCCTCCACCGTCACTCCAGGATGTGCAGCCTTGACCTGCACTGCAGCCGAGTGCAGCTCCTGGGGGGGACACCCTATTAGCAGGGAGCACCCCCTCCCCAAAATTTGGGGATACACTGGACATATGGATGTATACTGGATGCTACATAGTGCAGAATCCCCCCCCAAATCTGCCCAATTTGGGCTCCCCCACAAGAAACCACCAATTCAGGGATCACTCCACCCACTGAGCTGCAAAACTGGGGTGTCCACCCCCAACCCCTCCAAATCAAGTGTTATCCTGATTAAACCCAATAAAAACTCACTAAAAATAGATTCCCACCCAACATCTGCCCAACTGGGGGCACCACCCACCACTGACCTCCAGAACAACCCCAAATTTGGGCTCTCCAATCCAAATGGCTGTCCCCCCACCCAGAACCCCCCAAAATTGTGGCCTCCTATTCAACGCCTCCAATCCAGGCATTTGCCCACCTACTGACCCCCAAATTACAATCCCCCCACCTAAACTCCCCAAGTCAAGGGTCCCTTCACCCTAAACCTCCCAAATTGGGATTACCCAACCCTCGGACTCCCCCGAAATTGGGATTCTCCCTCATATCATTAGGGCTGCCCCACATTTACAGCAGATCCCCATTTTACTGGTGTAGCCTTACCCTATTTTTGCCACTCTCCTCGATTTTGGGGACTCAGCTGGGGATAACAGATCCAGGATCTATGTGGTTAACCCCCACTTTTTTGGGTTCAACCCATTTCACTGGTCTGTCTCTCTTTTTAAAGGGTCTTGACCCCCATTCTTGGGGTCCAGGCTCACACCTGGAGGGTCCTCCCTTTCTTGGGGGCCCCTGCCAGATTTTGGAAGCTCACCTGGTGGGGGCAGAGGTCAAACCTATGGCATTACCCACCATTTTTGGGAGATCTGTGCCCCATTTTTGAGGTTTATCCCCATTTTTAGAATCCAAACTCCCATTTTTGGGGTCCAGCCCACACTTGGGGTCCCACCACTATTGGCCCCCTCCGATTTTGGGGCTCACCTGAGGGGGGCAGGTTGTCCAGCAGGACGATGTCAGCCCCAGCCCCAGCAGCCGCCGGCACCTCATCCGCACTCGAGCACTCGACCCCCAACCAGCGGGTGAAGCCCCCAGCCCGGCGCAGCCCCAAAATCATCTGGGGAAGAGGGGGGGTTAGGGAGAACCCCAGAGTGACGCCCCAGTAGGGGGCAGGGTAAAATGGGGGCTCCCCCCAATCATTCACTTAAAATTGGGTTCCCCCACTGCCCTCCCCCCACATTGATCCCCCAAAATTGGGGTCCTCTTTCCCACAGTCCCCCAATTCAGGGTGTCTACACCCCCCAAATCTGGGGTTCTCTCAACTACAACCACCAAAATTTAGAGTTACCCATCACATGATCTTCCCCCAATTCAGGGGTGACCCCAATTTCCTTCCAAAGTTGGGAGCCCCGCACCCATCCCCCCCAATTCATAGGTCCTCCCACATCAGTCCACGCCCAGAATATCCCAGTCCAAGAGTCTGTCCCAAAATTTGTGTGTTGGTTTGAAAGTAAAACCAGTGCGAGACTCCAAGTCAGTAATACAATTTAATAGGAGAAAAGAGAAAAAATAAAATACATGCAATAATATAAAAGAAACAACCACCAACACAGTCAGAAATACAACCTGACACCCTGTCAGTCAGGGTGTTGGTAGCAGTCCATATAAATGGTGGCTGCAGTCCTCCTGGATGACAGATGTGGTTCTGTTGAAGCAGTGATCCTGTAGAAGGTGCAGTTTTCCTCTGAAGATCCAGTGATGATGTGGAAAAAGGTCCGACTTTCCTCTGGGATCCAGTAGAAAGGTCTGCCTTCGCGTCCCAAACCCCAGTTTTTTATCTAGGTAGGAAAGGCTTGGCTCCTGCCCCTGGCTGGGGCATCTCCCAATGGGATGATGTAATCTTATCAGTCACACAATAGGACTTAATGGCCCATTCACAGAATATATCTTCTGGAGGAAGGATGGGTTGTGAAAAGATAACGATGATCATCCCCCTGACTTTATCAGATGGCACATCAGCAGAGGATATCTCCCACAGAGATAAGAATCAACACCCCTCCCACATTTCAACGATGGTGATAGAATACACATTTTTGCATTGTACCCCAGGACACTCATCAGTGCTGGCTCAGCAGGGAGGCGCCAGAGGACTGGAGGTGCCAATGTGAGCCCATTCCCAAGAAGGGCTGGAAGGAGGATGTGGGGAACTGCAGGCCTGTCAGCATGACCTGGGTGCCTGGTGAGGTGATGGAACAGATCACCTTGAGTGCCATCACAGGGCACCTACAGGATGGCTGAGGGATCAGAGCCAGCCAGCGTGGATTTCAATATCTGCATTGATGATTTGGATGAGGGCATTGAGTGCAGCATCAGCAAATGTGCAGATGGCACCAAGCTGGGTGTGAGTGTGGATGTGCTGGAGGGTAGGAGGGCTCTGCAGAGGGACCTGGACAGGCTGGATCCAGGGCCCAAATCCAAAAAGGTGAGGTTTAACAAGACCAAGTGCTGTGTCCTCCACTTTGGCCACAACAACCCCTACAGTGCTCCAGGCTGTGGACAGAGTGGCTGGACAGCAGCCAGGCAGAAAGGGACCCGGGGACACTGATGGACAGCAGGCTGGACATGAGCCAGCAGTGTGCCCAGGTGGCCAAGAAGACCAATGGCAGCTGACCTGCATCAGGAATGGTGTGGCCAGCAGGAGCAGGGCAGTGATTCTTCCCCTGTGCTCAGCACTGGTTGGGCAGCACCTCGAGTGCTGTGTCCAGTTCTGGGGCCCCCAATTTAGGAAGGACAGAAGGGTCTGGAGCATGTCCAGAGAAGGGCAACAAGGCTGGTGAGGGGTCTGGAACACAAGTCCTGTGAGGAGTGGCTGAGGGACCTGGGGTTGTTTATCCTGGAGAAGAGGAGGCTCAGGGAGACAAGGGGATGTCAGGGCACAGATTGGACTTTATGATTTCCAAGGTCTTTTCCAGCTTTTCGGATTCCATGATTCTCTGAAACCACCACTGGAGCAGTTGCAGGATGAGCCCTGGGCCTCTTCTTCACAAGGTCCAGCAGCCCTGGTCCCTCAGCTTCTCCACACAGGCCCCAAAGCCCATCCTGTCAGTCCTGCAGAGCCTCTCCAGCCCCTCCTCATTGCCCACAACAGGGAGCCCCACACCCAGACACAGCAGCCCAGATGTGCCCCCCTGGCCTGTGGTGCCTGGCAAGGGAGCAGCACGAGGCACTGCAGGACCCTGCAGACAATTCCTGAAGCACTTGGAGGATGATCCTGCTCTCCAAGGGATGTTCCCATGGTGCCAACGCAGGAACTGAAATGGGGAGTGAGGCCAGAGAGGAAAGGGCAAACAAGGCTGGGCTGTTTGCAGGAGAGGGGACAGGGATGGGCAAGAGGGAGAAATCTGGTGAAGGAAAGCGTAAAGGAAACAAAGGTAAAGCCAAGGAAATGCTCAGGGCAGTTTGGGGGTGGCTGCCAGGCAGCCCTGGCTCTGTACAACAACATCTGCAGTGGGACAGGAAACTCACAGCTCATGGGAACAAACTTTCTGGCTGACTTCAGAGGCCACAACAAACCTGAGTGGTTTCCCTGCCATCCCCCAGCCCTTGCTGGCCCCGGGGGCTGATGGCATTTGTGCTTACTCAGCTCCATGTCCCCACAGCAGCACCATGGGGGTGCTGACCCTGCTGTGTGCAATGCAAACAGGGGCTCCTGAGCCAGTGCTGCCGTGTGTGTGCCTGCAAGGATGCGGCTCCTGTGTGAGCTGGGGGAGAGGCCAGGGCTGCAGAGGGGGGATGTTGTTGGCAGGTGCATGAGGATGCTCTGGGACGCTGCCCTGGGGTGTCCAGCGCAGTGGGGATGGATCAGTCCCTGCTCTGCTGCTCCTTGCCAGGGTGTCCCCATTGCAGGGACCTTGCAGAGCACCAGCCATGCTGTTTGCCCCCAGCCTGCCCACAGCCAGCCTGGGGCTGCTCCTGGGGCTTTTCTCTGCTCAGCATCGGGATGGCCAAGTGTTATGGAGAGAGCGTGGCCAAGGAGCCTGGAGCCCCCAGGCCCTGGCCTGAGGCGTCAGCGCTGCCCCAGCAGTGCCCATGGCCTGTCCCTGCTGCAGCCCCGGCACTGCCACCCCCAGGGCTGTGCCCGGCCCCGAGAGCACTCAGGCCCTGCAACAACACGAGGGCCAGGAGGGCAGTGGGGTAGAGGCACGGGAGCACCACTGGCAACACCAAGTGCTGCTGCTGCTGGGCACAGCTGCTGTGCCAGCACTGATCTGCCCCAGCTCTGCACACAGACATTGCTGCTGCAGCTCCAGAGAAGGGAACAGAAGGGGCATCTCTGGAGAAAGCTTTGCAGGTAGATCCTTTAGATCGTTTAAAGCCACGAATAATGCAGCCCCTAATTGACACAGTCTCTGTTCGCAATAGTGGTGGAAGAAAACAAAATGAGAAATGGCAGAGGCAATGGCATTTCTTTCCAGACAATAGTAAAAGACTAAAAGAAAGGAAAGAAAAGAACAGACTAACAACCAAACTAACAAGAAGAATCAAAGGTGACTTTTATTACAAGTGAATTGCAGAAATTGGCTAGCAGTTTAATGTTTCTTAAACCATCCAGTCATCAATGTCCACACTGCAGCCCTGAGCTCCTTGTTCCTCAGGCTGTAGATGAGAGGGTTCAGGGCTGGAGGCACCACTGAGTACAGAACTGATAGCGACAGATCCAGGGATGGGGAGGAGATGGAGAGGGGCTTCAAGTAGGCAAAAAACCCAGTGGTAACAAACAGGGAGACCACAGCCAGGTGAGGGAGGCAGGTGGAAAAGGCTTTGTGCCGTCCCTGCTCAGAGGGGATCCTTAGCACAGCCCTCAAGATGTGCACATAGGAACAAACCATGAACACAAAACAACCAAAAGCTAAACAAATACTAACAGCAATGATCCCAAGTTCCCTGATGTAGGAGTGTGAGCAGGAGAGTTTGAGGATGGGTGGGATTTCACAGAAGAACTGGCCCAGGGCATTGCCATGGCACAGGGGCAGGGAAAATGTATTGGCTGTGTGTAGCAGAGCATAGAGAAAGGCACTGGCCCAGGCAGCTGCTGCCATGTGGGCACAAGCTCTGCTGCCCAGGAGGGTCCCGTAGTGCAGGGGTTTGCAGATGGACACGTAGCGGTCGTAGCACATGATGGTCAGGAGGGAAATCTCTGCAGAGACGAAGAACACAAAGAAAAAGAGCTGAGCAGCACATCCAGCATAGGAGATGTGTCTGGTGTCCCAGAGGGAATTGTGCATGGCTTTGGGGACAGTGGCGCAGATGGAGCCCAGGTCTCTGAGGGCCAGGTTGAGCAGGAAGAAGAACATGGGGGTGTGCAGGTGGTGGCCGCAGGCTACGGCGCTGATGATGAGGCCGTTGGCCAGGAGGGCAGCCAGGGAGATGGCCAGGAAGAGGCAGAAGTGCAGGAGCTGCAGCTGCCGTGTGTCTGCCAATGGCAGCAGGAGGAAGTGGCTGATGGAGCTGCTGTTGGACATTTGCGGTGTCTTGGCATGGGGATCTCTAAGAAAAGTAATGATGGAATAGTTCAGTTTGGAGAAGATTTTAAATACCCTAGCCCAGCTTGGTGGCACTTTCCCCCCACTGCGTGCCCAGGGCTCTGCTGCCTGGAGCTGTCCCTGCCAGCAGCTGCTTCCCTGTGCCCAGGGCTGGGCCCTGCCAGTGCTGCCAGAGCCCAGCCCAGCCCTGGGGGTTCAGCTCTGCCCTGCAGACCCCTCCCAGCACAGGGCATTGCCCAGGCCCAGCTCTGCTTCTGCAGGCTCTGATGGCAATGTCATAGCTATCCTGAGGAGGCTGGAAAAGTGACACTGATGCTGCCTGTGAGGGACCCTGTACTAATTTCTGTCAGTGCCTACTTTATTAAAACCCAAGAAAAAAATATTTTATTTTTTCCAAACTGAACTTAGAAATTAATATCTATATGCAATTTCCCATCTAAGCAACCCAGAGCAGTAGATTATAAAATCAGGGTTTTCCTTTTTATGCAGGCCCTGCCTCACTGTGCTCCCTGTGTAATCTACCTAGAAACATTCTGGAGTTAAATGTTATGCTGGGAGCAGCAGATCTGAACAATGCAGCATCCTCACAACACAAGGAGAACACTTCCAAGCCTCACCAGCTGTCTCCTTCCACCCAGACCTTGTCTCCCAGTGCTGGGAGCAGCTCCCAGGGCTGGCTGAGAGCTGTCCCTGGCAGGCAGCAGAGTCCCTGCCCCAGCACAGCGCCCTGGGCTGCAGGACCCTGCTCTGCACCACAGCCCTGGGCACCCCTGGCTGCTCTACACAAGAGATCATCAGAGAATGTACTCACACAGTCTGCAGGCATTGGGATGTTCCAGCTTTAGGAGATCACTGCAGGAGCTGCAGCTGCATTGTCCTGCAGCCAGAGGCTTCCTGTGTCAAGGGCTGAGAGTGATTCTGCCCCAGGCACTTCTGAGCATCTTCCCAGCCCTGACTGATTGAAGCTCTCTGTGCCTCTGTGCTGTGCCCGGGGTGGCTGCAGGCAGTGCCCCAGCCCTGCTGGGCTGGGAGAAGAGCTGCTCATCAAGAGAAATGTATTTTTGAAGCTCTTCTTGGTTACCAGCATCGCATTCTGTGCAGGGAGCCCAACCCAGCTCAGTAGAAGAGACACAGCACAAGGACTTTAATAAACCTCTCAGGGATTGGGGGTGAGTCTCTGAGCATCAGTCCCTGACAGGGAGCTGAAGAAACCTCTCGAGAACTCCAAGTCACAATCAAACTCCAAAGTTTCCTAAAGTTTTAATGGGTCCCACTGAGGGACACGACTGAGAAAGTGTCCCCAGGTTCCAGTCAGAGCAGGAAATTGAAGGCAGAGATGACAGGTGGGGACAAAGAGAAGCCAAGTCCTGGTGCCCTGGGGCACAGCAGGGTCTGTGCCACCAAGGGCTGGGAGGAGACACCTTGTCCTGAGCCACTGGGGCCTCCTGGCACAGCCCCAGCAAGGCTGGCCACTGTCACCTTTTGTCCTGCCCTCAGCATCCCCCCACATCCCAGTAGCCTCAGGGATGTGCTGGGACGAGTCCCTGGGGAGCCTTGGTCAGGAATGGCCCTGGCGGCTCCTTCTTGCTCCCAGGGACTGCAGGTTTTTCCGAGGACTTTGGGTTTTGCTGTTGCCTTGGAGTCTCTGAGAGCTTTGTGCAATCATGGCCTCCAATTATCTCCTTTAATTAGTCCCTTGAGAGCCTTGGTAAGTAACAACACTCAGTTGGGCTGATTAATGCTTCAAGATACTTCAGTTTTTTTAAGGTACTTGGAGGTTCCCTTTTAACACCAACTCTTCTAGTAGTTTATGCAATCATGGCCCCAGTTATCTATTTTAATTAGTCCCTTGAGAGCTTTATATTGACACTCAGTGGGTCTCAATAATACTTTGAGATACTCAAAGTTTTAAAGGTAGTTTGGATTTTCCTTTCCTCTCTGACTCTCTGAGAGGGTTTTGGGTGATCCTGGCATCCAGTTCTTTCCTCCAAGGAGTCCATGAGGAGCCTGTGTTGGGGATGGACCTCAGTGGGACCCATTAATGCTTTGAGACACTTTAGGTTTTTCTTCTGCCTTGGACTCCTGGAAAGATTTGTGCAATCTCCTCTCAGGCCCTGAGGTTCAAGGGCTCAGCACCAAATGCACCACAGGGCTGATTGGGATCAAGCAACTCCTGACAAACCATGGCTCTGCCTTGATTTCCCTCTCGTCTGGTGCCATTCATTAGGAAGATTTTGAAATCTAGTTATAGAGAAATATTTCCAAGAGATTTTAAGAAATACACATTCCTATTTTGAAGAGTGTATTTCATTGTTATTTTCTTTAGAGCAGAGGTGATTCCAGCATTCTGTGATTGATATTGATGCAGGGTCTCTCCTCAGGTCTGGCCTTCTCACAGAAGCTGTGCCTTGAGGTCTGACCCAGTGTGGACAACGTTGCTCCACATTCCCATACTCCATCCTGTCTGTCCTCACTCACCTGGGACCTGCTTTGCTTGGAGAACTGGCTGCACACGGGCCAAAAGGTGTGTTCCCCACCTTTTTTTTTTTTCTATTTTGAAGCAATCTACAACTCCTTAATGTCCCCGTTGAAAACAGACACCTTCTATTAGTGTGTGCTAAAGCTAAGGTGCTACCAAGCAGCTTCCCCTTCCCCAAGGCAGAACCCTGCAAGAAATGTTTGAGTCCTTTGGACTCCTTGGTTCCCTGAGGCCTTGCAGTGTCACAAAGGCCCCTTGGTTCTGCACTGTCACAATGGAGATTTGGGTCCATGGTGTCCCACAGTGTCACAATGCTCTTTTTGGTTCCATGAGGCCTTGATCTGTCACAATGGACTTTTGGCTCCTCGAGGTTCCATACTCTCAACAATGATCTCTGTAGTTCCAGAGTGTCACAATGGACTCTTGGTTCCAGGTGGCCCCACAGTGTCACTGTGGTCTCCTTGGTTCCACAAGGCCGTGCAGTGTCACAATGGCTCACAGGTTCCAGGTGGCCCCACAGTGTCACAGTGGCCCCTTGGTCCCATGAGTTTCCCCAGTGTCACAATGGTTCCTTGGCTCCACGTGGCCCAGGTGTCTCACAATGGACTCTTGGTTCCGTGGGGCCCCGCAGTGTCACAGGGGTTTCCTTGGTTCTGTAGGGTCACAACGGACACTGCAGCGCCCCCTGCTGGCCGGGAGGACCTGGCACTGTGCAAGCACCTCCTGGTGGCCGACCCCTGCAACTGTGAGTGGCTTGTACTGGTTTGTACTGGTTTGTGCTGGGATGGGGTGCTGGGGTGTTACTGGTTTGTACTGGGTTCCACTGGGAAAGGGAGCAAGGCTGTATGAGTGCCCCTTCTGGCTGGGAGGACCTAGTGGCCGACTGTGTATTATAGTGGGTTATACTGGTTTGTACTGGGATGGGGTGCTGGGGGTGACTGGATTGTAGTGGTTTGTAATGGGTTATACAGAGATATTCTGGATTTTACTGGGTTAAACTGGGGTGTACTGGATTATACTGGGAGGGGTCTTGGGGATGCTTGGCACTCCACTGGGAGCAAATTCTGGGGATGCTGGCCTTACTGGTTTATACTGGGATGGAACTTGGGACCTACTGGGAGTGACTTCAGGTTGTGCTTACTGGTTTCTACTGGGAGCTGCTGCAATGGGCTCAGGGGCTCAGGGGTGGCTCCCAGTGCTTACTGGTTTATACTGGTGCCCTCCCAGTATAAACCTGGGAGCCCCAGGACCACACTGGGAATGGGTTTGGGTGCATGAGGCCTTACTGGTTTATACTGGGAGCTGCTGCCACAGGCCTCAGGAGCTCAGGAGTGGCTCCAAGTGCTTACTGGTTTATACTGGTGCCTTCCCAGTCCACACCTGGGAACACTGGTAGGCACTTGTGGCCAGGCAGGACCTCAAGACCGAGCTGGCCTTCACCAGGGCCTTGCTGAGCCACAGCTTCTCCAACTTCTCAGCCTGGCAACACTGCCTGTGGCTGCTGATGCCCACCAGGAACTACGGCAAGGGCACTGCCCCCTGGAAGGTTGAAGGAAGGTGAGGGATTCCCCAAAACAACTCCCACAATTTTGCAAGATCCCCAAAATTTTCCAGCCCTTCCCTCGCCTAAAGTGGGAGCTGCTGGGTTCTGTTGTGTTGAAAGGGTAGACCTGGTGTTCCTAAATCCCTATTGACTTCAATGAGTTGATCTGGTTTCCCTAAATCCCCACTGAATTTAATGGGTAGACCTCAACTCCTGGATACCTGGGTGTCCCCACTGAGATATTGGGATTTCCCCCGGTGTCCCCCTGAGATTTTGGGGTGTCTCCTTTGCCCACCCCAGAGCTGGAGCTGCTGCAGAATACCATCATCACCAACCCCATGCACCAAAGCACCTGGCTGTACCTGCACTGCATCCTCTCCTGAGGAAACTCAGGGCTCCCTCCCACCCCTGATGTCCTCACCTGGAGTTTTGGGTACCCCCTGAATGTTGGGGTGTCCCCTGACAGCCCCACAGCTGCCAAGAGTCATCTGTGTCCATGTTGACTGGGAGGACGGCAGCCATCATCTTCTCCTGGCCTGTCAAGGTGAGTCAGGGCACTTGGATGACCCAAAACCAACCTGGATATCCCTGAAAATTATCTGGGTACACCTGGATATTTCCCAAAATCAGCTGGATCCCCCCATACAATCACCTGGGTACACCTGGATATCCCCAAAAATCACCTGGGTACCTCTTGCACACCTGGATCACCAAAAACCCCTGGGGCCTCCCAAAACTAGTGTCTCAAAAATCCTCATTGCTTTGAATGGAGAGGCCTGGTGCCTCTAAACCTTATTGCTTTTAAAGGCTAGACCCGCTGTCTCTAAATTCTTATTCATTTCAGTGGGTTAGACCTGGAGTCCTGTTTATCTCCATTTATCTCTACAAATCCCTCCCAGTGGTCCCACTTTTTTCAGTGCTCCCAGTCACCCCAGTTTCCCCCCTTAGCCCTTCCCAGTGCTCCCAGTTTAAACAGTAACTCTTCCCAGTCAAGCCCTATCAATGGATGGACCTGGTGTCCCTAAATCTCTATTGACTTCACTGGGGTAGACCTGGTGTCCTTCAATTCCTGTTGACTACAGTGGGCAGAGCTGATGTCCCAATATTTTTGGTGCTAAAAACACCAATTTTGGGCCCAAAATTCCCAGATTTCAGCTGAAAATGGAAAGTTTTTTGGCTTACCTGGAGGCACGGCTCCAGCATAGACAGCAGGTGAAGCATCAGGGATTCAGGATTGGCCTCCAGGAATTCATCCAGGACATCCAGAGCATTGGCACTGCAATCCTGGAGTGGAAATTCCCAGAATTCAGCCCAAGATTTCCTCCAAATTTACTCACATTTCCCTATATTAGGGCCAAATTTCCTCAAAATCCCATTGATTTTAATGGATAGACCAGGTGTCCCTAAATCAATATTGACTTTAATGGGATAGACCTGGTATCCATAAGTCCCTATTGATTTCATTAGTCATGTCTGATGTCAAAAAAATGTGTATTGGGAGATTGATATTACAAGAGATGAGGCAACTGAGAGACGTTGTAAAAGATGGTTTATGGCCTCATGGTGTCAGTCTCATAGAAGGGTGAGACATTAAAGGTGTTACATCCAACACCATAATATCAGAACCTGCCTCATTCTTAATTACAATGCTTTATGTTAGTTTTTGAGCCAATCAAATACTTCTGTGAAGTTTGCCAGCATCCTTTTACACCAATCATTAATTGCTTCCCTTCTCACGGCTTTGCCACAATGCATCATTTTTCAACCAATCCTAGAACATTTCACAAACCTACACTGATAAACCATAAACTTCTAACTAACTTTATATCAGGTTATATTGCTAAGCTTTACAATCTTTTACTATTGTACTTAACATACTGCTTTGCTTACATAATGCATATTTCTGTTTACTTAAAATATATTTCTACTTAAATTAAAACCTTATATTCTTGTTTTATATCAATTTTCCTTTTCAAGCTCTGATTCTCCAAGCCTTCTCCAAGGTCTTTGGTCAAACCTTGGATCCATCTCAATCTCTGAGCCTGTTTGCACAAGGCCCTGAGAGCTCTCTGTGCCTGCATTTCCCACACCACCTGTCATCTCTGCCTCCAATTTCCTGCTCTCACTGGAACCTGGGGACACTTTCTCAGTCGTGGCCCTCAGTGAGACCCATGAGCAGTATCAGACATTTTGGTGTTCGATCCTCACTGAGGTCTTGAGAGATTTCCTAGCAAACCACAGTTCTGCCTTGATTTCCCTCTGGTCTGGTCCAGTTCATTTGGAAGTTTTTCAACTCCAGTTATGGAGAAATATGACAAAGACCTTCTTAGAAATATCCATTCCCATTTGCAAGGCTTTATTTTATTACTGTTCTCTTTAGAGCAGAGGTGATTGCAGCATTCTGTGATTGATATTTGTGAGAAATGGAGTTGTAAAGGTTTCTCAAAGCCTGACTGAAAGCTCACACAGTCTTGTACATCTGTATGCAAACTCTGAGATAAGGTGTGCTGACTCAGAATGGCCCTGGAAAAGAGAAGACATTGTTGAGAGAGAGATTGAACTAGAAACAAATTTCAAATGATGGCCTTGCTAAAAGATCAGACATTTTTGAGAATTAGAACTGTGAAAGATGCATTGTGGCAAGACTACGTGGAGCAAAATACAAGGTGATTGGTGTTAGAAGTATAAGCACCATTGTGTGGCAAAAAGCTAATAGGCTGAAATATATTTATAAAGTATAGTAACCAGGAAACAAGTTGGCTTCAGATAGAATGGCATTGAGATTTATATCTTTTATATTTCACCCTTCAAGGAGTCTGATAATGGATTAAATCTTTTTAAAACACCTCTCAGTTGACCCATCTCTGTAGAACTGGGATTTTCAAACAGTGCTGAGTCCCTGGACATCAGTCCCTGAGAAGGAGCTGAAGGAAAACTTCTCACAACTCAAAATTAAATTGAAACTCCAGAGTTTATAGAAGTTGTAATGGGTCCCACTGAGGGATAGGATTGAGAAAGTGTCCCCAGGTTCCAGTAAAAGGAAAACACTGGTGGCAGTGATGACAGGTGAGGACAAACAAGGGAAAGGTGTCTCTGATGCTGAGCAAACTTGGATGTGTTTCAGGAATGCAAAGGGCCAAGGGCTGAGCCCCAGCCCCTGGCAAGGCAGATCCTGTCCCTCCCTCATTGCTCAGGGCTCTTCCCGGGCCACTGGGCTCTGGCCATGTGCAATGCCAAGGGCAGCACCATGGGGCGGCCCCTGCCAGGCTGCTGAGCAGGGACAAGGAGGCAATGAGGCCCCAGCACAGCAAGGCTCACTTGTCCCCTGCTGGCCTCAGGCCCAGGGCCAGCCTGCATGGCCCAAGTGCTGCAGGAGTTGGCTCTGTCAGGGCCTTTCAGCTGCTGCCCATCCCTGTGGCCTCTGCAGCCCAGGCTGTCCTACGGTGTCCATGCCCTGCGCCTCTGTCCCTGCAGGCTGTCGTCATCCCCCGGCTGCCCCACCTCGCTGGCCCCTTCCTTTGCTGACAGCTCTGCCTCCTGCCTGCCTCTGCTTGGACACACAGAGCCTTGGGCTGCTCCTGACTCCTTCTGGGGGATGTCTGGCACCACACCTCTGCCCTGGGAGAGAAATTCCTTTCTCCTTGTGTCCAATCTGGTCTCTCCTCTGCTGTCCTCAGTCTCCACCCCACTCAGCACAGAGCTCCTTTATGTAGTGGTCATGTTCTTGCAGCCTCCAAACCCCACCTTGGGAGACATCTGGACCCTCTCCCAGGTGTGGGAAAATTAAAATATTCTTCTCATAATCTAAGAAAATCATCAGAGGACAAGGCAGCCAGACTTTTCTGTCCTGGATACTTTTGTGTGGACGCAATCCTTGTATGGATGGAATTTTAGATGTAGAATCCCAGTTTTGGTCATTGACATTTAGGTGAGAAGGGCAGTTCTTTTCCACTGTAATGCAAGTAGAGAGCCCCAGTGTTTGGTGGTAGATGAGAGACAGCCCTCAGGAGGCCAAGGCCAGCCAGTGCTGTCTGTCCTGGCAGTTTTTGTCTGGGAGGACCCTTGCATATGGGGAACTCTTTAGGGGGAGTACCAATTTCAGCCTTGGGCACTTGGAAAGAGGGATGGTTCTTTTCCATGGGAAGGAAAGCACAGAGCCCCAGTTCTCCAGGGGCTGATGAGCAGCAGCCCTCAACATGCCAGGAACAGCCAGACCTGAGAGGTGGCCCCCAGGAGGCCAAGCCAGCCAGATCTGTTCCATGTCCCCTTGGTTCCATGGGACCTTGTAGTCTCACAATGTTCTCCTTGCTTCTGCAGTGTCACAATGAAGCCCTGCAGGGTCACAATGGCCCTTTGGTTCTGAGGGGCCCCACAGTGTCACAATGGTCTCCATAGGAAGAAAACAACTGAGCCCCAGTGCTTCAGGGGCAAATGTGGGGCAGTCACCAGAGGCCAAGGACAGACAGACTTGATGGTGTTTGCAGATTTTTTGTGGGAGTAATCCCCAGATATACGGAATTTTAGAGCTGGAATACCAATTTCAGAAATGGACATCTGGAGGAAAAGGACAGTTCTTTTCCAGGAAAGCACAGAATACCAGTGTTTCAGGGGCAGATGAAAGATGACCATCAGAGGCCAAGGCCAGGCAGACCTTTCTGTTCTGACAGTTTTTGTCTGAAAGCAATCCTTCGATATAGGGAATTTCAGAGATGGAATCCAAATTTTGGCCATATCTGCACTGATAAAAGGGACACATTTTTTTCCCTAGGAAGGAAAGCACAGAGCCTCAGTGATTCAAAGGCAGGTGAGAAGTTGCTCCCCAGAGCCAAGGGCATCCCAACCTCTCTGTCCTGGCACCTTTCACTTGGGACCAATCCTTGGATGTACAGAGTTTCTGAGAGCATCAAGCCCAACCTGTGACCCAACACCACCTTGTCACCCAGACCATGGCACTCAGTGCCACATCCAGTCTTTCCTGAAACACTTCCAGTGATGGTGACTGACCCACCTCCCTGGCCAGCCCATTCCAATGCTCAATCACCCTTTTTGTGAAGAATATTTCCTAATGTCCAGCCTAAACCTCCCTTGGCACTGCTTAAGGCGGTGTCCTCTTGCCCTGTCACTGTTTCCTTGAAGAAGAGCCCAATCCCCACCTTGCTGTGCCCTCCTGTCAGGGAGTTGCAGAGATTGATGAGGTCTCCCCTGAGCCTCCTCTTCTCCAGGATAAACAACCCCAGCTCCCTCAGCCATTCCTCACAGGACTTGTGTTCCAGACCCCTCACCAGCCTTGTTGCCCTTCTCTGGACATGCTCCAGCCCCTCCATGTCCTTCCTAAATTGAGGCCCAGAACTGGACACAGCACTCGAGGTGCTGCCCAACCAGTGCTGAGCAGGGGGGAAGAATCACTGCCCTGCTCCTGCTGGCCACACCATTCCTGATCCAGGCCAGGTGCCATTGGTCTTCTTGGCCACCTGGGCACACTGCTGGCTCATGTCCAGCCTGCTGTCCATCAGTGCCCCCAGGTCCCTTTCTGCCTGGCTGCTGTCCAGTCACTCTGTCCCCAGCCTGTAGCGTTGCAGGGGTTGTTGTGGCCCAAGTCCAGGATCTGGCACTTGGTCTTGTTAAACCTCACCTTGTTGGATTTGGGCCCTGGATCCAGCCTGTCCAGGTCCCTCTGCAGAGGCCTCCTACCCTCCAGCACATCCACACTCACACCCAGCTTGGTGCCATCTGCACATTTGCTGATGCTGCACTCAATGCCCTCATCCAGATCATCAGTGCAGATATTGAAATCCACGCTGGCTGGCTCTGATCCCTCAGCCATCCTGTAGGTGCCCTGTGATGGCACTCAAGGTGATCTGTTCCATCACCTCACCAGGCACCCAGGTCAGGCTGACAGGCCTGCAGTTCCCCACATCCTCCTTCCAGCCCTTCTTGGGGATGGGCTCACATTGGCACCTCCAGTCCTCTGGCACCTCCCTGCTGAGCCAGCACTGATGAGAAATGATGGAGAGCATCTTGGGGAGCTCATCCAGCAGCTCCCTCATCCCCCTAGGATGGATCCCATCTGGTGCCAGAGACACCAGTGAGCATCTGAGTGGCTCAGCAGGTCCCCAGCTGCTTCCTCCTGGATTACAGGGGGTCTGTTCTGTTCCCTGTCCCCATCTACCAGCTCAGGAGAACACTTGTCCTGAGCTCAACCTGTCTTCGTGGTGAAAACTCAGGCAAAGTCCTGATGTACCTCAAACCTTTCCTCATCTTTAGTTACTACATTCACCCCCATATCCAATAAAAGATGAGGTTCTCCTTGTCCTTGCTTTTATTATTTATATACATATAAAAATATTTTTCATTATTTTTTCACATATATTGCCCGGTTAAGTTATAATTAAGCGTTCAGCTCTCTCCTTTTCTTTCTGCATGACTGAACAACATCCTTAAACACTTCCTGAGTTGTCTTCCCCTCTCTCCAAAGTTGATATGCCTTCTTTTTTCCCTGACTACATGGAAGCCTAGCCAGGCCAGTCTTTTTCCTTGTTAGCTCACTTTCTGGGGCATAGGGACAGGCTGCTCTTGGTCCTTCAACATTTCCTTGTTGAAATGTTTCCATCTTGCCTGGATCTCTTTGTTTTAAAAGGCTATTTCCCTTAAAAAAATCAGCACCTCATTCTGTTATCCCCAGATATGAATCCTGAATAGGCCGAAGTCTGCTCTCTCTACATCCAGTGTAGAGGTTTTGTTGATGTCCCATCCTCTTTCACACAAAATTTAAAAGCTGCATTATTTCATAGTCATTGTTGCCCAAACAGCCTCTGACCACCACATCTCCCACCAGCCCTTCACTGTTTGTGAGCAGCAGGAGACAGAGCTTTCCTGTGGAGTGGGGAGAGAAGGAAACCTCCCCCAAGTGCATCCTGGAAGGTTCAGCCTGGAGGTGAGGAACCAGAAAAGTCCCTGCCAGGGCAGAATGTTGGTGCCCGAGGTGTCCCAGCGTGAGGCTGGGCCATGCCATGGCTCTGTGTGCCAGGAGCCGGCAGCACTGGGTGCAGGGAGCCCAGGGAGGGCACAGCAATGCTGGGCTGAGAAATGCTGGGGGGGACAGCGAGATGGGCGTGTGCAGCCGGCCAGGGCACAGGAGCAGCACGCACAGGGGGCACAGCCTGCAGGAGAGATGGCCAAGGGCTGGGCAGGGCTGGCAGGGCCAGAGGCACCCAGGCCTTTGTGCCCTGGGCTCGGGCAGGGCCTCTGCAGCCCCACAGAAGGAACTTTCCTGGCAGGGGCTGCACTTTGCTTCTGCCTCGGCCCTCCCTCAGGAGGCTGGCAGGGCTGGCAGCTTGATGACATTTGTCCTTGCTGCCCCTGCCATCCCACTGCCCCAGCAACAGCCCCGAGCCACCCGTGAGGGACAGGCCCTGCTGGGCCAGGCCTGGGCTCAGGCCTTGGCCTTTCTGCTTCCTCCAGCCAGCCCAGGCCTTGCTCAGCATTGCAGTTCCCTGCTCACAGCCTCGGGCTCCTGCAATCCTGCCCTCAAGGATCTGCTCTCACCAGTCCCTGGGGAGCCTTTGGCACTCCCTGCCCTCAGTGGAGCCACTGATGCTCCAAGGGACTTGGAGTTTTGCTTCTGCCTCCTTGAGCAGCTTCTTCAACCTTCTCTCAGTGCCTGAGGGTCCTGGACACAGCCCCAAATCCACTGTGGGGATCATTAAAATAGAGAAAGTCCTCAGGAGCACCTTGTCTTCTTCCAGTTGTCTTCAAGTTATCAGGGGTTATGCAGCTGCTTGGAGTCCGTTTGGAGTTTTGTTAATGAGGACGGATTTCAAAGTGCACCTTGTAACTTTTTTTTCTTTAATAAAGTGAGTATTTTTTTAGTTTTTAATTTCAGAAAAGAGGATAGAAGCATTCCCCAGGTGATGTTGATGCTGAATGTTTCCTTAGGAAGTTTGGGCACACAGAAGAATGAGCCCCTTTTTGGCTGCCGCTGTTTGAACAACCTGCTCCTCACCCCCAGCCTCACCATGTCTGACATCGCCCACCTGGGACTGACATCCCTGTGCCCTGCAGCAGAACCTTGTCCCCTGAGCTCTGCAGCTGGCTGTCCCAGCCCATTGCACCATGTCCCACCTGCTCTCCTCAGGGCTCTGCCTGCACACAGGCCCAGGAGAAATTTTCCTGTTTGTGAGGAAAGAATGGAAAAGCCTGAGCAATTTTCTTAAACAACAAACCCCGCTGAGGAACCACATGCTCAGTCCAGGCTGTCTGGAATGATGTCACCTTCCTACGAGGGACAGTGTGACCAGCAATGATCTCTGTAAGCAGAATTCTGAGTCTTTCAGCTGAATTCCCTGTCCCTGTCTTTTCCCTGGGTCATTGTTGTAGATGGAAGCTGCTGGTGCCACCCTCACCTTTAATCTCACTTTTGAATGCAGACAGATGTTCCCAGGTGTGTTAAGCAGGATTTGCTCAATATTTATACAAAACCTTTGTGTTCAGTAGGAGCGAAGGGGCCATTTTGACACTGAGGGGGTGACAGGGAAGCAAGGAGTCAGTTGTGACACTGGGGTCCCATGGAACCAGGGGCCATTTTTGCTCTGCAGAACCAAAACAGCTGCTGGACCTTTCCTGATTTCAGGAATCAGGACTTGATACTGAAATTGTAGAGAGTGTTTCATTGGCAGCTGGGACACATGGGGGGATATTTCCTCCAAACCACGTGTACCTGGTCAAGACAGGTTCCAGGTATAAATACTCATTGATCCACAAGCCCACACCTCCCTGCCCACCCATCTCCACCTTCTCTCCCTTTTTATCATAATTAGCTGCCACCTCTCCTGGAGGTTGTGTTTGGTGGTTTTTGGGATGAAGGCTGTATGTCTTCCTCAGTAATTGCTGTTTGACCTCTGCTTCTGGGCAGGTGCAGTGGAGGTTTGGCTTTCCCTCAGGTCAACTTGTCCCACTCAAAACCACCTGGCTGGTCCTGGCTGGTTTCTGGAGCCACAGGTTTCTGTTCTGTTGGGTTTGTAAAATAGCCAGGTTTTGCTTTGCTGAGTTTTTGCAATATACCTTAATGTTTTTTTCCTGGTACATAAGTTCCTATCTGGTTTGTTACATACGGTTAAGCTATGTGCTCTATTTCCCCTCCTCTTGCTTAAGCAAATTATATGCTTTTAAAATTCTCTATTTTCAAATCCATAGATGTTCCCCATCTCATTTCCCCCTTTTTCTTCCAAATGATGCAAATTCTTTTGCTTTCTAAGATACCTATCATAGTCTCTATGACTGTCTTTACCTAGTTGATTCCATAACAGGATAGGCATTGTAGCCATTCTTTGTGACTGTTTCAAATTCCAGAAAATCATAACCAAGAACAAAGCTTTAACTGATCAGAACTAACAAAACTACTATCAGATGACACAATCAGTGTAGAAACCCTGCTGCAGTAGGAGACCACCCAAAAAATACATCCCACCAGTGGTGAGATGTGTCTCTCTCCAACCTTCTATGGTCTCCTTATAGTCTGTCTCATGGTGTATTGTGATCAAGATCTTCTTTCCCATACTTCTCATTTCTTTCAGAATTTCCTGAATATCTCTGTGTTTTAGTAGGTCTATAACTAGAGTGAGATTCATTCTTCTGGGCACAGACATTACATCCTGCACAGTTGCCATGTTTGCCTTTATATACTGATGTGATACAACAGGTGCCCAATAGGAGAAATTGCACCCCTCAATTTTGACCAAGTTACAAATGCACAAATCAGATTGTGGTTCCTTTATAATGAGCTCGTCCACTCTTATGGTGGGGCATGCTGTTCTGAGGCATACACAGCCCTGATCTATATATACCAGCAAGGTTGTCTGGTTGACTGAATGGATTCTGAAGAGACAGATGCTTTGTTGTGTAACCAGGCAGATATCTCGGTCATTGTTGACAGTTCCTTCACATACAACCCTGAGTTGTTTTCTAGTGGCACATAGCTCTATGTTAATAATCTGCCACTTCCCTTTAACCCCTTGTGTCCACGTTCTCTGTTCAGATAGATGTAGCACAGTTCCCTCATGGTTTAATTCTAAAAGCCTTGGTTTCACATCCCTCTATTTTAAGCCTGAATTCAGAACAGTTAGTGAAGCATGTGTCACAACATTCAGTACCAATTTGAATGGGTTTTAGAAGTCCCTGATGGAATCCGTCCTGAACAAATGCAAGTTTGCATCCCCAGACATCTTTCCCTGTCCAGACAGTTGTGTTTGATATTTGTAACACCTGCCACAGAGACTTAGGAGAGTCCAAGTCAGAAGCTTTCCCCTGACACACATAAATGCCAGTCCCATTGTATATAGGAGGTCTTGCACACGTGTCTGCCATAGCCATGGCTATGATCATCAGAGCCACAGCTTTCCAGGCTGCACCTGCCTGATTCTCCATGGTGACTGTGAAGCCTTTTTGATTCCAGTGTGATGTCTCTATGCTGCTTGTTCTCTGATCTTGATGGCAGTGAGGGAGGTGAGGAGCACCTGGTATGGTCCTTCCTACTGTGGTTCCAAAGTCTTTTCTGTGAGAGACTTCACATGCACACAATCTCCAGGTTGTACATTATGTACTGGTCCATCCAATCCCCTACACCAGCTTCTTTATATATGTTTCCTGATATTCCTGAGTTGTTTCCCTAGAGCCACCATGTATTCTGTGATAGTTTCTTCCCCTATTTGTGCTGATGTTCCCTTCTGTATTGCATAAGGTCGCCCATACAGGATCTCAAAAGGACTCAGCCTTTCCTTTGCCCTTGGTTTAGTTGGGATGTGTAAAAGGGCTAAAGGAAGGGATTGAGGCCAAGGCAGATTGACCTCCTGTCCTAATTTAACAATTTGCTGTTTGATTAAATGATTCATCTTCTGCACTTGTCCACTTGACTGGGGATGATATGGGGTATGTAATTGCCAATCTATACCTAAGGTATTACTAACCTGATGTACCACCTTTGCAATAAAATGGAGCCCTCTATCTGAAGAAATGGCAGCTGGAACCCCAAATCGTGATATTATCTCTTTGACTAATGCCTTGACCACTTTTCTGGCCTTAGCAGTTGTAGCAGGGAAAGCCTTAGGCCATCCTGAAAAGGTATCAGTTAATACCAGTAAATAACAAAACCCCCTTTCCTTGGGAGTTCTGTGAAGTCCATTTGCCATAATTGGTCAGGTACATTTCCCTTCTCAATTTCACCCATTTCTGGCTTTGTTTTTAGGCTTAGTCTGGAGGCAGAGATCACATTGTTGAGTTACCTGCTTCACTGTAGTGTATCAATTTCTAGCCATGATGTTGTGATTTAAGTGTTCATACACAGTCTCTGGTCCCCAGTGTCTTTTCCTATGCTCCTCCCTTATTACAAACCATATTAGATGGCCAGGTATGATTACCCTTCCTTCTGGGGTAGGGGCCCACCCCTCTTTACTGTATGTCTCATCCAAATTTGTAATTAGCTTCAGATCCTCTCTGTCATAATTTAATTTACCCTCAAGGGAGATTTTCCTGTCTGGGATTAGAGCTCCTTCCAATTGTACCTCTCTTTTTGCTGCTTCTTTTGCATCCCTGTCTGCCAGCTCATTTCCTTTTTCTGATTCCAAGTATGCCTTTTGATGTGCTCTGATGTGCATAATTGCTATTTTCTTTGGGAGCTGTGCTGCCTCCAGCAATTTCAGAATTTCTTCTGCATGTTCAGTGTTTTTCTTTTGAGAGTTCAGTAGCCCCCTTTCCTTTCACATTGCTCCATAAGCATGCACAGCCCCAAAAGTGTACTTTGGATCCATGTCTATGTTCACATTCTCACATTGGGTCAATTCCAAGGCTCAGGTCAAGGCGATTTTCACATTTTGTGCAGAGGTATTGACAGGCAATGGTTCTGACTCTGTTACCTCATGGCTGATGGAGATGCCATATCCTGCATGCCTTTTGCCATTCAGGACATTGCTGCTTCTGTCCATGAACCAGTCCTCTGCATCTTCCACAGGAACATCCTTCAAATCCAGGCAGCTTGAGGATGTTGCTTCAATGGTTTCCAAGCAGTCATGGTGTACTGGTTCTCCTGTGTTTCCACTGAGGAAAGAAGCTGGATTGACAATGTTAGTGATCACAATCTCCACAGCATCCTGTTCTACCAGTATGGATTGGTATTTCAGGAACCTCTGTGGAGAAAGCCACTCCCTGCCCTTCATTTCTAATACTGCAGACACTGTATGGGACACCAACACAGTCATTTTTTTGTCCCAAAGTGAATTTTCAAGCTTCCTGGATATTTATCACTACTGCTGCTACCACATTCAGGCATCCTGGCTATCCTTTTGTGGTCACATCCAATTGCTTGGAGATGTAGGTTACTGCTCTGTGATATCTAAATCTAAATCTTGTGCCAATACTCCCAGGGCTATTCCCTGTTTCTCATGAGAAAACAAAAAGAAAGGCTTACCCAGTTCAGGGAGTCCCAGAGCTGGAGCTGACATCAGGGCCTTTTTCAATTGTTCCAAGGCTCATGTGGCCTGTTTGTCCCATTGCAGATGCTTCTGTTCAGAGTTGATCAGTGCATACAGGGGTTGAACAAGCAACTCGTAATTATAGATCCAAAGGCGACACCGCTCAGTCATTCTGAGGAAAGTTCTCAATTCTTTCACAGTCTGTGGTTTTGGTATTTGGCATAGAGCCTCTTTTCAGGCTTGCCCCACAATTCTTTGCCCCACATTAATTTCATGTCCCAAGTAAGTGACTTCCTGCTGCATTACCTGGGCTTCCTTCTTAGACACTCGGTGCCCTTGGAGCCCCAAAGAGTTTTAGAGACTCACCGTCCAAGGCATGCAAGTGTCTTCTGTCTCAGTGGTGGTCAGGATGTCATCTCTGTATTGTAGCAGTCTCCCCTTCCCGGGTGGGGTTTCCCAAGACTCGAGATCCTTGGCCAGTTGGTTGCCAAATATGGTGGGGAAATTCTTGAATCCTTGAGGCAGTACAGTCCAAGTGAGCTGGGTCCTTTGTCCACTTTTCCATTCCAAGGCAAATATCTTTTGGCTGGCTTCATAGAGAGGGAGGCAAAAGAAAGCATCTTTCAAATCTAAAACAGTAAACCAGGTTAGTTAAGGTGTCAGTACTGTTAACAAAGTGTATGGGTTTGCTACTACAGGACATAAATCCTCTGCTATTCTATTGACTCCTCTTAAATCCTGGACTACTCTGTACGTTCCATCAGGTTTGTGAACTGGTAATATGGGAGTGTTGAAATCAGATTCACATTCCCTTAACAGACCCCATTGCAAGAATTTTTCTATTACCAGCTGGATTCCTTCCCTCCCCTCTCCTTTTAAGGGATATTGTTTTATCCTTACTGGTCATTGTCCCTCTTTAAGCTTTACCTCTACTGGTGATGCATTCTTAGCTCTTCCTGGCTTCTCAGTGGCCCACCCACCAGGGTACACCTGGGTGATGATATCTTCACTGATTTTTCCTTCTATGGGAACCTCATTATTTGAATATATTCTTGAGTATCCACCTCCAGAGTAATCTCCCCTTTTTCAAATCTGATTGTTGCATTCAATTGTTCAAGCAAATCTCTTCCAAGGAGTGCATGTGGTGAATTAGGCATGTATAAGAATTTATGCAAGCCTACTGGTTTTCCCAATTTATATTTTAGCGGTCCACCAAAATAAGCCTTTTCAGCTTGGCCAGTGGCTCCCTTAACCATAATATAATCTTCTCCCACCTGAGTTAAAACTGTGTTTAAAATCGAACACATTGCCCCTGTATCAATTAAAAATTTTATTTGCTTTTGATCTTTTCCTTCCCCTAGCTTCATTATAACCAAGGGATCAGCCAGGGAAGATCCCTCTGGTTCCTGTCAGTCTTCATTTACATTTGCCACTACCCGTGCCCCTTTGTTTCCCTTTCCTCAGCGTTCTGGGCATTCATTTTTTCAGTGGCCTAATTGCTCACATAGAGCACATTCTTTTCTTCCTAGGTGTGGAGGGGGAAGCCCCTTTTAAATTTTTCGTCTTCCTTCTTAACTACTGCCATCACCCTTCCTTCTTTCCCCTTATTCCCTTCTTCTCGATTGCTAAACACCCTCCAGGCTTCATCCAATAATATTTCTAAGTTTCTTCCTTCTGTGGGTCTGAATTTCTGAAGTTTACATCTCATATCACCCGTGGATTGACCTAAAAATAATGACACTAACTGCTGTATCCCGATATCTGATCTGGGTCCAAAGGTGTGCTACGACGCATTGTGTCTCAGCCTGTCTGAGAACTCAGGTGGTGACTCAAAGGGACCTTGTTTAATAGCATATAAAGCTGAGCAGTTCATAGATTTGGGGATGGCTTTCTCTATTCCCTTTTCAATCCACTCCTGATATTCTTGTACCTTCTGTCTTCCTGCCATTCTATTCACATCCCACTATGGGTCCTGGGGGGAAAGAATTCCTTTACATCCTCTCCCATGTCTTACAGTGCTCCTGGGCCAAATCCCAGGGTACCTTTGGGATCAGCTGTTTCTCTGGTTCTGTCATTGCATGGAACAGTAACTGTATAGCATTCCAATCCGGGTTATGTGATTTCACTATTAACCAAAAGTGTTCAGCTAGACTTAGAGGGTCCTTTCTGTAATCCTTTACATTCCTTTTCCAAATTTCCAAATCATTGGTATTGAAGGGAACCTTTAGTAGCATCATTGTTCCATCTGCTCCCACTTCTTGTCTAAGAGGTGCCTGCAAAGGTGCTGGTTGTTCCCTAGCTTTGCCCTTGTATGGGAGGATGCTGGACTTCCCAGGGGTGTTGGAGTTTGATCTGGTGCCCTTCCTGGGCTCCCACCCATCTCTAGTGATTGAGGAGGTGAGATCATCCAGATCAGAATCTTCTTCCTTATATACCTTGTCATTTTTAGTGCACTTCTGACCAAGACTACAGGCTGAGCAGCATCATTTTAATATATGTGAGAACCTTCTGTTTTCTCTTTCCATTGCTAGGATCAGTGGGTGTTGTGGAGGGTTAATACCACAATCCCTTTGCTATTCTGGGTGGTTCTGTAAGATTAAAAATATCCGCATATGGTGCCTCATCACATTTTCCTTCCCGCCTTAAAAACAACTTTAACTTCAACATGGTGTTACAGTCCCATGTTCCATTTAATGGCCACTTTTCCCCATCTTCTGGTTTATAGAGAGGCCACCATTGATTCGAGTATTTGATGAAAACCCTTTTGCTCTCCGTTTCTCCTGTCCCCACAACTTCCTTCCAGTGGGTTAGTATACATCCTAAAGGGCTCTTCCTAGGCACCTCTTTATTTTGCTGGGTCCCCATGATTTCTCTCCTTATTTCTCTTATCTCCTCTCCCAAACCTCTGCTGGCAATATTCTTGCACTTCCTCCCAGTGGTCATGGGAAACGTGCCAATCCTTGGGAACTGAAAGACTCTTTGCACAGATCAAATCCACAATCTCACACTCAACCTGTATTAATTCCTGAATATGATGCCATGGGTCCGGGGTACACCTGGGGCATGTAGGCGTCCACCTCCTAGATCTGCAGTGCCACTTCCTTTTGCACCAATGACACTGTAGGAGGTCCCAGGCTGGATGCCACCTTGGTGTCCAAATTGCTGGTCCACACGCAAAGCAAGGAATTGGTCTAACCCTTCTAGGTCCCCTTTCGATTAGAGGTTGCTCCCAATCAAAACCCAGGTAACTGTGTATGGAATCTGAGACTATTCCTCCCAAGTGTACCTGCTCTACTCCCCCGTCCTGCCGTACCAACCGTACAAGTTTCCCTTGATCCCTCAAGAAATCCGGGGGCTCAATCTGGAGCCACCTAGAAAGGGCTTCCTCCTTGCTTGGTCGAGCCCTCCGCACTCACTCCCAGCTTCCACCACCTTTTTAACTCTGACGGTTTCCAAAAAAAAAATCACTGACCTGTCATTGACAGTTACAGAGACAAGAGGGCAGCATTACATCAGAAACAATAGAATCTCACGGCTCAGAAAAGAACAGAAATCTTAACTTGTTGCAATGACAGTTAATAACACAAGAGGGCAGTGTTACACCAGATATTGCACAGGTCCACTACAGAAAACAGAGCAGACATTCCCCAAAATCCAAAATCTCCACCACCAAAATGAGAGTGATGCAAACACAAAACACCAACCACCATATAAAATACTTCCTTCCACCACCCTACAACAAACAACAAGCACAATTTATGGCAGTTCGGGTTATAGCAGTGAGTTATGCTGTTAATAATATTGATAACACAGTAGGTCCTGCTCAAGTTAACCCCAAACTTGCTAGTGGCCACTTTAAGTGGTCAACAGAAACCCCTTTGCCAGCAAACCTTCCCCAAATCTGTCAGCTCTGTGTGTCAGATGTCTCTGACACACTGTTAGCCATGTGCAGGCATCCCTAGTGTCTTACAGGCTCACCTTACCTTGGGCCTCCCCCAAAACATTTTGGTCAAACGTTCCTCTAGGCCATATAGGAGGTTGGTTGCTCGTCCCCACAGAGAGTGACCGGGGAGCAGAGGTCAGCTCCAGAAAAAGTCCGGGGTGCACTGGGATGTCGATGTCCCCTGTGCTCCAGCAGACAGACGAAGACCTTCTGGCTGGCTCAACAACTGATTTCAGGAATCAGCACTTGACACTGCAATTGTAGAGAGTGTTTCATTGGCAGCACATGGGGGACACATGGGGGGATATTTCTTCCAAACCACGTGTACCTGGTCAAGACAGGTTCCAGGTATAAATTCACATTGATCCCACAAGCCCACACCTCCCTGCCCGCCCATCTCCATCTTCTCTCCCTTTGTATTATAATTAGCTGCCACCCCTCCTGGTGGTTGTGTTTGGTGATTTTTGGGATGAAGGCCATATGTCTTCCTCAGTAATTGCTGTTTGACCTCTGCTTTTGGGCAGGTGCAGTGGAGGTTTGGCTCTCCCTCAGGCCAGTTTGTCCCACTCAAAACCACCCGTCTGGTCCTGGCTGGTTTCTGGAGCCACAGGTTTCTGTTTTGTTGGGTTTGTACAATAGTCAGGTCTTGCTTTGCTGAGTTTTTGCAATATATGTTATCTTCAAGTTTTTTCCTGGCAAATAAGTTCCTATATAGTTTGTTACATACCATTTCTACTATGTGTTCAATTTCCCCTCTACCTGCTTAAGCATATCATAGACTTCTAAAGTCCTGAATTTTCAAAACCATTTATGTTCTCCATCTCACTAGATCACCCTGGGAGCCTCTAGACCACACTGGGAGCAGGTTTGGGTGCATCAACCCTTACTGGTTTATACTGGGAGCTGCTGCCACAGGTCTCAGGGGCTGAGGAGTGGCTCCCAGTGCTTACTGGCTTATACTGGTGCCCTCTCAGTATAAACCTGGGAGCCCTTAGACTACACTGAGGATGGGTTTGGGTGCATGAGGCCTTACTGGTTTATACTGGGAGCTGCCATCATGGGTCACCATGGGCTCCCAGTGCTTACTGGTTTATACTGGTGCCCTCTCAGTCTATGCCTAGGAACACCACTGGGTGCTGGCGGGCAGGCAGGACCCTGAGGCCAAGCTATCCTTTGCTGGGGCACTGCTGAGCTGCGACTTCTCCAACTTCTTAGCCTGGCACCACTGCCTGCAGCTGCCAGGGACTCCAGAAAGGGCGAGGCTGGGGCACTGCCCCACGAAAGGCTGTAGGAATGTGAGCAATTCCCCAGTAAATTTCCCACAATTTCACAGGATCCCCAAAATTTTCCAACCCCTCCCTCACCTAAAGTGGGAGGTGATGCGTCCTGCTGTGTTGAATGAGTAGAACTGGTGTCTCTAAATCCGCTTTGACTTTAATGGATACACCTGAACTCTGGTACACTTGAGTATTCAGGTATTGGGGTGTCCCCCACTGCCCTCTAGAGATTTTGAGGTGCCCCCATGGTCCCCCCAGAGCTAGAGCTGGTGCAGAACACTGTCTTCAGCAACTCCACGGACCAAAGCACCTGGGTGTACCTGCTCTGCATCCTCTCCTGAGGTAACTCAGGGCTTCCTCCCACCCTTGAGGCCCTCACCTGGAGTTTTGGGTACCCCCTGAATGTTGGAGTGCCCCCCAACAGCCCCTCGGCTGCCAAGGGTCATCTGTGTCCCTGTCGACTGGGAGGACAGTGGCCATCATCTTCTCCTGGCCCATCCAGGTGAGTCGGGACACTTGGGTGCTCAAAAATAACCAGGAGATCCCCCAAAATTATCTGTGTACACCTGTGTACTCCCCCAAATCACCTGGATCTCCCCAAAAATCACCTGGGGACACCTGGGTATCCCTAAAAATCACCTCAGTGCACATCAGTACCTCTGAAAATCACCTGGATTACCCCACTAATCACCTGGATACACCTGGGTACCTCTGGAACACCTAAATCACACAAAACCCCTGAGGGCCCCCAAAACTGGTGTCCAAAAAATCTTCATTGCTTTGACTGGGTGGACCTGGTGTCCCTGAATCCCCATCGACTTTAAAGGGTACATGTTGAGTCCTGTTTATACCCATTAATCTCTATAAATAGCTCCCAGTGGTCCCACTTATGCCCCAGTGCTCCCAGTAACCCCAGTGTCCCCCCTTAGCCCTTCCCAGTGCTCCCAGTTGAACCACTAACCCTTCCCAATCAAGCCCTATTAAAGGGTAGTCCTGGTATCCCTCAATCCCCTTTGACTTCAATGGGTAAACCCAATGTCTGAAAATTTTTGCTGCCAAAAATCCCAACTTTGGGCTCGGAATTCCCAGATATGGGGCTGAAAACAAAGGTTTTGGGCTTAAGTGGAGGCACAGCTCCAGCACAGGCTGAAGGTGTGGGATCAAGAATTTGTGATTAGCTCCCAGGACTTCCAGAGTGTCAGCACCATGATCCTGAAATGGATATTCCCAGAATTCAGCCCAGTATTTCCCCGAAGTTTCCCCTAATTTCCCCATTTTAGCACCAAATTTCTGCAAAATCCCCATTGACTTTAATGGGCAGACCTGGTTTCCCTAAATCCCTATTGATTTCAAAAGGTAGACCTGATGTTCCTAAATCCCCTTTGATTATTTTAAAATAGGTAGTCTTGCTATTCCTATGTTGCCACTGATTTCAAAGGGTAGACCTGATGTCCATAAGATCTCTATTGGGAGATTAATATTACAAGAGATGGAACAACTGAGAGACATTGTCAAAGATGGTTTATTGCTTTATTTCATCAGACTCATAGAAGGGTGAGACATTAAAGGTGCTACATCCAGTGCCATAATATCAGAAGCTTCTTCATTCTTAGTTACAAATGCCTTATGTTAGATTTTTAGGCAATCAAAAACTTCTATGAACTTTCCTGGTGTCTTTGTACACTAATCATTAATTGCTTTGCTTCCCATGGCTTCAGTGCAATGCATCATTTTTCAGTATATCATATAACACTGCAGAAACCTACATTGATTCATCTTAAACATCGAATAAATTTTATAACAAGTAATTTTTGCTAAACTTTAAAATCTTTTAGTATCTTACTTAACATACTGCTTTGCCTACATAATCCATATTTCTGTTTTCTTGAAACATATTTTGACTTAAACCAGAAACTTATATTCTTGTTTTATGTCTGTTTCACTTTCATGCTCTAATTCTCTAAGCCTTCCCCAAGGTCTCAGGTCAAACCCTGTACCCATCTCTATCTCTGAGCCTGTATGCCCAAGGCCCTGAGAGCTCTCCGTGCCTGCATTTCCCACACTGCAGTATCCCAATGGACCTTGGTTCCATGGGGACTCACAGTGGCAGAAGGGTCTCCTTGGTTGCACAAGGTCCTGCAGAGCCCCTTGATTCAACGAGGGCTCAATGTGTCATCATGGCCTCCAGGATTCCATGAGGCCCCACAGTGTCACAATGGACCTTTGGTTCCATGGGGTCCAGCACTGTTCCATGAATCCTCAGTTCCATGGGGCCCTGTAGTGTCACAATGAACTCCTTGGTTCAATGGTGCCACACATTGTGACAATTGCCCCTTGGCCTGCCAGGACTCCATAGTGTCACAATGGACTCCATGATTCCATGAGGCCCTGCAGTGTCACAATGGCCCCTTGATTTCATAAGGCTCTGAAATGCCACAATGGCCCTTTTGTTTCACAAAACCTCAAATTCTAAAAATGACCTCCGTGGTTTCATGAGGCCCTGCTGTGTCACAAAGGACTCTCAGCTCCATGATGCCCCATAGTGTCACAATGGTCTCCTTGGTTCTGCAGTGTCAGAATGCCCCCTCGGTCCCTTGGAGCTCACAGGGTCACTCTTGTGCCCTTGTTTCCATGAGGCCCTGCAGTGCCACAATGGTCCTTTGGTTCCTCAAAGTGGCCTCAAAGTGTCCTCATGGCCTCCTTGGTTCCATGAGGCCCTGTAGTGTAACAATGATCTCCTTGGTTCCAGTGTCAGAATGGCCCCTTTGTCCCATGGAGCCCCACACTGTCACTGTGGTCCCCTTGATTCCATGAGGCCCTGCTGTGCTACAATGGCCCCAGTGGCTACAATGGTCTCCAGTGAGACTCTCTACAACCACCTGAACAGAGGCTGTAGTCAGGTGGGGGTCGGTCTCTTCTCCCAAGCAGCACCTGACAGAATGAGAGGACACAGTCTGCAGATGAGCCAGGGGTAGTATAGGTTTGACATCAGGAAAAAATTCTTCACTGAGAGAGTGATTGGGCACCGGAATCTTCTGCCCAGGGAGGTGGTGGAGTCACCACCCCTGGTGGCATTTAAAAAAAGACTGGATGTGGCACTCAGAGCCATGATTTAATTGATGAGGTGATGTTAGGTGACAGGTTGGACTTCATGATCTCAAAGTTCTTTTCCAACCTCATTACCTCTGTGATCCTGTTTCATAATAGTCTCCATTGTTCCATGAGGCCCTGCAATATGACAATGGACCTTTGGTTTCATGAGTCCCAACAGTATAACAATGGACCCTTCGTTCCATGAGGTTCCTCAGTGTCACAATGGTCTCCTTGGATCTGCAGTGTCCCAATGGCCCCTTGGTCTCAATAAACTTCAGGTTCCATGAGCTTTCATACTCTCAGCAGCAGTTCTGCAGTGTCACCATGGACCCTTTGTTCCACGAGGTTCTGTGCTATAACATGGTCACCTTGGTTCTGTGAGGCCCTGCAGTGTCACAATGCACCCATGGTTGCAGGAGGTTCCACAGTGCACCTTCAGGTTCCATAGTGTCACAGCTGACTCCTTGGTTCTGTGAGGACCCTCTGTCACCAAATCTCCAAAATATCAGAATAAGACTACTTAACACTAATTTCTTGTTCAAGGGAACATCCTTTTTTTCAGGCTTCAGGTCCAATGTGGGATAACTCCTAAACTTATATGGACACCTGATTCTACAAGTCTGTTCCTTATATTTAGTCACTACATGCATATTGCAATTTACCATTTCTATAAAACCCACCACAAGTTACCAGGTTGTGTCCTTGTTTTTTCTGTCACTGCAGCCTTGAGCCAGATGTGTTTCTCTTCTCTTCTGACAGTCTCTGCTGGGAAAGCAGCTCCTGCATGCCACGTTTCTCTGCTGAAAGTTCACAGGCACAGTAAAAATTGAATTAACTCTTTTAGTGTCAAGGCCAAGGCTTTGTGTGTGCAGGCAGAGGCAGGCAGGAGGCAGAGCTGTCAGCAAAGGAAGGGGCCAGCGAGGTGGGGCAGCCGGGGGATGACGACAGCCTGCAGGGACAGAGGCGCAGGGCATGGACACCGTAGGACAGCCTGGGCTGCAGAGGCCACAGGGATGGGCAGCAGCTGAAAGGCCCTGACAGAGCCAACTCCTGCAGCACTTGGGCCATGCAGGCTGGCCCTGGGCCTGAGGCCAGCAGGGGACAAGTGAGCCTTGCTGTGCTGGGGCCTCATTGCCTCCTTGTCCCTGCTCAGCAGCCTGGCAGGGGCCGCCCCATGGTGAGCCCTTGGCATTGCACATGGCCAGAGCCCAGTGGCCCGGGAAGAGCCCTGAGCAATGAGGGAGGGACAGGATCTGCCTTGCCAGGGGCTGGGGCTCAGCCCTTGGCCCTTTGCATTCCTGAAACACATCCAGGTGTGCTCAGAATCAGAAACACCTTTCCCTTGTTTGTCCCCACCTGTCATCACTGCCTCCAGTGTTCTGCTCTAACTGGAACCTGGGGACACTTTCTCAGTCATATCCCTCATTGAGACCCATTAAAGTTAAAGAAACTTTGGAGTCTGAGTCTGAATTTGAGTTCTTGAGAAGTTCTCTTTCAGCTCCCTTTCAGGGTCTGATGTTCAGGGACTCAGCATTGTTTGAAAATCCCAGCTCTACAGAGATGGGTCAACTGAGAGGGGTTTTAAAAAGATTTAATCCATAATCAGACTCCTTGAAAGGTGAACTATAAAAGATATAAATATCAATGCCATTCTATCCGAAGTTAACTTGGTTCCTGGTTACTATACTTTATAAATATATTTCAGCCTATTAGCTTTTGCCACACAATGGTGCTAATAATTCTAACACCAATCACCTTGTATTTTGCTCCACGTAGTCTTGCCACAATGCATCTTTCACAGTTCTAATTCTCAAAAATGTCTGATCTTTTAGCAAGGCCATCGTTTCAAACTTGTTTCTAGTTCAGTCTCTCTCTCAGCAATGTCTTCTCTATTCCAGGGCCATTCTGAGTCAGCACACCTTATCTCAGAGTTTGCATACAGATGTACAAGACTGTGTCAGCTTTCAGTCAGGCTTTGAGAATCCTTTACAAATCTATTTCTCACAAGTATCAGTCACAGAATGCTGCAATCACCTCTGCTCTGAAGACAACAGTATTAAAATACACCCTTGAAAATGGAAATGGATATTTCTAAGAAGGTCTTTGTCATATTTCTCCATAACTGGAGTTGAAAAACTTCTGAATGAATGGCACCAGACCAGAAGGAAATCATTGCAGAACTGTTGTTTTCTAGGAAACCTCTGAAGAATTTGGTCAGAATCGAACTCCAAAGTGTCTGATACTGCTCATGGGTCTCACTGAGGGACACAACTGAGAAAGTGTCCCCAGATTCCAGTGTGAGCAGGAAATTGGAGGCAGAGATGACAGGTGGTGTGGGAAATGTAGGCACAGAGAGCTCTCAGGGCCTTGTGCATACAGGCTCAGAGATTGAGATGGATCCAAGGTTTGACGTAAGACCTTGGAGAAATCTTGGACAATCCGAGCATTAAAAATAAAATAGATCTAAAACAAGAATAGAAGTTTGTAGTTCAAGTAGAGATATGTTTTAAGCATATATAAATATGCATTACATAAGCAAAGCAGTATGTTAAGTAAGATAGTGAAAGATTGTAAAGCTTAGCAATAGAACCTGTAATAAAATTAATTAGAAGTTTAAGATATATCAATGTAGTTTGGTGACGTGTTCTAGGATTGGTTGAAAAATGAAGCATTGCGGCAAAGCCATGAGAAGGAAAGCAATTAATGATTGGTGTAAAAGGATGCTGGCAAACTTCACAGAAATATTTGATTGGCTAAAAAACTAACATAAAGCATTGTAACTAAGAATGAGGCAGGTTCTGATATTATGGCTTTGGATGTAACACCTTTAATGTCTCACCCTTCTATGAGACTGACACCATGAGGCCATAAACCATCTTTTACAACGTCTCTCAGTTGCCTCATCTCTTGCAATATCAATCTCCCAATACACATTTTTTTGACATCAGACATGACTAATGAAATCAATAGGGACTTATGGACACCAGGTGTATCCCATTAAAGTCAATATGGATTTAGGAACACCTGGTTTATCCATTAATGTCAGTGGGGATTTTTCTGAAATTTGGTCCTATAATGGGGAAATTTGGGTCAATTTTGGGAAAATCTTAGGCTGAATTCTGGGAATTTCCACTCCAGGATTGCAGGGCCAATTCTCTGGATGTCCTGGATGATTTCCTGGAGGCCAATCCCAAATCCCTGATCCTTCACCTGCTGTCCATGCTGGAGCCGTGCCCCCATGTAAGCTGAAAACTTTCTATTTTCAACTGAAATCTGGGAATTTTGAGCCCAAAATTGGTGTTTTTAACACCAAAAATATTGGGACATCAGCTCTGCCCACTGTAGTCAACAGGAATTGAAGGACACTAGGTCTACCCCTGTGAAGTCAATAGGGATTTAGGGACACCAGATCTACCCATTGATAGGGCTTGATTGGGAAGAGTTACTGTTTAAACTGGGAGCACTGGGAAGGGCTGAGGGGGGACGATGGGGTGACTGGGAGCAGTGAAGCAAAAGTGGGACCACTGGGAGGGATTCGTAGAGATAAATGGAGATAAACAGGACTCCAGATCTAACCCATTGAAATGAATAAGAATTTAGGGACAGCGGGTCTAGCATTTAAAGGCAATAACGTTTAGGGCCACCAGGTCTTCCCTGTCAAAGCAATGAGGATGTTTGAGACACTCGTTTTGAGGGTCCCAGGGGTTTTTGGTGATACAAGTGTCCAGGGGATACCCAGGTATATCCAGGTGATTTCTGGGGGTACTCAGGTGATTTTTGGGGATAGCCAGGTGTACCCAGGTGATTGCTGAGGGGGATCCAGGTGATTTTGGGCAGTATCCAGATGTACCCAGATAATTTTTGGGGATATCCAGGTTATTTTTGAGGCACCCAAGTGCCCTGACTCACCCTGATGGGCCAGGAGAAGATAATGGCCACCATCCTCCCAGTCCATGTGGACACAGGTGACCCTTGGCAGCCGAGGGGCTGTCGGGGAACACCCCAACATTCAGGGGGTGCCCCAAAACTCCAGGTGAGGACATCAGGGTTAGGAGGGAGCCCTGAGTTACCTCGGGAGAGGATGCGGTGCAGGTACAGCCAGGTGCTTTGGTGCATGGGGTTGGTGAAGACGGTATTCTGCAGCAGCTCCAGCTCTGTGTGGGCAAAGGAGGCACCCCAAAATCTCAGGGGGACACTGGGGGAAATCCCAATATCTCGATGGGGGCACCCAGGTATCCAGGAGCTGAGTTCTACCCATTAAAGTCAATGGGGATTTAGGAACACCAGGTCTACCCATTCAACCCAACAGAACCCACCAGCTCACACTTTAGGCAAGGGAGGGACTGGAAAATTTTGGGGATCTTGCAAAATTGTGGGAGGTTTTTGGGGAATCCCTCACCTTCCTTCAGCCTTCCAGGGGCAGTGGCCTTGCCGTAGCTCCTGGTGGGCATCAGCAGCTCCAGGCAGTGTTGCCAGGCTGAGAAGTTGGAGAAGCTGTGGCTCAGCAAGGCCCTGGTGAAGGCCAGCTCGGCCCTGAGGTCCTGCCCGGCTGCAAGTGCCTACCAGTGTTCCCAGGTGTGGACTGGGAAGGCACCAGTATAAACCAGTAAGCATTTGAACCACTCCCGAGCTCCTGAGACCTGTGGCAGCAGCTCCCAGTATAAACCAGTATGGCCTCATGCACCCAAACCCATTCCAAGTGAAGTCTAGGGGTTCCTAGTGTGGTCCTGGGGCTCCCAGGTTTATACTGGAGGGCACCAGTATAAACCAGTAAGCACTGGGAGCCACCTCTGAGCCTCTGAGCCCATTGCAGCATCTCCCAGTAGAAACCAGTAAGCACAACCTGAAGTGACTCCCAGTTGGTCCCAAGTTCCATCCCAGTACAAACCAGTAAGGGCAGCATCCCCCGAATTTGCTCCCAGTGGAGTGCCAAGCATCCCCAAGACCCCTCCCAGTATAATCCAGTACACCCCAGTTTAACCCAGTAAAATCCAGAATATCCCTGTATAACCCAGTACAAACTACTACAATCCAGTCACCCCCAGCACCCCATCCCAGTACAAACCAGTATAACCCAGTACAAGGCACAGTCGGCCACTAGGTCCTCCCAGCCAGCAGGGGGCACTCATACACCCTTACTTCCTTTCCCAGTGGAACCCAGTACAAACCAGTAACACCCCAGCACCCCATCCCAGCACAAACCAGTACAAACCAGTACAAGCCACTCACAGTTGCAGGGGTTGGCCACCAGGAGGTGCTCGCACAGTGCCAGGTCCTCCCGGCCAGCAGGGGGCGCTGTAGTGTCTATTGTGACCCTACAGAACCAAGGAAACCCCTGTGACACTGCGGGGCCCCACGGAACCAAGAGTCCATTGTGAGACACCTGGGCCACGTGGAGCCAAGGAACCATTGTGACACTGGGGAAACTCATGGGACCAAGGGGCCACTGTGACATTGTGGGGCCTCATGGAACCTGTGAGCCATTGTGACACTGCACGGCCTTGTGGAACCAAGGAGACCACGGTGACACTGTGGGGCACCTGGAACCAAGAGTCCATTCTGACACTCTGAAACTACAGAGACCATTGTTGAGAGTATGGAACCTCAAGGAGCCAAAAGTCCATTGTGATAGAACATGGCCTCATGGAACCCAAAAGAGCATTGTGACACTGTGGGACACCATGGACCCAAATCTCCATTGTGACAGTGCAGAACCTCATGGAACCAAGGGGCCTTTGTGACACTGCAGGGCCTCAGGGAACCAAAGAGTCCAGAGGTCTGAAACATTCATTGCAGATTTCTGAGTTTGGAAACGGGAACCTGATGGTGGTACCTTGGGCTGGCACACACTAATCTAAGGTGTCTGTTTTCAATGAGGAAATTAAAGAGTTTTAGATTGAAAAAAAAAAGGAAAACCATCTCTTTTCCTGAATGTTGCCAATTCTCCAAGCTAAGCAGGTCCCAGGTGAGTAAGGACAAACAGGATGGGGCTGGGGAATGTGCAGCAAGGTTGTCCACACTGGGTCAGACCTCAAGGCACAGCTTCTGTGAGCAGGCCAGACCTAAGGTGAGACCCTGCATCAATATCAATCACAGAATGCTGGAATCACCTCTGCTCTAAAGAGAATAGCAATGAAATACACTCTTCAAAATAGGAATGTGTATTTCTTAGAATCTCTGGGAAATATTTCTCCATAACTGGATTTGAAAATCTTCCTAATGAATGGCACCAGACGAGAGGGAAATCAAGGCAGAGCCATGGTTTGTCAGGACTTGCTTGATCCCAGTCAGCCCCGTGGTGCATTTGGTGCTGAGCCCTTGAACCTCAGGGCCTGAGAGGAGATTGCACAAACCTTTCCAGGAGTCCAAGGCAGAAGAAAAACCCAAAGTATCTCAAAGCATTAATGGGTCCCACTGAAGTCTGCCCCCAACACAGGCTCCTCATGGACTCGTTGGAGGAGAGAACTGGACAGCAGGATTGCCCAAAAACCTCTCAGAGAGTCAGAGAGGAAAGGAAAATCCGAACTACCTTTAAAACCTTGAGTATCTCAAAATATTAATGAGACCCACTGAATGTCAATAAAAAGCTCTCAAGGGACTAATTAAAGTAGATAATTGGGCCATGATTGCATAAACTACTAGAAGAGTTGGTGTCAAAAGGGAACCTCCAAGTACCTTAAAAAAACTGAGTACCTTGAAGCATTAATGAGCCCCACAGAGTGTTGTTACGGACAAAGCCTCTCAAGGGACTCATTAAAGCAGATAATTGGAGGCCATGATTGCACAAAGCTCGCACAGAATCCAAGGAAAAAGCAAAACCCAAAGTCCTCTGAAAAACCTGCAGTCCCTGGGAGCATGAAGGAGCCCCCAGGGCCATTCCTGACCAAGGCTCCCCAGGGACTCATCCCAGCACATCCCTGAGGCCACTGGGATGTGGGGGGATGCTGAGGGCAGGACAAGGGGTGACAGTGGCCAGCCTTGCTGGGGCTGTGCCAGGAGGCCCCAGTGGCTCAGGACAAGGTGTCTCCTCCCAGCCCTTGGTGGCACAGACCCTGCTGTGCCCCAGGGCACCAAGACTTGGCTTCTCTTTGTCCCCACCTGTCATCACTGCCTCCAATTTCCTGCTCACACTGGAACCTGGGGACACTTTCTCATTTGTGTCCCTCCATGGGACCCATTAAAACTTTAGTAAACTTTGGAGTTTGATTCAGACTTGGAGTTCTTGACAGGTTTCTTCAGCTCCCTCTACGGGACTGATGTTTAGGGCCTCAGCACAGATCCCAAGAGGGTCATTAAAGTCCTTGTGCTGTGTCTGTGCTGATGAGATGGGCTGGGCTCCCTGCACAGAAGGCGATCCTGGTAACCAAGAAGAGCTTCAAAAACACATTTCCCTTGATGAGCAGCTCCTGTGCACAGCCCAGCAGGGCTGGGGCACTGCCTGCAGCCACCCCGGGCACAGCACAGAGGCACAGAGAGCTTCAATCAGTCAGGGCTGGGAAGATGCTCAGAAGTGACTGGGGCAGAATCACTCCCAGTGCCTGACACAGGAAGCCTCTGGCTGCAGGACAATGCAGCTGCAGCTCCTGCAGTGATCTCCTAAAGCTGGAACATCCCAATGCCTGCAGACTGTGTGAGTACATTCTCTGATGATCTCTTGTGCAGAGCAGCCAGGGGTGCCCAGGGCTGTGGTACAGAGCAGGGTCCTGCAGCCCAGGGCGCTGTGCTGGGGCAGGGACTCTGCTGCCTGCCAGGGACAGCTCTCAGCCAGCCCTGGGAGCTGATCCCAGCAGTGGTGGACAAGGTCTGGGTTGAAGGAGACAGCTGGAGAGGCTTGGAGTGGTTGTCCTTGTGTGGTGAGGATGCTGCATTGTTCAGGGCTTCTCCCACCATGACATTTAACTCCAGAATATGTCCAAGGAGATTATACAGGGAGCAGAGAGAGTGAGTGGCTGTCTAGAAGGGAAAATCCTGCTTTTTTAATCTACTGCTCTGGCATGCCTGTAAAGGAAATTTCACATAGATATTAATCTCTCAGTTTGGGTTCAGAAAAATAAAAAAAAATCTCTGAGATCTTAATAAAGCAGGCAGTGCAAGAAATCAGCACAGGGTCCCTCACAGGCAGCATCAGTGTCACTTTTCCAGCCTCCTCAGGGTAGCTGTGATGTTGTCATCAGGGCCTGCAGAAGCATAGCTGACCCTGGGCAGTGCCCTGTGCTGGGAGGGGTCTGCAGGGCAGAGCTGAGACCCCAGGGCTGGGCTGGGCTCTGGCAGCACTGGCAGGGCCCAGCCCTGGGCACATTGAAGCAGCTGCTGGCAGGGACAGCTCCAGGCAGCAGAGCCCTGGGCACGCAGTGGGGGGAAATGCCACCAAGCTGGGCTGGGATATTTTAAATCCTCTCCAAACTGAACTATTCCATGATTACTTTTCTTACAGATCCCCATGCCAAGACACAGCAAATGTCCAACAGCAGCTCCCTCAGCCACTTCCTCCTGCTGCCATTGGCAGACACGCGGCAGCTGCAGCTCCTGCACTTCTGCCTCTTCCTGGCCATCTCCCTGGCTGCCCTCCTGGCCAACGGCCTCATCATCAGCGCCGTAGCCTGCGGCCACCACCTGCACACCCCCATGTTCTTCTTCCTGCTCAACCTGGCCCTCACTGACCTGGGCTGCATCTTCACCACTGTCCCCAAAGCCATGCACAATTCCCTCTGGGACACCAGACACATCTCCTATGAAGGATGTGCTGCTCAGCTCTTTTTCTTTGTGTTCTTCATGTCAGCAGAGTATTTCCTCCTGACCATCATGTGCTATGACCGCTACGTTTCCATCTGCAAACCCCTGCACTACGGGACCCTCCTGGGCAGCAGAGCTTGTGCCCACATGGCAGCAGCTGCCTGGGCCAGTGGCTTTCTCAATGCTCTGCTACACACAGCCAATACATTTTCCCTGCCCCTGTGCCAGGGCAATGCCGTGGACCAGTTCTTCTGTGAAATCCCCCAGATCCTCAAGCTCTCCTGCTCACACTCCTACATCAGGGAACTTGGGATCATTGTTGTTGGTGCCTGTTTGTTATTTGGTTGTTTTCTGTTCATAGTTATCTCCTATGTGCAGATCTTCAGGGCTGTGCTGAGGATCCCCTCTGAGCAGGGACGGCACAAAGCCTTTTCCACCTGCCTCCCTCACCTGGCCGTGGTCTCTCTGTTTGTTAGCACTGGGTTTTTTGCCTACCTGAAGCCCTCCTCCATCTCCTCCCCATCCCTGGATCTGGCAGTGTCAGTTCTGTACTCAGTGGTGCCTCCAGCCCTGAATCCCCTCATGTACAGCCTGAGGAACCAGGAGCTCAAGGCTACAGTGTGGAAACTGATGACTGGAGGATTTAAGAAACTGTAAACTGCTGTTCAAATTCTGCAAATCATTTGTAATAAAAGCCACCCTTGAAAATTCTTGTTGGTTTCATTTTGGAGGTTATTGTCTTTTTTTTAGTTTTTTACTATAATCCATAAAAAAATTTCATTCTTCATGCTGTTTCTCATTTTCTTTGTCTCTACCTTCCCAGTGGCCACAGACTGTAAATAAGGTGCTGTGTTGTTGGTGGCTTTAGATGAACTAAAGAATCTCTCCCTAGCAAAGTTTTCTCCAGAGATGCCCCTTCTGTTCCCTTCTCTGGAGCTGCAGCAGCAATGTCTGTGTGCAGAGCTGGGGGCAGATCAGTGCTGGCACAGCAGCTGTGCCCAGCAGCAGCAGCAGCAGCAGCACTTGGTGTTGCCAGTGCTGCTCCCGTGCCGCTGCCCCACTGCCCTCCTGGCCCTCGTGTTGCTGCAGGGCCTGAGTGCTCTGGGGGCCGGGCACAGCCCTGGGGATGGCAGTGCCGGGGCTGCAGCAGGGACAGGCCACGGGCACTGCTGGGGCAGAGCTGACGCCTCAGGCCAGGGCCTGGGGGCTCCAGGCTCCTTGGCCAGGCTCTCTCCACAACACTTGGCCAGGACAATGCTGAGCACAGAAAAGCCCCGAGAGCAGCCCCAGGCTGGCCGTGGGCAGGCTGGGGGCAAACAGCATGGCTGGTGCTCTGCAGGCTCCCTGCAAGGGGGACACCCTGGCAAGGAGCAGCAGAGCAGGGGCTGATCCATCCCCACTTCGCTGGACACCCCAGGGCAGCGTCCCAGAGCGTCCTCATGCACCTGCCAACAACATCCCCCCTCTGCAGCCCTGGCCTCTCCCTCAGCTCACACAGGAGCCACATCCTTGCAGGCACACACACGGCAGCACTGGCTCAGGAGCCCCTGTTTGCATTGCACACAGCAGGGTCAGCACAACCATGGTGCTGCTGTGGGGACATGGAGCTGAGTGAGTACAAATGCCATCAGCCCCTGGGGCCAGCAAGGGCTGGGGGACAGCAGGGAAACCACTCAGCTTTGTCATGGCCTCTGAAATCAGCCAGAAAGTTTGTTCCCATCAGATGTGAGTTTCCTGTCCCACTGCAAATGTTGTTGCACAGAGTCAGGGCTGCCTTGAAGCCACCCCCAAATTGCCCTGAGCATTTCCTTGGATTTGCCTTTGTTTCCTTTACTCTTTCCTTCACCAGATTTCTCCCTCTTGCAAATCCATGTCCCCTCCCCTGGAAAAAAAACCCATCCCTGTTTGCCCTTTCCTCTCTGGTCCCACTCACCATTTCAGTTCCTGAGTTGGCACCATGGGAACATCCCTTGGGGAGCAGGATCATCCTCCAAGTGCTTCAGGAATTGTCTGCAGGGTCCTGCAGTGCCTCGGGCTGCTCCCTTGCCAGAGGCACCACAGGCCAGGGGGTCACATCTGGGTTGCTGTGTCTGGGTGTGGGGCTCCCTGTTGCGGGCAATGAGGAGGGGCTGGAGAGGCTCTGCAGGACTGACAGGATGGGCTTTGGGGCCTGTGTGGAGAAGCTGAGGGACCTGGGCTGCTGGACCTTGTGAAGAGGAGGCCCAGGGCTCATCATGGAACAGCTCCAGGGGTGATTTCAGAGAATCACAGAATCAGTAAGGTTGGAAAAAAACTTGGAGATCATCAAGTCCAACCTGTGCCCTGACACCACCTTGTCATCCTGAGCCTCCTCTTCTCCAGGATAAACAACCCCAGCTCCCTCAGCCACTCCTCACATGACTTGTGTTCCACACCCCTCACCAGCCTTGTTGCCCTTCTCTGGACACGCTCCAGACCCTCCATGTCCTTCCTAAATTGGGGGCCCAGAACTGGATACAGCACTCGAGGTGCTGCCCAACCAGTGCTGAGCACAGGGGAAGAATCACTGCCCTGCTCCTGCTGGCCACACCATTCCTGATCCAGGCCAGGAGCCATTGGCCTTCTTGGCCACCTGGACACACTGCTGGCTCATGTCCAGCCTGCTGTCCATCAGTGCCCCCAGGTCCCTTTCTGCCTGGCTGCTGTCCAGCCACTCTGTCCCCAGCCTGTAGCACTGCAGGGGTTGTTGTGGTCAAAGTGCAGAACCCAGAACTTGGACTTGTTAAACTCAATCTTATTGAATTTGGGCTTTGGATCCAGCCTGTCTAAGTCTGTGTACAGAGCCTTCCTACCTTCCAGCAGATCCACACTCACACCCAGCTTAATGTCAGCATGGTTCCACAAGGCTCTAGAATGTCACAATTTCATGAGGCCTCCTAGTGTCACAATTTTCGTTTGGTTCCATGGAACCCCTGGGTGTCACAAATTCCCTTGTATCCTTCAGCCTTGCAGTGTCACAATGACACCTTTGGTCCATCAAGACCCCGTAGTGTAACAATGGATTCTTGTTTCCATGAGGTCTCACAGTGCAGCAATGCTCTCCTTGGTTCCACAGTGTCACAATGGCCTCTTGGTCCCATGGGGCACCATGGTGCCAAAATTGTTTCCTTCAGTCCATGAGTCCCTCTAGTGTCACAATGGCCTCTTGGTCACCCCAAGGCCCTGCAGTGTCACAATGGCCTCTTGGTTATACGAGGTCCAGCAGTGTCACAGTAGTCTCCTTGTTTCCACAAGGAAAAAAAGTGTCACAACTGTCTTCTTGATTTCATGAGGCCCCATGGAGTCACAGGGGCCCCCGAATTCCATAAAGCTCCACAGTGACACAATGGACTCCTCGTTTGCACAGTGTCACAATGGACCCCTGGTGACACAAGATCCTGCAGTGTCACAATGGATTCTTGGTGCCATGACACCCTGCAGTGTCAGTGTCACATTGGTGTCTGAGTCCCTCTGCAGAGCCCTCCTACCCTCCTGCACATCCACACTCACACCCAGCTTGGTGCCATCTGCACATTTGCTGATGCTGCACTCAATGCCCTCATCCAGATCATCAATGCAGATATTGAAATCCACGCTGGCTGGCTCTGATCCCTCAGCCATCCTGTAGGTGCCCTGTGATGGCACTCAAGGTGATCTGTTCCATCACCTCACCAGGCACCCAGGTCAGGCTGACAGGCCTGCAGTTCCCCACATCCTCCTTCCAGCCCTTCTTGGGCATGGGCTCACATTGGCACCTCCAGTCCTCTGGCACCTCCCTGCTGAGCCAGCACTGATGAGAAATGATGGAGAGCAGCTTGGGGAGCTCATCCAGCAGCTCCCTCATCCCCCTAGGATGGATCCCATTTGGTGCCAGAGACACCTGTGAGCATCTGAGTGGCTCAGCAGGTCCCCAGCTGCTTCCTCCTGGATTATAGGGGTCTGTTCTGCTCCCTGTCCCCATCTGCCAGCTCAGGAGAACACTTGTCCTCAGGACAACCTGTCTTATTTTTGAAAACTGAGGGAAAGATGGTGTTGAATACTTCAGCCTATTCCTCATCTTTGGTAACCATATCCCACCCCCCCCAATAAGGAATGGATATTTTCCTTGTCCCTCCTTTTGCCATTAATTCATTTATAAAACCATTTTTGTTATCCTTCACAGAAGCAGCCAAGTTAACTCCTAATTTCAGCTTTCATGTCTGATTTTCTTTCTGCATGACCTATCAACTTCTTTAAACGTTTCCTGAGTTGCCTGCCCCTCTGTCCAAAGGTAATGCACCTTATTTTCTCCCTGAGTTCCTGGTAAAAGCTCCCTGCCTAGCCAGGCCAGTTATTTTCCTCGCTAGCTCACTTTCCTCTGTGAGTAAAGTAAGAGACAGGCTGCCTCTGCTCCTTCAAGATTATTTTCTTGAAGTGCCTCCATTCTTCCTGGAATCCTTTAAGAGCTGTTTCCTGTAAAAAAATCAGTTCATTTATCCCCAAATCTGCATTCGGAATAGGCCAAAGTCTGCTCTCTGTAGGTCCAGTGTAGAAGTTTTGTTGATTCTCCAGCTTCTTTCACAGAATATTAGAAAACTTCATTATTTCATGGTCACTGTAACCCAAACAGCCTCTGAGCACCACATCTCCCACCAGCCGTTCTCTGTTTGTGAACAGCAGGAGACAGAGCTTTCCTTGTGAGTGGGAAGAGAAGGAATTTAGGTTTTAATCAAGGGCATATTATTTTTATTTTTCAGTTGAGAGATGTGTCGACTGGAGCATTCCTTAAGTGATCTTGATGCTGAATGTCTCCTTAGGAGGTCTGGCCATGCAGAAGAATGAGCCCCTTGCTGGCCAATGCTATTTGGACAACCTGCTCCTCACCCCCAGCCTCACCATGTCTGACATTGCCTATCTGGGATTGACATCCTAAAACATAAAACCCCCCTATAAATTTATTATTAATATTGTGATTTAATTAAATAGTAAAAATATAATGATGTTTTATTTTTATAATGCTATTATTCTTTTTTATACCTGATTTTTATATTTATATGAAAAAATCGATACAATTTTAGCAACCAGAAAAATTAATGTTCATTGGATCTAAGTAACACGATTCCCTTCATGAATTAATTGACCACTATCGGCCATTGATTTCTCCCTGTTTATGACAATTACTCCTATTTTAATCCCTTTCTCATCTTTTTAATAATTTTCACAGACAGGATATAACGGGGCCTCTTTGGGATCCATGAAGACATTTCTGGGGTACATTTCAGGAAGTTTTGCATCTGGGGAGGGAATTTAGAGAGAACTTGAGGGTCTGGAGGACACTTCAGGGAGCCGAGTGGTCACTTAAGGATTCTGAGAGAAACTTCAGAGTCCGGGGGAGCTCTTGGGGGTCCAGGGGGGCACTTGAGGGTCAAGGAGGAGAATCTGGGGCCATTTGGGGTCCTGGCGGGCACTTGGGGGGCTCTAACGGGGCTCTCCAGGGTGCGAGGGGTGATGGGAGTTGTAGGCACAGGTATAATGTGGTTCAATGGGGCTGCAGAGCATCATGGGAGTTGTAGGTGCAGCTACATTGTCTCTCAGTGGGGCGCGGTGCATGATGGGAGGTGAAGTCATGGCTGCAATAGCACTCTATGGGAACCATGGAGCATGATGGGAGCTGTAGTCCCGGAAGTGGCTCAGCTGAGGCGTTTGGGGGTCCGGGAGGGCACCTGGGGGACACTTTTGCGTCCAAGCAGCGACTTGAGGTGCTCAGGAGGGAACGTGAATGGTTCAGGAGCACTTGGGGGGAGCTTGGGGAGCTCTAACCGGGCTCTTTAGGGCTCAGGGCACGGCAGGACTTTTAGGTACAGAACTGTGTTATGAGGGACTCTGAGGCCGTGGGGGATGACAGGAGATGAATTCCCAGAAGTGACTGTAACGGGAATCTGTGGGATTGGGAGCATTCAGGGGATCTGGGGACACTTTTAGGTGGTCTGGAGTGTGCTGAGGAGTGTGCTCGAGTACTGAGGAGGCACTTCAGAATCCTGGAGGGTGTGGGGGACACTTAAGGGACATGTGCGGGACGGATACCGGGGTTCTGTGGGGTGCAGGGCATGAGAGGCGTTGTAGTCCCATATCCAGTCGGTCTCTGTCAATCCCAGGATGTCCCAGGATATCCCTGTATTTTTAAGTGCAGCCCACAGTCCATCCCAGTCCATCCAGATTCCCCCTCTTCACTTCCCATCTTCCCATCTTGTCCCAGTGTTCCCCAGTATGTCCCAGTGTGTCTCTGTGTATCCCCACATTCCATCCCAGCCCACCCAGATTTCTTCTCAGCATTCCCAGTGTTCCCCACTATGTCCCAGTGCTCCCCAGTGTTTCCAAGGAAACTTGAACTTCTCCCGGTTTTCGTGGCACCCAATCCCAGCAGTGGGATCAGTGCAGTGTCCATGGCCACAGCCCCTGGCAGTGGCCCAGGGCAGGTTGGGATGATGATCCACCCTCACAGCTGGCCCGGGGCAGCTCTGCAGTGGTTTTGGTGGCACCTTGGGCTGGCAAACACCTGAGGAGTGTGTCTGTTTGCAGTGGGGAACATTAGGAGTTTTAGATTGCTTCAAAAAAAAAAAAAATAGAAAACTCCTCTTTACCAGACTTCTTGAGGAGAGACCCTGGATCAATATCAATCACAGAATGCTGCAATCACCTCTGCTCTAAAGAGAACAGTAATAAAATACACCCTTGAAAATAGGAATGGATATTTCTAAGAAGCTCTTTGAAATATTTCTCCATATCTGGAGTTGAAAACCTTCCTAATGAACTGCCCCAGACCAGATGGAAATCAAGGCAGAGCCATGGTTTGTCAGGACTTGCTTGATCCCAATCAGCCCCGTGGTGCATTTGGTGCTGCCAAGGAGCTCCAAATAATATTTTGGAAATACTGGCTCTCTCTGCAGTGCTGCCTTTGCCAGGAGCCTGGCCCAGCTCAGCAGCACAGACACAGCACAAGGATTTTAATGACCCTTTTGGGGCTTGGGGCTGAGAGGGAGTTGAAGAAACCTCTCAAGAATTCCAAGTCAGATTCAAACTCCAAAGTTTCTCTTAATTTTAGTGAGTCACACTGATAAACATGAAGGAGAATGTTTCCCAAGGGTGGAATTAAAACAAAAAATTGATGGCAGTGATGTCAGGTTGCAAAAAAGAGGGTAAAGAATGAAAAGAAACCTCTCAAAATTCAAAGTCAGATTCCATGTCCAAAGTTTCCTGAAGTTCTAATGGGTCCCAGTGTGGGACATGACTAAGTGTCCCCAGGTGTGGATTCATTCTTTTTATGTTATATTTTTAAAGTGTGGGATTATTGTTTTTAATATATATTTTTTAAGTATGGGCTTACTGATTTTATGTTACTTTTTTGTGGGGATTTTTTCTTCTTCCAAAAGAAGCAGAGAGACAGGACTTCTGAGTTGCTTTAGAAAGTTTGATTTATTTTTTTTATTTTCTATCCAGGCAGAAAGGGTAAGTTTCTCTTAGAGATGGTCACAGCGTGATAAGAATTATATTTTTAGCTGAAAAAATATTTCATGCATAATACACAATGAGAAATAAAAGACACATATGATCAGAAGAATATCTGAGTTTTTCAGAGGATGAGAGCCTCATTGATGTTCCAGTAGTCAAACCTGTTTAAATACTTTCTCCAGGGCTTCCTTGAGATCAGCGGTGACACCAGAGGCCAAGGCCAGGCAGAGCTCTCTGTCCTGTCCTGGCAGCTTTTGTCTGGGAGAACCTTTGCATATAGAGAATTTTTCAGGGGGAAGTATCAGTTTTGGCTGTGGGCATCTGGTAGGACAGATGGTTCTTTTCCACAGGAAGAAAAGCATGGGGCACAAGTTCTCCAGGGGCTTATGAGAGGCAGCCTTCAACATTCCAAATTCAGATAGCCCAGTCAGGAGGGCCCTGGGAAGTGAAACCAGTCAGATCAGTTCCATCTCCCTCTGGTTCCATGGGGCCCCTCAGTGTCACAATGTTCTCTTTGCTTCTGCAGTGTCACAATGGCCCCTTGCTTCCATGAGGCCCTGCAGGGTCACAATTGCCCTTTGGTTCCCCACAGTGTCACAATGGTCTCCATGATTCCATGGGGCCTTGCAATGCCACAATGGTCTCCATGAATCCACGGTGCCCTGCAGGATCACAATGGCCCTTGGGCTGCACCAGGGCCTGTAATGCAACAATGGCCTCTTGGTTCCACAAAGCCATGCTGCCTCACACGGGACCCTTGGCACCATGGGGCCCAGCAGGGCCACAGTGATGTCCTTGGTTCCACAGGGTCCACACAATTTCACAATGTCCTGTTAATTTCAGAAGGCCCCACAGTGTCACCATGGTCTCCACAGGAAGGAAACCATGGAGCCTCAGTGTTTCAGGGGCTGATGAACTGCAGTCACCAGGAGCCAAGGCCAGGCAAACCTGTCTGTCCTGGCAGATTTTTCTGGGAGTAACCCTTAGATATTTGAAATTTTGAATGTTGATTCCCAATGTCTGCCTTTTTTACCTGGAGGAGAAAGCCAGTTCTTTTCCATAGAAAGGAAAGCACACAGCCCCTGTGTTTTAAAGGCAGGTGAGAGACAAGGAGCTCAGGAGAGCAAGGCCAGCCAGACCTGTCTGTAATGGCAGCTTTTGTGTAGGAGCAATCTTTGGATCTAGGACTTTTGAAGGTGGAATACCAGTTTTGGCCATGGACACCTGAAGAAGAATGATGGTTCTTTTCCATAGGAAGGAATGCACTGAGTCCTAGTGTTTGAAGGTAGGTGAGAGCTGGCCCTCAGGAAGACAAGGGCAGCCAGACTTATTGGAAATGGCAGCTTTTATCTGGGAGCAATCCCTTGATATTGTGAATTTTGGAGAGGCAATCTCATTTTGGCAATGGATGCTTGAATGAGAAGGGCACTTATGTTCCATTGGAAGGAAAGCCCAGAGCCCCAGTGTTTCAGGGGAACATGAGAAGAGAGCCTCGACATGCCAAAGGCAGTTGATCCAGTCAGGCCAAGCCAACCAGACCTGTTACCTGTTCCCTTGGATCCCTGGGGCCCTGTAGTGTCATAGTGGCCCCTTCTTTCCATGGGGCCCTGCAGTGTCACAATGGTTGTGTCATATTGGATCCTTGGTTTCATAAGGCTCAGATGTGTCACACTGGCCTCTTGTTTCCATGGCCCTCCACACTGTCACGTTGGTCCCTTGCTCCCATGAGGCCTTGCAGTGTCAGAATGCTTTCCTTGGTTCCATGGGACTGCACAATGACACAATTGGTGTCACAATTTCCTTGGTTACATGAGGCGGAAAAGTGTCACCATGGTCTCCACTTATTCCATAAGGCACTGCAGTGTCACAATGGCCCCTTGGCCAGTCCCTGTTGTGTCACAATGGGCCCCCCTTTCTTCCATGAGGCCTTGCAGTGTCTCAGGGGTCTCCTTGGTATCACAATATTGGGATATAAATTTTACAAGAGACAAGGAAAGTGAGAGATGTTGTAAAAGATTGTTTATTGCCTTATGGCATCTGTCACGTAGAAGGATGAGACATTAAAGGTGTTACATTCAATGCCATAATATCAGAAGCTGCTTAATTCTTAGCTACAATGCCTTATGTTAGTTTTTTAGCCAATCCAATACTTCTACAAAGTTTGCTAGTGTCTTTTTGGACTTATCATTAACGCTTTGCTTCCCATGGCTTTGCTGCAGTGCAACATTTTTCAGCCAATCATATAACACCTCACAAAATTACATTGATACATCTTAAACTTCTAACTAACTTTACAAAGGTTCTACTGCTAAACTTTAAAATCTTTTACTATCTTACTTAACATATTGCTTTGCTTACATAATACTCATTTCTGTTTGCTTAAAACATATTTCTACTTCAACTACAAACTTATATTCTTTGTTCATGTCTGTTTCACTTAAATACTCTAATTCTCTAAGCCTTCTCCATGGTCTTAGTTCAAACATGGTTTCCATCTCAATCTCTGAGCCTGTTTGCACAAGGCTCTGAGAGCTCTCTGTGCCTGCATTTCCCACACCACCTGTCATCTCTGCCTCCAATTTCCTGCTCTCACTGGAACCTGGGGACACTTTCTCAGTTGTGTCCCTCAGTGGGATACATGAATGGCATCAAAAACGTTGGAGTTTGATTCTGACTGAATTCTTCAGAGGTTTCCTAGCAAACCACAGTTCTGCCTTGATTTCCCTCTGGTCTAGTGCAGTTCATCAGGAAAGTTTTCAACTTCAGTTATGGAGAAATATGACAAAGACCTTCTTAGAAATATCCATTCCCATTTTCAAGGTGGTATATTATTACTGTTGTCTTTACAGCAGAGGTGATTGCAGCATTCTGTAATTGACATTTGTGAGAAATGGATTTGTAAAGGATTCTCAAAGCCTGACTGAAAGCTCACACAGTCTTGTACATCTGGATGCAAACTCTGAGATAAGGTGTGCTGACTCAGAAAGGCCCTGGAATAGAGAAGATACTGTTGAGAGAGAGATTAAACTAGAAACAAGTTTCAAACAATGGCCTTGCAAAAAGACCAGAAATTTTGGAGAATTAGAACTGTGAAAGATGCATTGTGACAAGAGCACATGGGGTAGAATAATAGGTGATTGGTGTTAGAATTATTTCCACCATTGTGTGGCAAAAGCTAATAGGCTGAAAAGCATTTCTAAGGTATTGTAACCAAGAAAACACTTGGGGTCTGATGGCATGGCATCGAGTTTTACACTCTTATGTTTCACCCTTCAAGGAGACTCATAATGGAAAAAAATCTTTTTTAAAAAGTGCCTCTCAGTTTCCCCATCTCTGTAGAACTGGGATTTTCCAACAGTGCTGTGACCCTGGACGTCAGTCCCTGACAGGGAGCTGAAGGAAAACTTCTCAAGAATTCAAAATTAAATTGAAACTCCAGAGTTTATAGAAGTTGTAATGGGTCCCACTGAGGGATATGACTCAGAAAGTGTCCCCAGGTTCCAGTAAAAGGAAAACACTGGTGGCAGTGATGACAGGTGGGGACAAACAAGGGAAAGGTGTCTGTGATGCTGAGCACACCTGGATGTGTTTCAGGAATGCAAAGGGCCAAGGGCTGAGCCCCAGCCCCTGGCAAGGCAGATCCTGTCCCTCCCTCATTGCTCAGGGCTCTTCCCGGGCCACTGGGCTCTGGCCATGTGCAATGCCAAGGGCAGCACCATGGGGCGGCCCCTGCCAGGCTGCTGAGCAGGGACAAGGAGGCAATGAGGCCCCAGCACAGCAAGGCTCACTTGTCCCCTGCTGGCCTCAGGCCCAGGGCCAGCCTGCATGGCCCAAGTGCTGCAGGAGTTGGCTCTGTCAGGGCCTTTCAGCTGCTGCCCATCCCTGTGGCCTCTGCAGCCCAGGCTGTCCTACGGTGTCCATGCCCTGCGCCTCTGTCCCTGCAGGCTGTCGTCATCCCCCGGCTGCCCCACCTCGCTGGCCCCTTCCTTTGCTGACAGCTCTGCCTCCTGCCTGCCTCTGCCTGGACACACAAAGCCTTGGGCTTGACACCAAAATATTTCATTCATATTTTACTGTGCCTATGTTCCTGTGAACTTCATGTGCCTATGAACTTTCAGCAGAAAAACAAGGCATTGTTGGGCTGCTTTCCCAGATTGGACAGTTGGAAGAAATGAAGAAGACATCTGGCTCAAGTCTGCAGTGACAGAAAAAGCACGGACTATAACTGGGAAATAGGCATGACTTCTATGGAAATGGGTAAATTGTAATGCACATGTAGTGACTGAAGATAAGCCACATGCTTTTAGAATCACATGTCCGCATAAGGTTAGGTGTTATCCTTTGCTGGGCCTCAGGCCTGAATAAATTATACCCTTTTTAACACCAGATTAGTTTCAAAGAGTATTATTCTTATATATCGGAGATTTATAAGGCCTCAGGGCCTTATTTATTGGCCTCAGGGACCCAAGGAGTCAACTGTGACACTGTGGAACCTCATGGCACATGAGCTCCATTGTGACACAGCAGGATCCCATGGAACCAAGGGGCCATTTTAACCCTGTGGGGCTGCTTGAAACCAAAATCCATTTGGACACAGCAGGGCCGGATGGCACTGATGGTCCATTGTGATAGTGCAGATCCATGGAGACCATTGTGACACTACAGAAACACCTGGAACCAAAAGGTCATTGTGACAGAGAAAGGTCTCATGGAACCAAGGGGCCATTGTGACCCAGCAGGGCCTGACAGAACCAAGGAGTCCATTGTGACACTGTGGAGCCTCATGGAACAAAGGGTCCGTTGTTACACTGGGGGCCCTGTGGAAGCATGGGGACCATTCTGATACTGTGGTGCTCCATGAAACAAAGGGGCCGTTGTGACAGTGCCACCCCTACGGAACCAAGGGCCCAATTGTGTCACAGTGGGGCTTTATGGAACCAAAGGTCCATTATGACACTGCGGGGCCTTGCTTAATCAAGGGGCCATTTTAGCACAGCAGGGCCTCATGGAATCAAGGGGACCACAGCGACAGTGTGGGGCTCCATGGGATGAAGGGGCCATTCTGACACCATGGAACCAAGGAGATCATTATTTACACTACTGGGCATCATAGAACCAAGGAGGTCATCTTGAAGCAGTGAGGCCTCATGGAACCATGGAGACCATGATGACACTTTGAGGGCTCATCTAACCTAATGACCATTGTGGCACTGCAGGGACTCGTGGAACCAAGGGCACAAGAGTGACATTGTGAGGCTCCAAAGGACCAAGGGGGCATTCTGACACTGCAGAAACAAGGGTCCATTGTGACACAGCAGGACCTCATGAAAGCACGGAGGCTATTTTAAAAGTTTGATGCATTTTTAAACTAAAGGGCCATTGTGACACTTCAGAGCCCTGTGAAACCAAGGGGACCCTAGTGACACTGTGGGGCTCAATGGGACCAAGAGGCCACTGTGACACGGTGGTGTCTCATGGAACCAGTGGTCTGTTGTGACACTGCAGAGCCTTATGGAATCATGGAGACTACTGTGACACAACAGATCTCATTGAACAAAGGGGCCACTGTGACACTTTGCAGCCCCATGGAACCGAGGAGTCCATTCTGACACTACAGTGGCTTGCCAGGCCAAGGGGCAATTGTGGCACTGTGTGGCACAATCACAAGGGGCAATTGTGGGGGTTTAGATAAGTCCCTGCCCTTTGCCCAGGCCTCTGGCAGAAGGCAGTGTCTTTATTGAGGTGGTCAGCACCCAAAAACTCACTCTCATTTGCAATATCTTTAATAAAGGCTGATTCAGTCTATTATAGAATGAATTCTTTATTTAATAGACAGAAAACTAACAGATGTAAGACTTAAACTAATACTACACAGAAATAAGGACAAGAAGAGACTTCTACCAGGTATATACAGCACAAGGTTAAAGGTACCTCTTAATATTACAGCTAGCAAAGATATAATATAACTTAGGATTCATTGTATCTTACCAACCAACTGTTGGTGGAGTCTCAAATAGAGATCCTTTCCCTCAATCCCCAGGGAAGTAACCGTGGAATCTGTGTGCAAACTACAAGAAGAAGCCCTTTACAGCTTCAGGGTGTGCATGTGGTGGCTTCTGCTTCTGTGATAACTCGTATATCTCTTAGTTTGTATAACAGTGTCTCTCAGTCAAGAATATTTCTTTTCTCTCTTCCCACATCTGCTTCCCAGACTAAGATGTTGATTCTGAGCTGAGGCCTGAGCCCTTTAGGCCCCAGAGATGATCCCTTGCTGGGTCTCTCAGCCCGGGTTATCTCTTTATGCACCGACTGTCTGTGGAAGGGGTGGGTGGACGTCCTGCCACAGGCACCCCTGAACCAAGGAGACCCTTGTGACACTGCAGGGCCCATGGAGCTAAGGGTTCATGTGACAGTGCAGGACCCTGTAGAATCACTTTCTATATGCCTTTACTGTGATCATTATATGTACAGCTTCTCTCTCTCAGCTAAGCTCTTATCCATTTGATTTTTTCTTCAAAGCGTGGAGCGGAGAAAGTTCAGATTTGCACAAGGCTGCTCTGAGTCCTGGGAGTTGGATGGGGGGGAATGGTGGGGTAGGGGCAAGGACAAAGTGTCATTGATTGTCAGCCATGAAGGGTCTTGATTTCATATCTGTTCAGACTGCATTAGGAGGTGCTGGGGATCAATATAGCTGGAGATTGTTGATATAAATCCATAAACTGGAAAAGAATAAATGGTAAAAAAGATATTCATTCTTTTTGTTTTTAAATAAAATACATTTTGAATGGACTTGAAGTCCTGCTTTATGCTCAGGTTTCTTGTAGTAGCTCTGTTTCAGGTGACCTGCACTCCAAATTGCTCTTGCTCTCATGTTCTTTAGAATGGCTGATTAGGCCTATTATAAAATGAATTATTTACTGAATGGACTCAAGATTAACAGACAAGAGACTTTAAATGGACTACTTACTGCACAGGATAAATAAAAGAAGTACAGGTAGATACAAACCCAGTGTACAATGAAGTTTCCTATATTACAGCGAGTGAAGAAATAGCAGAGATCAGGAGTCAATGGAACTTAGCACCAAACAGATGAGGGAGTACACATGGAGCCCTTTCACTCAGCTTCCACAAAAGGAACCACAAAGATGCATCCAGACTTGGGGAAGAAGCCCTACCCGTTTGCAGGGACTATGCAGAAGATTTCTGCTTGGTGAAAATGTTGTGCAGCTTTTATAGTTTGTAAAGTGAAGTGTGTGTCACTCAGAAATTCAAGGCTCATCTCCCTTCAGGCTGCTCTCAAGGCCAGATGTTCATGGCCAGCTGGGAATTCCACCTCCCTGGCACCAGAGAGAACTCAGGACAGGACAGATGTCCAGCCTGGGTTATATCAGCAATTCCTGAGAGGGGGAAGATGCCCTGAGTGATGGCCCAGCTGATGGACAGAACAGATGAGCTCTGCTGGGCCATAGGGGAAGTCCTGCTGCAGGAACCTCATGGAACCAAGGGTCTGTTGTGACATTGTGATGGCTCCTGGAACCAAGGAGACCATGGTGACACCAATGAACCTCATGGAACCAAGGGTCTGTTGTGACACTTTGGAACTACAGAGACCATTGCTGAGGACAGAACCTCATGGAACCAAAAGTCCATTGTGACAGTTCAAGACCTCATGGAACCCAAAAGAGCATTGTGACACCGTGGGGACCCATGGACCCAAATCTCCATTGTGACAGTGCAGAACCAAGGGGCCTTTGTAACACTGCAAGCCTCAGGGAACCAAGGAGTGCCAAGATCTCAAACATTCCTTGCAGGGTTCTGTCTTGGATGAAGGGGAACATCCAGGGTGGCACCTTAAACTTGGCACACACCTGAGGAGTGTGACTGTTTTCAATGGGGAAAGCTTGGAGTTTTAGATTACTTCGAAAATAGAAAAGGAAAAGCTCTTGTTTGCCTGATTGCAGCCAGTTCTCCAAGCCAAGCAGGTCCCAGGTGAGTGAGGACAGACAGGATGGGGTTGGGGAATGTGGAGCAAGGTTGTCCACACTGGGTCAGCCCTCAAGGCACAGATTGTCTGAGCAGGCCAGACCTCCTGAGGAGACCCTGGATGAATATCAACCACAAAATGCTTCCATAAACAGAAATGAAATAAAACACAGTCTTTAAAATAGGAATGTGTATATCTAAGAATCTCTTTGAATTATTTCTCCATAATTGCAGTAGAATGAACTTCACCAGACCAGAGGGAAATCAAAGCTGAGCCGTGGTTTGTCAGGACTTGTTTGATCCCAGTCAGCCCCGTGGTGCATTTGGTGCTGAGCCCTTGAACCTCAGGGCCTGAGAGGAGATTGCACAAACCTTTCCAGGAGTCCAAGGCAGAAGAAAAACCCAAAGTGTCTCAAAGCATTAATGGGTACCACTGAGATCCATCCCCAACACAGGCTCCTCATGGACTCCTTGGAGGAGAGAATGGGAGGCCAGGATTGCCCAAAACCCTCTCAGAGAGTCAGAGAAGAAAGGAAAATCCAAAGAACCTTTGAAACCTTGAGTATCTCAAAATATTAATGAGACCCACTGAGTGTCAATACACAGCTCTCAAGGGACTCATAAAAGTAGATAATTGGGGCCATGATTGCATAAACTACTAGAAGAGTTGGTGCCAAAAGGGAAACTCAGAGTACCTTAAAAAAACTGACATATCTTGAAGCATTAATGAACCCCACTGAGTGTTGTTACTGACAAAGGCTCTCAATGGACTAATTAAAGCAGATAATTGGAGGCCATGATTGCACAAAACTCTCAGAGACCCCAAGGCAAAAGCAAAACCCAAAGTCCTCTGAAAATCCTGCAGTCCCTGGGAGCATGAAGGAGCCCCCAGGGCCATTCCTGACCAAGGCTCCCCAGGGACTGTTCCCAGCAGATCCCTGAGGCCACTGGGATGTGGGGGGATGCTGAGGGCAGGACAAGGGGTGACAGTGGCCAGCCTTGCTGGGGCTGTGCCAGGAGGCTCCAGTGGCTCAGGACAAGGTGTCTCCTCCCAGTCCTTGGTGGCCAGACCCTGCTGTGCCCCAGGGCACCAAGACTTGGCTTCTCTTTGTCCCCACCTGTCATCAATCTCTCCAGTTGTCTGGTCTAACTGGAACCTGGGGACACTTTCTCAGTTGTGTCCCTCAGAGGGAACCATTAAAACTTTAGGAAACTTTGGGGTTCAATTCTGACTGAACTCTTGAGAGGTTTCCTAACAAACCATGGCTCTGCCTTGATTTCCCTCTGCTCTAGATTAGCTCATTAGGAAGGTTTCCTACTCCAGTTACTGAGAAATATTTTAAAGAGACTCTTAGAAATACACATTGCTATTTTAAAGAGGGCATTTTATTACTGTTCTCTTTAGAGCAGAGGTGATTACAGCATTCTGTGGTTGATATTGATCCAGGGCCTCTTCTCAGGAGGTCTGGCCTTCTCACAGAAGCTGTGCCTTGAGATCTCAGCCAGTGTGGACAACCTTGCTGCACATTCCCCAGCCCCATCCTGTCTGTCCTCACTCACCTGGGACCTGCTTGGCTTGGAGAACTGCCTGCACTCAGGAAAAGACGAGTTTTGTTTTGTTTTTTTTTCTCAAAACAATCTAAAACTCCTATTTTTCCCCACTGCAGACACACTCCTCAGGTGTGTGCAAAGCCCAAGGTGCCACCAAGGAGATTCAGCTCTCGGAATCGATTCTTTGGGAGCGGTGCCTGCACTCGGCGCCATCTTTCCTTTCTGCCTCCAACTCCCGTCATGCCCCGCGGCCCCATAGACCCCCATTGGAGCCGGGACTACAACACCCATCATGCCCTGCGCCCCACAGAACCCCCGGTATCTGCTCCCCATCTGCCCCATACGTGCCCCAGGAACCTGGAGGATCCGTAATTGCCCCCTCAGGGCTTATTCGAGACCCCCCAAAAACGTCCCCAGATGCCCTGAATGCTCCCCTTACAGCTATTTCTGGGAATTCATCTCCTGCCATCCCCCACGAGCTCGCAGCACCTCATAACCCAGTCCCGCGCCGAAAACTCCTGCCCTGCCCCGCACCCTAAAGGGCCCGGTTAGAGCTCCCCAGGCTCCCCCAACGTTCACCCGACCCGTATATGTTCCTCGCTGAGGACCTGAAGCCGCCACTCAGAGGGAAAACTGTCCCCTAAATGCCTTCCTAGACCCCCAAACTCTCCGTAAGAACCACTTCCGGGACTACAGCTCCCATCATGCTCCGCTGTCCCGGCAAAACTCCATTCTAGCCATGACTTCATCTCCCTTAATGCCTTGCACTCCACTGAGGGACACTGAAGCTGCGCCTACAACTCCCGTGATGCTCCATGGCTCCTTTAAACCTTATTATGCCCGCGCCTACAACTCCCATCACCCCCTGCGCCCCGGAGAGCCCCGTTAGAGCCCCGGAGTGCCCGTCCGGACCCCGAATGGCCCCAGATTCCCCTCCCTGACCGCCAAGGGCCTCCCTGAAACAGCCAGGTAACATCCGAAGCCCAGACTTTCCCTCAGCATCTCTAAGTTCTCTGTTAGTGCCCACTCGACGCTCCCAAGTGTCCTCCCGTCCTCAACTTCCTTCTAAATTCTTTCCCCACACCCAAAATTGCCGCGAATGTGCCCCAGAAATGTCTCCCTGGACCCGAAGTGCCCCCCTTGACCCTGTGGGAGAAAAAGATGATAATAAAGGTGACCAAATGACTGCAAATATTACAAATTGTCAAATATTACAAATTATCATAAAGAGGGAGAAATAAATAACCCGGAGAGTTTATTTAATAAATGAAGGGAATTGTGTTACTTAGAACCATTGGCCAATAATTTTTTTGGTTGCTAATAATGTGTAGAGCCTTATTATAAATATAAAAAAATTGTTATAAAAATATAGAAAAATAATATTATAAATAAGAAAAATATAATTATATTTTATTATTTAAGAACATTTTAAATTTAAATTTATGAGGTTTTTTCGAATTTGGTTTGTCAGTCAAAGGTGGGTGATATCATGACACAGTTATGATGGGGGTGAGGAGCAGGTTGTCCAAACAGGGCCAGCCAGCAAGGGGCTCATTCTTCTCTGTGCCCAGAGCTCCTCAGGAGACATTCAGCACCAAGATCACTCTGGAAATGCTTCTCTCTGTCATGAATGTCGTTCTATTTGTACAGTTTATCAGACAACAAGGTTAAATTTTGCTGCAATTTTTTTAATAGCAACAGTTGTATATAAATGAATACTATCAAAATATATTGGATACGTATATCTAAATATATATAAAATTTGGCAGTTAGTAATTTAGTATAATTGAGGTTCCTATAAAGCATAAGCAAAACCAACCGAGGCTATGGGGAGGGGCTCGCCCTTCCTCATGTACTGAACAATCAAGCCAAAAATCCCACTTATATACTATATGCTAATACATATTGATACAGAAGTTTCTAGAAAACTCCTCCTAGTTTCTATTCCTAAAATCTACGTCAATGTGTTGTATGGGACATGCTCTACTAATGGGTTAGGGGGTCTCTCATCCTATTGAGGGTCTTATTTCTGATGAAGGCTCATCATCTTCATCAATGACCGAGGTGTGACCTGCAGGTAGCACAGGTGCCCTGTGTGACTGAGCAGATGTTTCCCATAATAAGACTCTGATTAAATCCCATGCCTGGAATCATCCCATTTTGGCCCATTCCAAGGTCGAGTCGTTCTATTTCTAGATGCTGCTTATCAGACCTACGTCCTTCTACTATTCCCTTCCAGCATCTGGAAGATTCCATCCGCTTTGTCTCACTCATATCCTTTTTTTTGGTTTTATAGCAATTATTTTCTATTGACATGAGTACAATTTTGCTAATATAGTTACAATTTAGTTAGCACGAATCTCATTTATCACATACACACATATCTGTGAGACTTTCCTGTCCAATCATTATCCATCCCAACCCTGGCACATCCCAAGTCCAGCAATTTGCATGCACAGAAAGCCAAAACTCGGCAATTCCCCGGTTCTGGCACCAGCCCTGCTCAGATCTGGTGATTTGTGGGTGCCAGCACTGCAGATCCAGCAGATTGTTGACGCTGGCAGTGCCCAGGTCTGGCGTTTGCCAGCATCGGTGCCGCCCAGAGCCGTCAGTTTCCTGCTGCTGGGGCACTCGGGGGTTGTGGCTGAGCAGGAAAGGTGAGCCTGTGCCGGGAGCTTTTCTTGGCTGGAGCAAAGGCTGGGCACGCAGAGACCTTCCTGGCACTGTGCCCTGGGCCAGCAGGGATTGTGCTGCTGGAGCCCACCCTCAATTTCTTCTGTCAGGCAGCTTTAGGACATGGAGGAGCCAGAGCAGACCCTCAGCTTTCTGGATTCATCCAGAAGAATCCTGTGTGTGAAGCAGCCTGGGAACAGGGTTTCCATGCCAGGGCGGGCAATTCAGAGCCCTTTTCTCCCCCATGGGCTGAGGGTGTGGCACTTGCCATTGGCAAGGGCCCTGCAGGTGCCAAAGGGGCCGTTTTCAATCTGCTGAGAACAGTCGGAACTGAGAGCCTGTCCTAAACCTGCTTTTCCTGCAAATGTACTCAAGGAATTATCTTTTTTTGCAGTCTCAGCCCCTGTGTGCTTGCAGGTGTACTGAGTGAAGGATGGAACGGGTCTATTGGGGGGGGGGAATGTTCTCCTTCTCTAGTGGTTTTTGGTTTTGTTGTTCTTGTTGGATTTGTTTTCTTGGATGGGTTTGATTATTGTGGTTTATAATTTTAAATTTTGTTTTATTTTTTAATCAGCTCATGCTGGCACATGTGGGCAGAGCTCTGTAGCTGTGTGTGACACTTGTGTGTGGCACAGTGAAGGTGTCCAGGGGGGCCTTGCCCGAGCTGTGTGCAGAGGAATCCCCATCAGGCCAGGCTGGGGCTGCTCCGTGGCCGGTGCCTTGCGTTGACTGGAAGCTGCCATGGAGCGTCTCCAGGGATGGAAGGTTGGGGCTGCCAGGGCTGTGGTGTCACAGACAGGGGAACGCTGGGGCTGCCACAGCTGCCGTGTCCCAGAGAGGGGAATGTTGGGGTGCCCTGCTCCTGGCCCGGCCCCAACAGCTCTGCCAGCTCCTCTCAAGGACACAAAGGCTGAGCCAAAGGGTGAGAATTGCGGGAGGGGCTGAGCTGGGAGGGACCCGGTGGGATCATGGAGTCCAGGGCCCTGCCCTGCACAGACAGCCCAACAAGGGGAGGCTGTGCATCCCTGGGAGAGGTGTCCAAAGGCTCCTGGAGCTGTGTCAGCCTTGCAGCTGGGAGCATTTTTTGGGGAACCTGGTCAGTGATGGAGGATCATTCGGTAGGGGGAAGGAAGGGAGGATGCAAGGGAGGAAGGGAGGAAGGAAGGAAGGAAGGAAGGAAGGAAGGAAGGAAGGAAGGAAGGAAGGAAGGAAGGAAGGAAGGAAGGAAGGAAGGAAGGAAGGAAGGAAGGAAGGAAGGAAGGAAGGAAGGAAGGAAGGAAGGAAGGAAGGAAGGAAGGAAGGAAGGAAGGAAGGAAGGAAGGAAGGAAGGAAGGAAGGAAGGAAGGAAGGAAGGAAGGTTGGTTTATGAATGTTATTCTATTTATCCAATTTATCAAGCAACAAGATTCAATTTAGCAGCAAATTTTTATAGTAATTTTTATAACTTTAGCGAATGAAAGTATATGAGATTAATGCAATCAAAGTATAGAATACATATATTTCAGGATATGTAAAATTTAAGAGTAAGTAATTTAGTATAATTGAGGTTCATATAAAGCATAAGCAAAACCGACCAGGGGTACAGGGAGGGACTCGCCCTTCCTCTTGTACCAAAGCATCCAGGCTAACAATCCCACTTATATACTGTAGGCTACAGAAGTTTATAGAAAACTCCTCCTAGTTTCTATTCCTAAAAATCTACGTCACTGTTGTTTGATGCATGCTTTACTAATGGTTAGGGGTCTCTCTTCCTTTTGAGGGTCTTATTTCTGATGAAGGCTCCACATCTTCATCAGTGTCTGCTGTGTAACCTTGCAGGTAGCACAAACGCCCTAAGCTTAGGTTATATCACTAAGCATAAGTTCCCACAATAAAATTAAGTTCCATGCATGGAATCATCCCAATTTGACCCATTTCAAGGTTGAAACTTTTATTTCTAGATGCTGCTTATCAGACCTACATACTTCTACTATTCCCTTCCAACATCCTTCTTCAACTCCCAACATCTGGAAGATGTCCTTTGCCCTGTGTCACCCATCTCCCCCCTCACTCTGTAACAATTGTCTTCTATTGATCTAAATACAATTTTGCTAATATAGTTACAATTTAATTAGCATGAGTCACATTTATCACAATTCCCCCATTTCTCTTTTTGACCATATTGATTCGTGCTCTAAAAAGTTGTTGCTTGGTATTCTCTATGTTCCTTCATACTAACCTCCAATTTTTCTCATATTTCTCATGCTGCATTCAGCTTTTCACACTCCTTCTCAAATTTTATTAACATTTCTCGTGCCAGGGTATTCTCTTTGCATTCATCAACATTTTCTCGATCTCTCTCCCTCGAGTGTGAGTGGATTGTGCTTTCAGTACCATCAAGAAATTCGGTTTCCTTTTTGCTGTTGATTCTGGATCCATGGGCATGGCTGTAAGTTGCATTCCTTGAATTAATGAGTGGATTAGTCTAATGAGACAGGGTATCATGCAAGGCAGAAACAATAGTCCTAAACCAGAACATAATAGCATGAATCCCAATTTTTTCCACCACGCACCTCCAAAAAGTTTATCCCACCAATCAGCTTTCAGGATAGAATTCTGTTTTTGAACTGGTACATGTGCCACTCTTTTCATCAGCAAGTTTTGTGATGGCCTCCCCGTGATCATCTATTTGCACACAGCACTCAGATTCATTAAACCTCCCACAAACTCCTCCTTCTTCTGCCAGCAGATAATCCAGGGCAATTCTCTTTTGATGTACAAATGCTCACATTTGTGAATGCTGTTTGGCCAACAACTTTAAAGCGTCTGCCCTATGGTTTGAGATGACTTCCACTACTGCCTGGAGCCTTATCAACCAATTTAACTGGTAAATTGGAGTTCTGTATCCCCAAGACCCATCCTGAGCCCAAGCAGCAGGTTCATAATGTGCTATAATTCTTTCTGCAGGCCATTCTTCATCTTTCCATTTTTGGTTTCCTCCTGCCATTGGAAAGTCGAGGTTTGGTTCTCCTTTCTTTCTTTCTAAGGTTTCATAAAGTGGTGTTCCTAGTATATTGCCCTTAGACCTTGGTATGACAAAGAAGGAGGGTCGTATAACTCCTAAGGTACAAGTTCCTTCCCACTTTCGGGGTAGTTCACTGTATGCTCGTTGTCCACAAATCCAATATATTCCATCAGGGGCTTTCTGTCCTTTTTCTGTGTTTTCTGGTTGTTCCCAATAAGATTTTAAGTCTTTTATAGATTGGTAGGGATTAGCTCCAGGACTGCTATGCCAGCACAAATCAGTTTGGTTATTCCACTCACAATCCATTTCTTTCGTTGTTCCCCAATATCCAGTAGGACTCTTGGGTTGCCAGATCTTTGTGTTATTGTCTGAATTTACTACTAAAGTAGAAAGGCAAGGAGTATATCCCACCACTTCAGTGTATTTTCTCCCCTCCCGAGTTATACAAACTGTCCCAATTACTTGATGACTCAGAACCCAACCCTCAGGCTGCTTTAATGTCTTAGAAATTTGAGTATGATTCCATTTTAAAAATTGTTCTGGACCTAAACCCTCACCTCTCCATGGCCATCTTTCAGCCATTCTAAGTCCTCCATAAACAAAACATTTAGATAATCCCAATTCTGCGGCAATTTCTTGCATCAGATCTATAAGCAGATTTTTATTTGAAGTTGGCAAATCCCAGTCACTATAGTGCTGTTTGAATTTTTTATACAGCTCATCCAGCTCCTCTAACTCTTTCCCTCTGATCTTTTTCTTATCCTTCATTGGTTTTTTTTTTGCTTTCCAATTAATTTTCTCTTTGGCTCTTTTCCTTTTTCATCCTTTTCAAAACAAAAGAAATTTTCACATCTGGGACAAAGTTGATCATAATTAGTATAAGGAGCTCGCCCACTGAATCCCAAATTCCTTCTCACCCAATACAGTTTTGGACTTTTCACACAAATTTCTAAGAAGCTGCTACAATCGTAACAGGCAGCACTAACATGTGGCTGTGCCACAAATACTGATTCCATCTTATCCTTGACCCACGTGGAATGATTGCACTTGTCACAGGGATCAGGAATGGTTTTTTCTTTACTGCTGGCTCTTGTACTGCTTGTTGTGTTAGAATTTGTTTCTGCATGGCTTATCCTCTTCTGCTCCATGTAGTCTTATGGCTTTGGCCAGTTGCCAGGAGTATTATTGTAAGCACAATGAAAAGAATCCTCAGGAATTTTAACTTTCTACCTGTCTCAAGTGGGGCTTAGTTCTTATATTTAACAGGGCTAAGAGAAGGCATCTAGTCCATGGTAATTTAGTTTCTATCATTAATTTAGTTAGTTGTTGTTTAATAGTTTGGTTCATCCTTTCAACTCATCCCAAGCTTTTGGGATGCCATGGGCTATGATATTCCCAGGTAATTCCTAGTGCTTGGCTTAAATTGTTAATTATTCTCGAGGTAAAATGAGTGCCCAGATCTGAATCAATAACTTGTACTAATCCAAATCTTGGAATAATATGCTCCAATAAAATTTTAGCTACTGTTTGAGCTGTGGCTCTAGCTGCAGGGAATGCTTCTACCCACTGAGTCAACTGATCTACTATAACCAGCAGATATTTCCACCTGCCTATTTTAGGTAATTCAGTGAAATCAACTTGGATCTTTTCGAATGGCCAATAGGCTGTCCGAGGGCCTCCAGAGGGAGGACTCCTCAACATCTTTTTGTTCACTTTCTGACATGTGAGACATCCTTGAGTAATTTGTTTCCCAATTTCAAATATTCCTGTACACCCATAAAATATAAAAAGTAGTGACAAAGTGCCCTTGTGCCCCAGTGAGTTCTTCATTGTAAACTGTCCAGGATCTGTCGGGCTATGGGTTTTGGGACTACTTTTCTACCATCAGGTAGAATCCATTCTCCTTCCTTCAGGATTGGCCCTAGCTTCTTTATAGCTTCTACCTCTGTTAAAGAAAAGTATGGTGTTTCAGTTTGTGTTTCTATCTCTTTAAAAGTCATAATTACACTGTTGTTTTCCCTTAGGGCAGCTCTTTTTGCTTCATCATCAGCCAAATTGTTTCCTCTTGTTTTAATATCTCTCCCCTCTGGTGTCCTTTTACATGTACAACTGCTATCTTTTTTGGACCTTTTAAAGCCTCAAGTATTTCACTGACTAATCTTTGGTGTATTAATCCTTTTCCTTGGGTGTTTATAAACCTCCATTCTTTCCAGATCTTTCCAAAGGTATGCACAATCCCATAAGCATACTTCGAGTCTGTGAATATAGTTCCCTCTAAATCTTTTAGTAGCAAAAATGTACCGAGTAATGCACAAAGTCCACAGGCTTGTGCTGACCAGGATGAGCTAAGAGGACCAGATTCTTTCACTTCTAATTTTTCTCCACTAATTATGCATACCCAGATTTTCTTTTCCCATTTACCACTCGAGATGATCCATCAATAAATAATTTTTCTCCTTTTCATAGTTCCTGTTCCCATAAATCTGGACGTATTTTTGTTTGTAATTCTATGACCTCTATGCAATCATGTATTAATTTTTCCCCTGGGTCCCTGTACAGAAACTGGGCTGGGCTTTGTACATTTGTCACTCTTAATTCTAATTCTGGAGAGGTTATCAAGATACCCTCATACTTTAATATTCGACTGTCTGTTAACCATTTCTCAGCCTTTTGTGCAAGAATTCCTCTAATGTTATGGGGAGTGTATACTACCAGTGGTGCCCCAAAAGTTATTTTTTGGGCCTCTTCTACTAGCAATGCTGTTGCTACGAGAGCTTGTAAACATGTTGGCCAGCCCTTGGAACTGGATCAAGTAACTTGGAATAATATCCCAGTGGCTTTCTGCTTCCTGCCCAATCCTGAGTCAATACTCCATAAGCTGTTTGATAGGTTGTATTAACAAATAATTGAAATGGCCTGTCTAAATCAGGAAGGCTTAAGACAGGAGCTTGCAGCAGGGCCTCTTTAACTTGCTCAAAATTTTCCTGATCCTTTTCACTCCATTTCAAGTGATTTGTAGTCAATTTTTCATATAAGAATTTTACTTTCCCACTAAATCCCTCTATCCACTGTCTACAATAACCCAGAAGACCCCAAAACTGTGTTATTTCTCTTTTAGTCTTTGAGGGTCCCATATTTAATATTCCTGAAACCCTTTCAGGGTCTAAATTTTTTCTTCCTCTACTGATCCAATGACCTAAATAACGTACTTCTGACTCCACAAATTGTAACTTTGACCTGGATATTTTTAACTCATTTTCTCATAAAAAATTTAAAAGCTGTATAGTCCCTTTCCTAGTGTCTTCTTCAGTTTCTCCAGCTAATAACAAATGATCTACATACTGTAACAACTTAATCCCTTTTGGTAATTCAAAAGACTTCAAGAGATCTTCTAATGCTCTCCTAAAAAGGTTTGGTGACTCAGTGAAACCTTGGGGTGTTACCATCCACCTAAGCTGTTCTCTTCTGCCTGTGTCTGGGTCCTCCCACTCAAAGGCAAAACAGTCCCGGCTACTCTCATCCAGAGGGCAAGTCCAAAAAGCATTTTTTAAATCTACTACACTATACCAAGTATAATGAGGGGCCAATTGGCTTAGTAAAGTCCATGGATTGGCCACCACTGGAAAACGAGTAATGGTGCTTTGATTGACTGCCCTGAGATCCTGAACTGGTCGGTAACTGCCATCAGGCTTCTTTACCGGCACAATGGGGCTGTTATGTGCTGACATGCAAGGTTCTGATATCCCCTGGTGCCTCAAATTCTCAATTATTGGTTTCAATCCCCTCCGACTCTCAGTGATATTGGATATTGTTTTACTCGAATGGGGATTTCTGGATTCTGTATTTCAGTGCTTATGGGCTGAATGTTTAACTTTCCCACTTCTCCAGAATACCACACTGTATCACTAATTTCCTGATTATCTTCAGTTAAAGAGTGGATTTTAACTGCTCCTTCACTGGGCTTTATTTGAATTCCCAGGGCTATTATTAAATCCCTTCCTAATAAATTGTTATCTGCCTAGGGTATTAGTAATAAATCATTCAACCCAAATCTTATATCAGATTCTATTTGTACATCTTTAATTATGGGAACCTGACAAACTTCCCCTTTAACCCCTATTACCAGGACACGCTCGCAGCTAACACTACAGCCTGGAGGCAGTTTTCTCACTGTGCACCTAGAAGCTCCTGTATCTACTAAAAATGTGATTTCTTCATTTTGAGGACCTACTTTTAATTTTATCAAGGGCTTTTCTGATGTTTTGGTCCTCATTAAATAAATGAGCCCCTGACCCCCCTACTCCTCTCTAAGCATCTTTTCCTCCTTCTGCCTCTTTTTGCAGACTTTCAGCACATGTCCTTTTTGGTGACAGTAGAAACAGATGGGACCTGTACTCTTGGAAACAGGACAAGAATTCTGTAAATGTCCTCTTTTGTGACAAGAAAAGCACATAGGTCTAGTGTCCTCAGAAGTAGGTCCTGATCTTTTTTAGTCTTTCCTGCTAGGTTCTTTGTGTTTGTGGCTGCTTGTGTTTCTGTAACTACTGCCATTAGGATCCTGGCTTTTTTTTTTTGTTTTTCTTCATCTCATCTCACATACACTTTTTGTGCTTCCTTTAACAACTCCTGAAGCCCCCTATCCTGCCAATATTCCAATTTCTCTAGCTTCTTCCTGATGTCCCCCCAGGACTTAGCTACAAATTGTGTTTTCAAAAGGACCTGCCCTGCTGGTGTATCGGGGTCCATGCCTGAGTACAATTGCAAATCCTTTCTTAGTCTCTCTAACCATTCTGCCAGGCACTCATATTTCCCTTGGTGCTCACTCAGAGATTTCCCTATATTTTGTCCCCTGGGCACTGCTCCCTGAATTCCTTGGATAATCATTCACCTGAAATCCCTCATATTTTGCCTGTGTTCTGCCTCCTGATTATTACAATTTGGATCTGCCATAGGCCATTTCTGATCTCCTTGGTTTGGCTTCAAATGATCTCTATTCCAATCCCGTATTCCTGACTGTCTAGTCATTTCTCTCTTCCACTGTAAACAAGATTCCTAAAATAGACTGCAATTCCACTCAGGTGTAAATATTCAGTCCCAATAGTCTCTCTGCTATCCCAATATGATTTTCTAGCATCCTGCCCATTTCTTTCTTAAATTCCCTAACATCCCCAGTGTTCAGGGGAACACTCACGTAACCAATAGGTCCCTGTTCTGGGGTCAGATTTGCCATTGGAACCTCTCTAAGAGGGTATAATTTATCTTCCCTTCCTGCTTCCTCGTCCTCTTTGTCACTTTCTTCCTCCTGTCCCCTTCTGCCTCTAGTTCTGTGTGCTACTGGCTCGTCCTGAATAGGGGGTGCATCAGGGACCAGGGGCTGGCCAGGCTGGCCAGGCTGTCTGTATGGGGGTGGGAGGTGATCTAACGGGTCCCTTTTTACTGCCTGTCCTTTAGTTTGCAAAGGGTATAACGAATAACCTTCTTTTTCCTGACTTTGAACTATAAATTCACCCCCCCATACACTTTTGGAAGCCACAAAGCAGCTTATTCACTTTCCTCCTGGTTAAAAGCTTCTTTTGAATTCACATATAGATTTAAAACCTGACAAATCCAATCCTCAAATGATCCAAACTCTGGCCAGTACAAATTATTTGCACAAATATTTTCTTTTGTCCACTCAAACATACAGTACTGTATAATTTTCTGCTTACTTTTTCTCTTTGGGATTCCCTTGTACCTTAGTATTGTAACACTATCCCCAGGGGGCTGTCCTGAGGAATCTCGCTCCCTTTCTTGGAAACCTCCTTTCAGTTCCCAGGCACACTGGGTTCTTGTGAATTTTTCTCACACTTCACAACCCCTGGTTTGGAGATTTTACTTTTCCTCTGACCCATCTCTGGCGGCAACATTTCCCTTGCTCTCTCTCACTCGTTCTGCGGTTCAACTCCTTCGCTTAATATACACTATCTCACTTCTTTTGCCAACCACTTGTTTCCCACCTAATTCCTTCTTTTCCTTTTATTCTCTCCCCAACTTCTCTTTCTGGCCACTCTCCACAATCCTTCTTAATCACGTACCAAAACTTCCATCTATTATCCTCCCAACAGATAGTTGAACCTGACTCATTCACTCCCTTCTTAAATCACTTCTTCCGAGCATCAGCTTCCTTCTCAAAGACTTTTCTCGTGAGTTCTCGGGCTGGGACTTTCCCTCCCGGTCCCTCCCGGGGTATTCACTCGCTCTCCCCTTTCAGACATTCCTCACTCACACACAAGCACACAGCCGCCCCCTTTACCCAACCCCATGGTACTCACACAGCCCCGTTTTCACACAGGGCTCTTGTGCACAAGACGTTTTACGGGCACCTTTCCCTTTCTGCCGGCATTCCCACAGGAGCCTTCTTCTTCTGGCACAGCTCCTTGTAGCTAGCTTCTTTGTCTTATGCTTTATTTTAATTTGGAACTCCTTCTCCAAGAGAGCCTGGTCTAGCCCTGGGACCACCTTAACAACTGGTGGGGAGCTCCTTCCCAAAACCAGCCACTCTTCACTTGGACTGGAGTTCCCGGGTTTCAGCACCAAGTTCTTATGAATGATGTTCTATTTTTCCAATTTATCAAGCAACAAGATTAAATTTAACAGTAAATTTTTAATAGTAACAAAATGAATACAGTCAAAGTATTGGAGATGACAATTAAAGTATTGGAGATGAAACAATCAAAGTGCATATATTTAAGAATATACAAAATTTGGCAGTAAGTAATTTAGTATAATTGAGGTTCATATAAAGCATAAACAAAACTGACTGGGTAGGGCTTGCCATTCCTCATGTACCAAAGCATCCAGGCTAACAATCCCACTTCTATACTGTAGGCTACAGAGGTTTCTAGAAAACACCTCCCAGTTTCTATTCCTAAAATCTACATCACTGTGTGTATGGTGCATGCTCTACTAATGGGTTAGGGGGTCTCTCATCCTTTTGAGGGTCTTATTTCCGATGAAGGCTCATCATCTTCCTCAGTGACCGAGGTGTGACCTGCAGGTAGCACAGGTGCACTGTGTGACTGAGCAGATGTTTTCCATAACATGACTCTAATTGAGTCCCATGCTTGGAATCATCCCATTTTGGCCCATTTCAAGGTCAAAACTTTCTATTTCTATTTTCTGCTCGTCCTTCTACTATTCTTGTTTGACTTTCTTCCAATCTCCTACTTCGACTCCCAGCATCTGGAAGATGTCCTTTGCCCTGTCTCACCCATCTCCCCCCTCACTCTGTAACAATTGTCTTCTATTGATCTAAATACAATTTTGCTAATATAGTTACAATTTAATTAGCACGAATCACATTTATCACAATACTATTATAAAAAGAAAAGCATAATTATATTTTTATTATTTAATTAAATTGCAATTAAAATAATAAATTTATAGGGTTTTTTTATGTTTTAGGATGTCAGTCCCAGGTGGGCAATGTCTGACATGGTGAGGCTGGGGGTGAGGAGCAGGTTGTCCAAACAGGGTCATCCTGCAAGGGGCTCATTCTTCTGCATGCCCAGACTTCCTAAGGAGACATTCAGCATCAAGATCACCTGGGGAATGCTTCTATCGCCTCTGCAATGAACTGAAAATTAAAACAATGCTCACTTGAGTAAAGAAAATGAAAATCATCAGATGCACTTTGAAATCTTCCTCCGTAAAAGAACTGCAAACTGACTCCAATGAGCTGCCCTGGAGACTTGAACACAGTGAAAGGAAGACAAAGAGCTCCTGAGGACTTTCTGTATTTTAGTGATCCCCACGGTGGATTTGGGGCTGAGTCCAGGAGCCCCAGGCACTGAGAGAAGGTTGAAGAAGCTGCTCAAGGAGTCAGAAACAAAACTACAAGTTCCTTGGAGCATCACTGGCCCCACTGAGGGCAGGGACTGATTAAAATGTGGGGAATCATGGAACCCAGCAGACCATGGTGACACTTCAATATCACATGGAACCAATGGTCTATTGTGACAATGCAGATCCAAGGAGACCATGGTGACACTGTGGGACCTCATGGATCCAAGGGGCCACTGTGACACTGAAGAACTTCATGGAACCCAGGGTCCAGTGTGACATTGCAGCCCCTCATTGGAACAAAGGAACCATTGTTGACAGCACAGGAACTCATGGAACCAAGGGGCTGTGATGACACAGCAGGGCTACAGGGAACGAAGGATACCAGTGACATTTAGGAACCTAAATGGAACCGAGGGTCCACCATGGCACTGCAGAAACAAGGAGACCATTGTGACACTATGGAAGCTCATGCAACCAAGCAGCCGTTGTGACACTCCAAAGCCTCCTTGAGCCAGGGAGACCATTGTGACACTCCAGAACCTCGTGGCACTGAGGGTTTATTGTGACACAGCAGAGTCCCATTGAACCAATTGTCCATTGTGACAATTTGGTTCCCAGGAGACCATGGTTACACTATGGAAGCTCATGGAACGTGGGTCCATTGTGAGACAGCAAGGCCTTGTGGAACCAAGGAAAGCATTGTGACATCATGGAACCTCATGGAACCAAGGGTCCATTGTTACAGTCCAGAAACAAAGAGACCATTGTGACAGTACAGAATCTCATGGGACCAAGATTCCATTGTTATACAGTGGGGCTTCATGGAACCAGTTGTCCATTGTGACTCAGCAGGGCCACATGGAACCAATGGTCCACAGTGATACTGGAAATCCAGGGAGACCATGGTGGTACCACAGAACCTCATGGAACCAAGGGACCAGTGTGACACTGTGGGGCCTCACTGGAACAAAGGACATGGTTGATAGGACAGAAGCTCATGGAAACTATGGGACACTGTGACACTGCAGAGCCTCATGGAACCAAGGAGACCACTGTGACACTGAGGAACCTCATGGAACCAAGCAGCCATTTTCACATGGTGGAACCAAGGAGGCCATTGTGACAGTACAAAACCTCATGGAACTGAGGGGCCATTGTTTTACAGCGAGGCCTCGTGGAACCAAGGGGCCATGGTGACACTGTGGGGACCCATGGAACCAAATGTTCATTGTGACACTGCAGGGCTGCTTTAACCAATTGTCCATTGTCATACTGCAGATCCAAGGGACCGTGGTGACACTATGGCAGTTCATGGAACCAAGGGGCTGTTGTGACACACCAAGGCCTCGTGGAACCACGGAGAGCATTGTGGCAGTGCAGAACCAAGGAGGCCATTTTGACAGCGCAGACCCAAATGGAACCAAGGGTCCACTGTTATATAGCAGGGCCTCATGGAACCAAGGGGCAATTGTGAAACTGTGCAAGAGCCATAATGGAGTCAAGGACAGCACTGATGTTGAAATCCACAGGTTAGAAACTTTTGAACACAATTCTGAGTATTTGAAAACAGGTATTCTTTATTACAGCATGGTGGTCACTTGGGCAATCCTTGCTCCATCTTAGTGCCCAGAGCATCGAATGAACATTGAATGAACAGAGTTTTTATCAGACACATTGATTATGTGATTTATTAGCTATCCCACTTCCTTGGACTTTATTTGACATAGTTGCACCCCTTATTGAAAGTCTTTCTATGGTTCTTTGGGGTCTGTCTTCAATATCCTTCAGTGTCTTTTTTAGGTGGCTGTTCCTCTATCCCCTCTTTTGAGTACGGGCAATATTGTTGTTTTGTATAACTTCTGTTTTGTCAGCCTTGCAGAGCTGAGCTGGCATCCTCCTTGCATTTTGTGTGACTTCTCTTTGCCTCAGCTACATCCTTTATCCATTTCTCCAAGGCTGTTCTGTTCTGTTGTACTGTCCTTGACAAGAGTAAATGTTGTTCTGTTCTCCTGTCCTTGTCACAGTGCTCGCCCCACATGAGGCGAGTCTGCAACCCCCTCCAACCCATGGGCTTGGGGAGGGCAAGTGTTCCTTAGGGAGCAGGGATGGGACAGCTGGGCTGGACTGACCCAAGGGATGTTCCATTCCATGTTATGCCACGATCAGCAATAAACTGAGAGTAGTGGGGGGCAAGGGTCATAGGGAATTGATTTCTTTTTTAAGACATTTTTATTCAAAATAGCACCTACACATACAGAATCCACTCCTGCCACAGCATGGTTCAATATTTTCTGCTGCTAGGAGATTTCTTGTGGATTTATTTTGCTTCTGTGTATGGCCTTTGCTTTTTGTGCTTGCTTTGTTCATGGAGTTTTTTGCTGTTGTGGCTGGGTCTTGTGTGGGACACATATTGAGAAAGTAAGAAAATTACAGCCTGAAAAATATTCCAGGCTGCAGCTTTTCAGCTCTGTTCCCAGCCAATAAGCTGGTCCAGCTCAAGGCTAGGGAGAATTTTTCCCAGGGTGATCATTTGGTCAAAATAAAAAGGAATGAATAACAAAGATAGAACACCTGTTGTGGTGTGTGACCAGGCACCGGGAATGAGGTGTCTTCTCTCTGAACCAATCACCTTTTCTCTACTCTTGGAATTGCGAGTCATGCTATAAAACCAAGTGTGTTTCTGAATAAACTCCTCTCTTTCCTTGCTATCATGAAAGATGACCATGCAGCTGTGCATCTTATTTCTGCCGCACTTAAAGGGTTAAAACCCCTTTCCACGGCTACAGTCTTGCTTTGTTTTTATTTTTCCCTATTGAACTGCCTTTTAACTAATACATAAGTTCTACCTTTTCTTGTTGCTTGATTGGCCCCTGATGGCAACAGAAATTTACCCAACTCAGTCATTTTGCCCAATTACATTTTGCAGTCACCATTAACTAGATGAGTTTGGTCACAGACTCCCTGCTATTTGGCAGCATCCAAAAAGGAATTGAAAGTGCATTTCATGCCATTGTAGAGATAATAGAAATGTTCCACACTGGTGGTCAAGGGCTGGTCACTGAGTCATGTCACCAGGGAGTGGCTGCCAAGAGGACTCTGTGCCATGGATGACATTTGACCCTGATTGTTCAGCCAAATTCCCACCCACCCCATGTTCCTCTCCTGCAGCCCAGCTCTCTCCAATCTGGCTCTGAGGGGAGCACAGCAGACCATGTCCCAAGCCTGGCTTAAGTCTGGGCACACAACATCCCCTTCTTTTCCCTCCCACGGGGGTTCTGCAATCCCTGCCTTGTGCTGCCAGTGCCTGGAATGGCTGCAGGAGGATTTGCCACCTGCCCTTCCCTGCTGAGCCTGACCAGTCTGTGTCTGTCCCAGTGCCCCTCCCTGCCCTGTTTGCAGACTGGTTCCATGTCTGCCCTTCCCAAGTGCCCAGGACCCTCTGGGATGGCTCTGCCCTTTCCAAGGGGTTTGAGAGAGGTCTCACAGTGACACTTCCCAGCCTTCTCAACATCCCTGACTCCAAAGGCCTTTTCCACATCCCTCAGTTCCAGGTCAGTGCCCAGAGCACAGCACAGCCCTGTCCAGGTCCTTGGGATGGTTCAGAAGGGAGACAGCTCTGATTTCTCCCCACAGACCAGGGAACTCCAATGGTCTCTCTGTGTAGTCCATGGCTGTTCTGAGCACTTTTTCCTGGAACCTCCCTGCCAGAATATTTCTCTCTATGCAGTTCTAACCAACACTCAGTAATGAATTCAGGTGTTTTCCCAGAGTGTAGTGGCCTCAAGGCACTGTTTGTGCCACCAGAACTGTGCCACCTGCCAGTGCTGGTGATGGTGTTTGTGCTCACTCGGGTTCATCTCCCCACACACATGATGCTCTGCTGAAATCTCCTCAGTACACACCAAACATGGCCTGCTGACCTGGTCACTTGGTGTCCCTCCATGCAGGGACAAACAACCTCCTGCAGCTGGGGGAGAGGCCAGTGCTGGGTGTGGTGATTGCAGGGGCTGGTGTGGGACAATTGCCCTGGGACACCTTCCCAGGCTGTTCCCAGAACAAAGACACAGCCCAGGCCCTGCCCTGCTGCTCCTCAGGTCCATCCCAGGAGCTCTGGCTGTGCCAGGACATTGCTGTGTGCCCCCTGCACACTGCCCCTCTGCCCCAGGCTCCTCACTGTCTCTGCTGAACACAAGCACGGCAGATACTGATGGAGCAATACTGTGACTAATGGCATCCCTTGGTGGAAAATATAATCATAAGTTAAAATAAAGAAAAACAAGTGGAAAAATAGAATACACCAAATAGAATAACAAAAAAGACACATGGCCCAAAGCAGTGTGGGCAGTCTGTAATGAGTTCCATACTGAATGCTATACAGAACAAACAGGCACTTTATTGTTTCTGAAAAGCACAGAGTGGTCATATTCCTCAAGGCATCCTCAAGCTCCTGGTCCCTCAGGCTGTAGATGAGGGGTGCAGGGCTGGAGGCAGCACCGAGTACAGAACTGACAGTGCCAGAGGCAGGGATGGGCACCAGGGTGGCACAGGTGACCTTTGGGCTTTGCAGGGCCCAGGCACAAGGGCTGTGCCAGAGCCAGGGCTGAGGTCACACTCTGTGGGCTGGGGCACAGCCCAGCCAGAAATCCCCCCTGAGCCAGCAGCTCTGCAGTGGTGGCCACCAGGCTGGCTTGCCCAGGGAGGGTTCTGGCCATGGCCTGCAGGGAGCTGCTGCTGCCAAGGTGCCTTTGGTGCCTCAGGCTCTGCCTGGCACAGGTCCCACCACGGCTCTCTGCTCTTGTGCCCGAGCCCTTCCCTGTGCTGGGGCTGGTCTGGGGCTTTTCCTGCAGCGGGACCTGGGCTGGCCATGGCACAGGAAAGGCAATTCCTGCTGGAGCAGGAGGCTGTGCCTGGAATGGGCTCAAACAACTCCAGCAAGGCCCTGATTGCAAAGCTCCAGGGGGAAATGAAGGAGGGGGGTTCACGCTGCTTTTGGGGTAAATAATGCTGAAACCAGCCTGACTCCTCCATCCCAAAGTTCAACATCCTGAGAGGGAGCTGGAGCTGTGGCAGAGCTGGTAAAATCCCCAGAGAAAGGAACAACCAAGTGACACCACTGAGAACTTGTGCAGAGCTGCTGAGCTGGCACAGCCTGGGCACATCTGACTGACAGGGCAGCACTTCAGACTGGAAAAGCCCCATCCCAAATCTTAGTGGCAGCCTCTCCTGACATTTCCCTTTTCCAGAAACTGGAGACATCCCTCAGGGTCACTGCTTGAGGCTGAGCTAAAGAACACTGAGCCCAGGGTCGTTGGTCTGGGGGAGTGACACCCATCTCTACTTAGTTCTGCTTTGATACAATTGCTTCAAAATTGCTTCCTAGAGCACTACATTAAAATAGATGTTACAGCTCCTGTACTGCGAAGTAAATAATTCTGATTCAGACCTTTATATCTAATCATGATCATAATCAATCATATCTCTATGTATACAAATATTTGTGGTTTGCCATTCTTAATGTTGAGGGACAAAGTTGTACAAAGATTCAATTCCATCTGTTTAATCCTTTACACATAAATCCTTAACAAAGTCTGGGTCTGGGATTGGATCCAGGCACTCCCAGGCTCCTCTCACAGGAGTTTAGAAAGCCTGGGGGTGCTGGTTTGGGGGAGCTTGGGGGTGTAATTGGGGTGTTGGGGGTCCTTTCTGCAACTCGTGACCCAACAGGAGCTTCTCTAATGAACTTTGTGTGAAGCTCCCACTGTGCCCATGACAGGAGCCCCTGTGAGTGTCTGTGACATCCCGGCTCTTTGGCAGCCTGGGCACTCCTGGGGTGTCACCCTGGAACCCCTGTGAGTGTCTGTGCCCTCACTGTTCTTTAGGAGCACAGGGATGTCCCCACTGCACTCCTGCCACTGCCTGTGACAAATTGGCTCCTTGGCAGGGCAGAGACACCTCTGTTGTCACTGTGGAGCCCTGTGACTGTCACCTCATGAGCCTTAGGAAGATTAAGGAGCCCTGGGATGTCCCCATGGAGCCCCTGTGGCTGCACGTGAGCTCACAGCTCTTGAGCAGCCTGGAAACCCCTGGAATCTGTTCATTCCTGCTCTGCTGAGGATGGATCCTCAGCAACTTGGAGGTTCCCTGATGGATTTCAGTTCTCCAGAGACTTATTCATTCTTCAGCTCTTCAGTTCAGGAATTCTGTGACAAAGACTCATTAATATATCAAAACACTGTATCAAGACAAGCTTCTGGGAATATTTTCTTTTTAATGAATTAAAATCTTCTATGGTTAATTATACAGATTTCAGAAGTGTATTCAAAGAGAATATGCTATATATATTTTTTAAAATGCAGGGTTTTTTTGTCCTATTTAATTTTGTTTTCCTGTTTATAGATTGGTATCAGCAATCTCCAGTTGATATTGATCCCCAGCACCTCCTCATACAGTCTGAATAGATATGAAAATCAAGACCCTTTATGGCTGACAATCAATCACACTCTGTCCCTACCCCCACCCCATCATTTCCCCCATCCAACCCCTGGCACTCAGAGCAGCCTTGTGCAAATCTGAGCTCCCTCCCCTCCAGACTGTGCCTGCAGCTTTCAGCTCCTTGGCACCAACTCCCACCTGCTTTCCTTGGAGAAGGACCTGCCCCAGACACAGAGGGATGTTCATTTCTTGTCAGCAAACAAAACCAAAGGCAGGCACAGCTCCATAAAAAACAGAATTCCAGGCCAAGGAGTGCTGGGCAATGGAGCCACATCCAGGGGTGTCCCCAGGGCACAGGACTGGGGCCAGGGCAGTGAAATCTCTTTCTTGCTGATCTGGACGAGGCCATGGAGGGCACCCTCAGTCAGTGTCCAGGTGAGGCCAAGCTGGGTGGGAGTGTGGCTGTGCTGCAGGGCAGGAAGCTCTGCAGAGGGATCTGGACAGGCTGGAGCCATGGGCCCAGGACAATTGGATGAGGTTCACCAAGGCCAAGGGCTGGCTCCTGCCGTGGGCTCACAACCACCCCAAATCCCTGCCTGTGCCCTGCCCCTGATCCCCACAGCCTGTCCTGTTTCCTTCATCCCTGCATTGCCAGGGACTTTCTGGGACAAGGCAGCTCTGCTGTGGGGATGGAGGGAGGTGCAAGTGCCAGCACTGCAGTGGGAACCACAACTCATCAGGTTTGTGTCCTTTGGGGGTCAGCAACTGGTGAGACTCAGAGGCACAGAAGGTTTCTCTTCGTGGCCAACGTAAAACAAAGTACCCATGATAAAATTCAATAAACTTCAAAATTCTTTCCTCAGCTCTGTGCAATGTCAAAGCAGTATCTGATGTATCCACCATGCATATGGGATTTCAATACAGGAACAGTTTTAGACACAGACATTAGAAAAGGTGATTCTGTGATAGATGTAGACACAATTAAGATGTTGACTAATGTGGAATGACCAGAGAATAACTGGAGGGGGAAATCTGGGAGCAATGGCAAGGCCATAGGAGCTGGTCTAGGGAAGAAATGTCCTTAGACATGGCCATTTAAACAAGAGAGGTGGAAACACCCAAATGAAGAGGTACATGAAATAATAGAGAGTGTAGTGGTAACACAGGTACAGGGGAAGATCAGTATTTCTTGTCCTGCCATCAGTACACACCCAGGAAATTTCTATTCTCTTCTGGTGGAACATTTTTTACATTTTGTAAAGTACTCAAATGTCCCAGCTAATGAGATGTGCTCGTGCACCTCACAATCTGCAGGTCCCCTACAGCCCCAGAGGGCTCCTGTCCCATAAACATCTGCTCCAGCCCATTCCAAAATGGGGAGCAGCATCGTCCCAAGATCATCCAGGAGCTGAGGTTGGAAGGGACTTTAGAAATTCTGCAGTTTGTGTTCTTTGGGGATCAGGAACTGGTGAGACTCAGAGACACAGAAAGGCTTCTCTTCATGGCCAACATAAAGAATTGTAAACACCATAAAATTTTAAAAACATCACAAGTCCTCCCTCAGCAATGTGAGATGACTCAGCAGCATCTGACATGCCCATAATCCACAAGGGATATCCACACATCAATATTTTTGGATAAAGATGAAGGTAATTGTAGAAGATATAAACACAAGATATTGACTATTGAGTTATTTAAAGTTATGAAAGACTGGGCAATTCCCTGAAGCTCAAAGTGTGAAGACACTCAATTGAGAGGCTTTGGAATGCCCAGAGCACAGCTAGAGGATGAAATCTGGGAGCAATGGGGAGGACATAGATCCAGCTGCTCTAGTTAAGAGATGTCCTTAGACATGGCCATTTAAACAGGAGAGGTGGAAACTCATGAATGAAGAAGGCCATGAAATAATAGACAGAATATTGGTGACACAAATAGAGGGAAAGATCAATATTTCTTCTCCCACCATTGTACAATTCCAGGAAATTCCTTCTCCCTCCTGGCTGGAAAAATTTTACATTTCTTAAAGTACTCAAATGCCCCAGCTAATGAGATGTGCTCGTGCACCTTGCAAGCTGCAGGTCCCCTACAGCCCCAGAGGGCTCCTGTCCCATAAACATCTGCTCCAGCCCATTCCAAATTCGGGAACAGCATCGTCCCGGGATCATCAGGGAGCTGAAGTTGGAAGGGACCTCAGCAAGTCTGCAGCCAAACCTGTTAGAAACTGGGTCAGACCAAGGGGATCAAGGCTTGTTTTGGTGTGAATTGGAAAATCCCAAAGGCCAGGGATGGGGCAGCATCTCAGAACCTGTCTAAGCCCATGGGAACAAAGGTTTTCCACATGTCCTGTCTGATCTCCCCTCATTCCCCTTTCCACCCATTGTCTTTTGTCCCCCCCAGCCCCCCCAGTGCAGAGCCTGGCTCTGTGTTCTCCATCAGCTCCTGGCTGGCACTGCCAGGCTGGCATGAGGAGCCCCTCAGCCTTCCCTGCTCCAGGCTGGACAAGCCCAGCTCCCTCAGCCTCTCCTCACAGCCAAAGGGCTCCAGCCCCACCTTGGAGGCCCTTCCCTCACCCTGCTCCAGCTGCCAGACATCTTTCCTGCCCTGGGCAACCCAAACCAGGCCCCAGTGACCTGGATAATCCACGTCCTTGATGTCCTGGTCACTCAGCCCTGGCCCCTTGTCCCCGTGTCAGGCTCTGGGGTTGATTTGTGGAACATCCTTGGGGGAGGCTGTGGCTCCAGGTGGAGCAGGGGGATCCCGGGGGACAGGGGACCCTGCTGGGCATGAACAGCATTGGACTTGTCTGGGGAAACTGTGAGGGGGGGCTGGGGCAGAGTGACCAACCCAGTGACCTCACACAGCCCTGCTGGGATGTCACACAGACCCTCCTGTGATGTCACAGCCTGCCCTGTGATGTCAGACCTCTGTCCTGTGATGTAACAGTCAGCTCTGTGATGTCACAGAGACTGCCTGTGATGCTCAATGGCCTCACATACCCCACTCTGTGATGTCACAGCCCACTCTGTGATGTCATAGCCCACTCTGTGACTTCATGTTACCAGATGATAAATTGCCTACCCCAGCTGAGCTAACACAATTCCTGTTCTCCAAAACCACTGGCCTCTGGAACCTGCACAATGCCCGTTGTGTGAGAAGGGGAACTGGAAGTTCCCCAGCCTCTGTGTCCTGCCAGCTCAGCCAGGCTGAACTGGAACACTGGGGTCCACGACCACCAGGGACCACCAGAGAGACCCCCAGGACAGAAGAACCCATGGGTAAAGGGCAGGGGAAATATGTTAATGATTTTGGGGAAATGATAATCATATGTGTGTTTAGTCCAGGACAGTCAATGAATAAGTTTGCAAAGTACAGAATATAAACAGAAACTTTCCTGTACTTGGCTTTGGGAGGAGCTGTACCGTGTGTATCCAGCCAAATAAAGAATGGTGCTTTTTAATGCTATATTGGTGTTTGGGAGTTTTTTATTTTACTGAATTTTTGGTAACACTCCCACTGCCCAGGAAAGCTCTGTCTCCAGCTGTTCACAAACAGAGAAGGGTTGGTGGGAGATGTGGTGTTCAGAGGCTGTTTGGGGTACAGTGACCATGAAATTATTGAGTTTTTAAATATTCTGTGAAAGAAGGAGAAACATCAACAAAATTTCTACACTGGCCTTACAGAGAGCAGAATTCAGCCTATTCAGGATACGGATTTGGGGAAAACTGACTTTTTTAAGGGAAACAGTCCTTAAAAACAAAGCATTCCAAGAAGGATGGAGAAACTTCAAGAAAGAAATCACGAATGAGAAGGAGGAGCCTGTCCCAGTGTGCCAGAAGTGAGTTAGAGAGGAAAATGACTGGCCTGGCTGGATATGGAGCTTTTTCCAGGCACTCAGGGAGAAAAGAGGGTGCATAACCTTTGGACAGAGGTGCAGGCAACTCAGGAAGTGTTTAAGGATGTTATTAGGTCATGCAGAAAGAAAATGAGAGAAGTGAAAACTCAATTAGGACTTAACCTGGACACTTTTGTGAAAAATAATAGAAAATATTTCTATAAATAAGTTATTAGCAAACCATGGGACAAGGAGAATCTCAGCTTTTTATTGGATGTTGTGGGGAATAGAGAAACTGAAGATGAGAAAAAGGCTGAGCTACTTAACCCATTCTTTGCCTCAGTTTGGAACAGTAAGCCAGGATGTCCTGAGGACAAGTGTTCTCCTGAGCTGGCAGATGGGGACAGGGAGCAGAACAGACCCCTGTAATCCAGGAGGAAGCAGCTGGGTAGCTGCTGAGCCACTCAGATGCTCACTGGTGTCTCTGGGACCAGATGGGATCCATCCTAGGGGGATGAGGGAGCTGCTGGATGAGCTCCCCAAGCTGCTCTCCATCATTTCTCATCAGTGCTGGCTCAGCAGGGAGGTGCCAGAGGACTGGAGGTGCCAATGGGAGCCCATCCCCAAGAAGGGCTGGAAGGAGGATGTGGGGAACTGCAGGCCTGTCAGCCTGACCTGGGTGCCTGGTGAGGTGATGGAACAGATCACCTTGAGTGCCATCACAGGGCACCTACAGGATGGCTGAGGGATCAGAGCCAGCCAGCGTGGATTTCAATATCTGCATTGATGATCTGGATGAGGGCATTGAGTGCAGCATCAGCAAATGTGCAGATGGCACCAAGCTGGGTGTGAGTGTGGATGTGCTGGAGGATAGGAGGGCTCTGCACCGGGACCTGGACAGGCTGGATTCAGGATCCGAATCAAACAAGTTGAGGTTTAACAAGACCAAGTGCTGTGTCCTGCACTTTGGCCACGACCACCCCTGCAGTGTTCCAGGCTGGGGACAGAGTGGCTGGACAGCAGCCAGGCAGAAAGGGACCTGGGGGCACTGATGGACAGCAGGCTGGACATGAGCCAGTAGTGTGCCCAGATGGCCAAGAAGGCCAATGGTTTGTGGCCTGGATCAGGAATGGTGTGGCCAGCAGGAGCAGGGCAGTGATTCTTCCCCTGTGCTCAGCACTGGTTGGGCAGCACCTCGAGTGCTGTGTCCAGTTCTGGGTCCCCAGTTTAGGAAGGACATGGAGGGTCTGGAGCGTGTCCAGAGAAGGGCAAGAAGGGTGGTGAGGGGTCTGGAACACAAGTCCTGTGAGGGGTCTGGAACACAAGTCCTGTGAGGAGCAACTGAGGGAGCTGGGGATGTTTCTCCTGGAGAAGAGGAGGCTCTGGGAGACAAGGTGGTGCCAGGGCAGAGATTGGACTTGGTGATCTCCAAGGACTTTTCCAGCCTTGCTGATTCTGTGATTCTCTGAAACCACTCCTGGAGCAGTTGCAGGATGAGCCCTGGGCCTCCTCTTCACAAGGCCCAGCAGCCCAGGTCCCTCAGCTTCTCCACACTGCCCCAAAGCCCATCCTGTCAGTCCTGCAGAGCCTCTCCAGCCCCTCCTCATTGCCCACAACAGGGAGCCCCACATCCAGACACAGCAGCCCAGATGTGCCCCCCTGGCCTGTGGTGCCTCTGGCAAGGGAGCATCACGAGGCACTGCAGGACCCTGTAGACAATTCCTGAAGCACTTGGAGGATGATCCTGCTCCCCAGGGGATGTTCCCATGGTGCCAACTCAGGAACTGAAATGGGGAGTGGGACCAGAGAGGAAAGGGCAAACAAGGATTGGCTGTTTTCAGGGGAGGGGACAGGAATTGGCAAGAGGAAGAAATCTGGATCAGGGAAGAGTAAAGAAAGGAAAGGTGAAGCAAAGGAAATGCTCAGGGCAATTTGGGAGTGGCTGCCAGGCAGCCCTGGCTCTGAGCAACAATGTCTGCAGTGGGACAGGAAACTCACAGCTGATGGGAACAAACTTTCTGGCTGACTTCAGAGGCCACGACAAAACTGAGAAGTTTCCCTGCCGTCCTCCAGCCCTTGCTGGCCCCAGGGGCTGATGGCATTTGTGCTCACTCAGCTCCATGTCCCCACAGCAGCACCATGGGGGTGCTGAGCCTGCTGTGTGCAATGCAAACAGGGGCTCCTGAGCCAGTGCTGCCGTGTGTGTGCCTGCAAGGATGCGGCTCCTGTGTGAGCTGGGGGAGAGGCCAGGGCTGCAGAGGGGGGATGTTGTTGGCAGGTGCATGAGGACGCTGTGGGACACTGCCCTGGGGTGTCCAGCGCAGTGGGGATGGATCAGCCCCTGCTCTGCTGCTCCTTGCCAGGGTGTCCCCTTTGCAGGGAGCTTGCAGAGCACCAGCCATGCTGTTTGCCCCCAGCCTGCCCACAGCCAGCCTGGGGCTGCTCATGGGGCTTTTCTGTGCTCAGCATTGGGCTGGCCAAGTGTTGTGGAGAGAGCCTGGCCAAGGAGCCTGGAGTACCCAGGCCCTGGCCTGAGGTGTCAGCGCTGCCCCAGCAGTGCCCATGGCCTGTCCCTGCTGCAGCCCCGGCACTGTCACCCCCAGGGCTGTGCCCAGCCCTGAGAGCACTCAGGCCCTGCAGCAACACGAGGGCCAGGAGGGCAGCGGGGCAGACGCAGGGGAGCAGCACTGGCAACACCAAGTGCTGCTGCTGCTGCTGGGCACAGCTGCTGTGCCAGCACTGATCTGCCCCAGATCTGCACACAGACATTGCTGCTGCAACTTCAGAGAAGGGAACAAAAGGGGCATCTCTGGAGAAAACTCTGCTGGGAGAGAGATCCTTTAGTTCATGTAAAGCCACCAAGAGCACAGCACCTTATTTACAGTCTGTGGCCACAGGGAAGGTGGAGAGAATTAAAATGAGAAACGGCATGAACAAAGCAATTTCTTTATGGATTATAGTAAAAAAGTAAAACAAAGACAATAACCTCCAAAATGAAACCAACAAGAATTATCAACGGTGACTTTTATTACAAATGATTTGCAGATATGGACTAGCACTTTACAATTTCTTAAATCCTTCAGTCATCAGTGTCCACACAGCAGCCTTCACTTCCTGGTTCCTCAGGCTGTAGATGAGGGGATTCAGGGTTGGAGGCACCACCGAGTACAGAACTGACAGTGCCAGATCCAGGGATGGGGAGGAGAGGGAGGGGGGTTTCAGGTAGGCAAAAAAGCCAGTGGTAACAAACAGGGAGACCACGGCCAGGTGAGGGAGGCAGGTGGAAAAGGCTTTGTGCCGTCCCTGCTCAGAGGGGATCTTCAGCACAGCCCTGAAGATCTGCACATAGGAGAAAACAATGAACACAAAACACTCGAGTACTATACAGACACTAACTGCAAGAAGCCCAAGTTCCCTGAGATAGGAGTGTGAGCAGGAGAGCTTGAGGATCTGGGGGATTTCACAGAAGAACTGGTCCACGGCATTGCCATGGCACAGGGGCAGAGAAAATGTATTGGCCGTGTGTAGCAGAGCATTGAGAAAGGCACTGGCCCAGGCAGCTGCTGCCATGTGGGCACAAGCTCTGCTGCCCAGGAGGGTCCCATAGTGCAGGGGTTTGCAGATGGACACGTAGCGGTCGTAGCACATGATGGTCAGGAGATAATACTCTGCTGAGATGAAGAACATAAAGAAAAAGAGCTGAACAGCACATCCTGAGTAGGAGATGTGTCTTGTGTCCCAGAGAGAATTGTGCATGGCTTTGGGGACAGTGGTGCAGATGGAGCCCAGGTCGCTGACTGCCAGGTTGAGCAGGAAGAAGAACATGGGGGTGTGCAGGTGGTGGCCGCAGGCTACGGCGCTGATGATGAGGCCGTTGGCCAGGAGGGCAGCCAGGGAGATGGCCAGGAAGAGGCAGAAGTGCAGGAGCTGCAGCTGCCGTGTGTCTGCCAATGGCAGCAGGAGGAAGTGGCTGATGGAGCTGCTGTTGGACATTTGCTGTGTCTTGGCATGAGGATCTGTAAGAAAAGTAATCATGGAATAGTTCAGTTTGGGGAGGATTTTAAATATCCCAGCCCAGCTTGGTGGCATTTTCCCCCCAATGCCTGCCCAGGGCTCTGCTGCCTGGAGCTGTCCCTGCCAGCAGCTGCTTCCCTGTGCCCAGGGCTGGGCCCTGCCAGTGCTTCCAGAGCCAGCCCAGCCCTGGGGGCTCAGCTCTGCTCTGCACAGCCCTCCCAGCACAGGGCACTGCCCAGGGCCAGCTCTGCCTCTGCAGGCTCTGATGGAAACATCAGAGCAACCCTGAGGAGGCTGGAAAAGCGACGCTGATGCTTCCTCTATGGGGCTCTGCGCTGATTTCTTTCTTTGTCTGGTTTATAGAGATCTAAGGGAATTTTTAAAAATTTTTCCAACCTGAACTGAGTAATGAATATCAATGTGCAATCTCCCAGCAATGCAGCCCAGTGCAGTAGATTAATAAAGCAGGACTTTCCCTTTGATGCAGGCCCTGCCTCCCTGTGCTCCCTGTGTAATCTCCTTGGAAATGTTCTCAAGTCAAATGTCATGCTGAGAGCAGCCCTGCACTATCCTCATCACACAAGGAGAACATTTTCAAGCCTAACCAGCTGTCTCCTTCCACCCAGACCTTGTCCCCCAGTGCTGGGAGCAGCTCCCAGGGCTGGCTGAGAGCTGTCCCTGGCAGGCAGCAGAGTCCCTGCCCCAGCACAGTGCCCTGGGCTGCAGGACCCTGCTCTGCACCACAGCCCTGGGCACCCCTGGCTGCTCTACACAAGAGATCATCAGAGAATGTACTCACACAGTCTGCAGGCATTGGGATGTTCCAGCTTTAGGAGATCACTGCAGGAGCTGCAGCTGCATTGTCCTGCAGCCAGAGGCTTCCTGTGTCAAGGGCTGGGAGTGATTCTGCCCCAGTCACTTCTGAGCGTCTTCCCAGCCCTGACTGATTGAAGCTCTCTGTGCCTCTGTGCTGTGCCTGGGGTGGCTGCAGGCAGTGCCCCAACCCTGCTGGTCTGGGAGAAGAGCTGCTCAGCAAAAGAAAGTGTTTTTGAAGCTCTTCTTGGTTGCCAGGATCGCCTTCTGTGCAGGGAGCCCAGCCCGGCTCAGCAGCACAGACACAGCACAAGGACTTTAATGACCCTCTTGGGGATTGGGGCTGAGGCCCTGAGCATCAGTCCCGGAGAGGGAGATGAAGAAACCTCTCAAGAACTCCAAGTGTGAATCAAACTCCAAAGTTTCTTGAAGTTTTAATGGGTCCCACTCTGGGACACAACTGAGAAAGTGTCCCCAGGTTCCAATTAAAGCAGGAAATTGGAGGCAGAGATGACAGGAGAGGACAAAGAGAAGCCAAGTCTTGGTGCCCTGGTGCACAGCAGGGTCTGTGCCACCAAGGGCTGTGAGGAGATACCTTGTCCTGAGCCACTGGAGCCTCCTGGCACAGCCCCAGCAAGGCTGGCCACTGTCACCCCTTGTCCTGCCCTCAGCATCCCCCCACATCCCAGTGGCCTCAGGGATGTGCTGGGACGAGTCCCTGGGGAGCCTTGGTCAGGAATGGCCCTGGGGGCTCCTTCATGCTCCCAGGGACTGCAGGTTTTTCAGAGGACTTTGGGTTTTCCTTTTGCCTTGGAGTCTCTGAGAGCTTTGTGCAATCATGGCCTCCAATTATCTGCTTTAATTAGTCCCTTGAGAGGCTCTGTCAGTAACAACACTCAGTTGGGCTGATTAATGCTTCAAGATACTTCAGTTTTTTTAAGGTACTTGGAAGTTCCCTTTTGACACCAACTCTTCTAGTAGTTTATGCAATCATGGCCCCAATTATCTACTTTAATTAGTCCCTTGAGAGCTTTATATTGACACTCAGTGGGTCTCATTAATACATTGAGATACTCAAGGTTTTAAATGTAGTTTGGATTTTCCTTTCCTCTCTGACTCTCTGAGTGGTTTTTGGGCAATCCTGGTGTCCAATTCTCTCCTCCAAGGAGTCCATGAGGAGCCTGTGTTGGGGATGGACCTCAGTGGGACCCATTAATGCTTTGAGACACTTTGAGTTTTTCTTCTGCCTTAGACTCCTGGAAAGGTTTGTGAAATCTCCTCTCCAGCCCTGAGGTTCAAGGGCTCAGCACCAAATGCACCACGGGGCTGATTGGGATCAAGCTCGTCCTGACAAACCATGGCTCTGCCTTGATTTCCCTCTGGTCTGGTTCAGATTGCTATGATGGTTTTCAACTTCAGTTATGGAAAATTATGTCAAAGAGCTTCTTGGAAATATCTGTTCCTATTTCAGTGGATGCATTTTATTACTGTTCTCTTTAGAGCAGGAAGTGATTGCAGCATTCCCTGATTGATATTGATGCAGGGTCTCTCCTCAGGTCTGGCCTGCTCACAGAAGCTGTGCCTTGAGGTCTGACCCAGTGTGGACAACCTTGCTGCACATTCCCATACTCCATCCTGTCTGTCCTCACTCACCTGGCACCTGCTTTGCTTGGAGAAAAGGCTGCACTCAGGCCAAAAGGAGTTGTTTTCCCCCTTTTGTTTTTTATTTTGAAGCAATCGAAAACTCCTGAATTTCCTCATTGAAAACAGACACCTTCCATTAGTGTGTTCCAGCCCAAAGTGTAATTATGGAGGTTCCCCTTTCCCAACTCTAAACCCTGCAAGGAATGTTTGAGACCTTTGGATTCCTTGGTTCCACAAGGCCTCGCTGGGTCAACATGCACTCTTGGTTCCATGAGTTTCTGCACTGTCACAATGGAGATCTGGGTCCATGGGGCCCCACAATGTCACAATGCTCTTTTGGGTTCCATTGGCCTTGATCTGTCTCAATGGACTTTTGGCTCCTCGAGGTTCCATACTCTCAACAATGGTCTCTGTAGTTCCAGAGTGTCACAATGGACTCTTGGTTCCAGGTGGCCCCACAGTGTCACCGTGGTCTCCTTGGTTCCACAAGGCCGTGCAGTGTCACAATGGCTCACAGGTTCCATGAGGCCCCACAATGTCACAGTGGCCCCTTGGTCCCATGAGTTTTCCCAGTGTCACAATGGTTCCTTGGCTCCACGTGGCCCAGGTGTCTCACAATGGACTCTTGGTTCCGTGGGGCCCCGCAGTGTCACAGGGGTTTCCTTGGTTCTGTAGGGTCACAATGGACACTGCAGCGCCCCCTGCTGGCTGGGAGGACCTGGCACTGTGCGAGCACCTCCTGGTGACCGACCCCTGCAACTGTGAGTGGCTTGTACTGGTTTGTAGTGGTTTGTAGTGGTTTGTGCTGGGATGGGGTCCAGGGGTTGCTGGTACAAGGCTGGGGTCACTGGGTTGTAGTGGGTTATACTGAGAGAGGCTGTGTGAGTGTCCTGGAGGACCTAGGGCTGGGTGTACTGGTTGTACTGGGTTATACTGTTTTGTACTGGTATGGGCTGATGGGGGGTTACTGATTTGTACTGGGTTATACTGAGATGTGGTACTAGGGGTGACTGGTTTATGCTGGGTTATGCTGGTTTATACTGGGATGTGGTCCTCGGGTGACTGGGTTGTAGTGGTTTATACTGGTTATACTGGGATATTCTGGATTTTCCTGGGTTAAACTGGGGTGTCCTGGGTTATACTGGGAGCGGTCTTGGGGATGCTTGGCACTCCACTGGGACCAAATTCTGGGGATGCTGGCCTTGCTGATTTATACTGGGATGGGGCTTGGGACCTACTGGGAGTGACTTCAGATTGTGCTGGCCTGACAGGTTTCTACTGGGAGCTGTCACCAAGGGCTCAAGGCCTCAGGGGTGACTCCCAGTGCTTACTGGTTTGTACTGGTGCCATCCCAGTATAAACTTGGGAGCCCCAGGACCACACTAGGAGCCCCTAGACTACACTGGCAATGGGTTTGGGTGCATGAGGCCTTACTGGTTTATACTGGGAGCTGCTGCCACAGGCCTCAGGAGCTTGGGAGTGGCTCCAAGTGCTTACTGGTTTATACTGGTGCCTTCCCAGTCCACACCTGGGAACACTGCTAGGCACTTGCAGCCAGGCAGGACCTCAAGGCCGAGCTGGCCTTCACCAGGGCCTTGCTGAGCTGCAGCTTCTCCAACTTCTCAGCCTGGCAACACTGTCTGTGGCTGCTGATGCCCACCAGGAACTACAGCAAGGGCACTGTCCCCTGGAAGGCTGAAGGAAGGTGAGGGATTCTGCAAAAAAACTCCCACAATTCTGTGGGATCCCCAAAATTTTCCAGCCCCTCCCTCAAGTGTGAGCTGGTTGGTTTTGTGGGGTTGAATGGGTAGACCTGGTGTTCCTAAATCCCCTTTGACTTTAATGGGTAGACCTCAACTCCTGGATACCTGGGTGCCCCACTGAGATATTGGGGTTTTCCCCACTGCCCCCCTGAGATTTTGGGGTGCCTCCTGTGCCCACACAGAGCTGGAGCTGCTGCAGAATACCATCTTCACCAACCCCATGCACCAAAGCACCTGGCTGTCCCTGCAATGCATCCTCTCCCGAGGTAACTCAGGGCTCCCTCCCACCCCTGATGTCCTCACCTGGAGTTTTGGGTCCCCCCTGAATATTGGGGTGTCCCCCTACAGCCCCTCGGCTGCCAAGGGTCACCTGTGTCCACATTAACTGGGAGGACAGTGGCCATCATCTTCTCCTGGCCTGTCAGGGTGAGTCAGGGCACTTGGGTGCCTCAAAAATAGCCCTGATATCCCCAAAAATTATCTGGGTACATCTGGATACTGCCCAAAATCACATGGATCCCCCTCAACAATCACCTGGGTACACCTGGCTATCCCCAAAAATCACCTGGGTACCCCCAGAAATCACCTGGATATACCTGGGTATCCCCTGGACACCTGTATCACCAAAAACCCCTGGGACCCTCAAAACGAGTGTCTCAAACATCCTCATTGCTTTGACAGGGTAGACCTGGTGCCCCTAAGCTCCATTGCCTTTAAAGAATAAATCTGCTGTCCCCAAATTCCTATTGATTTCAATAGGTTAGCCCTAGAGTCCTGTTTATCTCCATTTATCTCTACAAGTCCCTCCCAGTGGTCCCACTTTTGCTTCAGTCCAGTCATCCCATCGTCCCCCCTTAGCCCTTCCCAGTGCTCCCAGTTTAAACAGTAACTCTTCCCAATCAAGCCCTATCAATGGGTAGATCTGGTGTCCCTAAATCCCTATTGACTTCACAGGGGTAGACCTGTTGTCCTTAAATTCCTGTTGACTACAGTGGGTAGAGCTGATGTCCCAATATTTTTGGTGCTAAAAACACGAATTTTGGGCTTAAAATTCCCAGATTTCAGCTGAAAATGGAAATTTTTCGGCTTACATGGGGGCACGGCTCCAGCATGGACAGCAGGTGAAGGATCAGGGATTTGGGATTGGCCTCCAGGAAATCATCCAGGACATCCAGAGCACTAGCACTGCAATCCTGGAGTGGAAATTCCCAGAATCAACCTAAGATTTTCCGAAAATTTACCCAAATTTCCCCATTTAAGGACCAAATTTCCTCAAAATCCCCACTGATATTAATGCATAAACCAGGTGTTCCTAAATCCCTCTTGACTTTAATGGGATACACCTGGTGTCCATAAGTCCCTATTGATTTCATTAGTCATGTCTGATGTCAACAAAATGTGTATTGGGAGATTGATATTGCAAGAGATGAGGCAACTGAGAGACGTTGTAAAAGATGGTTTATGGCCTCATGGTGTCAGTCTCATAGAAGGGTGAGACATTAAAGGTGTTACATCCAACACCATAATATCAGAAGCTGCCTCATTCTTAGTTACAATGCCTTATATTAGTTTTTTAGCCAATCAAATATTTCTGTGAAGTTTGCCAGCATCCTTTTACACCAATCATTAATTGCTTTCCTTCTCATGGCTTTGCCGCAATGCTTCATTTTTCAACCAATCCTAGAACACGTCACCAACCTACATTGATATATCTTAAACTTCTAATTAATTTTATTACAGGTTCTATTGCTAAGCTTTACAATCTTTCACTATCTTACTTAACATATTGCTTTGCTTACATAATGCATATTTATATTTGCTTAAAACATATCTCTACTTGAACGACAAACTTCTATTCTTCTTTTAGATCTATTTTATTTTTAATGCTCGGATTGTCCAAGATTTCTCCAAGGTCTTAGGTCAAACCTTGGATCCATCTCAATCTCTGAGCCTGTATGCACAAGGCCCTGAGAGCTCTCTGTGCCTGCATTTCCCACACCACCTGTCATCTCTGCCTCCAATTTCCTGCTCACACTGGAACCTGGGGACACTTTCTCAGTTGTGTCCCTCAGTGGGACCCATTGGAGTTCGATTCTGACTGAATTATTGAAATTCAAGCCATGGTCCTGCCTTGATTTCCTTCTGGTCTGGTGCCAGTCATTTGGAACTTTTTCAACTCCAGTTATGGAGAAATATGTCAAAGACCTTCTTAGAAATATCCATTCCAATTTTCAAGGGTGTATTTTATTAATGTTGTCTTTAGAGTAGAGGTGATTGCAGCATTCTGTGATTGATATTTGTGAGAAATGGATTTGTAAAGGATTCTCAAAGCCTGACTGAAAGCTCACACAGTCTTGTACATCTGTATGCAAACTCTGAGATAAGGTGTGCTGACTCAGAATGGTCCTGGAATAGAGAAGACATTGCTGAGAGAGAGACTGAACTAGAAACAAGTTTCAAACAATGGCCTTGCAAAAAGATCAGATATTTTTGAGAATTAGAACTGTGAAAGATGCATTGTGGCAAGACTACGTGGACTAAAATACTAGGTGATTGGTGTTAGAATTATTAGCACCATTGTGTGGCAAAAGCTAATAGGCTGAAAACCATTTATAAAATATTGTAAGCAGGAAATAACTTGGCTTTGGATAGAATGGCATGGAGTTTTACATCTCTTATGTTTCACCCTTCAAGGAGACTGATAATGGATTAAATCTTTAGAAAAAAATGCACATCTCTGTTGCCCCATTTCTGTAGAGCTGGGATTTTCCAACAGTGCTGAGTCCCTGGACATCAGTCCCTGAGAAGGAGCTGAAGGAAAACTTCTCACAACTCAAAATTAAATTGAAACTCCAAAGTTTATAGAAGTTGTAATGCGTCCCACTGAGGGATAGGACTGAGAAAGTGTCCCCAGGTTCCAGTAAAAGGAAAACACTGGTGGCAGTGATGACAGGTGAGGACAAACAAGGGAAAGGTGTCTCTGATGCTGAGCAAACCTGGATGTGTTTCAGGAATGCAAAGGGCCAAGGGCTGAGCTCCAGCCCCTGGCAAGGCAGATCCTGTCCCTCCCTCATTGCTCAGGGCTCTTCCCGGGCCACTGGGCTCTGGCCATGTGCAATGCCAAGGGCAGCACCATGGGGCGGCCCCTGCCAGGCTGCTGAGCAGGGACAAGGAGGCAATGAGGCCCCAGCACAGCAAGGCTCACTTGTCCCCTGCTGGCCTCAGGCCCAGGGCCAGCCTGCATGGCCCAAGTGCTGCAGGAGTTGGCTCTGTCAGGGCCTTTCAGCTGCTGCCCATCCCTGTGGCCTCTGCAGCCCAGGCTGTCCTACGGTGTCCATGCCCTGCGCCTCTGTCCCTGCAGGCTGTCGTCATCCCCCGGCTGCCCCACCTCGCTGGCCCCTTCCTTTGCTGACAGCTCTGCCTCCTGCCTGCCTCTGCCTGCACACACAGAGTCTTGGGCTGCTCCAGACTCCTTTCTGGGGGATGTCTTGCACCACACCTCTGCCCTTAGAGCAAAATTCTTTTCTCCTTTTTTCCAGTCTAGACCTCCCTGGCTTTCCAGCTGGCATTAATTCTTTCTTTCTCTGGCTGTTTTCCACTATTTCAAAAGGATCCACTGTCTCTGAAACCACTCTTTAAACACTGTCATGGCTCTCGTCTCCTGTGCTCTCCACCCCACTGAGCACAGAGTTTCTTTGTCCCTATATAGTGGTTAGGTGCTTGTAGCCTCCAAACCCCACCTCCGGAGATCTTTGTGTCTTCTCTGAGGTGTTTGCAATTGAAGACTTTCTGCTCATAGTCTAAGCAAATCACCAGAAGACAGGGCAAGCCACAACTCTATGTCTGGGCTACTTTTTGTTTTGGAACAATCTTTGGATATATGGAATTTGGGAGGCAAAATCCCAATTTTGGTCCTGGTCCCTGCACAAGAAGGCCGATTCTTTTCCATAGGAAGGAAAGAACAGAACCCAAGTGTTTCAAAGGCAGAAGAGGAGAGAGGTGGCTCCTGGGAGGCCAAACCAGCCAGACCTGTTTGTCCTAGAAGCTTTTGTCATGGAGGAATCCTTGTATATATGGAATTTGGGGGGAGGAATCTCAGTTTTGACCACAGACACCTTTAGAAAAAGGATGGTTCTTTCCCATTACAAGGAGAGCACCGAGGCCCAGTGTTTGGAAAACAGGTGAGAGGCAGCCCCCAAGAGGCCAAGGGCAGCCAGACCTGTCTGTCCTGGCAGCTTTCACTTGGGAGGAATCCTTGGAGGTACGGAATTTTGGAGGTGGAATTCCAATTTTGGCCATGCGCAGCTGGTTGAGATGGATGCATTTTTCCTATAGAAAAGCAAAGCGTGAAGTCCAAGTGTTTTGGAACAAGATGAGAAGTGGCCACCCGTGGGCCAAGCCAGACCTGTCTCTCCCGGCACCTTTCATCTAGGGGCTATCCATGGACATAGGACACTTTGGAGGTGGAATCTCAATACTGGCCATGGGCATCTGGCCAGGAAGAAGGACATTATTACTATTATTTTATTTTAATTAGGAAAGCACAGAGCCTCAGTGTTTCAAAGGCAGATGAGAGCTGGCCCTGAGGAAGCCAAGGCCAGCCAGACTTGTCAGTCATTGCAGCTTTTGTCTGGGAGCAATCCTTGGATATCGGGAATTCTGGAGGGAGATTCCCAATTTTGGCCATGGGCGCCTGGTCATGATGGATGTTTCTTTCCCATAAGAAAGAAAAGCACACGGTCCCAGTGTTTCAAAAGCAGATGAGAGGTGGCCCTTGGGTGGCCAAGCCAGACAAATCAGTTAGTTAGTCCTGTTAGTCCTGGCAGATTTCATCTGGGAACAATCTTTATGTATTGGGAAATTTGGAGGAGACATCCCAATTTTGGCCATGGACAGCTAGAGCAGAAGGACACTTCTCTCCCATAGGAAGGAAAGCCCAGAGCCCCAGTGCTTCAGGGGCAGGTGAGAGGCAGCCCTCGACATGCCAGGGTCAGCCAGACCCGCCAGAAATCACCAGGAGGCCCAGCCAGCCAGAACTCTTCCATGTTCCCTTCGTTTCATGGGACCCCACAGTGTCCCCATGTTCCCTTGGTTCCATGAGGCCCTGCAGTGTCACAATGTTCCCCTTGCTTCTGCAGTGTCACAATGGCCCTGTGCTTCCATGACGCCTCACAATGTCACAATGTTTTCATGGATCCACACAGCCCTGATATGTCACAATGGCCCGTTGGCTCCATGTGCCCTCACTGTGTCACAATGGCTCCTCTGTGACACTACAGGCTCCACAAGATCACCATGGACCCTTGGTTCCTCAGGGCCCTCAAATTCCACAATGGTCTCCTTGATTCCATGAGGCACCAGAGTGTCACAATGGCCCCTTGGTTCCATCAGACACCACAGTGTCACCATGGTGTCCACATTGTCACAACTGACCCATGGTTCCATGAGGTTCCACAGTGTCACCATGGTCACAGGCTGGATGAGATCGATGTCCCAGACACCTTGGGATGCTCGGAATGCCCGTGTGGGGCCAGGGCCGGGTCAGGCCTTGGTTTGTGTTGGGACAGAGCCCCGCCCCCAGCCAAGGCCTGGCACAGCTGCCAATCACACAGCAGGGGCAATGCTAACCCAGCTCTGATTGGCTGAGCTGTCAATCAATCACACAATAGCAGCTGGTGCCTGCCCTGACTCTGATTGAGCAAACAACTGGAAGTCCCTCCCAAGGGGCGGGGCCCATGAAGGCCCAGGGGGTTAAAAGCCGGAGCACGAGGTCAGCCCATGGTGTGGATCCTGCCTTCTGCTGGGGTTCTCCTGTGAGCCATGCTGGAAGCTGTGCTGTTGGTACCTATATGTGTATCTTTCCATACATCTTCTGTTGTTCTCTATTTCTTCTTCTCATAATCCTACTTAACTGAAATACTTTTGGGTAACTTAGTATCTTCAGGGTTAAAGGTTTTTCAGTTAAATGGTCTAAGTCAAGGAAGTTTATGCTATGATATGAGTTTTATCTTGAATTGGATGTTGCATGGAATGTTTTGTCCATGTTCCTTGATTGTCTGTATTTTGCCAGCAAAATTTTGTGTCATTTTGACCTCTTAGCTCAGTTGGTTAGAGCTGGCATCACTGAGGTTGTGGGTTCAATCCCGGTGTGGGCCATTCACTTAGGAGTTGGCCTGGATGATCCTTGTGGGTCCCTTCCTATCAAGAATCTTCTTTACACCTGGCCATGTTGAGAATATCTGGCTGGAGTTTCTCCTGTGCGTGAAACTCAAGTGAAGGAACCTTTGGTCACCCCCAGCATTTCAGTGTTCTGGGGTGTTCCAGCCCTGCAGGCTCACCATGGCCTCTTGTTTCCATCAGGCCCTGCTGTGTCACACTGGCCCTTGGTTCCATGAGCATCTGGAGTGTCACACAGCTTGATGACATTTGTCCTTGCTGCCCCTGCCATCCCACTGCCCCAGCAACAGCCTCGAGCCCCCCGTGAGGGACAGGCCCTGCTGGGCCAGGCCTGGGCTCAGGCCTTGGCCTTTCTGCTTCCTCCACCCAGCCCAGGCCTTGCTCAGCATTGCAGTTCCCTGCTCACAGCCTCGGGCTCCTGCAATCCTGCCCTCAAGGATCTGCTCTCACCAGTCCCTGAGGAGCCTTTGGCACTCCCTGCCCTCAGTGGGGCCACTGATGCTCCAAGGGACTTGGAGTTTTGCTTCTGACTCCTTGAGCAGCTTCTTCAACCTTCTCTCAGTGCCTGAGGGTCCTGGACTCAGCCCCAAATCCACCATGGGGCTCATTAAAATACAGAAAGCCTTCAGGAGCTCTTTGTCTTCTTTCAATTGCCTTCAAGTCTTCAGGGTAGTGCAGCTGTGTAACATTGACTGGCACTGTGCCTGAGACAGAGACTCAGCACTCTATGATCCATGTGACAAAAAGCTCTTTATTGTTCTGACTTCACCTTAAATACTTTTCTTCATGTTCCTGAGCAAGCACTTATGATTGCTTGAAAGTTCAGGCTGCTCAGCTCTCTGACCAATAGCTCCTGTAGCTTAGCTGGGACTCATTGGATCAAATCCTTGTCTATCTCCAATTCTGTCCTATCTCTGTTCCCTGGAGGCCTGTCTATCAGGTCAGGCTGTTTCTCCCATTTGTGGCCAAGTTAACTGCCCAGTACAAGCCAGATTGCGCTGTGACAATTAACCATTTCTTTTTTATTAATTTGAAGAAAAATTTTAAAACACAAACATGCAGCTTGTTCTCTGTTATCTTACCTGCAAGGGCCCTTTTGCATGCAAGATGACATTGACAGCAGAAAATTAATTTGGATGGGGTTTTTACTTAGCTTAATAAATTTGTCTTTCTTAGGTGGTGATGAGTTCCACATACCAAAAGCTGCAGTGCTTATGTTCAGGAGCGGTTGGGTGAATTTAGTACCTTCTGGTTTCACATATAACCATTTAACTGCTTAAAATAGATATTGTGGAACAGCAGACTGAGAGCCTGGAGCTGCTCACTAATGCTCTGCACATCCTTCTGGCTAAGTCCTGCAGCCTCTTTGGAGTCATGACTAGCATTTCCAGCTGTAGTCAAAGAGCAGCAGCTCTGTCGTGGGGCAATAGCATATATACCAACAGCCAGCTGGCCTCACTTCTGCCAGTCCATTTTTGCCTTCTTGATGTCGTTTCTGAGGAAGTCCATTGGAGCAGTTTGGCTGCCAGTGGAGATTGATGCAGTACCAGAGCAACACGTTGTGTTCTGAAAGAGGGCTGCATGTGCACAGGAGAGATAAGCAGCTATGGCTGGCTTCACAATCAGGGCCAAGAAGGACTTGGTCTCTGCTCAAGAGTGTAGATGCAGCAGGACTTTGTTGGCCTTGAATTGCAGATGAAAGCCTGCTGCAGTACCAGGACTCAGGCACCTCTCTTCAGCTCCTGAAAGCAGAGCACTTCCACGTGGGTTTGGAGTTGGTGCAGCAGATCAAGGAGCCTCTCTTGGCAATTCTCTGGCACTCCACACAGGTGAAGGCCACGTGGCTGCTCGTGGCTTGTCTTGCTCTGGTGTGATTTGATTGTGGGCAAACTAAAGGACTTGATCAGCTGGGGGGATAGAGTCAGGATAGTGTGTGTGCAGGGGAGGGGTTTGCACCCCAAATTACATCTTGTTTCTCTGTCTCTTTTGGCTCTTCTTTCCTGCTTACAGGATTTCCATGTTGGGCTCCAGACTTGAGGAGATTCCATTCAGAGAAAGTTGAAACTCAGAAATGTGCCTGCTTCAGCCCTTGCATGTACAGGGTGAGTTTTCTTAGTGGGGTAACAGGGCAAGGTGAGTGAGTGCAGACAAAAAGCAGGTGAGCAGAGTTTTCTCCTGTGCTCACTGACACACAAAAGAGTGAATGACAGACACGGATTATTTGCATCCTGTTTTGTGGCTTGAGGTAGCAATTTAAATGACATAGTGGTGTAGGGAAAGCAGCAAAACCTGTGCTTGTATGCAGCTTTGATCCAGAAAGCTCCAGCACTGGCAGACTCAGTTATGGAAGTTGCTCTCCCTGGACTCTCTTGAGTTTCTTTGGATGGAGATGCTGAGACCATGACAGTGGGGTGTTGTGGGGCTGGGTGGTGGCTGGTGCTCACAGCAGAGGCTCTGCTCTTGTGCTCTCCTTCTCAACAGGCAAAACCTTAACATCCTGTGTGACTGCCCCAACACAGATGAAGGTGGCAAGGAGGCTGAAGATGAGGAGTGTGATCCACAGTGGCAGGAAGACTATGATGATGACCTTGATGAAGACAACTTTATGATTGATAATGATTCAGATTGTGATTCTTACTTTAATGATAATGATAGCTATCAGTAGAAGTGTTCTGTCACCCAGCCTGCCACCTTGGACCTCTGCCTCTACTTGGTCTCAACCAGTTTGTGTTCATGTTTCTCAGATGGAACAAAACATTTCCTCTGAGAGGTTTCTTGCTCAGTGACTCTTGAATATGCAGGAACATGCTCTGGGCAGCTGGTCTGTGTTACTGTGGCCACCTCTCTCAGAAAGGCATCTCCTTGCCTTTTTCCCTTGTTCTCCAGTTCTGCCTGTAGGTATTTGAGTTAGAAAGTCACAGCCCACCTGCACAGTGAGGACCACTTGCCACCTGTTCAAGGGCTGCTCCTTGTGCTTGGTGTGCCCTCCCCAAGGGATGGGCACAGGGGCGGGTGGCATGTGTCCCAGCACAGCCCTGTCTAGCAATGGCCGGTGTCTAGAAATGCTGTAAGAAGATGCATTTACACTCAAGTTCAAGCCTCCCAGCTGGAGCTGGTGGGATGCTCTGCAGGCACAGATGGATGTGGTTCAGTTCCTCTGGTTGAGAGGGGCTGCATTTTTACCCTTTGTTGGAGTTTTCTACTCTGTTAGGAAGCAGGAAGGGCTGCTGTGAATGACACAAGGTTGCAGAATTGTTCAAGTTTATAAATATATGCACACACATATATTTTATACATACGCAGAGATTGTTCAGATAATACTGTATCTTTGCCAAAAAAGAATGAAAACCCAGAGATTTGAAAAACAAGTTCTATTAAAAAAAATAAACAGTTTTCTTCCAGCACAAGCCTTCTTCTTGTCTGTGGGGAACAGGGGAGTGAAGGGAGAGCAGGATATCCTCAAGTGAGGATGTGACCTGGATGTGCTAATCCCAGAAGTTATTTGTGAAATTCGTGTGGCTTTGGAATCCTCAGGCAGGCCACACAGTCTGCCATGCCAAGTGGCTTTTCCTTCCTGGGCAGTTCAGGGAACAGTGAGAGGGTGTGGGGAGGGCTGGCAAAGAGGGCAGGGCACCAGGCCATAGGGAGGGGTGGGGCTGCTGTTTCTGGGAGCAGGAGCAAGGCAGGATGCCTGCATGCTGATGGAGGGGTAACATCTGGTGCCCAGAAAAAGGCATATGACCAACATTGAACTTGTCAACTTCCATGTCAAAATGGGCTCTTGGAGGACACTGAGCTGTTTTCCCTGGGTAGTTTGATCAATTGCATGGAAGGGGGAAGGATGAAGAATTTGGGCAGTGTTGGAGCCAAAATGGCATTTTGCCACTTCTGCTTTCCTCCCAGCTTTTGCAGAGGGGTGACAGCTCCAGCCCTGCAAACCACTCCCTTTTGCAAGACACACTCAGACCTTGCTGGAAGCTCAGGGTTCTTGAAGGGGCTGCTGCAGTTGGCAACAGGAGCTGCTGTTGAATTTTTCACGTTGCTTAACCCCCCATCCCAAATGCCACCAAGAGGAAGGACTGAAAAAGATTTCCGTGGAAGAAGGGAGGCCAAAAGCTTAGAAAAGGATGAAAGAAATGCTCTGATTATGATGATGGAAATAACAAGAGAAAGATTTATTTTTGGCAGCAAATGAACACCTGCCGCCCTCCAGCCCTCCCAGATGGGCAGGCCCAGTGGTGCCGTTTCCATGGCATGAGGTGCTGGGAGCCTGGGGAGAGAAGCCAGAAAGCCACGGTCACTCACAGAAGGCTCCTGTCCCCCCTGTCCCACCAGGGCCTGTGCGTGGGCCAGGCTGCTGGCTGTGCCCAGAGCCCAAACCTCCCAACCCATTCTCTCATTTTTAGAGGAGAGCAGCAGGGCAAGCCACGCTTCACCTCTTCTGCTTAAGCACGGCACAGCAACCTCCTCAAGCTGCAAGAGCGAGATTCTCGTGTGCCCACTCCCATCTGCCCCTGTGCCACCTGTGCTGTGGAGCTGGGTACCCACCTCTGCAGAGCTGCTGCCAGGAGAGGAGCTGATCCCACACAAGGTCCTCGTCCTTCCTGAAGGGGATGTCCCTGCACACCGTGGCTGCCCCGGGTAGCTCCAGCACCTCCGTGGAGTGCGTCCAGTGCCGGCGCTTCCCCACCCGGTCTGGGCACAAGGTGCAATCTTCCTGGAAAAAACAAAGAACAATTGCATGAAAGTCAATTCAAAATGAGACATAGAAAGAAGAAAAACCACCAAAGGTTATCAATGTTTCACGGGCCTGGGGAGGGTCTGACCACTCCATGCAAGAATTAAACCTCTCCCCACGTGGGGAAAAATCCACCTTTCCTGCCTGTAGGTCCACCCCTTCCTCAAGGGTCTGAAAAGCAGACCAGCTGGGGCATGGCTTTGGAACCCACCCCTCTCTGCTGTCCCCCATCCTCATGGATGGATGCTTTTGTCAGGCAGGCTGCCCCCACCCCAGCCCACACCAGGCTGGCTGGCAGAAGCTGTAGGCGAGGCCGGGAGCCGGCTCCCCTTCCACAACATCCGTCCCCTGTCCCGCCAAAAAGCAGCTGGGCGGGCGGCGCAAAGATGAATATTCCCCATTGCCGCCGAGCGGGGAACCTCCGGCGCGTGGCCAGGCCGAGCCCTGGCATGCCTGGGAGCACGAGCATCCCCCCGCCCCTGCACCGGCACGGGACTCATCTTGATTTCGTCGGGGCACAGAGCCTGTCCTGTCCTCCAGGAAGGGGCCACAACCAAAGCCCGTGGGCTTTGCCCCGCCAGCGGCCAGCTCGAGGATGGTGTTCTCCGGCTCCACGTCGTGCTCCAGAAGAACACGCCAGCTGTGCCTCGGCTTGTGGGGACATCACGATGCCATTGAGCTGCAGGGGGATGTTTCCCCTTGTCCAGTCTGTGGCAACTTCACTGCACTGTGCCACCACTTCTCCAATAGGACGGGGAGCCCTGAGCCGCTCCCTCCACAACTCGCCGGGGACCCACGGAAGCGTCTCCTCGGCCACGCTCTCTGCTCCGTGCCACGGCCACAGGGAAACGCTCTGGGGTTTGCTTTGAGCGCCATGAGATGTGAGCAGCTGGAACTTGCTGGGCTCCTGGATCCTACTGTGCAGAGGGATGGATCTCTGCTGTCTCCTGGGCCACCTGGGGGTTCTGCAGCCAGGAATGCTCAAAAAGGTCTTCTAGGCATGGCCTGTCTGCAGGGTCCATGGATAAACACCACCTGATCAGGTGCTGGCACTCTGCAGAGAGAAACCAAAAACCCCTGGTCAGCTCCTGTCCAGGCTCTCCCAGATTCCACAGTGCCCACCCCACACTAGGAGTGCTGGGGGCTGCACCCAAAGCTTCCCATCCATCCTCCCTTTTGGAGCAGAGCAGCACACATGCCACCTCCTCCAGCTAAGCCCAGGAGATCAACCTCCTCCCTAGCTGCAGGAGCAGGACGCTTATGTGCCAGCTGCCATCTCCCAAGCCCATTCTTGCTCCCAAGCCTTGAAAACATATCCCCACCTTGAGACACCTGGGGTGGCAAGAAGAACTGGCCCCGGATGATGTCCTCAGGGGTTTTGAAAGGAAGGTGCCCACAGACCAGGTCATAGAGCAGGATGCCCAGGGACCAGATGGTGGCTGGCTGGCCATGGTAGCAGCCGAAGATGATCCACTCTGGCGGGTTGTACTGCGGCGTTCCTATGGGACACGGGCACATATCATCACGCCCATGCTGCTCCCTCCCTCCTAGCCAGCTCAAACACAGCCAGCCCCTGCCCCTGCCAAAAAACAACTTGGCTGCAGCCGGCTGAAGAAGGATTCCCCCTCCCTCCCTCCCTCCGTCTTCCCCTGTGCCAGCAAAGGGGAGAACCTTCGCTGCCCAGCTGGGCCCTGGCTTTGGGCTCACCTGCCATGTGGGTGTAGAACGTGTCCTGGAGGAAGGTTCCGCAGCCAAAATCAATGAGCTTCACCTCGCCCGTGGCCAGGTCAACGAGGATGTTCTCGGCCTTGATGTCGCGGTGCAGGACGCCGCGGCTGGTGCAGTGCCGCACGGCCTGCAGCACCTGGCGGAACAGCCCCCGCGCCACGGGCTCTGGCAGGAACCCCCCCGCGTCCAGCAAGTGCCACAGGTCCCGACAGCGCTCCGGACGCTCCATGACCAGCGCGAAGCCGTCGGGCAGCTCAAACCAGTCCAGGAGCCGCACGACGCCGCGGAAGCCAGGGCACGACACCATCCACAGCAGCACCAGCTCCAGTGGCACCAGGGCGCCCTTGTGCTGCGGGGGGACCGCGATGCCGTCAGCGGGGCCGATGCTGCGCCGCGCCTTCGGCACCCCCTGCCCGGCGCCACCGCAGCTCACATTGCCCGGCCCGGGACGCTGCGCGGCCCCCGCTCACTCCACGCTCGCTCCCCTCGCAGCGTCCCGGCTCCCACCCTGCCGGGCCTGGCCTCAGCCCCGCCCGGCACGCCCCGCCGGCTGCTCCCGCTGGCCCCGCTCACTCACCAGCCGCGCCCACTCCCAGATGCGATCCCGGCCCACTCGCTTGATGGCCACCTGCAAGCCAAGACAAGCGGCGGGCTGAGCTCGCCGCCCGCCGATCCCCCCCTCCCCGCTCCGAGCCGGCCCCGTCTCTTACCGGAGCGCCGTCGGCGAGCCGGGTCCCGGCGTAAACGCTGCCGCAGCCGCCCCTCCCCAGCAGCGGGCCCTCCCGGTAGAGCTGCTCCAGGGGAGGCTTCTCCGCCCGTGGGGACGGCACCGCGCTCTCGGCATTCTGCCCGGGGCACCCACTCGCCCCAGGCGCTGCTGCTTGCCCAGCCGCCCCGGGCTCCGGCGCCTCGGGGCCGGCGGCCGAGCTGACGGGCGGCGGGGCTCGCACCGGGGAAGCTGCCGGCGACGGGGCGGGAGCCGGGAGGCTGCGGGGCGGCTCCGGGCGGAACCGCGGGAGGGGCCTCGTTCGGGGCCAGGGCCGGGCCAGGGCCCGCGGCAGGCGGAGCCAAAAGGCGATGATGCTCCAGCACCACCACCAGCAGAGTGAGGAGCTCCTGCTGAGGCTCTTCAAAAGGCGCCGCAGCCAGTGCGGACAGAGGCGGGCAGGGGCCCGGCTCGCCCACGGGCGCCTTGCGCAGCGCGGCATGAGCCGGGCTGGGAGAGGCGGAACACGGACGGAACGGGAGTAGAGGGAGTGTGAAAGGGAGAAGGGGACGGAGAGCGAGTCGGAATTCGAGCGGAAAACCGATCGAGATAAGCGCTGCTCCTGCTGCTGCTGCCGCTGCTGTGGAGCCGCCGGAGCGCGCGGCCGTTCTTCCTCCGCGAGCCCAACGGAGGAGCGGCCGCGCGCCCCGCGGAACGAAAGAAACAAACAAAGAAATAAAAAATGGAGCTAATTCGTATTGGAGAAATAACCAAATAAAGAAATGTAGGAATAAAGAAGATTTGTGGCTTGTGGCTTTCTTCTTTGGGTGAGATGAAGCATTTCGTGGAGAAGAATTGCCTCTTCTGACAGTTTTGCCAGTGTGAACAGCAGCAGAGCATTTAAATTTCAAGTAGAAAAGAGAAATCTTGTCAGTATTGTCACCTATCTTCATTCTCTATTGAGATAGTTGCAGGCTGCCAAAAGACATTGTCTGCAATGTGGAACTTGGTCCCAGGTTATCTTTTCTGCCCGAGGATGAGGAGGGGAGGTATCCCAGACTCATGGAGTCATGGCATGGTTTGGCTGGGAAGGGCCCTGAAAGATCACATCGCTGCAACCCCCTGCTGTGGCTGGGGACCCCTTGCTCTAGACTGGCTTGTGTGGAGCTCCATCCAGCCTGGCCTCGTACACTGTCAGGGATGGGGCATCCACAGCTTCTCTGGGCAACGTGCTCCAGGAAAGTGTTTTTTTCTGAATTTCTGTTCTAAACCTACTCTCTCTCTTTCAGTTTGGATCCATTCTCCCTTGTGTTCTCTCTGCCTGTCCTTATACAAAGTCTCTGTCCGGCTTTCTTGTAGGTTGCTGTCAGGTACTGGAAAGCCACAGTTCAGTAAAGCCTAAGCCTAAGCCTCAGTCTCTTTTCCAGGCTGAAGAAGCCCAGCTGTCTCAGGCTTTCCTTGCAGGAGAGCTGCTCCAGCCCTCGCAGCATCTCGCTGTCCCTCCTGGGCACCTGCTCTAGCGCGTCCCTGTCCTTGCGGGCCGTGCTGGGGAGCCCAGCAGAGGCGGACGCGGCCCTGCAGGTGCAGCGACAGCGGCTGCAGGAGACACGGCCCTGACAGCGGCTGCAGGAGCCGGCAATTGGCGATTGGCCGCCCGCTCCGCAGAGAGCCGGGGCCTTTCTGCCTGCCCTTCTCCCTGCCGGGGCCTTTCCCCACTGCTGGCCCGCTGGCCCGCTCGGGGGAAATGCAGCCTGTGCCGCCCCTCAGAGCCGGCCCTGCCCGCTGCCCCGGGGGCTCCCTGGCGCCATCTTGAGGGCCCCAGGCCTCGGCCTCACCCTTGCTCACCCGAAGGCCGTGCAACAGTGGATAAAAACACACAGGGCAAACAAAGTGCCCTGTGATTCCAAGGCTAATCTTTTGTCTACAGCATCGCTTTGCTTTCAGAGTCTGGACGAGATGATAAAGTCACCAGGAAAACGGAAGTGAACAGCTACTGCTTTGGCAGTACCTCAAGGCTTTGAGGGGTAAGGTTTATGGTGCCTACTCGCTCACAGGGTCACACAGAAAATGTTGAAATGGTAAAAATTGTCAAAACCCCTTAGTAATTGGAGGGAACATCTGAGGAAGTGGCAGCTAGCATCTCAGAAACACGTGGCTTTTCCTTCTGTATTCTACCCTAGAGCTTCCTGGGCAGGGGCAATTCTTTCGACTGCATCAGTGTGGCCATGGCTAGAAAGGGCAGCGAGCAGATGAATTTAGCTTCTGCTGCCAGCCCCTGAAATCTCAGTTCTCATTTGTGTGCGCTGGGGATTGTGCTTCAGACTCTGAACTTGCACAGCTGCTCCTTGGGTGCTGCTGGCACATGGGCGCAGCGGTGCTGCAGCAGCCGTCCTGCACACGGGGACGGCACTGGAGCCTCCCCTAGGCCACCAAGGACAGGACGAGGGAATGCATTCCCGATATGGTGCTGTACCCTGGAGCTGTGGGGGATCCTCTGGTCTCTTTGATGGGCGAGGGAGCAAGGCAAAGGGAATCAAGATGAGACAGGGATCAAACAGCCCCATGCCAGGCAGTGTTTTCTCCTACCAGAGCTCCTCTGAGTTTCACAAGCCAATGCAGCCTGTGGAGCACATGAGACCCGGGAATGAGGGAAGGGCTGGCTGGGAAGGGTCAGATAAAGCCCATGGGGGCATTTCTCTTTCCGAGGGGCTCCTGGGGAGATAAAAGAGAAAAGAAGGATGTCTCATCTCACGACATTTCAATTTTTCCTTCAGTAGCTGTATTGCAATCACTGCATAAAAGTTTATTTGATCCCTTTGATGCCACGGAGCACCAAGAACTTGAACCTTGCTGTAGTCCAGCCCTGCCTGCCTATCTTGGAGCAGAGAGAAAAGATGAAGAATTTGGGCAGCATTTGAGCCAAGATGGCATTCTGCCCCTTCCGATTTCCTCCCAGCTTTTGCAGTCGGGTGACAGCTCTAGCCCTGCAAAACACTCCCTTTTGCAAGGCACACGCAGACCTTGCTGGAAGCTCAGGGTTCTTGAAGGGGCTGCTGCAGTTGGCAACAGATGGTGGCTGGCTGGCCATGGTAGCAGCCGAAGATGATCCACTCTGGCAGGCTGTACTCCGGTGTTCCTACAGGACACGGGCACAGCTCATCAGGCAGATGCTGCTCCCTCCCTCCCAGCCAGCTCAAACACAGCCAGCCCCTGCCCCCGCCAAAAAACAACTTGGCTGCAGCCGGCTGAAGAAGGATTCCCCCTCCCTCCCTCCCTCCGTCTTTCCCCAGCGCCAGCCAAGGGGAGAGCCTCCACAGCTGCAACATCTCTCGGTGGGGCACGGGGCATGACGGGAGATAAAGTCACGGCTCAATAGCACTGATGGGAACCGCGGAGCATGATGGGAGCTGTAGTCCCGGAAATGGCTCAGGAAGGGCGTTTGGGGGTCCGGAAAGGTATTGAGGGACAATTTTGCCTCTGAACGGCGACTTCAGGTCCTCAGGGGGATACGTATACAGTTCGAGAGCACTTGGGGGAAGCTTGGGGAGCTCTTTAGGGCGTACGGCACGAGTTTTAGGCATGGAACTGTGTTATGAGGTGCTGTGAGGTCACAAGGGATGGCAAATGAATTCCATGAAGTGTCTCTTTAGGGCATCTATGGGATTAGGATCATCCAGGGGATCCAAGGACGCTTCTCGGGGGTCCTGAATGGGCGCTGAGGGGGCACTTAGGGATCCTGGAGGGTCTGCGGGACATAAAGGGGGTTGATACCAGGATGCTGTGGAGCGTGGGGCATGATGGGCGTTGTAGTCCCGGCTCCAATGGGGCTCTATGGGGCCGCGGGGCATGACGGGAGTTAGAGGCAGAAAGGAAATATGGCTCCGAGTCCAGGCACCGCCCCCGAAGCACCGATCCCCGGAGCTGAACCTCCTTGGTGGGGCTTTGGGCTGGCACACACCTGAGGAGTGTATCTGTTTGCAGTGGGGAAACTTGTAGCCGTGGAATGGGGTTTTAACCCTTTAAGTGCGGCAGAAATAAGATGCACAGCTACATGGTCATCTTTCATGACAGGAAGAAAGCGACAAGTTTATTCAGAAACACACTTGGTTTTATAGCATGACTCGCAATTCCAAGAGTAGAGAAAAGGTGATTGGTTCAGAGAGAAGACACCCCATTCCCGGGGCCTGGTCACACACCACAACAAGTGTTCTATCTTTGTTATTAATTCCTTTTTATTTTGACCAAATTATCACCTTGGGAGAAATTCTCCCCAGCCTTGATCTGGCCCAGCTTATCGGCTGGGAACTGAGCTGAGAAGCTCTGGCCTGGAATATTTTTTAGGCTGTAATTTTCTAGCTTTCTCAATATGTGTCCCACAGGTCCCCCTTCTGAAATATATTTAAAAAGGAAGAGAGAAGTGTTTGTGCTCCCCAGCAGAGCCAAGAAAACAAACACAATCCAAAGACCTGAGGATATTTAAGTGCCAAGGGTTTCGTGTCTTTTCTCTGCCTATATCCCATCACTAAGTGAAATAAAACAATAGACAATTCACCACTAAGTGATTATACTAATAGAATTGTGAAAACTGCGACTATTTCACCCAAACACATATCAACAGCTCAATGAACAGATGAATGCCCATTCCCCACATGTAGAGGGATCATCCCGTTGGTGTTTGGTTTGTTGTGCAGCATGGAAACTGAATAGTGATCACATTCTGCTTCTGCTGGCACAAGGACAGAGTGAGCATTTCTTGCAGGTTACAGCAAGGATCCAGACGTGTCTCATCCAAAGCCTGTAATGAGGCAAAGGTGATTCACAAGAACAGGATTATTTTGATTTCTTTTTTCACTTTTTCCAATTTCTCTGTTCTGCCTCAGAGACAGCAACAGAATTTTGCTGTTCTGCATTTGAGACAGCAACAGCTACAGGAAAAACCTGTGCTTCTCCCATTTGACTGTCATCCATGCAAATTATCAGGAATTTTCCTGCAGAAATTGACTCAAGCACAGAAACATCTGCCTGAGAATTCCCTTTCCCCATGCCCACCCCAAGAATGGACCGAGACCCAGCCCCTACCCCTTTCGAAACGAGAGCAGGGTTGTTGCTGCTGCCAGCACAGGGCTGGAGCGATGTGGCACGGTGGAGAGGTGAGAAGGGTCCCTCTGAGACCGGACAGACAGACAGGTCTCTTCTGCTCAATGAGATCGGTGCTGGGGTCAGCAAATCCGAAGAAAAGGTCATCTCTTCTTGGCGGATGAATGATGAGGCTGAGGGGGAAAGAGAAAACAGCCCCTTCTCTGCCGGGGCAGAGAAAGAAGGCAGAGACCCAGGCCCCACAAAGGAGCCAGGCTCTGACACCAGGGAGAAGGGAGGAGCCGGCACCATCCCCGGGCCTGGGAAGGGTGCCCACGTCCCCCTCTCAGCAGCAAGCGGGTCGGGTTCCGACGTTATGGTGAAAGGGCGGGCCAGCACCACGGCTCTCTCTGAGAGCGAGGGTGTCGGCCCGGCAGGGGAGGGGGGAGCTGCCCCTGCCCCTTGGGCTGGGGGGGGCAGCACGTCAGACGTCACAGCCCTGCCGATAGCCAGGGCGGGCTGCTGTGGCTGCACCTCCAGAGGCGGGCCAGGCTGCGGCATCACCGAGGAGGGAGCGGGCAGTGCCGCCCCCACCTCTGCAGCCGGCGCCACCTGCTCCGCCCCCGCGGGCGGACCCGTAGGCGACAGGGGAGCCGCCTCTGAGCACGCCAGGAGGGGAGGGGGGGCCGCGCGGGGGGGCTCGCCGCCGCACCACCCACAGGCGCAGCCGCCAGGGAGAAACCATCTCCGGACACCCCCGGCCCCGCGCCCGCACCACCCCGCGGTATTTCGGCAGCGCCCGCCTGAGTGGCCATAAACCTTTCCAGTGTTACATGCACAGTCTGCATAACTTGTTCTGTGATCCGGGCTGTGATCTGGCCCAGCAGATCTGTCGAAATGGTTGACAAACATGCTGGTCCAGCCGGCGAGGGGGCTGTGGGACGGTCAGACAGCTGGGTGAGTGCTGCCTGTCCGGACCCCGTGCGTTGCGAAAAGGGGGGGGGGGGGGGGGGGGGGGTTTGAGGGCTGTGAGCCCGACGGAAATTAACGATCAGCCCTGCTCCCTATTTCAGATCCCAATCTCCCTAAAAATGCAGGGGGAGGAGTATTCCGGCTGGATATAGTCATTTGGGGAGGGATACACCGGTGGAGAGAAACTTCTTGGCGATGGGTAGTTTGGCAGAGGGGCAAGATTTTCGTGGGGAATACCTGCCCGTGGAACATCCACGCAGGGTGCGTGGGGGTGGATTTTCCATCTCCTGGTCCTTGGACATTTCATTCCCCATTTCCCGCGCATCCCCCATCATGACTCGATTAATGAGTCCCCAGGGGGTTAGCAAAGGGGATACTGACGTATCTGTGGCTAGAAGGGCACCACATAAAAGTTCCCCTAGTTGCTTCCATGATTCTAAGGAAAAGGCTACTTTGGGATCATCGGAAAACCCATGTTGTTTTGCCCATGCCAGTACAGCGATCAAATCTCTGTCTGGAATCGGGGCTTCCAAATTCTCTAGGACCCCTTTCCAAATGGAGAGGACAGATTCCTGTTGCTTAGTTAAGTGGTTCCCCATTATCTAACTGCTTTCCCAACTAATTGCTGGGACGGGGAACCAGAGAGTACCTCAGCCGTCCGGATTTCTGGTTCGCCAATGGGTCCGGTCAGTCTCTTGCACGGGCTCTGCCAACTCCTTGGTGCTGGGCGCCGGGCGCAGTGCGCCGCACAGTTCCACAGCACTCCACAACGCTCCACGATGCCTTCGCTGTCCCGTGCCTGGCGGCTCAGCTCCGTGGAGCCCCGCACTGCACAGTGCGTGCCGGGCTGCCCTAATCCAGCCCGCGGCTCCTGACACTCTGCTCCCAGAGACAGTCGCGATGCCTTGCACTGGTCCGGTCCGGGCGTGATCTTCGTCAGGTACGATCTCAGTGGACACCTCCAGATGTGGTTACTGCGCTGCAAAAAGAGAGGAAAGACAGCAACACACACGGAACTCTTTTGGGAAAAAAGGCCAACTTTATTGTACGGACATCCCATATTTAAAGTGTGTTACGTGCAGCTAGGACAGGACAACAGTGCATTGGACGATTGGGACAAACATCCCCTGGGACAGCATGTCCAGATGTCCCATGGGAAAGACACGAGGTGTTAATCTTTATTATGAATTCCCTTCTGTTTTTCACCAAGTTATCACTCTGGGAGACTGCCTCCCTTAACTGAAGCTGTAGTCAGCTTGTCAGCCTGGGAAAGGACCTGAGAGACAGGAGAAATCCAGGCCTGAGAGGAATTGCCAAACTGCAATTTCCTAGCTTTCTAAACGTGTGTGTCCATACTCTCAAAGGTCTTTTCCAGTCTGGGTGATTCTGTGATTCTCTGATGATTATGACACTGCAGGGCCCTGGGGAAGCAAGGTCCCACTGTGACACTGTGGAGCTAAATGGAACCAAGGTCCATTGGTGACTCTGGGTCATTGTGGAACCACGGAGGCCACAGTGACACAGTGGGCTTTGTTAAACTAAGGGGCCATTGTTACACTGTAGGGACTGTTGGAACTAAGGGAACAATTTTGACACCTAGGTGACCCCTGGAACTAACGGCCCACTGTGATACTGCAGGGCTTCATGTACTCAGACACCACTGTGATAGTGACACTGCAGGGTGTCATGGCACCAAGAATCCATTGTGACACTGCAGGATCTTGTGTCACCAGGGCTCCATTGTGGCACTGTGCAAACGAGGAGTTCATTGTGACACTGTGGAACCTCGGGTAACAATGGGGCCATGGTGACACTGCAGGGCCCCATGGAACCATGGGGTCAGTGTTAGTCTTTGGGGCCTTGTGGAACCACAGAGACCACTGTGACACTGCTGGTCCTTGTATAACCAAAAGGCCATTGTGAAACTGCAGGGACTCATGGATGAATGAAGGAAACATATTTGACACCATGGTGCCCCTTGGGACCAAGAGGCCATTGTGACACTGTGAAACCAAGGAGAGCATTGCTGCACTGTGAGACGTCATGGAACTCAGGGTCCATTGTGACACTGCAGGGCATTGATGGACCAAGGTGCCACTGTGACACTGTGGGGCACAAGGGTCCAAGAGACTTTGTGACACCCAGGGGCTACATGGAACTAAAGGGACATTGTGACACTGGGAGGCCTCAAGAAATTGTGACACCTTAGGGCCATATGGAACCGGGCTGACATTAAGCTGGGTCTGAGTGTGGATCTCATGTACAGTAGGAGGGCTATGCAGAGGGACCTGGACAGGCTGGATCCAGGGCCCAAATCCAACACGGTGAGGTTTAACAAGACCAGGTGCCAGATCCTGCACTTTGGCCACAAACACCCCTGCAGTGCTCCAGACTGGGGACAGAGTGGCTGGAAAGCAGCCAGGCAGAAAGAGACCTGGGGACACTGATGGACAGCAGGCTGGACATGAGCCAGCAGTGTGCCCAGGTGGCCAAGAAGGCCAATGGCACCTGGCCTGGGTCAGGAATGGTGTGGCCAGCAGGAGCAGGACAGTGATTCTTCCCCTGTGCTCAGCACTGGTTGGGCAGCACCTCGAGTGCTGTGTCCAGTTCTGGGTCCCCAGTTTAGGAAGGACATGGAGGGTCTGGAGTATGTCCAGAGAAGGGCAGGTTGGTGAGGGGTCAGGAACACAAGTCCTGTGAGGAGCAGGTGAGGGACCAGGAGTTGTTTATCCTGGAGGAGGCTCAGGGAGCCAAGGTGGTGTCAGGGCACAGGATGGAATTGATGATCTCCAGGGTCTTTTCCAACCTTGCTGATCCCGTGATTCTCTGAAACCTCCCCTGGAGCAGTTGCAGGATGAGCCCTGGGCCTCCTCTTACAAGGTCCAGCAGCCCAGGTCCCTCAGCTTCTCCACACAGCCCCAAAGCCCATCCTGTCAGTCCTGCAGAGCCTCTCCAGCCCCTCCTCATTGCCCACAACAGGGAGCCCCACACCCAGACACAGCAGCCCAGATGTGCCCCCCTGGCCTGTGGTGCCTCTGCCAAGGGAGCAGCATGAGGCACTGCAGGACCCTGCAGACAATTCCTGAAGCACTTGGAGGATGATCCTGCTTCCCAAAGGATGTTTTTTTTTTTTTCTCATCCTGCCAGCTCAGGAACTGAAATACGAAGTGGAGCCAGAGAGGAAAGGGCAAACAAGGATGGGCTGTTTCAAGGGTAGGGAATTAGGGTGGGAAATAGGAAGAAATCAGGAGAAGGAAAGTGGAAAGAGAGCAACGGTGAAGCCAAGGAAATGCTCAGAGCAGTTTGGGGGTGGCTGCCAGGCAGCCCTGGCTCTGAGCAACAACATCTGCAGTGGGACAGGAAACTCACAGCTCATGGGAACAAACTTTCTGGCTGATTTCAGAGGCCACGACAAACCTGAGTGGTTTCCCTGCCATCCCCCAGCCCTTGCTGGCCCCAGGGGCTGATGGCATTTGTGCTCATTCAGCTCCATGTCCCCACAGCAGCACCATGGTTGTGCTGAGCCTGCTGTGTGCAATGCAAACAGGGGCTCCTGAGCCAGTGCTGCCGTGTGTGTGCCTGCAAGGATGCGGCTCCTGTGTGAGCTGGGGGAGAGGCCAGGGTTGCAGAGAGGGGATGTTGTTGGCAGGTGCATGAGGATGCTCTGGGACGCTGCCCTGGGGTGTCCAGCGCAGTGGGGATGGATCAGCCCCTGCTCTGCTGCTCCTTGCCAGAGTGTCCCCCTTGCAGGGAGCTTGCAGAGCACCAGCCATGCTGTTTGCCCCCAGCCTGCCCACGGCCAGCCTGGGGCTGCTCCCGGGGTTTTTCTCTGCTCAGCATCGGGATGGCCAAGTGTTATGGAGAGAGCCTGGCCAAGGAGCCTGGAGCCCCCAGGCCCTGGCCTGAGGCGTCAGCGCTGCCCCAGCAGTGCCCATGGCCTGTCCCTGCTGCAGCCCCGGCACTGCCACCCCCAGGGCTGTGCCCGGCCCCGAGAGCACTCAGGCCCTGCAGCAACACGAGGGCCAGGAGGGCAGTGGGGCAGAGGCACGGGAGCAGCACTGGCAACACCAAGTGCCGCTGCTGCTGGGCACAGCTGCTGTGCCAGCACTGATCTGCCCCAGCTCTGCACACAGACATTGCTGCTGCAGATCCAGAGAAGGGAACAAATGGGACATCTCTGGAGAAAACTTTGCAGGTAGATCCTTTAGTTCGTTTAAAGCCACGAATAATGCAGCCCCTAATTGACACAGTCTCTCTTCGCAATAGTGGTGGAAGAAAACAAAATGAGAAATGGCACAGGCAATGTCATTTCTTTCCAGACAATAGTAAAAGACTAAAAGAAAGGAAAGAAAAGAACAGACTAACAACCAAACTAACAAGAAGAATCAAAGATGACTTTTATTACAAGTGAATTGCAGAAATTGGCCCGCAGTTTAATGTTTCTTAAACCATCCAGTCATCAATGTCCACACTGCATCCCTGAGCTCCTTGTTCCTCAGGCTGTAAATGAGAGGGTTCAGGGCTGGAGGCACCACTGAGTACAGAACTGATAGCGCCAGATCCAGGGATTGGGAGGAGATGTAGAGAGGCTTCAAGTAGGCAAAAAACCCAGTGGTAACAAACAGGGAGACCAGAGCCAGGTGAGGGAGGCAGGTGGAAAAGGCTTTATGCCGTCCCTGCTCAGAGGGGATCCTTAGCACAGCCCTCAAGATGTGCACATAGGAACAAACAATGAACACAAAACAACCCAAACCTAAAAAAACACTAACAGCAAGGAGCCTAAGTTCCCTGATGTAGGAGTGTGAGCAGGAGAGTTTGAGGATCTGGGGGATTTCACAGAAGAACTGGCCCAGGGCATTTCCATGGCACAGAGGCAGGGAAAATGTATTGGCTGTGTGCAGCAGAGCATTGAGATAGCCACTGGCCCAGGCAGCTGCTGCCATGTGGGCACAAGCTCTGCTGCCCAGGAGGGTCCCGTAGTGCAGGGGTTTGCAGATGGACACGTAGCGGTCGTAGCACATGATGGTCAGGAGGGAAAACTCTGATCCAAGGAAGAAGACAAGCATAAAGAGCTGAGCAGCACATCCTGCATAGGAGATGTGTCTGGTGTTCCAGAGGGAATTGTGCATGGCTTTGGGGACAGTGGTGCAGATGGAGCCCATGTCAGTGAGGGCCAGGTTGAGCAGGAAGAAGAACATGGGGGTGTGCAGGTGGTGGCCGCAGGCTACGGCGCTGATGATGAGGCCGTTGGCCAGGAGGGCAGCCAGGGAGATGGCCAGGAAGAGGCAGAAGTGCAGGAGCTGCAGCTGCCGCGTGTCTGCCAATGGCAGCAGGAGGAAGTGGCTGATGGAGCTGCTGTTGGACATTTCCTGTGTCTTGCCATGGGGATCTGTAAGAAAAGTAATCATGGAATAGTTCAGTTTGCAGAAGATTTTAAATACCCCAGCCCAGCCTGATGGCACTTTCCCCCCACTGCGTGCCCAGGGCTCTGCTGCCTGGAGCTGTCCCTGCCAGCAGCTGCTTCCCTGTGCCCAGGGCTGTGCCCTGCCAGTGCTGCCAGAGCCCAGCCCAGCCCTGGGGGCTCAGCTCTGCCCTGCACACCCCTCCCAGCACAGGGCACTGCCCAGGGCCAGCTCTGCCTCTGCAGGCTCTGATGGCAATGTCATAGCTATCCTGAGGAGGCTGGAAAAGTGACACTGATGCTGCCTATGAGGGACCTTGTTCTAATTTCTGTCAGTGACTGCTTTATTAAAATCCAAGAAAAAAATATTTTATTTTTTCCAAATTGAACTTAGAGATTAATAACTATATGCAATTTCCCTTCTACGCAACGCAGAGCAGTAGATTATAAAATCAGGATTTTCCTTTTTATGCAGGCCCTGCCTCACTGTGCTCCCTGTGTAATCTACCTAGAAACATTCTGGAGTTAAATCTTATGCTGGGAGCAGTTCTGAACAATGCAGCACCCTCACCACACAGGGACAACCCTTCCAAGCCTCACCAGCTGTCTCCTTCCACCCAGACCTTGTCCCCCAGTGCTGGGAGCAGCTCCCAGGGCTGGCTGAGAGCTGTCCCTGGCAGGCAGCAGAGTCCCTGCCCCAGCACAGCGCCCTGGGCTGCAGGACCCTGCTCTGCACCACAGCCCTGGGCACCCCTGGCTGCTCTACACAAGAGATCATCAGAGAATATACTCACACAGTCTGCAGGCATTGGGATGTTCCAGCTTTAGGAGATCACTGCAGGAGCTGCAGCTGCATTGTCCTGCAGCCAGAGGCTTCCTGTGTCAAGGGCTGGGAGTGATTCTGCCCCAGGCACTTCTGAGCATCTTCCCAGCCCTGACTGATTGAAGCTCTCTGTGCCTCCGTGCTGTGCCCGGGGTGGCTGCAGGCAGTGCACCAGCCCTGCTGGTCTGGGAGAAGAGCTGCTCATGAAGAGAAATGTGTTTTTGAAGCTCTTCTTGGTTGCCAGGATCACCTTCTGTGCCAGGAGCCTGGCCCATCACAGTAGCAGAGACACAGCACAAGGACTTTAATGACCCTCTTGGGGATTGGGGCTGAGTCTCTGAGCATCAGTCCCTGAGTGGGAGCTGAAGAAACCTCTCAAGAACTCCAAGTCACAATCAAACTCCAAAGTTTCCTAAAGTTTTAATGGGTCCCACTGAGGGACACGACTGAGAAAGTGTCCCCAGGTTCCAGTAGAGCAGGAAATTGGAGGCAGTGATGACAAGTGAAGACAAAGAGAAGCCAAATGTTGGTGCCCTGGGGCACAGCAGGGTCTGTGCCACCAAGGGCTGGGAGGAGACACCTTGTCCTGAGCCACTGGGGCCTCCTGGCACAGCCCCAGCAAGGCTGGCCACTGTCACCCCTTGTCCTGCCCTCAGCATCCCCCCACATCCCAGTGGCCTCAGGGATGTGCTGGGACGAGTCCCTGGGGAGCCTTGGTCAGGAATGGCCCTGGGGGCTCCTTCATGCTCCCAGGGACTGCAGGTTTTTCAGAGGACTTTGGATTTTGCTTTTGCCTTGGAGTCTCTGAGAGCTTTGTGCAATCATGGCCTCCAATTATCAGCTTTAATTAGTCCCTTGAGAGCCTTTGTCAGTAACAACACTCAGTAAGGCTCAGTAATGATTCAAGGTCCTTCAGTTTTTTAAAGTACTTTCCTTATTCCTTTCTTCTCTGAGAGATTTTTGGGCAATCTTGGTCTCCCATTCTCTCCTCCAAGGATTCCATGAGGAGCCTGTGTTGGGGATGGACCTCAGTGGGACCCATTAATGCTTTGAGACACTTCGGGTTTTCTTCTGCCTTGGACTCCTGGAAAGGTTTGTGCAATCTCCTCTCAGGCCCTGAGGTTCAAGGGCTCAGCACCAAATGCACCACGGGCCTGATTGGGATCAAGCAAGTCCTGACAAACCATGGCTCTGCCTTGATTTCCCTCTGGTCTTGGGCAGTTCATAGGGAAGATTTCCTACTATAGTTATGGAGAAATACTTCAAAGTGCTTCTAGGAGATATTTAGTAATATTTTAGAGGGTATATTTTATTACATTTCTGTTTAGAGCAGAGGCGATTGCAGCATTCTGTGATTGATATTGATCCAGAGTCTCTCCTTAGGAGGTCTGTCCTGCTCAGAGAAGCTGTTCCTTGTGGTCTGACCTAGTTTGAGCAACCTTGCTGCACATTGCCCAACCCCATCCTGTCTGTCCTCACTCACCTGGGTCCTGCTTTGCTTGGAGAGCTAGCTGTACACAGCCAAAGAGGATTTTTTTCCATTTTTTTTTTTTTAAGTAATCTAAAACTCTTTAATTTCCCCATTGAAAATAGACACCTTCCTTTAGTGTGTTCCAGCCGAAGGTGCCACCAAAGACGTTTCCCTTCCCCAGGGCAGAGATATTTAAGGAATGGTAGAGATCTTTGGACTCCCTTGGTTCCACAAAGCCTTTGTTGTGTCACCATGGACTCTTGGTTCTGTGAGGTTCTGTGGTGTCACAATGGATGTTTGGTTCCATGGGGCCCCACAGTGTCACAGGGGTCTCCTTTTCCCTTTGGCACCCAGCAACAAACTTCACTGGCAGGGCCAAATGCCTGGGAAGAAGGAGAAGGGGACGTTTGGAGTGATGGTTTTTGTCTTCCCAGGGCACAGTGACGTGGGCTGGGGCCCTGCTGTCCTGGAGATGGCTGAACACCGGCCTGCCCATGGAAGGGCTGAGAGACAACAACCTCTGTGCATGGAACTGCAACAGCAGAGAGCTCAGGCTGAAGGCTGGGTTTAACAGACTGTCACCAGCACAGGAACCATCAATGTGAGAGGAAAGATGTGTGCTCATGTCTTTACAAATCATTTGGCGGGTGAAGGGATGGGTGTTAAGGTGTTTGAAATGGGTTGTAACATTTCTACTGACTTTGGGCAGCAGGTTTGTTAGCTGGCCCAGCCAGCTTGGCTCCTGACACAGACAAGGGTTTTCACTGGTTTGTACTGGTTTTTACCTATTTTCCTGGTTTGTAGAGGTCTGTACTGTTTTTTTCTTGTCTATACTGGTTTGTACTGGTTACTATTGGCTTGCATTACACTGTTGTTTATTGTTTTTTACTGGTTTTTACCACTTACACTGGTCCATACTGGTCCATACTGGTTGTCTTGGTTTAATTTTGACTTTCCCGGCCAATGCACCAAATTAATGTCTTGAGTTTGAGTTGCCAATTTGAATAAACTTATTTTTCTTGTTGTGAGACAGAACCAGGAGCAAAAGAGCAAGGCAGGCCTAAAACTTGAGAGAGTATAAAAGAAAATTTATTAACTACACAAACAAAAAGAGAGGAAAAAAAAAATCAGAATAAGATTTTTTTAGATCACTCCTTCCCTCCCTCTCCCAATCTTCGTAACAACAAAACAAACATATAACAGATACTTCGGTCAGTGCCCAATTTAGTCTTTCTCAGTTCACTCCTGGAGAGAGAAGCTTCTTCTTGTTGAAGTTGTAGGGATTTTTTCCCACAAGAAGGAAAAAAACCAGTTCTCTTGTGGTTTTATCTTTCATGATTTGCATCCGCCCAGGAATCTGCAACCATGACACTCCTCCCAACTCTACAGCCGTCCCAAAGTTGTAGATGTGGGCCATGTCTGCTCCATGGGGTATTACTTTTAAGAATGAAATGTTCAACTGCAAAGATTCTCTCTGTCTCCTTTTTCTCTGCTCAGGCTTCATCTTCAGAAAACCAAAATCCCTTTCTTTTCTCAGGACAGAAATTCTCAACACAGGTGCTCTTTAGTCAAATCATCTATTAAATGGAACATTTCCATCCCCCCATGTCTCTTTCCATGGTTTATAGGAATATTCAGTACATCAGTTCATTCCTACAATTTCACAAAAAGATTTTCAGCCATTTCAGCATCTTCTCATTCTCCTTCCATCTTAAAAACTTAGCTCTTACATCACTGACTTCAGAAATCTTCTTATTCCCTTTCATATTCAAAGGAAAGGCTGGAGGCTTTGCAAATCTTATCTGAGCACTAAAGAGTTAAAGTTTAACACAACTACAAGAGTTGGGCCAGGCTCAGGCTGTGCTGGGGGGTGCAGCTGAGGTATCAATCAGCCTTTCTGGGGCTGGGCTGCAGCCCCACACTGCTCATGGCCACCCGGGCAGGCCCGGCCCGTCCGGCAGCAGCAAGAGTCGGCCTCCCCCCACACCAGAGCCGCAGGCCCGTGGAGGAGGAAGCTGTGAAGGTCTTGGCACACAACTTTTTCTCCCTCTGGCCATCGGGTCCCCCTCGTTGGCAAACGGGGCCCAAGCGGCCTCCCGAGCCTCCCCTCCCGCATGGGGGAGGGAGAAGCTCGGGTTGATGTTACCTGCTCAGCCGCCGGAAGACAAAGAGACTCAGTTCTGGATTACCTTCCTCAAAATGTGTGTTCACGGAGCGAACCAACTTTCTCTAATTGGCTGTTGCAGGTGTCCCAACCCCCACAGAGGAAATTCCCTTAAGAAGAATCTCTTCTGAGTTTCTTCTTCCTAAGTCAACCTATCACATTGGCCCAGACTGGTTTATACAGGTTTCAGGGTGCTGTCAAAGCTGTCATTCATGGGGCAGTACCTGGGGGTGAACCCCAAATCCTACGGGGTGTGGCACCACCAGGGCTGGGTGCTGGGCCGCGCTGCAGCGCCCCCTGCTGGCCAGGAGGACCTGGCACTGTGTGAGCACCTCCTGGTGGCCGACCCCTGCAACTGTGAGTGGCTTGTACTGGTCTGTACTGGTTTGTGCTGGTTTGTGCTGGGATGGGGTGCTGGGGGGTTACTGGTCTGTCCTGGGTTTTACTGGGATGTGGTCCTGGGAGTGACTGGTTTATACGGGGTTATACTGGGTTATACTCAGATGGGGTGCTGGGGTGTTACTGATTTGGACTGGGTTCTACTGAGAAAGGGAACAGGGTGTGTGAGTGTCCCCTGCTGGCTTGGAGGACCTACTGGCCAACTGCGAGTTAAACTGGTTTATACCAGTTTATATCGGGATGGTGTGTTGGGGGTCACTGGGTTATACTGGGATGTGGTCCTGGGAGTGACTGGATTGTAGTGGTTTATACTGGGTTATTCAGGGATATTCTCCATTTTTCTAGGTTAAACTGGGGTTTACTGGGTTATACTGTGAGGGGGCTTAGGGATGCTTGCCACTCCACTGGGAGCAGCTTCTGGGGATGCTGGCCTTACTGATTTATACTGGAATGGTGCTTGGGACCTACTGGGAGTGACTTCAGGTTGTGCTGGCCTTACTGGTTTATGCTCGGAGCTGCCGCAAAGGGGCTCAAGGGCTCAGGTGTGGCTCGCAGTGCTTACTGGTTTATACTGGTGCCCTCCGAGTATAAACCTGGGAGCCCCAGGACCACACTGGGAATGGGTTTGGGTGTATGCGGCCTTACTGGTTTATACTGGGAGCTGCTGCCATGAGCCTCAGGAGCTTGGGTGCGGCTCAAAGTGCTTACTGGTTTATACTGGTGCCTTCCCAGTGCACACCTGGGAACACTGGTAGGCACTTGTGGCTGGGCTGGACCTCCATACCGAGCTGGCCTTCACCAGGGCCTTGCTGATCCTCAGCTTCTCCAACTTCTGGGCCTGGCAACACTGCCTGTGGCTGCTGATGCCCACCAGGAACTACAGCAAGGGCACTGCCCCCTGGAAAGCTGAAGGAAGGTGAGGGATTCCCCAAAACAACTCCCACAATTTTGTGGGGTCCCCAAAATTTTCCAGCCCGTCCCTTGCCTAAAGTGTGAGCTGGTGGGTTCTGTTGCATTGAATGGGTAGACCTGGTGTTCCTAAATCCCTATTGACTTCAATGAGTAGATCTGGTTTCCCTAAATCCCCTTTGAATTTAATGGGTAGACTTCAACTCCTGGATACCTAGGTGCCCCCATTGAGATATTGGGATTTCCCATGGTGTCCCCTGAGATTTTGGGGTGCCTCCTTTGCCCACCCCAGAGCTGGAGCTGCTGCAGAATACCATCTTCACCAACCCCATGCACCAAAGCACCTGGCTGTACCTGCTCTGCCTCCTCTCCCGAGGTAACTCAGGGCTCCCTCCCACCCCTGATGTCCTCACCTGGAGTTTTGGGGTACCCCCTGAATGTTGGGGTGCCCCTTTACAGCCCCGCAGCTACCAAGGGTCATCTGTGTCCACGTCAACTGGGAGGATGGTGGCCATCATCTTCTCCTGGAATGTCAGGGTGAGTCAGGGCACTTGGGTGCCCAAAAATAACCTGGATATCCCTGAAAATTATCTGGGTACACCTGGATACTGCCCAAAATCAACTGGACCCCCCCAGCAATCACCTGTATACACCTGGGTACCCCTTGGACACCTGGATCACCAAAATCCCCGGGGCCTCCCAAAACTATTGTCCCAAACATCCTCATTGCTTTGATTGGGTTGATCTGGTGCCCCTAAACCTTATTGCCTTTAAAGGCTAGACCTACTGTCCCTAAATTCTTATTCATTTCAATGGGTTAGCTCTGGAGTCCTGTTTATCTCCATTTATCTCTATAAATCCCTCCCAGTGGTCCCACTTTTGCTTCAGTGCTCCCAGTCACCCCAGTGTCCCTCCTTAGCCCTTCCCAGTGCTCCCAGTTTAAACAGTAACTCTTTCCAGTCAAGTCCTATCAATGGGTAGACCTGGTGTCCCTAAATCCCTATTGACTTCACTGGGGTAGACCTGGTGTCCTTTAATCCCTTTTGACTTCAGTGGCCAGAGTGGATGTCCCCAAATTTTTGGTGCTAAAATCATCAAATTTGGGCTCAAAATTCCCAAATTTCAACTGAAAATGGACATTTTTGGGCTTACCTGGAGGCACAGCTCCAGCATGGACCATAGGTGAGGGATCAGGGATTTGGGAATGGCTCTAGGAATTCATCCAGGAGTTCCACAGCATCAGCACTACATTCCTGGAGTGGAAATTCCCAGAATTTTGCCCAAGATTTCCCCCCAAATTGACCCAAATTTCCCCATTTTAAGACCAAATTTCAGAAAAATCCCCACTGACATTAATGGATAAAACAGGTGACCCTAAATCCCTATTGACTTTAATGGGATAGACCTGGTGTCCATAAGCCCCTATTGATTTCATTAGTCATTTCTGATGTCAAGAAAATGTGTATTGGGAGATTGATATTGCAACTGAGAGACGTTGTAAAAGATGGTTTATGGCCTCATGGTGTCAGTCTCACAGAAGGGTGAGACATTAAAGGTGTTACATCCAAAGCCATAATATCAGAAGCTGCCTCATTCTTAGTTACAATGCCTTAAATTCATTTTTTAGCTAATCAAATACTTCTGTGAAGTTTGCCAGCATCCTTTTACACCAATCATTAATTGCTTTCCTTCTCATGGCTTTGCCACAATGCATCATTTTTCAACCAATCCGAGAACACTTCACAAACCTACACTGATAAACCTTAAACTTCTAATCAACTTTATAACAGCTTCTATTGCTAAGCTTTAAAATCTTTTATTATCTAACTTAACATACTACTTTGCTTATGTAATGCATATTTCTGTTTGCTTAAAACATAGATGTAGTTATACTAAAAGCTTATATTCCTGTTTTATCTATTTTACTTTTAATGCTCTGATTGTCCAAGATTTCTCCAAGGTCTTAGGTCAAACCTTGGATCCATCTCAATCTCTGAGCCTGTATGCACAAGGCCCTGAGAGCTCTCTGTGCCTGCATTTCCCACACCACCTGTCATCTCTGCCTCCAATTTCCTGCTCACACTGGAACCTGGGGACACTTTCTCAGTTGTGTCCCTCAGTGGGACCCATGAGCAATATCAGACACTTTGGAGTTCGATTCTGTCCAAATTCTGCAGAGGTTTCCTAGAAAACAATGGTTCTGCCTTGATTTCCTTCTGGTCTGGTGCCATTCATTCACAAGTTTTTCAACTCCAGTTATGGAGAAATATGACAAAGACCTTCTTAGAAATATCCATTGCCATTTTCAAGGGTGTATTTTATTACTGTTGTCTTTAGAGTAGAGGTGATTCCAGCATTCTGTGATTGATATTTGTGAGAAATGGATTTGTAAAGGATTCTCAAAGCCTGACTGAAAGCTCACACAGTCTTGTACATCTGGATGCAAACTCTGAGATAAGGTGTGCTGACTCAGAATGGCCCTGGAATAGAGAAGGCATTGCTGAGAGAGAGACTGAACTAGAAACAAGTTTCAAACAATGTCCTTGCAAAAAGATCAGATATTTTGGAGAATTAGAACTGTGAAAGATGCATTGTGGCAAGACTACGTGGACTAAAATACAAGGTGATTGGTGTTAGAATTATTAACACCATTGTGTGGCAAAAGCTAATAGGCTGAAAACCATTTATAAAATATTGTAAACAGGAAATAACTTGGCTTTGGATAGAATGGCATGGAGTTTAACATCTCTTATGTTTCACCCTTCAATGAGACTGATAATGGATTAAATCTTTAGAAAAAAAAATGCGCCTCTCTGTTGCCCCATTTCTGTAGAGCTGGGATTTTCCAACAGTGCTGAGTCCCTGGACATCAGTCCCTGACAGGGAGCTGAAGGAAAACTTCTCACAACTCAAAATTAAATTGAAACTCCAGAGTTTATAGAAGTTGTAATGGGTCCCACTGAGGGATAGGACTGAGAAAGTGTCCCCAGATTCCAGTTAAAGGAAAACACTGGAGGCACTGATGACAGGTGAGGACAAACAAGGGAAAGGTGTCTCTGATGCTGAGCACACCTGGATGTGTTTCAGGAATGCAAAGGGCCAAGGGCTGAGCCCCAGCCCCTGGCAAGGCAGATCCTGTCCCTCCCTCATTGCTCAGGGCTCTTCCCGGGCCACTGGGCTCTGGCCATGTGCAATGCCAAGGGCAGCACCATGGGGCGGCCCCTGCCAGGCTGCTGAGCAGGGACAAGGAGGCAATGAGGCCCCAGCACAGCAAGGCTCACTTGTCCCCTGCTGGCCTCAGGCCCAGGGCCAGCCTGCATGGCCCAAGTGCTGCAGGAGTTGGCTCTGTCAGGGCCTTTCAGCTGCTGCCCATCCCTGTGGCCTCTGCAGCCCAGGCTGTCCTACGGTGTCCATGCCCTGCGCCTCTGTCCCTGCAGGCTGTCGTCATCCCCCGGCTGCCCCACCTCGCTGGCCCCTTCCTTTGCTGACAGCTCTGCCTCCTGCCTGCCTCTGCCTGCCCACACAAAGCCTTGGGCTGCTCCAGACTCCTTCAGGTGGATGTCTTGCACCACAGCCCTGCCCTGGGAGAGAAATTCCTTTCTCCTTGTGTCCAATCTGGGCTCTCCTCTTCCGTCCTCAGTCTCCACCCCACTCAGCACAGAGCTCCTTCATGTAGTGGTCATGTTCTTGCAGCCTCCAAACCCCACCTTGGGAGACATCTGGACCCTCTCCCAGGTGTGGGAAAATTAAAAGATTCTTCTCATAATCTAAGAAAATCATCAGAGGACAAGGCAGCCAGACTTTTCTGTCCTGCATACTTTTGTGTGGACGCAATCCTTGGATGGATGGAATTTTAGATGTAGAATCCCAGTTTTGGTCATTGACATTTAGGTGAGAAGGGCAGTTCTTTTCCACTGTAATGCAAGTAGAGAGCCCCAGTGTTTGGTGGTAGATGAGAGACAGCCCTCAGGAGGCCAAGGCCAGCCAGCGCTGTCTGTCCTGGCAGTTTTTGTCTGGGAGGACCCTTGTATATGGGGAACTCTTTAGGGGGAGTACCAATTTCAGCCTTGGGCACTTGGAAAGAGGGATGGTTCTTTTCCATAGGAAGGAAAGCACAGAGCCCCAGTTCTTCGGGGGCTGATGAGCAGCAGCCCTCAACATGCCAGGAACAGCCAGACCTGAGAGGTGGCCCCCAGGAGGCCAAGCCAGCCAGATCTGTTCCATGTCCCCTTGGTTCCATGGGACCTTGTAGTCTCACAATGTTCTCCTTGCTTCTGCAGTGTCACAATGAGGCCCTGCAGGGTCACAATGGCCCTTTGGTTCTGAGGGGCCCCACAGTGTCACAATGGTCTCCATAGGAAGAAAACAGCTGAGCCCCAGTGCTGCAGGGGCAGATGGGGGGCAGTCACCAGAGGCCAAGGACAGACAGACTTGATGGTATTTGCAGATTTTTTGTGGGAGTAATCCCCAGATATACGGAATTTTAGAGGTGGAATACCAGTTTCAGAAATGGACATCTGGAGGAAAAGGACAGTTCTTTTGCAGGGAAGCACGGAATACCAGTGTTTCAGGGGCAGATGAAAGATGACCATCAGAGGCCAAGGCCAGGCAGACCTGTCTGTTCTGTTTTCAGCTTTTGTCTGAAAGCAATACTTCGATATAGGGAATTTTGGAGATGGAATCCAAATTTCAGCCGTATCTGCACTGATAAAATGGACATTTTTTTCCCTAGGAAGGAAAGCACAGAGCCCCAGTGTTTCAAAGGTAGATGAGAGCCAGCCCTCAGGAAACCAAGGCCAGCCTGACTTGTCAGTCATGGCAGCTTTTGTCTGGGAGCTCTCCTTGGATATAGGGAATTCTGGAGGCAGATTCCCAATTTTGGCCATGGGCACCTGGAGAAGGACGGTTCTTTTCCACAGGAAGGAAAGCACAGAGCCCCAGTGTTTCAGGGGCAGATGAGCAGTGGTCCTCGACATGCCAAGGTCAGCCAGACCTGTCAGTTGGCCCCCGGGAGGCCCAGCCAGCCAGACCTGTTCCATGCTCCCTTGGTTCCATGGGGGCCCCACAGTGTCACAATATTCTCCTTGAGTCCATGAGTCCCTGTATTGTCACAATATTCTCCTTGCTTCTGTAGTGTCACAATGGCCCCTTGATCCATAAGGTCCTTCAGTGTCACCATGGCCCCTGGGCTCCATGCAGCCCCGCTGTGTCACAATGGCTCCTTGGTTCTCTGGGCCCCACAGCTTCATCACTGACCCTTGGTTCCATTGAGGTGCTGTGTTTCACAAGGGATTTCACCCCCTGATTCCATGAGGCACCAGAATGTCACAATGGTTTCTTTGTTTCCATGAGGTTCCATGGTGTCACCATGGTGTCCTTGGACCTGTATTGTCACAACAGCCCCTTGGTTCTGTACTGTCAGCAATGGTTCCTTTGTTCCACTGAGGCCTTGATGTGTCACAATGGCTCCTTGGTTCTGTCACATTCCATAGTGTCACACACAGAAAATCACACTATGAAAAGCCAGTGTCCATTAAGGAGACAGGGGAGTCTGCAACTTTATTTCAGTCAAGGGAAAGAGTCCACCAGGGCACACGCTCATGCAGTTTTCTCTCCTGAGGATCTGGACGTGGCAGCCTCCTTTATCCTAAACTCCCAGGTGCACATTGCCCTCTTCCTTTCCCCATTGGCTGAGGTACTAGGAAGGTACAGCCTTCCCAAATTGCCTACCCCATATCCCCCTTTGAACCTGTCATTTTACCCCAAAGTTCATAAACTCAAGCTCATGCAGACACTTGTCTGTTTCCGGAGCCAAGCTGGCTGGGCTCTGTAATAAACCTGTTGCTTGTAGTTAGTAGAGAAATTAAGACCCATTTCAAAGATATTAACACCCATACTTTCAGTCATTGAATTATCTTTAAAGACAACTTACTCGTCAGTCACAATGGACTCCTCAGTTCCGTGAGGCCCCACAGTGTCACAACTGGCCCTTGGTTCCAGGAGGTTCCGCAGTGTTACCATGGTGGCTGTCAGAGGCTGGATGAGATCGATGTCCCAGGCACCTTGGGCTGCTCGGAATGCCCGTGTGGGGCCAGGGCCGGGTCAGGCCTTGGTTTGTGGTGGGACAGAGCCCTGCCCCCAGCCCATGACTGGCACAGCTGCCAATCACAGAGCAGGGACAATGCTAACCCAGCTCTGATTGGCTGAGCTGTCAATCAATCACACAGCAGGGGCGGTGTTAACCCAGCTCTGATTGGCTGAGCTGTCAATCACACAATAGGGGTGATCTTATCCGAGCTCAGGTTCTCTTTCTATCGACCTTCTCTACTGCTGTTCTTCTCTCTTTCTTCTCCTTCTAATCCTGCTTACCTGGAAGATTTTTGGATACCTTAGCATCTTAATGGTTAAAGGTTTCTAGGTTAAATGACATGAATGTAGTTCATGATATGATAAGACACTTATTTCAAATTGGATCTTTTATTAAACCCTTTGCCAATTTTCCTTGATTGTCTATATTTTGCCAGTAAAATTTTGTGTCATTTGGACCTCTTAGCTCAATTGGTTAGACCATGGTGCTGGTATCACTGAGGTTGTGGGTTCAATCCCTGTGTGGGCCATTCACTCAAGAGCTGGACTGGATGATCCTTGTGGGTCCATTCCTACCAAGAATCTTCTGTGCATCTGCCCATGTTGAGAATACCCAGCTGAGGTTTCTCCTGTGCACCAAACTTGACTAAAGAAACCTTTGGTCACCCTCAGCATTTCAGTGTCCTGGGGTGTTCCAGCCCTGCAGGCTCACCATGGCCTCTTGTTTCCATCAGGCCCTGCTGTGTCACACTGGCCCTTGGTTCCATGAGCATCTGCAGTGTCACACAGCTTGATGACATTTGTCCTTGCTGCCCCTGCCATCCCACTGCCCCAGCAAGAACCCCGAGCCACCCGTGAGGGACAGGCCCTGCTGGGCCAGGCCTGGGCTCAGGCCTTGGCCTTTCTGCTTCCTCCACCCAGCCCAGGCCTTGCTCAGCATTGCAGTTCCCTGCTCACAGCCTCGGGCTCCTGCAATCCTGCCCTCAAGGATCTGCTCTCACCAGTCCCTGGGGAGCCTTTGGCACTCCCTACCCTCAGTGGGGCCACTGATGCTCCAAGGGACTTGGAGTTTTTGCTTCTGACTCCTTGAGCACCTTCTTCAAACTCCTCTCAGTGCCTGAGGGTGCTGGACTCAGCCCCAAATCCACTGTGGGGATCATAAAAATACAGAAAGTCCTCAGGAGCACCTTGTCTTCTTCCAGTTGACTTCAAGTTATCAGGGGCTGTGCAGGGGCTTGGAGTCAATTTGGAGTTTTGTTAATGGGGAAGGATTTGATGTGCATCTCATAACTTTTATGTTTTTAATCACATGAATAGTTTTTCATTTTCCATTTTAGAGAAGAGCTGATAGAAGCATTTCCCAAGTGATCTTGATGCTGAATGTTTCCTTAGGAGGTCTGGGCATGCAGAAGAATGAGTCCTTTGCAGGCTGACCCTGTTTGGACAACCTGCTCCTCACCCCCAGCCTCACCATGTCTGACATCGCCCACCTGGGACTGACATCCCTGTGCCCTGCAGCAGAACCTTGTCCCCTGAGCTCTGCAGCTGGGTGTCCCAGCACATTGCACCATGTCCCACCTGCTCTCCTCAGGGCTCTGCCTGCACACAGGCCGAGGAGAAATTTTCCTGTTTATGAGGAAAGAATGGAATAACCTGAGCAGGTTTCCTAAACAACAAACCCCACTGTTATGAATGATGTTCTATTTTTTCCAATTTATCAAGCAACAAGATTAAATTTAATAGTAAATTTTTAATAGTAACAAAATGAATATAATCAAAGTATTGGAGATGACAATTAAAGTATTGGAGATGAAACAATCAAAGTGCATATATTTAAGATTATACAAATTTTGGCAGTAAGTAATTTAGTATAATTGAGGTTCATATAAAGCATAACCAAAACCCCCCTCCGACCGGGGGTACGGGGAGTGGCTCCCATTCCTCACGTACCAAAGCATCCAGGCTAACGATCCCACTTATATACTGTAGGCTACAGAAGTTTCTAGAAAGCTCCTCCTAGTTTCTATTCCTAATATCTACATCACTATGTGTACAGCACATGCTCTACTAATGGGTTAGGGGGTCTCTCATCCTTTTGAGGGTCTTATTTCTGATGAAGGCTCATCATCTTCATCAGTGACCGAGGTGTGACCCGCAGGTAGCGCAGGCGCCCTGTGTGACTGAGCAGATGTTTTCCATAACATGACTCTAATTGAGTCCCATGCCTGGAATCGTCCCATTTTGGCCTATTTCAAGGTCAAAACTTTCTATTTCTAGATGCTGCTTGTCAGACCTACGTCCTTCTACTATTCTTGTTTGACTTTCTTCCAACCTCCTTCTTCGACTCCCAACATCTGGAAGATGTCCTTTGCCCTGTCTCACCCATCTTCCCCCTCACTCTGTAACAATTGTCTTCTATTGATCTAAATACAATTTTGTTAATATAGTTACAACTTAATTAGCACGAATCACATTTATCACAATTCTCCCATTTCTCTTTTTGATCATATTGATTCGTGCTCTAAAAGGTTGCTACTTGGTATTGTCTATATTTCTTCATACTAGCCTCCAATTTTTCTAACATTTCTCATGTGGCATCCAGCTTTTCACACTCTTTCTCAAATTTGGTTAACATTTCTCATGCCAGGGTATTCTCTTTGCATTCAGTCACTATTTTCTCGATTTTTCTCCTTCGAGTGCAAGTGGATTGTGCTTTCAGTACCATCAAGGAATTTAATTTTTCTTTTGCTGTTGATTTTAGATCCATGGGCATGGCTGTAAGTTGCATTCCTTGAATTACTGAGTGGATTAGTTTGATTAGACAGGATATTATGCAAGGTAGAAACAATAGTTCTAAAACAGAACATAATAGCATGAATCCCAATTTTTTTTTTTCACTACACACCTCCAGAAAGTTTATCCTACTAATCAGCTTTCAGAATTCCATTTTTGAAGTGGTACATGTGCCACTCTTTTAATTTTATCAGCAAGCTTTGTGATGGCCTCCCCATGATCATCTATTTCCACACAGCACTCAGATTCATTAAACCTCCCACAAACTCCTCCTTCTTCTGCCCATGGATAGTCTAGGGCAATTTCTTGCATCAAATTTGCAAAAAGGTTTTTATTTGAAGTTGGCAAATCCCAGTCGCCATAGTGCTGTTTTAATTGTTTATAAACCTCATTCAGTTCCCTTAACTCTTTCCCTCTGATCTTTTCCTATCCTTTTTTTGTTTCTTTTTGTTTTTCAACTTCCATTATCATATTTTTCAAAACAAAAGAAAATTTTATATCTAGGACAAAGCTGATCATTGTTAGGATAAAGAGTTCACCCATTGAATCCTAAATTTCTTCTTACTTAATAGAATTTTTGACTTTTCACACAATTTTCTAAAAAGCTGGTACAATCGTAACAGGCAGCACTAACATGTGGCTGTGCCACAAAAACTGATTCCATCTTATCCTTGACCCACATGGAATGATTGCATTTGTCACAGGGATCAGGAATGGTTTGTTTCTTTACTGCTGGCTCTTGTGTTGCTTGTCTTCTTGTAATTTGTTCCTGCATGGCTTGTTCTTCTTTGCTCCATGCTGTCTTATGGTTTTAGCCAGTTGCCAGGGGTATTATTGTAAGCACCATGAAAAGAATCCTCAGGAATTTTAACTTTCTACCTGTCTCAAGGCCCCTTGGGTTGCAGCCAAGGGCCGAGATGTCAGTCTTCTCAGTTGCAAAGTTTTTATCCTGGGATTTGTTCCTCTTTGGCATCCTTGGCCTCATAAAATTCGTATAAGCCATTTTAACTTTTTCTGTTCCAAAGATGCCACAAAGTATTTGTAGTTCTGCAGCACTGCCTTATCTCTCTCCCTAGATTGATCAGCTAGTTTTCCTAATTCATTAAAGCTCCAGAGATATGCCAACCACAACAAGATTTGTTTTCACGTGACTTGTCTCAATGGTGTTCCAAAAAATCACTAAAAAATCTTTTTAAAGTTAGCTGTTTACATACACAACTTAAACAAAGCAATTCTCTCTCTTTTTCTTTCACTCTAGTTACTCTTCACCACAAATGAAAACAACAGGTACAAATAACACAAATTTATGGACAACACTTTAAGCCATGGTTAGAACATTCCCAGTGTGTTAATTGTTTTTGGGCCTTCTTAATAACAGGTGTTACCAGTCTCTTTTTCTGGAGTTGTAGTTCTTCTCAAATAAATCAGTTAATGTTGACTGTTGGAGGCTCTTGGAGAAATTTTTCCATCCTCCTGGGCTGTTTTCATTGATCAACGAGGTGTCTGATTCTTTCTCATCAGCGCTGTTCTGCCTTCAGGTTCAATGAGGTTGCAGTTGGCAGCCAATTCAGGATGTCCAGACTTTGATAATGCACCTCTCAAAACAACTTTAAACTGGTATTTAAACAGCATTGCCATAAAATAACATTTTTTAATCACACATACAAAAACCACATCCCCCCTTGGTCCCAAAGTACAGTGGTTCTATGCTAACTTTATATAGACTGTAGCCTTTTGGCACCCAGCACCCTCCTTAGCTTCACCATGGATTTCTTACAATTTTCTTGAGTAATTTGTTTCTCAATTTCAAATATTCTTATACACCCATAAAATTGCTTTAAAAAATGGTCACAAAGTGCTCTCGTGCCCCAGTGAATCCCCCCATGTGAGCTGCCTGGGATCTGCTGGGCCAAAAGTCCTGGCACCGCTCTTTTAACATTGGGCAGAAGAATCCATCCTTCTTCCAGGGTTACCCCCAGCTTCTTCACAGCCTCCACTTCTGCCAAGGAAAAGCATGGTGCCCCACCCTGTGCTTCTGCTTCCCCAAAAGCCACACTCACACTGCTGCTTTCTCCCAGGGCTCCCCCCCTGCTTCATCATCAGCCAAATTGTTTCCTTTTATTTTATGATGCTTGTATCCCCAAATAGTCTGTTCTGTTGGTGTTGAATATTGAATTCTGAAGCTTTAAGACTGATTCCAGGAGTGAAAGAGGGGAGAAAAAGTGCAGAATTAGTTATCAGAAACTACACTGACTCCCCCACATTCCTACTCACAGACTTAGTTGTCTGCAGTGGACAGCGGGAGAGAACTCTCTTTTGCTTTTTGGTTAATTTTTTTTTTTTCGAACCAATTAATGTAAAAAAGTTCTCTTTTTTTTTTTTTCCTTGAATTATTCAATCCTGCTCTGGACTGAAAACCCAAGAAAGCACTGGAAGCTCACACTGTAGCCCACCAAGCCTGGCCTGAGCCATGGCATTTCCCAGCGCTGAAGGAACTGATACCAGACTAAGTAAGTCAAGCTGCAACTCATAAAAAACTCTTTTGAATCTGTCATCTCTTTGAAACAACAAGAAGTTTTGCTGTTTAATATTGTTAATTTTTATACTGAAAAGCATTTTGCCTGTTAAATAAACAGTTTTCTTTTTTTTCTCTTTTCCCCACTTGTCTCCAAGGTAATATTTTTCCCCTAACCAACTAGAAAAAAAAGATTGCTTAAATTTGTTTACTAGAAAAACTTTATTTAAAAGTTTCCCCCCAAATTTACCCTAAACTAAAACAGAGTCCCTGTGTCTACTAAAAATATGATTTCTTCATTTTGAGAATCTATTTTCAGCTTTATCAAGGGCTCTTCTTTTGTTTCGGTCCTCATTAAATAAATGAGCCCCTGACCCACCTAGTCTTCTTGAAGCATTTTTTTATTTTGCTGCCTTTTTTTGCAGATTTTTTTTTGTATATGTCCTTTTTTTATTACAATAGAAACACATGGGTCCTGTACCCCTAGAAACAGGATAAGAATTTTGTAAATGTCCTTTTTTGTGACAAGAAAAGCACATAGGCCTTGTGTCCTCAGAAGCAGGACCTGATTTTTCTTTCTTCTTTTTATTCTTTCCTGATAAATTCTTTGCGTTTGTGGCTGCTTGTATTTCTTGGACTGCTGCCATTAGAATCCTGGCTTTTATTTATTTTTTTTTTCTTTTTCTTATCTCTCTGAACATACGCTTTTTGTGCTTCCTTTAACAACTCCTGAAGCCTCCTATCCTGCTAATCTTCCAATTTTTCTAACTTTTTCCTCATGTCCCCCCCTAAGACTTAGCTACAAATTGTGTTTTCAAAAGGACCTGCCCTGCTGGTGTATCGGGATCCATGCTTGAGTATAACTGCAAATCCTTTCTTAGTCTCTCTAACCATTCTGCTGGGGACTCATCTTTCCCTTGGTGCTCACTCAGAGATTTCCCTATATTTTGTCCCCTGAGCACTGCTCCCCGAATTCCTTGGATAATCATTTACCTGAAATCTCTCATATTTTACCTATGTTCTACCTCCTGATTATTCCAATTTGGATCTGCCATAGGCCATTTCTGATCTCCCTGGCCTGGCCCCTGATGATCTCTATTCCAATCCCATATTCCTGACTGTCTAATCATTTCTCTCTTCCACTGTAAACAAGATTCCTAAAATAGACTGCAATTCCACTCAGGAGTAAATATTCAGTCCCAATAACTGATCTAGTTTCTCTGCTACCTCAATATGATCTTCTAGCATCCTGCCCATTTCTTTCTTAAATTTCCTAAAGTTCCTAGTATGCAGGGGAACACTCACGTAACCAATAGGTCCCTGTCCTGGGGCCAGATTTGCAATTGGAACCTCTCTAAGAGGGTATAATCTATCTTCCCTTCCTGCTTCCTCGTCCTCTTTGTCACTTTCTTCCTCCTGTCCCCTTCTGCCTCTAGTTCTGTGTGCTACTGGCTCGTCCTGAATAGGGGGTGCACCAGGGACCAGGGGCTGGCCAGGCTGGCCAGGCTGTCTGTATGGGGGTGGGAGGTGATCTAACGGGTCCCATGGCTTTATCTGGTCCCTTCTGGCTGCTTGTCCTTTAGTTTGCAAAGGGTATAACGAATAACCTTCTTTTTCCTGCCTTTGAACTATAAATTCTTCCCCCCCCACTTTTGGAAGCCACAAAGCAGCATATTCACTTTCCTCCTGGTTAAAAGATTCTTTTGAATTCACATATAGATTTAAAACCTGACAAATCCAATCCTCACATGATCCAAACTCTGGCCAGTACAAATTATTTGCACAAATCTTTTCTTTTCTCCACTCAAACATACAGTACTGTATAATTTTCTGTTTACTTTTTTTCCTCTTTGGGATTCCCTTGTACCCCAGTATTGTAACACTATCCCCAGGGGGCTGTCCTGAGGAATCTCGCTCCCCTTCTGGGAAACCCCCCTCGGTTCCCAGGCTCACTGGGTGATCGCGAATTTTTCTCACACTTCACAACCCCTGGGTCAGAGATTTTACTATTTTTCTGACCCATCTCTGGCGGCAACATCTCCCTTGCTCTCCCTCACTTGTTCTGCGGTTCAACTCCTTTGGCTAATATTCACTATCTCACTTCTTTTGCCAACCACTTGTTTCCCACCTAATTCCTTCTTTTCCTTTTATTCTCTCCCCAACTACTCTTTCTGGCCACTCTCCACAATCCTTTCTTAATCACATACTGAAACTTCCATCTATTATCCTCCCAACAGATAGTTGAACCTGACTCATTCACTCCCTTCTTAAATCACTTCTTCCGAGCATCAGCTCCCTTCTCAAAGACTTTTCCCATGAGTTCTCTGGCTGGGACTTTCCCTCCCAGTCCCTCCCGGGGTATTCACTCGCTCTCCCCTTTCAGACATTCCTCACTCACACACAAGCACACAGCCGCCCCCTTTACCCAACCCCATGGTACTCACACAGCCCCGTTTTCGCACAGGGCTCTTGTGCACAAGACGTTTTACGGGCACCTTTCCCTTTCTGCCGGCGTTCTCACGGGAGCCTTCTTCTGGCGCGCCTCCTTGTAGCGAGCTTCTTTTGCTTATGCTTTATTTTAATTTGGAACTCCTTCTCCAAGAGAGCCTGGTCTAGCTTTGGGACCACCTTAACAACTGGTGGGGAGCTCCTTCCCAAAACTAGCCACTCTTCACTTGGACTGGAGTTCCCGGGTTTCGGCACCAAATTGTTATGAATGGTTTTTTATTTTTCCAATTAAACAAACAACAAAGATTAAAAGTAACAACAAATTTTTAATAGTAACAATTATAAATGAATACAATCAGAAGTATTAAAGATGATTACAAAAATTATTGAAACTAAATACCATCCAAGTAAAGTATTACAATTGTATAATTTGGGATGGATAAAATTTGAGAGTAAGTGTTTTAGTATAATTGAGGTTCGTATAAAGCATAAGCAAAACCGACCGGGGGTACGGGGAGGGGCCTGCCCTTCCTCTCGTACCAAAGCATTTGGGCTAACAATCCCACTTATATACTGTAGGCTACAAAAGTTTCTAGAAAGCTCCTCCTAGTTTCTATTCCTAAAATCTACGTAACTATACTGCACGGCACATGCTCTACTAATGGGTTAGGGGGTCTCTTATCCTTTTGAAGGTTTTATTTCCAATGAAGGCTCATCATCATCATCAGTGACCGAGGTGTGACCTGCAGGTAGCGCAGGCGCCCTGTGTGACTGAGCAGATGTTTTCCATAACATGACTTTAATTAAGTCCCATGCTTGGAATCATCCCATTTTTGACAGCTTCAAGGTTGAAGCTATATTTCTAGATGCTGCTTATCAGACCTAAGTCCTTCGACTATTCTTATCTGACTTTCTTCCAACCTCCTTCTTCGACTCCCAACCTCTGTAAGATGTCTTTTATCCTGTCTCACCCATCTCCCCCCCTTTCACTCGGTAACAATAGTCTTTTATTGATCTAAATACAATTTTGTTAATATAGTTACAATTTAATTAGCACGAATCACATTTATTACAGCTGCTCTGTTGTACTTTGCTGATAGAAGTGGCTGCTGAAGCAAAAGTTCAAAGAGCCCAGCAATTTAGACAAGCTCCTGCTCCATAGTTTTAGATTAAGCCAGGAGAGTTTTTGAATACAAAGGGTAAAAGGACAGTGTAAACCTGGCAGGACAAATTAAAAGAATTTCTCTCCTGCAGCTGTGTGTCCTTAACCTTTTAAAAATTAAGGGGTGGGGGGGGGTCGCATTTGTGGACTATTAGAGTTAGAGTGTGGTGGTTTGAGCATATTTTAAATCATGGCTAGAAGAATAGAAGGAGTCCCTCTCTCTCCCTGGTTTAGACTAGATCCTTGGGAATTTGTGAATCCAGTGAACTACTGGATAGAAAGAGGAAACGATCAGGTTCATCTGGAAGGAATATACAGAACCTCAGCAGGGAGATTGGTAGCTTTGGACTGAGAACAGCCTGCACAAGAGAGTCTGGTTATTCAAGAGAGAAGAGGAATAGCTTGCTTTTGTGGGTGTTACGAGGCTTTTGGGGCTTCAAGTGGTTGGCACTCCACGTGGTTACTATTACAGTTTAGGACTTGTGAAAAACGTTGGTCCCTGATTTATCAGTGTAAAACTCATCTGTCCTGCCAAGAACTTTATTTTGCTCTCTGTCAGGTTATCAGGCTGGTAGGTGCTTGTATGTGGGTGTGATCTGCCCTCTAGTGAAGAGAAGGGAGAACTTGCTTAGAAAGAGCTGCACCGTAAGAGCCACAATTTAGGATGAATTGTAACAGAAAATAAAACTAAAACCCAGGATAAACCAGTAGTGATAATCATGGAACACATTGTCTTCACATACAATAATAAATACACTTAAAGTTAGGCAATTCTTCTTCTGAAAAGCTTGGTAACAACTCGATTTAATAATTTTAGATGGACTGGTGCAATGTGAAAGGTGTTCATTTGCTTTAGCAGGATCTGAAATCCATGGGTAGATCCAGTTCAGAATCTCTGTGACTCCTTCAGCTGCAGCACTGAAATGTTCCTTTGCTCTGGGCAGTGCCCGAGTACAGCCAGACCAGCAGGAGTAGGGATGGATGTTTGGGATGTGTGCCGGGATTCAAGATCCTGCTGTGTAAACAAGGCATGCATGGGATGGTAGCAGGCAGATTTTTAGATCCCGAGGGCCTTTTTGCACACGAGAAAACATAAGGCATTAGACTTGATTTTCTTGCAACTGAATAAAAAGTGATTGGTGTGTATATGATACAAAAGAAAAGGAGAGAACCATGCCCAAGTCCTCTCCCACAGGAAGGATGCCCTACTTTGGTACGAAATTCTGCTCTTGGACACTCCCTGAGACCACCAGTGCTTGCAGGCAAATAGCCAAATGCAAAATGTGCCTTATGTTCCACATTCAGCCACTAAATCTCTCCTTTATCAGAAGAGATTCCTCTCCCTGGAAGCTCTCAGACTCACAACAATGCCCAAGCAGTCCCAGAGACCCACTGCAGTTTCCCAGCCTCACCAACCCAAATGCCAAAAAGCAGCCCAAGTATGAATCCTCCCTGTGAGTCCCATCCCTTCAGCACAGGAGACAGGCAGAGCTGTTTCCAGCCACACCTTGGGTGTCATTCTGCCACCCAGACATGGGTCTGACAAGGCTGAAACTGAGCAAGACCCTCAGGAACAATCTGAGTGCAGATTTCCTGTCAGCAATGGGTGGCAATATTGTCCTGCTAGTTATTCATAATAGACAGGTTTATAGACCACCAGCACATGGGCCCATCCCTAAAATTCCTTGCACTTGGTTATTTTAAAGGCAGGTACCACCCTCCATCTCTTCTTTTGCAAGGCAGAAAAGCATTACCCTCAAAAAACACAAAGCTTTCCTGAGGTAGCCAAAAGAACTTCAAACTGTATCTAAAACAAACCAAAAAATATGCAGGTGCTTTGCATTGAACAGTAAGAAAATGAACAAAACAAAACTGTTTCTGAGGCTCCAAAAGAACAGAGAACATGGAACTATTTACATCCTGGAGACTCGGTTAAGGCACTTGGGCTCCAGTCTCAGTCACTGTAAATTCTGTCTCGTTCAGTGGATGAGCTCAGGCTGGCTCCTGGTCACATCTCTTGGCTTTGTTCAGCAGAAATCTCTGGAACAAAAGGAGGGATAGAGAAAACATTTGGGTAGATTCATCCAACAGGCACGTCTGGCACTAAACACTCAATGACTGGAGTGACTTTACTCAAAGAGAACCTGCAGAGCTCTTTGACTTTCAGCAGCTGCCTCTTTATGGAGAGGATTTTTACAGCCTCCCAGCCTTTCTGCCAGGCACATCCCGATTTTTTTCTTTTGCAAGTTTGCCAGCAGATCATGGCAATGCATCCCTTTGCCCAAAGGGGCCCACAAAACTTTGTGTTTTATGGAAAATGACACTGCAAAGGCCCCATGGGATGGCAGGTTACAGCTTCTGACTCTTCCCCACTGCTTCCACCACAGGACAACACATTTGTAATGACTAAACAGGACAAAAACGAAGCAGCAGCTCTAAGAATTCCTTTTGGCAAATGTTGGTCACAAGCCCAGCAAGGAGTCAAAAGTCCAAGTGCTGCCCAGCTGTAGCTAAGCTACTTAGCAGGTGCTCTCCCCCATCCCTCCCTCTCTCTTTGCTCCCAAAATGAGGAATGAGGAAGCAGGAACTGGGGTGGCTGCAGGGCCAGCCCTGTTTGGTGTCTTCAGAAACTGCAGGCAGGGCTGTGAAACAAACACTTACTGTTCCAACTTTAGTCTTCTTGTCTTGTCTTCATTTGGCAGAGAAGTCGCTGGGAAAGGATTCTTCTCATCCCCTGCAGATCCCTGAAAAACCATAGAGAGAAAGCTGGTCAGAGAGGGATGCCTAAAGCAATTCCAAAGCCCGGCAAGCCTAAATTTCCTGAGAAAATGTTCCTTTGTCCCAGGCATAGTCTGTGCTCCAGGATCTCCCCCTCTCACCTCCTTGCCCAGCAATCCCTCCAATAATGGAAATGGAACCTTGGCTTCTCACTTGGCAACTCACAGTGCTTTGGAATCATTAAACTTCTCCCAAGCATGGAGAAATTCAGCAGCAGGTTTCCTTCTCAGTGGCTGAGAGAGCAGTGAGGGCTGGAAGGAGGAAAATTATCAGGAAAAAATGAGCTATTAGAAGGCAGCAAATACAGTGTGCATAGCCTGGCTTAACTCACAGCCCCACCCTCCCCCAAACATCCTAAATCCCACACCCCAAGCCAACAGTAAACAGCCAAATTTTAACAAGCAGCCAGTAAAATCCGATTTTATAACCCAGAAATGCAAAGCTGTAAGGGTTATGAACTATTTTGTAAGCAAGCTATAAAACTTCAGGCCCAGGCTGCAGCCACACCCAGAGGTTTGTTCTTTCTTATTTTTAAAGAAGATTTAAAAGATTTCTGTTTAGAAACACACTCCTTTTTACACCAGTCTTGCATTTGCAGTTGGCTGCAATCAGAAGGAGTTACTTATCTGAGACGATGTTTCTGAAGATAATCACACAGCACGTGTGGGTTGCAGGAATCCTCCTGTCAGCTCTCCTGGATGTCCATGGTGATGCCCTGGGGTTGTTCCCTGTGATCTTCCTCCACTTTCCTGCGCTTGGATCCTGGTTCCTGGCAGGGTTATCCGTGGCAGGCAGGTCCAGGTTGTCAGTCTCGGTTCTGAGTCTCTTTTGGCTTGAGTTTGGTGCACGTTGTGCAGCAGTCATGGCCAGCAGTGGTGGCAGCACCACATTCTTCCTCTCAGCTTGGAATGAAGCTTCTGATGCTCTGCACAAGAGAAGGAAATTCATTAATATGATGCACATACAATGTTCTTAAAAGCTTGGCTACATCCTGTACCAATTCTCACCAGTGTCTCAATTGGACAACGCTTCCAAAGCTGAGAGGCTTCAAGGGACAGGGACTTTTAATTGGCAGGGATTTTAACATTCACTAACACAATAGCCTAGCAGATTTCTGATCATCTGAGATCAGGATGACCAGGGAACTCTGGCAGCAAGAAGCAGCACCGAAGAGCTCTCAGCCTTGTTTCACTACTGCTCATTTCCACCATTTTTAGTCAGCTTCTCAAAGTTTCCAAGAACACAGCAAGCAGTGAATCCCAGCTCATGGACTGGAGCATCAGAAGAGGAGGAAATGAAGTTAAACCGAGTGAGAAGGCTCAGATGTGGGGCTGCACTTCTTGCCTGACTCTGCTGTGCATGGGACAGTCCTCTCCCCTCTTTCAGCACCCACCTTTGCCATGCTTTGGTCGCTACACATTGCACACGTGCTCTCCAGCTGCTCTGCCTTGGCACAGCTGATGCTGCACATCACATTGGACACAGAGCACAGCACCATCCCTAACCTGATCCAGAGCCCTCTCTGCCCAAAAACACCTCCTACCCCTCCCACTCCAAAAGCCAGCACATGACTAAGACAGCTGCTCATTTTCCCTAAGGAAAAGGGAGGAAAGAACTCCAGAATTAAAGCTTTTCCATTCCTACTGCAATTGGAACATCCCTTCCCCCAGCCAAACACCAAGCCCAACACCTCTGAGCTTCCAGAAGATGTCAGGAGGGAAAGGTTCCCTACCCTCACCCACCTCCACCTGCAGAGCTGCTTTCTGCACTGGTTGCTTCCAGCATGGAAAGGTCAATCTGCAGCAGTTCAAGTTGCAGAAGGCACACAAAATTAGAAGCAAACTCCCAAGGGTCTGGACAGAAGATACAGTTCTTTTTCTCACCCTTCTGACTTAGATGTACACATCCCACCACTGCATAGTCACTTCAGTTTACTGCAGTCTTTGTTTGCTGAAGACTGAAACTTTTGGGGGGATTTTTTCCTCATTCCTTTTTCTTCCTGGGAGTATCCCCATTGTCTTCCCTCTAACAGGAAGAAAGAAAAAAAGGGAAAAAAAAATCAGTCAGGTCTTGAAAATTCACATAAAGTACAGACCAGTACAGCTCCGTTTGACAGATTCTGGTTGAAAACAGAAAAAATAACACATGCAGCTGTCTTTAGAGGAGAAAGATCATGGCTCTAGTGCCAACCTATGAAGGGAATCTCCACATGGGTTTTTCAAACACCACCTTGGTCATTGTCCAAACCCACCTCCCCTTGCCCCTCTCACCTTCTTTCTAGGGGACTCCTCAGGATTCCTCAGGTCCAGCACCTTTGGAAGGTCCTCCTCACTGTCACTGGAGCTGACCTCTGGGTCACGGCCTGGGGAGCTGTGGCAGTCCCTGGAGCTCCCTGACTGAGCTGCTCAATTTTTCAAGAAGAAAAAAGTCATTGCAAAACTTCTTAGAAGTGTTTTCCTTGGGCACAGGAGATTACTTCCAAATTTCATAAGTAGATTTCTACAGTTTTTGTAGCTATAGCTTTACTAGTCCTGCCAGGCTTCAAAACCATATCCAGGAATGATCAGATTCAGCTGGTATCCCTTAGCATTTATTTCTGTCAACGGCATTATTAGGAGGTTGACAAGCACAAAGTGTGATGTTAAGCACCACAGACTAAAAGAAGACGTTTTCAGTCTGAAAACATGAAGACCTGGGGGCTTTTTCTTCACTTTCACTTTATTTTGGTTTTAAACACAGTCACTGTCATCATGACATGGTTTAGTGCACTTCGTGTTGTTGGATTAACTATAGGACTTGATCTTCAAGATCTTTTCCAACCTAAACCATTCCATGAGTCCATCAAGAAATAATAATTTTTCTGTTGGTGAAAATTCCCTGCATTGAAGTTTTCTGAGAAAAATCTGACTGATAACCCAAATTTTTGTTCATTCCAGGTTCTTTTCCCAGCAGAGATTGGAACAGAGTCTGGTTACTTATAATGTTCTTGGCTCAGAACTCAGCCACGTTTCTGAAGCTGCACCAGCCTGCTCTGGAAATCAAGAATGAAAAGCTTGTGTTTATTTACCTGACCTGTAGCATATTTTACCCTCTGGTCTCTGAGCACCAGATGAGGCAGGTGCTTTCTTCCAGGAGGGGTTTGCCCCTCAAAGATCAAGATTGTTTATCACTCCAGATGGCAGTGATGAACAAAATACTGCTTGTCCTCTGCTGAACTGCTAGCTTGAGTTCCAGGTAATGATTGTTTACAGTTTCTTAAGCCATTCCTAAATTCACCCCTGCTCAGCAAAGCAGAGGAAATCACACTGCTTCATCAGTGTGAACGCTTGATGGTCTCTGCTACATATAACACAAGAATTACCTGTCAGCACACAAAGAACTGGGTTTTCTTTGCATTTCTACTTACCCTGCTTCTGTGCTGCACATCCATCAGGTTGGGACTCCTAGAATGAAAGGACAAAGTAATTTAGCATGCAGCTTAACAACACATCTACTGACTCCAAAACTGTGTTAATGGCACATTAGGGGTATGTGCATTTTGGAAGAAATATTTTTAACACATTCTAAGAGCTGCCAAACAGCTGAGCTGGACTTCTGCTCAGCAGAAAGATCTTTTGTAATTTATCAGAAGCCCTGGGAAAGTTGGGCTGGCTTACCTTTGTTGCCAATGGAAGTCTGGAAATCTCTGCTTTAGTTGGTGTCTGAAGAGGTGACAGGAGAGGTGACAGGGGGCTGCTCATGTCCTGCAAAGAGAGGGAGAGAAGCAGCTCTCAGGAGTTTTACTGATGGACACAGAGGGAGTTTCAGCCTTCCAGAGCCAGAGGGTTCCACCTCCTCATGGATTTGTACAGGAGATCTGGTATTGAAGAGCACCCACCTTCAAGATTCCTTCAGTGGACTGCACATAAACGTGCAGGATGCGCTGAAACAAGAAAGAGGGAGCAGTGAGAGTTTGTTTGGATATTTTACTCATTGATAGCAAACAAGCAAGCACTCAGCAAACATTTGCTGACCAGCAGGTCTGGAAATGCCATGCAAGTCCATTCATAAAGAAATGCTTGTAAGGATTAAGAGCTGAAGCCACCACTGTCACCTCCTGTGAGATCAATGTCTGGCTTCCCTGGCAGTCAGGAAAGAGTTTCCATTGCTGACTTTTTATTCATATTCTCAAGACAATATGTTCCTGCAGTCTGCTCCCTTGATTGAATATCACTCTCCTTTATTGAAGCAGCTAAGCTTTGCCTGCAAGGGCACAGGCTGCCTTTGCATGTGAAAGAGTTGAGCAAAAAATTTCATTAGTTAAGAAAAAACAGTTTAGAAATAACGGTTCTTAATTCTAGAGAAATTCTCAGTTCAGTTCTAGAGAAGGATGAATATTTGTCATTGATTCAAATAAAATCAGACTCATCTTTCTGAAGTAAAAAAAAAAAAAAAATTAAAAAATAGCCCTGGCTAAAATGCAACCCTTGTAAGGTGTAGTTGGTGCTTGGCTTCCAGTTGAGAGCACTGCTCCTGCTCAGGTAACTCAGGCTGGCTCCAGCCTTCAGCACTGCAGGACTGTGTTATCAAAGACAGGGTCATCTTTGAGACCAAGCAGAAATAAGAAAATATTACATCAACAGCACTGAAAGAAGCAGAAAATAAAAGAAGGAATTTTTCACGTCTAGAGCCATTGTCCAAAACAGCCATGACCAGAAATCAGTCAGTCAGGGGCCACAGCCCAGAGATCCCGACTGCAGAGGATCCAGCACATGCACTCCAGGTTTCATCTCTCAGCTTCAAAATGGACTAATCCTGGGATGAAATCTCCAGAAGGACTAGACAATGATGCCAAAGGACAAGGGGGAACACTGCCAGGTTAGGCTCCAGAAGTCCAAGCAGGGCTGTTTATTGACAAATTCCAAAAGGGAAGCAGAGGGCAAGAAATTGCTGCTGCTGCTGCAGAGGTCTCAAGGGGACACCTAAGAGGGACAGGATTTCAGGTCTGCTGTCCTGGCTGCCCTCAGACTGCAGAGAGGGAGGCAAGGGGCTGCTGTGGAGCAGCCTCCGCATTGGATTTGCATTCACCTTGGGTGTTGGAGCTCTTGGAAGTGCAGAGGCTGGGGAGCTGTGCAGTCCCTGGAGCTCCCTGACTCCCAGCTGCTGGGCTGTGCTGGTGCCACCCTCTTCTGCTGGGGCTGGAGAGCTCTGCAAGGCCACCAGGAGACAAAATTAAACAGCAGCAGGGGAAAGGTTACTTCCTTATCCCACTGACATGGCAGCATTCCAATCGAAACCCAAACCCTGTGTTTGGCCACTGAGAGCAGAGGGAAGAGGGCCAGGGGAACACATTGCCATGCTCCAAAAATAAAGAACCAGCATCAAAACCCCTCTGGGGGAATAATCAAACCTTCAACATCACACCCAGCCAGACAAAAATGTAAACAGGATCTGACTGCTATATTGTGAACCTGTCTTTTGCCATCTAAAGCTAAATTAAACACCAAAACTTGCCAGTGCCTTTCTGAAAGCAACAACCCTTAAAGGAAAATTTCCAATAGAGCCCAACAAATTTCAGGTTGGATTTTGGAGGGTTTTTTTATTCTTCCCCTTATGTTTTCACTTCTCCATCTGTGTTCATTGGTTAAGACAAAAACATAGGATCTACAGACACACCGGAGGAGGGGAGGAGGAGAAAAGAAGGGAACACCTGGGGAAATACAAGCCTGGTTCAAAGGCAAACTCCAGCATGCCCGGGTTATTCCTTTCTAATTGGAGCTTTCCTGAAAACCCCATAAAACTGAAACCAATTTTCAACAGCAGCTCCAGGCAGCCACAAACCAAAGCCTGTAGCTACAAGAGGAACCAGGAACCCCTTCCCATCTCCCCCTCATGTGAAAAGGTTTGTTTTTCTAGTTTGGTCTGGAGGGTTGTTTGGGAACACAACTGTACCTTGGAGGAGCAAGTGAAGGAGGTGGCTTTTCCACAACCTGTTTTGTTCAAAAAAACAAAGAGGAGAGGGGGAGGCAAGGTTAGCTCAGGGAATTCAGTACAGTGCAGCAAGTGGGGATGATTTCAAGATGTGTGTGCCTGGTGTAGGCACCATCTAAAGCTGACTTGGTGGGCAGCACTCTCCACTCCCACCTCTGCCTAACACACTCAGATCATTATTGTCAGCTTTTGCTGACAATCAAGGTAAAATGGGGTTTGTGCTTCCACACATGACATGCTTCAAGTGTCCACGAAAAACATCAGATTTGGAGATGACAGCTGGAACAAAAGTGGGAGCCTTGAAGCATTTTCCATTCATCCTCTGGCTCAAACATGTTACAGCTCTACAAATGCAGAGCCTACTGAAAACAACGGGAGAGAGGAAAGAGAAGTTTGCTGCCACATTGGCCCTCTCAGAAACACTCAGAAGCTCAAGGGCATCTGGGTCTCTGTAACACCCTGTGCTGCAAGCATGGGGCTGGTTTCCCTTTGTTGGCAATGGGAATTGGGAAGCCCAGACACAAGGCAGCAGGTCCAGAGCCTTTGGGCAAGGGGAGCTCGGGAATGGAAACCTCCAGCCTGAGGAAGGAGCAGCTCTGGCTGCTTAGGATGACTTGTCATGGGATGGCTCTTGAACTGCTCTAGAGAGTGTTACAGACTGAGAGGAAGGCTGAACTTACAACATCTTACAGCTCCAGCTTTTATCTCGACTTCTCCTCACCCACCCCAAAACACACTTTCAGGGAGGGAAACATCTGCTGAGTGAACAGGAGCTGAGCAATGCATTTCTTCCCCACCCATTTCCTTCATGTATGCAAAACAAGAAATACAGAGATCTATTCTTGAAGAGCACCAACCTTCCAAGTTTTTTCAGTGCATGGCACACCAATGAGCTCCTTTTCCTGAAACAAGAACAAGGGAGGCAGGAGTTGATTTGGGTTTTTTTACTAATTGACATGCACTCAGCCAGCATGTGCTTACCAACAGCTCTACAAATGTCATGCTAGTCCATTAATAATAAAATGCCAGTAAAGATGAAAAGGCCATCTGAAGGGGAGTGAATAATGGAAACCAGGTGGAAAACCAGCTGAAATCCCCACAGTCACCTTCTCCTCCTCTGAGGAAAATGTCTGTGTTCCCTTTGGAACCTGGCAGTCAGGAAATATTCTTTCCATTCTTAAACTACTACTACTATTACTATTATTTATTACTATTAGTATTATCATTATTGTTGTTGTTGTTATGTAAGTATGTTTGTGCAGTCTTCTCCCTTTTTTAAAGCAGCTAAGCTTTGCCTTCAGGGGCACAGGCTCCCTCTGCATTTAAAAGAGTTGAGCAAAAAGCTTCCTTGGTTAAAAAAAGCCAGACAGAAATAATGGTTGTCAATTTTTCTAAGCCAGTTCTAGAGAAAGAGGAATATTTCTCATTCACCCAAATAAAATGAGACTCCTTCTTGTTCTAAAGGCCACAGCAGTCTGGATAAGACACGGAGTTCTGACACATCTGCAAAGATGCAATACAGTTGATGCAAGTTCTGGCTGACTTTAGCCATCCTCTTCTTGCCCCTGCAGGATTTGCAAATCCCCAGCTATTGTTTCTCACTCTCCCATGCTTGGCCAAGTGATGGATTCAGCAGCCAGATTTGGACCTGGGCATGTTCTGCAGAGCTGAGCCCACCCCCAGCTGATGGCAGAAGCTGCCAGGGATTCCAAGCCTCTCTCAGCTGTTTCTGGGCACCCCCTCCTTCCCCTCCCTCACCACCCTCTCCAAGGAAGATGCAGCATCCCTGCTCCTTTCTTCACACTGATACTCCCTGATATTTGTCATTCACTCCAATAAAATCAGACTCATCCAAGCAGCAAGGACAAACACTGCCCATTGCTGCTGGCCTGAGGGCTGATAGCAGCACTCTGCATTTCCAAGAGTTTGAGACCAGGAATGGTGTTTTATTTTTTTGGCACAGAAGAATGGCTCCTGCAGAAGGCAAGGCCCTGCACTGCTTTATTCTCTCAGCTTCCTTTCATTTTCCACAAGGTATTTGTTATGAATGATGTTCTATTTTTCCAATTTATCAAGCAACACGATTAAATTTAATAGTAAATTTCTAATAGTAACAAAAATGAATACAATCAAAATATTGGAGATGACAATTAAAGTATTGGAGATGAAACAATCAAAGTGCATATATTTAAGAATATACAAAATTTCGCAGTAAGCAATTTAGTATAATTGAGGTTCGTATAAAGCATAAGCAAAACCGACCGGGGAGGGGCCCCCCCGACCGGGGATACGGGGAGTGGCTCCCATTCCTCACGTACCAAAGCATCCAGGCTAACAATCCCACTTATATACTGTAGGCTACAGAAGTTTCTAGAAAACTCCTCCCAGTTTCTATTCCTAAAATCTACGTCACTATGTGCATGGCGCATACTCTAATGGGTTAGAGGTTCTCTCATCTTTTTGAGGGTCTTATTTCCGATGAAGGCTCGTCATCTTCCTCAGTGACTGAGGTGTGACCTGCAGGTAGCGCAGGTGCACTATGTGACTGAGCAGATGTTTTCCATAACAAGACTTTAATTGAGTCCTATGCTTGGAATCATCCCATTTTGGCCCATTTCAAGGTCAAAACTTTATATTTCTAGATGCTGCTTGTCAAACCTACGTCCTTCTACTATTCTTGTTTCACTTTCTTCCAACCTCCTTCTTTGACTCCCAACATCTGGAAGATGTCCTTTGCCCTGTCTCACCCATCTCCCCCCTCACTCTGTAACAATTGTCTTCTAAATACAATTTTGTTAATATAGTTACAATTTAATTAGCACGAGTCACATTTATCACAATCCCCATAGTGGATTTGGGGCTGAGTCCAGGACCCCCAGGCACTGAGAGAAGGTTGAAGAAGCTGCTCAAGGAGTCAGAAGCAAAACTCCAAGTCCCTTGGAGCATCACTGGCCCCACTGAGGGCAGGGAGTGCCAAAGGCTCCCCAGGGACTGGTGAGAGCAGATCCTTGAGGGCAGGATTGCAGGAGCCCGAGGCTGTGAGCAGGGAACTGCAATGCTGAGCAAGGCCTGGGCTGGCTGGAGGAAGCAGAAAGGCCAAGGCCTGAGCCCAGGCCTGGCCCAGCAGGGCCTGTCCCTCACGGGTGGCTCGGGGCTGTTGCTGGGGCAGTGGGATGGCAGGGGCAGCAAGGACAAATGTCACCAAGCTGCAAGCCCTGCCAGCCTCCTGAGGGAGGGCCGAGGCAGAAGCAAAGTGCAGCCCCTGCCAGGAAAGTTCCTTCTGTGGGGCTGCAGAGGCCCTGCCCGAGCCCAGGGCACAAAGGCCTGGGTGCCTCTGGCCCTGCCAGCCCTGCCCAGCCCTTGGCCATCTCTCCTGCAGGCTGTGCCCCCTGTGCGTGCTGCTCCTGTGCCCTGGCCGGCTGCACACGCCCATCTCGCTGTCCCCCCCAGCATTTCTCAGCCCAGCATTGCTGTGCCCTCCCTGGGCTCCCTGCACCCAGCGCTGCCGGCTCCTGGCACACAGAGCCATGGCATGGCCCAGCCTCACGCTGGGACACCTCGGGCACCAACATTCTGCCCTGGCAGGGACTTTTCTGTTTCCTCACCTCCAGGCTGAACCTTCCAGGCTGCACTTTGGGGAGGTTTCCTTCTCTTCCCACTCCACAGGAAAGCTCTGTGTCCTGCTGTTCACAAAGAGAGAAGGGCTGGTGGGATATGTGGTGGTCAGAGGCTGTTTGGGCAACAATGACTATGAAATAATACAGCTTTTAAATTTTGTGTGAAAGAGGATGGGACATCAACAAAAACTCTACACTGGACGTAGAGGGAGCAGACTTTGGCCTATTCAAATTCAGATTTGGGGATAACAGAATCAGGTGCTGATTTCTTTAAGGGAAATAGCCTTTTAAAACAAAGAGATCCAGGCAAGATGGAAACATTTCAACAAAGAAATATTGAAGGACCAAGAGCAGCCTGTCCCTATGCCCCAAAAAGTGAGCTAGCAAGGAAAAAGACTGGCCTAGCTAGGCTTCCATGTAGTCAGGGAAAAAAGAAGGCACATCAACTTTGGAGAGAGAGGAAGACAACTCAGGAAGTGTTTAAGGATGTTGTTCAGTCATGCAGAAAGAAAAGGAGAGAGCTGAACGCTTAATTATAACTTAACCTGGCAACATCTGTGAAAAAATAATGAAAAATATTTTTATAAATATATTAATTACCAAAGCAGGGACAAGGAGAACCTCATCTTTTATTGGATATGGGGGTGAATGTAGTAACTAAAGATGAGAAAAGGTTTGAGGTACATCAGGACTTTGCCTGAGTTTTCAACACTAAGACAGGTTGACCTCAGGACAAGTGTTCTCCTGAGCTGGGAGATGGGGACAGGGAGCAGAACAGACCCCTGTAATCCAGGAGGAAGCAGCTGGGGACCTGCTGAGCCACTCAGATGCTCACAGGTGTCTCTGGCACCAGATGGGATCCATCCTAGGGGGATGAGGGAGCTGCTGGATGAGCTCCCCAAGCTGCTCTCCATCATTTCTCATCAGTGCTGGCTCAGCAGGGAGGTGCCAGAGGACTGGAGGTGCCAATGTGAGCCCATCCCCAAGAAGGGCTGGAAGGAGGATGTGGGGAAGTGCAGGCCTGTCAGCCTGACCTGGGTGCCTGGTGAGGTGATGGAACAGATCACCTTGAGTGCCATCACAGGGCACCTACAGGATGGCTGAGGGATCAGAGCCTGCCAGCGTGGATTTCAATATCTGCATTGATGATCTGGATGAGGGCATTGAGTGCACCAACAGCAAATGTGCAAATGGCACCAAGCTGGGTGTGAGTGTGGATGTGCTGGAGGGTAGGAGGGCTCTGCAGGGAGACCTGGACAGGCTGGATCCAGGGCCCAAATCCAACAAGGTGAGGTTTAACAAGACCAAGTGCCAGGTCCTGCACTTGGGCCACAACCACCCCTGCAGCGCTACAGGCTGGGGACAGAGTGACTGGACAGCAGCCAGGCAGAAAGGGACCTGGGGGCACTGATGGACAGCAGGCTGGACATGAGCCAGCAGTGTGCCCAGGTGGCCAAGAAGGCCAATGGCACCTGGCCTGGATCAGGAATGGTGTGGCCAGCAGGAGCAGGGCAGTGATTCTTCCCCTGTGCTCAGCACTGCTTGGGCAGCACCTCGAGTGCTGTGTCCAGTTCTGGGTCCCCAATTTAGGAAGGACATGGAGGAGCTGGAGCATGTCCAGAGAAGGGCAACAATGCTGGTGAGGGGTGTGGAACACAAGTCCTGTGAGGAGTGGCTGAGGGAGATGGAGATGTTTATCCTGGAGAAGAGGAGGCTCAGGGGAGACCTCACCACTCTCTGCAACTCCCTGACAGGAGGGCACAGCAAGGTGGGGATCGGGCTCTTCTCCAAGGAAACAGTGAAAGGACAAGAGGACACAGCCTTAAGCAGTGCCAAGGGAGGTTGAGGCTGGACATTAGGAAATATTCTTCACAAAAAGGGTGGTTGAGCATTGGAATGGGCTGGCCAGGGAGGTGGGTCAGTCACCATCCCTGGAAGTGTCTCAGGAAAGACTGGATGTGGCACTGAGTGCCATGGTCTGGGTGACAAGGTGGTGTTGGGTCACAGGTTGGGCTTGATGCTCTCAGAAACTCCGTCTATCCAGGGATTGGTCCCAAGTGAAAGGTGCCAGGACAGAGAGGTTGGGATGCCCTTGGCTCTGGGGGGCTGTCTCTCACCTCCCTTTGAATCACTGGGGCTCTGTGCTTTCCTTCCTAGGGAAAAAAATGTGTCCCTTTTATCAGTGCAGATATGGCCAAAATTTGGATTCCATCTCTGAAATTCCCTATATCGAAGGATTGCTTTCAGACAAAAACTGTCAGAACAGAAAGGTCTGCCTGGCCTTGGCCTCTGATGGTCATCTTTCATCTGCCCCTGAAACACTGGTATTCTGTGCTTTCCTGGAAAAGAACTGTCCTTTTCCTCCAGATGTCCATTTCTGAAATTGGTATTCCAGCTCTAAAATTCCGTATATCTGGGGATTACTCCCACAAAAAATCTGCAAACACCATCAAGTCTGTCTGTCCTTGGCCTCTGGTGACTGCCCCACATTTGCCCCTGAAGCACTGGGGCTCAGTTGTTTTCTTCCTATGGAGACCATTGTGACACTGTGGGGCCCCTCAGAACCAAAGGGCCATTGTGACCCTGCAGGGCCTCATTGTGACACTGCAGAAGCAAGGAGAACATTGTGAGACTACAAGGTCCCACGGAACCAAGGGGACATGGAACAGATCTGGCTGGCTTGGCCTCCTGGGGGCCACCTCTCAGGTCTGGCTGTTCCTGGCATGTTGAGGGCTGCTGCTCATCAGCCCCTGGAGAACTGGGGCTCTGTGCTTTCCTTCCCATGGAAAAGAACCATCCCTCTTTCCAAGTGCCCAAGGCTGAAATTGGTACTCCCCCTAAAGAGTTCCCCATATGCAAGGGTCCTCCCAGACAAAAACTGCCAGGACAGACAGCGCTGGCTGGCCTTGGCCTCCTGAGGGCTGTCTCTCATCTACCACCAAACACTGGGGCTCTCTACTTGCATTACAGTGGAAAAGAACTGCCCTTCTCACCTAAATGTCAATGACCAAAACTGGGATTCTACATCTAAAATTCCATCCATCCAAGGATTGCGTCCACACAAAAGTATCCAGGACAGAAAAGTCTGGCTGCCTTGTCCTCTGATGATTTTCTTCGATTATGAGAAGAATCTTTTAATTTTCCCACACCTGGGAGAGGGTCCAGATGTCTCCCAAGGTGGGGTTTGGAGGCTGCAAGAACATGACCACTACATGAAGGAGATCTGTGCTGAGTGGGGTGGAGACTGAGGACAGCAGAGGAGAGACCAGATTGGACACAAGGAGAAAGGAATTTCTCTCCCAGGGCAGAGGTGTGGTGCCAGACATCCCCCAGAAGGAGTCAGGAGCAGCCCAAGGCTCTGTGTGTCCAAGCAGAGGCAGGCAGGAGGCAGAGCTGTCAGCAAAGGAAGGGGCCAGCGAGGTGGGGCAGCCGGGGGATGACGACAGCCTGCAGGGACAGAGGCGCAGGGCATGGACACCGTAGGACAGCCTGGGCTGCAGAGGCCACAGGGATGGGCAGCAGCTGAAAGGCCCTGACACAGCCAACTCCTGCAGCACTTGGGCCATGCAGGCTGGCCCTGGGCCTGAGGCCAGCAGGGGACAAGTGAGCCTTGCTGTGCTGGGGCCTCATTGCCTCCTTGTCCCTGCTCAGCAGCCTGGCAGGGGCCGCCCCATGGTGCTGCCCTTGGCATTGCACATGGCCAGAGCCCAGTGGCCCGGGAAGAGCCCTGAGCAATGAGGGAGGGACAGGATCTGCCTTGCCAGGGGCTGGGGCTCAGCCCTTGGCCCTTTGCATTCCTGAAACACATCCAGGTGTGCTCAGCATCACAGACACCTTTCCCTTGTTTGTCCTCACCTGTCATCAGTGCCACCAGTGTTTTCCTTTTACTGGAACCTGGGGACATTTTCTCAGTCCTATCCCTCAGTGGGACCCATTACAACTTCTATAAACTCTGGAGTTTCAATTTAATTTTGAGTTGTGAGAAGTTTTCCTTCAGCTCCTTCTCAGGGACTGATGTCCAGGGACTCAGCACTGTTGGAAAATCCCAGCTCTACAGAAATGGGGCAACAGAGAGGTGCATTTTTTTTCTAAAGATTTAATCCATTATCAGTCTCATTGAAGGGTGAAACATAAGAGATGTAAAACTCCATGCCATTCTATCCAAAGCCAAGTTATTTCCTGCTTACAATATTTTATAAATGGTTTTCAGCCTATTAGCTTTTGCCACACAATGGTGTTAATAATTCTAACACTAATCACCTAGTATTTTAGTCCACGTAGTCTTGCCACAATGCATCTTTCACAGTTCTAATTCTCAAAAATATCTGATCTTTTTGCAAGGACATTGTTTGAAACTTGTTTCTAGTTCTGTCTCTCTCTCAGCAATGTCTTCTCTATTCCAGGGCTATTCTGAGTCAGCACAACTTATCTCAGAGTTTGCATCCAGATGTACAAGAGTGTGTGAGCTTTCAGTCAGGCTTTGAGAATCCTTTACAAATCCATTTCTCACAAATATCAATCACAGAATGCTGCAATCACCTCTACTCTAAAGACAACAGTAATAAAATACACCCTTGAAAATTGGAATGGATATTTCTAAGAAGGTCTTTGATATATTTCTCCATAACCGGAGTTGAAAAACTTCTGAATGAATGGCACCAGACCAGAAGGAAATCAAGGCAGAACTGTTGTTTGCTAGGAAACCTCTGCAGAATTTGAACAGAATCGAACTCCAAAGTGTCTGATACTGCTCAGGGGTCTCACTGAGGGACACAACTGAGAAAGTGTCCCCAGGTTCCAGTGTGAGCAGGAAATTGGAGGCAGAGATGACAGGTGGTGTGGGAAATGCAGGCACAGAGAGCTCTCAGGGCCTTGGGCATACAGGCTCAGAGATTGAGATGGATCCAAGGTTTGACCTAAGACCTTGGAGAAATCTTGGACAATCGGAGCATTAAAAATAAAATAGATCTAAAACAAGAATAGAAGTTTGTAGTTCAAGTAGAGATATGTTTTAAGCAAATATAAATATGCATTATGTAAGCAAAGGAGTATGTTAAGTAAAATAGTGAAAGATTGTAAAGCTTAGCAATAGAACCTGTAATAAAATTAATTAGAAGTTTAAGATATATCAATGTAGTTTGGTGACGTGTTCTAGGATTGGTTGAAAAATGAAGCATTGCGGCAAAGCCATGAGAAGGAAAGCAATTAATGATTGGTGTAAAAGGATGCTGGCAAACTTCACTGAAATATTTGATTGGATAAAAAACGAACATAAAGCATTGTAACTAAGAATGAGGCAGCTTCTGATATTATGGTGTTGGATGTAACACCTTTAATGTCTCACCCTTCTATGAGACTGACACCATGAGGCCATAAACCATCTTTTACAACGTCTCTCAGTTGCCTCATCTCTTGCAATATCAATCTCCCAATGCACATTTTTTTTACATCAGACATGACTAATGAAATCAATAGGGCCTTATGGACACCAGGTGTATCCCATTAAAGTCAATATAGATTTAGGGACACCTGGTCTATCCATTAAAATCAATGGGAATTTGAGGAAATTTGGCCCTAATATAGGGAAATTTGAGTACATTTGGAGGAAATCTTGGGCTGAATTCTGGGAATTTCCACTCCAGGATCGCAGTGCCAATGCTCTGGATGTCCTGGATGAATTCCTGGAGGCCAAGCCCAAATCCCTGATCCTTCACCTGCTGTCCATGCTTGAGCTGGGCCCCCAGGTAAGCCCAAAAATGTCCATTTTCAGCCTGAAAGCTGGGAATTCCAAGCCCAAAATTGGGATTATTAGTGCCAAAAGTTTTGGGACATGAACTCTGCCCACTGAAGTCAAAGGGGATTGAAGGAAACCAGGTCTACCCTTGTGAAGTCAATAGGGATTTAGGGACACCAGGTCTACCCATTGATAGGGCTTATTTGGGAAGAGTTACTGATTAAACTGGGAGCACTGGGAAGGGCTAAGGGGGGACACTGGGGTTACTAAGACCACTGAAAAAAGTGGGACAACTGGGAGGAATTTATAGAGATAAATGGAGATAAGGAGGACTCCAGAGCTAACCCATTGAATTTAGGGACAGCAGGTCTACTCTTTAAAGGTAATAAAGTTTAGGGCCACCAGGTCTACCCAGTCAAAGCAATGAGGATGCTTGAGACACTAGTTTTTGGAGGGCCCAGGGGCTTTTGGTGATCCAGGTGTGCAAGGGTACCCAGGTGTACCCAGATTATTTTGAGGGATATCCAGGTCATTTTTGGGGCACCCAAGTGCCCTGACTCACCCTGACAGGCCAGGAGAATATGATGGCCACTGTCCTCCCAGTCGACGTGGACACAGATGACCCTTGGCAGCTGTGGGGTTGTCGGGGGACACCCCAACATTCAGGGGGTACCCCAAAACTCCAGGTGAGGACATCAGGGGTGGGAGGGAGCCCTGAGTTACCTCAGAAGAGGGTACAGATCAGGTACAGCCAGGTGCTTTGGTGCATGGGGTTGGTGAAGATGGTATTCTGCAGCAGCTCCAGCTCTGGGGTGAGCAAAGGAGGCACCCCGAAATCTCAGGGGGACACCAGGGGAAATCCTAATATCTTGATGGGGGCACCCAGGTATCCAGGAGTTCAGGTCTACCCATTAAAGTCAGTGGGGATTTAGGGAAACCAGATCTACTCATTGAAGTCAATAGGGATTTAGGAATACCAGGTCTACCCATTCAACCCAGCAGAACCCACCAGCTCCCACTTTAGGTGAGGGAGGAGCTGGAAAATTTTGGGGATCCCGCAAAATTGGGGGGAGATTTTTTGGGGAATCCCTCACCTTCCTTCAGCCTTCCAGGGGACAGTGCCCTTGCCGTAGTTCCTGGTGGGCATCAGCAGCCACAGGCAGTGTTGCCAGGCCGAGAAGTTGGAGAAGCTGTGGCTCAGCAAGGCCGTGGTGAAGGCCAGTTCGGCCTTGAGGTCCTGCCCAGCCGCAAGTGCCTACCAGTGTTCCCAGGTGTGGACTGGGAAGGCACCAGTATAAACCAGTAAGCACTGTGAGCTACTCCCGAGCTCCTGAGGCCTGTGGCAGCAGCTCCCAGTATAAACCAGTAAGGCCTCATGCACCCAAGCCCATTCCCAGGGTAGTCTAGGGGTTCCTAGTCTGGTCCTGGGACTCCCAAGTTTATACTGGGATGACACCAGTACAAACCAGTAAGCACTGGGAATCACCCCTGAGGCCCTGAGCCCTTGGTGACAGCTCCCAGTAGAAACCAGTAAGGCCAGCACAACCTGAAGTCACTCCCAGTAGGTCCCAAGCCCCATCTCAGTATAAATCAGTAAGGCCAGCATCCCCAGAATTTGCTCCCAGTGGAGTGCCAAGCATCCCCAAACTCCCTCCCCGTATAACCCAGTACAGCCCAGTTCAACCCAGTAAAATCCAGAATATCCCGGTATAACCCAATATAAACCACTACAATCCAGTGACTTCCAGCACCCCATCCCAATATAAACCAGTACAACCCAGTATAATTCACAGTCGCCACCAGGTCCTCCCAGTCAGCAGGAAGCACTCAGACACCCCTGCTCCCTTTCCCAGTAGAACCCAGTACAAACCAGTAACACCCCAGCACCCCATCCCAGTACAAACCAGTATAACCCAGTACAACCAGTACACACAGTGTTAGGTCCTCCTGGACACTCACACAGCCTCTCTCAGTATAACCCAGTACTACCCAGTGTCGCCAGCCTTGTCCCAGCACCCCGTGGACCCCATCCCAGCACAAACCAGTACAAACCAGTACAAGCCACTCACAGTTGCAGGGGTCGGCCACCAGGAGGTGCTCGCACAGTGCCAGCAGGGGGCGCTGCAGTGTCCATTGTGACCCGACAGAACCAAGGAAACCCCTGTGACACTGCGGGGCCCCACGGAACCAAGAGTCCATTGTGAGACACCTGGGCCACGTGGAGCCAAGGAACCATTGTGACACTGGGGAAACTCATGGGACCAAGGGTCCACTGTGACATTGTGGGGCCTCATGGAACCTGTGAGCCATTGTGACACTGCATGGCCTTGTGGAACCAAGGAGACCACGGTGACAATGTGGGGCCACCTGGAACCAAGAGTCCATTGTGACACTCTGGAACTACAGAGACCATTGTTGAGAGTATGGAACCTCGAGGAGCCAAAAGTCCATTGTGACAGATCAAGGCCTCATGGAATCCAAAAGAGCATTGTGACACTGTGGGGCCCCATGGACCCAAATCTCCATTGTGACAGTGCAGAACCAAGGGGCCTTTGTGACACTGCAAGGCCTCAGGGAACCAAGGAGTCCAAAGGACTCAAACATTTCTTGCAGGGTTCTGCCTTGGGGAAGGGGAAGCTGCTTGGTGGCACCTTGGCTTTAGCACACACTAATCTACGGTGTCTGTTTTCAATGGGGACATTAAGGAGTTGTAGATTGCTTCAAAACAAAAAAAAAAAAAAGGGGGGGGAGGGAACACTCCTTTTGGCCTGTGTGCAGCCAGTTCTCCAAGTAAAGCAGGTCCCAGGTGAGTGAGGACAGACAGGATGGAGTTGGGAATGTGCAGCAAGGTTGTCCACACTGGGTCAGCCCTCAAGGCACAGCTTCTGTGAGCAGGCCAGACCTGAGGAGAGAGCCTGCATTAATATCAATCACAGAATGCTGCAATCACCTCTGCTCTAAAGAGAATAGCAATGAAATACACTCTTCAAAATAGGAATGTGTATTTCTTAGAATCTCTTGGAAATATTTCTCCATAACTGGATTTGAAAATATTCCTGATGAATGGCACCAGACGAGAGGGAAATCAAGACAGAGCCACGGTTTGTCAGGACTTGCTTGATCACAGTGAGCCCAGTGGTGCATTTGGTGCTGAGCCTTGAACCTCAGGGCCTGAGAGGAGATTGCACAAACCTTTCCAGGAGTCCAAATCAGAAGAAAAACCCGAAGTGTCTCAAAGCATTAAGGGGTCCCACTGAGGTCCATCCCCAACACAGGCTCCTCATGGACTCCTTGGAGGAAAGAAGTGGATGCCAGGATCGCCCAAAACCCTCTCAGAGAGTCAGAGAGGAAAGGAAAATCCAAACTACCTTTAAAACCTTGAGTATCTCAATGTATTAATGAGCCCCACTGAGTGTCAATATAAAGCTCTCAAGGGACTAATTAAAGTAGATAATTGGGGCCATGATTGCATAAACTACTAGAAGAGTTGGTGTCAAAAGGGAACCTCCAAGTACCTTAAAAAACTGAAGTACCTTGAAGCATTAATGAGCCCCGCTGAGTGTGGTTACTGACAAAGCCTCTCAAGAGATTAATTAAAGCAGATAATTGGAGGCCATGATTGCACAAAGCTCTCAGAGACTCCAAGGCAAAAGCAAAACCCAAAGTCCTCTGAAAAACCTGCAGTCCCTGGGAGCATGAAGGAGCCCCCAGGGCCATTCCTGACCAAGGCTCCCCAGGGACTCGTCCCAGCACATCCCTGAGGCCACTGGGATGTGGGGGGATGCTGAGGGCAGGACAAGGGGTGACAGTGGCCAGCCTTGCTGGGGCTGTGCCAGGAGGCTCCAGTGGCTCAGGACAAGGTGTCTCCTCCCAGCCCTTGGTGGCACAGACCCTGCTGTGCCCCAGGGCACCACAACTTGGCTTCACTTTGTCCCCACTTGTCATCACTGACTCAAATTTCCTGCTCTAACTGGAACCTGGGGACACTTTCTCAGCTGTGTCCCTCAGAGGGACCCATTAAAACTTCAGGAAACTTTGGAGTTTGACTGTGACTTGGAGTTCTTGAGAGGTTTCTTCAGCTCCCACTCAGGGACTGATGCTCAGAGACTCAGCCTCAATTCCTGAGAGGGTCATTAAAGTCCTTGTGCTGTATCTGTGCTGATGAGCTGGGCTGGGCTCCTGGCACAGAGGTAGCTCCTGGCAACCAAGAAGAACTTCAAAACCACATTTCTCTTCATGAGCAGCTCTTCTCCCAACCCAGCAGGGCTGGGGCACTGCCTGCAGCCATCCCGGGCACAGCACAGAGGCACAGAGAGCTTCAATCAGTCAGGGCTGGGAAGATGCTCAGAAGTGCCTGGGGCAGAATCACTCCCAGCCCTTGACACAGGAAGCCTCTGGCTGCAGGACAATGCAGCTGCAGCTCCTGCAGTCATCTCCTCAACCTGCAACATCCCAATGCCTGCAGACTGTGTGAGTACATTCTCTGATGATCTCTTGTGCAGAGCAGCCAGGGGTGCCCAGGGCTGTGGTGCAGAGCAGGGTGCTGCAGCCCAGGGTGCTGTGCTGGGGCAGGGACTCTGCTGCCTGCCAGGGACAGCTCTCAGCCAGCCCTGGGAGCTGCTCCCAGCACTGGGGGACAAGGTCTGGGTGGAAGGAGACAGCTGGTGAGGCTTGGAAGTGTTCTCCTTGTGTGGTGAGGATGCTGCATTGTTCAGATCTGCTGCTCCCAGCATAAGATTTAACTCCAGAATGTTTCTAGGTAGATTACACAGGGAGCACAGTGAGGCAGGGCCTGCATAAAAAGAAAATCCTGATTTTATAATCTACTGCTCTGAGTTGCGTAGATGGGAAATGGCATATAGATATTAATCTCTAAGTTCAGTTTGGAAAAAATATTTTTTTCTTGGATTTTAGTAAAGCAGGCACTGACAGAAATTAGTACACGGTCCCTCACAGGCAGCATCAGTGTCACTTTTCCAGCCTCCTCAGGATAGCTATGACATTGCCATCAGAGCCTGCAGAGGCAGAGCTGGGCCTGGGCAGTGCCCTGTGCTGGGAGGGGTCTGCAAGGCTGAGCTGAGCCCCCAGGGCTGGGCTGGGCTCTGGCAGCACTGGCAGGGCCCAGCCCTGGGCACAGGGAAGGAGCTGCTGGCAGGGACAGCTCCAGGCAGCAGAGCCCTGGGCAGGCAGTGGGGGGAAAGTGCCACCAAGCTGGGTTGGGATATTTCAAGTCCTCTCCAAACTGAACTATTCCATGATTACTTTTCTTACAGATCCCCATGCCAAGACACCGCAAATGTCCAACAGCAGCTCCATCAGCCACTTCCTCCTGCTGCCATTGGCAGACACGCGGCAGCTGCAGCTCCTGCACTTCTGCCTCTTCCTGGCCATCTCCCTGGCTGCCCTCCTGGCCAACGGCCTCATCATCAGCGCCGTAGCCTGCGGCCACCACCTGCACACCCCCATGTTCTTCTTCCTGCTCAACCTGGCCCTCAGTGACCTGGGCTCCATCTGCACCACTGTCCCCAAAGCCATGCACAATTCCCTCTGGAACACCAGCAACATCTCCTACTCAGGATGTGCTGCACAGCTCTTTTTCTTTATGTTCTTCATCTCAGCAGAGTATTATCTCCTGACCATCATGTGCTACGACCGCTACGTGTCCATCTGCAAACCCCTGCACTACGGGACCCTCTTGGGCAGCAGAGCTTGTGCCCACATGGCAGCAGCTGCTTGGGCCAGTGGCTTTCTCAATGCTCTGCTGCACACAGCCAATACACTTTCCCTGCCACTGTGCCATGGCAATGCCCTCGACCAGTTCTTCTGTGAAATCCCACCCATCCTCAAGATTTCCTGTTCCAAATCCTATCTCAGGGAACTTGGGCTTCTTGCAGTTAGTGTCTGTGTAGTACTCGGGTGTTTTGTGCTCATTGTTTTCTCCTATGTGCAGATCTTCAGGGCTGTGCTGAGGATCCCTTCAGAGCAGGGACGGCACAAAGCCTTTTCCACCTGCCTCCCTCACCTAGCTGTGGTCTCTCTGTTTATCAGCACTGCAGTGTTTGCCTACCTGAAGCCCCCCTCCATCTCATCCCCATCTCTCGATCTGGCCCTGTCTGTTCTGTACTCAGTAGTCACTCCAACCCTGAACCCTCTCATTTACAGCCTGAGGAACCAGGAGCTCAAGGCTGCAGTGTGGAGACTGAACACTAGATGGTTTCAGAAACATTAAATTGCTGGCCAATTTCTGAAAATCACTTGTAATAAAAGTCACCTTTGATTCTTCTTGTTGGTTTGCTTGTAGATTTGTTCTTTCCATTCCTTTGTTTTAGCTTTTCAATATTGTCCACAAAGAAATGTCATTATTTGTGCTGTATTTCCTTTTGATTTTCTCCATCTTTCCTGTGACCCAGAGACAGTGTCAATGAGGGGCTGCGCTCTTGGTAACTTTAAATAAAATAAAATAAAGATTCTCCCAGCAAAGATTTCTCCAGAAATGCCCCTTTTCTTCCCTTCTCTGGAGCTGCAGCAGCAATGTCTGTGTGCAGAGCTGGGGGCAGATCAGTGCTGGCACAGCAGCTGTGCCCAGCAGCAGCAGCAGCACTTGGTGTTGCCAGTGCTGCTCCCGTGCCACTGCCCCGCTGCCCTCCTGGCCCTCGTGTTGCTGCAGGGCCTGAGTGCTCTCGGGGCCGGGCACAGCCCTGGGGGTGGCAGTGCCGGGGCTGCAGCAGGGACAGGCCATGGGCACTGCTGGGGCAGCGCTGACGCCTCAGGCCAGGGCCTGGGGGCTCCAGGCTCCTTGGCCACGCTCCCTCCACAACACTTGGCCAGGCCAATGCTGAGCACAGAAAAGCCCCGGGAGCAGCCCCAGGCTGGCCGTGGGCAGGCTGGGGGCAAACAGCATGGCTGGTGCTCTGCAAGCTCCCTGCAAGGGGGACACCCTGGCAAGGAGCAGCAGAGCAGGGGCTGATCCATCCCCACTGCGCTGGACACCCCAGGGCAGCGTCCCAGAGCGTCCTCATGCACCTGCCAACAACATCCCCCCTCTGCAGCCCTGGCCTCTCCCCCAGCTCACACAGGAGCCGCATCCTTGCAGGCACACACACGGCAGCACTGGCTCAGGAGCCCCCGTTTGCATTGCACACAGCAGGCTCAGCACCCCCATGGTGCTGCTGTGGGGACATGGAGCTGAGTGAGCACAAATGCCATCAGCCCCTGTGGCCAGCAAGGGCTGGGGGATGGCAGGGAAACCACTCAGCTTTGTCATGGCCTCTGAAGTCAGCCAGGAAGTTTGTTCCCATGAGCTGTGAGTTTCCTGTCCCACTGCAGATGTTGTTGCTCAGAGCCAGGGCTGCCTGGCAGCCACCCCCAAACTGCCCTGAGCATTTCCTTTCCTTCACCTTTGCTTTCTTTCTTCTTTCCTGCTCCAGATTTCTTCCTCTTACCCATCCCTGTACCATCCCCAGCACACAGCCCATCCCTGTTTGCCCTTTCCTCTCTGGTCCCACTCTCTATTTCAGTTCCTGAGCTGGCACCATGGGAACATCCCTTGGGGAGCAGGATCATCCTCCAAGTGCTTCAGGAATTGTCTGCAGGGTCCTGCAGTGCCTCGTGCTGCTCCCTTGCCAGAGGCACCACAGGCCAGGGGGGCACATCTGGGCTGCTGTGTCTGGGTGTGGAGCTCCCTGTTGTGGGCAATGAGGAGGGGCTGGAGAGGCTCTGCAGGATTGACAGGATGGGCTTTGGGGCTGTGTGGAGAAGCTGAGGGACCTGGGCTGCTGGACCTTGTGAAGAGGAGGCCCAGGGCTCATCCTGCAACTGCTCCAGGGGCAGTTTCAGAGAATCACAGAATCGGAAAAGCTGGAAAAGTCCTTGGAGATCATCAAGTCCAACCTGTGCCCTGACACCAGCTTCTCTCCCTGAGCCTTCTCTTCTCCATGTTAAACAACCCCAGCTCCCTCACCTGCTCTTCACATGACTTGTGTTCCAGACCCCTCACCAGCCTTGTTGCCCTTCTCTGGACACGCTCCAGCCCCTCCATGTCCTTCCTAAATTGAAGGGCCCAGAACTGGACACAGCACTCCAGGTGTGCTGAGCACAGGGGAAGAATCACTGCCCTGCTCCTGCTGGCCACACCATTCCTGATCCAGGCCAGGAGCCATTGGCCTTCTTGGCCACCTGGGCACACTGCTGGCTCATGTCCAGTCTGCTGTCCATCAGTGTCCCCAGGTCCCTTTCTGCCTGGCCACTGTCCAGCCACTCTGTCCCCAGCCTGTAGCACTGCAGGGGTTGTTGTGGCCAATGTCCAGGACCTGGCACTCAGATTTGTTAAACCTCACCTTGTTGGATTTTGGCCCTGGATCCAGCCTGTCCAGGTCCCGGTGCAGAGACCTCCTACCCTCCAGTAGATCAGCATCCCAGCCAACTTGGTGTCACCACGGTTCCAGGAGTCCCTGGAGTGTCACAATGGTCTCCATGATTGCATGAGTCCTCCCAGTGTTACAATATCCCTTTGGCCCCATGGAACACCTTGGTTTCACAATGTCTCTTGGATCCATGGGCCCCACAGTGTCACAATGGCACCTTGGTTATACAAGGTCCTGCAGTGGCACAGTGGTTTCTGAGGTTCCACAGGGGCCCAAAGATTAACACTGACCCCTTGGTTCCATGAGGCCCTGCACTGTCACTATGGCCCCCTGTTATAGGAGGTTCCCCAGTGTCACAATAGACTCCTTGTTTCCACGAGGCCAAAAGGTGTCACAACTGCGTTCTGGATTTCCTAATGCCCCACAGAGTCACAGGGGCCCCTAAATTCCATAAGGCTCCAGAGTGCCACATGGACTCATTGTTTGCACGGTGTCACCATGGCCGCATTGTTACCCAAGGTTCCACAGTGCCACAATGGACTCCTCGTTTGCACAGTGTCACAATGGAGCCCTGGTGACACAAGATCCTGCAGTGTCACAATGGATCCTTGGTGCCATGTCACCCTGCAGTGTCAGTGTCACCGTGGTGTCTGAGTACATGAAGCCCTGCCATAGCACAGTGGGCCCTTCGTTCCAGGGGGCACCTAGGTGTCAAAATTGTTGCTTTAGTTCCACAAGTCCCTGCAGTGTAACAATGGCCCTTTGGTTCAACAAAGCCCTCTGTGTCACTGTGGCCTCCATGGTTCCACAATGACCCAGAGTCATCAATGGACCTTGGTTCCATTTAGCCCCACAGTGTCACAATGGGACCTTGCTTCTTCAGGGTCCTGCTCTGTCACAATCATCACAGAATCACCCAGGCTGGAAAAGACCTTTGAGAGCATCAAGCCCAACCTGTGACCCAACACCACCTTGTCACCCAGACCATGGCACTCATTGCCACATCCAGTCTTTCCTGAACAGCTTCCAGGGACGGTGACTCACCCTCCTCCATGGGCAGCCCATTCCAATGCTCAATCACCCTTTTTGTGAAGAATATTTCCTAATGTCCAGCCTAAACCTCCCTTGGCACTGCTTAAGGCTGTGTCCTCTTGTCCTGTCACTGTTCCCGTAGAAAAGAGCCAGACCCCCACCTGGCTACACCCTTCTGTCAGGGAGTTGTAGAGAGTGATGAGGTCTCCCCTGAGCCTCCTCTTCTCCAGGATAAACATCCCCAGCTCCCTCAGCCACTCCTCACAGGACTTGTGTTCCAGACCCCTCACCAGCCTTGTTGCCCTGCTCTGGACACACTCCAGCCCCTCCATGTCCTTCCTAAATTGGGGACCCAGAACTGGACACAGCACTCGAGGTGCTGCCCAAGCAGTGCTGAGCACAGGGGAACAATCACTGCCCTGCTCCTGCTGGCCACACCATTCCCGATCCAGGCCAGGTCCCATTGGCCTTCTTGGCCACCTGGGCACACTGCTGGCTCATGTCCAGCCTGCTGTCCATCAGTGCCCCCAGGTCCCTTTCTGCCTAGCTGCTGTCCAGTCACTCTGTCCCCAGCCTGGAACACAGCAGGGGTTGTTGTGGCCCAAGTGCAGGACCTGGCACTTGGTCTTGTTAAAACTCACCATGTTGGATTTGGGCCCTGGATCCAGCCTGTCCAGGTCCCTCTGTAGAGCCCTCCTACCCTCCAGCACATCCGCACTCACACCCAGCTTGGTGCCATCTGCACATTTGCTGATGCTGCACTCAATGCCCTCATCCAAATCATCAATGCAGATATTGAAATCCACGCTGGCTGGCTCTGATCCCTCAGCCATCCTGTAGGTGCCCTGTGATGGCACTCAAGGTGATCTGTTCCATCACCTCACCAGGCACCCAGGTCAGGCTGACAGGCCTGCAGTTCCCCACATCCTCCTTCCAGCCCTTCTTGGGCATGGGCTCACATTGGCACCTCCAGTCCTCTGGCACCTCCCTGCTGAGCCAGCACTGATGAGAAATGATGGAGAGCAGCTTGGGGAGCTCATCCAGCAGCTCCCTCATCCCCCTAGGATGGATCCCATCTGTATCCAGAGACACCAGTGAGCGTCTGAGTGTCTCAGCAGGTCCCCAGCTGCTTCCTCCTGGATTACAGGGGTCTGTTCTGCTCCCTGTCCCCATCTCCCAGCTCAGGAGAACACTTGTCCTCAGGACTTCCTGTCTAATATTTGGAAACTGTGGCAAAGAATGGGTTAAGTGTCTCAGCCTTTTTCTCATCTTCAGTTTCTCTATTCCCCACAGCATCCAATTAAGAGCTGAGATTCTCCTTGTACGACGGTTTGCTAATAACTTCTTTATATTAATATTTTGTATTATTTTTCACAGAAGCAGCCAGGTTAAGTCCTAATTGAGTTTTCACTTCTCTCATTTTCTTTCTGCATGACCTAACAACATCCTTAAACACTTCCTGAGTTGCCTGAACCTCTGTCCAAAGGTGATGCACCCTCTTTTCTCCCTGAGTGCCTGGAAAAAGCTCCATACCCAGCCAGGCCAGTCATTTTCCTCACTAGCTCACTTCTGGCACACTGGGACAGGCTCCTCCTTCTCATTCATGATTTCTTTCTTGAAGTTTCTCCATCCTTCTTCGAATGCTTTGTTTTTAAGTCGTTAAAACTTTTCTTGTTTCCCTTTAAAAAGTCAGTTATCCCCAAATCTGTATCCTGAATAGGCTGAATTCTGCTCTCTGTAAGGGCAGTGTAGAAATTTTGCTGATGCCCCTCCTTCTTTCACAGAATATTTAAAAACTCAATAATTTCATGGTCACTGTACCCCAAACAGCCTCTGACCACCACATCTCCCACCAACCCTTTTTTGTTTATGAACAGCTGGAGACGGAGCTTTCCTGGGCAGTGGGAGTGTTACCAAACATTCAGTAAAATAAAAAAATCCTTTACACCAATATAGCATTAAAAAGCAGCATTCTTTATTTGGCTGGATACACAGGGGACAGCTCCTCCCAAAGCCGAGTACAGGAAAGTTTCTGTTTATATTCTGTACTTTGCAAACTTATTCATTGACTGTCCTGGACTAAACACACATATGATAATAATTTCCCCAAAATCATGAACATATTTCCCCTCCTCTTTACCCATGGCTTCTTCTGTCCTGGGGGTCTCTCTGGTGGTCCCTGGTGATCGTGACCCCAATGTTCCAGTTCAGCCTGGCTGAGCTGGCAGGACACTGAGGCTGGGGAACTTCCAGTCCTGCTTCTCACACAACGGGCATTGTGCAGTTTGCAGAGACCAGTGGTTTTGGAGAACAAGAATTGTGTTAGCTCAGCTGGGGTAGGCAGTTTATCATCTGGTAACATGAGGTCACAGAGTGGGCTGTGACATCACAGAGTGGGTTATGTGAGGTCATTGAGCAGCTACGACATCACAGGCTGTCGCTGTGACATCACAGACCTGACTGTGACATTACAGGACAGAGGTGTGACATCACAGAGCAGGCTGTGACATCACAGGAGGGGCTGTGTGACATCACAGCAGGGCTGTGTGAGGTCACTGGGTTGGTCACTCTGCCCCAGCCCCCCCTCACAGTTTCCCCAGACAAGTCCAATGCTGTTCATGCCCAGCAGGGTTCCCTGTCCCCTGGGATCCCCCTGGTCCACCTGGAGTCAGGCTGGTTTCAGGTTTTCGGCAGTTTTAAAACCAGCCTGAGCACCCTTTGGCATCCACTACTGGCAGCCTTGCAAATAGGACAAGGTTTGAGTTTTTTTAAACCTACTCCATGTAGACCATCCTGATACAACATCTCAGCTGTGTATACATCTGTCACAGAAATCCCTTGTGGATGATAGATGGAGGATACTGCTGGGTCATCGCACAGAACTGAGGGAAGAGCTGTGATGGTTATTAAATTTTATCAGGTTAAACTTTTATTTCGTGGCAATGAAGGAAGACCTACCTGTGCCTCTGAGTCTTACCAGTTGCTGACCCCCAAAGGACACAAACCTGATGAGTTGTGGTTCCCACTGCAGTGCTGGCACTTGCACCTCCCTCAATCCCCACAGCAGAGCTCCCTTGTCCCAGAAATTCCCTGGCAATGCAGGGATGAAGGAAACAGGACAGGCTGTGGGGATCAGGGGCAGGGCACAGGCAGGGATTTGGGGTTGTTGTGAGCCCAGGGCAGGAGCCAGCCCTTGGCCTTGCTGAACCTCATCCAATTGTCCTGGGCCCATGGCTCCAGCCTGTCCAGATCCCTCTGCAGAGCTTCGTGCCCTGCAGCACAGCCACACTCCCACCCAGCTTGGCCTCACCTGGACACTGACTCAGGGCGCCCTCCATGGCCTCGTCCACATCAGCAATCAAGAGATTTCACTGCCCTGGCCCCAGTCCTGAGCCCTGGGGACACCCCTGGATGTGGCTCCATTGCCCAGCACTCCTTGCACTTGTGCTGGAATTCTGTTTTTTATGGAGCTGTGCCTGCCTTTGGTTTTGTTTGCTGACAATAAATGAACATCCCTCTGTGGCTCAGGCAGCTCCTTCTCCAAGGAAAGCAGGTGGGAGTTGGAGCCAAGGAGCTGAAAGCTGCAGGCACAGCCTGGAGTGGAGGGAGCTCAGATTTGCACAAGACTGCTCTGAGTGCCAGGGGTTGGATGGGGGAAATGGTGGGGTGGGGGTAGGGACAGAGTGTGATTGATTGTCAGCCATAAAGGGTCTTGATTTTCATATCTATTCAGTCTGCATTAGGAAGTGCTTGGGATCAATATCAACTGGAGATTGCTGATATCAATCTATAAACAGGAAAACAAAACCAAATAGGACAAAAAACCCCCTGCATTTAAATATATATATATAGCATATTCTCTATGAAGACACTTCTGAAATCTGTATAATTAACCACAGAAGGATTTAATTCTTTAAAAAGAAAATATTCCCAGAGGCTTGTCTTGTTACAGTGTTTTGATATATTAATGAGTCTTAGTCACAGAATTCCTGAACAGAAGAGCTGAAGAATGAACAAGTCTCTGAAGAACTGAAATCCATCAGGGAACCTCCAAGTTGCTGAGGATTCATCCTCAGCAGAGCAGGAATGAACAGATTCCAGGGGTTTCCAGGCTGCTCAAGAGCTGTGAGCTCACGTGCAGGCACAGGGGCTCCATGGGGACATCTGAGGGGTCTCTGGGCTCCTGAAGATCTGTTTGGTCACACTCAGTCACAGGGGCTCCATGGGGACATCCCAGGGTTCCTTAATCTTCCTAAGGCTCATGAGGTGACAGTCACAGGGCTCCACAGTGACAACAGAGGTGTCTCTGCCCTGCCAAGGAGCCAATTTGTCACAGGCAGTGGCAGGAGTGCAGTGGGGACATCCCTGTGCTCCTAAAGAACAGTGAGGGCACCGACACTCACAGGGGTTCCAGGGTGACGCCCCAGGAGTGCCCAGGCTGCCAAAGAGCCGGGATGTCACAGACACTCACAGGGGCTCCTGTCATGGGCACAGTGGGAGCTTCACACAAAGTTCATTAGAGAAGCTCCTGTTGGGTCACAAGGTGCAGAAAGGACACCCAACACCCCAATTACACCCCCAAGCTCCCCCAAACCAGGACCCCCAGGCTTTCTAAACTCCTTCTGTGAGAGGAGCCTGGGAGTGCCTGGATCCAATCCCAGCCCCAGACTTTGTCAAGGATTTATGTGTAAAGGAATATACAGGTGGAATTGAACCTTTGTACAACTTTGTCCCTCAATATTAAGAATGGCTACCAGAAATATTTATATAAGTAGGGATATGAATGATTGTGATCATGATTAGACATAAAGATCTTAATCATTTTATTATTTACTCCACAGTACAGGAGCTGTAACATCTATTTTAATGTAGTCCTCTAGAAATTGTAGCACTTGTAGCAATTGTATCAAAGCAGAACTAAGTAGAGATGGGTGTCACTACCCCAGACCAACGACCCTGGGCTCAGGGTCCTTTAGCTCAGCCTCAAGCAGTGACCCTGAGGGGTGTCTCCACTGCAGGGAGGAATCTCCGCACCCACCTAAGAAGGGAAATGTCAGGAGATGCTGCCACTAAAATTTGGGATGGGGCTTTTCCAGTCTGAAGTGCTGCCCTGTCAGTCAGATGTGCCCAGGCTGTGCCAGCTCAGCAGCTCTGCACAAGTTCTCAGTGGTGTCACTTGGTTGTTCCTTTCTCTGGGGATTTTACCAGCTCTGCCACAGCTCCAGCTCCCTCTCAGGATGGAGGAGTCAGGCTGGTTTCAGCATTATTCACCCCAAAAGCAGTGTGATTCTCCCTCTTCATTGCTCCCTGGAGCTTTGCAAACAGGGCCTTGCTGGAGTTGTTTGAGCCCATTCCAGGCACAGCCTCCTGCTCCAGCAGGAATTGCCTTTCCTGTGCCATGGCCAGCCCAGGTCCCGCTGCAGGAAAAGCCCCAGGCCAGCCCCAGCACAGGGAAGGGCTCAGGCACAAGAGCAGAGAGCCGTGGTGGGACCTGTGCCAGGCAGAGCCTGAGGCACCAAAGGCGCCTTGGCAGCAGCAGCTCCCTGCAGGCCATGGCCAGAAGCCTCCTGGGCAAGCCAGCCTGGTGGCCACCACTGCAGAGCTGCTGGCTCAGGGGGGATTTCTGGATGGGCTCTGCCCCAGCCCACAGAGTGTGACCTCAGCCCTGGCTCTGGCACAGCCCTTGGGCCTGGGCCCTGCAAAACCCAAAGGTCACCTGTGCCACCCTGGTGCCCATCCCTGCCTCTGGCACTGTCAGTTCTGTACTCGGTGCTGCCTCCAGCCCTGCACCCCTCATCTACAGCCTGAGAGACCAGGAGCTTGAGGATGCCCTGAGGAATATGACCACTCTGTGCTTTTCAGAAACAATAAAGTGCCTGTTTGTTCTGCATAGCATTCAGAATGGAACTCATTACAGACTGCCCAGAGTGCTTTGGGCCATGTGTCTTTTTTGTTATTCTATTTGGTGTATTCTATTTTTCCATTTGTTTTTCTTTTTTTCTTTTAACTTCAGATTTTATTTTCCACCAAGGGATGCCATTAGTCACAGTATTACTCCATCAGTATCCACCGTGCTTGTGTTCAGCAGAGACAGTGAGGAGCCTGGGGCAGAGGGGCAGTGTGCAGGAGGCACACAGCAGTGTCCTGGCACAGCCAGAGCTCCTGGGATGGACCTGAGGAGCAGCAGGGCAGGGCCTGGGCTGTGTCTTTGTTCTGAGCACAGTCTGGGAAGGAGCTCCAGGGCAATTGTCCCACACCAGCCCCTGCAAACACCACACCCAGCACTGGTCTCTCCCCCAGCTGCAGGAGGTTGTTTGACCCTGAATGGAGGGACACCAAGTGACCAGGCCAGCAGGCCATGTTTGGTGTGTACTGAGGAGATTTCAGCAGAACATCATGTGTGTGTGGGGAGATGAACCCGAGTGAGCACAAACACCATCACCAGCACTGGCAGGTGGCACAGTTCTGGTGGCACAAACAGTGCCTTGAGGCCACTACATTCTGGGAAAACACCTGAATTCATTACTGGGCTGTGGTTAGAAACGCATAGAGAGAAACATTGTGGCAGGGAGGTTCCTGGAAAAAATGCTCAGGACAGCCATGGACTGCACAGAGAGACCATTGGAGTTCCCTGGTCTGTGGGGAGAAATCAGAGCTGTCTCCCTTCTGAACCATCCCAAGGACCTGGACAGGGCTGTGATATGTTCTGGGCACTGACCTGGAAATGAGGGATGTAGAAAAGGCCTTTGGAGTCAGGGATGTTGACAAGGCTGGGAAGTGTCATTGTGGGACCTCTCTCAAACCCCTTGGAAAGGACAGAGCCATCCCAGAGGGTCCTGGGCACTTGGGAAGGGCAGACATGGAACCAGTCTGCAAACAGGGCAGGGAGGGGCACTGGGACAGACACAGACTGGTCAGGCTCAGCAGGGAAGGGCAGGTGGCAAATCCTCCTGCAGCCATTCCAGGCACTGGCAGCACAAGGCAGGGATTTCAGAACCCCCGTGGGAGGGAAAAGAAGGGGATGTTGTGTGCCCAGACTTTAGCCAGGCCTGGGACATGGTCTGCTGTGCTCCCCTCAGAGCCAGATTGGAGAGAGCGGTGCTGCAGGAGAGGAACATGGGGTGGGTGAGGATTTGGCTGAACAATCAGGGTCAAATGTCATCCATGGCACAGAGTCCTCTTGGCAGCCACTCCCTGGTGACAACCCTGAGTGACCAGTCCTTGACCACCAGTGTGGAACATTTCTATTATCTCTACAATGGCATGAAATGCACTTTCAATTCCTTTGTGGATGCTGCCAAATTGCAGGGAGTCTGTGACCAAACTCATCTAGTTAATGGTGACTGCAAAATGTAATTGGGCAAAATGACTGAGTTGGGTAAATTTCTCTTGCCATCAGGGACCAATCAAGGAACAAGAAAAGGTAAAACTTATGTCTCAGTTAAAAGGTAGTTCCATATTGAGAAATCAAACCCAACCAAAAAAAAGAAACAAAGCAAGACCAAGCCACAACAACAAAAAATCCCATGAACCAAGCAACCACAAAAAGCAAAGGCCATACACAGAAGCAAAATAAATCCACAGGAAATCTCCTAGCAGCAGAAAATATTTAACCATGCTGTGGCAGGAGTGGATTCTGTATGTGTAGCTGCTCCTTTGAATAAAAGTCTTAAAAACTGCATCACTTCCCTACGCCCCTTGCCCCCCACTACTCTCAGTTTATTGCTGATCATGGTGTGACTTGGAATGAAACATCCCTTGGGTCAGTCCAGCCCAGCTGTCCCATCCCTATTCCCTCAGGAACACTTGACCTCCCCAAGCCCATGGGTTGGAGGGGGTTGCAGACTCGCCTCATGTGGGGCGAGCACTGTGACAAGGACAGGAGAACAGAACAACATTTACTCTTGTCAAGGACAGTAGAACAGAACAGAACAGCCTTGGAGAAATGGATAAAGGATATAGCTGAGGCAAACAGAAGTCACACAAAATGCAAGGAGGACGCCAGCTCAGCTCTGCAAGGCTGACAAAACAGAAGTTCTACAAAACAACAATATTGCCCTTACTCAAAAGCGGGGATAGAGGAACAGCCACCTAAAAAGGACACTGAAGGATATTGAAGAGAGACCCCAAAGAACCATATAAAGACTTTCAATAAGGGGTGGAACTATGTCAAATAAAGTCCAAGGAAGTGGGATAGCTAATAAATCACATAATCAATGTGTCTGATAAAAACTCTGTTCATTCAATGTTCATTCGATGCTCTGGGCACTAAGATGGAGCAAGGATTGCCCAAGTGACCACCATGCTGTAATAAAGAATACCTGTTTTCAAATACTCAAAATTGTGTTCAAAAGTTTCTATCCTGTGGATTTCAACATCAGTGCTGTCCTTGACTCCATTATGGCTCTTGCACAGTTTCACAATGGCCCCTTGGTTCCATGAGGCCCTGCTATATAACAGTGGACCCTTGGTTCCATTAGGGTCTGTGCTGTCAAAATGGCCTCCTTGGTTCTGCGCTGTCACAATGGCTCTCCGTGGTTCCACGAGGCCTTGGTGTGTCACAGCAGCCCCTTGGTTCCATGAACTGCCATAGTGTCACCCCGGTCTCTTGGATCTGCAGTATCACAATGGACAATTGGTTAAAGCAGCCCTGCAGTGTCACAATGAATATTTGGTTCCATGAGGCCCCACAGTGTCACCATGGCCCCTTGGTTCCACGAGGCCTCGCTTTATACCAATGGCCCCTCAATTCCATGAGGTTTTGTTCTGTCAAAAATGGCCTCCTTGGTTCTGTCATGTGAAAATGGCTGCTTGGTTCCATGAGGTTCCTCAGTGTCACAGTGGTCTCCTTGGTTCCATGAGGCTCTGCAGTGTCACAATGTCCCATAGTTTCCATGAGCTTCTGTCCCATCAACCATGTCCTTTGCTCCAGTGAGGCCCTGCAATGTCACACTGGTCCCTTGGTTCCATGAGGTTCTGTGGTACCACCATGGTCTCCCTTGACCCACAGTATCACCATGGACCATTGGTCCCATGGGGCCCTGCTGTGTCACAGTGGCTCCTTGGTTCCATGAAGTGTCACTGCATAACAATGGAATCTTGGTCCCATGAGGTTCTGTACTGTCACAATGGTCTCCTTGGTTCTAGACTGTAACAATGGACCCTTGGTTCCACGAGGTTCTGTACTGTCACAATGGTCTCTATGATTCCACAAGGCCTTGCTGCGTCACACTGGATCCTTGGTTCCATGAGCTTCCGTGGTGTCACCATGGTCTCCTGGCATCTGCATTGTCACAATGGACAATTGATTCCATGGGACCCTGCTGTGTCACAATAAACCCTCAGTGCCATGAGGTTCTGGAGTGTCACAATGGTCTCCCTGCTTCAACGAGGTCCTGGAGTGTCACAATGGCTGCTTGGTTCCATGAGCTTCCATAGTGTCACAATGATCTCCTTGTTTCTGCAGTGTCATAGTGGACCCTTGGTTCCAGAAGCTTCCTAAATGTCACTGGTCTCTAATGCTGGCCAGGGGTTTTACACATAGAAGCACAAACGGGATGGGACTGCTGTGGAATGTGTCTCGAGCTGCATTATTATTATTTTTTCCTCCCAAGCATCAGTCTCATTAAAAGGTAGGGACAGCAGGAAGATGCCAACAGCTCACATCCTCAGTAACAGCCAGAGAATGTGATGTTACAACGCAGTTTGAAAGGTTTTTGACCAATCACAAAAGCAAAAACATATTGACAATAGTTCTATCTAACCACTATAAGTACACGTAGCTTTGGTTAAAACAATGCTTGTTTATTTCAAATACAATACCTACTTGTAAGCCTTAAAATACAATGCACAGAGCTCCATTATTAAACTTAGACCTTCCTAATATCTTGCAAGATATACTTTTCTGCAGCTTAGGGAGTTATTCTCGCCACGTGTTAATGCACAAACCATTGTTCTATTTGTCCTTGCTTTCTATATTTTATATAATTTTTGTGCTGATATGCCTTATGCTTTCCACTTAGCTCTAATTGCAGTTGGCTGTCTCTGAGGCCTGCTTTTTTCAGCTTTCCCAAAACCCTCTGATTTTAAGGATTCCCACAGTCTCCTTGATTCCATGTGGCCCTGCTGTGTCACCAGGGCCCCTTGGTTCCATGAGTTCCTGTGCTGTCAACAATGGTTCCTTTGTTCCAATGAGGGGCTACAATGTCACATTGGACCATGGGTTCCATGGAGCTCTTCAGTGCCACAATGTCCCTTTGGATCCATGAGGTCCCACAGTGTCACCATGGTCTCGTTGGGTCTGCATTGTCACAATGGACCATCGGTTCCATGTGATATTGATTTGTCATCATGGTCTGCTGGGTTCCATGATTCCCCTCAGTGTCACAATGGAGCCTTGTTTCTGTGAGGCTCTGAACTGTCACAATTGTCTCCTTGGTTCCATGAACTCCTGCTGTGTCACAAGGGTCTCCTTGGTTCCATGAGGATACAAAAGCTTTGCATAAACATTGAGCAACATCTGCTTAACACACCTGGGAACATCTGTCTGCATTCAAAAGAGGGGTTAAAGGTGAGAATGGCACCAGCAGCTTCCATCTGAGACAGAGATCCAGGGAAAGGACAGGGACAGAGAATTCAGCTGAAGGCCCAGATAATTCTGCTTATAGAGATCATTGCTGGTCACACTGGCCCTTGCAGAAAGGTGACATCATTCCAGGCAGCCTGGACTGAGCATGTGGTTCCTCAGTGGGGTTTGTTGTTTAGGAAACCTGCTCAGGCTTTTCCATTCTTTCCTCACAAACAGGAAAATTTCTCCTGGGCCTGTGTGCAGGCAGAGCCCGGAGGAGAGCAGGTGGGACATGGTGCAATGGGCTGGGACAGCCAGCTGCAGAGCTCAGGGGACAAGGTTCTGCTGCAGGGCACAGGGATGTCAGTCCCAGGTGGGCGATGTCAGACATGGTGAGGCTGGGGGTGAGGAGCAAGTTGTCCAAACAGGGTCAGCCTGCAAGGGGCTCATTCTTCTGTGGGCCCAGACCTCCTAAGGAGACATTCAGCATCAACATCACCTGGGGAATGCTTCTATCCTCTCTTTTCTGAAATTAAAAACTAAAAAAATACTCACTTTATTAAAGAAAAAAAAGTTACAAGGTGCACTTTGAAATCCATCCTCCTTAACAAAACTCCAAACGGACTCCAAGCAGCTGCACAACCCCTGATAACTTGAAGACAACTGGAAGAAGACAAGGTGCTCCTGAGGACTTTCTGTATTTTTATGATCTCCACAGTGGATTTGGGGCTGAGTCCAGGACCCTCAGGCACTGAGAAGGTTGAAGAAGCTGCTCAAGGAGTCAGAAGCAAAACTCCAAGTCCCTTGGAGCATCAGTGGCCCCACTGAGGGCAGGGAGTGCCAAAGGCTCCCCAGGGACTGGTGAGAGCAGATCCTTGAGGGCAGGATTGCAGGAGCCCGAGGCTGTGAGCAGGGAACTGCAATGCTGAGCAAGGCCTGGGCTGGCTGGAGGAAGCAGAAAGGCCAAGGCCTGAGCCCAGGCCTGGCCCAGCAGGGCCTGTCCCTCACGGGTGGCTCGGGGCTGTTGCTGGGGCAGTGGGATGGCAGGGGCAGCAAGGACAAATGTCATCAAGCTGTGTGACACTCCAGATGCTCATGGAAGCAAGGGCCAGTGTGACACAGCAGGGCCTGATGGAAACAAGAGGCCATGGTGAGCCTGCAGGGCTGGAACATCCCAGAACACTGAAATGCTGGGGGTGACCAAAGGTTTCTTCACTTGAGTTTCATGCACAGGAGAAACCCCAGCCAGATATTCTCAACATGGCCAGATGCAAAGAAGATTCTTGATAGGAAGGGATCATCCAGTCCAACTCCTAAGTGAATGGCCCACACAGGGATTGAACCCACAGCCTCAGTGATACCAGCTCTAACCAATTGAATTAAGACGTCAAAATGACACAAAATTTTGCTGGCAAAATATAGACAATCAAGGAACATGGACAAAATATTTCATACAACATCCAATTCAACGTAAAACTCATATCATAGCATTAACTGCCTCAACTTAGACCATTTAACTTAAAAACCTTGACCACCGAAGATACTAAGTTACCCAAAAGTATTTCAGTTAAGTGGGATTATGAGAAGAAGAAATAGAGAACAACAGAAGATGTATGGAGAGATACACATATAGGTACCAACAGCTCAGGTTTCAACATGGCTCACAGGAGAACCCCAGCAGAAGGCAGGATCCACACCATGGGCTGACCTCGTGCTCTGGCTTTTAACCCCCTGGGCCTTCATGGGCCCCGCCCCTTGGGAGGGACTTCCAGTTGTTTGCCCAATCAGAGTCAGGGCAGGCACCAGCTGCTATTGTGTGATTGATTGACAGCTCAGCCAATCACAGCTGGGTTAGCATTGCCCCTGTTGTGTGATTGATTGACAGCTCAGCCAATCAGAGCTGGGTTAGCATTGACCCTGCTCTGTGATTGGCAGCTGTGCCAGGCCATGGCTGGGGGCGGGGCTCTGTCCCACCACAAACCAAGGCCTGACCCAGCCCTGGCCCCACACGGGCATTCCGAGCATCCCAAGGTGCCTGGGACATCGATCTCATCCAGCCTGCGACCATGGTGACACTGCGGAACCTCATGGAACCATGGGTCAGTTGTGACAATGTGGACACCATGGTGACACTGTGGTGTTTGATGGAACCAAGGGGCCATTGTGACACATCAGGGCTGTGTGGATCCATGAAAACATTGTGACATTGTGAGGCCTCATGGAAGCACAGGGCCATTGTGCCACTGCAGAAGCAAGGGGAACATTGTGACACTGCAGGGCCTCATGGAACCAAGGGAACATGGTGACACTGTGGGGTCCCATGAAATGAAGGGAACATGGAAGAGTTCTGGCTGGCTGGGCCTCCTGGTGATTTCTGGCAGGTCTGGCTGACCCTGGCATGTCGAGGGCTGCCTCTCACCTGCCCCTGAAGCACTGGGGCTCTGGGCTTTCCTTCCTATGGGAGAGAAGTGTCCTTCTCCTCTAGCTGTCCATGGCCAAAATTGGGATGCCTTCTCCATATTTCCCAATATACAAAGATTGTTCCCAGATGAAATCTGCCAGGAATAACAGGACTAACTAACTGATCTGCCTGGCTTGGCCACCCAAGGGCTAGCTCTCATCTGCCTTTCAAACACTGAGGCTCTGTACTTTCCTAATGAAAATAAAATAATAATAATAATAATTTTCTTCTTCCTGGCCAGATGCCCATGGCCAGTATTGAGATTCCACCTCCAAAATGTCCTATGTCCATGGATAGCTCCTAGATGAAAGGTGCCAGGAGAGACAGGTCTGGCTTGGCCCATGGGTGGCCACTTCTCATCTTGTTCCAAAACCCTTGGACTTCACGCTTTGCTTTTCCATAGGAAAAATACATCCATCTCAGCCAGGTGCCCATGGCCAAAATTGGAATTCCACCTCCAAAACTCCGTACCTCCAAGGATTCCTGCCAAGTGAAAGCTGCCAGGACAGACAGGTCTGGCTGCCCTTGGCCTCTTGGGGGCAGCCCTGGAACGAGGCAGGCAGCTCTGAGCCTCTGCATGGCCCCAGCAGAGCCTGTGTGGGAGGGGGTCAGTGCAGGGAGCACCATCAGCTGCCTCTGTGTCCCAGGCTGAGCAGCAGAGCCCAGCAGAGGCAGCCCAGGGCCCTGGACAGCGCAGCCCCCGTGCTCTGCAGAGCAGCAGCCCCAGCTCGGGGCTGTGGGGAGCAGGGCAGGGGCTGCAGCAATGGCTGCTCAGGCCAGCACAGACGTGTTCCCCTGGCAAAGGCTCTGTGGGCAGCTGGCATGTGCCAGGAGCAGAGCAGGAGCCTGTGGGAGTGCAGAGGAGCCCTGGCAAGAGGCTGCCCTGTCCCTGGGGCAGCAGCAGCTGCCTGAGGAGTCCTGGGGCAACTCTCTGCTGCTGTGCTGGGCAGCGGGGCTGGCCCTGGGGCTGCAGCAGCTGCCCGAGCAGAGGCTCTCCTGAGCATTCCAGACACAGAGTGGCTGTCCCTGACCTGCAGTGCCTCCAGTTCCTGCTGCAGGAGGTTACCATGACTGGGTCAACTGCACTGCTGGGCTGGGGCAGGGGCAGGGAGAGAAAAACAAGGGACTCTTGGTAATATAAATCCCTGCAGTGTCAGAATGGTCCCCATGGTTCCGTGGAGCCCCACAGTGTCACAATGGTCCCCTGGTCACAACAGGCCTTGCAGTGTCACAAGGCATCTTTGGTTCTATGGGGCCCACAGCACCTGCTTTGCTGGTAGGCAGGGTCAGCACCAAAGACACAGACACCAACTTCAGGAACAGAGGAATTTATATAATGCAAAAGTGCAAAGAATTACAAAAGGAGAAGCTCAGCAAAGCACATAACCATTAGAAAATAATTACAAAAGGAGAAGATCAGCAATGCACTCAATCATCACTACCAAAGATTGCCTGTAGTGATGAAGAAACAGACAGCACCAGTTACCCCCGACTTTAGCAGCACCCAGATGTGCACATCAGCTGGGGGAAGCTGTCACAGCTGGAGAGCCCCTCCCAGACACTGGGAGTTCCTGCAGGTACGCCCACCTTTGCAGGCAACGAAGCTCCAACCTGGCTGTGAGAGGGCACAGCTTTTACACTGTTAAACAAACAAACTGACATCATTTCTAGTGTGGGAACACCTGGTTTCATTCTCAATTTGGTTTCTCCCAAAGCCTGGCCAGGGCTCACGGAGGAACCAAGGGAGGTGACTTTGACCATACACGCCCAAATAAATGTGGCCAGATGTGACCCTGTCCGGTTTCTAAATACAGAAAGATAAATCCATGTTTCACCAATGCACATATACAGAGATCGTATTTCTAACAAAGCTTCATTAATGAGCAGATACAAATACAACATTTGGTTGGAAGGTTCCTCTAGAGGACAGCTTTAGCTCAGGGCTGTTGTTGATGCCTCACCCAGGGCCGGGTGTTCAGGCCTCAGTACTTCAATCATGCTTTGACTTAGAGATGAACTACAACCTTCATAACAATTTTTTCCATAATACAGAACCTTAGATTTAGATATTAGGCATAAAGGCATCGCCTCGTGTTCTTCAATTAAGTGTTGTTCAAGTTCATTACTCACAGCTATAATTCGCATTCCTTTTAAAACGTGCCTAATTAGTTGCTATTTTCTAGGTTCTTTGTCAAATCCCACTTTTTCTTGAGACTGTGTCTTTTGGTAGAAAAGTCTCAGTACTCCATTTCTCAACACAAAGTGTCACAACAGCTCTAGCATGGAATCATAATACACCAAGTGCTCATGCTGCAATGATTACAGTGACTGCCACAAATTCATTTCACAGCAGCCTCCAATTTGGAAGCCAATCCCACCATGAGGAATTTTCTTCTTTTTGCCACTCTTCTGCTGCTCTTTCTATCGAGGTGATTCCAGATTGTTGGACTTCAAACCCAGCACTGATAGACACTCCTGCAACATTCCTGTCCTAGAAAAGCACAGGTTCCTCCCTGGCCAGCAAGCAGATAATCCAAGGCCATGTGGCTCTGTAGAGCCCCAATTTGTGTTTGTTGGAACTCAGAGGATGTGCTATTGGATATGTTAACAGCATCACTTTTTACTTCTTCTAATAATTGATTTAGCTCATTAATGTAAACTCCACAGGACGAGGCAGCACACATGGGGCACAGGGTGACACAGAATCTTTGGCTTTCTGAAATCAAAGGCACCCCTTGGGTGGAAAATGTTTTCCAGTCCCAATTCTTCCTCGTGCTTGTTGCCAAAGTACCTTCAAGGGAGGCATCAATACTGCCTGGAAACAGAACCCAAACTTGCCTCTAAACGGCTTCCTAAAGGATGTCTCCACACACCCAGCAGCTCCCATTCCCAGTACCAAAGGTCTGATTTCCCATTTCCCACTGTGGGCTGCTGATCGATCCAGGACTCCTCCCTGTGCTCCTGCTGTGTCCCTGGTGCCTTCGGGACACAGGAGTTTCACAGTGGCCCTGCAGCTGGGAGTGCTGTAACACTGACCCTGACCAGCTCCAGCACCCCGAGTTCTACTGATATTGGGAGTGATGGTAAAGCACAGAAATCCTTTCACATTGTGGCCTCTAACTGTAACAGGGTTTGGTTTCTCCTGAAGGGAAATCATAGTGAATCCTGTAAAACTGGTAATTGTATTCCCTTGTTCCACAGTGCAGTTTCTGTTATGAGTTATGAGTCAGAGCCCAGTGACAGAGTTCTGGCCGCCCCACTGAGTGAGCCCTCCAAGGGAACCCCATTCCTCCCAACATCAGTTGACAACATTTCCAGCGATTAGGTAAATTGAGTATTTTGGATCCTTTGATCTTTAAATTTTCATAAGAATCTCATGACTCATCCCTTGGAGAAACTCTAGAGGTGTTTCTGGCAAGCAAAGATTCTGTCTGACTCTCAAGACAACTTGAACAAGACAGTACTTTAGTGACAAGGTTATTCATTCTTTTTCCTCAATCTCATTGGGGTTAAGAACAATAATTCTGTTGTCCATGGAGTTGGCACCTTTTTAATTCCACACTAATGTCCCCAAGGTCCTTTGCTGTCCAGCTTTACTGCACTGCCTGTGGCTGACAAGGCTTGGTGGGGTCCTTTCCCCTCAGGCTGGAGAGACGCCAGGTCCCAGCTCCTGAGGGGCCCCCGGGCTCCTGGATGGAATTTGTGTGGAGGTCCCTCAGTGTCACATCAGCCTTCACATGGAGCCCCGTGGATCAGAGCATTTTCCAAAGGGGGCGTTGGGGCAAACAGGGAGATTTGGTCTGGCAGGATCTGTAAAACAATATCCCATAACATCCACTTGTTCTGGCACAGAGCACTTGTGTGCAGGGACACATTCCCATTGCTTCTGCCCAGGTTTCAGGATTCAATCAGTGTTGTCTTTCCCCAGAGCTGTTCCTTCAGCTGGCCTGGGAGGGCCATTTGGCCTCTGCACCCACACTCTGGCTCCATTATTAGGGCTGCTGGATCCAAACCCTCTGTCTCTACAAACAGAGGTGGATTTGAGGTGGATCTCCTTCTTTCACAATTGTTGTTAAAACTGCAGTATCAGTAACTGTGCCACCCCGCCATGGGGTTGAATAATCTTAATAATTACTTAACCGAATTACTTAAATTTCTCCTAGATCATCTGCATCAGTTCTTCCTTCCATGACATGAACACTTTGTAAGGCCAAGCTCCAGCGAGCAGTTATCAAACCAAAGTGTCCTGGAGGAATCTGAATTCCTGTTCCTGTATTGTTAAGTCTCATTTGCTTCTGATTTATCCTAATTAATTCCAGTGCATGAAGGCCCAGCCCTGCAGCCTCTGGGGGGCCCTGTCAGGGGCCATCACACCCAGAATAATTTCCCAGGCAGTCACAGTGTCAATTTCCATGGCTGTATTTGCAAATTGGGTGCAGCCATGCACAGCCAGGAGGTTTCCATTTCCCAGTGGGCCCACTGTTAAGGGCATGGAGCACATCTGGGAGATGGGTTCTCCACTGGGACAGGTTCCCAATTTCCTCATATCTTCAACTACTCTTTTAACAATCCCTTCATCTGTTCAACCAATCCTGCAGCTTGTGGATAATCTGGTATATGAAAAACCCTTATGTCTTATTCACTGCATTTTTCACAGGAACACACAAAGCATTCCACATCACAGTACCAGCAAACCCCATAAAAATAGCCAATTTCATCCCTTCCTCCTTTATTCCTTGGATACAATTTGCAAAGTTTACCACTGATGTTTGGGTCTTGGCTAGTCCTTTTCTGTAGGGTATTTAGTGTCACAGTGAGCAGCCAAAGCTGACATATTAGCATTGTCAGCATTATTTCACATTATCAATTTTTAATGATATCTAAAAAAGAAGATCATGTTATATTTTTATATAACCATTATTATGAATAATAATATTCTATTTCACTTGAAGAAATGAACCCAAGCTCAAGATTTAAACCCTCCTCTGTCACTCCATGTGGGAGTGTTCCAAAACCGATTCTTCCTTCTGTTGGTGCTGTTTCCAATGTGCTGTCAACAAAATCCATCCTTGTCTTCCCAAACCCACAAGTTCTTTTCTTTTTCTGAGATGCAATTTTTGGATGCTTTGATAGTGCTGAATAAACAAACTGACAGCACTTCTAGTGAGGGAACAGCTGCTTTCATTCTCCTCTTGGGTCCCTCCCAGAGCCTGGCCAGGGCTCAAGGAGGACCCAAGGGAGCTGACTTTGACCATACAGCCCCAAACAAGGCCAGATGTCAGATTTCGTGGCCTTGTCTGGTTTTAAATGCAAAAAGGTCAATCTATGTTTCCCTAAGGAGTGGATACATCTATCACAATGCCAATGATCCTGCATATTTCAGGAATGAGTGGATACAAAGATAACCTTTGGTTGGAAGGTCCATCGAGAGGTCACCTTTGGCTCAGGGCCTGTTGTTCAGGCCTCACTCAGGCCTTGGCACTTCAGGACTGGGTTTAGTGCTGAACTTGACACTGCTGGGTGAATGGCTGGACTGGATGAGCTCAGAGGTCTTTCCCTACAGAAAGGATTCTATCTGCTGCATTCAGCTAGGTCCATGTTAGCAGCAACTTGTTACTTTGGTCAAAAAAGTTCCCTCTTGGTCAGCTCTTGTGGCCTAAGGCTTCAGCTCCTTTAGCTCCTGGTGCTGAGCTGCTCATGCTGAACGAGATGACTCAGGGAGAAGAACACAGTTCATCCAATTCCTTCTGGGACACTGAGAGGGGAGGCTGTGGAAACAGGAGCATTGTTTGCTGTGCTCTCCTCTCTGCCCTTCACACCTTTCAGCACTTTGAACCAGCCAAGAGCTTTCTCCAAGGGTGCAATGGAGCAGCTGTTCCTGCTCCCAGCTCTGGCTCTTCCCAGTCTCTCTGACCTTGACTGGTTTTGTCCCTCTTGCTGTGCCCTCTGTTCCCCCTGTGCTTGGTGGCTGCTGCCCAGGATTGTGGAACTGGCACAGATCAAGGGCTCCAGCCCCTCCTTTCTGTGCCCTTGGAGCTGCCTGCTCACAGCAGCCTTTTCCATCTGGAAGCTCCACATGGAGAGCGAGTCCCCACCTCTGTTCCCTGCACAACCTCCAGGAGCCCAGGGCTGCCATCTCCAGTCCCTGCTGGCCCTGGGGGCTCCCAGGTGGCCCAGGCTGCTGTGACACCACTGCACACGGGAGGGAAGAGTGGCAGGGGCTGTGCTGAAAGTCAGGTCCATGTGCTGCTGCTGCTGCTGCTGTGGGGGTCATTTGTCCAGCCCTGCCCCAGAGTCAGGGATCAGATCCAGGCCCTGCTGCTGCTCCCTCGGGATCAGCCACAATTTGGGTGTTGTTGTCAGTGCCAGCAGAGACGGTGGCTGGAGCAGCTGGTGCTGACAGTGTCCAAAGCCCTGGGGTCAGAGGGGAAGCTGCCCCTTGTTCTCCCTCTGCCCCACACAGAGCTGGGCCGGGCACAAGTGGGGCAGCACAGCAAACAGGGAGCCTGTCAGTCCCTTCCAGCCCTGTCTGCTCAGAGTTTGGGCCTTGGAGCTCCAGGTGGACAAAGGCAGCTGCTCCTGGTCCCTCTGTGTGTCCCCGTGCTCTGCAGTGCTGCTCCATCAGTCTGTGCCCAGCAATGGGGAAAAGCCTCAGCCCTGCAGGGCCAGGAGCTGCCGGGCTCTGCCTGAGCAGCTCAGCCAGCGGGAAGGAGATGCTCAACACGGGAACCAGGAGCAGAGGACGCTGCTCTTTTATGGCATATTTTCTGTTTTAAGGAAAAGAAAAAGGAAAAAGAAAAGAAAAAAACCTCTATAAAATGTGAAAGATAAAAGCAAAACCCAAGTGGGCAGTGAAAAATCTTCTGTAACTTTAAGAGGTAACTGATCTTTTGTAACAGAAAACTCAGTTATTCACTTTGCAAATGAGTCAATGGCATTGATACATCTTACTGGCCTCTGTAACCTTTTTAAAAAAGATTTTGGGATTTGTTTCCAATACTGTTCTTTTAAATTGTGGTGAAATTGGTGTGAAGCAAGAAGAAATTGCTTTGTGCCCTGCCAGCTCCTGGCAGGACTGGCAATCTCAACTCTGTCACCGCCCAAATCTTTTAGAAGATGCCCTTCCTTCTCAGCCTGTGAATGAGCTGCACATTCCCTTTGAAACTGTCAGAGGCTTCTTAAAGACACAAAGTCCCACTTACGGCTTTTTGCTTGGTTTGGAAGTGCAGAAGGGCAATTCTCCATCCATCAGCTCCAGACTGCACTGCCTTAGGAACACGGCCCCCTCGCCAGGTTTTGCCCACTCGTGGCACTTCTAGAGGAGGAAGAAAGTGCAATTGCACAATTCTAACCAAAAAGGAATGACAAGTGGGACAGACTAAACATCTTGTGGAGATCCAGGCGTTCAGCTGGGACTGTGGAGAGTTTGGGTTCTTGCCAACTGGACGTGTGTCCCTAACTGCAATGTCTTGGCCTGCAGGAGAGTCTCCCTCACCTGCAAAAGCACAAAGCTCAGGTGCTGTGCTCGGAATGGGCTCGTCTGATGCAAAGCTGTCAGAGCCATGTGAGGGCAGAGCGGGCCCAGCCGTGCCCAGGGCTGAGCCCAGCAGAGCCCTGGCAGAGCCCAGAGCAGCCTCAGCATCTGCAGAGCCCGGCTGCAAGGAGAGAAACCAGAAACCGCCCGTCAGCTGAAGGCTCCTGTCCCCCTTGTCCCAGCTCCTGCCGTGCCCAGGCCATGCTGGCCGTGCCCAGAGCTGGGCACAAACCTCCCTGTCACTGCTGCCTCTGGGAGCAGAGCAGGAGGGCAGGACTGTGCCCAGCCTGCAGCCAGCCATGGCACATCCAGCCCCTCAGCAGCTGCCCACAGCCAAAAAGCAGCTTGGTAGCCAACTGAAGAATTCATGGCATCTGCCCCAGCAACTGGGGAAACCTTTGGTGCCCAGCCAGGCTATGCTGTGCCCAGATCTGGGAGCAACCCCCTGGCTGTGAACTCACCCACAAATTGGGTGTGGAGTGTGTCTGTGAAGAAGGTGCCAGAATCAAAGTCGATCATCTTCAGCTGGCCAGGTCGAGGAACAGATTCTTGTCATTGAGGGTGTCCTTGGCGTCTCTGGCAGCAGCCCCACCTGGAACAGCTTCTCTAGGGGCTCCTTCTCCTTCCCTGGGGGCCAGACCAGGCTGTCAGTGTTCTGCCCAGGGCCCCAGCCATCAGTGAACCAAACAAGCAAACCTAGGGGGGATGGTGGCCACCAGTGCTTGCCACACCATGTCTCTAGCTCAGCTCCAGCCCAAGAGCTGCATGCTCCCTTCTGATGATCCCTGCTCAGAGCTACAGGCACTCTGGTTTGCTTTGCCACTGATTGCCAAGAGATGTGTGCAGCTGTTACCTGCCAGGCTCCTGGATCCAGCTGTGCCCGTGGATCTCTCCCATCTTCTAGGGCAGATGAACACCCTGAATCCAAGGATCGTGGAAAAGGTCTTCTAAGGATGGCCTGTCCAACGGTTGCATGGACAAACACCTCTTAATAACATCTTGGCACTCTGAAGAGAGAAACCAGAAATCACCAGTACGTTGCAGAAGTTGCCTCCCCCCCACCCCGTTCCCGTGACCAGGCCATGATGGGTGTACCCAGGGTTGTGCCTAAACTTCCCCATGGATTTACTGTTTAGAGGAGAGCAGGAGAGCAGGACTTGTGCCACCTCCTCAGCAGCTGCCAGAGCAGGATGCTCACGACCCCGCTGCTGTCTCCCAGCACTGCTATTCCCCCCTGCCCAGGGATGAGGATCCACCTTGAGAGAGCCTTTGTGGGAACAAGATCCGTCCCCAGATGATCTCCTGGCCCCTCCTGAACGGGTGCTTCCCCACGACCAGGTGGTACAGCAGGAGGCCCAGGGACCAGATCGTTGCTGCCTCGCCATGGTAGTGCTGGTGGTGGATCCACTCTGGTGGGCTGTAGGACAGGGTTCCTATGGAATACAGATGGAGTTCAGAAGGAGGATGCTGCTGCTCCCAGAGCCTCGCCCCAGCATCCCTGGGCATGCAGGGGCTGCCCCAGTGGCACACGGGGTGACTCGCTGCCCTCTCACCAGCACTTGGGACTTGTGTACAGACTCGGGGCTGGAAAAGAAGCCACTGGTGCTGGAAGAGGGCAGCAGAAGCCTTGAGAAGGCCCAACCATGCACGCAAAAGAAAAACCCACCCAGGGCTGGAGAAAACCCACTCTCCTCCCCACCTGCACGGCCCTCAGAAAATGTTAGTAAGCCAAGGCAAACAAGGGGAGAGGTGCAGTTCGAGCCCTTCCTCGCCTGCACACCAAACCAGCCAGGGCACGCAGTCAGACCCCCCCCTCTGCTACCCCCATGGGGTTTTTGTCGGCCTGGCTGCCCCAGCTCCAACCCCAGCCCAGGGCAGAGTGGGTGATGAAGGCTGTCAGCAGGGCTGGGAGCTGGCCCACCTCACACCCCCACCCAAATGAACTTGGCTCAAGCATTAATCCCATCCCGGCTCCAATAGGCAGAAGCCTCGGTGCTGCAGCCCGGCTGGGCCATAAGATGCCCAGGAGCATCCCCTGGGAGGGCTCACCTGCAAACTGGGTGTAGGCTGTGTCCTGGAGGAAGGCGCCACAGCCAAAGTCGATCAGTTTCAGCTGTCCGGTGGCCAGGTCGAGCACGATGTTCTCGGGCTTGATGTCCCTGTGCAGGACCCCGCAGCTGCTGCAGTGCCGCACGGCCTCCAGCACCTGGCGGAACAGCCCCCGCGCCTCCTCCTCCGGCAGGAACCTCCGCTCCGCCAGCAAACCCGACAGGTCCTGGCACCGCTCCGGACGCTCCAGCACCAACAAGAAGCTGTTGGGCAGCTCAACCCACTCCAGGAGCTGAATGACAGCAGCACACCCAGAGGACACCTTGTCCAGCAGCACGATCTCCAGGGGCGCACGGGCGCCGTGGGGCTGCACGAGGACCACGATGCCGTCAGTGGGGCTGAGGCCGTGCCAGGGCTCTGGGACCCCTCAGCCAGCCCGGGACGCTCTGTATCCCCCGCTCGCTCTCCCTGCAGGGCTCCCGGCGGCTCCCACCCTGCCGGGCCCCAGCTCCTCGCCGCCCGGCACGCCCCGGCTTCGGCCGCTGGCCACGCTCACTCACCAGCTCGCCCCAGTGCCGGATGCGATCCCGTGGCACGCATTTGATTGCCACCTGCGAGCAAGGGGTAGAAGCGGGCTGAGCTTACCGCCCGCTCCGCCGCGCCCCGGCCTCCTCCTCTTCCTCCTCTGCCTCTCTTCCTCCTCCCCCGCCCTCCTCCTCGTCCTCTGCCCGCCGCCGGCCCCGCCACTCACCGGGGCGCCGTCCGCGAGGCGCGTCCCCGAGTAGACGCTGCCGAAGCCGCCGCTGCCCAGCAGCGAACCCAGCCGGTACCGCTCCTGCAAGGCCTCCTGCGCCTTCCCTGCGGGCGACACGCGGCCGTCAGCGCTCGGCCCGGGGCCAGACACGGCCCCCGAGCGCCCCCCGACCGTCCCGGGCCGGGCATCCCCACCCGCCCCGGGCCCCGGCGGCTCAGGGCCGGCGGCCGCGCTGCCGAGCGGCGGAGCTCGGGCCGGGGAACCCGCAGCGGAGGCGGCGGGAGCGGCCGCGCCGCGTGTGTCCTCCGCGGGCCCCGGGAGGAGCCGGCGCCGGCGCCGAAGCCGCGACTGGACTCTGCGTCGGGGCCGGCACCGGGCTCGGGACAGGCGGAGCCAAAGAGCGGCGATGCCGCCCCCGGCCCAGGCACTAATGCCCGCCCAGCAGCGCCAGCGCCAATACCGCCAGAGCCGGGCGGAGGCGAGGCCGCGGCGGGACGGCCGGGGGCGGGGACGGGGCCGGGAGTGGGGTGGGGACATGGCCCGGCCTGGCGCGGGGAGAGGAGGGGCCGGGACAGGGACACCGAGAGGGAAGGGGGAGACCGGGAAAGGGGTACTGGGAGAGGCTGCGGGACACCGCGACAGAGTGTGGGACAGCGGGAGAGTGAGACGAGGAACAAGAGAAGGGACGTCGAGGGTCTGCGGGATCGCTTCTTCTTTGCTGCTGCTGCTGCCGAAGCGCCGCGAGCGTTTGTCCGCGAGTCCGTTCCCTGTGTGCCCGTTCCCTGTGTGTCCGTTCCCGGTGTGTCCGTTCCCTGTGTGTCCGTTCCCTGTGTGCCCGTTCCCCGTGTGTCCGTTCCGTCCCGTGCGCCCCGGGGCAGCCCGGGCCGCTCCGCACCGGGGCCGAACTGGAGTCACGGAGCATCTCTTCCTCCTGCACCCACTCAAAACCACCGTCTTGTTTAGCTGCTTCTTCATTAGATTGGAACTGTGATAAATGTGATTCGTGACAATTAAATTGTAACTATATTAACAAAATTGTATTTAGATCAATAGAAGACAATTGCTACAGAGTGAGGGGGGAGATGGGTGAGACAGGGCAAAGGACATCTTCCAGATGTTGGGAGTCGAAGAAGGAGGTTGGAAGGGAATATTAGAAGGACGTAGGTCTGACAAGCAGCATCTAGAAATACAAAGTTTCCACCTTGAAATGGGCCAAAATGGGATGATTCCAGGCATGGGACTCAAAGTCTTGCTATGGAAAACATCTGCTCAGTCACATAGTGGCCATGCGCTCCCCGCAGGTTACACAGCAGACACTGAGGAAGACGATGAGCCTTCATCGGAAATAAGACCCTCAAAAGGATGAGAGAACCCCTAACCCATTAGTAGAGCATGCGCCATACAACATAGTGACATAGATTTTAGGAATAGAAACTAGGAGGAGTTTTCTAGAAACTTCTATAGCATACAGTACATAAGTGGGATTGTCAGCCTTGATGCTTTGGTACCTGAGGAAGGGCGAGCCCCTCCTCGTACCCCTGGTAGGGGGAGGGTCCCCTCCCCGGTCAGTTATGCTTATGCTTTATACAAACCTCAATTATACTAAATTGCTTACTCTCAAATTTTACTTTTCCTGATATATATGTATTCAATATTCATTTTAATACTTTGATTGTATTAATTTCTAATACTTTGATATTTTTTGTAGTCCTCTCTAATACTTTAATTGTATCCATTTTTAATTGTTATTATTAAAAATTTGCTGCTACATTTAATCTCGTTGCTTGATAAATTGGAAAAATAGAATATCATTCACAACAGAACTTTTATTTCCGGCAGGCTTGCAACTTGTCCCCTGTGCTCGCATGCCCCGGGCCCTATCCCGCCCGCTCGCCCCGCGCTGCAGTCTGTTCCTCACAAGCAAGCAAAGCGCTGTCCGCACTTTCCTCTGGAGCAGAGCAAAGTGCCGAAGGAGGAGCCTGCCAGGGCCAGGCAGAGCCAGCCCCGTGGGAGGGCAGAGCAGCACATGAGGAGTGAGAAATGCAGCCCCTGCAGGGCAGCGCTGCTCTCCGGCCGCTCCGGGTGGGCAGCGGCAGCAGAGGGGCCACGCCCGGCGCGGTGCCCTCGTCCCCAGGGCTGTTCCTATTTTCTTGTTCAGTTCCGGGTGAAAATCGCAGACTGCCGACAGGAGAATTAAAATAAAAGAATGAAACTGCTATTTTTGCCGAGTTTGGATGCCAGTCCAATACAGCAGCTCAGCTGCCTGACTCCTCCCTGCCAATCCAGCCCTTTCAGCCTGGAGCAAAGGCCCTCTCTGCAAAGAAACTGCTGGCTGCTTTATTTGTCCTGCTGTTCATCGACACAGCTAGAAAAGCAAACTAGTTTGGATCCTCAGTCTGTCAAAACATGTGAACTTCGCCATGTTAAGCCAAGAGACGGAGTCTTGACCCCTGCACGATGTCCTAGGAATCACCTTTGTTGCTGCTGTGTATTGTCACTGCTGAGGGTGAAATACTGTGAGAGCACGTGCCCTGTCTCTAGAACCCATAGCCAACCTAAGTGCTGTGCTTTAAAATCTTGCATTTGCAGGTTTCTGATGTCTCCAGCATTGCTTTCAAAGCAAAACAGGGAGAAGGCAAACTGTGTGTAGCTAATGATACTGCAGAGTGCATCAAACTTGCTAAGTCCTAGGTCTTCGAGGTAACATCAGTTGATGTAGAACCAGTGCAACACAGAAAAGGGGAGCGTATAAGGAAAGGAATTAATAGTATATGTGAACATCTTGGGTTGTTTCCTTCCATTGTCATTTCACTTCTGGAAAGCTGCTCTGCTTTTCCAAGCATTTTCTCTACATTGGTGTTTGCTCTTTTCACAAACTTTTCCTGGAGGACGAGCTCCTGTCACAAGACGTGCCACCAACTGCAGAGTCTCTCAGCTTTCCACACTGTGCGTGCTGCACTGTCCTTCAGCAAAGCAGGACAAAGGTTTTGAGAACTTGAAAACTTGTCCTTTCTTTTGCTGGTGGGCTGGGAAGTTGTGCCGTGGGTAATGTTTTCACTGTTACTGTTCTGATCTAAGAAAACAGGAGGTGGTAGCAGGACTTGCTAGGGAATACAAGCCTGGCTGAATTCAGAGAAAGAATCTCCAGGGCCTGCAGCCAGAAGTGGAGAGTTGTGTGATAATCATTCCAACCTCTCAGTGGACGTCTTGAAAATTATCTGGAATGTGAAAATGGTCTGACAGAGGGAGTTTGTTTCTGAGTTCGGGGTAGACGATTCCACATCTGGTGCATTGGTGCATAAATCAAGAGTACAATCCGCTCATGATAAGCACCAGAAAAACCTGGACCTCTCAAAGTAGCCAACTAAAAGAATCTGAACAGGGGAAATGTAGGGAATGACTTGGTTAACCTTGCCTATGTTATAGATAATAAAATGATTTAGCTGAATTGAATATAATCAGAAATAAGTGATAATTTATTTCGTGGCCAGGATACAGTCCACGACAGCCAAAATCACAAAGAGCAACACTGAGCCCGGGATCAGCGCCAGGTAAACACACTGTGATCCAAACTCTACTGCTCCAGATTACCCAATGTTCACAAAACCACTTTTCAGTCCAGTTTATATAGAGTTTTTCATAGCCTGGAGCAGAGGTCTTTGTCTCCTTTCATTGCTTCGCATATTCATGTATTTTATTCATGTAGTTTCCTTTCTCTGCATGGGGCTGGACAAAACCATATTCTGGGAGACCATGAATTCTGATGAAGGCAGGCCTTGGTTTAGGGAAGTTGGTATTGAGATGTATTTTTCCCGATTAATCCTGGGTGCTTGGTGCTCAATGTCTGGGTGTTCTCTGGACTGTTTTTGAAGAGAGCCATTTCATTGTGGCCACGGTCCATTCACTTGTTAATTTGCGCCGTCCTGCTTTTGTTGGCTGTTACAATGTTGTGGTGAAGCAATCTGTGTTGGGTTTTTTTTTCCATTTGTGGTTTTCTTTTTGGTTTCTGAGTTTATTTTATTCATACAAACACTGTTCATTAATTTACGACTTTACACGAATTACATCAGACATTACACCCGGAAGAAGGGTAATTTTTTCTAATAATTACTAATCCATTCCCTTGGCTTTTGGCTTTCTTAGCAAGGCCATTTCCATCCCAGATTCACCATGAAGTGAGAACCCTGAGCTTGTGGAATGGCCTGAGAGATGCCCTGTTCCTCTGCAGGGACACTCAGGCTGAAACAGGAGCCTGAGGCCTGTGTGGGGAAGCCTCCTCGGAGCTGGAATTTGTGCCGTGCTGGGAGAGGAGGAGCAGGGGGAGAAGGCTGGGCGCTGTGTGGCAGAGCAGGAGGTTTGGGCTCAGGACATTCCGCCTGCGCCGCTGCCCCGCAATGGGCGGCCGTGCCCGGGGCTCTGGGCCTGGCCCCGCGTGCGCTGAGCTCCCGACACTGCGGGAGCTGCCCGGGCTGGGCTCAGGATCCCGCTGGGGCTGGGCAGCAGGCTGGGCTCCCACTGGCATCAGCAGCAGCTGGAAATACCTCTGGACATCTGCATTTTCTGCTGCTGGTCAGAAGGAATAATGAAGTGAGTTGAGGCGTTCTGGTTTCTCTTTGTCTTGATGGATTTCTCATTTTATTTGACACTCCAGAGGCAATTTCTGTGATGGCCTCTGTCAGCTGATTCTATTTCAGCAGCACCAGCAACAGGGCTGTGTTTGAGTGCTGCAAAAGTGTCCTGTGTGGCTTTAATTCTCCTTGACTTTGTGCTCAGGGATTTGTGAACATTTCAAGATCTGCTACTCATGATGACTGCAACAAACAGCCTGAGTTCCCCATCACAAAAGCACTCTGGGTAGTACTGACTGAAAAGGCAATTGCAGTTTTACAGATAAAATTCAAGTGGCAAACAGAAGAGGGGCAAGAGCAGCCATGATCTACAGTTCCCAAGGCAAAGGCAACAACAGCCTCCTGCTGTCAGCTCAGGGTGAGTTAAACAGGTCTGAAAGCAGTGCTGGAACCCGATCCTTTCTGTCTCTGCAGGCTGGGTCAGGGCAGCACAGGCAGGCCCTGAGGAATCAGGGCTGTGTGTGGGTGATTGTTGCTGTACTCCAGAATTGCCCTGGACAAAGGCCTTGGAAGCCGAGGCAGGAGCAGGTGGGAAGGGGCCGGCGCTGCTGCTGCTCCTGCCCGGGAGCCCCGGCTGGGCCGGGCCGGCGCCCACTGCGCTGCGGCTGCTGCTGCTGCCAGAGCCGGGCGGGACTCGGGGACAGGGAATGGACACGGGGGGACAGCAAAGGCCCTGGGGGCTGCAGGGATGTTGGTGCTGGGGCAGCGCCAGCACAGAGCTTCAGCCTGCAATGAACCCCGAGGGAAACGCTGGGGAAAGGCTCCATTTCAGCCTTTCTTTACCCATTGCTGTGAAGGGACCAAAATAAAAGGGGAACAAGCAGGGCCCGACCCCTTCTCCTTTGGGAGGGGCCCCATGCCTGGAGCTGTGAGGGCCCACAAGGGACCATGGGGAACTGTGAGGAGCAATGAGGGCCATAAGGGTCTGTGAGGGGCTGTGTGTTGCATTCCTCGGGCATCCTCCCCTTTGAGACAACATTACCAGCTTAAATAAATGATAGCATGGCTGTAAAATAATAAAGGGAGGGGTTCCGTGGTCTGCCAGGATATCCTTTAATCCACGTGGTCCATGAAGCAGTTTCCAAAAGTGATGTTATCTAAGGATAAGCAGGAACCAAAGACAAGGGTCAGGGGATTGGGTTCACAATACACAGGGAATACCTGAGGGCAGAGGTCCAATCCCGAAGGACTTGGCTTTTTATGGCAAAGGTGTCAGACCAACCAAGAATCAGGGCTACGAATTAAATTTACTTTGGAATGTGCTAATTAACATCTCACTGTGTTTGCCAGGGTCTCAGGTTTATGTCTCCTATTTCAATTGATTCAATTATTACAGCTATGAGAGGCCAGGCACCTCATGGAACCAAGGGGCCATTGTGGCACAGCAAGGCCTTGTGGAACCAAAGAGACCATGGTGACACTATGGAACCTCATGGTACCACAGATCCATTGTTACACGGCAGCCACAGCAGGGTTGCAGAACCGAGGAGATCATTGTGATGCTACACAACCTCATGGAATCAAGGCATCCATGCTACACTACTGAACCTCATGGAACCAAAAGTCCATTGTGACATTGTGGGACCTCATGGAACCATGGAGACCATTATGACACTTCAGGATCCACTGGAACCAAGGGGCCATTGGGACAATGGAGGGCCTTGTATAACCAAGGGGTATAACCACTGTTGCACGGTAGGGCCTCATGGAATCAAGGGGATCATAGTGACACTGTGGGGCACCATAAGGGGCCGTGGGGCACCATAAGGGGACTGTGGGGCTCTGTAAGGGTCGGTCCGAACTTCCCCTCGATTTTGCCTCCCGACCATCTCAAGGAGACCTCGAGGACCCCCACCCAGGCTGACTCCGAACAATGGTTTCCTGGCCTGGCCAAGGTGGATGCTCGTGACTGTGTGCTGGTGTATTGTGTTCACTGGACTGTGCTGTCATGGCACCAACCAGAGGTTGTGTTGTACCAACTGAGGACTGCTTGACCGTACCTGTCTCCTGCAGCACCACTCAATGGTCCATAAATCTTCCCACCTCTTGGCCAGAGGCCACTCGCTATGGAGAAGGACTATAAAAGAGCGACCCTCTGGAAAAGACACTTTGAGATCTCTCCACTGATGAAGACTCATCTACCCCTTGGAGAAGACTCCTGAGATCTCCCCACGGATGGAGACTCGTCTATCGGATGACCCGTGAGGACACCCGTCTCGTCTGTTGGTAGCTATTTTCCCATCCCTTTCTTTCCTTCCCCTCTCCCTATACTTTGTTTCCTATACCTCTCCCCTTTACGGTAACTGAGTTGTTGGCATTTGATGAAATGCATTGCTGTTGTTGAATAAACTGATTTTCTGCTGTTGAATAAACTGATTTTGTCGCCTGCACTTTGCCTGTTTGCACCTTTAAGATCAAAAGAACCATCACGACCCCCGCTCTGTATTCATAGTGGATCGTGACAGGCTCCATGAGACCACAGGACCATTCTGACTCTGTGGAACCAAGGATAACATTGTTACACTATGAGGCATCATGGAACAAAGGAGGCCATTGTGAACCAGCAGGGGAACCCGCTGACACTATTTTTATACTTCAAGGGCCATTGTGGAACTGCTGAGCCTCGTGCAACCAATGAAACCATTGTGACATCACAGAGCCTCATGGCAGCATGGGGCTGTTGTGACACTGTGTGGCACCATGGAACCAAGGAGACCATTGTGAAACTACAGGGCTCCATAGAACTAAGAACTCATGTAACAGAGGGGCCCAATGGAATCAAGGGGCCATTCTGTACTTCTGGGCCTCTCCACCCTGTGGGGCATGCTCCTGCAAGCCCAGGAAAAGATACTCCACTCATTTTGTCAGATAAGGAATGGCCCCAGAATGATCTTCTTTTCCTGTACCCTCATTGGTTTAAATTTGACTGTAGTGTTCCCGCCTTAGTTCTTCCCATTGATTGTCCTCCTCGACCCACCCCTTTGCAGTCCCTTGCTTTTCTCGTAATTGAACCTAAACTCCACCTGTACCCTGGCATATAAAACCCATGACTCTACCCTCATTCTTGTCTTGGTCCCTGGTTCAATAAAGATCCCGGGTTTTGCTAAACCAAGACCCATCCTGTTTACTTCTTTTCCTGTTGGTCATTAATGGCTGCCTGAGGTCCAAGACTCCAGGGCCCAGGGAAGCTGTTGTGCCCCTCACTGCAGAGGAACACAACACCAAGGGGCAGTTGTGATGTCAGGGCCCCAAGGGTGCAAGAACATGGAACAGGTCTGGTTGGCTGGGCCTCCTGAGGGCTGCCTGACTGGTCCAGCTGACTTGCCATGTTGGGGGCTATTTCTCATCAGCCCCTGAAACACTAGAGTTCAGTGCTTTCCTTCCTGTGGGAAAAAGCTGTCCTTCTCCTCCAGGGGTTCATGGCCAAAATTGGGATACCTCCTCCAAATTTGATTTTATCCAAGGATTATTCCCATATGAAACCTACCAGGACAGACAGGTCTGGCTGGCCTTGGCCTCTTGGGGGCCACCTCTTATCTGCCTTCAAAACACTGGGGACCTGTGCTTTTCTTCCCATGGAAAAAACATCTTTCAAGTCCAGGCATCCATGGCCAAAATTGGGAATCCACCTCCAAAATTCCAAGGATAGGTCCCAGACAAAAGCTGCCAGGACTGTCTAGGTTCCCTTGGCTTCCTGTGGGCCAGCTCTTGTCTGCCTTTGAAACACCAGGGCTCCCTACAATCCTTCCTAGGGAAAAGAATTGTCCTTCTCATCCAGATGTCCATAGACAAAAGTGGGATTTGGCCTCCCAAATTCTGTCTGTTCAAGGATTCCTCCCTGACAAAAGGTCTGGCTGGCCTTGGCCTCCTTGAGGCTGTGTCTAATCAGCCTTTGAAACACTGGGACTCTACCCTTTCCTTCCTATGGAGAACTGTCTTTCTAGTCCAGGAACCCATGGCTGAAATGGAATTCCATCTCCAAAACTCCCCATATATCCAAAGGTTGTTTTCAGACAGAAGCTGTAAGGACAGACAGGTCTGGCTTGCCTTGTCCTCTGGTGAGTGCTTCTCATCTGCCTTCAAAACCCTGGGGTTCTGTGGTTTCCTTCCTATGGAAAAGAGCGATCCCTCTTGTCCAAGGGCTCTTGGGCTCAAGCACTTGACCACTATCTAGGGACAAAGAAGCTCTGTGCTCAGTGGAGTGGAAACTGAGGACAGCAGGAGTGCCCTGGGAGGGATTGAACAGTGGTTTCAGAGATGGTGGATCCTTTTGACATAGTGGAAAACAGCCAGAGAAAGAAAGAATTAATGCCAAGGGCAGCTGGGGAGGCCCAGACTGGACACCAGGAGAAATTTCCTTCCTATGAAAGGGCTGTGGTGCAGCACATCCCCCAGAAGGAGTCTGGAGCAGCCCAAGGCTTTGTGTGTGCAGGCAGAGGCAGGCAGGAGGCAGAGCTGTCAGCAAAGGAAGGGGCCAGCGAGGTGGGGCAGCCGGGGGATGACGACAGCCTGCAGGGACAGAGGCGCAGGGCATGGACACCGTAGGACAGCCTGGGCTGCAGAGGCCACAGGGATGGGCAGCAGCTGAAAGGCCCTGACACAGCCAACTCCTGCAGCACTTGGGCCATGCAGGCTGGCCCTGGGCCTGAGGCCAGCAGGGGACAAGTGAGCCTTGCTGTGCTGGGGCCTCATTGCCTCCTTGTCCCTGTTCAGCAGCCTGGCAGGGGCCGCCCCATGGTGCTGCCCTTGGCATTGCACATGGCCAGAGCCCAGTGGCCCGGGAAGAGCCCTGAGCAATGAGGGAGGGACAGGATCTGCCTTGCCAGGGGCTGGGGCTCAGCCCTTGGCCCTTGGCATTCCTGAAACACATCCAGGTGTGCTCAGCATCAGAGACACCTTTCCCTTGTTTGTCCCCCCCTGTCATCAGTGCCTCCAGTGTTCTGCTCTAACTGGAACCTGGGTGTTGGAATTCAAAATGTAAGGAATTCTCAGAACCTTGGGCCTGTAAGCCAAAGCTTGCAATTATACACAGTTAAGTAGAGATAATTTTCATTTTAGAATTTAAAATATAGAAAAAATAAAGGTAGTTACAAACGTAACAAGAAGTTTTAGAGTGCAGCAATGAAAGTTTGTGTGTTTTGATATAATTGTCTAAGAAAGTTCACACTGTAGTATGAGTCAGAAAGGCAAAAATAACTTAGTATTGAATTTGAAATGCAAGTATCTCTCTTGACAGTGTTTTATTGGTTAATAAATCCTTTACAGACCTTGCAAATAAATCTTTTGACTTCTAAGTCATGCTGTGAAGATCCGGTCGACGAAGTTATTCTTTCTGCCTGGATAGAAAATTAAAAAAAAAAAAAAAAAAACACTTTCTAAAGCAACCCAGAAGTCCTGTCTCTCTGCTTCATTCAGAAAAAGAAAAAATCCCCACAAAAAGTAACATAAAAACAATAAGCCCACACTTTAAAAATATATCATAAAAACAATAAAACCACACTTTAAAAATATAATGTAAAAACAATAAAGCTGGGGATCAATTCACCTGGGGACACTTTGTCAGGCATGTCCTTCAGTGAGACCCATTAGAACTTCAGGAAACTTTGGACTTAAAATCTGACTTGGAATTCTTCAGAGGTTTCTTTTCCTCCTTTACCCTATTTTTGCCTATCTGACAACATTGTCATCAATTTTCCACTCTAATTCAACCATTGGGAAGCATTCTCCTTCATGTTTATCAGTGGGACTCACTAAAAGTAAGAGAAACTTTGGAGTTTGAATTTGACTTGGAATTCTTGAGAGGTTTCTTCAACTCCCTCTCAGGGACTGATGTTCAGGGACTCAGCCCCAACCCCGAGAGGGTCATTGAAGTCCTTGTGCTGTGTCTGTGCTGCTGAGCTGGGCCAGGCTCCTGGCAAGGGCAGTGTTGCAGAGAAAGAGCCAATATTTCCAAAATATTATTTGGAGCTGCTTGGCAGCACCAAATGCACCACGGGGCTCATTGGGATCAAGGAATTCCTGACAAACCATGGCTCTGCCTTGATTTCCATCTGGTCTGGTGCAGTTCATCAGGAAGGTTTTCAACTCCAGATATGGATAAATATTTCAAACAGCTTCTTAGAAATATCCATTCCTATTTTCAAGGGTGTATTTTTTTACTGTTCTCCATAGAGCAGAGGTGATTGCAGCATTCTGTGATTGATACTGATCCAGAGTCTCTCCTCAGGAGGTCTGGCAAAGAGGAGTTTTCTATTTTTTTTTTTTTTTTAAGCAATCTAAAACTCCTAATGTTCCCCACTGCAAACAGACACACTCCTCAGGTGTGTGCCAGCCCAAGGTGCCACCAAAACCACTGCAGAGCTGCCCTGGGCCAGCTGTGAGGGTGGATCATCATCCCAACCTGTCCTGGGCCACTGCCAGGGGCTGTGGCCATGGACACTGCACTGACCCCACTGCTGGGTTTGGGTGCCACGAAAACCGGGAGAAGTTCAAGTTTCCTTGGGAGCACTGGGGAGCACTGGGATATACTGGAGAACACTGGGAATGCTGTGGGAGACAATGGGACACACTCAGAGTGATACTGGGGAGGACTGGGACATACTGGGGAACACTGGGAATGCTGAGAGGGAATCTGGGTGGGCTGGGATGGAATGTGGGGATACACAGAGACACACTGGGATATATTGGGGAACACTGGGACAAGATGGGAAGATGGGAAGTGAAGAGGGGGAATCTGGATGGACTGGGATGGACTGTGGGCTGCACTTAAAAATACAGGGACATCCTGGGACATCCTGGAATTGACAGAGACCGATTGGAGCCAGGACTACAACGCCTCTCATGCCCCACGCCCCACAGAACCCCGGTATCCGTCTCCCACATGTCCCTTAAGTGTCCCCCAGACCCTCCAGGATTCTGAATTGCCCCCTCAGCACCCATTTGGGACCCCATAAAAGTGTCCCCAGTTCCCCTGAATGCTCCCAACCCCACAGATTCCCGTTACAGTCACTTCTGGGAATTCATCTCCTGTCATCCCCCACGGCCTCAGAGTCCCTCATAACACAGTTCCGTACCTAAAACTCCTGCTCGTCCCTGTGCCCTAAAGAGCCCGGTGAGAGCTCCCCAAGCTCCCCCCAAGTGCTCCCAAACCGTTCACGTTCCCTCCTGAGGATCTCAAGTCACGGCTCGGACGCAAAAGTGTCCCCCAGGTGCCCTCCCGGACCCCCAAACGCCTCAGCTGAGCCACTTCCGGGACTACAGCTCCCATCATGCTCCGTGGTTCCCATAGAGTGCTATTGCAGCCACAACTTCATCTCCCATCATGCACCGCGCACAACAGAGAGACATTGTAGCTGCACCTACAACTCCCATGATGCTCTGCGTCCCCATTGAACCACATTTTACCTGTGCCTACAACTCCCATCACCCCCCGCGCCCAGAGAGCCCCGTTAGAGCCCCCCAAGTGCCCGCCCGGACCCCGAATGGCCCCAGATTCTCCTCCTTGACCCTCAAGTGCCCCCCTGGACCCCCAAGAGCTCCCCCGGACTCTGAAGTTTCTCTCAGAATCCTTAAGTGACCACTCGGCTCCCTGAAGTGTCTCAAGTTCTCTCTAAATTCCCTCCCCAGACCCAAAATTTCCTGAAATGTACCCCAGAAATGTCTTCATGGATCCCAAAGAGGCCCCGCTTTATCCTGTCTGTGAAAATTATTAAAAAGATGAGAAAGGGATTCAAATAGAAGTAATTATCATAAACAGGGAGAAATTAATGGCCGATAGTGGCCAATTAATTCATGAAGGGAATCGTGTTACTTAGAACCAATGACCATTAATTTTTCTGGTTGCTAAAAATGTATCGATTTTTTCATATAAATATAAAAATCAGGTATAAAAAAGAATAATAGCATTATAAAAATAAAAGCATCATTATATTTTATTATTTAATTAAATTACAATATTAATAATAAATTTATAGGGGTTTTTTATGTTTTAGGATGCCAATCCCAGATAGGCAATGTCAGACATGGTGAGGCTGGGGGTGAGGAGCAGGTTGTCCAAATAGCATTGGCCTGCAAGGGGCTCATTCTTCTGCATGGCCAGACCTCCTAAGGAGACATTCAGCATCAAGATCACTTAAGGAATGCTTCAGTCAGCCCTTCTCTCAACTGAAAAATAAAAATCATATGCCCTTGATTAAAACCTAAATTCCTTCTCGTCTTACTTGGAAGGAAAGCTGAGTCTCCTGCTGTTCACAAACAGAGAAGGGCTGGAGGGAGATGTGATGCTCAGAGGCTGTTTGGGGTAGAGTGACCATGAAATAATGCAGTTTTTTAATATTCTATGAACGAAGGTGGAGAATCAAAAATGGAAAACAAAACTTCTACACTGGACCTACAGAGAGCAGACTTTGGCCTATTCAGAATGCAGATTTGGGGATAATTGACGTGATTTTTTTACAGGAAACAGCTCTTAAAGGATTCCACGAAGAATGGAGACACTTCAAGAAAAGAATCTTGAAGGAGCAGAGGCAGTCTGTCTCTTACTTTACTCACAGAGGAAAGTGAGCTAGCGAGGAAAATAACTGGCCTGGCTAGGCAGGAAGCTTTTACCAGGAACTCAGGGAGAAAATAAGGTGCATTACCTTTGGACAGAGGGGCAGGCAACTCAGGAAATGTTTAAAGAAGTTGTTAGGTCATGCAGAAAGAAAATCAGACATGAAAGCTGAAATTAGGAGTTAACTTGGCTGCTTCTGAGAAGGATAACAAAAATGATTTTATAAACTCATTAATGGCAAAAGGAGGGACAAGGAAAATCTCCATTCCTTATGGGGGGAGATATGGTTACCAAAGATCAGGAAAAGGCTGAAGTATTCAACCTTAGTTGCCTCAGTTTTCAACAATAAGACAGGATGGCCTCAGTACCAGTGTTCCCCTGAGCTGGGAGATGGGGACATGGAACAGAACAGACCCCTGTAATCCAGGAGGAAGCAGCTGGGGACCTGCTGAGCCACTCAGATGCTCACAGGTGTCTCTGGGAACAGATGGGATCCATCCTAGGGGGATGAGGGAGCTGCTGGATGAGCTCCCCAAGCTGCTCTCCATCATTTCTCATCAGTGCTGGCTCAGCAGGGAGGTGCCAGAGGACTGGAGGTGCCAATGTGAGCCCATCCCCAAGAAGGGCTGGAAGGAGGATGTGGGGAACTGCAGGCCTGTCAGCCTGACCTGGGTGCCTGGTGAGGTGATGGAACAGATCACCTTGAGTGCCATCACAGGGCACCTACAGGATGGCTGAGGGATCAGAGCCAGCCAGCGTGGATTTCAATATCTGCACTGATGATCTGGATGAGGGCATTGAGTGCAGCATCAGCAAATGTACAGATGGCACCAAGCTGGGTGTGAGTGTGGATGTGCTGGAGGGTAGGAGGGCTCTGCAGAGGGACCTGGACAGGCTGGATCCAGGGCCCAAATCCAACAAGGTGAGGTTTAACAAGATCAAGTGTTGGGTCCTGCACTTTGGCCACAACAACCCTTGCAGTGCTATAGGCTGGGGACAGAGTTGCTGGACAATGGCCAGGCAGAAAGGGACCTGGGAATATGGAAGGGGGCTTACAGCTGGTCTGTGAGCCAGAGAGAGTTAATAGCTAAAGTTTACTTCTGAAAGGAATTTTAAGAAAACCTGTGGTATGGAGACTGAGAAGAGAGGAAGGGGAGGGATATAAGCAAGAAGAAACCTGCATCTGAGAAAACTATTATTAGAAAAGTTTTCTGAAAAAACAGAGGTGGAGATGGTTTTACACCAATGAAGGTTATGTTGATTTATTGTAACCAATGAATAAAATGTAAAGTTTTTAGAGGGTACAACAGCTAGCTGTTGTAATTAACAGATATTTGCCTTCTGAAATGTAGTGCGTCCTTTTGTATGTTGTGTCCGCTCCAAGAGTGACATGGGGGCACTGATGGACAGCAGGCTGGACATGAGCCAGCAGTGTGCCCAGGTGGCCAAGAAGGACAATGGCTCCTGGCCTGGATCAGGAATGGTGTGGCCAGCAGGAGCAGGGCAGTGATTCTTCCCCTCTGCTCGGCACTGGTTGGGCAGCACCTCGAGTGCTGTGTCCAGTTCTGGGTCCCCAATTTAGGAAGGACATGGAGGAGCTGGAGCATGTCCAGAGAAGGGCACCAAGGCTGGTGAGGGGTGTGGAACACAAGTCCTGTGAGGAGTGGCTGAGGGAGCTGGGGATGTTTATCCTGAAGAAGAGGAGGCTCAGGGGAGACCTCATCACTCGACAACTCCCTGAATGGTGGTTGTAGTCAGGTTGGGGTTGGTCTCCTTCTCAAGGCAGCAACCGGCAGAATGAGAGGACACAGTCTTAAACTGCATCAGGGGAAATATAGGTTGGATATTAGGAAAAAGCTTTTTACAGAAAGGTTGATAAAGTACTGGAATGATCTACCTGGGGAGTTGGTGGAGGCACCATCCCTGGATGTGTTTAAAAAAGCCTGGATATGGCACTCAGTGCCATGGTCTAGTTGAGGTGTTAGGGCATGAGATGGACTAGATGATCTTGAAGGTCTCTTCAGACCTAGGGATTCTGTGATTCTGTGAATCCTCTGAGTCTTTCAGCTGAATTCTCTGTCCTTGTCCTTTCCCTGGATCTCTGTTGCAAATGGAAGCTGCTGGTGCCATTCTCACCTTCAATGCCTCTTTTGAATGCAGACAGATGTTCCCAGGTGTGTTAAGCTGGTGTTGCTCAGCATTTATGCAAAGCTCTTGTATCCTAATGGAACCAAGGAGACCCTTGTGACACTGTGGAACCTCATGGAACCAAAAAGCCTTTGAGACATTGGAGCAGGAAGGTACCAAGGAGACCATTGAGATCCTGTGGATCCAAGGAGACCGTGGTGACACTGTGGAAACTGAACCATGGGCATTGTGACACAGCAGGGCCTCATGGAACCAAGGAGTGAATTGTGACTCTACCAAACCTCATGGAACCAAGGGGTCTTTGTGACACTGAAGAACTTCACAGAACCAAGAGTCCATTGTGACACAGGGTGCTCATGCAATCATGGAGAGCATTTTGAAACATCAAGACCTGCTAGAACCAAAGGGTCTTGTGGAGCCAAGGGGACCACAGTGACACCGTGGGGTTCCATGGAACCAAGGGGCCATGGTGACACTGTGGAGCCTCAGTGACAAAAGTTTTATTGTGACACTGCAGGACTGTATGGAATCATGGAGATCATTGTGACACTACACGGTGTCATGGAAACAAGGGGCCATTGTGACACTGTGGCGCCTCGTGGGACAAAGGGGCAGTTGTGGTACCATAGACATTTGGGCAACTGTGTCACCATGGAACTGAGGAGACCATTGTGACACTACAGGACCCCATGGAGCTCAGGATTCATGTAACAGTGCAGGACACATGGAACCGAGGGGACCTTGTGCCACTGTGGGGCCTCATGGAATTCTAGAGACCTTTGTGACACTGCAGGGCCTCATGGAATGAAGGGGCTGTTGTGACACTGTGTGCCCTCATGTAACCAAGGACAGAATTGGGACAGTAAGGAACATAATGGAGTTGCTGCAAACGATACAAATTTAAAGTTTTTAATGTAACTTCAGTCAGGATTTTGTTCGCATTTGCCCAGGAGGAGGGGAATTGAAGATTCTCTTCAAAAGATTCGGTTCACCAAGGTTGGGTGAGGCCTGATGAGTTTAACATCTACAGATTGGGAGTAGCCAGAAGATACAGAGGAGGTAAATGAACATTAATGAACATCACCCTGGTCCCAGCAGATCCCTGAGGCCACTGGGATGTGGGGGGATGCTGAGGGCAGGACAAGGGGTGACAGTGGCCAGCCTTGCTGGGGCTGTGCCAGGAGGCCCCAGTGGCTCAGGACAAGGTGTCTCCTCACAGCCCTTGGTGTGCCCCAGGGCACCAAGACTTGCCTTCTCCTGGGCACTGCCAGCCCTGCCAGGGCCCTTGGCCATGTCCAGCACAGCTTGTCCTGCGCTGTCCCACAGCTTCTGCTGTGTCCCTGCAGGCTGCACACTCCCATCTCGCTGCCCCTGCCTCTGCCCTGCCATTGCCAGCCCTGCCCTGACCTCTGCCCACCCTCACCCTCTGTGCCTTGGGACACACACACATGCACTGAGCTCATCCTCCTCCTCCTGGCTGCTTCTCCTGCCACAGCACTGCCCTGGGAGGGTTCACTCCTCACTGGAGCTGCTGTGTTTGTACTGGTGCATTTTATAGCTCTGCTGCTGCCTCTCTGCCAATTCTGCCTTCACAGATCTCTCCAAGGAAAAGATTCACTGAATGGTGGAATAACAGAGGTGGGAAGAGCCCCCTGATCCCCCTTGGTCTGGGTGTGGCTGGGATGGAGTTCCCTTTGCCCAGAGCAGCCCCTGTCCTGCTGTGCTTGTCTCTCGTGGCTGGAGTGGGTTTGGTCCCAGCCCGAGGTTTTGGCTGCTCCTGAGCAGGGCTGGCCCCACATGAGGCATCTCTGCAACCCCCCAGCCAATGTCCTGGGGGTGGGCAAGTGTTCCTGGGGACAGAGGGATGGGATGGGATGGGATGGGATGGGATGGGATGGGATGGGATGGGATGGGATGGGATGGGATGGTACAGCTGGGCTGGACTGACCCAAGGGATCTTCCATTCCATGGGATGTCCTGATCAGCAGGGAAATGAGGGGGACAAGAGGGTGTCTGGATTTTCTGTATTAATACATTTGTCTTCCAAAGCAACCACTATATGTGCTGAATTCTTGTGCTGAATTCTTGTGTTGAATTCTTGTATCCCCTTGATCTTCCTTGCTTCTGCATTTGACCTTTGTTTTTTAGTCCTCCTAACATTAATCTATTTTTAAGGTGACCCACAATTTTTTCACCATATTTTCTCCTGTTTTCTGAGTAAGGAGGGACAGTGACACACACTTGGCGTTCACTTGATCCCCTGAGGGGTTTAATCACAGTCACCTTGCCCAACTCTGCTCTTATGGGCACACCCAGCAATGTCAGGGCTCTGTCAGGTGCCCAGCCCTGAGCTGGGCTCATGCCCTGCTCACAGCCCCAGGGGTGTCCAGGGACACGAGTCCTTCCCTGGCACACACACACACACAGTTCATTCCAGCACGGGCAGGGGCTCCCTGGGCTCTGCTGCCACTGCCAGAGCCTGGCAGGGACCTGAGCCCTGTGGGTGTCACCCTGCCCTGCCCCTGCCCGAGGTGCCCCATGGCCGGAGGGATGGACACAGGGAGCTCTGGGTACAGGAGCTCATCCCAGCCCTGCATCCAGGGGTTCCCAGGGGATGTTACTCTCTGGAAACTCCAGGAACAGCTGCAGCTGTTTGTGCTCACTGGGTTTATTTCCCCTCACACACACACAGGATGTTCAGGGCTGTGGAATGTCCCTGCACTGCAAACACAGACTCCTGACCCGGTCACTTGATGTCTCTCCAGGGAGGGAAGAACAAACTCTGTGCCCTGGGGTGAGAGGCCACTGCTGGGAGCGGCACTGGCTTTGCAAGGGCACTGCTGGGACAGCGCCACCCTGAACACTGCCACACTTGTGCTGGTCACTGCTGTTCTCCTCTCCAGGGTGCTGTGTTGGGAACATCCTTGAGAGCAAACTGGGAAGGAGATTGAAGCTTTCAGGCCCTGCACTGGGGAGATGCCCCTGCATGATTGTCCTAGGGTGATGTTATGGTGTTTGTATCTCCAATCGTGTGTTCTGATTATGTTTGGTATTACGTCCTGTGCTTCCAGGACTGACTCTGAAAGTGAAGCTTTGTTTTGTGTTGTTATTAGCCGGCTCACCTCCCCCATGGTCTATATTTAGGAGAGGCTTTAGCTCGGCTTGCTTGCTTGCTTGCCTGCTTGCTCGCTTCTGCCTCTTTTTCTTTCCTTCGCTTTGCCCTGGCTTTTGCTTATTAGTTAGTTCAGCTAGGCAGTCCAACTTTTTCCCTGGACTGTTTTTTTTTCCACCCCGTCCCCTCCCTCTCCTGGATACCATCTGAACCTGTTCTGGACGGGGACCTGGGAAACCCCAAAAAACACTGGTAGTCTGCATTCTGTCACCTGCAGCAGTCATTCCCCAGCGCCAGAGACTGATAACTGGGCGACCACTCGCCGAAGAGACTCTCTGAATTTGTCATCCCTTCAGAACGGTGAAAGAGTTATTTTGTCAGCTGGTGTTGTTTTTTTCCTGTGCTGGGGAGTGTTTTGCTTGTTAAATAAACAGGTTTTTTTTCCCACTCTTCTCTGAGGAAATTCTTCCCAAATCCGGTGGTGGGGGGGGAGGAGTAGTGGGGTTTGCTGTCTGGGGGCTCCTTCCGGAGGTTTTCCCCCAAACTTGCCCTAAACCAGGACAATGATGGAAATGCTGTTGGAGAGCCCAGCTCTGTCCCAGCAGTGCCCATGGCCTGTCCCTGCCTGCAGTCCCTGGACAGTCACACAGCAGGACAGGGACTGAGCTGAGAGAGCCCTGAGCCCTTAAACCAGCCCAGGGGCTCTGAAGGGGAGTGTGGAAGTGAAGGAAGAGGAGGTTATGGAGCAGAAGCCCTGGGGCTGCATGGCAGTGAGGAGCACTGGGGTTTCCTTTTCTCTCCAGCTCTTCCCAGAGGCACCGACCCTGCAGCTCCAGAGAAGCCAGGTAGGAATAATGTCAGGGCAGCACGGTAATACAGAGTTCTTTATTTTGTGTAAGCACTTAAGTAGAATAGCTCCTGGGTTATAGAGTCTCTAGGATTGCTAGAAGGGCAAACACTGAATTTAAAATCCTATAGTCAAAGACTTCTGTGCAAACGAACTCTCAATATTATAGCACTTGTGTGAGCAGAAAAAATACAGGACACAGAGTGAGCGTAAATGTAACACAACAGCAGCTATGCATAAAAAGAACAGTTTATTCCTTCTGAAAAGCATTCATGATAATTTTCTTAAGGCCATCCTTGATCTCCTGATTCCTCAGGCTGTAGATAAGGGGATTCAGGGCTGGAGGCACCACTGAGTAAAGAAATGACAGAGACAGATCCAGGGATGGGGAGGAGATGGAGGGGGGCTTCAGGTTAGCAAACATGCCAGCGCTGAGGAACAGAGAGACCACAGCCAGGTGAGGGAGGCAGGTGGAAAAGGCTTTGTGCCGTCCCTGCTCAGAGGGGATCCTCAGCACAGCCCTGAATATTTGCACATAGGAGAAAACAATGAACACAAAACAGCCCAAATAAAGAAAAGCACTTAGCACAATGATCCCAAGTTCCCTGAGGCTGAAGTGTGAGCAGGAGAGCTTGAGAATCTGGGGCATTTCACAGAAAAACTGGCCCACGGCATTGCCATGGCACAGGGGCAGGGAAAATGTATTGGCCGTGTGCAGCAGAGCATTGAGAAAGCCACTGGCCCAGGCAGCTGCTGCCATGTGGGCACAAGCTCTGCTGCCCAGGAGGGTCCCGTAGTGCAGGGGTTTGCAGATGGACACGTAGCGGTCGTAGCACATGATGGTCAGCAGGGAAAACTCTGATCCAAGGAAAAAGATAAGCATAAACACCTGGGCCACACATCCTTCATAGGAGATGGTCGTGGTGTTCCAGAGGGAATTGTGCATGGCTTTGGGGACAGTGGTGCAGATGGAGCCCAGGTCAGTGAGGGCCAGGTTGAGCAAGAAGAAGAACATGGGGGTGTGCAGGTGGTGGCCACAGGCTACGGCGCTGATGATGAGGCCGTTGGCCAGGAGGGCAGCCAGGGAGATGGCCAGGAAGAGGCAGAAGTGCAGGAGCTGCAGCTGCCGCGTGTCTGCCAATGGCAGCAGGAGGAAGTGGCTGATGGAGCTGCTGTTGGACATTTCCTGTGTCTTGGCATGGGAATCTGTAAAATAAATAATCATGGAATAGTTCAGTTTGGAGAGGACTTGAAATACCCCAGCCCAGCTTGGTGGCACTTTCCCCCCACTGCCTGCCCAGGGCTCAGCTGCCTGGAGCTGTCCCTGCCAGCAGCTGCTTCCCTGTGCCCAGGGCTGGGCCCTGCCAGTGCTGCCAGAGCCCAGCCCAGCCCTGGGGGCTCAGCTCTGCGCTGCACACCCCTCCCAGCACAGGGAAGTGCCCAGGACCAGCTCTGCTTCTGCAGGCTCTGATGGCAAAATCACAACAACCCTGAGGAGGCTGGTAAAATGACACTGATGCTGCCTGTGAGGAACGCTGTGCTGATTGCTTTCACTGCCTGCTTTATTAAGATCCGAGATTAAAAAAATCATTTTTCTCAACCTGAACTAAGAGATTAATATCTATATGCAATTTCCCCACCTACGTTACACAGAGCAGTAGATTATAAAATCAGGATTTTCCTTTTTATGCAGGCCCTGCCTCTCTGTGCTCCCTGTATTATCTACTTGGAAATGTTCTGCAGTTAAATGTCATGCTGGGATACAGTCCTGAACAATACAGCACCTTCACCACATAAGGAGAACACTTCCAAGCTTTACCAGCTGTCTCCTTCCACCCAGACCTTGTCCCCCAGTGCTGGGAGCAGCTCCCAGGGCTGGCTGAGAGCTGTCCCTGGCAGGCAGCAGAGTCCCTGCCCCAGCACAGCACCCTGGGCTGCAGGACCCTGCTCTGCACCACAGCCCTGGGCACCCCTGGCTGCTCTATACAAGAGATCATCAGAGAATGTACTCACACAGTCTGCAGGCATTGGGATGTTCCAGCTTTAGGAGATCACTGCAGGAGCTGCAGCTGCATTGTCCTGCAGCCAGAGGCTTCCTGTGTCAAGGGCTGGGAGTGATTCTGCCCCAGTCACTTCTGAGCATCTTCCCAGCCCTGACTGCTTGAAGCTCTCTGTGCCTCTGTGCTGTGCCCGGGGTGGCTGCAGGCAGTGCCCCAGCCCTGCTGGGCTGGGAGAAGAGCTGCTCATCAAGAGAAATGTGATTCTGAAACTCTTCTTGGTTGCCAGGATCACATTCTGAGCCAGGAGCCCAGCCAAGCTCAGTAGCACAGACACAGCACAAGGATTTTAATGACCCTCTTGGGATTTGTGCTGAGGCCCTAAGCATCAGTCCCTGAGGGGGAGCTGAAGAAACCTGTCAAGAACTCCAAGTCTGAATCAAACTCCAAAATTTCCTAAAGTTTTAATGGGTCCCACTGAGGGACACAACTGAGAAAGTGTCCCCAGGTTCCAGTTAGAGCAGGAAATTGGAGGCAGAGATGACAGGAGGAGAAAAAGAGAAGGCAAGTCTTGGTGCCCTGGGGCACAGCAGGGTCTGTGCCACCAAGGGCTGGGAGGAGACACCTTGTCCTGAGCCACTGGGGCCTCCTGGCACAGCCCCAGCAAGGCTGGCCACTGTCACCCCTTGTCCTGCCCTCAGCATCCCCCCACATCCCAGTGGCCTCAGGGATCTGCTGGGATGAGTCCCTGGGGAGCCTTGGTCAGGAATGGCCCTGGGGGCTCCTTCATGCTCCCAGGGACTGCAGGTTTTTCAGAGAACTTTGGGTTTTGCTTTTTCCTTGGAGTCTCTGAGAGCTTTGTGCAATCATGGCCTCCAATTATCTGGTTTAATTAATCTCTTGAGAGCCTTTGTCAGTAACAACACTCAGTGGGGCTCATTAATGCTTCAAGGTACTTCAGTTTTTTTAAGGTACTCTGAGTTTCCCTTTTGACACCAACTCTTCTAGTAGTTTATGCAATCATGGCCCCAATTATCTACTTTAATTAGTCCCTTGAGAGCTTTATATTGACACTCAGTGGGTCTCATTAATACTTTGAGATACTCAAGGTTTCAAAGGCTCTTTGGGTTTTCCTTTCTTCTCTGACTCTCTGAGTGGTTTTTGGGCAATCCTGGCCTCCCATTCTCTCCTCCAAGGAGTCCATGAGGAGCCTGTGTTGGGGATGGACCTCAGTGGGACCCATTAATGCTTTGAGACACTTTGGGTTTTTCTTCTGCCTTGGACTCCTGGAAAGGTTTGTGCAATCTCCTCTCAGGCCCTGAGGTTCAAGGGCTCAGCTCCAAATGCACCACGGGGTTGATTGGGACCAAGCAAGTCCTGACAAACCATGGCTCTGCCTTGATTTCCCTCTGGTGAAGTTCATTCATTAGGAATATTTTCAAAGCTAGTTATGGAGAAATATTTCCCAGAGATTCTAAGAAATACACATTCCTATTTTGAAGGGTGTATTTCATTGTTATTCTCTTTAGAGCAGAGGTGATTGCAGCATTCTGTGGTTGATATTTGTGAGAAATGGATTTGTAAAGGATTCTCAAAGCCTGACTGAAAGCTCACACAGTCTTGTACATCTGGATGCAAACTCTGAGATAAGGTGTGCTGACTCAGAATGGCCCTGGAATAGAGAAGACATTGCTGAGAGAGAGACAGAACTAGAAAGAAGTTTCACACCATGGCCTTGCAAAAAAACCCAGATGTTTTGGAGAATTAGAACTGTGAAAGATGCATTGGTGCAAAACCACGTGGGGTACAATAATGAGTGGTTGGTGTTAGAAGTATTAGCACCATTGTGTAGCAGAAGCTGATAGACTGAAAAACATTAATAAGGTATGGTAAACACGAAATAACTTGGCTTTGGATAGAATGGCATTGAGTTTTACATGTCTTATGTTTCACCCTTCAAGGAGTCTAATAATGGAACAAAATATTTTTAAAAATATGCCTCTCAGTTGCCCCGTCTGTGTAGAGCTGGGATTTTTCAACAGTGCTGAGTCCCTGGACATCAGTCCCTGAGAGGGAGCTGAAGGAAAACTTCTCAAGAACTCAGAGTCAGATTCAAACTCCAAAGTTCCTTGAAGTTTTAATGGGTCTCACTGAGGGACACAACTGAGAAAGTGTCCCCAGGTTCCAGTTAGAGCAGGAAATTGGAGGCAGTGATGACGGGGGGGGGGACAAACAAGGGAAAGGTGTCTCTGGTGCTGAGCACACCTGGATGTGTTTCAGGAATGCAAAGGGCCAAGGGCTGAGCCCCAGTCCCTGGCAAGGCAGATCCTGTCCCTCCCTCATTGCTCAGGGCTCTTCCCGGGCCACTGGGCTCTGGCCATGTGCAATGCCAAGGGCAGCACCATGGGGCGGCCCCTGCCAGGCTGCTGAGCAGGGACAAGGAGGCAATGAGGCCCCAGCACAGCAAGGCTCACTTGTCCCGTGCTTTCAGTGAAGAATTTTTTCCTGATGTCAAACATATCCTACCCCTGGCTCATGTTCAGACTGTGTCCTCTCATTCTGTCAGGTGCTGCCTGGGACAAGGGACCGACCCCCACCTGACTACAGACTCTGTTCAGGTGGTTGTAGAGAGTCTCACTGGAGACCATTGTAGCCATTGGGGCCATTGTAGCACGGCAGGGCCTCATGGAATCAAGGGGACCACAGTGACAGTGTGGGGCTCCATGGGACAAAGGGGCCATTCTGGCACTGTGGAACCAAGGAGATCATTGTTACACTACAGGGCCTCATGGAACCAAGGAGGCCATGAGGACACTTTGAGGCCACTTTGAGGAACCAAAGGACCATTGTGGCACTGCAGGGCCTCATGGAAACAAGGGCACAAGAGTGACCCTGTGAGCTCCAAGGGACCGAGGGGGCATTCTGACACTGCAGAACCAAGGAGACCATTGTGACACTATGGGGCATCATGGAGCTGAGAGTCCTTTGTGACAGAGCAGGGCCTCATGAAACCATGGAGGCCATTTTTAGAATTTGAGGTTTTGTAAAACAAAAGGGTCATTGTGGCATTTCAGGGCCTTAGGAAATCAAGAGGCCATTGTGACACTGCAGGGCCTCATGGAATCATGGAGTCCATTGTGACACTACAAGACCTCACTGAACCAAGGAATCGTTGTGACACTATGGAGTCCTGGCAGGCCAAGGGGCAATTGTCACAATGTGTGGCACCATTGAACCAAGGAGTCCATTGTGACACTACAGGGCCCCATGGAACTGAGGATTCATGGAACAGTGCTGGACCCCATGGAAACAAAGGTGCATTGTGACACTGTGGGGCCTCATGGAATCCTGGAGGCCATGATGACACTTTGAGGCCTTGTTGAACCAAGGGGCTCTGCAGGACCTTGTGGAACCAAGGAGACCCTTCTGCCATTGTGAGTCCCCATGGAACCAAGGGTCCATTGGGATACTGCAGTGTGGGAAATGCAGGCACAGAGAGCTCTCAGGGCCTTGGGAATATAGGCTGTGAGATAGAGAGGGGTACAGGGTTTGACCTGAGACCTTGGAGAAGGCTTAGAGAATCAGAGCATTAAAGTGAAACAGACATAAAACAAGAATATAAGTTTGTAGTTTAAGTAAAAATATGTTTCAAGAAAACAGAAATATGGATTATGTAAGCAAAGCAGTCTGTTAAGTAAGACACTAAAAGATTTTAAAGTTTAGCAAAAATAACTTGTAATAAAGTTAATTAGATGTTAAGATGTATCAATGTAAGTTTCTGCAGTGTTATATGAAACTATATTTATTTTCAGTATATGAAATATACTGAAAAATGATGCATTGCACCAAAGCCATGGGAAGCAAAGCAATTAATGATTGGTTTAAAAAGACACTAGCAAAGTTCATAGAAGTTTTTGATTGGCTAACAAATTAATATAAGGCATTTGTAACTAAGAATGAGGAAGCTTCTGATATTGGTGTATCCAGGTGATTTTTGGGGTAATCCAGGTGATTTTCAGGGGTGCTGAAGTGCACTAAGGTGATTTTTTGGGATACCCAGGTATACCCAACTGATTTTTTGGGATACCTAGGTGTACCTAGGTGATGTGGGGGAGTACACAGGTGTACCTAGATAATTTTGGGGGCTCTCAAGGTTATTTTTTGGGCAACCAAGTGTCCCGACTCACACTAACAGGCTAGGAGAAGATGATGGCCACTGTCCTCCCAGATGACCCTTGGCAGCCGAGGAGCTGTTGGGGGGCACCCCAACATTCAGGGGGTACCCCAAAACTCCAGGTGAGGGTCTCAAGGGTGGGAGGGAGCCCTGAGTTACCTCAGGAGAGGATGCAGTGCAGGTACAGCCAGGTGCTTTGGTCCATGGGGTTGCTGAAGACAGTGTTCTGCACCAGCTCTAGCTCTGGGGGGGCGGGCAAAGGCGGCACCCCAAAATCTCAAGGGGGCAGCAGGGGAAACCCCAGTATCTGAATACACAAGTGTACTGGAGTTCAGGTGTACCCATTAAAGTCAAAGGGGATTTAGAGACACCAGTTCTACTCATTCAACCCAACAGGACGCATCACCTCCCACTTTAGGTGAGGGAGGGGCTGGAAAATTTTGGGGATCCTGTGAAATTGTGGGAATTTTACTGGGGAATTGCTCACATTCCTAAAGCCTTTTGTGGGGCAGTGCCCCAGCCTCGCCCTTTCTGGAGTCCCTGGCAGCTGCAGGCAGTGGTGCCAGTCTGAGAAGTTGGAGAAGTCACAGCTCAGCAGTGCCCCAGCAAAGGATAGCTTGGCCACAGGGTCCTGCCTGCCCGCCAGCACCTACTGGTGTTCCTAGGCATAGACTGAGAGGGCACCAATATAAACCAGTAAGCACTGGGAGCCACCCCCGAGCTTCTGAGGCCCGTTACGGCAGCTCCCAGTAGAAACCAGTAAGGCCTCATGCACCCAAACCCATCCTCAGTGTAGTCTAAGGGCTCCCAAGTTTATACTGGGAGGGCACCAGTATAAGCCAGTAAGCACTGGGAGCCACTCCTGAGCCCCTGAGACCTGTGGCAGCAACTCCCAGTATAAACCAGTAAGGGCTGATGTGGCCAAACCCACTCTCAGCGTGGTCTAGAGGCTCCCAGAGTGGTCTAGTGAGATGGGGAACATAAATGGTTTTGAAAATTCAGAATTTTACAAGCCTATGATATGCTTAAGCAGGTAGAAAGGAAATAGATCACATAGCAGAAACGGTATAAAAGAAACCATATATGAACTTACTTGCCAGGAAAAAGCTTTAAGATAACATATATTGCAAAAACTCAGCAAAGAAAGACCTGTCTATTTTACAATCCCAACAAAACAGAAACCTGTGGCTCCAGAAACCAGACAGGACCAGCCAGGTGGTTTTGAGTGGGACAAACTGACCTGAGGGAGAGCCAAACCTTCACTGCACCTGCCCAAAAGCAGAGCTCAAACAGCGATTACTGAGGAAGACATACAGCCTTCATCCCAAAGACCACCAAACACAACCTCCAGGAGGGGTGGCAGCTAATTTTAGTACAAAGCAGGACAAGGAGATGGGCGGGCAGGGAGGTGTGGGCTTGTGGGATCAATGTGTATTTATACCTGGAACCTGTCTTGACCAGGTACACGTGGTTTGGAGGAAATATCCCCCCATGTGTCCTCCATGTGCTGCCAATGAAACACTCTCTACAATTGCAGTGTCAAGTGCTGATTCTCGAAATCAGTTGTTGAGCCAGCCAGAAGGTCTTCGTCTGTCTGCTGGAGCACAGGGGACATCGACATCCCAGTGCACCCCGGACTTTTTCCAGAGCTGACCTCTGCTCCCCGGTCACTCCCTGCGGGGACGAGCAACCAACCTCCTATATGGCCTAGAGGAACGTTTTACTAAAATGTTTTGTGGGAGGCCCAAGGTAAGGTGAGCCTGTAAGACACTAGGGATGCCTGCACATGGCTAACAGTGTGTCAGAGACATCCGACACACAGAGCTGACAGGTTTGGGGAAGGTATTTGGAAGCTGGCAATGGGGTTTCTGTTGACCACTTAGGGTGGCCACTAGCAAGTTTGGGGGTAACTTGAACAGGACCTACAGTGTTATCAATATTATTAACAGCATAACTCACTGCTATAACCTAACTGCCATAAATTGTGCTTGTTGTTTGTTGCAGGGTTGTGGAAGGAAGTATTTTATATGGTGGTTGGTGTTTTGTGTTTGCATCACTCTCATTTTGGTGGTGGAGAGTTTGGATTTTGGGGAATGTCTGCTCTGTTTTCTGTAGTGGACCCGTGCAATATCTGGTGTAACACTGCCCTCTTGTGTTATTAACTGTCATTGCAACAAGTTAAGATTTCTGTTCTTTTCTGAGGCGTGAGATTCTATTGTTTCTGATGTAATGCTGCCCTCTTGTGTCTGTAACTGTCAATGACAGGTCAGTGATTTTTTTTTGGAAACTGTCAGCGTTAAAAAGGTGGTGGAAGCTGGGAGTGAGTGCGGAGGGCTCGACCAAGCAAGGAGGAAGCCCTTTCTAGGTGGCTCCAGATTGAGCCCCCGGATTTCTTGAGGGATCAAGGGAAACTTGTACGGTTGGTACGGGAGGATGGGGGAGTAGAGCAGGTACACTTGGGAGGAATATTCACAGATTCCATAGATAGTTATCTGGGTTTTGATTGGGAGCAAAATCTAATCGAAAGGGAACCTAGAAGGGTTAGACCAATTCCTTGCTTTGCGTGTGGACCAGCAATTTGGACACCAAGGTGGCATCCAGCCTGGGACCTCCTACAGTGTCATTGGTGCAAAAGGAAGTGGCACTGCAGATCTAGGAGGTGGACGCCTACATGCCCCAGGTGTACCCCGGACCCATGGCATCATATTCAGGAATTAATACAAGTTGAGTGTGAGACTGTGAATTTGATCTGTGCAAAGAGTCTTTCAGTTCCCAAGGATTGGCTCGTTTTCGATGACCACTGGGAGGAAGTGAAAGAATATTGCCAGCAGAGGTTTGGGAGAGGAGATAAGAGAAATAAGGAGAGAAATCATGGGGACCCAGCAAAATAAAGAGGTGCCGAGGAGGAGCCCTTTAGGATGTATACTGACCCACTGGAAGGAAATTGTGGGGACAGGAGAAACGGAGAGCAAAAGGGTTTTCATCAAATACTCTAATCAATGGTGGCCTCTCTAGAAATCAGAAGATGGGGCAAAGTGGCCATTAAATGGAACATGGGACTGTAACACCATGTTGAAGTTAATGTTGTTTTTAAGGCGGGAAGGAAAATGGGATGAGGCACCATATGCACATGTTTTTCACCTCACAGAACCACCCAGAATGGCAAAGGGATTGTGGTATTAACCCTCCACAAGACCCACTGATCCTAGCAATGGAAAGAGAAAACAGAAGGGTCTCACATATATTAAAATGATGCTGCTCAGCCTGTAGTCTTGGTCAGAAGTGCACTAAAAATGACAAGGTATATAAGGAAGAAGACTCTGATCTGGATGATCTCCCCTCCTCCATCACTAGAGTTGGGTGGGAGCCCAGCAAGGGCACCAGATCAAACTCCAACACCCCTGGGAAGTCCAGCATCCTCCCATACAATGGCAAAGCTAGGGAACAACCAGCACCTTTGCAGGCACCTCTTAGAGAAGAGGTGGGACCAGATGGAACAATGATGCTACTAAAGGTTCCCTTCAATACCAATGATTTGGAAATTTGGAAAAGGAATGTAAAGGATTACAGAAAGGACCCTCTAAGTAAAGCTGAACACTTTTGGTTAATAGTGAAATCACATAACCTGGATTGGAATGCTATACAGTTACTGTTCCATGCAATGACAGAACCAGAGAAACAGCTGATCTCAAAGGTACCCTGGGATTTGGCCCAGGAGCACTGTAAGACATGGGGGAGGATGTAAAGGAATTCTTCCCCCCCCAAGATTCAAAGTGGGATGTGAATAGAATGGCAGGAAGACAGAAGGTACAAGAATATCAGGAGTGGATTGCAAAGGGAATAGAGAAAGCCATCCCCAAATCTATGAACTGCTCAGCTTTATATGCTATTAAACAAGGTCCCTTTGAGTCACCACCTGAGTTCTTAGACAGGCTGAGACACAATGTGTCATAGCACACCTTTGGACCCAGATCAGATATCAGGATACAGCAGTTAGTGTCATTATTTTTAGGTCAATCCCCCGGTGATAGAAGATGCAAACTTCAGAAATTCAGACCCACTGAAGGAAGAAACTTAGAAATATTATTGGATGAAGCCTGGAGGGTGTTTAGCAACTGAGAAGAAGGGATTAAGGGGAAACAAGGAATGGTGATGGCAGTAGTTAAAAAGGAAGATGAAAATTTTAAAAAGGGGCTTTCCCCTCTGTGCCTAGGAAGAAAAGAATGTGCTCTACGTGAGCAATTAGGCCACTGAAAAAATGAATGCCCAGAATGCTGAGCAAAGGGAAACAAAGGGGCACGGGTAGTGGCAAATGTAAATGAAGACTGACAGGAATCAGGGGGATCTTCCCTACCTGATCCCTTGGTTATAACGAAGCCAGGGGAAAGAAAAGATCAAAAGCAAATAAAATTTTTAATTGATACAGGGGCAATGTGTTCGATTTTAAACACAGCTTTAACTCAGGTGGGAGAAGATTATATTATAGTTAAGGGAGCCAATGGCCAAGCTGAAAAGGCTTATTTTTGTGGACCACTAAAATATAAATTGGGAAAACTAGTAGGCTTGCATAAATTCTTATACATTATGCCTAATTAACCACATGCACTCCACGGAAGAGATTTGCTTGAACAATTGAAAGCAACAATCAGATTTGAAAAAGGGGAGGTTACTCTGGAGGTGGATAGTCAAGAATATATTCAAATAAGGAGGTTCCCATAGAAGGAAAAATCGGTGAAGATATCATCAACCAGGTGTACCCTGGTGTGTGGGCCACTGAGAAGCCAGGAAGAGCTAAGAATGCATCACCAGTAGAGGTAAAGCTTAAAGAGGGACAATGACCAGTAAGGATAAAACAATATCCCTTAAAGAGAGAGTAGGGAAGGAATCCAGCTGGTAATAGAAAAATTCTTGCAATGGGGTCTGTTAAGGGAATGTGAATCTGATTTGAACACTCCCATATTACCAGTTCACAGACCTGATGGAACGTACAGAGTAGTCCAGGATTTAAGAGCAGAGGATTTATGTCCTGTAGTAGCAAACCCACACACTTTGTTAACAGTACTGACACCTTAACTAACCTGGTTTACTGGTTTAGATTTGAAAGATGCTTTCTTTTGCCTCCCTCTCTATGAAGCCAGCCAAGAGATATTTGCCTTTGAATGGAAAAGTGGACAAAGGACCCAGCTCACTTGGACTGTACTGCCTCAAGGATTCAAGAATTTCCCCACCATATTTGGCAACCAACTCGCCAAGGATCTCGAGTCTTGGGAAACCCCACCCGGGAAGGGGAGACTGCTACAATACAGAGATGACATCCTGATCACCACTGAGACAGAAGACACTTGCATGCCTTGGACAGTGAGTCTCTGAAACTCTTTGGGGCTCCAAGGGCACCGAGTGTCTAAGAAGGAAGCCCAGGTAATGCAGCAGGAAGTCACTTACTTGGGGTATGAAATTAATGTGGGGCAAAGAATTGTGGGGCAAGCCTGAAAAGAGGCTCTATGCCAAATACCAAAACCACAGACTGTGAAAGAATTGAGAACTTTCCTCTGAATGACTGTGTCGCCTTTGGATCTATAATTACGAGTTGCTTGTTCAACCCCTGTATGCACTGATCAACTCTGAAGAGAAGCATCTGCAATGGGACAAACAGGCCACACGAGCCTTGGAACAACTGAAAAAGGCCCTGATGTCAGCTCCAGCTCTGGGACTCCCTGAACTGGGTAAGCCTTTATTTTTGTTTTCTCATGAGAAACAGGGAATCGCCCTGGGAGTATTGGCACAAGATTTAGATTTAGCTATCACAGAGCAGTCACCTACATCTCCAAGCAATTGGATGTGACCACAAAAGGATAGCCAGGATGCCTGAATGTGGTAGCAGCAGCAGTGATAAATATCCAGGAAGCCTGAAAATTCACTTTGGGACAAAAAATGACTGTGTTGGTGTCCCATACAGTGTCTGCAGTATTAGAAATGAAGGGCAGGGAGTGGATTTCTCCACAGAGGTTCCTGAAATACCAATCCATACTGGTAGAACAGGATGATGTGGAGATTGTGATCACTAATATTGTCAATCCAGCTTCTTTCCTCAGTGGAAACACAGGAGAACCAGTACACCATGACTGCTTGGAAACCATTGAAGCAACATCCTCAAGCTGCCTGGATTTGAAGGATGTTCCTGTGGAAGGTGCAGAGGACTGGTTCATGGACAGAAGCAGCAATGTCCTGAATGGCAAAAGGCATGCAGGATATGGCATCTCCATCAGCCATGAGGTAACAGAGTCAGAACCATTGCCTGTCAATACCCCTGCACAAAATGTGAAAATTGCCTTGACCCGAGCCTTGGAATTGACCCAATGTGAGAATGTGAACATAGACATGGATCCAAAGAACACTTTTGGGACTGTGCATGCTTATGGAGCAATCTGAAAGGGGGCTACTGAACTCTCAAAAGAAAAACACTGAACATGCAGAAGAAATTCTGAAATTGCTGGAGGCAGCACAGCTCCCAAAGAAAATAGCAATTATGCACATCAGAGCACATCAAAAGGCATACTTGGAATCAGGAAAATGAAATGAGCTGGCAGACAGGGAGGCAAAAGAAGCAGCAAAAAGAGAGGCACAATTAGAAGGAGGTCTAATCCCAGACAGGAAAATCTCCCTTGAGGGTAAACCAAATTATGCCAAAGAGGATCTGAAGCTAATTCCAAATTTGGATGAGACATACAGTAAAGAGGGGTGGGCCCCTACCCCAGAAGGAAGGGTAATCATACCTGGCCATCTAATATGGTTTGTAATAAGGGAGGAGCATAGGAAAAGACACTGGGGACCAGAGACTGTGTATGAACACTTAAATCACAACATCATGGCTAGAAATTGATACACTACAGTGAAGCAGGTAACTCAACAATGTGATCTCTGCCTCCAGACTAATCCTAAAAACAAAGCCAGAAATGGGTGAAATTGAGAAGGGAAATGTACCTGACCAATTATGGCAAATGGACTTCACAGAACTCCCAAGAAAAGGGGAGTTTCATTATTTACTGGTATTAACTGATACCTTTTCAGGATGGCCTAAGGCTTTCCCTGCTACTACTGCTAAGGCCAGAAAAGTGGTCAAGGCATTAATAAAAGAGATAGTATCACGATTTGGGGGTCCAGCTGCCATTTCTTCAGATAGAGGGCTCCATTTGATTGCAAAGGTGGTACATCAGGTTAGTAATACTTGAGGTATAGATTGGCATTTACATACCCCATATCATCCCAGTCAAGTGGACAAGTGGAGAAGATGAATCATTTAATCAAACAGCAAATTGTTAAATTAGGACAGGAGGTCAATCTGCCGTGGCCTCAATCCCTTCCTTTAAGCCCTTTTACACATCCCAACTAAACCAAGGGCAAAGGAAAGGCTGAGTCCTTTTGAGATCCTGTATGGGCGACCTTATGCAATACAGAAGGGAATATCAGCACAAATAGGGGAAGAAACTATCACAGAACACATGGTGGCCCTAGGGAAACAACTCAGGAATATCAGGAAACATGTAGAAAGAAGCTGGTGTAGGGGATTGGATGGAGCAGTACATAATGTACAACCTGGAGATCGTGTGTATGTGAAGTCTCTCACAGAAAAGACTTTGGAACCACAGTAGGAAGGACCATACCAGGTGCTCCTCACCTCCTTCACTGCCATCAAGATCAGAGAACAAGCAGCATAGAGACATCACACTGGAATTAAAAAGGCTTCACAGTCACCATGGAGAATCAAGCAGGTGCAGCCTGGAAAGCTGTGGCTCTGATGATCATAGCCATGGCTATGGCAGACATGTGTGCAAGACCTCCTATATACAATGGGACTGGCATTTATGTGTGTCAGGGAAAAGCTTCTGACTTTGACTCTCCTAAGTCTCTGTGGCAGGTGTTACAAATATCAAACACAACTGTCTGGCCAGGGAAAGATGTCTGGGGATGCAAACTTGCATTTGTTCAGGACGGATTCCATCAGGGACTTATAAAACCCATTCAAATTGGTACTGAATGTTGTGACACATGCTTCACTAACTGTTCTGAATTCAGGCTTCAAATAGAGGGATGTGAAACCAAGGCTTTTAGAATTAAACCACGAGGGAACTGTGCTACATCTATCTGAACACAGAACGTGGGCACAAGAGGTTAAAGGGAAGTGGCAGATGATTAACATAGAGCTATGTGCCACAAGAAAACAACTGAGGTTTGTATGTGAAGGAAATGTCAACCATGACCGAGATATCTGCCTGGATACACAACAAAGCATCTGTCTCTTCAGAATCCATTCAGTCAACCAGACAACCTTGCTGGTATATATAGATCAGGGTTGTGTATGCCTCAGAACAGCATGCCCCACCATAAGAGTGGATGAGCTCATTATAAAGGAAACACAATCTGATTTGTGCATTTGTAACTTGGTCAAAATTGAGGGGTGCAATTTCTCCTATTGGGCACCTGTTGTATCACATCAGTATATAAAGGCAAACATGGCAACTGTGCAGGATGTATTGTCTGTGCCCAGAAGAATGAATCTCACTCTAGTTATAGAGCTACTAAAACACTGAGATATTCAGGAAATGCTGAAAGAAATGAGAAGTATGGGAAAGAAGATCTTGATCACAATACACCATGAGACAGACTATAAGGAGACCACAGAAAGTTGGAGGGAGACACATCTCACCACTGGCGGGATGTATTTTTTGGGTGGTCTCCTACTACAGCAGGGTTTCTACACTGATTGTGCCATCTGACAGTGGTTTTATTAGTTCTGATCAGTTTAAGATTTGTTCTTGGTTATGATTTTCTGGAACTTGAAACAGTCACAAAGAATGGCTACAATGCCTATCCTGTTATTGAATCAATTAGGTAAAGACAGTCATAGAGAGTATGATAGGTATCTTAGAAAGCAAAAGAATTTGCATCATTTAGAAGAAAAGGGGGGAAATGAGATGGGGAACATCTATGGTTTTGAAAATTCAGAATTTTAAAAGTGCATAATATGTTTAATTAGGTGGAGGAGAAATAGAACACATAGCTTAACCATATGTAACAATCCACAGAAGAACGTAGTTACCAGGAAAAAACCATTAAGATATATTTCAAAAACTCAGCAAAGCAAGACCTGGCTATTGTACAAACCCAACAAAACAGAAACCTGTGGCTCCAGAAACCAACCAGGACCAGACGGGTGGTTTTGAATGGGACAAGCTGACCTGAGGGAGAGCCAAACCTCCACTGCACCTGCCCAAAAGCAGAGCTCAAACAGCGATTACTGAGGAAGACATACAGCCTGCATCCCAAAAACCACCAAACACAACCACCAGGAGGTTTGGCGGCTAATTATAATACAAAGGGAGAGAAGGTGGAGATGGGTGGGCAGGGAGGTGTGGGCTTGTGGGATCAATGTGTATTTATACCTGGAACCTGTCTTGACCAGGTACACGTGGTTTAGAGGAAATTTCCCCCCATGTGTCCCAGCTGGCAATGAAACACTCTCTACAATTTCAGTGTCAAGTGCTGACTCCTGAAATCAGGAAAGGTCCAGCAGCTGTGTTGGTTCTGCAGAGCAAAAATGGCCCCTGGTTCCATGGGACCCCAGTGTTACAACTGACTCCTTGCTTCCATGTCACCCCCTCAGTGTCAAAATGGCCCCTTCGCTCCAACAGAACACAAAGGTTTTGCATAAATATTGAGCAAATCCTGCTTAACACACCTGGGAACATCTGTCTGCATTCAAAAGTGAGATTAAAGGTGAGAATGGCACCAGCAGCTTCCATCTACAGCAATGACACATGGAAAGGACAGGGACAGAGAATTCAGCTGAAAGACTCAGAATTCTGCTTACAGAGATCATTGCTGGTCACACTGTCCCTCGTAGGAAGGTGACATCATTCCAGACAGCCTGGACTGAGCATGTGGTTCCTCAGTGGGGTTTGTTGTTCAGGAAACCTGCTCAGGCTTTTCCATTCTTTCCTCACAAACAGGAAAATTTCTCCTGGGCCTGTGTGCAGGCAGAGCCCTGAGGAGATGTCACGATCTGCTATTAATGCAGAGCGGGGGTCGTGATGGTTCTTTTGATCTCAAAGGTGCAAACAGGCAAAGTGCAGGGGACAAAATCAGTTTATTCAACAACAGAAAATCAGTTTAGTCAACAACAGCAATGCATTTCATCAAATGCCAACAATTCAGTTACGGTAAAGGGGAGAGGTATAGGATAGGGTAAGGGGAAGGAAAGGAAGGGATGGGAGAATAGCTACCAACAGACGAGACGGGAGTCCTCGCGGGTCATCCGATAGACGAGTCCTCGTCCGTGGGGAGATCTCAGGGGTCTTCATCAGTGGAGAGATCTCAAAGGGTCTTTCCCAGGGGGTCGCTCTTTTATAGTCCTTCTCCAAAGCGAGTGGCTTCTGGCCAAAAGGTGGGAAGATTTATGGACCATTGAGTGGTGCTGCAGGAGATAGGTACGGACAAGCAGTCCTCAGTTGGTACAACACAACCTCTGGTTGGTGCCATGACAGCACAGTCCAGTGAACACAATACACCAGCACACAGTCATGAGCATCTACCTGGCCCAGCGAGGAAACCATTGTTCAGAGTCAGCCTGGGTGGGGGTCCTCGAGGTCTCCTTGCGACGGTCGGGAGGCAAAATAGAGGGGAACTTCGGACCGACCCTTACACACCTCCTGGTCGTTGTGCTGTGGCTCATGCCTGTCATTTGTCCCTGAGGCAGCACAGCCCCCATGGCCAGCACAGGGAGTGTTTTGGGTGGGCAAATGTTCCCCACCAGAGTGTCCACTCCACACCTCAGTGTCCAGTCCCACCACCCACATCCCGTGCCAGGGTTCACAGAGAGCCCTGCTCTGGGCTCTGCCAAGGGCTGGGTGAGGAGGGAACCCGGGCATGGCTGATGCTGCCCCTGGAGCAGTGCTGAAATTGGCAGGAGGAAGGAGATAAGCACAGAACAAATAGACCAAGAAAGTCAGTTCAGTGCCCAGGGGTGGAAGTGGCTGATGGAAGAGGCTGGAGGGATGCTCAAAGCCCTGTGGCACCTTCTCACACTGGCCATGCCACCAAGGCCACAGACCAAGCTCCTCAGTGCTGCCCCTGCCTGTCTGAGATCCCTGCCAGGGGACTGGCACAGCAGCACACACCTGCTGGAACGTGTCCTGGTCCTGCAGAGTCACACAGCTCAGCTGACACCAGTGGGTTTTATCTCCTGGGCACTTCCCAGTCTAGCCCAGCTTCTGCCTAGCTCTGCCCACCTCCCCTGCCCTCACCCCAGCCCAGCCCAGCCCATTCTGGGTGAGCCCCATGGCAGTGCCTGCTCTGGGGTGCTGCAGCACTGGGGGCACTCACCCCACAGCCCTGGCCCCCTTGAAGGGCTCGGCAGCTGCTGAGGGGCAGAGAGGGAGCTCAGCCTCCACAGCAGCCCCAGGGCTGGAGCTCCCCATGGCAGGGGAAATGGAGCTCAGGGACAGTGCAGAACTGCTGGTCCTGGCTCCAGGAGATGCCCAGCACAGGCTGCCTCTGCCTGCTCAGTGCCAGCCCCTGTCTCTCCCCAGGCCAGCAGAGCAGCCCTGGGCAGGGGACAGAGGGGCCTGGCCAGAGCTGGTGCCTGCAGCAGCAGCTTCCTCTGCATTCCTCCCTGCAGGCACAGAAACGCTCCCTTGCTCCTCTCCCTGCACATCCCTTTCCCCAGCTGAGCGTGTCCTGCCTGGCCAGGCTGGCTTGTCCTGCTGGCCCAGCCCCTGCTCCCCACAGGGCCCTGAGCTGGCCCTGCTGCTCGGGACACACCAGGTTCTGCTGCTGTCCATGGCCGGGGCTGCAGGGAAGCAGCAGCTCCAGGGGGAAGGTTGCAGAAAGGCTCTGGGCAGGGAGGCTGAAAGGGGCACCCCAGGGTCTGCAAGGTCTCTGTGTGGGAGTGTCTTGGTTTGAAAGACAGGTATGGTCTAAGGAAAGGCAGGAGCCCCTTTTCTGCGATGCAGAGTGCAACCCCCCTCCCTTTTAATTATTTTAGGTCCAATTCAGACACCTTCAGGCAGGAGATATGGGGATGAGAATAACAGTTCTTTACTGGTATTTAACAAAGCAGAAAAAACAACAACAGCTATAAAAATTGGCAACAGAAACAGTCTAGCTCCGCTCCAGTCCCTTCTGGCCGCAGGCCGTCTCCCTGTGCTGTTACCGGTGCTGTGGGGGCAGGGCAGGTCCCGCGCAGTTGAAGAGGGCTGGGTGATGGCGGCCGCGGCCCAGGGGTGAGCGGGGATGGGGAAAGTTACTCCCCCCTCACGGTGTCGGTCGTGGTGCTCAGCAGAGTGTCCGGAGGTAGTAGGGTGAGCTGGGAGAGCAGCGGAGCGATGTCCAAAGGCAGGGAGCGTGGATCTCAGCGCTGGGATGACAGGGGAAGATGCCAGAGCAGAGCCCAGGTTGTCTTCCCACTCCAGGAGCCAAGCGAGCAAGAGTCCCCCGCTCCAGACCCCCCTATCCTACCTTTTCCTTTTCCGGTTCCCCCCCCCTCCCCCTCCAGCCACCCCCCTACGAGAGAACATTATCTGTCGTTTTAAGGTGTAGCCACAATTACTTAGCATAACAATGGGAGAAATTCCACAGAAAGAAAAGCGAAGCATTCAACCCCCAACATTATCCACCCCTGAATTTCTCCCATACTAATATGCTATATCAAATTCAACTGTTACATTATATATACATACATTCAGTTAGAGACATAGGCACAGTACTATAGGTATTTCACCCTAAAACAAGGTCTCCTTGGGGTATGCATCTGGTCTCTCCATTCTTTTGCATCACCCACCAGGTGCAACCTGGTCCTTGAGCGAATACAACTCCATGGATGGGATTGTCTTTGCTGGAGGCAGGATTCACCCAAACAGTTTTTCCTAGCATACCTCTCATGTGTACCACTGGAACCTTATCTCCATTCGATATTCCCAAGGGCTCAGATTGGGCAGGGCCTGCTCGGTTAGTGGAACCTCGGGTGTTCACTAACCAGGTGGCCTTTGGTAGATTAATCTCCCAGTTCTTGAAAGTTCCCCCACCCAGTGCCTTCAAGGTGGTTTTAAGCAGGCCATTGCACCGTTCAACTTTCCCTGCAGCTGGTGCATGGTAGGGGATATGGTACACCCACTCAATGCTGTGTTCTCTAGCCCAGGTGTTTATAAGGCTGTTCTTGAAATGAGTCCCATTGTCTGACTCAATTCTCTCAGGGGTACCATGCCTCCAAAGAACTTGTTTTTCCAGGCCCAGGATGGTGTTCCGAGAAGTGGCATGAGGCACAGGGTAGGTCTCCAACCATCCAGTGGTGGCTTCCACCATGGTCAGTACATAGCGCTTGCCCTGGCGGGTTTGAGGCAGTGTGATGTAGTCAATCTGCCAGGCCTCTCCATACTTATATTTGGACCATCGCCCCCCATACCAGAGGGGCTTCACCCGCTTGGCTTGCTTGATGGCAGCGCACGTCTCACAGTCATGGATAACTTGAGAAATACTGTCCATGGTTAGATCCACCCCTCGGTCTCGTGCCCACTTATATGTGGCATCTCTGCCCTGATGACCTGAGGCATCATGGGCCCATCGAGCCAGGAACAACTCTCCCTTGTGCTGCCAGTCTAAATCTATCTGCGACACCTCTATCTGTGCAGCCTGATCTACCTGCTCATTGTGTCGGTGTTCCTCATTAGCCCGACTCTTGGGGACATGGGCATCTACGTGACGGACTTTCACAGGCAGCTTCTCTATCCGGGTGGCAATGTCTTTCCATTCATTGGCAGCCCAGATTGGTTTTCCCCTACGTTGCCAGTTAGCCTTTTTCCACCTTTCCAGCCATCCCCACAGAGCATTGGCTACCATCCATGAATCAGTGTAAAGGTAGAGTTTTGGCCACTTCTCTCTTTCAGCAATGTCCAGGGCCAGCTGAACAGCTTTGAGTTCAGCAAGTTGACTCGATCCACCTTCTCCTTCGGTAGCTTGTGCAACCTGTCGTGTGGGGCTCCATACGGCTGCTTTCCACTTCCGGTTCATCCCCACGATGCGGCAGGAACCATCAGTGAAAAGAGCATAGCATGTTTCATCTGCTGGCAGTTGGTTATATGGTGGGGCTTCTTCGGCCCGGGTCACCTGTTCCTGTTCCTCTTCGTCGGCAAGGCCAAAGTCTTCCCCTTCCGGCCAGTTGGTAATTATCTCCAAAATCCCAGGGCGATTCGGGTTTCCAATACGGGTACGTTGTGTGATGAGGGCAATCCATTTACTCCATGTGGCGTCAGTGGCATGGTGGGTTGAGGGAACCTTTCCTTTAAACATCCAGCCCAGCACTGGCAGTCGGGGTGCCAGGAGGAGTTGTGTTTCCATGCCAACCACCTCTGAGGCAGCTTGGACCCCTTCATAGGCGGCCAAGATCTCCCTCTCCGTCGGAGTGTAGTTGGCCTCGGACCCTCTGTAGCTTCGGCTCCAGAACCCCAGTGGTCGGCCTCGCGTCTCACCAGGCACCTTCTGCCAAAGGCTCCAGGACAGACCATGGTTCCCGGCTGCAGAGTAGAGCACGTTCTTCACATCTGGTCCCGTCCTGACTGGGCCAAGGGCTACCGCATGAGCAATCTCCTGCTTGATCTGGGCAAAGGCTTGCTGCTGCTCAGGGCCCCAGTGGAAATCGTTCTTCTTGCGGGTGACCAGGTAAAGAGGGCTCACAATCTGGCTGTACTCAGGAATGTGCATTCTCCAAAAGCCTATGGCACCTAGGAAAGCTTGTGTTTCCTTCTTGCTGGTTGGTGGAGACATTGCAGTGATCTTATTGATGACCTCACTGGGGATCTGGCGCCGTCCATCTTGCCACTTTACTCCCAGGAACTGGATCTCTTGGGCAGGCCCTTTGACTTTGCTCTTTTTAATGGCGAAGCCGGCTCCCAGCAGAATCTCAATGATCTTTTCTCCTTTCTGAAATACTTCCATTGCCGTATCCCCCCACACAATGATGTCATCAATGTACTGCAGATGTTCTGGAGCTCCACCCTTCTCCAGTGTAGCCTGGATCAGCCCATGACAGATGGTGGGGCTGTGTTTCCACCCCTGGGGCAGTCGGTTCCACATGTATTGCACACCCCTCCAGGTGAAAGCGAACTGAGGCCTGCACTCTGCTGCCAGAGGAATGGAGAAGAATGCATTGGCAATGTCAATGGTGGCGTACCACTTTGCTGCCTTGGACTCCAGCTCGTACTGGAGTTCCAGCATGTCCGGCACGGCAGCGCTCAGTGGTGGAGTCACCTCATTCAGTGCACGATAGTCCACTGTCAATCTCCATTCTCCTTCCGATTTACGCACAGGCCAGATGGGGCTGTTGAAGGGTGAGTGGGTTTTGCTGACCACCCCTTGGCTCTCCAGCTCACGGATCATCTTGTGGATGGGGATCACGGCATCTCGATTCGTCCGGTACTGCCGGCGGTGCACTGTTGAGGTAGCAATTGGCACCTGTTGCTCTTTCACCCTGAGGAGTCCCACTGCAGATGGGTTTTCTGATAGCCCAGGCAGGGTGTTCAACTGCTTAATGCCCTCTGCTGCCACAGCAGCTATTCCAAAAGCCCACCTGAGTCCCTTTGGGTCTTTGTAATAGCCATTCCTGAGGAAGTCTATGCCTAGGATACATGGTGCCTCTGGGCCAGTCACAATTGGATGTTTCTGCCACTCTTTCCCAGTCAGGCTCACCTCAGCCTCCAGCAGAGTCAATTCCTGAGATCCCCCTGTAACCCCAGCAATTGAAACAGGTTCCTTTCCGACATGTCCTGATGGTATTAATGTACATTGTGAACCAGTGTCAACCAATGCTCTGTGTTCCTGTGGCTCTGATGTGCCAGGCCATCGGATCCACACCGTCCAAAAGATCCGGTTTTCCCGTGCCTCTCCCTGGCTAGAGGCAGGGCCCCTCTAGCCCTGGTTATTATTTCTCTCCTGGGCATACATACTGGAGGTTCCTTCAAGGGGATCTGACAGATCATCCTCCCTTCTGTAATACCCTGCACCTCCATGGGAGGCTGAGGCTACCCTCACTTTAGTGGAGTTCCCTCTGTTGGTGTTCCCCTCCCTGAGTTGGCGCACCCGTGCTGCCAGGACAGAAGTGGGTTTCCCATCCCACCTTCTCATGTCTTCCCCGTGGTCACGTAGAAAAAACCACAGGTCAGCACGTGGGGTGTACCCTCTCTCCCTAGCTGGGGGGCGTTGGGCTCTACTTTTGGGGTCCATGACTCTCACTGGTGCTGCACTGATCTTCCTCACCTCTTCCCTTATCTCCTTCATCTCCTCCTTAAACTCCTCTCTGAGGTCCTTAGCCACAGCAGAGACATGAGCCTGCATTGGGCCAGCCATCATACTCTGATAATTCCTGAGCCTGTTGGCAACAGAACCCACTGTCACTTGGTTGGTATCAGCATCAATCATTGCAATAAAGGGGGTATATTGAGATGGGCCCAGGTTTGCCAGATTCCACAACATCTGCCCTGTGCACCTGACCTTGTCAGGGTCATTGTCATGCTGTCCATCCCTCCCAAAGAGCACCTCCAGTACTGCCACTTCTCTCAGCTTTTGGATCCCTTCTTCAAGGGTATTCCAACGTGTTCTCTGGTGGTACTCCTGCATTCTTTCCCTGTGGACAAATCTCTCTCTCACACTCATTAAAAGTCGCTCCCAGAGGGAAAGGAGACCTGTCTCCCTTACAAATACCTGGTCCACACCTGAGTCCTGGGTCAAGGCTCCCAAATTCCTTGCCTCAGTACCATCCAGTTGCACACCTGTACCCATAAGGTCCCAGACCCGCAGTAACCAGGTTGTAAAAGCCTCACGGCCCCGTCGTACAATGTCTTTTCGCAGGTTACGGAGACTCTCGTATGACAGGGACTCGGTGATGATCTCAACTTCTGGCTCCCCTGCTGGTTGTGAGGGGCCCCCTTCCTGACCCTTATTATCTAGGTGCCTTGTTTTCATCTTAGACTTCCTAGTTTCCACAGGGGCAACTGCTGCTGGCTGTGAGTGCCCTTGCAGTTCAGCTGGAACCTGGACAGATGTAACATCTGTGGGTCCCACTGCTGCACCACCAGAGTCTCCCTCTTTAAGGCAGGGGGAGGGTTTCTCACCAGCTGGGGAGAGGTACTCCTTCAGCATCTGGCCCATCTCACGTATCTCCTTTGCTAGCACCCCCACCCATTCTGGGTGGTTCCTTTCCGAGGTGGGCTGTGGAGCAGGGTCAAACTCTGGGGTAATATCCCTAGTCTCTGGGATAGGATCAGGCTCTGGGGTAACCTCCCTAGTCTCTGGGACAAGATCAGGCTCTGGGGTAACCTCCCTAGTCTCTGGGACAGGATCAGGCTCTGGGGTAACATCACTAATCCCTGGGGTAGGTATCAGGGTTGTTATCCAAGTCAATCTCCCCTTATCTCTGAATGTTAGATAGAACAGGTTTAACAGGGATATAAGCAACACTAGCCACAATATAATGTCATTAGCATTTAAAGTGGATGGGAACCCCTTGAAGACTGGTGGGGTGAACTTCAAAAACCCTGTGATAGGTTGAGAAAAAATTTCACCTGCTGCCACTTCCTCACAGTAAGTACCATTATTGAAGTAGCCCCAGAAACACACACTTAGAGTGTGATAGCTCTGAATCCATGTGGCCATCTTCCAGAGAAAATTAAAAATCCATGAATTCCTCAACTGATCAACCCACATAATAAACTGGATAATAGCCACAGTAACCTTGGTTATGAAACACATGTTTAAAAAAGGGCTTGCAAATGGGAGAGATATAGCAGTGACCACATGGAGGCCAATCCAGGGTAAGCTGGACAGCATGGTGTCACCTACCACAAGCTTGGGTAATTTAAGAACTGTTATCCCCTTTTCTACCCCTCTCTCAATGCCCTCAGGCAATGCCCCACGTTGGGCGCCAAAATCTGTCTTGGTTTGAAAGACAGGTATGGTCTAAGGAAAGGCAGGAGCCCCTTTTCTGTGATGCAGAGTGCAACCCCCCTCCCTTTTAATTATTTTAGGTCCCATTCAGACACCTTCAGGCAGGAGATATGGGGATGAGAATAACAGTTCTTTACTGGTATTTAACAAAGCAGAAAAAACAACAACAGCTATAAAAATTGGCAACAGAAACAGTCTAGCTCCGCTCCAGTCCCTTTTGACCGCAGGCCGTCTCCCTGTGCTGTTACCGGTGCTGTGGGGGCAGGGCAGGTCCCGCGCAGTTGAAGAGGGCTGGGTGATGGCGGCCGCGGCCCAGGGGAGAGAGGGGATGGGGAAAGTTACTCCCCCCTCACGGTGTCGGTCGTGGTGCTCAGCAGAGTGTTCGGAGGTAGTAGGGTGAGGTGGGAGAGCAGCAGAGCGATGTCCAAAGGCAGGGAGCGTGGATCTCAGCGCTGGGATGGCAGGGGGAGATGCCAAATCGGAGCCCAGGTTGTCTTCCCACTCCAGGAGCCAAGCGAGAGAGCGTCCCCCGCTCCAGACCCCCCTATCCTACCTTTTCCTTTTCCGGTTCCCCCCCCCTCCCCCTCCAGCCACCCCCCTACGAGAGAACATTATCTGTCGTTTTAAGGTGTAGCCACAATTACTTAGCATAACAATGGGAGAAATTCCACAGAAAGAAAAGCGAAGCATTCAACCCCCAACAAGCATAAACAAAACTGACTGGGGAGTGGCTCACCATTCCTCACGTACCAAAGCATCCAGGCTAACAATCCCACTTATATACTGTAGGCTACAGAAGTTTCTAGAAAACTCCTCCTAGTTTCTATTCCTAAAATCTACGTCACTGTGTGTATGGTGCATGCTCTACTAATGGGTTAGGGGGTCTCTCATCCTTTTGAGGGTCTTATTTCCGATGAAGGCTCATCGTCTTCCTCAGTGACCGAGGTGTGACCTGCAGGTAGCGCAGGCGCCCTGTGTGACTGAGCAGATGTTTTCCATTACAAGACTTTAATTGAGTCCCATGCTTGGAATTATCCCATTTTGGCCCATTTCAAGGTCAAAACTTTCTATTTCTAGATGCTGCTTGTCAGACCTACATCCTTCTACCATTCTTGTTTGACTTTCTTCCAACCTCCTTCTTCAACTCCCAACATCTGGAAAATGTCCTTTGCCCCGTCTCACCCATCTCCCCCCTCACTCTGTTAACAATTGTCTTCTATTGATCTAAATACAATTTTGTTAATATAGTTACAATTTAATTAGCACGAATCACGTTTGTCACATAACTATGCTTAATTCTAAGCTTTGCCTTACAGACCCAGGGTTCTGAGAATTCCTTGCAGCTGGAATTCCAACACCCAGGTTCCAGTTTGAGCAGAACACTGGAGGCACTGATGACAGGTGGGGACAAATAAGGGAAAGGTGTCTCTGATGCTGAGCACACCTGGATGTGTTTCAGGAATGCAAAGGGCCAAGGGCCGAGCCCCAGCCCCTGGCAAGGCAGATCCTGTCCCTCCCTCATTGCTCAGGGCTCTTCCCGGGCCACTGGGCTCTGGGCATGTGCAATGCCAAGGGCAGCACCATGGGGCGGCCCCTGCCAGGCTGCTGAGCAGGGACAAGGAGGCAATGAGGCCCCAGCACAGCAAGGCTCACTTGTCCCCTGCTGGCCTCAGGCCCAGGGCCAGCCTGCATGGCCCAAGTGCTGCAGGAGTTGGCTCTGTCAGGGCCTTTCAGCTGCTGCCCATCCCTGTGGCCTCTGCAGCCCAGGCTATCCTACGGTGTCCATGCCCTGCACCAAATTAGTGTTAAGGAGTCTTATTTTGATGTTTTGGAGATTTGGTGACAACAGGACCTCACAGTACCAAAGTGTCAACTGTGACACTATGGAATCTGCAGGTACAAAGGGGATTTTTGGTACTGTGGGAACTCATGGAACTAAAATCCATTGCGGCAGAGGGGCCACATGGAACCACAGGACCATTGTTACACCGTGGGTCTCATGAAACCAAAGATCCCTTGTGATACTGCAGGGCCTCATGGAACAATGGAGACTATTATGAAACAGAATCACAGATTGAATGAGGTAGGAAAAGATCTTTGAAATCATCAAGTCCAACCTATGACTTAACATCACCTCATCAACTAAACCATGACTCTGAGTGCCACGTCCAGTCTTTTTTAAATGCCTCCAGGGATGGTGACTCCACCACCTCCCTTGGCAGAAGATTTCAGTGCCCAATCACTCTTTCAGTGAAGAATTTTTCCCTGATGTCAAACCTATACTACCCCTGGCTCATCTGCAGACTGTGTCCTCTCATTCTGTCAGTGGTTGCCTGGGAGAAGGGACCGACCCCCACCTGACTACAGCCTCTGTTCAGGTGGTTGTAGAGAGTCTCACTGGAGACCATTGTAGCCATTGGGGCCATTGTAACACAGCAGGGCCTCATGGAATCAAGAGGAGCACAGTGACAGTGTGGGGCTCTATGGGACAAAGGGGCCATTCTGACACCATGGAATCAAGGAGAACTTTGTTACAGTACCAGGCATCATGGAACAAAGGAGGCCGTTGTGACACAGCAGGGCTTCATGGAACCCTGGAGACCATGATGACACTTTGAGGCCTCGTGGAACCAAAGGACCATTGTGGCACTGCAGGGACTCATGGAATCATGGAGACTGTTGTGACACTTTGTGGCCCCATGAAACCAAGGAGTCCATTGTTGGCACTACGGGGCCCCATGGAACTAAGGATTCATGGAATAATGCAGCATCCCATAGAAACAAAGGTTAAATGTGACATTGCAGGGTCTCATGGAATCCTTGTGACACTTTGAGGCCTCGTTGAATCAAGGGGCTCTGCAGTACCTTGTGGAACCAAGGAGACCCTTCTGCCATTGTGAGTCTCCATGGAACCAAGGGACCTTTGGAATACTGCAGCACCAAGGAGATCCCTGTGACATTGCAAGGCCTCATGGAAACAAGAGACCATTGTGACACTGTGGAACCCCTTGGAAACAAGAGGCCAGTGTGACACATCTGGGCCTCATGGCACCAAGGATCCAATATGACACAACCACTGTGACACTGCGGGGCCCCATGGATCCAAGGGAACAGGTAACAGGTCTGGTTGGCTTGGCCTGACTGGTCCAACTGCCTTTGGCCTTTCAAGAGTCTCTTCTAGTGTGTCCCTGAAACACTGAGGCTCTGGGCTTTCCTTTCAATGGAAAAGAACCGTCCTTCTCATTCAAGCATCCATGGCCAAAATGGGATTCCTCCTCCAAAATTTCCAATATCCAGGGACTGCTACTGGAAAAAAGCTGCCATTTCCAACAAGTTTTGCTGCACCTGTATTCCTGAGAGCTGGCTATCATCTGCCTTCAAACCCTGGGTCTCAGTGCATTCCTTCATATGGAACAGAATCATCCCTCCTCCAGAGGCACCCATGGACAAAAAATTGGTACTTTTCCTCCAAAATTCCTATCCGTAAGGTTTTCTCCCCGACAAAAGCTGTCAGGACAGACAGCTCTGGCTGGCCTTGGCCTCTGCTGGTCACCTCTATTCTGCCCTGAAACACTGGGGCTCCGTGTCTTCCTTTGTATGGAAAAGAACCATCTTTCGTCCCAGGTGCCCATGGCCGAAATTGGGATTCCACCTCCAAAAGTCCTAGATCCAAGTATTACTCCTACACAAAAGCTGCCATTGCAGACAGGTCTGGCTGGCCTTGGCCTTTTGAGGGCCGGCTCTCACCTGCCTTCCAAACACTGGGGCTGTGTGCTTTCCTAACTATGGAAAAGAACTTGACTTCTCTTCCAGGGAAAAATGGCGGAAATTGGGATTCAACATTCAAAATTTCGACTATCCAAGAGTTGCTCCCAGATAAACCTTCCAGGACAGAGATGTCTGTCTGACCTTGGCCTCTGGTGGCTGCAGTCCATCAGCCCCTGAAACACTGGGCTCTGTGATTTCCTTCCTGTGGAGACCATGGTGAGACTGTGGGGCCTTCTGAAATTAAGGGGCCATTGTGAAATTGTGTGGACCCTGTGGAACCAAGGACATCACTGTGGCCCTGCTGGGTCGCAGGGTGCCAAGGGGCCGGTGTGAAGCAGCAGGGCTTTGTGGAACCAAGAGGCCATTTTTGCATTACAGGGCCTGGTGCAGCCCAAGGGCCGTTGTGATCCTGCAGGGCACCGTGGATCCATGGAGATCATTGTGGCATTGCAAGGCCCCATGGAATCATGGAGACCATTGTGACACTGTGGGGAACCAAAGGGCAATTGTGACCCTGCAGGGCCTCATGGCAGCAAGGGGCCATTGTGACATTGCAGAAGCAAAGAGAACATTGTGACACTGAGGGGCCCCATGGAACCAGAGGGAGATGGAACTGATCTGACTGGTTTCACTTCCCAGGGCCCTCCTGACTGGGCTATCTGAATTTGGAATGTTGAAGGCTGCCTCTCATAAGCCCCTGGAGAACTTGTGCCCCGTGCTTTTCTTCCTGTGGAAAAGAACCATCTGTCCTACCAGATGCCCACAGCCAAAACTGATACTCCCCCTGAAAAATTCTCTATATGCAAGGGTTCTCCCAGACAAAAGCTGCCAGGACAGGACAGAGAGCTCCGCCTGGCCTTGGCCTCTGGTGTCACCGCTGATCTCAAGGAAGCCCTGGAGAAAGTATTTAAACAGGTTTGACTACTGGAACATCAATGAGGCTCTCATCCTCTGAAAACCTCAGATATTCTTCTGATCATATGTGTCTTTTATTTCTCATTGTGCATTAAATATTTTTTCAGCTAAAAATATAATTCTTATCACGCTGTGACCATCTCTAAGAGAAACTTACCCTTTCTGCCTGGATAGAAAATAAAAAAAATAAACCAAACTTTCTAAAGCAACTCAGAAGTCCTGTCTCTCTGCTTCTTTTGGAAGAAGAAAAAATCCCCACAAAAAAGTAACATAAAATCAGTAAGCCCATACTTTAAAAATATATATTAAAAACAATAATCCCTCACTTGAAAAATATAACATAAAAAGAATGAACCCACACCTGGGGACACTTAGTCATGTCCCACACTGGGACCCATTAGAACTTCAGGAAACTTTGGACATGGAATCTGACTTTGAATTTTGAGAGGTTTCTTTTCATCCTTTACCCTCTTTTTTGCAACCTGACATCACTGCCATCAATTTTTTGTTTTAATTCCACCCTTGGGAAACATTCTCCTTCATGTTTATCAGTGTGACTCACTAAAATTAAGAGAAACTTTGGAGTTTGAATCTGACTTGGAATTCTTGAGAGGTTTCTTCAACTCCCTCTCAGCCCCAAGCCCCAAAAGGGTCATTAAAATCCTTGTGTTGTGTCTGTGCTGCTGAGCTGGGCCAGGCTCCTGGCAAAGGCATCACTGCAGAGAGAGCCAGTATTTCCAAAATATTATTTGGAGCTCCTTGAAAGCACCAAATGCACCACGGGGCTGATTGGGAGCAAGCAAGTCCTGAAAAATCATGGCTCTGCTTTGATTTCCCTCTGGTCTGGTGCAGTTCATTAGGAAGGTTTTCAACTCCAGATATGGAGAAATATTTCAAAGAGCTTCTTAGAAATATCCATTCCTATTTTCAAGGGTGTATTTTATTACTGTTCTCTTTAGAGCAGAGGTGACTGCAGCATTCTGTGATTGATATTGATCCAAGCTCTCTCCTCAGGAGGTCTGGCAAAGAGGGGTTTTCTTCTTTTTCTTTTTTTTAAGCAATCTAAAACTCCTAATGTTCCCCACTGCAAACAGACACACTCCTCAGGTGTGTGCCAGCCCAAGGTAACACCAAAACCACTGCAGAGCTGCCCCGGGCCAGCTGTGAGGGTGGATCATCATCCCAACCTGCCCTGGGCCACTGCCAGGGGCTGTGGCCATGGACGCTGCACTGATCCCACTGCTGGGTTTGGGTGCCACGGGAACTGGGAGAAGTTCAAGTTTCCTTGGGAGCACTGGGGAGCACTGGGACATACTGGAGAACACTGGGAATGCTGTGGGAGACAATGGGACACACTCAGAGTGATACTGGGGAGGACTTGAACATAGTGGGGAACACTGGGAATGCTGAGAGGGAATCTGGGTGGACTGGGATGGAATGTGGGGATACACAGAGACACACTGGGATATATTGGGGAACACTGGGACAAGCTGGGAAGATGGGAAGTGAAGAGGGGGAATCTGGATGGACTGGGATGGACTATGGGGTGCACTTAAAAATACAGGGACATCCTGGGACATCCTGGAATTGACAGAGACCGATTGGAGCCAGGACTACAACGCCTCTCATGCCCCACGCCCCACAGAACCCCGGTATCCGTCTCCCACATGTCCCTTAAGTGTCCCCCAGACCCTCCAGGATTCTGAATTGCTTCCTCAGCACCCATTCGGGACCACCTAAAAGTGTCTCCTGTTCCCCTGAATGCTCCCAACCCCACAGATTCCTGTTACATTCACTTCTGGGAATTCATCTCCTGTCATCCCCCACGGCCTCAGAGTCCCTCATAACACAGTTCCATACCTAAAAATCCTGCTGTGCCCTGTGCCCTAAAGAGCCCGGTTAGAGCTCCCCAAGCTCCCCCCAAGTGCTCCTGAACCATTCACATTCCCTCCTGAGCACCTCAAGTCGTGGCTCGGACGCAAAAGTGTCCCCCAAGTGCCTTCGTGGACATCCAAACTCCCTGTCCGAGCCCCTTCCAGGACTTCATCTCCCATCATGCACCGCGCCCCACCGAGAGACATTGTAGCTGCACCTACAACTCCCATGATGCTCTGCGGCCCCATTGAACCACATTATACCTGTGCCTACAACTCCCATCACCCCCCGCGCCCCGGAGAGCCCCGTTAGAGCCCCCCAAGTGCCCGCCCGGACCCCAAATGGCCCCAGATTCTCCTCCTTGACCCTCAAGTGCCCCCCTGGACCCCCAAGAGCTCCCCCAGACTCTGAAGTTTCTCTCAGAATCCTTAAGTGACCACCCAGCTCCCTGAAGTGTCCTCCAGACCCTCAAGTTCTCTCTAAATTCCCTCCCCAGACGCAAAACTTCCTGAAATGTACCCCAGAAATGTCTTCATGGATCCCAAAGAGGCCCCGCTTTATCCTGTCTGTGAAAACAACTAAAAATATGAGAAAGGGATTAAAATAGGAGTAATTATCATAAACAGGGAGAAATCAATGGCCGATTGTGGTCAATTAATTCATGAAGGGAATCGTGTTACTTAGAACCAATGACCATTAATTTTCCTGCTTGCTAAAATTGTATCGATTTTTTCATATAAATATAAAAATAAGGTATAAAAAAGAATAATAGCATTATAAAAATAAAACATCATTATATTTTAATTATTTAATTAAATTACAATATTAATAATAAATTTATAGGGGTTTTTTATGTTTTAGGATGTCAATCCCAGATAGGCAATGTCAGACATGGTGAGGCTGGCGGTGAGGAACAGGTTGTCCAAATAGCATTGGCCTGCAAGGGGCTCATTCTTCTGCATGCCCAGACTTCCTAACGAGACATTCAGCATCAAGATCACTTAAGGAATGCTTCAGTCGACCCTTCTCTCAAGTGAAAAATAAAAATAATATGCCCTTGATTAAAACCTAAATTCCTTCTCTTCTTACTCGCAAGGAAAGCTCAGTCTCCTGCCGTTCACAAACAGAGAAGGGCTGGAGGGAGATGTGATGCTCAGAGGCTGTTTGGGGTACAGTGACCATGAAATAATGCAGTTTTTTAATATTCTGTGAACGAAGGTGGAGAATCAACAAAACTTCTACACTGGACCTACAGAGAGCAGACTTTGGCCTATTCAGAATGCAGATTTGGGGATAATTGACGTGATTTTTTTACAGGAAACAGCTCTTAAAGGATTCCAGGAAAAATGAAGACACTTCAAGAAAAGAATCTTGTAGGAGCAGAGGCAGCCTGTCTCTTATATTACTCACAGAGGAAAGTGAGCTAGCGAGGAAAATAACTGGCCTGGCTAGGCAAGGAGCTTTTACCAGGAACTCAGGGAGAAAATAAGGTGCATTACCTTTGGACAGAGGGGCAGGCAACTCAGGAAACATTTAAAGAAGTTGTTAGGTCATGCAGAAAGAAAATCAGACATGAAAGCTGAAATTAGGAGTTAACCTGTGTCCTAGGGTGATGTTATGGTGTTTGTATCTCCAATCGTGTGTCCTGATTATGTTTGGTATTATGTCCTGTGCTTCCAGGACTGACTCTGAGAGTGAAGCTTTGTTTTGTCTTGTTATCAGCCGGCTCACCTCCCCCATGGTCTATGTTTAGGAGAGGTTTTAGCTCGGCTTGCTTGCTTGCCTGCTTGCTCGCTTCTGCCTCTTTTTCTTGCCTTCGCTTTGCCCTTGCTTTTTGCTTATTAGTTAGTTCAGCTAGGCAGTCCAACTTTTTCCCTGGACTGTTTTCTCTTCCACCCCGTCCCCTCCCTCTCCTGGATACCATCTGAACGTACGGGGACCTGGGAAACCCCAAGAAACACTGGGAGTCTACACTCTGTCACCTGCAGCAGTCATCCCCAGCGCCAGAGACTGATAACTGAGCGACCACTCGCCAGAGAGACTGAACTTGTCATCCCTTCAGAACGGTGAAAGAGTTTTTTTTTTTTGTCAGCTGATGTTGTCTTTTTTCCCTGTGCTGGGGAGTGTTTTGCTTGTTAAATAAACAGTTTTTTTCTCCCACTCTTCTCCGAGGAAATTCTTCCCGAACCCGGGGGGGGGGGGGGGGGGGGGCGGGGAGGAGTCGTGGGGTTTGCTGTCTGGGGGCTCCTTCTGGAGGTTTTCCCCCAAATTTGCCCAAAACCAGGACAAATAAATTGGCGCCCAACTCGAGGCTTGAGAAAGTGGGAAAAAACCCTGTTCCAATAATAATTTGGTTCAAATTCTTTTGTGTTGGTATAGAGCAGTTATTGGCTATGTTGTTGGAATTCATGTCTTTTGGGGTGGAGACCTGCATGGGTTTTTGGTCCCTAGGGTTTTTTGAGGTCTTAATACCTCTCTGGCCCTGGGTTTATTTGCTTATCCAGAAATAGCTCTGGTATTGTCCCTAATACATAGTTTCTGTAGCAGAGGGGCATTGACCAAAATATCCATCGGGCTGGGCTTGGTTTTAATGGCCTGCAGGAGATTTATAAAGGTGCTGGAGTCTGTTCCAGGAATGTATGGTTCTTGGTTGTGGTTGTGTACTCAGTTTGTTAGAGGAGAAGCAGGGGATGAGACTTTTCAGCCTTTGTTTTCCTTCTTCTCCTCTGAATTTGTTACATCCTTATTAGAGAATGTTCAGTTCCCCCTGAGTGTTAAAGAGACCATCTTTCTGGTGTTTAATATGGTAAGCTTTCTCTATACAGTCTGCAGTTTCTCTAGAATGAGAGCTGAGATTTCTAGAGGGGCTGAGACCCCTGACCCCAGAGTAGAGCCAGGCGTGAGGAATCCTGAATGGTGTGGGAAATGGGAGGATATGGGCCAAATCTTAAAGGAATTTTCTGACCCTACATCCTGGGATTTTCCATGTGAACAAATTCAGAACCCAGCTGAGGTGGCAAAGTACCTGAAAGAGAAGTGCCATGGTAATTCTAAGGAGAAGAAGATCATTGCAGTGAGCTGGGCCCTGGCATATGCTTACCGTACCCTGCTAGACACTGTAGGGCAGCAGACAGAGGAAGGGGGACAGGCAGATAAATCAGCCACTATCCCAGTCACTCAGGCTGCAGCCAACACCCCAGGCTCGAGGCCAACAACTACACCAGACAGTGAGCCTAAGCCAGCAGCTAAACCTGTCAGTAAGCCTCAACCAATGGCTGTTGCTACCAGCACGAGAAGTGGAAAGTGCACAGACAAGACTGATCGACCAGTGCATGATGATGATGATGATGATGCAGGAGAAGGACCCTCAACGCCTCCTGACATAAAACCAGGAGTCAAAGCAACTGGTAAAAGATCAGAGGCCAATATTGAGTCCTTTTCCCTAAAGGACCTCTGTGGCCTGAGAAAGGATTACACCCGACGACCTGATGAGTCTATAATTAGTTGGTTGGTCCGTCTTTGGGATGCTGCAGGCGAGGCTACAATTCTGGATGGCACTGAAGCCAGGCATTTGGGATCCCTGTCACATGATCCTGTCATGGACCAAGGAATGATGAGAGGGCCTAACCCTCACAGCCTCTGGGCACGGGTCCTGGACAGTGTAGCACAAAGATACCTGTGTGCAGATGATCTTTATATGCAGCAGACCCACTGGAAGACGATAGAACAAGGGATCCAACGCCTGAGAGAAATGGCAGTGGCAGAGATTATCTTCTCAGATGACATAACAACCAGGAATCCGGACTTGGTACCATGTACATCTGTGATGTGGCGAAAACTTGTACGACTTGGGCCCCATGAATACGCTTCTGCTTTAGCAATAATGAAGCAGGACGAGAGGGATGAGACTGTGCTCGATATGGCAAAGAAGCTCCGAGCATATGCAGATGCTGTGCATGGCCCAACACATGCCAGAATTGCAGCTGTGGAAACACGTCTGCAGAAATTAGAAGACAAGATAGAGGAGAATCATAAAAGACTCAGATAAAAGATCTGCTGGGACGAGTCCCTGGGGGGCTCTTTCATGCTCGCAGACTCGTCCCAGCACATCCCTGAGGCCACTGGGATGTGGGGGGATGCTGAGGGCAGGACAAGGGGTGACAGTGGCCAGCCTTGCTGGGGCTGTGCCAGGAGGCCCCAGTGGCTCAGGACAAGGTGTCTCCTCCCAGCCCTTGGTGGCACAGACCCTGCTGTGCCCCAGGGCACCAACATTTGGCTCCTCTTTGTCTCCACTTTTCATCAATCTCTCCAGTTGTCTGGTCTAACTGGAACCTGGGGACACTTTCTCAGTTGTGTCCCTCGGTGGGAACCATTAAAACTTTAGGAAACTTTGGAGTTCAGTTCTGACTGAACTCTTGAGAGGTTTTCTAACAAACCATGGCTCTGCCTTGATTTCCCTCTGGTCTAATGCAGTTCATTAGGAAGTTTTCCTTCTCCAGTTATGGAGAAACATTTTAAAGAGACTCTTAATAATACACATTGCTATTTTAAAGAGTGCATTTTATTAGTGTTCTCTTTAGAGCAGAGGTGATTGCAGCATTTTGTGGCTGATATCGATCCATGGTCTCTCCTCAGGAGGTTTGGCCTGCTCACAGAAGCTGTGCCTTGAGGTCTGACCCAGTGCTCCACATTTGCTCCACATTCCCCAACCCCATCCTCTCTGTCCTCACTCACCTGGCACCTGTTCTGCTTGGAAAACTGCCTGGACTCGGGCAAAGAGGAGTTTTGTTTTGTTTTCTCAAAGCAATCTAAAACTCCTATTTTTCCCCACTGCAGACACACTCCTCAGGTGTGTGCAATGCCCAAGGTGCCACCAAGGAGATTCAGCTCTCGGAATCGATTCTTTGGGAGCGGTGCCTGCACTCGGCGCCATCTTTCCTTTCTGCCTCTAACTCCCGTCATGCCCCGCGGCCACATAGAGCCCCATTGGAGCCGGGACTACAACACCCATCATGCCCTGCGCCCCACAGAACCCCCGGTATCCGCTCCCCATCTGCCCCATACGTGCTCAGGGCTCATTCGAGACCCCCCCAAAACGTCCCCAGATCCCCTGAATGCTCCCCTTACAGGTATTTCTGGGAATTCATCTCCTGGCATCCCCCGCGAGCTCGCAGCACCTCATAACCCAGTCCCACGCGGAAACTCCTGCCCTGCCCCACTCCCTAAAGAGCTCAGTTAGAGGTACCCAGGCTCCCCCAACGTTCACCCGACCCGTATATGTTCCCTGCTGAGGACCTGAAGCCGCCACTCAGAGGGAAAACTGTCCCTTAAGTGCCTTCCTAGACTCCCAAACTCGCTGTAAGAACCACTTCCGGGACTACAGCTCCCATCATGCTCCGCTGTTCCGGTAAAACGCCATTCTAACCATGAATTCATCTCCCATAATGCCTTGCACTCCACTGAGAGACACTGAAGCTGCGCCTACAACTACCGTGATGCTTCACGGCTCCATTAAACCTTATTATACCCGCGCCTACAACTCCCATCACCCCCCGCGCCCCGCAGAGCCCCGTTAGAGCCCCCGAGTGCCCGTCCGGACCCCGAATGGCCCCAGATTCCCCTCCCTGACCGCCAAGGGCCTCCCTGAAACAGCCAGGTAACATCCGAAGCCCAGACTTTCCCTCAGCATCTCTAAGTTCTCTGTTAGGGCCCACTCGACGCTCCCAAGTGTCCTCCCGTCCTCAACTTCCTTCTAAATTCTTTCCCCAGACCCAAAATTGTCATGAATGTGCCCCAGAAATGTCTCCCTGGACCCGAAGTGCCCCGCTGGAGCCTGTCGGAGAAAAAGATGATAATAAAGGTGACCAAATGACTGCAAATATTACAAATTGTCAAATACTACAAATTATCATAAAGAAGGAGAAATAAATAACCGATAGAGTTTATTTAATGAATGAATTGTGTTACTTAGAATCATTGGCCAATATTTTCTTTGGTTGCTCATAATGAATAGAGTTTTATTATAAATATAAAAATGTGGTTATAAAAATAGAGAATAGTAATATTATAAATAAGAAAAATATATTTTAATATTTAAGAACATTTTAAATTGAAAAAGAAATTTATGAGGTTTTTTTTCGAATTTGGTTTGTCAGTCAAAGGTGGGTGATATCATGACACAGTTATGATGGGGGTGAGGAGCAGGTTGTCCAAACAGGGCCAGCCAGCAAGGGGCTCATTCTTCTCTGTGCCCAGAGCTCCTAAGGAGACATTCAGCACCAAGATCACTCTGGAAATGCTTCTCTCTGTCATGAATGTCGTTCTATTTATACAATTTATCAGACAACAAGGTTAAATTTTGAGGCAATTTTTAAAATTGCAACAATTGTATATAAATGAATACAATCAAAATATATTGGATACATATATCTGAATATATACAAAATTTGGCAGTCAGTAATTTAGTATAATTGAGGCTCCTATAAAGCATAAGCAAAACCAACCGGGGCTACGGGGAGGGGCTCGCCCTTCCTCACGTACTGAACAATGGAGCCAAAATTCCCACCTATATACTATATGCTAATACATATTAATACAGAAGTTTCTAAAAAACTCCTCCTAGTTTCCATTCCTAAAGTCTACATCACTATGTTGTATGGCACATGCTCTACTAATGGGTTAGGGGGTCTCTCATCCTTTTGAGGGTCTATTCCCGATGAAGGCTCATCGTCTTCATCAATGACCGAGGTGTGACCTGCAGGTAGCACAGGTGCCCTGTGTGACTGAGCAGATGTTTTCCATAATAGGACTCTAATTAAATCCCATCCCTGGAATCATCCCATTTTGGCCCATTCCAAGGTAGAGTCTTCTATTTCTAGATGCTGCTTATCAGACCTACGTCCTTCTACTACTCCCTTCCAACATCTGGAGGATTCCATCTGCTTTGCCTCACTCGTTTCCTTTTTTTTGGCTTTGTAACGATTATTTTCTATTGATGTGAGTACAATTTTGCTAATATAGTTACAATTTCGTTAGCACGAATCTCATTTATCACATACATACATATCTGTGAGACTTTCCTGTCCAATCATTATCCATCCCAACCCTGGCACATCCCAAGTCCAGCAATTTGCATGCACAGGAAGCCAAAACTCGGCAATTCCCCGGTTCCAGCACCAGCCCTGCTCAGATCTGGTGATTTGTGGGTGCCAGCACTGCAGATCCAGCAGATTGTTGACGCTGGCAGTGCCCAGGTCTGGCGTTTGCCAGCATCGGTGCCGCCCAGAGCCGTCAGTTTCCTGCTGCTGGGGCACTCGGGGGTTGTGGCTGAGCAGGAAAGGTGAGCCTGTGCCAGGAGCTTTTCTTGGCTGGAGCAAAGGCTGGGCACGCAGAGACCTTCCTGGCACTGTGCCCTGGGCCAGCAGGGATTGTGCTGCTGGAGCCCACCCTCAATTTCTTCTGTCAGGCAGCTTTAGGACATGGAGGAGCCAGAGCAGAGCCTCAGCTTTCTGGATTCATCCAGAAGAATCCTGTGTGTGAAGCAGCCTGGGAACAGGGTTTCCATGCCAGGGTGGGCAATTCAGAGCCCTTTTCTCCCCCATGGGCTGAGGGTGTGGCACTTGCCCTTGGCAAGGGCCCTGCAGGTGCCAAAGTGGCCGTTTTCAATCTGCTGAGAACAGTCGGAACTGAGAGCCTGTCCTAAACCTGCTTTTCCTGCAAATGTACTCAAGGAATTCTCTTTTTTTGCAGGCTCTGCCCCTGTGTGTGTGCAGGTGTACTGAGTGAAGGATGGAACGGGTCTATTTGGGGGAGATGTTCTCCTTCTCTAGTGGTTTTTGGTTTTGTTTTTGTTGTTCTTGTTGGATTTGTTTGTTTTCTTGGATGGGTTTGATTATTGTGGTTTATAATTTTAAATTTTGTTTTAATTTTTTAATCATCTCCTCCTGGCAGCTGTGGGCAGAGCTCTGTAGCTGTGTGTGACACTTGTGTGTGGCACAGTGAAGGTGTCCAGGGGGGCCTTGCCCGAGCTGTGTGCAGAGGAATCCCCATCAGGCCAGGCTGGGGGTGCTCCGTGGCCGGTGCCTTGCGTTGACTGGAAGCTGCCATGGAGCGTCTCCAGGGATGGAAGGTTGGGGCTGCCAGGGCTGTGGTGTCACAGACAGGGGAACGCTGGGGCTGCCACAGCTGCCGTGTCCCAGAGAGGGGAATGTTGGGGTGCCCTGCTCCTGGCCCGGCCCCAACAGCTCTGCCAGCTCCTCTCAAGGACACAAAGGCTGAGGCAAAGGGTGAGAATTGCGGGAGGGGCTGAGCTGGGAGGGACCCGGTGGGATCATGGAGTCCAGGGCCCTGCCCTGCACAGACAGCCCAACAAGGGGAGGCTGTGCATCCCTGGGAGAGGTGTCCAAAGGCTCCTGGAGCTGTGTCAGCCTTGCAGCTGGGAACATATTTTGAGGATCCTGGTCAGTGATGGAAAATCATTACGTAGGGGGAAGGAAGGAAGGAAGTTTGAAAGGAAGTTTGGAAGTTTGGAAGGAAGTTTGGAAGGAAGGAAGTTTGGAAGGAAGGAAGTTTGGAAGGAAGTTTGGAAGGAAGTTTGGAAGGAAGTTTGGAAGTTTGGAAGTTTGGAAATTTGGAAGTTTGGAAGTTTGGAAGTTTGGAAGTTTGGAAGGAAGTTTGGAAGTTTGGAAGGAAGTTTGGAAGTTTGGAAGTTTGGAAGGAAGGAAGTTTGGAAGGAAGGAAGGAAGTTTGGAAGGAAGGAAGTTTGGAAGTTTGGAAGGAAGTTTGGAAGGAAGTTTGGAAGGAAGTTTGGAAGGAAGTTTGGAAGTTTGGAAGTTTGGAAGTTTGGAAGTTTGGAAGTTTGGAAGTTTGGAAGTTTGGAAGTTTGGAAGTTTGGAAGTTTGGAAGTTTGGAAGGAAGTTTGGAAGGAAGGAAGGAAGGAAGGAAGGAAGGAAGGAAGGAAGGAAGGAAGGAAGGAAGGAAGGAAGGAAGGAAGGAAGGAAGGTAGGAAGGGTTATGAATGTAATTCTATTTATCCAATTTATCAAACAACAAGATTTAATTTAGCAGCAAAGTTTGGATAGGAACTTTTACAAATTTATATAATCAAAGTATTTGAGATGAATACAATCAAAGTATAGAATACATATATTTCAGGATATGTAAAATTTAAGAGTAAGTAATTTAGTATAATTGAGGATCCTATAAAGCATAAGCAAAACTGACCAGGGGTACAGGGAGGGGCTCCCCCTTCCTCTCGTACCAAAGCATCCAGGCTAACAATCCCACTTATATACTGTAAGATACAGAAGTTTCTAGAAAACTCCTCCTAGTTTCTATTCCTAAAAATCTCCGTCACTGTTGTTTGGTGCATGCTCTACTAATGCTTAGGGGTCTTTCTTCCTTTTGAGGGTCTTATTTCTGATGAAGGCTCATCATCTTCATCAGTGTCTGCTGTGTAATCTTGCAGGTAGCACAAGCACACTAAGCTTGGGTTATATAACTAATCTTAAGTTCCCACAATAAAATTAAGTTCCATGCCTGGAATCATCCCAATTTGACCCATTTCAAGGTTGAAACTTTTATTTCTAGATGCTGCTTATCAGACCTACGTCCTTCTACTATTCCCTTCCAACATCCTTGTTCGACTCCCAACATCTGGAAGATGTCCTTTGCCCTGTCTCACCCATCTCCCCCCTCACTCTGTAACAATGGTCTTCTATTGATCTAAATACAATTTTGTTAATATAGCTACAATTTAATTAGCACAAATCACATTTATCACAATTCCCCCATTTCTCTTTTTGATCATATTGATTCGTGCTCTAAAAAGTTGTTGCTTGCTATTCTCTATATTCCTTCATACTAGCCTCCAATTTTTCTAACATTTCTCATGCTGCATTCAGCTTTTCACACTCCTCCTCAAATTTTATTAACATTTCTCGTGCCAGGGTATTCTCTTTGCATTCAGTCACCATTTTCTCGATATCTCTCCCTCCAGTGTGATAGAATCATGCTTTTAGTACCATCAAGAAATTCAGTTTCTTTTTTGCTGTTGATTCTGGATCCATGGGCATGGCTGTAAGTTGCATTCCTGGAATTATTGAGTGGATTACTCTAATTAGATAGGGTATCATGCAAGGCAGAAACAATAGTCCTAAACCAGAACATAATAGCATGAATCCCAATTTTTTCCACCACACACCCCTGTCACGATCCACTGTTAATGCAGAGCGGGGGTCGTGATGGTTCTTTTGATCTCAAAGGTGCAAACAGGCAAAATGCAGGGGACAAAATCAGTTTATTCAACAACAGAAAATCAGTTTAGTCAACAACAGCAATGCATTTCATCAAATGCCAACAATTCAGTTACGGTAAAGGGGAGAGGTATAGGAAACAAAGTATAGGGAGAGGGGAAGGAAAGAAAGGGATGGGAAAATAGCTACCAACAGACGAGACGGGCGTCCTCACGGGTCATCCGATAGACGAGTCCTCATCCGTGGGGAGATCTCAGGGGTCTTCATCAGTGGAGAGATCTCAAAGTGTCTTTCCCAGAGGGTCGCTCTTTTATAGTCCTTCTCCAAAGTGAGTGGCCTCTGACCAAGAGGTGGGAAGATTTATGGACCATTGTGTGGTGCTGCAGGAGACAGGTACGGTCAAGCAGTCCTCAGTTGATGCAACACAGTCTCTGGTTGGTGCCACAACAGCACGGTCCAGTGAACACAATACACCAGCACACAGTCACGAGCATCCACCTGGCCCGGCCAGTAAACCATTGTCCAGAATCAGCCTGGGTGGGGGTCCTCGAGGTCTCCTTGCGACGGTCGGGAGGCAAAAATCGAGGGGAACTTCGGACCGACCCTTACACCACCCCGTGACTCACGATCGTTGTCAAGAGCGCCCTTTTGTAGAGTTGTAGTGAAGTCTTCAGTTGTGGTGTCTTCAGGACTCGTCCGAGTTGGTAGCATATCCCGGAAAACAGAGACAGGAAAGTAGGAAAAAGATAAGGGACAGGATAAGGAAAAGGAGAAAAGGGAAAACAAAACAGATTAATTATGTTCAATTTTGTTGATTGCTAACAACTTCAAACGATTTAAATTTTTTAATTTTGATTAGAAATAAATCAATTTTTAAAGCAAGTTTTTGATTAAACAATTCTAATTGAAATTAGAAGATAAAAAAAAAAGAAAATATTCATTTTTTATTTTATTTGAAACCTTGTGTCAATAACCCTGGGGATGTCAACAGTAGCCGATCTGGGTATATCTGTTACAGATGCCAATTGTGTTAATCGTTTCGTTATTCTCCAAGTCATGATGTATAGAATTGCTGACAAAACAAAACCAATTAAAACTAAAATCAAAAGAACAATGGTGGGATGACACAATTTGTTCAGGACACCTGTAGCAGTACGTGACCACCCAAATAGAGTATCCCACCACCTGTGTTCAGCATCTGTCTTTACTCTTTCTAAAACATGATGTATTTTTTCCACATTGTGATGAACAGCTATTAGAGTTTTCTGTCCGTTTTTCTTGATCTTCTCCAAAATTTCGATCAGATCTTGGTGGAGCAACAATTGCTTCACCAGAGAGAGGTTCATTCCAATTGGAGTGGGCAATAGATGGTGGATCGGTGTGTAATTTGACTGCAAAAGATTGTGAGAAGTAACTGGGGCTACATAGGAAAAATCGCATCCTGAAATCCTAGTAAAGTTGCAGACACAAAAGTTTGAATGATTTTTAGTATTCAGTACCAAATTTTCTATAAAAACACTATCACAAGCAGTTCTAAAGCATGCACATCCATTGCCTATATATACTAATACAGTTTCAGGAATCTCATTTGGATGGATTTCAAAGTTACAAACATTCTGTTCTGTGTCCAAGCAGATATCTTGAGCTCTGATTGCATTACTTTCACAGATAAACCCTTGTTGTTCCCGGACAATGCAAGTTTCCAAATTGACAGTTTGCCACCTCCCACCAGTTTGATGGGCCCATTCCCTATGCTCAAAAGGATGGAGAATAGCTCCGTCATGATTCAACCCCAATGCAATGATGGGGAATATTGAATGCACTGAAGCATTACGAATTGTCAGTACAAAGGCTGTGGCAGTGTTTGTGCTGGGATCATAGGTAAAATTTACTAAGTTCCACCAGGACTGGAATTCTTTTTCAAAATCAGTGGCACTGTCCCAGACTATTTTTCGAATTTCAGTGGGAAAAGTGCCTTCCTCACCTTCTCTTATAATTAAAGCAGCAACTGACTGCATCCACAACTGGGCCTGGATACAGCTGAGAGCCAAAGAGATGTTATTTTGTGTAGCAGCAAGTGCATCGATTATCAATTTGTGGTCATTTACATTTACCTTTTCCCAACTTGGTAATATGTTTGATAACAACCACTGTTGGGTTCCCAAAGCTGTTAGGGCTGTTTGCAGGGGCTATTGTAATTTGGTTACATCTCCAACTGTGGCAGCCAATTTATTCATGAGTACTTCTGAATCGATGCTATTCAAAATTCCCAATCTTGTTTCCACAACACCAGTTATGTCTCTTGCCATTCATTTTTAGAAGAATTCTGTTTTTACAACCAGGTTGTCCACCCCTCAAAAGAAGTCTGCAAAAAGGGTGAACAAGCTGGCTGAACTTCTGAGATATTACATTGCATCAACAACTTGATCTCTTTAAGAGACCATGCCAAATTAAACAATATTTGTTGTTGGCCAGTTTTTCTAATTACATAAGGTCCAATTTGAAAAATCGTAGGACTTAACACAACTGGTGGTTGGGAGGTAGGTGTTACAACATTAACATCAAGTTCCCCCCAGTATTTTGCATTGTTTTTACCAAACACGATTTTATAGGAAAATTTTACAGCAGTTAAATTTAGCCAACAATTCTAATTTTGAATTTCACAATATAAAACATGGCCATAAAGTCCTGTGCCATAACTGTATGCAGGTTCAATGAGAGATTCAGCAATTAATTCATATGTTATAGTGACATCATTACCTTGTGTTACTATAAAGGGAGGAAAAACATTGTTTTTGTCAACCAACACTAAGGGGGTGCTTCTTCATGTCCCTCAGTGTTCTTCTGTGAAAAGTAAACACAAACAGAGTCTGCCTCCAGGAGGCAGGAGATTAAAATGATGGAACTATCCAGTGTGTAGCATGGACTGGAATTCTGTTAACTTCCCAATCATTTTGCTGCTGAAAAGGAGGCCACTCTGTACCTCCTTTAAACACAGCATAGGAGTCAGTGTAGATGTAAACAAGAGAGATATTCTGTACCTCAAGTCGGAAAACACTCCAAACAACTGTCAGCTCACCGGTCTGAGAGCTGCCTTCTCCTTCAGTAATAATTCGTTCACCAGCAGAAGTGGGGAGGGCCACTGCCCTGTATTTCCCCACCTTTCCCTCTCGTTTGGCAGAAGCATCAGTGAACCAAGAATTTACTGATTGTTCAGGGGAGAAAGGAGTGGCTACTTTACTTACCAAGGCAGGTTTGTCATGGCTATTAGCCAAGCTCTCCGTTTCTTGTATTGCCAGATTTTTTACAGCTCTTTCTATCACTGAGAAGATGTTACAGTAATGTTTTATCTGAGCATACCACTTTCTGACTGAGGATCTCTGGGCCACCCCGTCACGGGGAGGGGTCTCAATAGTGACTGTGATGTGTTTTCTCCAGAACACTAGTAATTCTAGAGCCTTATGGAGTTCTTTCCTGGATTCAGGCATTTTAATTTGATCCAGAGAGGTTAGAGTATCAGGTAGGATACATGTCATACCTCCTTTCCACCAAATTCCCAAAAACTTCACCTCCTGAGAAGGTTTTTGAATTTTTTCTGGGGGAATTTGTAAGTCAAGGCTTTCCAGATGAGAGATTATTTTTTGCTGGGTATCCCCCACTACTTCTATTTCATCCCCTCCCACCAGAATATAATCAATGTATTGATAGACAGCTACATTGTCAGGTTTGGGTATCTTTTCTAATTCCTGGGCTAAAGCATGGTGAGACAAAGTGGGGGAATGTTCATACCCTTGGGAAAGCCCAGTGCAGGTGTACTGCTTTGGCTCAACTCCCAGAGCCTGTGGAGGAGATTGATTTGGTTCATTGTTCAGAACTTGTGGAGAAGTTTGCTCTGGTACACTGCCCAGACCCTGTGGAGAAGGTTGCTCGGGGGGTGCATCACTGATATAATCATATTCTATTTTAATCACGGATTTCAAGTTGGGGCAGCAAAGTTCCCCATAATTTTTCATCAAAGTTAGGTCTTTTTGAGAGTACATTGGATTAATGTGAACAGCCTCCTTCCCCTGTGTTTCTTTTGGTGAATCAGCATGCTTTGAATTTTTGTCCCGTTCTTCGCTTAAGGCAGCTTTTAACAAATTATTTTCATCTCGCATCAAATGTTTCTCATTCCTTTCTTGATATGTAGTAAGACTTCCTTCCCCTGCTACAGACTACACACAACCTTGCATCCCTTCTGTCTGCCAGAAAATCCTGTCCGTGACACCAATTTAATGTCACGATCCGCTGTTTATACAGAGCGGGGGTCCTGATGGTTCTTTTGATCTTAAAGGTGCAAACAGGCAAAGTGCAGGGGACAAAATGAGTTTATTCAACAGCAGAAAATCAGTTTATTCAACAACAGCAATGCATTTCATCAAATGCCAACAACTCAGTTACAGAAAAGGGGAGAGGTGTAGGAAACAAAGTATAGGGAGAGGGGAAGGAAAGAAAGGGATGGGAAAATAGCTACCAACAGACGAGACGGGCGTCCTCACGGGTCATCAAATAGAAGAGTCTCCGTCCGTGGGGAGATCTCAGGGGTCTTCTCCAGGGGGTAGACGGGTCTTCATCAGTGGAGAGATCTCAAAGGGTCTTTCCCAGACGGTCGCTCTTTTATAGTCCTTCTCCAAAGCGAGTGGCCTCTGGCCAAGAGGTGGGAAGATTTATGGACCATTGTGTGGTGCTGCAGGAGACAGGTACAGTCAAGCAGTCCTCAGTTGGTACAACACAACCTCTGGTTGGTGCCATGACAGCACAGTCCAGTGAACACAATACACCAGCACACAGTCACGAGCATCCACCTTGGCCAGGCCAGGAAACCATTGTTCAGAGTCAGCCTGGGTGGGGGTCCTCGAGGTCTCCTTGCAATGGTCGGGAGGCAAAATCGCGGGGAACTTCGGATGGACCCTTACACACGTGGCGAGAATGACTCCCTAAGCTGCAGAAAAGTATATCTAGCAAGATATTAGGAAGGTCTAAGTTTACAAATAGGTATTGTATTTGAAATAAGCAAGCATTGTTTTAACCAAAGGTATATGTGTACTTATAGTGGTTGGATAGAACTGTCAATATGTTTCTGCTTTTGTGATTGGTCAAAAACCTTTCAAACTGCGTTGTAACATCACGTTCTCTGGCTGTTGCTGAGGATGTGAGCTGCTGCCATCTTCCCACTGTCCCCACCTTGTAATGAGACTGATGCTTGGGAGGAAAAAATAATAGTAAAGCAGCTCGAGACACATTCCACAGCAGTACCCCGACTACCAGTGCTGGGCTGGATGTTCAAGGGAAAGGTGCCTTCCACACTGACACCACATGGAGCAAGTGGATTGCCCTCATCACTCAGCGCGCCCGTATTGGGAATCCAAATCGCCCTGGGATTCTGGAAATAATTACAAACTGGCCTGAAGGTGAGACTTTTGGATTGTCTTCTGAAGAAGAAGAGGAGCAAGTGGCACGTGCTGAGGAAGCCCCACCATATAATGAGCTACCAGAGACTGAAAGACGATATGCCCTCTTCACTGATGGTTCCTGCCGAATTGTAGGCACTAACCGGAAATGGAAAGCTGCAGTATGGAGCCCCACACGACAAGTTGCACAAGCTACCGAGGGACAAGGTGGATCGAGTCAGGTCGCAGAGCTAAAAGCCGTCCAGTTGGCTTTGGATATTGCTGAACGAGAGAAGTGGCCAAGGCTCTATCTCTACACTGACTCATGGATGGTAGCTAATGCTCTGTGGGGATGGCTGGATCGCTGGAAAAAGCCCAACTGGCAACGCAGAGGGAAACCCATCTGGGCAGCTGAGATTTGGCAGAACATTGCTGCCCGAGTAGAGAAATTGACCATAAAGGTTCGACATGTGGATGCACATGTACCCAAAAGCCGGGCTAATGAAGAACATCACAACAACGAGCAGGTGGACCGAGCTGCCAAAGTGAAAGTATCACAGGTGGATCTAGACTGGCAGCACAAGGGAGAATCATTCCTAGCTCGTTGGGCCCATGATGCCTCTGGTCATCAGGGGAGAGATGCAATGTACCGATGGGCCCGTGACCAAGGGGTGGACCTTACCATGGACAGCATCTCACAAGTCATCCACAACTGCGAGACCTGTGCTGCAATCAAACAGGCCAAGCGGGTAAAGCCTCTGTGGTATGGTGGACAATGGTCAAAGTACAGGTATGGGGAAGCCTGGCAAATTGACTACATCACCCTTCCCCAAACCCGCCAGGGCAAACGCTACGTACTGACCATGGTGGAAGCAACCACAGGATGGTTGGAGACCTACCCTGTGCCTCATGCCACTGCCCGGAACACCATGTTGGGCCTAGAAAAACAAGTCCTTTGGAGGCATGGTACCCCTGAGAGAATTGAATCAAACAACGGAACCCATTTCAAGAACGGCCTTATCAACACCTGGGCCAAAGAACATGGCATTGAATGGATATATCATATCCCTTACCACGTGCCAGCTGCCGGGAAAGTTGAACGGTGTAATGGACTCCTTAAGACTACTTTGAAAGCACTTGGTGGTGGAACCTTCAGAAATTGGGAAATGAACTTGGCCAAAGCCACCTGGATGGTTAACACCCGAGGGTCCATCAATCAAGCCGGTCCTGCCCACTCTGAACCCCTGCATACAGTGGATGGAGACAAGGTCGCAGTGGTACACATGAAAGGTATTTTAAGAAAAACTGTTTGGATTAATCCCACCACAGGCAAAGGCAAACCAATCTGTGGGATTGTTTTTGCTCAAGGACCTGGTTGCACTTGGTGGGTAATGCAGAAAGATGGGGAAACCCGTTGTGTACCGCAAGGAGACCTAATTTTTAGTGAGAACTGTATGTAAGGTTTCATTTTGTATTATATATCTGTAAGAGGGTATTGGTTTGGGTGTGATGTAGATGGTAATAGAATAAGGGGTGGATTATGTCCTGGGGTACAATGCAAAAATGTGTATTCTATCACCATCTGTTAAAATGTGGGAGGGGTGGTGATCCTTATCTCTGTGGGAGATATCCTCTGCTGATGTGCCATCTGATAAGATCGGGGGATGATCATCGTTATCTATTCACAACTCATCCTTCCTCCAGAAGATATATTCCATTAATGGGCCATTAAGTCCTATTGTGTGACTGATAAGATTACATCACCCCATTGGGAGATGCCCCAGCCAGGGGCAGGAGCCAAGCCTTTCCTACCTAGATAAAAAACTGGGGTTTGGGACGCGAAGACAGACCTTTCTACTGGGTCCCAGAGGAAAGTCGGACCATTTCCACATCATCGCTGGATCTTAGGAGGAAAACTGCACCTTCTACAGGAGCACTGCTTCAACAGAACCACATCTGTCATCCAGGAGGATGCAGCCACCATTTATACGGACTGCTACCAACACCCTGACTGACAGGGTGTCAGGTTGTATTTCTGACTGTGTTGGTGGTTGTTTCTTTTATATTATTGCATGTATTTTATTTTTTCTCTGTTCTCCTATTAAATTGTATTACTAACTTGGAGTCTCGCACTGGTTTTACTTTCAAACCAACACATATTATTATATGAACAAGAGGGAACCATATACACGGACTCCAAGTATGCTTTTGGGATTGTGCATACCTTTAGAAAGATCTGGAAAGAAACACCCAAGGAAAAGTATTAATACACTAAGGATTAGTAAGTGAAATACTTGAGGCTTTAAAAGGACTGAAAAAGATAGCAATCATACATGTAAAAGGGCACCAGAGGGGAGAGATATTAAAACAAGAGGAATCAATTTGGCTGATGATGAAGCAAAAAGGGCTGCCCTAAGGGAAAACAACAGTGTAATTATGACTTTTAAGGAGACAGAAACACAAACTGATACACCATACTTTTCTTTAACAGAGATAGAAGCTATAAAGAAACTAGGGCCAACCCTGAAGGAAGGAGAATGGATTCTACCTGATGGTAGAAAAGTAGTCCCAAAACCTATAGCCCGACAGACCCTGGACAATTTACATTGAAGAACTCACTGGGGCACAAGGGCACTTTGTCACTACTTTTTAAAATTTTATGGGTGTATAAGAATATTTGAAATTGGGAAACAAATTACTCAAGGATATGTCACATGTCAGAAGATGAACAAAAAGATGTTGAGGAGTCCTCCCTCTGGAGACCCTCGGACAGCCTATCAGCCATTCAAAAAGATCCAAGTTGATTTCACTGAATTACCTAAAATAGGCAGGTGGAAATATCTGCTGGTTATAGTAGATCAGTTGACTCAGTGGGTAGAAGCATTTCTTGCCGTTTGAGCCACAGCTCAAACAGTAGGTAAAATTTTATTGGAGATTGGATTTGTGCAAGATATTGATTCAGATCCGGGCACTCATTTTACCTCGAGAATAATTAATAATTTAAGCCAAGCACTAGGAATTACCTGGGAATATCATACCCCATGGCATCCCAAAAGCTTGGGATGAGTTGAAAGGATGAACCAAACTCTTAAACAACAACTAACTAAATTAATGATAGAAACTAAATTACCATGGACTAGATGCCTTTCCTTAGCCCTGTTAAATATAAGAACCAAGTCCCACTCTGAAACTGGGATCTCACCATATGAGATGTTATATGGATTGCCTTACCCCCAAGGCATGACAATGGATCCCTAACTAGTCGGGGGCAAAACCATTCAGGGGTATCTTACAACCATCACAAACAATTTGAGGGAATTAAGAGACAAAGGCATTTTAGCACAAACAACTCCTCTCGATTTTCCAGTATTCTATGTGACCAGGACAGTATGTGTTGATAAAATGCTGGAGAGGAGGAAGTTTAGAACCTCGATGGGAGGGACCCTTTTTGGTTCTTTTAACCACAGAAGCAGCAGTCCGAACAGCAGAAAAAGGCTGGACTCATGCTTCACGAGTTAAAAATCAGATACAAAATAAAGATTGGAAAATTATTTCAGCACTAGGAGATCTAAAAATCAAAATAAAAATGGGAATTTAAAAGTTGATTAAATTTCCATCCAGATTCAAAAACATAGAGAAATTGAAATAAATTCATGATTAGGTAGAAAGGAGTACTTGGTGCCAAAAAGCTACAGTCTATAAGAAATTGACATAAAATCATTGTATCTTGGGACAAAAGGGGGAGATATCATATATAATGGGAAAGATATTATTGTATGGTGTTACTGCTTGAAATACCAATTAAAGTTGTTTTGAGAAGTACATGGTTGTCATTTAGACATCCTGCATTGGCTGCCAACTGCAACCTCATTGAGTTTGGAGGCTGAACAGCGCTCATGGGAAAGAATCAGACGCCTCCTTGATCAGTGGGAAAAGCCCAGGTGGATTGAAAAGCTTCTCAGGAGCTTCTGACTGCCAGCATTAACTGATTTATTTGAGGAGCTGTAACTCAAGAAAAAGAGACTGGTAACACCTATTATTGAGGAGGCCCAACAACAATTAACACATTGGGAATGTAATAATCATGGCTTAGAATGCCGCCCTTGGGTTTGTATTGTTTGTACCTGTTGTTTTAATTCGTGCTGGAGGGTAAATAGGGCAAAAGAAAAAGAGAGACAATGGATTTGTTTAAGTTGTTTAGATTGTGTACGTGGACAGCTAACAATAGAAAGATTTTTTAGTGACTTTTATGGAAAACCATTGAGACAAGAAAGTGGGACTTTTTTTGCAGTAATTCAACTAATAGAGAACCAAGACCAACTACTCCTCACCATATTAGCTTTTGTACAGGCTAAAGAACAAACAATTCATAATATTATAGACCACTGTATAATAATTGACAATTGTTGTGGAGAAGAAATCTATGTGCCATGTCATAGATTTGTTTCAGCAGCTGAGTGTATCTTTTGGTGGTGACAAATATTTAACTACCAACCCCAATTTCATAGCAGAAAAAGACCAGTAAAACGAGCTGTTTAACTGAAGAAGTGTGAAAACAAATTTTGTTGTAGTTGGCATATCTCTGGGGCTTTAGTGGATTAGGAAAAATAGCTGATCAATCTAGGGAAAGAGACAGGGCAGTGCTGCAGAACTACAAATAATGGATGCCATCTTTGGAAGAGAAAAAGCTAAAATGGCTTATACGAGCTTTATGAGGCCAAGGATGCCAAAAAGAGACAAATCCCAGGATAAAAGCTTTGCTACCAAGAAGATTGACATCTCGGCCCTTGGCTGCAACCCAAGGGGCCTTGAGACAGGTAGAAAGTTAAAATTCCTGAGGACTCTTTTCATTGTGCTTACAATAATACACCTGGCAACTGGCCAAAGCCATAAGACTGCATGGAGCAGAAGAGAACAAGCCATGCAGGAACAAATTCCAAGACAACAAGCAGCACAAAAGCCAGCAGTAAAGAAATGAACCATTCCTGATCCCTGTGACAAATGCAATCATTCCATGTGGGTCAAGGATAAGATGGAATCAGTTTTTGTGGCACAGCCACATGTTAGTGCTGCCTGTTACGATCGTAGCAGTTTCTTAGAAATTTGTGTGAAAAGTCCAAAATTGTATTGCGTAAGAAACTATTTGGGATTCAGTGGGCGAGCTCCTTATCCTAACAATGATCAACTTTGTCCTAGATATGAAAATTTCTTGTGTTTTGAAAAGGATGAAAAAGGAAGAGCGCCAAAGAGGAAAATTAATGGGAAAACAAAAAGAAACAATGAAGGATAAGAAAAAGATCAGAGGGAAAGACTTAAAGGAGCTGGATGAGCTGTATAAAAAATTAAAACAGCACTATAGTGACTGGGATTTGCCAACTTCAAATAAAAATCTATTTGTAGATCTGATGAAAGAAATTGCCACAGAATTGGGATTATCTAAATGTTTTCTTTGTGGAGGACTTAGAAGGGCTGAAAGCTGGCCATGGAGAGGCGAGGGTTTAGCTCCAGAACAATTTTTAAAATGGAATCATACTCAAATTTCTAAGACATTAAAACAGCCTGAGGGTTGGGTTCTGAGTCATCAAGTCATTGGAACAGTTTGTGTAACTCGGGAAGGGAGAAAATACACTGAAGTGGTGGGATATACTCCTTGCCTATCTACTTTAGTAGTAAATTCAGACAATAACACAAAGACCTGGCAACCCAAGAGTCCTACTGGATATTGGGGAATAGCGAAAGAAATTGATTGTGAGTGGAATAACAAAACTGATTTGTGCTGGCATAACAGTTCTGGAGATAACCCCTACCAATCCATGAAAGACTTAAAATCCTATTGGGAACAACCAGAAAACACAGAAAACAGATGGAAAGCCCCTGATGGAAGATATTTGATTTGAGGGCAATGAGCATACAGTGAACTATCCCAAAAGTGGGAAGGAACTTGTACCTTAGGAGTTCTACAACCCTCCTTCTTTGTCAGACCAAGGTCTAAGGGCAATATACTAGGAACACCACTTTATGAAACCTTAGAAAGAAAGAAAAGAGAACTAAATTTCGACTTTCCAATGGCAGGAGGAAACCAAAAATAGAAAGATGAAGAATGGCCTGCAGAAAGAATTACAGCACATTATGAACCTGCTACTTGGGCTCAGGATGGGCCTTGCGGATATAGAACTCCAATTTACCTATTAAATTGGTTGATAAGGCTCCAGGCAGAAGTGGAAGTCATCTCAAACCATAGGGCAGATGCTTTGAAGTTGTTGGCCAAACAGCATTCACAAATGAGAGCATTTGTACATCAAAAGAGAATTGCCCTAGATTATCTGCTGGCAGAAGAAGGAGGAGTTTGTGGGAGGTTTAATGAATCTGAGTGCTGTGTGGAAATAGATGATCACGGGGAAGCCATCACAAAAATTGCTGATGAAATGAAAAGAGTGGCACATGTACCAGTTCAAAAACTGAATTCTATCCTGAAAGCTGATTGGTGGGATAAACTCTTTGGGGGTGTGTGGTGGAAAAAAATCATGCTATTATGTTCTGGTTTAGGACTGTTGTTTCTGCCTTGCATGATACCCTGTCTAATTAGAGTAATCCACTCAGCAATTCCAGGAATGCAACTTACAGCTATGCCCATGGATCCAGAATCAACAGCAAAAAGGAAACTGAATTTCCTGATGGTACTAAAAGCACAATTCACTCACACTCGAGGGAGAGAGATTGAGAAAATGGTGACTGAATGCAAAGAGAATACCCTGGCACGAGAAATGTTAATAAAATTTGAGAAGGAGTGTGAAAAGCTGAATGCAGCATGAGAAATGTTAGAAAAATTGGAGGCTAGTATGAAGGAACCTAGAGAATACCAAGCAACAACTTTTTAGAGCACGAATCAATATGATCAAAAAGAGAAATGGGGGAATTGTGATAAATGTGATTTGTCCTAATTAAATTGTAACTATATCATCAAAATTGTGTTTACATCAATAGAAGACAATTGTTACAGAGTGAGGGGGGAGATGGGTGAGACAGAGCAAAGGACATCTTCCAGATGTTGGGAGTTGAAGAAGGAGGTTGAAAGGGAATAGTAGAAGGACGTAGGTCTGATAAGCAGCAACTAGAAATAAAAGTTTCGACCTTGAAATGGGTCAAATTGGGATGATTCCAGGCATGGGACTTAATTTTATTGTTGGAACTTAGGCTTAGTTATATAACCCAAGCTTAGTGTGCTTGTGCTACCTGCAAGATTACACAGCAGACACTGATGAAGATGATGAGCCTTCATCAGAAATAAGACCCTCAAAAGGAAGAAAGACCCCTAAGCATTAGTAGAGCATGCACCAAACAACAGTGACGGAGATTTTTAGGAATAGAAACTAGGAGGAGTTTTCTAGAAACTTCTGTATCTTACAGTATATAAGTGGGATTGTTAGCCTTGATGCTTTGGTACGAGAGGAAGGGCGAGCCCCTCCCTGTACCCCTGGTCGGTTTTGCTTATGCTTTATATGAACCTCAATTATACTAAATTACTTACTCTTAAATTTTACATATCCTGAAATATATGTATTCTATACTTTGATTATATTCAGATCAAATACTTTGATTGTATAAATTTATAAAAATGACTCTCAAAAATTTGCTGCTAAATTTAATCTTGTTGTTTGATAAATTGGATAAATAGAATAACATTCATAAACCAACCTTCCTTCCTTCCTTCCTTCCTTCCTTCCTTCCTTCCTTCCTTCCTTCCTTCCTTCCTTCCTTCCTTCCTTCCTTCCTTCCTTCCTTCCTTCCTTCCTTCCTTCCTTCCTTCCTTCCTTCCTTCCTTCCTTCCTTCCTTCCTTCCTTCCTCCCTTCCTCCCTTCCTCCCTTCCTCCCTTCCTCCCTTCCTCCCTTCCTCCCTTCCTTCCATCCCCCTACCGAATGATCCTCCATCACGGACCAGGATCCCCAAAAAATGCTCCCAGCTGCAAGGCTGGCACAGCTCCAGGAGCCTTTGGACACCTCTCCCAGGGATGCACAGCCTCCCCTTGTTGGGCTGTCTGTGCAGGGCAGGGCCCTGGACTCCATGATCCCACCGGGTCCCTCCCAGCTCAGCCCCTCCCGCAATTCTCACCCTTTGCCTCAGCCTTTGTGTCCTTGAGAGGAGCTGGCAGAGCTGTTGGGGCCGGGCCAGGAGCAGGGCACCCCAACATTCCCCTCTCTGGGACACGGCAGCTGTGGCAGCCCCAGCGTTCCCCTGTCTGTGACACCACAGCCCTGGCAGCCCCAACCTTCCATCCCTGGAGACGCTCCATGGCAGCTTCCAGTCAACGCAAGGCACCGGCCACGGAGCACCCCCAGCCTGGCCTGATGGGGATTCCTCTGCACACAGCTCGGGCAAGGCCCCCCTGGACACCTTCACTGTGCCACACACAAGTGTCACACACAGCTACAGAGCTCTGCCCACAGCTGCCAGGAGGAGCTGATTAAAAAAATAAAACAAAATTTAAAATTATAAACCACAATAATCAAACCCATCCAAGAAAACAAACAAATCCAACAAGAACAACAAAACCAAAACCCAAAACCACTAGAGAAGGAGAACATCTCCCCCCAATAGACCCGTTCCATCCTTCACTCAGTACACCTGCACACACACAGGGGCAGAGCCTGCAAAAAAAGAGAATTCCTTGAGTACATTTGCAGGAAAAGCAGGTTTAGGACAGGCTCTCAGTTCCGACTGTTCTCAGCAGATTGAAAACGGCCCCTTTGGCACCTGCAGGGCCCTTGCCAATGGCAAGTGCCACACCCTCAGCCCATGGGGGAGAAAAGGGCTCTGAATTGCCCGCCCTGGCATGGAAACCCTGTTCCCAGGCTGCTTCACACACAGGATTCTTCTGGATGAATCCAGAAAGCTGAGGGTCTGCTCTGGCTCCTCCATGTCCTAAAGCTGCCTGACAGAAGAAATGGAGGGTGGGCTCCAGCAGCACAATCCCTGCTGGCCCAGGGCACAGGGCCAGGAAGGTCTCTGCGTGCCCAGCCTTTGCTCCAGCCAAGAAAAGCTCCCGGCACAGGCTCACCTTTCCTGCTCAGCCACAACCCCCGAGTGCCCCAGCAGCAGGAAACTGACGGCTCTGGGCGGCACCGATGCTGGCAAACGCCAGACCTGGGCACTGCCAGCGTCAACAATCTGCTGGATCTGCAGTGCTGGCACCCACAAATCACCAGATCTGAGCAGGGCTGGTGCTGGAACCGGGGAATTGCCGAGTTTTGGCTTTCTGTGCATGCAAATTGTTGGACTTGGGATGTGCCGGTGTTGGGATGGATAATGATTTGGCAGGAATATGTATGTATGTGATAAATGCGATTCGTGCTAACTAGATTGTACTCATATCAATAGAAAATAATTGTTACAAAGCAAAAAAAAAAATGAAATGAGTGAGACAAAGCAGATGGGATCCTCTAGATGTTGGAAGGGAATACTAGATTTATGTAGGTCTGATAAGCAGCATCTAAAAATGGAAAGATTCGACCTTGAAATGGGCCAAAATGGGATGATTCCAGGCATGGGATTTAATTAGAGTCCTATTATGGAAAACATCTCCTCAGTTACATAGGGCGCCTGCACTACCTGCAGGTCACACCTCAGTCATTGATGAAGATGATGAGCCTTCATCAGAAATAAGACCCTCAAAAGGATGAGAGACCCCATAACCCATTAGTAGAGCATGTGCCATACAACATAGTGATGTAGATTTTAGGAATAGAAACTAGGAGGAGTTTTCTAGAAACTTCTGTATTAATATGTATTAGCATATAGTATATAAGTGGGATTTTGTCCTTGATTGTTCAGTACGTGAGGAAGGGCGAGCCCCTCCCCGTAGCCCTGGCTGGTTTTGCTTATGCTTTATACAAACCTCAATTTACTAAATTACTAACTGCCAAATTTTGTATATATTCAGATATACGTATCCAATATATTTTGATTGTATTCATTTATATACAATTGTTGCTATTAAAAAAATTGCCGCAAAATTTAACCTTGTTGTCTGATAAATTGATAAACAGAACGACATTCATGACAGAGAGAAGCATTTCCCGAGTGATCTTGATGCTGAATGTCTCCTTAGGAGCTCTGGGCACAGAGAAGAATGAGCCCCTTGCTGGCTGGCCCTGTTTGGACAACCTGCTCCTCACCCCCATCATAACTGTGTCATGATATCACCCACCTTTGACTGACAGCCCAAATTCGAAAAAAAAAAAGAAATTTCTCTTTAAATTAAAAATGTTCTTAAATATTAAAATGTAATTATATTTTTCTTATTTATAATAGTACTATTCTATATTTTTATAACAAATTTTTTGTATTTGTAATAAAGCTCTACACATTATTAGCAACCAAAATAATTATTGGCCAATGGTTCTAAGTAACAAAATTCCCTTCATTAATTAAATAATCTCTCCTGGTTATTTATTTCTCCCTCTTTATGATAATTTGTAATATTTGACAATTTGTAATATTTGCAGTCATTTGGTCACCTTTATTATCATCTTTTTTTCCGACAGGGTCCGGGGGGCACTTCGGGTCCAGGGAGACATTTCTGGGGCACATTCATGACAATTTTGGGTCTGGGGAAAGAATTTAGAAGGAAGTTGAGGACGGGAGGACACTTGGGAGCGTCGAGTGGGCCCTAACAGAGAACTTAGAGATGCTGAGGGAAAGTCTGGGCTTCGGATGTTACCTGGCTGTTTCAGGGAGGCCTTGGCGGTCAGGGAGGGGAATCTGGGGCCATTCGGGGTCCGGGCGGGCACTCGGGGGCTCTAACGGGGCTCTCCGGGGCGCCGGGGGTGATGGGAGTTGTAGGCGCGGGTATAATAAGGTTTAATGGAGCCGTGGAGCATCACGGGAGTTGTAGGCGCAGCCGCAGTGTCTCTCAGTGGAGTGCAAGGCATTATGGGAGATGAAGTCATGGTTAGAATGGCGTTTTACCGGAACAGCGGAGCATCATGGGAGCTGTAGTCCCGGAAGTTGTTCTTACGGAGAGTTTGGGGGTCTAGGAAGGCATTTAGGGGACAGTTTTCCCTCTGAGTGGCGGCTTCAGGTCCTCAGCGGGGAACATATACGGGTCAAGAGAACTTGGGGAGAGCCTGGGGAACTCTAACCGGGCTCTTTAGGGCGCGGGTCAGGACAGGAGTTTTCGGCGCGGGACGGGATTATGAGGTCCTGCGAGCTCGCGGGGAATGGCAGGAGATGAATTCCCAGAAATAGCTGTAAGGAGAGCATTCAGGGGATCTGGGGACGTTTTTGGGGGGTCTCGAATGAGCCCTGAGGGGGCAATTACGGATCCTCCAGGGTCCGGGGGCACGTATGGGACAGATGGGGAGCGGATACCGGGGGGGGGGGAAGGGGGGGGGGGGGGGTCTGTGGGGCGCAGGGCATGATGGGTGTTGTAGTCCCGGCTCCAATGGGGCTCTATGGGGCCGCGGGGCATGACGGGAGTTAGAGGCAGAAAGGAAAGATGGCGCCGACTGCAGGCACCGCTCCCAAAGAATCGATCCCGAGAGCGGAACCACCTTGGTGGCACCTTGGGCTTTGCACACACCTGAGGAGTGTGTCTGCAGTGGGGAAAAACAGGAGTTTTAGATTGCTTTGAGAAAAAACAAAACAAAACAAATCTCCCCTTTGCCTGAGTCCAGGCAGTCTTCCAAGCAAAGCAGGTCCCAGGTGAGTGAGGACAGACAGGATAGGGTTGGGGAATGTGCAGCAAGGTTGTCCACACTGGGTCAGACCTCAAGCCACAGCTTCTGTGAGCAGGCCAGACCTCCTGAGGAGAGACCCTGGATCAATATCAACCAAAGAATGCTGCAATCACCTCTGCTCTAAAGAGAACACTAATAAAATGCGCTCTTTAAAGTAGCAATGTGTATTTCTAAGAGTCTCTTTAAAATATTTCTCCATAACTGCAGAAGGAAAACTTCCTAATGAGCTGCATTAGACCAGAGGGAAATCAAGGCAGAGCCATGGTTTGTTAGGAAACCTCTCAAGAGTTCAGTCAGAACTGAACTCCAAAGTTTCCTAAAGTTTTAATGGTTCCAACCGAGGGACACAACTGAGAAAGTGTCCCCAGGTTCCAGTTAGACCAGACAACTGGAGAGATTGATGAAAAGTGGAGACAAAGAGAAGCCAAGTCTTGGTGCCCTGGAGCACAGCAGGGTCTGTGCCACCAAGGGCTGGGAGGAGACACCTTGTCCTGAGCCACTGGGGCCTCCTGGCACAGCCCCAGCAAGGCTGGCCACTGTCACCCCTTGTCCTGCCCTCAGCATCCCCCCACATCCCAGTGGCCTCAGGGATGTGCTGGGACAAGTCCCTGGGGAGCCTTGGTCAGGAGTGGCCCTGGGGGCTCCTTCATGCTCCCAGGGACTGCAGGTTTTTCAGAGGACTTTGGGTTTTGCTTTTGCCTTGGAGTCTCTGAGAGCTTTGTGCAATCATGGCCTCCAATTATCTCCTTTAATTAGTCCCTTGAGAGCCTTTGTCAGTAACAACACTCAGTGGGGCTCATTAATGCTTCAAGGTACTCAGTTTTTTTAAGGTACTCTGAGTTTCCCTTTTGGCACCAACTCTTTTAGTGGTTTATGCAATCATGGCCCCAATTATCTACTTTTATGAGTCCCTTGAGAGCTTTGTATTGACACTCAGTGGGGCTCATTAATATTTTGAGATACTCAAGGTTTCAAAGGTTCTTTGGATTTTCCTTTCTTCTCTGACTCTCTGAGAGGTTTTTGGGCAATCCTGGCATCCAGTTCTTTCCTCCAAGGAGTCCATGAGGAGCCTGTGTTGGGGATGGACCTCAGTGGGACCCATGAATGCTTTGAGACACTTTGGGTTTTTCTTCTGCCTTGGACTCCTGGAAAGGTTTGTGCAATCTCCTCTCAGGCCCTGAGGTTCAAGGGCTCAGCACCAAATGCACCACGGGGCTGATTGGGATCAAGCAAGTCCTGACAAACCATGGCTCTGCCTTGATTTCCCTCTGGTCTGGTGAAGTTCATTCTACTGCAATTATGGAAAATTAATTCAAAGAGATTCTTTGAAATACACATTCGTATTTTAAAGAGTGTGTTTTATTTTTATTCTCTTTATGGAAGTGTTTTGTGGTTGATATTGCTCCAGGGTCTCCTCAGGAGGTCTGGCCTGCTGACAGAAGCTGTGCCCTGAGATCTGACCCAGTGTGGACAACCTTGCTCCACACTCCCCAACCCAATCCTGTCTGTCCTTACTCACCTGGGACCTGCTTTGCTTGGACAATTTGGCTGCAATCAGGCAAACAAGAGTTTTTACTTTTTCTATTTTTTAATCAATCTAAAACTCCAAGCTTTCCCCATTGAAAACAGTCACACTCCTCAGGTGTGTGCCAAGCTTAAGGTGCCACCCAGGATGTTCCCCTTCATCCAAGGCAGAACCCTGCAAGGAATGTTTGAGATCTTTGGACTCCTTGGTTCCCTGAGGCCTTGCAGTGTCACAAAGGCCCCTTGGTTCCATAAGGTTCTGTTCTGTCACAGTGGAGATTTGGGTCCATGGGTCCCCACAGTGTCACAATGCTCTTTTTGTTCCATGAGGTCTTGAACTATCACAATGGACTTTTGGTTCCATGAGGTTCTGTCCACAGCAATGGTCTCTGCAGTTCCAAAGTGTCACAACAGACCCTTGGTTCCATGAGGTTCATTGGTGTCACCATTGTCTCCTTGGTTCCAGGAGCCATCACAATGTCACAACAGACCCTTGGTTCCATGAGGTTCATTGGTGTCACCATGGTCTCCTTGGTTCCAGGAGCCATCATAATGTCACAACAGACCCTTGGTTCCATGAGGTTCCTGCAGCAGGACTTCCCCTATGGCCCAGCAGAGCTCATCTGTTCTGTCCATCAGCTGGGCCATCACTCAGGGCATCTTCCCCCTCTCAGGAAGTGCTGAGATAACCCAGGCTGGACATCTGTCCTGTCCTGAGTTCTCTCTGGTGCCAGGGAGGTGGAATTCCCAGCTGGCCATGAACATCTGGCCTTGAGAGCAGCCTGAAGGGAGATGAGCCTTGAATTTTTGAGTGACACACACTTCACTTTACAAACTATAAAAGCTACACAAAACTTTCACCAAGCAGAAATCTGCTCCATAGTCCCTGCAAACGGGTAGGGCTTCTCCCCCAAGTCTGGATGCATCTTTGTGGTTCCTTTTCTGGAAGCTGAGTGAAAGGGCTCCATGTGTACTCCCTCATCAGTTTGGTGCTAAGTTCCATTGACTCCTGATCTCTGCTATTTCTTTACTAGCTGTAATATAGGAAACTTCATTGTGCACTGGGTTTGTATCTACCTGTACTTCTTTTGTTTATCCTGTGCAGTAAGTAGTCCATTTAAAGTCTCTTGATTAATTTTGAGTCCATCCAGTAAATAAGTTATTTTATATTAAATCTAATCAGGCATTCTAAGGAACTTGAGACCAAGAGCAATTTGGAATTCAGGTCACCTGAAAGAGAGCTACTGCCAGAAACGTGAGTATAAGGCAGGACTTGTCTAAGCTTTCACTCCATTCAAAACATATTTCAATTAAAAACAAAAACAGAGGAGCACTTCTTTCCTATTTATTTTTTTCTGTTTATAGATTGGTATCAGCAATCTCCAGTTGATATTGATCCCAAGAACCTCCTAATGCAGTCTGAATAGATATGAAAATCAAGACCCTTTATGGGTGACAATCAATCACACTCTGTCCCTACCCCCACCCCACCATTTCCCCCATCCAACCCCTGGCACTCAGAGCAGCCTTGTGCAAATCTGAGCTCCCTCCCCTCCAGGCTGTGCCTGCAGCTTTCAGCTCCTTGGCACCAACTCCCACCTGCTTTCCTTGGAGAAGGAGCTGCCTGAGACACGGAGGGATGTTCATTTATTGTCAGCAAACAAAACCAAAGGCAGGCACAGCTCCATAAAAAACAGAATTCCAGCCCAAGGAGTTCTGGGCAATGGAGCCACATCCAGGGGTGTCCCCAGGGCTCAGGATTGGGGCCAGGGCAGTGAAATCTCTTTCTTGCTGATCTGGACGAGGGCATGGAGGGCACCCTGAGTCAGTGTCCAGGTGAGGCCAAGCTGGGTGGGAGTGTGGCTGTGCTGCAGGGCAGGAAGCTCTGCAGAGGGATCTGGACAGGCTGGAGCCATGGGCCCAGGACAATTGGATGAGGTTCACCAAGGCCAAGGGCTGGCTCCTGCCCTGGGCTCACAACCACCCCAAATCCCTGCCTGTGCCCTGCCCCTGATCCCCACAGCCTGTCCTGTTTCCTTCATCCCTGCATTGCCAGGGACTTTCTGGGACAAGGCAGCTCTGCTGTGGGGATGGAGGGAGGTGCAAGTGCCAGCACTGCAGTGGGAACCACAACTCATCAGGTTTGTGTCCTTTGGGGGTCAGCAACTGGTGAGACTCAGAGGCACAGGAAGGTTTCTCTTCTCTGTCAACAAACAAAAGTTGAACAGGATACAATTTAATAACCATCACAGCTCTTCCCTCAGCTCTGTGCGATGTCCCAGCAGTGTCTGATGAGTCTATCACCCACAAGGGATTTGTGTACAAAACCAATTTTAGACAAAGATGATTCTGTGACAGATATAAACGCTGGTCAAGTGTTGTATCAGGATGCTCTGCTTGTAGTGGGGGTTAAACACCTCCAACAATGCCCTGTTTTCAAAGCTGTCACTGGTAGATGGAGGAGTCAAGCTAATTTTGATGTTGAGGAAATGCTGAAACCAACCTGACTCATTTTAACTCCTCCTGTCATGGCTGATCTCCTTTCCTGCCCCTTTCCACCCATTGACTTTTGTCCCCTCCAGCCCCCCCAGTGCAGAGCCTGGCTCTGTGTTCTCCATCAGCTCCTGGCTGGCACTGCCAGGCTGGCATGAGGAGCCCCTCAGCCTTCCCTGCTCCAGGCTGGACAAGCCCAGCTCCCTCAGCCTCTCCTCACAGCCAAAGGGCTCCAGCCCCACCTTGGAGGCCCTTCCCTCACCCTGCTCCAGCTGCCAGACATCTTTCCTGCCCTGTGCAACCCAAACCAGGCCCCAGTGACCTGGATAATCCACGGCCTTGATGTCCTGGTCACTCAGCCCTGGCCCCTTGTTCCCGTGTCAGGCTCTGGGGTTGATTTGTGGAACATCCTTGGGGGAGGCTGTGGCTCCAGGTGGACCAGGGGGATCCCGGGGGACAGGGGACCCTGCTGGGCATGAACAGCTTTGGACTTGTCTGGGGAAACTGTGAGGGGGGGCTGGGGCAGAGTGACCAACCCAGTGACCTCACACAGCCCTGCTGGGATGTCACACAGCCTCTCCTGTGATGTCACAGCCTGCCCTGTGATGTCACACCTCTGTCCTGTGATGTCACAGTCAGCTCTGTGATGTCACAGAGACAGCCTGTGATGCTCAAAGGCCTCACATAACCCACTCTGTGATGTCACAGCCCACTCTGTGACCTCATGTTACCAGATGATAAACTGCCTACCCCAGGTGAGCTAACACAATGTTTCTTCTCCAAAACCACTGGCCTCTGGAACCTGCACAGTGCCCGTTGTGTAAGAAAGAGAACTGGAAGTTCCCCAGCCTCAGTGTCCTGCTAGCTCAGCCAGGCTGAACTGGAACATTGGAATTCACGACCACCAGGGACCACCAGAGAGACCCCCAGGACAGAAGAACCCATGGGTAAAGGGGAGGGAAAATATGTTCATGATTTTGGGGAAATTATTATCATATGTGTGCTTAGTCCAGGACAGTCAATGAATAAGTTTGCAAAAGTACAGAATATAAACAGAAACTTTCCTGTACTTGGCTTTGGGAGGAGCTGTCCCCTGTGTATGCAGCCAAAACAAGAATGCTGCTTTTTAATGCTGCGTTGGTGTTAAGGAGTTTTTAATTTGAACAAATTGTTGGTAACACTCTCACTCCCAAGGAAAGCTCTGTCTCCTGCTGTTCACAAACAGAGAAGGGCTGGTGGGAGATGTGGTGGTCGGAGGCTGCCTGGGGTACAGTGACCATGAAATAATTGAGTCTTCAATATTCTGTGATAGAAAGAGGGGTATCAATAAAACTTCTACACTGGAATTATGGAGGGCACACTTTGGTCTATTCAGGATACAGTTTTGGAGAGTACCAAATCACGTACTGATATTTTAAGGGGAACAATCCTTAAGAACAGAGGGGTCCAGGAAGGATGGACACACTTCAAGAAAGTAATTTAGAAGGAGCAGGAGCAGCCTGTTGCAACAACTCATCATCAGTAGGGTAAAACTAACCTGTCTCACAATGGTCTAAATCCAGCTCACGTTCCCTACCAGTGGGTGAACAATCCAAGGCCTGGTGAATTCTGCTTCACAATGATTGGGAGAGCCGACATGGAAGGATGTTTGCCTAGTGAGAAAAGTGCACAATGGGGAGGGGACGGCTGTGGCAGGCCACGTTTCACCGCCCCCAGGGAACCCATCCAGCAAGAGTGGGAGAAGCTGCCACCGACCATGCCACGGGCCAGCGGCTTTTGCCCACCCCGGAGAGATCGGCTTCTCTCCGGAAAAGCCGGGGGACAGCAAACAGTGACCAAAAAACCCCAAACAAATAAAAAGCACAGGGTGCGTCACACAACCCGTGTTAGCCACGGGGGTCACGGGCCAGGGCTGGGGGCGAGGCCCGCGCCTCTCACTCCCCCCAACCCCTCCACCGACATCTCTCGCTCTCCAGCCTCGCCCACGACATTCCCGGGGGCTCTCTGCCGGGTTCGGGCCACCGCCACCGCCGCCAACCCTGAACAATTCCACCCGCTAAGCGGGTCCCCGGCTTAGGGCCGAGGAAGGGGGACGACTTCAACAACACACGGCGGGGACGCGGTGCCGCCATCCCGGCCCGCAAACTTCATCGGGCGACTCCCGTCACCGAGCCCCTCAGGCAAGCGGGCGAGGCCGAGGCGAGGCCACACGCCCCCACTGCACGTCCCCGCGGCCCTTCCGACACGGACACTCCGGCAAACAGGTCGGGAGAGGGAAAGGAGGCGCAGCCACCTCGGCCGAGCGAGCCGTGCTCGGGGCTCTCGGGGAAGGGGTCGGGGAAAGCCTCGGCGGGCTCAACACAAGCCCGGCCACAGTCCAGCCCCGGCTGCCGGCCACCGCACCAGACCGAGAGCCGAAAACGCCGCCCCCGGCGAGCGGGCGGGCCCCGGCTTGAGGCCCGGCAGAAAAGGGACGAGGCGCCGCCGCCTCGCCCGCCGCCATCCCCGGGGGAGCGAGCGGGCGCCCGCCCCCCTTCACGAAGGCGGCAGCAGCCGGGCCCGAGCGGGACACGCTCGCGGCTTCTCTCTGTCCCCGCCTCGCCTCGCCTCGGCTGGGGAGCGGCTCTGGCATCACCTCTCGGCTCGCCTGTCCCAGGAAGCTGGGTGGGACGGGAACCCGGACAGAGCCACGCCACTCTTCCCCTCGTGGGCTGCACTTTCCTTGCGCCGGTGACCGCCCGCGTGGCACAGCTGGAGGCAGCCACAAACAGCGAGCCCCTGGTGAACATCGGAGCCCGGTGGGGACAACAGGTCTACCCAGCCCTGCCCAAATTTGCCCGTCCCGCTGGAGAGGGGCAGACCTGTCCGATTCAGGACGCCTCAGGCTCCGGAGCCGGGTCGACCTGGCCTCCCGCAGCCGCTCCGGGGCCGGGTAGACGAGGCATCCTCGTGTTATAAATGAGAAACAAAAGTCTCGATATTCAGCAAAACTGAGATTGCTTTATTTGATATAGACAGGGCAAGCAGCGCGCTGGGGAACGTGAGGGGTCACCGCCCACACTACGCTCCACCGAGCTTGGTTTGCAGCTCCATTTTATAGTATGGCTTTCCTTGTAGTAATCAATAGTTGTTTTTTTTATTGCTGTCATCATTCTGCTAAGTAAGCAGTAGTGGTCAAAGAAACATCCATGGCACCGCTGTCTGGATGGTTTGTCAAGGAACCATCTGGCCTTGGTCGATAAAGAACAGCAGAAGTGGGAAGTCTGGTCCGAGCAGATAGGTTGCAATTGATTACACAAAGGCAGGAAATCTGATTTTGCAAAATCTTTCAAGCCGTGGAAACCTCGTTTTACAAATTAGTATCAAATACAATTTATTTAGAAAACACAATATTCCTAACAGGTGGATCTATACAGAATGGTTTTAATCATATATTTCCCTTTCTCTAGGTCCATGTTTTTATCTAAGTATTCTGGTTTATATAAACTCCAAAACTTCTATGATTAACACGAATCTTTTATCAATTTTCACACTTGTAACACCCTGGAGCCAGGGAACCCCACAGCTCTGATACACCCCGGAGCTGCATGCCTCTAGCAGCCCTGTCCCACCCGGTGAACCCGATTTCCAGACCAATAAATATTTTCAACAAGTTGTTTTTTTTTTTAATTATTATTTCATATTTATTTTATTTTCCTTTTCTCCTTTTTAGAATGAATGCCTCTTCTATTTTCTTGGAACAAAATTCTTTTTGGGAAAAATTGGCTTGGGAAGATTTCTGGATTTGGTTTGGGGGCAAATGTCACACTGTCGGGTTACCTGAACTACAGTAGAGTATAAACCTTTGGCAGTAATTTTTTTAGTTAGATAATTATACAGGGCATCTATTCCCCAGTGTGTTTTTTGGTGCTCTTTCTTTAGTAATGACTATAACAGGTGAGAAGGGGTGGCCATTGTTCCTTCTGCAGTAGCAGCTCATCTCTTTTGGTTATATGTTCTTTCTTGATTTTTAATTAGTTTTCTATTCTTTTTGGTATATACTGGCTTACTTTCAAGGGAGATTTGTTTATTTGGAATTAAAGCTTCCTTAATCGTTATTTCACCTTTTGCTGCTTCTTTTGCCTCTTTGTTTGCAAGCTCGTTTCTTTTTTCCAGTTTTGAGCTCACTTTTTGTTGTGCTTTAATGTGCATAATTGCTATTTGCGCAGGGAGCTGAACTGCTTTTAGTAGCCACAATATTTCTTGCACGTGTTTGATACTTTTCTTTTGTGATTTAACAGTCTTTTCTTTTTCCAGATGGCTCCATGTGCACGCACAACTCTAAATGCATATCTTGAGTCTGTATAATTTTTTTTTTTTTTTGCGATCTTTAGGGCGTGGGTTAAAGCAGTTATTTCAGCTTTTTGTGCACAGGTATTTATTGGCAAGGGTCCAGATTTTATTACTTCTTTGCAGGTGGTAACTGCCTACCCAGCATGTTGTTTTCTACTGACAACGTAGCTGCTTCCATCAGTAAACTGGGTTTGGGTGTCATCCAAAGGGGTGTCCTTCAGATCTGGGTGGCTGGAATAGGTGGCTTCAATAGTCTCCAGGCAGTTGTGGTGTGCTGGCTTCCTTTGATTTCTACTAAGGAAAGAAGCTGGGTTGATAACGTTAGTCACAATTATCTCTACATCATTTTGTTCTACCATGATGGTTTGGTATTTTAGGAACCTTTGTGGGGAGAGCCAGTGCCCACCCTTTACTTCCAGGACTGCAGACACTGTGTGAGACACTAATAGAGTCATTTTTTGGCCCAATGTGAATTTGCGTGCCTCTTGAATATTCAGCACCACTGCTGCAATTCCCTGCTTCTCATGGGAAAACAGAAAGAATGGTTTACTCCCATCTGGGAGTCTGAGAGCCAGAGCTGACATTAGAGCATTCTTCAGCTGGTGAAAGGCCCGAGTGGCCTCTTTTGTCCCCTGGAGTTCTCTGTTCCCATTTGCAATGAGTGCATACAGAGGTTTTGCAAGCAGCCCATAGCTGTGTATCCACAGCTACACCACCCTGCCATTCCTAAGAATGTTTGCAGTTTCTTTGCTGTTTGAGGCTTTGGGGTTTTGCAGATCTCTTCCTTGCAATCTTGCTCTAGAGTCCGTTGTCTTGCACTAATTTTATAACCCAGATAAATTACCTTTTATATCACTACCTGGGCCTTTTTCTTTGATACTCTGTATCCTTGAAGTTTTAGAAAGCTTAGGAGGCTCACCGTCCAGGCTGCACATGCCTCTTTGGTCCAGGTGGCTATGAGGGTATCATCTACATACTGCAATAGCTTTTCTTTTCTGGGGGGAGCTCCCTAGGATTCCAGATCTTTGGCAAGTTGTTCCCCAAACAGGGTAGGAGAGTTTTTAAATTCTTGAGGCAACACCGTCCATGTGAGTTGGGATTTGTGCCCGCTTTTAGGATTTTTCCATTCAAATGCAAAGATTTTCTGGCGGTCCTCATGGAGAGGGAGGCAAAAGAAGGCATCTTTCAAGTCTAGAACAGTAAACCAAGTGAGTTTTGGGGTTAGGCACGTTAGCAAAGTGTATGGATTTGCTACTATGGGATACAGATCTTCATTTATTCTGTTAACAGCTCTTAGATTCTGTACTATTTGATACGACTCATCAGGTTTTTGGACCAGTAAGATGGGAGTGTTGAACTCAGATTGACTTTTTTTAACAACCCTAATTGTAAAAAGATTTTAACTATTGGGCTAATTCCTTTACTGTATTTTCTTTTCAAGGGGTACTGTTTAATTCTAACGAGTTGTTTTCCTTTCTTCAATTTAATTATTATAGGAGGTGCATTTTTCGCCTTTTTTGGTATATTAGAAGCTCACACTCCAGGGAACACTTGATTTATTATTTTTTCACTCATTTTTTCTTCCATTTGAACGGCTGTTAACATTAAACTTAATGCCTTTATGTACTGTTTATTATTTACTTTCAGAATAATTTCTCTATTTTTAAATTTAATAGTTACTTGTAATTGTTCTAACAGGTGTTTCTCCAAAAGATGTTTTGGGCACCTGGGCAGGTATAGAAATTTATGAATACCTTACTGTTTTCCAAGTCTATATTTTACTGTTTTGCGAAAATATGCTTTTGTGGCTTGGCTAGTTGCTTCTATTACTGTAGCATAATCTTTTTTTATAGGTGTTAAAGTCTTATTTAAAGCTGAATACATTGCCTTTGTGTTAACTAGAAATTCTAGTTTTTTTCTTTTTTTTTCTCAGCTTCAGTTTTATAACCAGTGGATCTTTTGGGGTGTGATCTACTGGTTGTTTTTACTCTTTATTTACATGTGTAATTATTTTTTTCTTTTCTTGAGGGCCACTATGTCTTTGTTCTGGGCATTGATTTTTTTAGTGACTATATTTTTTATAGATCGCACACTGGTCTCTGCCCAGCCGGGCTGGGCCTTGTCTAGGTGCTCTTTGTCCACGTCTTTCTTTTTTCCTCTCACTTATAACAGCTGCATGCTCCCTCTTTTCTTCTTCCCTGTTCCTAAAGACTCTCCAGGCCTCATCCACCAGAGTCTCTAAGTGCCTCCCATCCAGTCCCCGTATCTTTTGAAGTTTCCATCTTATGTCCCCCGTAGGTTGCCCCAGGAATAAACTGGCTGGCTGCTGTGTCCCTGTGTCAGACCCAGGCTCCAGGGGTGTGTGGCAGTGCATTGCATCCCTTCATTGATCGAGGAATTCGGATGGTGGCTCAGAGGGCCCTTGCTTAATTTCATACAATGCTGACCAATTTATAGTTTGGGAATGGCCTTTTCCATCCCCTTTACTACCCACTCCTGATAGCTTTCCAACTTTTTTAATTCTGCTGATTTGTTTGGGTCCCACTGTGGATTTTGGAGTGGGAAATAATCTTTAACATCTGATTGTTGGATTTTATGATAATCTTCTGCCAAATCCCCTGCTGGTTTTAATAGTCTTTCCGTCTCGGTCAGTGCATCCAATAATAATTGCATATCGTTCCAATTTGGATTATGTTGTTTTATTATATATCACAGATGGTTAGCCGTGCTAACTGGATCACTGTGGTAATTTTTAGCAACATTTTCCCATGCCTCCAGGTCGATTGAGGAGAAGGGAGATTTAACCAATACCCTTTCTCCCATTGGTCCCCTTGCCTCTCACAGAGGTGCCTGTAATATGTGTGTCTGCTGTTGTGATGGGTTGACTTGGGAAGAAGAAACTCAGAGAGAAGTTCTCTCTAAGAGAATTTCCTCTGTGGGGGTTGGGACACCTTCAACAGCCAATTAGAGAAAGTTGGTTCGCTCCGTGAGCACACATTTTGAAGGAGGGAATCCAGAACTGAGTCTCTTTGTCCTTCCAGCGGCTGAGCAGGTAACATCAACCCGAGCTTCCCCCCCCTTCTTCCTTTCTATGCGGGGAGGGGGCAGGCTCAGGAGGCCCTGTTTGCCAACAAGGGGACCCAATGGCCGGGGGGAGAAAAAGTTGTGTGCTAAGACCTTCATGGCTTCCTCCTCCACGGGCCTGAGGCTCTGGCGTGGGGGGAGGCCGACTCTTGCTGCTGCCGGACGGGCCGGGCCTGCCCGGGTGGCCATGAGCAGTGTGGGGCGGCAGCCCAGCCCCAGAAAGGCTGATTGACACCTCAGCCACCCCCCAGCACGGCCTGAGCCTGGCCCAACTTTTGTAGTTGTGTTAAACTTTAACTCTTTAGTGCTCAGATAAGATTTGCAAAGCCTCCAGCCTTTCCTTTGAATATGAAAGGAAATAAGAAGATTTCTGAAGTCAGTGATGTAAGAACTAAGTTTTTTAGATGGAAGGAGAATGAGAAGATGCTGAAATGACTGAAAATATTTTTGTAAGATTGTAGGGATGAACTGATATACTGAATATTCCTATAAACCATGGAAAGAGATATGGGAGGATGGAAATGTTCCATTTAATAGATGATTTGACTAAAAAGCACCTGTGTTGAGAATTTCTGCCCTGAGAAAAGAAAGGGATTTTGGTTTTCTGAAGATGAAGCCTGAGCAGTGAGAAAGGAGACGGAGAGAATCTTTGCGGCTGAACATTTCATTCTTAAAAGTAATACCCCATGAGAGAGAGATGGCCCACATCTACAGCTTTGGAAAGGCTGTGGAGTTCGGAGGAGCGTCACGGTTGCAGGTTCCCAAGCGAATGCAAATCGTAAAAAATAAAACCACAAGAGGACTGTCTTCTTCCTTCTAGTGGGAAAAATCCCTACAGCTTTAACAAGAGGAGGCTTCTGTCTCCAGAAGTGAACTAAAAAAGACTAAATTGGGGACTGACTGAAGTATTTGTTATATGTTTGATTTGTTATTATAAAATTGAAAAAGGGAGGGAAGGAGTGATCTGAAAAATCTTATTCTGAATTTTTTTCCCTTTCTCTTTGTTTGTGTAGTTAATAAATTTTCTTTAATTAACTCGCTCAAGTTTTGGGCCTTCCTTGCTCTTTTGCTCCTAGTTCTGTCTCACAACAGAAAAAATAAGTTTATTTAAACTCAAAACGAAGACATTAATTTGGTGCATTGGCCGGGAAATCAAAATTAAACCAAGACAGGGAACCATCAATGCTTTGAGACACTTTAGGTTTTTCTTCTGACTTGGACTCATGGAAAGGTTTGTGCAATCTCCTCTCAGGCCCTGAGGTTCAAGGGCTCAGCACCAAATGCACCACGGGGCTCCTTGGGATCAAGCAAGTCCTGACTCTGCCTTGATTTCCCTCTGGTCTGGGGCAGTTCATTCTACTGCAATTATGGAAAAATAATTCAAAGCAATTCTTAGAAAGACACAATCCTATTTTAAAGTGTATATTTTATTTCTATTCTCTTTATGGAAGCATTTTGTGGTTGATATTGCTCCAGGGTTTCCCCTCAGGAGGTCTGGCCTGCTCACAGAAGCTGTGCCTTGAGGGCTGACCTAGTGTGGACAACCTTGCTGCACATTCCCCAAACCCATCCTGTCTGTCCTCACTCATCTGGCACCTGATTTGCTTGGAGAACTGGCTGCAATCAGGCAAACAAGAGTTTTTCCTTTTTCTATTTTTGAAGCAATCTAAAACTCCAAGCTTTCCCCATTGAAAACAGTCACACGCCTCAGGAGTGTGCAAAGCTTGAGGTGCCACCCAGGATGTTCCCTTTCATCCAAGGCAGAACCCTGCAAGAAATATTTGAGTCCTTTGGACTCCTTGGTTCCCTGAGGCCTTGCAGTGTCACCAAGGCCCCTTGGTTCCATGAGGTTCTGCACTGTCACAATGGAGATTTGGGTCCATGGGGCCCCACGGTGTCACAATGCTCTTTTTGTTCCATGAGGCCTTGGTTTGTCACAATGGACTTTTAGTTCCATAAGGTTCTGTCCTCAGCAATGGTCTCTGCAGTTCCAAAGTGTCACAAGGGACCTTTGTTCTATGAGGTTCACTGGTGTCACCATGGTCTCCTTGATTCCAGGAGCCATCACAATGTCACAGCAGACCCTTGGTTCCATGAGGTTCATTGGTGTCACCATGGTCTCCTTGGTCCCAGGAGCCATCACAATGTCACAACAGACCCTTGGTTCCATGGGGTTCCTGCAGCAGGACTTCCCCTATGGCCCAGCAGAGCTCATCTGTTCTGTCCATAAGCTGGGCCATCACTCAGGGCATCTTCCCCCTCTCAGGAATTGCTGAGATAACCCAGGCTGGACATCTGTCCTGTCCTGAGTTCTCTCTGGTGCCAGGGAAGTGGAATTCCCAGCTGGCCATGAACATCTGGCCTTAAGAGCAGCCTGAAGGGAGATGAGCCTTGAATTTCTGAGTGACACACACTTCACTTTACAAACTATAAAAGCTGCACAACATTTTCACCAAGCAGAAATCTTCTGCATAGTCCCTGCAAACGGGTAGGGCTTCTCTCTCAAGTCTGGATGCATCTTGGTGGTTCCTTTTGTGGAAGCTGAGTGAAAGGGCTCCATGTTACTCCCTCATCAGTTTGGTGCTAAGTTACATTGACTCCTGATCTCTGCTATTTCTTCACTAGCTGTAATGTAGGAAACTTCATTGTACACTGGGTTTGTATCTACCTGTACTTCTTTAATTTATCCTGTGCAGTAAGTAGTCCATTTAAAGTCTCTTGTCTGTTAATCTTGAGTCCATTCAGTAAATAATTCATTTTATAATAGGCCTAATCAGCCATTCTAAAGAACATGAGAGCAAGAGCAATTTGGAGTGCGGGTCACCTGAAACAGAGCTACTACAAGAAACCTGAGCATAAAGCAGGACTTCAATTCCATTCAAAATGTATTTTATTTAAAAACAAAAAGAATGAATATCTTTTTTACCATTTATTCTTTTCCAGTTTATGGATTTATATCAGCAATCTCCAGCTATATTGATCCCCAGCACCTCCTAATGCAGTCTGAACAGATATGAAATCAAGACCCTTCATGGCTGACAATCAATGACACTTTGTCCTTGCCCCTACCCCACCATTCCCCCCATCCAACTCCCAGGACTCAGAGCAGCCTTGTGCAAATCTGAACTTTCTCCGCTCCACGCTTTGAAGCAAAAATCAAATGGATAAGAGCTTAGCTGAGAGATAGAAGCTTTACATATAATGATTACAGTAAAGGCATATAGAAAGTGATTCTATGGGGTCCTGCACTGTCACATGAACCCTTAGCTCCATGGGGGCCCTGCAGTGTCACAAGGGTCTCCTTGGTTCAGGGGTGCCTGTGGCAGGACGTCCACCCACCCCTACCACAGACAGTCGGTGCATAAAGAAATAACCCGGGCTGAGAGACCCAGCAAGGGATCATCTCTGGGGCCAAAAGGGCTCAGGCCTGAGCCAAGAATCAACATCTTAGTCTGGGGAGCAGATGTGGGAAGAGAGAAAAGAAATATTCTTGACTGAGAGACACTGTTTTACAAACTAAGAGATATACGAGTTATCACAGAAGCAGAAGCCACTACATGCACACCCTGAAGGTGTAAAGGGCTTCTTCTTGTAGTTTGCACACAGATTCCACGGTTACTTCACTGGGGATTGAGGGAAAGGATCTTGATGTGAGACTCCACCAACAGTTGGATGGTAAGATACAATGAATCCTAAGTTATATTATATCTTTGCTAGCTGTAATATTAAGAGGTACCTTTAACCTTGTGCTGTATATACCTGCTAGAAGTCTCTTTTTGTCCTTATTTCTGTGTAGTATTAGTTTAAGTCTTACATCTGTTAGTTTTCTGTCTATTAAATAAATAATTCATTCTATAATAGACTGAATCAGCCTTTATTAAAGATATTGCAAATGAGAGTGAATTTTTGGGTGCTGACCACCTCAATAAAGACACTTCCTGCTGCCAGAGGCCTGGGCAAAGGGCAGGGACTTATCTAAACCCCCACAACTGCCCCTCGTAACCGTGCCACACAGTGACACAATTGCCCCTTGGCCTGGCAAGCCACTGTAGTGTCAGAATGGACTCCTCGGTTCCATGGGGCTGCAAAGTGTCACAATGGCCCCTTTGTTCAATGAGATCTGTTGTGTCACAGTAGTGTCCATGATTCCATAAGGCTCTGCAATGTAACAACAGACCATTGGTTCCATGAGACACCACCGTGTCACAGTGGCCGCTTCGTCCCATTGAGCCCCACAGTGTCACTAGAGTCCCCTTGGTTTCACAGGGCTCTGAAGTGTCACAATGGCCCTTTAGTTTAAAAATGCATCAAACTTTTAAAATAGCCTCCGTGCTTTCATGAGGTCCTGCTGTGTCACAATGGACCCTTGGTTCTGCAGTGTCAGAATGCCCCCTTGGTCCTTTGGAGCCTCACAATGTCACTCTTGTGCCCTTGGTTCCATGAGTCCCTGCAGTGCCACAATGGTCTTTAGGTTAGATGAGGCCTGAAAGTGTCATCATGGTCTCCATGGTTCCATGAGGCCTCACTGCCTCAAGATGGCCTCCTTGGTTCCATGATGCCAAGTAGTGTAACAATGATCTCCCTGGTTCCATGGTGTCAGAATGGACCCTTCATCCCATGGAGCCCCACACTGACCCTGTGGTCCCCTTGATTCCATGAGGCCCTGCTGTGCTAAAATGGCCCCTTGATTAAGCAAGGCCCCGCAGTGTCATAATGGACCTTTGGTTCCATAAAGCCCCACTGTGACACAATTGGGCCCTTGGTTCCGTAGGGGAGGCACTGTCACAATGGCCCCTTTGTTTCATGGAGCACCACAGTATCAGAATGGTCCCCATGCTTCCACAGGGCCCCCAGTGTAACAACGGACCCTTTGTTCCATGAGGCTCCACAGTGTCACAATGGACTCCTTGGTTCTGTCAGGCCCTGCTGTGTCACAATGGCCCCTTGGTTCCATGAGACCTTTCTCTGTCACAATGACCTTTTGGTTCCAGGTGTTTCTGTAGTGTCACAATGGTCTCCATGGATCTGCACTATCACAATGGACCATCAGTGCCATCCGGCCCTGCTGTGTCCAAATGGATTTTGGTTTCATGCAGCCCCACGGGGTAAAATGGCCGCTTGGTTCCATGGGATCCTGCTGTGTCACAATGGAGCCCATGTGCCATGAGGTTCCACAGTGTCACAGTTGACTCCTTGGGTCCCTGAGGCCAATAAATAAGGCCCTGAGGCCTTATAAATCTCCGATATATAAGAATAATACTCTTTGAAACTAATCTGGTGTTAAAAAGGGTATAATTTATTCAGGCCTGAGGCCCAGCAAAGGATAACACCAAACCTTATGCGGACATGTGATTCTAAAAGCGTGTGGCTTATCTTCAGTCACTACATGTGCATTACAATTTACCCATTTCCATAGAAGTCATGCCTATTTCCCAGTTATAGTCCGTGCTTTTTCTGTCACTGCAGACTTGAGCCAGATGTCTTCTTCATTTCTTCCAACTGTCCAATCTGGGAAAGCAGCCCAACAATGCCTTGTTTTTCTGCTGAAAGTTCATAGGCACATGAAGTTCACAGGAACATAGGCACAGTAAAATATGAATGAAATATTTTGGTGTCAAGCCCAAGGCTTTGTGTGTGCAGGCAGAGGCAAGCAGGAGGCAGAGCTGTCAGCAAAGGAAGGGGCCAGCGAGGTGGGGCAGCCGGGGGATGACGACAGCCTGCAGGGACAGAGGCGCAGGGCATGGACACCGTAGGACAGCCTGGGCTGCAGAGGCCACAGGGATGGGCAGCAGCTGAAAGGCCCTGACAGAGCCAACTCCTGCAGCACTTGGGCCATGCAGGCTGGCCCTGGGCCTGAGGCCAGCAGGGGACAAGTGAGCCTTGCTGTGCTGGGGCCTCATTGCCTCCTTGTCCCTGCTCAGCAGCCTGGCAGGGGCCGCCCCATGGTGCTGCCCTTGGCATTGCACATGGCCAGAGCCCAGTGGCCCGGGAAGAGCCCTGAGCAATGAGGGAGGGACAGGATCTGCCTTGCCAGGGGCTGGGGCTCAGCCCTTGGCCCTTTGCATTCCTGAAACACATCCAGGTATGCTCAGCATCAGAGACACCTTTCCCTTGTTTGTCCCCACCTGTCATCAGTGCCTCCAGTGTTCTGCTCTAACTGGAACCTGGGTGTTGGAATTCAAAATGCAAGGAATTCTCAGAACACTGGGTCTGTAAGCTGAAGCTTAGACCTATGCATAGTTAAGTAAGGATAGGTTTAACTTGAGAATTTAAGATATAGAAAAAATAAAGGTAGTTACAAAGGGAACAAGAAGTTTTAGAGTGCAGCAATGTAAGTTTGTGTGTTGTGATATAATTGGCTAAGGAAGTTGACACTGTAGCATGAGTCAGTAAGACAAAATAACTTAGTATTGAATTAGAAATTTCAATATCTCTATTGACAGTGTTTTATTGCTTAATAAATACTTAAAAGACCTTGTAACCATAAGTCCTGTGACTTCCAAGCCATGCTGTGAACATCTGTAAGACAAATTTACCCTTTCTGACTGGATAGAAAACAAAAAAATTAAATCAAACTTTCTAAAGCAACTCAGAAGTCCCATCTCTCTGCTTCATTCAGAAAAAGAAAAAATCTAGACCAAAAAAGGTAATATAAAAACAATAAGCCCACTTAAGAATTATATCATAAAATGAAAAAATTGATACTTTAAAATTGTAACATAGAAACAATAAAACCTGCACCTGGGGACACTTTCTTTGTCGTGTCCCTCAGTGAGACCCATTAGAACTTCAGGAAACTTTGGACTTCAAATCTGACTTGGAATTCTTGAGAGGTTTCTGTTCCTCCTTTATCCTATTTTTTCCAACCTGACATCATTGTCACCAATTTTCTGCTCTAATTCAACCCTTGGGAAACCTTCTTCTTCATGTTTATCAGTGGGACTCACTAAAAGTAAGAAAAACTTTGGAGTTTGTGTCTGACTTTGAATTCTTCAACTCCCTCTCAGGGACTGATGTTCAGGGACTCAGCCCCAACCCCCAGAGGGTCATTAAAGTCCTTGTGCTGTGTCTGTGCTGCTGAGCTGGGCCAGGCTCCTGGCAAAGGCAGCATTGCAGAGAGAGAGAGACAGTATTTCCAAAATATTATTTGGAGCTCCTTGGAAGCACCAAATACACCACGGGGCTCATTGGGATCAAGCAAGTCCTGACAAACCATGGCTCTGCCTTGATTTCCATCTGATCTGGGGTAGTTCATTAGGAAGGTTTTCAACTCCCGATATGGAGAAATATTTCAAAGAGCTTCTTAGAAATATCCATTCCTATTTTCAAGGGTGTATTTTATTACTGTTTTCTTTAGAGCAGAGGTGATTGCAGCATTCTGTGATTGATGTTGATCCAGGGTCTCTCAGGAGGTCTGGCAAAGAGGAGTTTTTTTTCTTGGTCAGAGCCACTTCCGGGACTACAGCTCCCATGATGCTTCGCAGTTCCCATAGAGTGCTATTCCAGCTGTGACTTCATCTCCCATCATGCCCCGCGCCCTGCCGAGAGACATTGAAGCTGTGCCCAGAACTCCCATGATGCTTCACGGCTCTATTAAACCATATTATACCTGTGCCTACAACTCCCATCATCCCCTGCACCCCAGAGAGCCCGGTTAGAACCCCCCAAGTGCCTGCCCGGACCCCAAAGGGCTCCAGATTCCCCTCCCTGACCTTCAAGTGCCCTCCTGGATCCCCAAGAGCTCCCCCAGGCCCCAAAGTGTCCATCACAATCTCTCTGTGCCCCTCCCTGTGCCCACTCAGTTCCCCCAAGTTTCCTCCAGACTCTCGAGCTCAGTCTAAATTCTCTTTCCAGACCCAAAACTGCCTCAAATGCACCCCAGAAATGTCTCCATGAATCCCAACTGGGTCCCTTTTATATGGTCTGAAAAAGTGATTTAAAAAATGAGAATGGCATTAAAACTAGGACTAATAATCATAAAGCTGAAGAAATCCATAGCCAATAGTGGTCACTTAATAATTAAGGGAATTGTGTTACTTAGAATCAATGACCAAAAACATTTTTGGTTGCCAAAAATGTATGGATTTTTTAACATAAATAGAAAATTAAGGTAATAAAAATATAAAATAATATTATTATGAAAAAAAGACATTATTTCAATTTTATAAATTAATAATCTTTATTTTGGCATGTCAGTCCTAGGTGGGTGATGTGAGACACATTGAGGCTGGGGGTGAGGAGCAGGTTGTCCAAACAGGATCAGCCCTTAAGGGGCTCGTACTTCTGAGGGCCCAGACTTCCAAAGGTGACATTCAGCATCAAGATCACCTGGGGAATGCTTCAGTCAGCTCTTCTCTAAAATGAAAATTGAAAAAATACTCATGTGATTAAAAACACAAAAGTCACAAGGCTCACTTTGAAATCCTTCCTCCCTAAGAAAACTCCAAACGGACTCCAAGCAGCTGCACAATCCCTGACAACTTGAAGACAACTGGAAGAAGACAAGGTGCTCCTGAGGACTTTCTGTATTTTTATGAGCCCCACAGTGGATTTGGAGCTGAGTCCAGGACCCTCAGGCACTGAGAGAAGGTTGAAGAAGCTGCTCAAGGAGGCAGAAGCAAAACTCCAAGTCCCTTGGAGCATCAGTGGCCCCACTGAGGGCAGGGAGTGCCAAAGGCTCCCCAGGGACTGGTGAGAGCAGATCCTTGAGGGCAGGATTGCAGGAGCCCGAGGCTGTGAGCAGGGAACTGCAATGCTGAGCAAGGCCTGGGCTGGCTGGAGGAAGCAGAAAGGCCAAGGCCTGAGCCCAGGCCTGGCCCAGCAGGGCCTGTCCCTCACGGGGGGCTCGGGGCTGTTGCTGGGGCAGTGGGATGGCAGGGGCAGCAAGGACAAATGTCATCAAGCTGTGTGACACTGCAGATGCTCATGGAACCAAGGGCCAGTGTGACACAGCAGGGCCTGATGGAAACAAGAGGCCATGGTGAGCCTGCAGGGCTGGAACACCCCAGAACACTGAAATGCTGGGGGTAACCAAAGGTTCCTTTACTCGACTTTGATGCACAGGAGAAACCCAAGACAGATATTCTCAACATGGGCAGATGCACAGAAGATTCTTGGTAGGAAGGGACCCACAAGTATCATCAAGTCCAGCTCTTGAGTGAATGACCCACACAGGGATTGAACCCACAACCTCAGTGATACCAGCACCCTGCTCCAACCAACTGAGCTAAGAGGTCCAAATGACACAAAATTTTACTGGCAAAATATAGACAATCAAGGAACATTGGCAAATGGTTTAATAGAAGATCCAATTCAAAATAAGTGTCTTATCATATCATTAACATCATTCACGTCATTTAACCTAGAAACCTTTAACCATTAAGATTCTAAGGTATCCAAAAATGTTCCAGGTAAGCAGATTAGAAGGAGAAGAAATCGAGAAGAACAGCAGGAGAGAAGGTCGATAGAAAGAGAATTTGGCCTGGGAAAGGATCACCCCTATTGTGTGATTGATTGACAGCTCAGCCAATCAGAGCTGGGTTAACACCACCCTTGCTGTGTGATTGATTGACAGCTCAGCCAATCAGAGCTGGGTTAACACTGCACCTGCTGTGTGATTGATTGACAGCTCAGCCAATCAGAGCTGGGTTAACGCTGCCCCTGCTGTGTGATTGATTGACAGCTGTGCCAGTCAGGGGTTGGGGGCGGGGCTCTGTCCCACCACAATCCCAGCCCTGACCCGGCCCTGGCCCCACACGGGCATTCTGAGCACCCCGAGGTGTCTGGGACATCGATCTCATCCAGCCTCTGACAGCCACCATGGTGACACTGCGGAACCTCATGGAACCAAGGGCCAGTTGTGACAATGTGGGTCCAAGGACACCATGGTGACACTGTGGTTCCTCATGGAACCAAGGAGACCATTGTGACACCCGAGGGCCCCAAGGAACCAAGGGTTTATGGTGACCTTGTGGAGCCCGTAGTGTAACAGAGGAGCCATTGTGACACAGTGAGTGCACATGAAGCCAAGGGGCCATTGTGACACTTCAAGGCTTTGTGGAACCAAGAGCCCACAGTGACATTGCAAGGTTTCATGGCAGCATGCGACCATTGTGACCCTTCAGAAGCAAGGAGAACATTGTCACACTGCAGGGCCCCATGGAACCAAGGGAACATTGAACAGGTCTGGCTGGCTGGGCCTCCAGGGGGCCACCTGACAAGTCCAGCTGATCTTGGTATGTCCAGGGTCACTTCTCATCTGCCCCTGAAGCACTGGGGCTCAGTGCTTTCCTTCCTATGGGAAAGAACTCCTCCAGGTGTCCAGTGCCACAATTGGTATTCGTCCTCCAAATTTCCATATATGCCAAGATCATTCCCAGACGAAATCAGCCAGGAGAGACAGATCTGGCTGGCCGTGGCTTCCTGAGGGCTGGCACTCATGTGCCTTTGAAAAACTGGGGCTCTGTTGTGAGCTCCAGCAGTGTCACAGTGGTCTCCGTGGTTCCACAAGGCCCCAAAGAGTAACACTGACCCCTTGGTACCATGGGGCCCAGAAGTGTCACCTTGGCCCCATTGTTCCATCGGGTTCCACAGTGTCACAATGGATTGCATGTTTCCACGAGGCCAAAAAGTGTCACAACTGTATTCTTGATTTCATGAGGCCCCAGAGAGTCACAGGTGCCCTCGAATTCCATAAAGCTCCAGAAGTCCACAATGGACTCTTGTTTGAACGGGGTCACAATGGAGCCCTGGTGACACAAGATCCTACAGTATCACCATGGATTCTTGGTTCCATGACACCCTGCAGTGTCAGTGTCACAGTGGTGTCTAAGTACCTGAGGCCCTGCAGTATCACAGTGGGCCCTTAGTTCCAGGGAGCACCTAGGTGTCAAAATTGTTCCCTTAGTTCCAACAGTCTCTGCAGTGTAACAATGGCCCCTTAGTTTAACAAAGCCCACTGTGTCACTGTGGCCTCCGTGGTTCCACAATGACCCAGAGTCATCAATGGACCTTGGTTCCATTTAGCCCCACAGTGTCACAATGGGACCTTGCTTCTTCAGAATCCTGCAGTGTCACAATCATCACAGAATCACCCAGGCTGGAAAAGACCTTGGAGAGCATCAAGCCCAACCTGTGACCCAGCACCATCTTGTCACCCAGACCATGGCACTCAGTGTCACATCCAGTCATTCCTGAAACACTTCCAAGGATAGTGACTCACCCGCCTCCCTGGGCAGCCCATTCAAAAGCTCAATCACCTTTTTTGTGAAGAATATTTCCTAATGTCCAGCCTAAACCTCCCTTGGAACAGCTTAGGGCTGTATCCTGTTGTTCTGTCACTGCTCCCTGGGAAGAAGGGACCAGCCGCCCCCTCGCTGTACCCTGTAGAGAAGCAGTGGGGGATATAAGAATAAAAAAATTGTCAAATGGTTTGAGTGAGAAGAGACGAAAAAGAGGCTCTGGTCCAACTCCCTGTCCATTACCCAGGGACACTTTCACTCATTCAGGTAATACAAAGCTCCGGACCTTGGACACTTCCAGGAATGGGGCTTCTATTCAGAGGGCAACAACCTGTGCCAGTGTCCTGCCACCCTCATCATAAATATTTAATCGGTATGGAAAATCTAAATCTGCCCTCATTAATTTTAAAGATATTCTCTATTATTCTGGCAATAAAACCTTAAGGAAAAAGGTTACTCAACCATTCCTGGACTTATATCACAAAGTCTTCAAGGCTGAACAACTTTGGGAGGGCACAGAGATCTCCCAGGATATGGTTTGGAGGCCCCAAGAAAAGGATCACTCTATGGGAGCTAGGAAGTCTTTGGCTCACTTGAATGGAGACTGAGGACAGAACAAGAATAGACTGTGAGGATTACAGATGTGGATTCAAATATATCGGACCTCTTTTTCAGAGGGGAAATGAACCTGAGAGAGAAATAATGACACCAAGTGTAGGGGGAGAGGTTCAGACTGGACCCAAGAAGAAAGGAATTTCTCTCCCAGGGCGGGGCTCTGATGCAACACGTTCCCCAGAAGGAGTCTGGAGCAGCCCAAGGCGTTGTGTGTGCAGGCAGAGGCAGGCAGGAGGCAGAGCTGTCAGCAAAGGAAGGGGCCAGCGAGGTGGGGCAGCCGGGGGATGACGACAGCCTGCAGGGACAGAGGTGCAGGGCATGGACACCGTAGGACAGCCTGGGCTGCAGAGGCCACAGGGATGGGCAGCAGCTGAAAGGCCCTGACAGAGCCAACTCCTGCAGCACTTGGGCCATGCAGGCTGGCCCTGGGCCTGAGGCCAGCAGGGGACAAGTGAGCCTTGCTGTGCTGGGGCCTCATTGCCTCCTTGTCCCTGCTCAGCAGCCTGGCAGGGGCCGCCCCATGGTGCTGCCCTTGGCATTGCACATGGCCAGAGCCCAGTGGCCCGGGAAGAGCCCTGAGCAATGAGGGAGGGACAGGATCTGCCTTGCCAGGGGCTGGGGCTCAGCCCTTGGCCCTTTGCATTCCTGAAACACATCCAGGTGTGCTCAGCATCAGAGACACCTTTCCCTTGTTTGTCCCCACCTGTCATCACTGCCACCAGTGTTTTCCTTTTACTGGAACCTGGGGACACTTTCTGAGTCATATCCCTCAGTGGGACCCATTACAACTTCTATAAACTCTGGAGTTTCAATTTAATTTTAAGTTCTTGAGAAGTTTTCCTTCAGCTCCCTGTCAGGGACTGACGTCCAGGGTCACAGCACTGTTGGAAAATCCCAGTTCTACAGAGATGGGGAAACTGAGAGGCACTTTTTAAAAAAGATTTTTTTCCATTATGAGTCTCCTTGAAGGGTGAAACATAAGAGTGTAAAACTCGATGCCATGCCATCAGACCCCAAGTGTTTTCTTGGTTACAATACCTTAGAAATGCTTTTCAGCCTATTAGCTTTTGCCACACAATGGTGGAAATAATTCTAACACCAATCACCTATTATTCTACCCCATGTGCTCTTGTCACAATGCATCTTTCACAGTTCTAATTCTCCAAAATTTCTGGTCTTTTTGCAAGGCCATTGTTTGAAACTTGTTTCTAGTTTAATCTCTCTCTCAACAGTATCTTCTCTATTCCAGGGCCTTTCTGAGTCAGCACACCTTATCTCAGAGTTTGCATCCAGATGTACAAGACTGTGTGAGCTTTCAGTCAGGCTTTGAGAATCCTTTACAAATCCATTTCTCACAAATGTCAATTACAGAATGCTGCAATCACCTCTGCTGTAAAGACAACAGTAATAATATACCACCTTGAAAATGGGAATGGATATTTCTAAGAAGGTCTTTGTCATATTTCTCCATAACTGAAGTTGAAAACTTTCCTGATGAACTGCACTAGACCAGAGGGAAATCAAGGCAGAACTGTGGTTTGCTAGGAAACCTCTGAATAATTCAGTCAGAATCAAACTCCAACGTTTTTGATGCCATTCATGTATCCCACTGAGGGACACAACTGAGAAAGTGTCCCCAGGTTCCAGTGAGAGCAGGAAATTGGAGGCAGAGATGACAGGTGGTGTGGGAAATGCAGGCACAGAGAGCTCTCAGAGCCTTGTGCAAACAGGCTCAGAGATTGAGATGGAAACCATGTTTGAACTAAGACCATGGAGAAGGCTTAGAGAATTAGAGTATTTAAGTGAAACAGACATGAACAAAGAATATAAGTTTGTAGTTGAAGTAGAAATATGTTTTAAGCAAACAGAAATGAGTATTATGTAAGGAAAGCAATATGTTAAGTAAGATAGTAAAAGATTTTAAAGTTTAGCAGTAGAACCTTTGTAAAGTTAGTTAGAAGTTTAAGATGTATCAATGTAATTTTGTGAGGTGTTATATGATTGGCTGAAAAATGTTGCACTGCAGCAAAGCCATGGGAAGCAAAGCGTTAATGATAAGTCCAAAAAGACACTAGCAAACTTTGTAGAAGTATTGGATTGGCTAAAAAACTAACATAAGGCATTGTAGCTAAGAATTAAGCAGCTTCTGATATTATGGCATTGAATGTAACACCTTTAATGTCTCATCCTTCTACGTGACAGATGCCATAAGGCTATAAACAATCTTTTACAACATCTCTCACTTTCCTTGTCTCTTGTAAAATTTATATCCCAATATTGTGATACCAAGGAGACCCCTGAGACACTGCAAGGCCTCATGGAAGAAAGGGGGGCCCATTGTGACACAACAGGGACTGGCCAAGGGGCCATTGTGACACTGCAGTGCCTTATGGAATAAGTGGAGACCATGGTGACACTTTGCCGCCTCATGGAACCAAGGAAATTGTGACACCAATTGTGTCATTGTGCAGTCCCATGGAACCAAGGAAAGCATTCTGACACTGCAAGGCCTCATGGGAGCAAGGGACCAATGTGACAGTGTGGAGGGCCATGGAAACAAGAGGCCAGTGTGACACATCTGAGCCTCATGAAACCTATGAAACCAAGGATCCAATATGACACAACCATTGTGACACTGCAGGGCCCCATGGAAAGAAGGGGCCACTATGACACTACAGGGCCCCAGGGATCCAAGGGAACAGGTAACAGGTCTGGTTGGCTTGGCCTGACTGGATCAACTGCCTTTGGCATGTCGAGGCTCTCTTCTCATGTTCCCCTGAAACACTGGGGCTCTGGGCTTTCCTTCCAATGGAACATAAGTGCCTTTCTCATTCAAGCATCCATTGCCAAAATGAGATTGCCTCTCCAAAATTCACAATATCAAGGGATTGCTCCCAGATAAAAGCTGCCATTTCCAATAAGTCTGGCTGCCCTTGTCTTCCTGAGGGCCAGCTCTCACCTACCTTCAAACACTAGGACTCAGTGCATTCCTTCCTATGGAAAAGAGCCATCATTCTTCTTCAGGTGTCCATGGCCAAAACTGGTATTCCACCTTCAAAAGTCCTAGATCCAAAGATTGCTCCTACACAAAAGCTGCCATTACAGACAGGTCTGGCTGGCCTTGTTCTCCTGAGCTCCTTGTCTCTCACCTGCCTTTAAAACACAGGGGCTGTGTGCTTTCCTTTCTATGGAAAAGAACTGGCTTTCTCCTCCAGGTAAAAAAGGCAGACATTGGGAATCAACATTCAAAATTTCAAATATCTAAGGGTTACTCCCAGAAAAATCTGCCAGGACAGACAGGTTTGCCTGGCCTTGGCTCCTGGTGACTGCAGTTCATCAGCCCCTGAAACACTGAGGCTCCATGGTTTCCTTCCTGTGGAGACCATGGTGACACTGTGGGGCCTTCTGAAATTAACAGGACATTGTGAAATTGTGTGGACCCTGTGGAACCAAGGACATCATTGTGGCCCTGCTGGGCCCCATGGTGCCAAGGGGCCGGTGTGAAGCAGCAGGGCTTTGTGGAACCAAGAGGCCATTGTTGCATTACAGGCCCTGGTGCAGCCCAAGGGCCATTGTGATCCTGCAGGGCACCGTGGATTCATGGAGACCATTGTGGCATTGCAAGGCCCCATGGAATCATGGAGACCATTGTGACACTGTGGGGAACCAAAGGGCAATTGTGACCCTGCAGGACCTCATGGAAGCAAGGGGCCATTGTGACACTGCAGAAGCAAAGAGAACATTGTGACACTGAGGGGCCCCATGGAACCAGAGGGAGATGGAACTGATCTGACTGGTTTCACTTCCCAGGGCCCTCCTGACTGGGCTATCTGAATTTGGAATGTTGAAGGCTGCCTCTCATAAGCCCCTGGAGAACTTGTGCCCCGTGCTTTTCTTCCTGTGGAAAAGAACCATCTGTCCTACCAGATGCCCACAGCCAAAACTGATACTTCCCCCTGAAAAATTCTCTATATGCAAGGGTTCTCCCAGACAAAAGCTGCCAGGACAGGACAGAGAGCTCCGCCTGGCCTTGGCCTCTGGTGTCACCGCTGATCTCAAGGAAGCCCTGGAGAAAGTATTTAAACAGGTTTGACTACTGGAACATCAATGAGGCTCTCATCCTCTGAAAAACTCAGATATTCTTCTGATCATATGTGTCTTTTATTTCTCATTGTGTATTATGCATGAAATATTTTTTCAGCTAAAAATATAATTCTTATCACGCTGTGACCATCTCTAAGAGAAACTTACCCTTTCTGCCTGGATAGAAAATAAAAAAAATAAATCAAACTTTCTAAAGCAACTCAGAAGTCCTGTCTCTCTGCTTCTTTTGGAAGAAGAAAAAATCCCCACAAAAAAGTAACATAAAATCAGTAAGCCCATACTTAAAAAATATATATTAAAAACAATAATCCCACACTTTAAAAATATAACATAAAAAGAATGAATCTACACCTGGGGACACTTAGTCATGTCCCACACTGGGGCCCATTAGAACTTCAGGAAACTTTGGACATGGAATCTGACTTTGGATTTTGAGAGGTTTCTTTTCATTCTTTACCCTCTTTTTTGCAACCTGACATCACTGCCATCAATTTTTTGTTTTAATTCCACCCTTGGGAAACATTCTCCTTCATGTTTATCAGTGTGACTCACTAAAATTAAGAGAAACTTTGGAGTTTGAATCTGACTTGGAATTCTTGAGAGGTTTCTTCAACTCCCTCTCAGCCCCAAGCCCCAAAAGGGTCATTAAAATCCTTGTGCTGTGTCTGTTCTGCTGAGCTGGGCCAGGCTCCTGGCAAAGGCATCACTGCAGAGAGAGCCAGTATTTCCAAAATATTATTTGGAGCTCCTTGGCAGCACCAAATGCACCACGGGGCTCATTGGGATCAAGCAAGTCCTGACAAACCATGGCTCTGCCTTGATTTCCATCTGGTCTGGGGCAGTTCATTAGGAAGGTTTTCAACTCCAGATATGGAGAAATATTTCAAAGAGCTTCTTAGAAATATCCATTCCTATTTTCAAGGGTGTATTTTATTACTGTTCTCTTTAGAGCAGAGGTGATTGCAGCATTCTGTGATTGATATTGATCCAGGGTCTCTCCTCAAGAAGTCTGGTAAAGAGGAGTTTTCTATTTTTTTTTTTTTTGAAGCAATCTAAAACTCATAATGTTCCCCACTGCAAACAGAGACACTCGTCAGGTGTGTGCCAGCCCAAGGTAACACCAAAACCACTGCAGAGCTGCCCTGGGCCAGCTGTGAGGGTAGATCATCATCCCAACCTGCCCTGGGCCACTGCCAGGGGCTGTGGCCATGGACACTGCACTGACCCCACTGCTGGGATTGGGTGCCACGAAAACCGGGAGAAGTTCAAGTTTCCTTGGAAACACTGGGGAGCACTGGGACATACTGGAGAACACTGGGAATGCTGTGGGAGACAATGGGACACACTCAGAGTGATACTGGGGAGGACTGGGACATACTGGGGACACGGGGAATGCTGAGAGGGAATCTGGGTGGGCTGGGATGGAATGTGGGGATACACAGAGACACACTGGGATATACTGGGGAACACTGGGACAAGATGGGAAGATGGGAAGTGAAGAGGGGGAATCTGGATGGACTGGGATGGACTGTGGGCTGCACTTAAAAATACAGGGACATCCTGGGACATCCTGGAATTGACAGAGACCGATTGGAGCCAGGACTACAACGCCTCTCATGCCCCACGCCCCACAGAACCCCGGTATCCGTCTCCCACATGTCCCTTAAGTGTCCCCCAGACCCTCCAGGATTCCGAAGTGCCTCCTCAGCACCCATTTGGGACCCCCTAAAAGTGTCCCCAGTTCCCCTGAATGCTCCCAACCCCACAGATTCCCGTTACAGTCACTTCTGGGAATTCATCTCCTGTCATCCCCCACAGCCTCAGAGTCCCTCATAACACAGTTCCATACCTAAAACTCCTGCCGTGCCCTGTGCCCTAAAGAGCCCGGTTAGAGCTCCCCAAGTTCCCCCCAGTTGCTCCTGAACCATTCACGTTCCCTCCTGAGGATCTCGAGTCGCGGCTCGGACACAAAAGTGTCCCCCAGGTGCCCTCCCGGAGCCCCAAACGCCTCAGCTGAGCCACTTCCGGGACTACAGCTCCCATCATGCTCCGTGGTTCCCATAGAGTGCTATTGCAGCCATGACTTCATCTCCCATCATGCACTGCGCCCCACCGAGAGATATTGTAGCTGCACCTACAACTCCCATGATGCTCTGTGGCCCCATTGAACCACATTATACCTGTGCCTACAACTCCCATCACCCCCTGCGCCCCGGAGAGCCCCGTTAGAGCCCCCCAAGTGCCCCCCTGGACCCCCAAGAGCTCCCCCAGACCACGAAGTTCCTTTCAGAATCCTTAAGTGACCACTCAGCTCCCTGAAGTGTCCTCCAGACCCTCAAGTTCTCTCTAAATTCCCTCCCCAGACCCAAAACTTTCTGAAATGTACCCCAGAAATTTCTTCATGGACCCCAAAGTGGCCCCGTTATATCCTGTCTGTGAAAATAATTAAAAATATGAGAAAGGGATTAAAATAGGAGGAATTATCATAAACAGGGAGAAATTAATGGCCGATAGTGGTCAATTAATTAATGAAGTGAATTGTGATACTTAGAACCAATGACCATTAATTTTTCTGGTTGCTAAAATTGTATCGATTTTTTCATATAAATATAAAAATCGGGTATAAAAAATAATAATAGCATTATAATAAAAATCATTATATTTTTATTATTTAATTAAATTACAATATTAATAATAAATTTATAGAGGGTTTTTATGTTTTAGGATATCAATCCCAGATAGGCAATGTCAGACATGGTGAGGCTGGGGGTGAGGAGCAGGTTGTCCAAATAGCATTGGCCAGCAAGGGGCTCATTCTTCTGCATGGCCAGACCTCCTAAGGAGACATTCAGCATCAAGATCACTCAAGGAATGCTTCAGTCAGCCCTTCTCTCAACTGAAAAATAAAAATAATATGCCCTTGATTAAAACCTAAATTCCTTCTCTTCTTACTCGCAAGGAAAGCTCAGTCTCCTGCTGTTCACAAACAGAGAAGGGCTGGAGGGAGATGTGATGCTCAGAGGCTATTTGGGGTACAGTGACCATGAAATAATGCAGTTTTTTAATATTCTGTGAACGAAGGTGGAGAATCAACAAAACTTCTACACTGGACCTACAGAGAGCAAATTTTGGCCTATTCAGAATGCAGATTTGGGGATAAATGAACTGGTTTTTTTATAGGAAACAGCTCTTAAAGGATTCCAGGAAGAATGGAGACACTTCAAGAAAAGAATCTTGAAGGAGCAGAAGCAGCCTGTCTTTCACTTTCCTCAGAGAGGAAAGTGAGCTAGCGAGGAAAATAACTGGCCTGGCTAGGCAGGGAGCCTTTACCAGGAACTCAGGGAGAAAATAAGGTGCATTACCTTTGGACAGAGGGGCAGGCAACTCAGGAAACGTTTAAAGAAGTTGCTAGGTCATGCAGAAAGAAAATCAGAAATGAAAGCTCAAATTAGGAGTTAACCCGGCTGCTTCTGTGAAAGATAACAAAAATGATTTTATAAACGCATTAATAGCAAAAGGAGGGACAAGGAAAATCTCCATTCCTTATTGGGGAGGGATATGGTTACCAAAGATGAGGAAAAGGCTGAAGTATTCAACCTCTTTGTTGCCTCAGTTTTCAACACTAAGCCATGATGTCCTGAGGACAAGTGTTCTCCTGAGCTGGGAGATGGGGACCGGGAGCAGAACAGACCCCTGTAATCCAGGAGGAAGCAGCTGGGGACCTGCTGAGCCACTCAGATGCTCACAGGTGTCTCTGGCACCAGATGGGATCCATCCTAGGGGGATGAGGGAGCTGCTGGATGAGCTCCCCAAGCTGCTCTCCATCATTTCTCATCAGTGCTGGCTCAGCAGGGAGGTGCCAGAGGACTGGAGGTGCCAATGTGAGCCCATCCCCAAGAAGGGCTGGAAGGAGGATGTGGGGAAGTGCAGGCCTGTCAGCCTGACCTGGGTGCCTGGTGAGGTGATGGAACAGATCACCCTGAGTGCCATCACAGGGCACCTACAGGATGGCTGAGGGATCAGAGCCAGCCAGCGTGGATTTCAATATCTGCACTGATGATCTGGATGAGGGCATTGAGTGCAGCATCAGCAAATGTGCAGATGGCACCAAGCTGGGTGTGAGTGTGGATGTGCTGGAGGGTAGGAGGGCTCTGCAGAGGGACCTGGACAGGCTGGATCCAGGGCCCAAATCCAACAAGGTGAGGTTTAACAAGTACAAGTGCCAGATCCTGCACTTTGGCCACAACCCCTGCAGTGCTCCAGGCTGGGGACAGAGTGGCTGGAGAGCAGTCAGGCAGAAAGGGACCTGGGGGACACTGATGGACAGCAGGCTGGACATGAGCCAGTAGTGTGCCCAGGTGGCCAAGAAGGCCAATGGCTCCTGGCCTGGATCAGGAATGGTGTGGCCAGCAGGAGCAGGGCAGTGATTCTTCCCCTGTGCTCAGCACTGGTTGGGCAGCACCTCGAGTGCTGTGTCCAGTTCTGGGTCCCGAATTTAGGAAGGACATGGAAGGTCTGGAGCGTGTCCAGAGAAGGGCACCAAGGCTGGTGAGGGGTGTGGAACACAAGTCCTGTGAGGAGTGGCTGAGGGAGCTGGGGATGTTTATCCTGGAGAAGAGGAGGCTCAGGGAGAGAAGGTGGTGTCAGGGCACAGATTGGACTTTATTATTTCAAGATCTTTTCCAGCCTGGCTGATTCCGTGATTCTCTGAAACCACCCCTGGAGCAGTTGCAGGATGAGCCCTGGGCCTCCTCTTCACAAGGTCCAGCAGCCCAGGTCCCTCAGCTTCTCCACACAGCCCCAAAGCCCATCCTGTCAGTCCTGCAGAGCCTCTCCAGCCCCTCCTCATTGCCCACAACAGGGAGCCCCACACCCAGACACAGCAGCCCAGATGTGCCCCCCTGGCCTGTGGTGCCTCAGGCAAGGGAGCAGCACGAGGAACTGCAGGACCCTGCAGACAATTCCTGAAGCACTTGGAGGATGATCCTGCTCCCCAAGGGAGGTTCCCATGGTGCCAACTCAGGAACTGAAATGGGGAGTGGATTCAGAGAGGAAAGGGCAAACAGGGATGGGCTGTGTGCTGGGGACGGTACAGGGATGGGCAAGAGGGATAAATCTGGTGAAGGAAAGAGCAAAGAAAGCAAAAGTGAAGCCAAGGAAATGCTCAGGGCAGTTTGGGGGTGGCTGCAAGGCAGCCCTGGCTCTGTACAACATCTGCAGTGGGACAGGAAACTCACAGCTCATGGGAACAAATTCCTGGCTGACTTCAGAGGCCACGACAAAGCTGAGTGGTTTCCCTGCCGTCCCCCAACCCTTGCTGGCCCCAGAGGCTGATGGCATTTGTGCTCACTCAGCTCCATGTCCCCACAGCAGCACCATGGGGGTGCTGAGCCTGCTGTGTGCAATGCAAACAGGGGCTCCTGAGCCAGTGCTGCCGTGTGTGTGCCTGCAAGGATGCGGCTCCTGTGTGAGCTGGGGGAGAGGCCAGGGCTGCAGAGGGGGGATGTTGTTGGCAGGTGCATGAGGACGCTCTGGGACGCTGCCCTGGGGTGTCCAGCACAGTGGGGATGGATCAGCCCCTGCTCTGCTGCTCCTTGCCAGGGTGTCCCCCTTGCAGGGAGCTTGCAGAGCACCAGCCATGCTGTTTGCCCCCAGCCTGCCCACGGCCAGCCTGGGGCTGCTCCCGGGGCTTTTCTGTGCTCAGCATTGGGCTGGCCAAGTGTTGTGGAGAGAGCCTGGCCAAGGAGCCTGGAGCCCCCAGGCCCTGCCCTGAGGCGTCAGCGCTGCCCCAGCAGTGCCCATGGCCTGTCCCTGCTGCAGCCCCGGCACTGCCACCCCCAGGGCTGTGCCCGGCCCCAAGAGCACTCAGGCCCTGCAGCAACACGAGGGCCAGGAGGGCAGTGGGGCAGTGGCACGGGAGCAGCACTGGCAACACCAAGTGCTGCTGCTGCTGCTGGGCACAGCTGCTGTGCCAGCACTGATCTGCCCCAGCTCTGCACACAGACATTGCTGCTGCAGCTCCAGAGAAGGGAACAGAAGGGGCATCTCTGGAGAAATCTTTGCTGGGAGAATCTTTATTTTATTTTATTTAAAGTTACCATGAGCGCAGCCCCTCATTGACACAGTCTCTGGGTCACAGAAAAGATGCAGAAAATCAAAAGGAAATACAGCACAAATAATGACATTTCTTTGTGGACAATATTGAAAAGCTAAAACAAAGGAAGTAAAGAACAAACCAACAAGCAAACCAACAAGACAAATCAAAGGAGACTTTTATTACAAGTGATTTTCAGAAATTGGCCAGCAATTTACTGTTTCTGAAACCATCTAGTGTTCAGTCTCCACACTGCAGCCTTGAGCTCCTGATTCCTCAGGCTGTAAATGAGAGGGTTCAGGGCTGGAGGCACTACTGAGTACAGAACAGACAGGGCCAGATCGAGAGATGGGGATGAGATGGAGGGGGGCTTCAGGTAGGCAAACACTGCAGTGCTTAGGAACAGGGAGACCACAGCCAGGTGAGGGAGGCAGGTGGAAAAGGCTTTGTGCCGTCCCTGCTCAGAGGGGATCCTCAGCACAGCCCTGAAGATCTGCACATAGGAGAAAACAATGAACACAAAACAGCCAAAAGCTAAACAGGCACTAACAGCAATGATCCCAATTTCCCTGAGATAGGATTTGGAGCAGGAGAGCTTGAGGATCTGGGGGATTTCACAGAAGAATCCCCCCAGGGCATTGCCATGGCACAGGGGCAGGGAAAATGTATTGGCCGTGTGCAGCAGTGAATAGAGAAAGGCACTGGCCCAGGCAGCTGCTGCCATGTGGGCACAAGCTCTGCTGCCCAGGAGGGTCCCGTAGTGCAGGGGTTTGCAGATGGACACGTAGCGGTCGTAGCACATGATGGTCAGGAGGAAAAACTCTGCACCAATGAAGAACAGAAAGAAAAAGATCTGAGCAGCACATCCTGAGTAGGAGATGTGTCTGGTGTCCCAGAGGGAATTGTGCATGGCTTTGGGGACAGTGGTGCAGATGCAGCCCAGGTCAGTGAGGGCCAGGTTGAGCAGGAAGAAGAACATGGGGGTGTGCAGGTGGTGGCCGCAGGCTACGGCGCTGATGATGAGGCCGTTGGCCAGGAGGGCAGCCAGGGAGATGGCCAGGAAGAGGCAGAAGTGCAGGAGCTGCAGCTGCCGCGTGTCTGCCAATGGCAGCAGGAGGAAGTGGCTGATGGAGCTGCTGTTGGACATTTGCAGTGTCTTGGCATGGGGATCTGTAAGAAAAGTAATGATGGAATAGTTCAGTTTGGAGAAGATTTTAAATACCCCAGCCCAGCTTGCTGGCATTTTCACCCCACTGCCTGCCCTGGGTTCTGCTGCCTGGAGCTGTCCCTGGCAGCAGCTGCTTCCCTGTGCCCAGGGCTGGGCCCCGCCAGTGCTGCCAGAGCCCAGCCCAGCCCTGGGGGCTCAGCTCTGCCCTGCACACCCCTCCCAGCACAGGGCACTGGCCAGGGCCAACTCTGCCTCTGCAGGCTCTGATGGCAAAATCACAACAACCCTGAGGAGGCTGGAAAAGTGACACTGATGCTTCCTGTGAGGGACCCTTTGCTAATTTCAGTCAGTGCCTGCTTTATTAAAATCCAAGAAAAAAATATTATATTTTTCCAAACTGAACTTAGAGATTAATATCTATATGCAATTTCCCGTCTAGGCAATGCAGAGCAGTAGATTATAAAATCAAGATTTTCCTTTTTATGCAGGCCCTGCCTCACTGCGCTCCCTTTGTAATCTGCCTAGAAACATTCTGGAGTTAAATGTTATGCTGGGAGCAGTTCTGAACTATGCAGCATCCTCACCACACAAGGAGAACACTTCCAAGCCTCACCAGCTGTCTCCTTCCACCCAGACCTTGTCCCCCAGTGCTGGGAGCAGCTCCCAGGGCTGGCTGAGAGCTGTCCCTGGCAGGCAGCAGAGTCCCTGCCCCAGCACAGCGCCCTGGGCTGCAGGACCCTGCTCTGCACCACAGCCCTGGGCACCCCTGGCTGCTCTACACAAGAGATCATCAGAGAATGTACTCACACAGTCTGCAGGCATTGGGATGTTGCAGCTTGAGGAGATCACTGCAGGAGCTGCAGCTGCATTGTCCTGCAGCCAGAGGCTTCCTGTGTCAAGGGCTGGGAGTGATTCTGCCCCAGGCACTTCTGAGCATCTTCCCAGCCCTGACTGATTGAAGCTCTCTGTGCCTCTGTGCTGTGCCCGGGGTGGCTGCAGGCAGTGCCCCAGCCTTGCTGGGCTGGGAGAAGTGCTGCTCATCAAGAGAAATGTGTTTTTGAAGCTCTTCTTGGTTACCAGCATCGCATTCTGTGCAGGGAGCCCAACCCAGCTCAGTAGAAGAGACACAGCACAAGGACTTTAATGAACCTCTCAGGGATTGGGGCTGAGTCTCTGAGCATCAGTCCCTGACAGGGAGCTGAAGAAACCACTCGAGAACTCCAAGTCACAATCAAACTCCAAAGTTTCCTAAAGTTTTAATGGGTCCCTCTGAGGGACACAACTGAGAAAGTGTCCCCAGGTTCCAGTCAGAGCAGGAAATTGGAGGCAGTGATGACAAGTGGGGACAAAGAGAAGCCAAGTCCTGGTGCCCTGGGGCACAGCAGGGTCTGTGCCACCAAGGGCTGGGAGGAGACACCTTGTTCTGAGCCACTGGGGCCTCCTGGCACAGCCCCAGCAAGGCTGGCCACTGTCACCCCTTGTGCTGCCCTCAGCATCCCCCCACATCCCAGTGGCCTCAGGGATGTGCTGGGACGAGTCCCTGGGGAGCCTTGGTCAGGAATGGCCCTGGGGGCTCCTTCATGCTCCCAGGGACTGCAGGTTTTTCAGAGGACTTTGGGTTTTGCTTTTGCCTTGGAGTCTGTGAGAGCTTTGTGCAATCATGGCCTCCAATTATCTCCTTTAATTAGTCCCTTGAGAGGCTCTGTCAGTAACAACACTCATCGGGACTAATTAATGCTTCAAGGTACTTCAGTTTTTTAAGGTACTTGGAGGTTCCCTTTTGACACCAACTCTTCTAGTAGTTTATGCAATCATGGTCCCAATTATCTACTTTAATTAGTCCCTTGAGAGCTTTATATTGACACTCAGTGGGGCTCATTAATACATTGAGATACTCAAGGTTTTAATGGTAGTTTGGATTTTCCTTTCCTCTCTGACTCTCTGAGAGGGTTTTGGGCGATCCTGGCATCCAGCTCTTTCCTCCAAGGAGTCCATGAGGAGCCTGTGTTGGGGATGGACCTCAGTGAGACCCATTAATGATTTGAGACACTTTGAGTTTTTCTTCTTCCTTGCACTCCTGGAAAGGTTTGTGCAATCTCCTCTCAGGCCCTGAGGTTCAAGGGCTCAGCACCAAATGCACCACGGGGCTCACTGGGATCAAGCAAGTCCTGACAAACCATGGCTCTGCCTTCATTTCCCTCTCGTCTGGTGCCATTCATTAGGAATATTTTCAAATACAGTTATGGAAAAATATTTCCAAGAGATTCTAAGAAATACACATTCCTATTTTGAAGAGTGTATTTCATTGCTATTCTCTTTAGAGCAGAGGTGATTCCAGCATTCTGTGATTGATATTGATGCAGGGTCTCTCCTCAGCTCTGGCCTGCTCACAGAAGCTGTGCCTTGAGGTCTGACCCAGTGTGGACAACCTTGCTGCACATTCCCCAACCCCATCCTGTCTGTCCTCACTCACCTGGGACCTGCTTTACTTGGAGAACTGGCTGCACACAGGCCAAAAGGAGTGTTCCCCCCCCTTTTTTCTTTTTTTTTTCTGTTTTGAAGCAATCTACAACTCCTCAATGTCCCCATTTAAAACAGACACCTTCTATTAGTGTGTGCTAAAGCCAAGATGCCACCAAGCAGCTTCCCCTTCCCCAAGGCAGAACCCTGCAAGAAATGTTTGAGTCCTTTGGACTCCTTGGTTCCCTGAGGCCTTGCAGTGTCACAAAGGCCCCTTGGTTCTGCACTGTCACAATGGAGATTTGGGTCCATGGGGCTCCACAGTGTCACAATGCTCTTTTGGGTACCATGGGCCTTGATCTGTCACAATGGATTTTGGCTCCCCGAGGTTCCATACTCTCAACAATGGTCTTTGTAGTTCCAGAGTGTCACAATGGACTCTTGTTTCCAGGTGGCCCCACAGTGTCACCGTGGTCTCCTTGGTTCCACAAGGCCGTGCAGTGTCACAATGGCTCACAGGTTCCATGAGGCCCCACAATGTCACAGTGGACCCTTGGTCCCATGAGTTTCCCCAGTGTCACAATGGTTCCTTGGCTCCACGTGGCCCAGGTGTCTCACAATGGACTCTTGGTTCCGTGGGGCCCTGCAGTGTCACAGGGGTTTCCTTGGTTCTGTCGGGTCACAATGGACACTGCAGCGCCCCCTGCTGGCCGGGAGGACCTGGCACTGTGCGAGCACCTCCTGGTGGCCAACCCCTGCAACTGTGAGTGGCTTGTGCTGGTTTGTACTGGGATGGGGTCCAGGGGTTGCTGGGACAAGGCTGAGGTCACTGGATTATACTGGATTGTACTGAGACAGGGTGTGTGAATGTCCAGGAGGACCTAACACTGTGTGTACTGGTTGTACTGGGTTATACTGGTTTGTACTGGGATGGGGTGCTGGGGGATTGCAGATTTGTACTGGGTTATACGGAGATGTGGTACTAGGGGTGACTGGTTTATGCTGGATTATACTTGGTAATACTGCTTTATATTGGGATGGGGTGCTGGGATTCACTGGGTTATACTGGGATATACTGGTTTATGCTCGGATGTGGCCCTGGGGGTGACTGGGTTGTAGTGGTTTATACTGGGTTATTTTGGGATATTCTGGATTTTACTGGGTCAAACTGGGGTGTACTGGGTTATACTGTGATGGAGCTTGGAGATGCTTGGCACTTCACTGGGAGCAACTTCTGGGGATGCTGGCCTTGCTGATTTATACTGGGATGGGGCTTGGGACCTACTGGGAGTGACTTCAGTTTGTGCTGGCCTTACTGGTTTCTACTGGGATCTGCTGTCATGGGCTCAGGGGTGGCTGCCACTGCTTACTGGTTTATACTGGGAGCTGCTGCCACAGGCCTCAGGACCTCAGGAGTGGCTCCAAGTGCTTACTGGTTTATACTGGTGTCTTCCCAGTCCACACCTGGGAACACTGGTAGGCACTTGCAGTCAGGCAGGACCTCAAGGCCGAACTGGCCTTCACCAGGGCCTTGCTGAGCTGCAGCTTCTCCAATTTCTCAGCCAGGCAACACTGCCTGGGGCTGCTGATGCCCACCAGGAGCTACGGCAAGGGCACTGCCCCCTGGAAGGCTGAAGGAAGGTGAGGGATTCCCCAAAAAATTTCCCCCCAATTTTGCAGGATCCTCAAAATTTTCCAGCTCCTCCCTCACCTAAAATGTGAGCTGGTGGGTTCTGTTGGGTTGAATGGGTAGACTTGGTGTTCCTAAATCCCCTTTGACTTTAATGGGTACACCTGAACTCCTGTATAGCTGGGTGTCCCCACTGAGATATTGGAGTTTTCCCCACTGCCCCCCTGAGATTTTGGGGTGCCACCTTTGCCCACCCCAGAGCTGGAGCTGCTGCAGAATACCATCTTCACCAACCCCATGCAACAAAGGACCTGGCTGTACCTGATCTGTATCCTCTCCTGAGGTAACTCAGGGCTCCCTCCCACCCCTGATGTCCTCACCTGGAATTTTGGGGTACCCCCTGAATGTTGGGGTGTCCCCCAACAGCCCCACAGCTGCCAAGGGTCATCTGTGTCCATGTCGACTGGGAGGATGGTGGCCATCATTTTCTCCTGGCCTGTCAGGCTGAGTCAGGGCACTTGGGTGCCCCAAAAATGACTTGGATATCCATCAAAATAATCTGGTTACACCTGGATACTGCCCAAAATCACCTGGATCCCCCAAAGCAATCACCTGGGTACACCTGGCTGTCCCCAAAAACCACCTGGGTACCCCTAGAAATCCCCTGGATACTCCTGGGTACCCCTTGCACACCTGGATCACCAGAAACCCCTTGGGACCTCTGAAACTAGAGTCTCAAACATCCTGACTTCTTTGACTGAATAGACCTGGTGGCCCTAAACCTTATTGCCTTTAAAGGGTAGACCTACTGTCCCTAAATATGTGTATTTCTCCATACATCTTCTGTTCTCTATTTATTCTTCTCGTAATCCTACTTAACTGAAATACTTTTGGGTAACTTAATATCTTCAGGGGTAAAGGTTTTTCAGTTAAATAGTCTAAGTCACGGAAGTTACTGCTATGATATGAGTTTATGTTGAATTGGATGTTATATGAATTGTTTTGTTCATGTTCCTTGTCTATATTTTGCCAGTAAAATTTTGTGTCATTTTGACATCTTAGCTCAAGTGGTTAGAGCTGGTATCACTGAGGTTGTGGGTTCAATCCCTGTGTGGGCCATTCACTTAGGAGTTGGACTGGATGATCCTTGTGGGTCCCTTCCTACCAAGAATATTCTTTGCATCTGGCCATGTTGAGAATATCTGGCTGGGGTTTCTCCTGTGCACCAAACTTGACTAAAGGAACTCTCTGTTATCCCCAGCATTTCAGTGTTCTGGGGTGTTCCAGCCCTGCAGGCTCACCATGGCCTCTTGTTTCCATCAGCCCCTGCTGTGTCACACTGGCCCTTGGTTCCATGAGCATCTGCAGTGTCACACAGCTTGATGACATTTGTCCTTGCTGCCCCTGCCATCCCACTGCCCCAGCAACAGCCCCGAGCCACCCGTGAGGGACAGGCCCTGCTGGGCCAGGCCTGGGCTCAGGCCTTGGCCTTTCTGCTTCCTCCAGCCAGCCCAGGCCTTGCTCAGCATTGCAGTTCCCTGCTCACAGCCTCGGGCTCCTGCAATCCTGCCCTCAAGGATCTGCTCTCACCAGTCCCTGGGGAGCCTTTGGCACTCCCTGCCCTCAGTGGGGCCACTGATGCTCCAAGGGACTTGGAGTTTTGCTTCTGCCTCCTTGAGCAGCTTCTTCAACCTTCTCTCAGTGCCTGAGGGTCCTGGACTCAGCCCCAAATCCACTGTGGGCATCATAAAAATAGAGAAAGTCCTCAGGAGCACCTTGTCTTCTTCCAGTTGTCTTCAAGTTATCAGGGATTGTGCAGCTGCTTGGAGTCCGTTTGGAGTTCTGTTAAGGAGGAAGATTTCAAAGTGCACCTTGTAACTTTTTTTTCTTTAATAAAGTGAGTATTTTTTTAGTTTTCCATTTCAGAAAAGAGAGGATAGACATTCCCCAGGTGATCTTGATGCTGAATGTCTCCTTAGGAGGTCTGGGCATGCAGAAGGATGAGCCCCTTGCAGGCTGACCCTGTTTGGACAACCTGCTCCTCACCCCCAGCCTCACCATGTCTGACATCGCCCACCTGGGACTGACATCCCTGTGCCCTGCAGCAGAACCTTGTCCCCTGAGCTCTGCAGCTGGGTGTTCCAGCCCATTGCACCATGTCCCACCTGCTCTCCTCAGGGCTCTGCCTGCACACAGGCCTAGGAGAAATTTTCCTGTTTTGGAGGAGACGATGGAAAAGCCTGAGCAGGTTTCCTGAATAACAAACCCCACTGAGGATCCACATGCTCAGTCCAGGTTGTCTGGAATGTTGTCACCTTCCTACGAGGGACAGTGTGACCAGCAATGATCTCTGTAAGCAGAATTCTCTGAATATTTCAGCTGAATTCTCTGTCCCTGTCCTTTCCCTGGGTCTTTGTTGTAGATGGAAGCTGCTGGTGCCATTCTCACCTTTAATCTCACTTTTGAATGCAGACAGGTGTTCCCAGGTGTGTTGAGCAGAATTTGCTCAATATTTATACAAAACCTTTGTGTTCTGTTGGAGTGAAGGGGCCATTTTGACACTGAGGGGGAGACATGGAAGCAAGGAGTCAGTTGTGACACTGGGGTCCCATGGAACCAGGGGCCATTTTTGCTCTGCAGAACCAACACAGGTGCTGTACCTTTCCTGATTTCTGGAATCAGGACTTGACACTGAAATTGTAGAGAGTGTTTCATTGCCAGCTGGGACACCTGGGGGGATATTCCTTCCAAACCACGTGTACCTGGTCAAGACAGGTTCCAGGTATAAATACACATTGATCCCACAAGCCCACACCTCCCTGCCCACCCCTCTCCACCTTCTCCTGCTTTGTATCATAATTAGCTGCCACCAGTCCTGGTGGTTGTGTTTGGTGGTTTTTGGGATGAAGGCTGTGAGTCTTCCTCAGTAATTGCTGTTTGACCTCTGCTTTTGGGCAGGTGCAGTGGAGGTTTGACTCTCCCTCAGGTCAGTTTGTCCCACTCAAAACCACCCGTCTGGTCCTGGCTGGTTTCTGGAGCCACAGGTTTCTGCTTTGTTGGGTTTGTACAATAGCCAGGTCTTGCTTTGCTGAGTTTTTGCAATATATGTTACCTTAAAGTTTTTTCCTAGCAAATAAGTTTCTATATGGTTTGTTACATACTGTTTCTGCTATGTGATCTATTTCCCTTCTACCTGCTCAAGCACATCATAGACTTCTAAAAGTCTGAATTTTCAAAACCATTTATGTTCCCCATCTCACTAGATCACATTGGGAGCCTCTAGACCACACTGGGAGCAGGTTTGGGTGCATCAACCCTTACTGGTTTGTAGCCATGGAATGGGGTTTTAACCCTTTAAATGCAGAGGAAATAAGATACACAGCTACATGGTCATCTTTCATGACAGGAAGAAAGAGACAAGTTTATTCAGAAACACACTTGGTTTTATAGCATGACACGCAACTCCAAGAGTAGAGAAAAGGTGATTGGTTCAGAGAGAAGACACCCCATTCCCAGGGCCTGGTCACACACCACAACAAGTGTTCTATCTTTGTTATTAATTTCCTTTTATTTTGACCAAATTATCACCCTGGGAGAAATTCTCCCTAGCCTTGAGCTGGACCAGCTTATCGCCTGGGAACAGAGCTGAAAAGCTGCAGCCTGGAATATTTTTCAGGCTGTAATTTTCTTACTTTCTCAATATATGTCCCACACTTGTTTATAGTGGCAGCTGCTGCCACAGGCCTCAGGGGCTAAGGGGTGGCTCCCAGTGCTTACTGGTTTATACTGGTGCCCTCTCAGTCTATGCCTAGGAACACCAGTGGGTGCTGGCGGGCAGGCAGGACCTTGAGGCCAAGCTATCCTTTGCTGGGGCACTGCTGAGCTGCGACTTCTCCAACTTCTCAGCCTGGCACCACTGCCTGCAGCTGCCAGGGACTCCTGAAAGGGTGAGGCTGGGGCACTGCGCCACGAAAGGCTGAAGGAATGTGAGCAATTCCCCAGTAAAATTCCCACAATTTCACAGGATCCCCAAAATTTTCCAGCCCCTCCCTCACCTAAAGTGGGAGGTGATGCGTCCTGTTGGGTTGAATGAGTAGAACTGGTGTCTCTAAATCCCCTTTGACTTTAATGGGTACACCTGAACTCTGGTACACTTGAGTATTCAGATATTGGGGTGTTCCCCACTGCCCCCTAGAGATTTTGGGGTGCCCCCTTTGCCCCTCCCCAGAGCTAGAGCTGGTGCAGAACACTGTCTTCAGCAATTCCATGGACCAAAGCACCTGGGTTTACCTGCACTGCATCCTCTCCTGAGGTAACTCAGGGCTCCCTCCCACCCTTGAGGCCCTCACCTGGAGTTTTGGGGTATCCCCTGAATGTTGGGGTGCCCCCCAACAGCCCCTCGGCTGCCAAGGGTCATCTGTGTCCACGTTGACTGGGACAACAGTGGCCATCATCTTCTCCTGGCCTGTTAGGATGAGTCAGGGTACTTGTCTGCCCCAAAAATAGCCCGAAGATCCCCCAGAATTATCTGGGTACACCTGTGTACTCCCTCAAATCACCTGGATCTCCTCAAAAATCATCTGGGTACACCTGGGTATCCCCAAAAATTATCTCCGTGTACTTCAGTGTCCCTGAAAATCACCTGGATTAACCCAACAATCATCTGGATACAGCTGGGTACCCATGGAACACCTAAGTCACCTAAAACCCTGAGCAATGAGGGAGGGACAGGGTCTGCCTTGCCAGGGGCTGGGGCTCAGCCCTTGGCCCTTTGCATTCCTGAAACACATCCAGGTGTGCTCAGCATCAGAGACACCTTTCCCTTGTTTGTCCCCCCCTGTCATCCGTGCCTCCAGTGTTCTGCTCTAACTGGAACCTGGGGACACTTTCTCAGTTGTGTCTCTCAGTGAGACCCATTAAAACTTCAAGAAACTTTGGAGTTTAAATCTGACTCTGAGTTCTTGAGAAGTTTTCCTTCAGCTCCCTCTCAGGGACTGATGTCCAGGGGCTCAGCACTGTTGGAAAACCCCAGCTCTACAGAGATGGGGCAACTGAGAGGGGTTTTAAAAAGATTTAATCCATTATCAGACTCCTTGAAGGGTGAAACATATGAGATGTAAAACTCCATGACATTCTATCCAAAGCCAAGTTATTTCCTGCTTACAATATTTTATAAATGGTTTTCAGCCCATTAGCTTTTGCCGCACAGTGGTGCAAATAATCCTAACACCAATCACCTTGTATTTTACTCCACGTAGTCTTGCCACAATGCATCTTTCTCAGTTCTAATTCTCAAAAATATCTGATCTTTTTGCAAGGCTATTGTCTGAAACTTGTTTCTAGTCCAATCTCTCTCTCAGCAATGTCTTCTCTATTCCAGGGCCTTTCTGAGTCAGCACACCTTATCTCAGAGTTTGCATCCAGATGTACAAGACTGTGTGAGCTTTCAGTCAGGCTTTGAGAATCCTTTACAAATCCATTTCTCACAAATATCAATCACAGAATGTTGCAATCACCTCTGCTCTAAAGACAACATTAATAAAATACAGCCTTGAAAATGGTAATGGATATTTCTAAGAAGCTCTTTGGCATATTTCTCCATAACTGGAGTTGAAAAGGTTCCGAATTAACTGCATCGAACTCCAAAGTTTCTGATACCATTCATGCGTCCCACTGAGGGACACAACTGAGAAAGTGTCCCCAGGTTCCAGTGTGAGCAGGAAATTGGAGGCAGAGATGACAGGTGGTGTGGGAAATGCAGGCACAGAGAGCTCTCAGGGCCTTGTGCATACAGGCTCAGAGATTGAGATGGATCCAAGGTTTGACCTCAGACCTTGGAGATGGCTTGGAGAAGTAGAGCAGTAAAATTTTAGCAGTAGAACCTTTTATAATCTTAGTTTGAATCTTAAGATATATCAATGTAGGTTTGTGAAGTGTTATATAATTGGTTAAAAAATGACACATTGTGGCAAAGCCATGGGAAGCAAAGCAATTAATTATTGGTGTAAAAAGACACTAGCAAAGTTGATAGAAGTATTTAGTTGGCTAAAAAACCAACGTAAGTCATTGTAACTAAGAATGAGGTGGCTTCTGATATTATGGTGTTGGATTTAACACCTTTAATGTCTCACCCTTTTATGAGACTGATGCAATAAAGCAATAAGTCATCTTTTTTATTGTCTCTTGGTTGCCCCATCTTTTGTAACATTAATCTCCCAAGGAGGATTTTTTTGGACATCAGGTCTACATCTCGAAATCAATGGGGATGTAGGAAAACCAGGTATAATCTATTAAAAATTAATAGGGATTTAGGGACATCAAGTCTACCACATTGAAGTCAATAAGGATTTAGGGAAACCAGGTCTATCCATTATAGTCAGTGGAGATTTTGCAGAAATTTGGGGTTAAAATGGGGAAAATTTGGGTACTTTTGGGGGTAATCTTGGGCTGAATTCTGGGAATTTCTGTTCCAGGATTGCATTGCTGATGCTCTGGAAGTCCTGGATGAATTCATGGAAGCCAATCCCAAATCCCTGATCCCACATCTGAGGCTCGTGCTGGACCTGTGCCCCCAGGTAAGCCCAAAAATCTCCATTTTCAGCCCAAAATCTGGGAATTCCGAGCCCGAAATTGGGATTTTTAGCACCAAAGATTTTGGGACATCAGGTCTGCACTTTGAAGTCAAAGGGGATTGAGGGATACCGGGTCTAGCCATTAACAGGGCTTGATTGGCAGGGGTTGCTGGTTAAACTGGGAGCACTGACAGTGGCTAAGGGGGAGGCAATGGGGTACTGGGAACACTGAGGCTTAACTAGGACCATGAGAAGTGATTAGTAAAGATGAGTAGGGATAAACAGGATACCAGGTCTACCCTATTGAAGTCAATCAGATTTTAGGGACAAAATCTACCCTGTAGAGTCAATGTGGATTTAAGGGCACCAGGTCTACCTTGTCAGGGCAATGATGACTTAGGGACACCAGTTTGGGGGGGGCCCAGGGGTTTTGGGTAATCAAGGTGTCCAAGAGGTACCTAGGTGTATCCAAGTGATTTTTGGGGTGATCCAGGCGTGTTCAGGCCATTTTTTGTTGGTACCCAGGTGATTTTGGGAGTACCCAGATGTATCCAGGTGATTCTGAAGGGTAACCAGGTGATTTTCAGGGATACCCAGGAGTACCCAGCTGATTTTTGGGGGTATCCATATGTATCCAGGTGATACGTGGGGGTAGTCAGGTGATTTTTGGGAGGATCCAGGTGCATCCAGGTGATTTTTGGCGGTAACCAGGTGATTTTCAGGGGTACTCAGGTGTACCCAGATGATTTTTGGGGATATCCGGGTTATGTTTGGGGCACCCAAGTGTCCCAACTCACCTTGACAGGCCAGGAGAAAATGATGGTCATCCTTGATCCTCCCGGTCAGCATGGACACAGATGACCCTCTGTGGGGCAGGGCTGTCGGGGGGCACCCCAACATTCAGGGCGTGCCCCAAAACTCCAGGTGAGGGCCCAGGGATGGGAGGGAGCCCTGAGTTAACTTGGGAGAGGATGCAGTGCAGGTACACCCAGGCACCTTGGTCTGTGGGGTCGGTGAAGACGGCGTTCTGCACAAGCTCCAGCTCTGGGGAGAGCAAAGGAGGCACCCCAAAATCTCAGGGGGGCAGCGAGGTCACCCAAATTGACAGGCAGAAAATCTTTATAACCCACAAAGTTATAGGTGTGTATTTTACTCAGCAGTGAGGTGCATGGGGGATAGCTCCTCCAAAAACATGCACACCTTCAGCAACCTGAGCCTCTCTTTTTATTCTCTACAAACTAGGAATACACAATACACCTAATACGTATTCATTTCCTAACCCCATCTGTCCCTGCTTCATATTAAAATTAGCTCCACTCCTCTTTGTGACTGCACACTGCTCCATGTTGGTTGCTCTGGTAGTCATCTGGGGGTCCTTGGGATGAAGTAAACAGTCTTCCTCTCAGTTGAACTTTTCACCTCAGCTTCTCTATGCATGCATCTTTGGTCACTTTCTATCTTAATACCAGATTTTGCTGGCTCAGGGGTCTAAAGAATCCCCCTTATCCGGAAGGGGCCTTGCTCTTCCATCCTGTTTGTGAATTCTTACCCCTCTATCTTTTTGCAGCCTTGCTCTGTCCTCCTATTCTTGCAAAGACAGAGAATTTTAAGTACTCATAGAATCATGTCAGCCTTCTTCTAGTTAAAGCATCCTCCTGTATTTTTACCCTTAACTCTAATTTTCATTTGAATTCCCCGTTTCAGTGTCACAATGGCTCCTTGGTTCTTCAGGCCCCACAGCTTCATCCTTGACCCTTGGTTCCGTAGGGGTCCTGAGTTTCACAAAGGTCCCCCTGATTCCATAAGTCACCAGAGTGTCACAATGGTCTCTTTGGTTCCATGAGGTTCCAGAGTGTCTCCATGGCATCCTTGGATCTGCTGCATTCCTTGTCACAACTGACCCATGGTTCCATGGTCACCATGGTCGCTGTCAGAGGCTGGATGAGATCAATGTCCCAGACACCTGGGGATGAGCTGTCAATCAGTCACACAGTGGGGTGGTGCTGACCCAGGCTCTGATTGCCCCAGCAATCACAAGTCCCACCTGGGGGAGGCCCACGAAGGCCCAGGGGCTTAAAACACGGAGCAGGCGCTCAGCCCATGGTCCATACCCTGCCTTCTCCTGGGGTCTGTGTCTCACCCACACTGGAACCCCAGGGGTTAGGAGCCATGTGTGTGTCCATCTTCAGAGTTTCTGTCTTTCTGCCTCTCTCTCTTTCCTCTCCTTCTAATACTTTTTATATGGAACAGTTTTGGGTACTTTAACAATGTAAGTGTTTAAAGATTTCTAGGTTAAATGTGCAACAATAATGAAATTCCTGCTATGGTAAGTGTTTTATGTTAAATTGGATGCTATATTAAATCCTCTTCTAAAGTTCTTTGATTTTCTATACCTTACCAGTAAAATGTACTGTCACTTTGACCTCTTGAGAATATAAGGTTGCTGTTTCTCCTGTGCCCCAAATTCAAGTAAAGGAACCTTTGGTCACCCCCAACATTGCAGTGTTCTGACTCACCATGGCCTCTTGTTTGCATCAGCCCCTGCTGTGTCACACTGGCCCTTGGTTCCATGAGCATCTGCAGTGTCACACAGCTTGATGACATTTGTCCTTGCTGCCCCTGCCATCCCACTGCCCCAGCAACAGCCCCGAGCCACCCGTGAGGGACAGGCCCTGCTGGGCCAGGCCTGGGCTCAGGCCTTGGCCTTTCTGCTTCCTCCAGCCAGCCCAGGCCTTGCTCAGCATTGCAGTTCCCTGCTCACAGCCTCGGGCTCCTGCAATCCTGCCCTCAAGGATCTGCTCTCACCAGTCCCTGGGGAGCCTTTGGCACTCCCTGCCCTCAGTGGGGCCACTGATGCTCCAAGGGACTTGGAGTTTTGCTTCTGCCTCCTTGAGCAGCTTCTTCAACCTTCTCTCAGTGCCTGAGGGTCCTGGACTCAGCCCCAAATCCACCGTGGGGCTGATTAAAATACACAAAGTTTTCAGAAGTACCTTGTCTTCTTCCAGTTGTCTTCAAGTTATCAGGGGTTGTGAAGCTGCTTGGAGTCCGTTTGGAGTTTTGTTAAGGAGGAAGGATTTGATGTGCATCTCATGACTTTTGTGGTTTTTAATCACATGAATAGTTTTTCATTTTCCATTTTAGAGAAGAGCTGATAGAGGCATTCCCCAAGTGATCTTGATGCTGAATGTCTCCTTAGGAGGTCTGGGCATGCAGAAGGATGAGCCCCTTGCAGGCTGACCCTGTTTGGACAACCTGCTCCTCACCCCCAGCCTCACCATGTCTGACATCGCCCACCTGGGACTGACATCCCTGTGCCCTGCAGCAGAACCTTGTCCCCTGAGCTCTGCAGCTGGCTGTCCCAGCCCATTGCACCATGTCCCACCTGCTCTCCTCAGGGCTCTGCCTGCACACAGGCCTAGGAGAAATTTTCCTGTTTTGGAGGAGACGATGGAAAAGCCTGAGCAGGTTTCCTGAATAACAAACCCCACTGAGGAACCACATGCTCAGTCCAGGTTGTCTGGAATGTTGTCACCTTCCTACGAGGGACAGTGTGACCAGCAATGATCTCTGTAAGCAGAATTCTCTGAATATTTCAGCTGAATTCTCTGTCCCTGTCCTTTCCCTGGGTCTTTGTTGTAGATGGAAGCTGCTGGTGCCATTCTCACCTTTAACCCCTCTTTTGAATGCAGACAGATGTTCCCAGGTGTGTTAAGCAGATGTTGCTCAATGTTTATGCAAAGCTTTTGTATCCTCATGGAACCAAGGGGACCCTTGTGACACAGCAGGAGTTCATGGAACCAAGGAGACAATTGTGACAGTTCAGAGCCTCACAGAAACAAGGCTCCATTGTGACACTGAAGGGAATTACGGAATCAAGGAGACCATTGTGACACAGCGAGGCCACATGGAACCAATGGTCCATTGTGACAATGCAGATCCAAGGAGACCATAGTGACACTGTGGGACCTCATGGATCCAAGGGGCCACTGTGACACTGAAGAACTTCATGGAACCCAGGGTCCAGTGTGACATTGCAGCCCCTCATTGGAACAAAGGAACCATTGTTGACAGCCCAGAAACTCATGGAATCAAGGGGCTGTGGTGATACAGCAGGGCCACATGGAACCAAGGAAATCTGTGTCATTTAGGAACCTAATGGAACCAAGGGTGCACTATGACACTGCAGAAACAAGGAGACCGTTGTGACACCATGGAAACTCATGGAACCAAGCAGCCATTGTGACACTCCAGGGCCTTGTTGAGCCAGGGAGACCATTATGACACTCCAGAACGTCGTGGCACGGAGGATTTACTGTGACAGAGCAAGGTCCCATGGAACCAATTGTCCACTGTGACAATACAGATCCCAGGAGACCATGGTTACACTATGGAAGTTCATGGAACCAAGGATCCATTGTGACATAGCGGAACCTCTTGGAATCAAGGCAACCATGTTAGGCTATGGTACCTCATGGTGCCAAGGGTGCAGTGTGACATTGCGGGGCCTCACTGGAGCAAAGGACATGGTTGATGGGACAGAAGCTCATGGAAACGTTGGGACATTGTGTCACTGCAGAGCCTCATGGAACCAAGGAGACCACTGTAACACTGAGTAACCTTCTGGAACCAAGCAGCCATTTTCACACTGTGGAACCAAGGAGAGCACTGTTGACAGAACAGAACCTCATGGAAATGAGGGGACATTGTTATACAGCGAGGCCTCGTGGAACCAAGGGGCCATGGTGACACTGTGGGGACCCAAGGAACCAAATATTCATAGTGACACTGCAGGGCTGCTTTAACCAATTGTCCATTGTCATACTGCAGATCCAAGAGACCGTGGTGACACTATGGCAGTTCATGGAACTAAGGGGCTGTGGTGACACACCAAGGCCTTGTGGAACCAAGGAGAGCATTGTGGCAGTGCAGAACCAAGGAGGCCATTTTGACAGTATGGACCCTAATGGAACCAAGGGTCCACTGTTATATAGCAGGGCCTCATGGAACCAAGGGGCAATTGTGAAACTGTGCAAGAACCATAATGGAGTCAAGGACAGCACTGATGTTGAAATCCACAGGATAGAAACTTTTGAACACAATTTTGAATTTGAGTATTTGAAAACAGGTATTTTTATTACAGCATGGTGGTCACTTGGGCAATCCTTGCTCCATCTTAGTGCCCAGAGAATCGAATGAACATTGAATGAACAGAGTTTTTATCAGACACATTGATTATGTGATTTATTAGCTATCCCACTTCCTTGGACTTTATTTGACATAGTTGCACCCCTTATTGAAAGTCTTTATATGGTTCTTTGGGGTCTGTCTTCAATATCCTTCAGTGTCCTTTTTAGGTGGCTGTTCCTCTATTCCCGCTTTTGAGTAAGGGCAATATTGTTGTTTTGTATAACTTCTGTTTTGTCAGCCTTGCAGAGCTGAGCTGGCATCCTCCTTGCATTTTGTGTGACTTCTGTTTGCCTCAGCTACATCCTTTATCCGTTTCTCCAAGGCTGTTCTGTTCTGTTGTACTGTCATTGACAAGAGTAAATGTTGTTCTGTTCTGGTCTTGTCACAGTGCTTGCCCACCATGAGGCGTATCTGCAGCCTTCTCCAACCCATGGGCTTAGGGTGGTCAAGTGTTCCTGAGGGAACAGGGATGGGACAGCTGGGCTGGACTGACCCAAGGGATGTTCCATTCCATGTTATACCACGATCAGCAATAAACTGAGAGTAGTGGGGGGCAAGGGGCATAGGGAATTGATGCATTTCTTAAGACATTTTTATTCAAAACAGCACCTACACATACAGAATCCACTCCTGCCACAGCATGGTTAAATATTTTCTGCTGCTAGGAGATTTCCTGTGGATTTATTTTGCTTCTGTGTATGGCCTTTGCTTTTTGTGCTTGCTTGGTTCATGGGGTTTCTTGCTGTTGTGGCTGGGTCTTGCTTTGTTTTTATTTTTTGGTTGGGTTTGATTTTTCCCTATTGAACTGCCTTTTAATTGATACATAAGTTCTACCTTTTCTTTTTGCTTGATTGGCCCCTGATGGCAAGAGAAATTTACCCAACTCAGTCATTTTGCCCAATTACATTTTGCAGTCACCATTAACTGGATGAGTTTGGTCACAGACTCCCTGCAATTTGGCAGCATCCACAAAGGAATTGAAAGTGCATTTCATGCCCTTATAGCTATAATAGAAATGTTCCACACTGGTGGTCAAGGACTGGTCACTGAGTGATGTCACCAGGGAGTGGCTGCTCAGAGGACTCTGTGTCATGGATGACATTTGACCCTGATTGTTCAGCCAAATTCCACCCACCCCATGTTCCTCTCCTGCAGCACAGCTCTCTCCAATCTCCCTCTGAGGGGAGCACAACAGACCATGTCCCAGGCCTGGCTAAAGTCTGGGCACACAACATCCCCTTCTTTTCCCTCCCACGGGGGTTCTGCAATCCCTGCCTTGTGCTGCCAGTGCCTGGAATGGCTGCAGGAGGATTTTCTACGTGCCCTTCCCTGCTGAGCCTGACCAGTCTGTGACTGTCCCAGTGCCCCTCCCTGCCCTGTTTGTTGACTTGTTCCACGTCTGCCCTTCCCAATTGCCCAGGACCCTCTGGGATGGCTCCGCCCTTTCCAAGGGGATTGAGAGTGGTCTCACAGTGACACTGCCCAACCTTGTCAACATCCCTGACACCAAAGGCCTTTTCCACATGCCTCAGTTCCAGGTCAGTGCCCAGAGCACAGCACAGCCCTGTCCAGGTCCTTGGGATGGTTCAGAAGGGAGACAGCTCTGATTTCTCCCCACAGACCAGGGAACTCCAATGATCTCTCTGTGCAGTCCACGGCTGTCTTGAGCATTTTTTCCTGGACCTTCCATGCCCAGGATGTTTCTCTCTATGCAGTTCTAACCAACACTCAGTAATGAATTCAGGTGTTTTCCCAGAGTGAAGGGGCCTCAAGGCACTGTTTGTACCAGCAGAACTGTGCCACCCCCGAGTGCTGGTGATGGTGTTTGTGCTCACTCAGGTTCATCTCCCCACACACACATGATGCTGAAATCTCCTCAGTACACACCAAACATGGCCTGCTGGCCTGGTCACTCAGTGTCCCTCCATGCAGGGACAAACAACCTCCTGCAGCTGGCTGTGGTGATTGCAGGGCCTGGTGTGGGACAATTACCCTGGGGCACCTTCCCAGGCTGTGCCCAGAACGAAGACACAGCCCAGGCCCTGCTCTGCTGCTCCCTCAGGTCCATCCCAGGAGCTCTGGCTGTGCCAGGACACTGCTGTGTGCCCCCTGCACACTGCCCCTCTGCCCCAGGCACTGGGCTTTGCTTGGCCAGGGCATTCCTGGAGCACATTGCTGACAGCAGCTCTGGAGGAGAGCAAAGTCTTCCTGCCCTGCCCTCAGGAGTTGACCTTTGCTGATGGAGCTGCTGTGCTGGAGCCCAGCTGTGTCCCAGCAGTGCCCATGGCCTGTTCCTGCCTGTGGGCACAGCACGGACACACAGCAGGACAGTGACCAAGCTGCCAGAGCACTGTGGCCTCACAGCCACAGAAGGGCTGGCAAGGAGTGGGTGGAGTTGGAAAGAGCAGATGTGGGAAGAGCCAGGGCCGTTGTCCCTGGCTGTGCTGCTGTGCTGGGAGTCTCTTCCCTCCACCTCTTCCCACAGGCACTGCCCTGCAGAGACAGAGAAGGGCTGAGGAAGGATCCTGGACACACAGGGCAGGGCAGTCACTTGTTTTATTTAAATGCACAGGTAAAAGACCTCTTGCATGTCTTTGTGTTTCAAAAGAAAGGTAGATATTAATGAAGAAATGCAAAGAGTAACACTACAGTATTTTGAAAGAAATATTACAACAATAGAAAAAGATACCGTAGAAAAAACGGACAAATATGGAAAAAAAAAAAAGGTGAGCTTTTAGAGAGTTACATTCTGAAGACTATGCAGCAGAAAAGTTTAATGCTTCAGAAAATACAGAGTCATGAATTTTCTCAGGGCATCCTTGAGTTCCTGGTTCCTCAGGCTGTAGATGAGAGGATTCAGGGCTGGAGGCACCACTGAGTACAGAACTGACAATGCCAGATCCAGGGATGGGGAAGTGATGGAGGGGGGCTTCATGTGAGCAAATGTTCCAGTGCTGATAAACAGGGAGACCACAGCCAGGTGAGGGAGGCAGGTGGAAAAGGCTTTGTGCCGTCCCTGCTCAGAGGGGATCCTCAGCACAGCCCTGAAGATCTGCACATAGGAGAAAATAATGAACACAAAACATCCAGAAGCTAAGCAGGCACTAACAGCAATGATCACAAGTTCCCTGAGGTAGGATTTGGAGCAGGAGAGTTGGAGAATGTGTGGGATTTCACAGAAGAACTGGCCCAGGCCATTGCCATGGCACAGGGGCAGGGAAAATGTATTGGCTGTGTGCAGCAGAGCATTGAGAAAGGCACTGGCCCAGGCAGCTGCTGCCATGTGGGCACAAGCTCTGCTGCCCAGGAGGGTCCCATAGTGCAGGGGTTTGCAGATGGACACGTAGCGGTCGTAGCACATGATGGTCAGGAGGACAAGCTCTGCTGAGATGAAGAGCACAAAGAAAAAAAGCTGAGCAGCACATCCTGAGTAGGAGATGTTGCTGGTGTCCCAGAGGGAATTGTGCATGGCTTTGGGGACAGTGGTGCAGATGCAGCCCAGGTCGCTGAGGGCCACGTTGAGCAGGAAGAAGAACATGGGGGTGTGCAGGTGGTGGCCGCAGGCTACGGCGCTGATGATGAGGCCGTTGGCCAGGAGGGCAGCCAGGGAGATGGCCAGGAAGAGGCAGAAGTGCAGGAGCTGCAGCTGCCGCGTGTCTGCCAATGGCAGCAGGAGGAAGTGGCTGATGGAGCTGCTGTTGGACATTTGCTGTGTCTTGCCATAGGGATCTGTAAGAAAAGTAATCATGGAATAGTTCAGTTTGGAGAGGATTTAAAATATCCCAGCCCAGCTTGGTGTCACTTTCCCCCCACTGCCTGCCCAGGGCTCTGCTGCCTGGAGCTGTCCCTGCCAGCAGCTGCTTCCCTGTGCCCAGGGCTGGGTCCTGCCAGTGCTGCCAGAGCCCAGCCCAGCCCTGGGGGCTCAGCTCTGCCCTGCACACCCCTCCCAGCACAGGGCACTGCCCAGTGTCAGCTCTGCCTCTGCAGGCTCTGATGGCAATGTCATAGCTATCCTGAGGAGGCTGGAAAAGTGACACTGATGCTGCCTGTGAGGGACCCTGGGCTAATTTCTGTCAGTGCCTGCTTTATTAAAATCCAAGAAAAAAATATTTTATTTTTTCCAAACTGAACTTAGAGATCTATATCTCTATGCAATTTCCCTTCTACGCAACGCAGAGCAGTAGATTATAAAATCAGGATTTTCCCTTTTATGCAGGCCCTGCCTCACTGTGCTCCTTGTCTAATCTACCTAGAAACATTCTGGAGTTAAATGTTATGCTGGGAGCAGTTCTGAACTATGCAGCATCCTCACCACACAGGGACAACCCTTCCAAGCCTCACCAGCTGTCTCCTTCCACCCAGACCTTGTCCCCCAGTGCTGGGAGCAGCTCCCAGGGCTGGCTGAGAGCTGTCCCTGGCAGGCAGCAGAGTCCCTGCCCCAGCACAGTGCCCTGGGCTGCAGGACCCTGCTCTGCACGACAGACCTGGGCACCCCTGGCTGCTCTACACAAGAGATCATCAGAGAATGTACTCACACAGTCTGCAGGCATTGGGATGTTGCAGCTTTAGGAGATCACTGCAGGAGCTGCAGCTGCATTGTCCTGCAGCCAGAGGCTTCCTGTGTCAAGGGCTGGGAGTGATTCTGCCCCAGGCACTTCTCAGCATCTTCCCAGCCCTGACTGATTGAAGCTCTCTGTGCCTCTGTGCTGTGCCCGGGGTGGCTGCAGGCAGTGCCCCAGCCGTACTGGTCTGGGAGAAGAGCTGCTCATGAAGAGAAAGTGTTTTTGAAGCTCTTCTTGGTTGCCAGGATTGCCTTCTGAGCTGGGAGCCCAGACCAGCTCGGCAGTACCGATACAGCACGAGGACTTTAATGACCCTCTTGGGGTTTGTGCTGAGGCCCTGAACAGCTGTTCCTGAGAGAGAGCTGAAGAAACTTCTCAAGAACTCCAAGTCAGAATTAAAATCCAGTTTCCTAAAGTTTTAATGGGTCCCTCTGAGGGACACAACTTAGAAAGTGTCCCCAGGTTCCAGTTACAGCAGGAAATTGGAGGCAGAGATGACAAGTAGGGACAAAGTGAAGCCAAGTCTTGGTACCCTGGGGCACAGCAGGGTCTGTGCCACCAAGGGCTGGGAGGAGACACCTTGTCCTGAGCCACTGGGGCCTCCTGGCACAGCCCCAGCAAGGCTGGCCACTGTCACCCCTTGTGCTGCCCTCAGCATCCCCCCACATCCCAGTGGCCTCAGGGATGTGCTGGGACGAGTCCCTGGGGAGTCTTGGTCAGGAATGGCCCTGGGGGCTCCTTCATGCTCCCAGGGACTGCAGGTTTTTCAGAGAACTTTGGGTTTTGCTTTTGCCTCGGAGTCTCTGAGAGCTTTGTGCAATCATGGCCCCAATTATCTACTTTAATTAGTCCCTTGGGAGCTTTATATTGACACTCAGTGGGTCTCTTTAATACATTGAGATACTCAAGGTTTTAAAGGTAGTTTGGATTTTCCTTTCCTCTCTGACTTTCTGAGAGGGTTTTGGGCGATCCTGGCATCCAGTTCTTTCCTCCAAGGAGTCCATGAGGAGCCTGTGTTGGGGATGGACTTCAGTGAGACCCATTAATGCTTTGAGACACTTTGGGTTTTTCTTCTGCCTTGGACTCCTGGAAAGGTTTGTGCAATCTCCCCTCAGGCCCTGAGGTTCAAGGGCTCAGCACCAAATGCACCACGGCGCTGATTGGGATCAAACAAGTCCTGACAAACCATGGCTCTGCCTTGATTTCCCTCTGGTGCCATTCATTAGGACGATTTTGAAATCTAGTTATGGAGAAATATTTCCCAGATATTCTAAGAAATATCCATTCCTATTTTGAAGGGTGTATTTCATTGTTATTCTCTTTAGAGTAGAGGTGATTGCAGCATTCTGTGATTGATATTTGTGAGAAATGGATTTGTAAAGGCTTCTCAAAGCCTGACTGAAAGCTCACACAGTCTTGTACATCTGGATGCAAACTCTGAGATAAGGTGTGCTGACTCAGAATGGCCCTGGAATAGAGAAGACATGGTTGAGAGAGAGATTGAACTAGAAACAAGTTTCAAACCATGGCCTTGCAAAAAAACCCAGATGTTTTGGAGAATTAGAACTGTGAAAGATGCATTGGTGCAAAAACACATGGGGTACAATAATGAGTGGTTGGTGTTAGAAGTATTAGCACCATTGTGTAGCAAAAGCTGATAGACTGAAAAACATTAATAAGGTATGGTAAACACGAAATAACTTGGCTTTGGATAGAATGGCATGGAGTTTTACATGTCTTATGTTTCACCCTTCAAGGAGTCTAATAATGGAATAAAATATTTTTAAAAATATGCCTCTCAGTTGCCCTGTCTGTGTAGAGCTGGGATTTTTCAACAGTGCTGAGTCCCTGGACATCAGTCCCTGAGAGGGAGCTGAAGGAAAACTTCTCAAGAACTCAGAGTCAGATTTAAACTCCAAAGTTTCTTGAAGTTTTAATGGGTCTCACTGAGAGACACAACTGAGAAAGTGTCCCCAGGTTCCAGTTAGAGCAGAACACTGGAGGCACGGATGACAGGGGGGGACAAACAAGGGAAAGGTGTCTCTGATGCTGAGCACACCTGGATGTGTTTCAGGAATGCAAAGGGCCAAGGGCTGAGCCCCAGCCCCTGGCAAGGCAGATCCTGTCCCTCCCTCATTGCTCAGGGCTCTTCCCGGCCCACTGGGCTCTGGGCATGTGCAATGCCAAGGGCAGCACCATGGGGCGGCCCCTGCCAGGCTGCTGAGCAGGGACAAGGAGGCAATGAGGCCCCAGCACAGCAAGGCTCACTTGTCTCGTGCTTTCAGTGAAGACTTTTTTCCTGATGTCAAACATATCTTACCCCTGGCTCATCTGCAGACTGTGTTCTCTCATTCTGTCAGGTGCTGCCTGGGAGAAGAGACCGACCCCCACCTGACTACAGCCTCTGTTCAGGTGGTTGTAGAGAGTCTCACTGGAGACCATTGTAGCCATTGGGGCCATTGCAGCACGGCAGGGCCTCATGGAATCAAGGGGAGCACAGTGACAGCGTGGGGCTCCATGGGACAAAGGGGCCATTCTGACACTGTGGAACCAAGGAGATCATTGTTACACTACAGGGCCTCATGGAACCAAGGAGGCCATGAGGACACTTTGAGGTCATGTGGAACCAAAGGACCATTGTCGCACTGCAGGGCCTCATGGAAACAAGGGCATAAGAGTGACCCTGTGAGCTCCAAGGGACCGAGGTGGCATTCTGACACTGCAGAACCAAGGAGACCATTGTGACACTATGTGGCATCATGGAGCTGAGAGTCCTTTGTGACAGAGCAGGGCCTCATGAAACCATGGAGGTCATTTTTACAATTTGAGGTTTTGTGAAACAAAAGGGCCATTGTGGCATTTCAGGGCTTTATGAAATCAAAGGGCCATTGTGACACTGCAGGGCCTCATGGAATCATGGAGTCCATTGTGACACTACAAGACCTCACTGAAGCAAGGAATCGTTGTGACACTATGGAGTCCTGGCAGGCCAAGGGGCAATTGTCACAATGTGTGGCACCATTGAACCAAGGAGTCCATTGTGACACTACAGGGCCCCATGGAACTAAGGATTCATGGAACAGTGCTGGACCCCATGGAAACAAAGGTCCGTTGTGACACTGTGGGGCCTCATGGAATCCTGGAGGCCATGATGACACTTTGAGGCCTCGTTGAATCAAGGGGCTCTGCAGGACCTTGTGGAACCAAGGAGACCCTTCTGCCATTGTGAGTCCCCATGGAACCAAGGGTCCATTGGGATACTGCAGAGTGGGAAATGCAGGCACAGAGAGCTCTCAGGGCCTTGGGCATACAGGCTCAGAGATAGAGATGGATACAGGGTTCGACCTGAGACCTTGGAGAAGGCTTAGAGAAGTAGAGCATTAAAGTGAAACAGACATGAAACAAGAATATAAGTTTGTAGTTCAAGTCAAAATATGTTTCAAGAAAACAGAAATACGGATTATGTAAGCAAAGCAGTATCTTAAGTAAGATACTAAAAGATTTTAAAGTTTAGCAAAAATAACTTGTTATAAAGTTAATTAGATGTTAAGATGGATCAATGTAGGTTTGTGCAGTGTTATATGATATACTGAAATATGATGCATTGCACCAAAGCCATGGGAAGTAAAGCAATTAATGATTGGTAAAAAAAGACACTAACAAAGTTCAGAAAAGTTTTTGATTGGCTAAGAAACTAACGTAAGGCATTTGTAACTAAGAATGAGGAAGCTTTTGATATTATGACACTGGATGTAACACCTTTAATGTCTCACCCTTCTATGAGACTGATGAAATAAAGCCATAAACCATCTTTGACAATGTCTCTCAGTTGTTCCATCTCTTGTAACATTCATCTCCCAATAGAGATCTTATGGACATCAGGTCTACCCTTTGAAATCAATGGCAACGTAGGAATAGCAAGTCTATCTATTTTAAAAAATCTAAGGGGATTTATGAACATCAGGTCTACCTTTTGAAATCAATAGGGATTTAGGGAAACCAGGTTTACGCATTAAAGTCAATGGGGATTTTGCAGAAATTTGGTGCTAAAATGGGGAAATTTGGGGGAAATACTGGGCTGAATTCTGGGAATTTCCATTTGAGGATCATGGTGCTGACACTCTGGAAGTCCTGGTGTAATTCCTGGGAGCTAATCACAAATTCTTGATCCCACACCTTCATCCTGTGCTGGAGCTGTGCCTCCACTTAAGCCCAAATTTTTCTTTTCAGCCCCAAATCTGGAATTCCGAGTTCAAAGTTGGGATTTTGGGTAGCAAAAATTTTCAGACATTGTGTCTACCCATTGAAGTCAGTGGGGATTCAGGGACACCAGGTCCACCCAGTAAATGCAAAGAAGATTTTTGGGACACCAGTTTTAGGAGTCCGTAGGGGTTTTGGATGATTTAGGTGTTCAGGGGGTACCCAGGTGTATCCAGGTGATTTTTGGGGTAATCCAGCTGATTTTCAGGAGTACTCAAGTCCACTGAGGTGATTTTTTGGGATACCCAGGTGTACCCGATTGATTTTTGGGGAGATCCAGGTGATTTGGGGGAGTACACAGGTGTACCCAGATAATTTTGGGGGATCTCCAGGTTATTTTGGGGCACCCAAGTGTCCTGACTCAACTTGATGGGCCAGGAGAAGATGATGGCCACTGTCCTCCCAGTCGACGTGGACACAGATGACCCTTGGCAGCCAAGGGGCTGTTGGGGGGCACCCCAACATTCAGGGGGTACCCCAAAACTCCAGGTGAGGGCCTCAAGGGTGGGAGGGAGCCCTGAGTTACCTCAGGAGAGGATGCAGTGCAGGTACACCCAGGTGCTTTGATCCGTGGGGTTGCTGAAGGCAGTGTTCTGCAACAGTTCTAGCTCTGGGAGGGGGGGGGGGGGGGGCAAAGGGGGCACCCCAAAATCTCTAGGGGGCCGTGAGGGACACCCCAATATCTGAATGCTCAAGTGTACCAGAGTTCAGGTGTACCCATTAAAGTCAAAGGGGATTTAGAGACACCAGTTCTACTCATTCAACCCAACAGAACGCTTCACCTCCCACTTTAGGTGAGGGAGGGGCTGGAAAATTTTGGGGATCCTCTGAAATTGTGGGAATTTTACTGGGCAATTGCTCACATTCCTTCAGCCTTTCATGGGGCAGTTCCCCAGCCTCGTCCTTTCTGGAGTCCCTGGCAGCTGCAGGCAGTGGTGCCAGGATGAGAAGTTGAAGAAGTCGCGGCTCAGCAGTGCCCCAGCAAGGATAACTTGGACTCAAGGTCCTGCCTGCCCTCCAGCACCCACTGGTGTTCCTAGGCATAGACTGAGAGGGCACCAGTATAAGCCAGTAAGCACTGGGAGCCACTCCTGAGCCCCTGAGGCCTGTGGCAGCAGCTCCCAGTATAAACCAGTAAGGGCTGATGTGCCAAAACCTGCTCCCAGTGTGGTCTAGAGGCTCCCAGGGTGATCTAGTGAGATGGGGAACATAAATGGTTTTGAAAATTCAGAACTTTAGAAGTCTATGATGTGCTTTTGCAGGTAGAGGGGAAATTGAACAGATAGCAGAAATATTGTGTAATAAACCATATAGGAACTTATTTCCCAGGAAAAACTTTAAGATAACATATATTGCAAAAACTCAGCAAAGCAAGACCTGGCTATTGTACAAACCCAACAAAACTGAAACCTGTGGCTCCAGAAACCAGCCAGGACCAGACAGGTGGTTTTAAGTGGGACAAGCTGAGCTGAGGGAGAGCCAAACCCCCACTGCACCTGCCCAGAAGCAGAGGTCAAACAGTGATTACTGAGGAAGACATACAGCCTTCATCCCAAAGACCACCAAACACAACCACCAGGAGGGGTGGCAGCTAATTATAATACAAAGGGAGAGAAGGTGGAGATGGATGGGCAGGGAGGCGTGGGCTTGTGGGATCAATGTGTATTTATACCTGAAACCTGTCTTGACCAGGTACACGTGGTTTGGAGGAAATATCCCCCCATGTGTCCCAGCTGGCAATGAAACACCCTCTACAATTTCAGTGTCAAGTGCTGATTCTCGAAATCAGTTGTTGAGCCAGCCAGAAGGTCTTGGTGTGTCTGCTGGAGCACAGGGGACGTCGACATCCCAGTGCACCCCGGACTTTTTCTGGAGCTGACCTCTGCTCCCTGGTCACTCTCTGCAGGGACGAGCAACCAACCTCCTATATGGCCTAGAGGAACGTTTGACCAAAATGTTTTGGGGGAGGCCCAAGGTAAGGTGAGCCTGTAAGACACGAGGGATGCCTGCACATGGCTAACAGTGTGTCAGAGACATCCGACACACAGAGCTGACAGGTTTGGGGAAGGTATTTGGAAGCTGGCAAAGGGGTTTCTGTTGACCACTAAGGGTGGCCACTAGCAAGTTTGGGGGTAACTTGAACTAACCAAGGTATTCTCAGTATTATTAACAGCATAAGTCACTACTATAACCATAACTGCCATAAATTGTGCTTGTTGTTTGTTGTAGGGTGGTGGAAGGAAGTATTTATTATGGTGGTTGGTATTTTGTGTTTGCATCACTCTCATTTTGGTGGTGGAGATTTTGGATTTTGGGGAATGTCTTCTCTGTTTTCTGTAGTGGACCTGTGCAATATCTGGTGTAACACTGCCCTCTTGTGTTATTAACTGTCATTGCAACAAGTTAAGATTTCTGTTCTTTTCTGAGGCGTGAGATTCTATTGTTTCTGATGTAATGCTGCCCTCTTGTCTCTGTAACTGTCAATGACAGGTCAGCGATTTTTTTTGGAAACTGTCAGAGTTAAAAAGGTGGTGGAAGCTGGGAGTGAGTGCGCAGGGCTCGAACAAGCAAGGAGGAAGCCCTTTCTAGGTGACTCCAGATTGAGCCCCCGGATTTCTTGAGAGATCAAGGGAAACTTGTACGGTTGGTACGGGAGGACGGGGGAGTAGAGCAGGTACACTTGGGAGGAATATTCTCAGATTCCATAGATAGTTATCTGGGTTTGGATTGGGAGCAACCTCTAATGGAAAGGGAACCTAGAAGGGTTAGACCAATTCCTTGCTTTGCATGTGGACCAGCAATTTGGACACCAAGGTGGCATCCAGCCTGGGACCTCCTACAGTGTCATTGGTGCAAAAGGAAGTGGCACTGCAGATCTAGGAGGTGGACGCCTACATGCCCCAGATGTACCCCGGACCCATGGCATCATATTCAGGAATTAATACAGGTTGAGTGTGAGATTGTGAATTTGGTCTGTGCAAAGAGTCTTTCAGTTCCCAAGGACTGGCACGTTTTCGATGACCACTGGGAGGAAGTGAAAGAATCTTGCCAGCAGAGGTTTGGGAGAGGAGAGAAGAGAAATAAGGAGAGAAATCATGGGGACCCAGCAAAATAAAGAGGTGTTCAGGAGGAGCCCTTTAGGATGTATACTAACCCACTGGAAGGAAGTTGTGGGGACAGGAGAAACGGAGAGCAAAAGGGTTTTCATCAAATACTCGAATCAATGGTGGCCCTCTAGAAATCAGAAGATGGGGCAAAGTGGCCATTAAATGGAACATGGGACTGTAACACCATGTTGAAGTGAATGTTGTTTTTAAGGTGGGAAGGAAAATGGGATGAGGCACCATATGCAGATGTTTTTCATCTCACAGAACCACCCAGAATGGCAAAGGGATTGTGGTATTAACCCTCCACAAGACCCACTGATCCTAGCAATGGAAAGAGAAAACACAAGGGTCTCACATACATTAAAATGATGCTGCTCAGCCTGTAGTCTTGGTCAGAAGTGCACTAAAAATGACAAGGTATATAAGGAAGAAGACTCTGATCTGGATGATCTCCCCTCCTCCATCACTAGAGTTGGGTGGGAGCCCAGGAAGGGCACCAGATCAAACTCCAACACCCCTGGGAAGTCCAGCATCCTCCCATACAAGGGCAAAGCTAAGGAACAACCAGCATTTTTGCAGGCACCTCTTAGAGAAGAAGTGTTAGCAGATGGAACAATGATGCTACTAAAGGTTCCCTTCAATACCAATGATTTGGAAATCTGGAAAAGGAATGTAAAGGATTACAGAAAAGACCCTCTAAGTATAACTGAACACTTTTGGTTAATAGTGAAATCACATAACCCGGATGGGAATGCTATACAGTTACTGTTCCATGCAATGACAGAACCAGAGAAACAGCTGATCCCAAAGGTACCCTGCGATTTGGCCCAGGAGCACTGTAAGCCATGAGAGAGGATGTAAAGGAATTCTTCCCCCCCAGGACCCAAAGTGGGATATGAATAGAATGGCAGTAAGACAGCAGGTACAAGAATATCAGGAGTGGATTGCAAAGGGAATAGAGAAAGCCATCCCCAAATCTATGAACTGCTCAGCTTTATATGCTATTAAACAAGGTCCCTTTGAGTCACCACCTGAGTTCTCAGACAGGCTGAGACACAATGCGTCGTAGCACACCTTTGGACCCAGGTCAGATATCGGGATACAGCAGTTAGTGTCATTATTTTTAGGTCAATCCACCGGTGATAGAAGATGTAAACTTCAGAAATTCAGACCCACTGAAGGAAGAAACTTAGAAATATTATTGGATGAAGCCTGGAGGGTGTTTAGCAACCGAGAAGAAGGGAATAAGGGGAAACAAGGAAGGGTGATGGCAGTAGTTACAAAGGAAGATGAAAATTTTAAAAAGGGGCTTCCCCCTCCACGCCTTGGAAGAAAAGAATGTGCTCTATGTGAGCAATTAGGCCACTGAAAAAATGAATGCCCAGAACGCTGAGGAAAGGGAAACAAAAGGGCACGGGGAGTGGCAAATGTAAATGAAGACTGACAGGAACCAGGGGCATCTTCTCTGGCTGATCCCTTGGTTATAATGAAGCTAGGGGAAAGAAAAGATCAAAAGGAAATAAAATTTTTAATTGATACAGGGGCAATGTGTTCGATTTTAAACACAGCTTTAACTCAGGTGGGAGAAGATTATATTATGTTTAAGGGAGCCACTGGCCAAGCTGACAAGTCTTATTTTTGTGGACCACTAAAATATAAATTGGGAAAACTAGTAGGCTTGCATAAATTCTTATACATGCCTAATTCACCACATGCACTCCTTGGAAGAGATTTGCTTGAACAATTGAATGCAACAATCAGATTTGAAAAAGGGGAGATTACTCTGGAGGTGGATACTCAAGAATATATTCAAATAATGAGGTTCCCATAGAAGGAAAAGTCAGTGAAGATATCATCAACCAGGTGTACCCTGGTGTGTGGGCCACTGAGAAGCCAGGAAGAGCTAAGAATGCATCACCAGTAGAGGTAAAGCTTAAAGAGGGACAATGACCAGTAAGGATAAAACAAGATCCCTTAAAAAGAGAGAGTAGGGAAGGAATCCAGCTGGTAATAGAAAAATTCTTGCAATGGGGTCTGTTAAGGGAATGTGAATCTGATTTGCACACTCCCATATTACCAGTTCACAAACCTGATGGAACGTACAGAGTAGTCCAGGATTTAAGAGCAGTCAATAGAATAGCAGAGGATTTATGTCCTGTAGTAGCAAAGCCATACACTTTGTTAACAGTACTGACACCTTAACTAACCTGGTTTACTGGTTTAGATTTGAAAGATGCTTCCTTTTGCCTCCCTCTCTATGAAGCCAGCCAAAAGATATTTGCCTTAGAATGGAAAAGTGGAAAAGGACCCAGCTCACTTGGACTGTACTGCCTCAAGGATTCAAGAATTTCCCCACCATATTTGGCAACCAACTGGCCAAGGATCTCGAGTCTTGGGAAACCCCACCCGGGAAGGGGAGACTGCTACAATACAGAGATGACATCCTGAACACCACTGAGACAGAAGACACTTGCATGCCTTGGACAGTGAGTCTCTAAAACTCTTTGGGGTTCCAAGGGCACCGAGTGTCTAAGAAGGAAGCCCAGGTAATGCAGCAGGAAGTCACTTACTTGGGGTATGAAATTAATGTGGGGCAAAGAATTGTGGGGCAAACCTGAAAAGAGGCTCTATGCCAAATACCAAAACCACAGACTGTAAAAGAATTGAGAACTTTCCTCAGAATGACTGAGCGGTGTCGCCTTTGGATCTATAATTACGAGTTGCTTGTTCAACCCCTGTATGCACTGATCAACTCTGAACAGAAGCATCTGCAATGGGACAAACAGGCCACATGAGCCTTGGAACAATTGAAAAAGGCCCTGATGTCAGCTCCAGCTGTGGGACTCCCTGAACTGGGTAAGCCTTTCTTTTTGTTTTCTCATGAGAAACAGGGAATCGCCCTGGGAGTATTGGCACAAGATTTCGATTTAGACATCACAGAGCAGTCACCTACATCTCATGTCTGTGTTGGTGTCCCATACAGTGTCTGCAGTATTAGAAATGAAGGGCAGGGAGTGGCTTTCTCCACAGAGGTTCCTGAAATACCAATCCATACTGGTAGAACAGGATGCTGTGGAGATTGTGATCACTAACATTGTCAATCCAGCTTCTTTCCTCAGTGGAAACACAGGAGAACCAGTACACCATGACTGCTTGGAAACCATTGAAGCAACATCCTCAAGCTGCCTGGATTTGAAGGATGTTCCTGTGGAGGATGCAGAGGACTGGTTCATGGACAGAAGCAGCAATGTCCTGAATGGCAAAAGGCATGCAGGATATGGCATCTCCATCAGCCATGAGGTAACAGAGTCTGAACCATTGCCTGTCAAGACCTCTGCACAAAATGTGAAAATCGCCTTGACCCGAGCCTTGGAATTGACCCAATGTGAGAATGTGAACATAGACATGGATCCAAAGAACACTTTTGGGGCTGTGCATGCTTATGGAGCAATGTGAAAGGAAAGGGGGCTACTGAACTCTCAAAAGAAAAACACTGAACATGCAGAAGAAATTCTGAATTTGCTGGAGGCAGTACAGCTCCCAAAGAAAATAGCAATTATACACATCAGAGCACATCAAAAGGCATACTTGGAATCAGAAAAAGGAAATGAGCTGGCAGACAGGGAGGCAAAAGAAGCAGCAAAAAGAGAGATACAATTGGAAGGAGCTCTAATCCCAGACAGAAAAATCTCCCATGGGGGTATACCACATTATGACAAAGAGGATCTGAAGCTAATTACAAATTTGGATGAGACATACAGTAAAGAGGGGTGGGCCCCTACCCCAGAAGGAAGGGTAATCATACCTGGCCATCTAATATGGTTTGTAATAAGGGAGGAGCATAGGAAATGACACTGGGGACCAGAGACTGTGTATGAAGACTTAAATCACAACATCATGGCTAGAAATTGATACACTACAGTGAAGAAGGTAACTCAACAATGTGATCTCTGCCTCCAGACTAATCCTAAAAACAGAGCCAGAAATGGGTGAAACTGAAAAATATAATGTACCTGACCAATTATGGCAAATGGACTTCACAGAACTCCCAAGAAAAGGGGGGTTTTGTTATTTACTGGTATTAACTGATACCTTTTCAGGATGGCCTAAGGCTTTCCCTGCTACAACTGCTAAGGCCAGAAAAGTGGTCAAGGCATTAGTAAAAGAGATAGTATCACGATTTGGGGTTCCAGCTGCCATTTCTTCAGATAGAGGGCTCCATTTTATTGCAAATGTGGTACATCATGTTAGTAATGCTTTAGGTATAGATTGGCAATTACATACCCCATATCATCCCCAGTCAAGTGGACAAGTGCAGAAGATGAATCATTTAATCAAACAGCAAATTGTTAAATTAGGACAGGAGGTCAATCTGCCTTGGCCTCAATCCCTTCCTTTAGCCCTTTTACACATCCCAACTAAACCAAGGGCAAAGGAAAGGCTGAGTCCTTTTGAGATCCTGTATGGGCGACCTTATGCAATACAGAAGGGAACATCAGCACAAATAGGGGAAGAAACTATCACAGAATACATGGTGTCCCTAGGGAAACAACTCAGTAATATCAGGAAACATGTAGAAAGAAGCTGGTGTAGGGGATTGGATGGAGCAGTACATAATGTGCAACCTGGAGATTGTGTGTATGTGAAGTCTCTCACAGAAAAGACTTTGGAACCACAGTAGGAAGGACCATACCAGGTGCTCCTCACCTCCTTCACTGCCATCAAGATCAGAGAACAAGCAGCATAGAGACATCACACTGGAATTAAAAAGGCTTCACAGTCACCATGGAGAATCAGGCAGGTGCAGCCTGGAAAGCTGTGGCTCTGATGATCATAGCCATGGCTATGGCAGACATGTGTGCAAGACCTCCTATATACAATGGGACTGGCATTTATGTGTGTCAGGGGAAAGCTTCTGACTTGGACTCTCCTAAGTCTCTGTGGCAGGTGTTACAAATATCAAACGCAACTGTCTGGCCAGGGAAAGATGTCTGGGGATGCAAATTTGCATTTGTTCAGGACGGATTCCATCAGGGACTTCTAAAACCCATTCAAATTGGAACTGAATGTTGTGACACATGCCTCACTAACTGTTCTGAATTCAGGCTTAAAATAGAGGGATGTGAAAGCAAGGCTTTTAGAATTAAACCATGAGGGAACTGTGCTACATCTATCTGAACATCGAATATGGGCACAAAAGGTTAAAGGGAAGTGGCAGATTATTAACATAGAGCTATGTGCCACAAGAAAACAACTGAGGTTTGTATGTGAAGGAAATGTCAACAATAACCGAGATATCTGCCTGGATACACAACAAAGCATCTGTCTCTTCAGAATCCATTCAGTCAACCAGACAACCTTGCTCAGATATATAGATCAGGGTTGTGTATGCCTCAGAACAGCATGCCCCACCATAAGAGTGGACGAGCTCATTATAAAGGAAGCACAATCTGATTTGTGCATTTGTAACTTGGTCAAAATTGAGGGGTGCAATTTCTCCTATTGGGCACCTGTTGTATCACATCAGTATAGAAAGGCAAACATGACAACTGTGCAGGATGTAATGTCTGTGCCCAGAAGAATGAATCTCACTCTAGTTATAGAGCTACTAAAACACAGAGATATTCAGGAAATTCTTAAAGAAATGAGAAGTATGGGAAAGAAGATCTTGATCACAATACACCATGAGACAGACTATAAGGAGACCATAGAAGGTTGGAGGGAGACACATCTCACCACTGGTGGGATGTATTTTTTGGGTGGTCTCCTACTGCAGCAGGGTTTCTACACTGATTGTGTCATCTGATAGTAGTTTTGTTCGTTCTGATCAGTTTAAGTTTTGTTCTTGGTTATGATTTTCTGGAATTTGAAACAGTCACAAAGAATGGCTACAATGCCTATCCTGTTATCGAATCAACTGGGTAAAGACAGTCATAGAGAGTATGATAGATACCTTAGAAAGCAAAAGAATTTGCATCATTTAGAAGAAAAGGGGGGAAATGAGATGGGGAAGATCTATGGTTTTGAAAATTCAGAATTTTAAAAGCATGTAATATGCTTAAGTGAGTGGATGGGACAAAGAACACATAGCAGAAACGGTATGTAATGAACCACATAGGAACATAGTTACCAGGAAAAAAACCATTAAGATATATTGCAAAAACTCAGCAAAGCAAGACCTGGCTGTTGTACAAACCCAACAAAACAGAAACCTGTGGCTCCAGAAACCAGCCAGGACCAGCCAGGTGGTTTTGAGTGGGACAAACTGACCTGAGGGAGAGCTAAACCTCCACTGCACCTGCCCAAAAGCAGAGCTCAAACAGTGATTACTGAGGAAGACACACAGCCTTCATCCCAAAAACCACCAAACACAACCACCAGGAGGTTTGGCAGCTAATTATAATACAAAGGGAGAGAAGGTGGAGATGGGCGGGCAGGGAGGTGTGGGCTTGTGGATCAATGTGTATTTATACTTGAAACCTGTCTTGACCAGGTACACGTGGTTTGGAGGAAATATCCCCCCAGGTGTCCCAGCTGGCAATGAAACACTCTCTACAATTTCAGTATCAAGTCCTGATTCCAGAAATCAGGAAAGGTCCAGCAGCTGTGTTGGTTCTGCAGAGCAAAAATGGCCCCGGGTTCCATGGGACCCCAGTGTCACAACTGACTCCTTGCTTCCATGTCTCCCCCTCAGTGTCAAAATGGCCCCTTCGCTCCAACAGAACACAAAGGTTTTGTATAAATATTGAACAAATCCTGCTTAACACACCTGGGAACATCTGTCTGCATTCAAAAGTGAGATTAAAGGTGAGGGTGGCACCACCAGCTTCCATCTACAACAAAGACCCAGGGAAAAGACAGGGACAGAGAATTCAGCTGAAAGACTCAGAATTCTGCTTACAGAGATCATTTCTGGTCACACTGTCCCTCGTAGGAAGGTGACATCATTCCAGACAGCCTGGACTGAGCATGTGGTTCCTCAGTGGGGTTTGTTGTTCAGGAAACCTGCTCAGGTTTTTCCATTCTTTCCTCACAAACAGGAAAATTTCTCCTGGGCCTGTGTGCAGGCAGAGCCCTGAGGAGAGCAGGTGGGACATGGTGCAATGGGCTGGGACAGCCAGCTGCAGAGCTCAGGGGACAAGGTTCTGCTGCAGGGCACAGGGATGTCAGTCCCAGGTGGGCGATGTCAGACATGGTGAGGCTGGGGGTGAGGAGCAGGTTGTTCAAACAGGGTCAGCCTGCAAGGGGCTCATTCTTCTGCATGCCCAAACCTCCTAAGGAGACATTCAGCATCAAGATCACTTGGGAAATTCTTCTATCAGCTCTTCTCTGAACTGTAATTTAAAAGAAAATACTCACTTGATTAAAGAAAAAAAGTGATGAGGCTCACTTTGAAATCTTCCTCCTTAACAGAACTCCAAACTGACTCCGAGCAGCTGCACAAGCCCTGATAACTTGAAGACAACTGGAAGAAGACAAGGTGCTCCTGAGGACTTTCTCTATTTTTATGATCCCCACAGTGGATTTGGGGCTAAATCCAGGACCGTCAGGCACTGAGAGAAGGTTGAAGAAGCTGCTCAAGGAGTCAGAAGCAAAACTCCAAGTCCCTTGGAGCATCAGTGGCCCCACTGAGGGCAGGGAGTGCCAAAGGCTCCCCAGGGACTGGTGAGAGCAGATCCTTGAGGGCAGGATTGCAGGAGCCCGAGGCTGTGAGCAGGGAACTGCAATGCTGAGCAAGGCCTGGGCTGGCTGGAGGAAGCAGAAAGGCCAAGGCCTGAGCCCAGGCCTGGCCCAGCAGGGCCTGTCCCTCACGGGTGGCTCGGGGCTGTTGCTGGGGCAGTGGGATGGCAGGGGCAGCAAGGACAAATGTCATCAAGCTGTGTGACACTGCAGATGCTCATGGAACCAAGGGCCAGTGTGACACAGCAGGGCCTGATGGAAACAAGAGGCCATGGTGAGCCTGCAGGGCTGGAACACCCCAGAACACTGAAATGCTGGGGGTAACCAAAGGTTCCTTTACTCGACTTTGATGCACAGGAGAAACCCCAGCCAGATATTCTCAACATGGGCAGATGCACAGAAGATTCTTGATAGGAAGGGACCCACAAGGATCATTAAGTCCAGCTCTTGAGTGAATGGCCCACACCGGGATTGAACCCACAACCTCAGTGATACCAGCACCATGCTCCAACCAGCTGACCTAAGAGATCCAAATGACACACAGTTTTACTGGCAAAATATAGACAATCAAAGAACATTGGCAAAGGATTTAATACAAATCAAAAGAAGTGTTTTATCATATCATTAACTTCACTGACGTCATTTAACCTAGAAACCTTTAACCATTAAGATGGAAATGTATCCAAAAATCTTCCAGGTAAGCAGGATTAGAAGGAGAAGAAATAGAGAAGAACAGCAGGAGAGAAGGTCGATAGAAAGAGAATCTGGGCTGGGATAAGATCACCCCTATTGTGTGATTGATTGACAGCTCAGCCAATCAGAGTTGGGTTAACAGTGCCCCTGCTGTGTGATTGATTGACAGCTCAGCCAATCAGAGCTGGACTAACCACTCCTGTTGTGTGATTGATTGGCAGCTGTGCCAGTCAGGGGCTGGGGGCGGGGCTCTGTCCCACCACAATCCCAGGCCTGACCCGGCCCTGGCCCCACACGGGCATTCCGAGCACCCCGAGGTGTCTGGGACATCAATCTCATCCAGCCTCTGGCAGCCACCATGGTGACACCATGGAACCTCATGGAACCAAGGGCCAGTTGTGACAATGTGGGTCCAAGGACACCATGGTGACACTGTGGTGCCTCATGGAACCAAGGAGACCATTGTGACACCTGAGGGCCCCAAGGAACCAAGGGTTTATGGTGACCTTGTGGAGCCCGTAGTGTCACAGAGGAGCCATTGTGACACAGCGAGTGCACATGAAGCCAAGGGGCCATTGTGACACTTCAAGGCTTTGTGGAACCAAGAACCCACAGTGACAGTGCAAGGTGCCATGGCAGCATGGGGCCATTGTGACCCTTCAGAAGCAAGGAGAACATTGTCACACTGCAGGGCCCCATGGAACCAAGGGAACATGGAACAGGTCAGGCTGGCTGGGCCTCCTGGGGGCCACCTGGCAAGTCCAGCTGATCTTGGTATGTCCAGGGCCACTTCTCATCTGCCCCTGAAGCACTGGGGCTCAGTGCTTTCCCTCCTATGGGAAAGAACTCCTCCAGGTGTCCAGTGCCAAAATTGGTATGTGTCCTCCAAATTTCCGTATATGCTAAGATAATTCCCAGATGAAATCAGCCAGGAGAGACAGATCCGGCTGGCCGTGGCTTCCTGAGGGCTGGCACTCAAGTGCCTTTGAAAAACTGGGGCTCTGTTGTGAGGTCCAGCAGTGTCACAGTGGTCTCTGTGGTTCTACAAGGCCCCAACGAGTAACACTGACCCCTTGGTACTGTGGGGCCCTGCAGTGTCACCATAGCCCCATTATTACATCAGGTTCCACAGTGTCTCATTGGACTTCATGTTTCCACGAGGCCAAAAAGTGTCACAACTGTATTCTTGATTTCATGAGGCCCCAGAGAGTCACAGGTGCCCTTGAATTCCATAAGGCTACAAAGGTCCACAATGGACTCCTTGTTTTTACATTGCCACAATGGAGCCCTGGTGACACAAGATCCTGCAGTGTCACAATGGATTCTTGGTTCCATGACACCCTGCAGTGTCAGTGTCACCGTGGTGTCTAACTATATGAGGCCCTGCAGTATCACAGTGGGCCCTTCATTTCACAGGACAGCTAGGTTTCAAAATTGTTGCCTTAGTTCCACAAGTCTCTGCAGTGTAACAATGGCCCCTTGGTTCAACAAAGCCCACTGTGTCACTGTGGCCTCCTTGGTTCCACAATGACCCAGAGTCATCAATGGACCTTGGTTCCATTTAGCCCCACAGTGTCACAATGGGACCTTGCTGCCTCAGAGCCCTGCAGTGTCACAATCATCACAGAATCACCCAGGCTGGAAAAGACCTTGGAGAGCATCAAGCCCAACCTGTGACCCAACACCACCTTGTCAGCCAGACTGTGGCACTCATTACCATATCCAGTGTTTCCTGAAACACTTCCAGGGACAGTGAATCACCCACCTCCCTGGGCAGCCCATTCCAATGCTCAGTCACCCTTTCTGTGAAGAATATTTCCTAATGTCCAGCCTAAACCTCCCTTGGAACAGCTTAGGGCTGTATATCCTTTTGTCCTGTCACTGCTCCCTGGGAAGAAGAGCCCAACCAGCTCCTGGCTGTACCCTGTGGAGAAGGAGTGGGGGATATAAGAATAAAAAAATTGTCAAATGGTTTGAGTGAGAAGAGACCAAAAAGAGCTTCTGGTCCAACTCCCTGTCCATTACCCAGGGACACATTCATTCAGGTAATACAAAGCCTCTGACCTTGGACACTTCCAGGAATGGGGTTTCTATTCAGAGGGCAACAACCTGTGCCAGTGTCCAGCCACCCTCATCATAAGTATTTCATCTGTATGGAAAATCTAAATCTGCCCTCATTAAGTTTAAAGGTCTTCTCTATTATTCTAGCAATAAAACCTTAAGGTAAAAAGGTTACTCAACCATTCCTGGACTTAAATCACAAAATCTCCAAGGCTGAACACCTTTGGGAAGGCCCAGAGATCTCCCAGGACATGGTTTAGAGGCCCCAAGAAAATAATCACTCTATGGGAGCTAGGAAGTCTTTGACTCAGTTGAATGGAGATTGAGGAGAGAACAAGAATAGACTGTGAGGATTACAAACGTGGATTCAAATATATCGGACCTCTTTTTCAGAGTGGAAATGAACCTGAGAGAGAAATAATGCCACCCAATGTAGGTGGAGAGGTTCAGACTGGACCCAAGAAGAAGAATTTCTCTCCCAGGGCAGGGCTCTGATGCAACACATTCCCCAGAAGGAGTCTGGAGCAGCCCAAGGCGTTGTGTGAGCAGGCAGAGGCAGGCAGGAGGCAGAGCTGTCAGCAAAGGAAGGGGCCAGCGAGGTGGGGCAGCCGGGGGATGACGACAGCCTGCAGGGACAGAGGCGCAGGGCATGGACACCGTAGGACAGCCTGGGCTGCAGAGGCCACAGGGATGGGCAGCAGCTGAAAGGCCCTGACACAGCCAACTCCTGCAGCACTTGGGCCATGCAGGCTGGCCCTGGGCCTGGGGCCAGCAGGGGACAAGTGAGCCTTGCTGTGCTGGGGCCTCATTGCCTCCTTGTCCCTGCTCAGCAGCCTGGCAGGGGCCGCCCCATGGTGCTGCCCTTGGCATTGCACATGGCCAGAGCCCAGTGGGCCGGGAAGAGCCCTGAGCAATGAGGGAGGGACAGGATCTGCCTTGCCAGGGGCTGGGGCTCAGCCCTTGGCCCTTTGCATTCCTGAAACACATCCAGGTGTGCTCAGCATCAGAGACTCCTTTCCCTTGTTTGTCCCCACCTGTCATCACTGCCACCAGTGTTTTCCTTTTACTGGAACCTGGGGACACTTTCTGAGTCATATCCCTCAGTGGGACCCATTACAACTTCTATAAACTCTGGAGTTTCAATTTAATTTTAAGTTCTTGAGAAGTTTTCCTTCAGCTCCCTGTCAGGGACTGACGTCCAGGGTCTCAGCACTGTTGGAAAATCCCAGTTCTACAGAGATGGGGAAACTGAGAGGCACTTTTTAAAAAAGATTTTTTTCCATTATGAGTCTCCTTGAAGGGTGAAACATAAGAGTGTAAAACTCGATGCCATTCCTTCAGAAGCCAAGTTATTTCCTGGTTACAATATTTTATAAATGTTTTTCAGCCTATTAGCTTTTGCCCCACAATGGTGGAAATAATTCTAACACCAATCACCTATTATTCTACCCCATGTGCTCTTGTCACAATGCATCTTTCACAGTTCTAATTCTCAAAAATATCTGGTCTTTTTGCAAGGCCATTGTTTGAAATTTGTTTCTAGTTTAATCTCTCTCTCAACAGTATCTTCTCTATTCCAGGGCCATTCTGAGTCAGCACACCTTATCTCAGAGTTTGCATCCAGATGTACAAGAGTGTGTGAGCTTTCAGTCAGGCTTTGAGAATCCTTTACAAATCCATTTCTCACAAATATCAATTACAGAATGCTGCAATCACCTCTGCTGTAAAGACAACAGTAATAATATGCCACCTTGAAAATGTGAATGGATATTTCTAAGAAGGTCTTTGTCATATTTCTCCATAACTGGAGTTGAAAAAGTTCCAAATGAATGGCACCAGACCAGAGGGAAATCAAAGCAGAACTGTTGTTTTCTAGGAAACCTCTGAAGAATTTGGTCAGAATCAAACTCCAAAGTGTCTGATACCGTTCATGGGTCTCACTGAGGGCCACGACTGAGAAAGTGTCCCCAGGTTCCAGTGTGAGCAGGCAATTGGAGGCAGAGATGACAGGTGGTGTGGGAAATGCAGGCACAGAGAGCTCTCAGGGCCTTGTGCAAACAGGCTCAGAGATTGAGATGGAAACCATGTTTGAACTAAGACCATGGAGAAGGCTTAAAGAATTAGAGCGTTTAAGTGAAACAGACACGAACAAAGAATATAAGTTTGTAGTTGAAGTAGAAATATGTTTTAAGCAAACAGAAATGAGTATTATGTAAGCAAAGCAATATGTTAAGTAAGATAGTAAAAGATTTTAAAGTTTAGCAGTAGGACCTTTGTAAAGTTAGTTAGAAGTTTAAGATGTATCAATGTAATTTTGTGAGGTGTTATATGATTGGCTGAAAAATGTTGCACTGCGGCAAAGCCATGGGAAGCAAAGCGTTAATGATAAGTCCAAAAAGACACTAGCAAACTTTGTAGAAGTATTGGATTGGCTAAAAAACTAACATAAGGCATTGTAGCTAAGAATTAAGCAGCTTCTGATATTATGGCATTGAATGTAACACCTTTAATGTCTCATCCTTCTATGTGACAGATGCCATAAGGCAATAAACAATCTTTTACAACATCTCTCACTTTCCCTGTCTCTTGTAAAATTTATATCCCAATATTGTGATACCAAGGAGACCCCTGAGACACTGCAAGGCCTCATGGAAGAAAGGGGGGCCCATTGTGACACAACAGGGACTGGCCAAGGGGCCATTGTGACACTGCAGGGCCTTATGGAATAAGTGGAGACCATGGTGACACTTTGCTGCCTCATGGAACCAAGGAAATTGTGACACCAATTGTGTCATTGTGCAGTCCCATGGAATCAAGGAAAGCATTCTGACACTGCAAGGCCTCATGGGAGCAAGGGACCAATGTGACAGTGTGGAGGGCCATGGAAACAAGAGGCCAGTGTGACACATCTGAGCCTCATGAAACCTATGAAACCAAGGATCCAATATGACACAACCATTGTGACACTGCAGGGCCCCATGGAAAGAAGGGGCCACTATGACACTACACGGCCCCAGGGATCCAAGGGAACAGGTAACAGGTCTGGTTGGCTTGGCCTGACTGGATCAACTGCCTTTGGCATGTCGAGGGTCTCTTCTCATGTTCCCCTGAAACACTGGGGCTCTGGGCTTTCCTTCCAATGGAACATAAGTGCCCTTCTCATTCAAGCATCCATTGCCAAAATGAGATTGCCTCTCCAAAATTCACAATATCAAGGGATTGCTCCCAGATAAAAGCTGCCATTTCCAACAAGTCTGGCTGCCCTTGTCTTCCTGAGGGCCAGCTCTCACCTACCTTCAAACACTAGGACTCAGTGCATTCCTTCCTATGGAAAAGAACCATCATTTTTCTTCAGGTGTCCATGGCCAAAACTGGTATTCCACCTCCAAAAGTCCTAGATCCAAAGATTGCTCCTACACAAAAACTGCCATTACAGACAGATCTGGCTGGCCTTGCTCTCCTGAGCTCCTTGTCTCTCACCTGCCTTTAAAACACAGGGGCTGTGTGCTTTCCTTTCTATGGAAAAGAACTGGCTTTCTCCTCCAGGTAAAAAAGGCAGACATTGGGAATCAACATTCAAAATTTCAAATATCTAAGGGTTACTCCCAGAAAAACCTTCCAGGACAGACAGGTTTGCCTGACCTTGGCTCCTGGTGACTGCAGTTCATCAGCCCCTGAAACACTGAGGCTCCATGGTTTCCTTCCTGTGGAGACCATGGTGACACTGTGGGGCCTTCTGAAATTAACGGGACATTGTGAAATTGTGTGGACCCTGTGGAACCAAGGACATCATTGTGGCCCTGCTGGGCCCCATGGTGCCAAGGGGCCAGTGTGAAGCAGCAGGGCTTTGTGGAACCAAGAGGCCATTGTTGCATTACAGGGCCTGGTGCAGCCCAAGGGCTGTTGTGATCCTGCAGGGCACCGTGGATCCATGGAGATCATTGTGGCATTGCAAGGCCCCATGGAATCATGGAGACCATTGTGACACTGTGGGGAACCAAAGGGCAATTGTGACCCTGCAGGGCCTCATGGAAGCAAGGGGCCATTGTGACACTGCAGAAGCAAGGAGAATACTGTGAAGTTCTGGGGCCTTGTGGAACCAAGGGGAGATGGAACAGGTCTGGCTGGCTTCACTTCCTGGGGGCCACCTCACCCGTCTGGCTAATCTTGGAATGTCATAGGGCTGCCTCTCATCATCCCCTGGAGCACAGGGGCCCTGTGCTTTCCCTCCTACTGGAAAAGAACTGTCTGTCTTTCCAGGTACCCACAGTCAGAATTCATACTCCCCCTGAAAAATTCCCTATACGCAACGGGTTTCCCAGACAAAGGCTGCCAGGACAGGACAGAGAGCTCTGTCAGGGTTTGGCTCCTAGTGGTCACCTGTCATCTCAAAACGCCCTGAGGAAAGTATTTGAACAGCTTTGACTACTGGAACATCAATGAGTCTCTCATCCTCTGAAAAACTCAGATGCATTCTGATCATATGTCTTTTACTTCTCATTATGTATTGGGAATTAAATATTATTTTCAGCTAAAAATTATTATTCTTATCACTCTAGCAGTGTTATCTGACACAGAACACCTCCCTCCTGTGCATATGGATCCAGGTCACCTGTAGAAGCAAACACACTAAAGAATCCAGCAGGAATCATTTATCTCTGCTCCCATCTGTCACATCTCCTCTGGAGCTGCAGGTGCAGCCCCAGCTCTTGGGAGGGCTCAAGGGGTCACAGGCTCAGTTCCCACACAGAGACCTTGCAGACCCTGGGGTGCCCCTTTCAGCCTCCTTGCCCAGAGCCTTTCTGCAACCTTCCCCCTGGAGCTGCTGCTTCCCTGCAGCCCCGGCCATGGACAGCAGCAGAACCTGGTGTGTCCCGAGCAGCAGGGCCAGCTCAGGGCCCTGTGGGGAGCAGGGGCTGGGCCAGCAGGACAAGCCAGCCCGGCCAGGCAGGACACGCTCAGCTGGGGAAAGGGATGTGCAGGGAGAGGAGCAAGGGAGCGTTCCTGTGCCTGCAGGGAGGAATGCAGAGGAAGCTGCTGCTGCAGGCACCAGCTCTGGCCAGGCCCCTCTGTCCCCCGCCCAGGGCTGCTGTGCTGGCCTGGGGAGAGACAGGGGCTGGCACTGAGCAGGCAGAGGCAGCCTGTGCTGGGCATCTCCTGGAGCCAGGACCAGCAGTTCTGCACTGTCCCTGAGCTCTATTTCCCCTGCCATGGGGAGCTCCAGCCCTGGGGCTGGTGTGGAGGCTGAGCTCCCTCTCTGCCCCTCAGCAGCTGCCGAGCCCTTCAAGGGGGCCAGGGCTGTGGGGTGAATGCCCCCAGTGCTGGAGCACCCCAGAGCAGGCACTGCCATGGGGCTCACCCAGAATGGGCTGGGCTGGGGTGAGGGCAGGGGAGGTGGGCAGAGCTGGGCAGAAGCTGGGCTAGACTGGGAAGTGCCCAGGAGATAAAACCCACTGGTGTCAGCTGAGCTGTGTGACTCTGCAGGGCCAGGACACGTTCCAGCAGGTGTGTGCTGCTGTGCCAGTCCCCTGGCAGGGATCTCAGACAGGCAGGGGCAGCACTGAGGAGCTTGGTCTGTGGCCTTGGTGGCATGGGCAGTGTGAGAAGGTGCCCCAGGGCTTTGAGCATCCCTCCAGCCTCTTCCATCAGCCACTTCCAGACCTGGGCACTGAACTGACTTTCTTGGTCTATTTGTTCTCTGCTTATCTCCTTCCTCCTACCGATTTCAGCACTGCTCCAGGGGCAGCATCAGCCCTGCCCGGGCTCCCTCCTCACCCAGCCCTTGGCAGAGCGCAGAGCAGGGCTCTCTGTGATCCCTGGCACGGAATGTGGGTGCTGGGACTGCACACTGAGGTGTGGAGTGGACACTCTGGTGGGGAACATTTGCCCACCCAAAACACTCCCTGTGCTGTGCCGTGTCTGATGAGGGGATGTGGGGCCTGTGCTGGCCAGGGGGGCTGTGCTGCCCCAGGGATAAATGACAGGCATGAGCCACAACACAACGACCAGGAGGTGGAAGTGAGGACAAGTTACAGAGGAGGAATGCAGAAATCTGACCTGAGCGTGGAAGGGAAATTTTAAAGCTGCAGAGCCAAGCAGACCTTTGGGACACTATGGGGCCAGATGAGAATATCATGATACAGTGAGAATTTATGGAAACAAGGATCCATTGTGACACTTTGGAGTCTCATGTGACCAGGAGTCCAACTGTGACCCTGCATAGCCAAGGAGATCGTTATGACACTACAGGGTCTCATGGAACCAGGGGGTCATTGTGACACTGCAAGTGCCTATGGAGCCAAGGCGACCATTGTGACACAATGAGGCCCAAAGTTCCAAGGAAATTTGTGACACCAAGGGCTCCCATGGAACAAAAAGGACATTGTGACACTGGGAGGCCTCAAGGAATCATGGAGATAATGACGACATTCTAGGGCCTAATGGGACTGTGGTTACACCAAGTTGGTTTGGTATCACAAGTGTCAATGTCCTTCCTAAACTGGGAGCCCAGAACTGGACACATCACTTGTGGCGCAGCCTTAACAGTGCCAAGCACAGGGGAAGAATCACTGCTTCGGTTCTGCTGGCCACACCATTCCTGATCCAGGCCAGGTCCCTCTGCAGAGCCCTCCTACCCTCCAGCACATCCACACTCACACCCAGCTTGGTGCCATCTGCACATTTGCTGATGCTGCACTCAGTGCCCTCATCCAGATCATCAGTGCAGATATTGAAATCCACGCTGGCTGGCTCTGATCCCTCAGCCATCCTGTAGGTGCCCTGTGATGGCACTCAAGGTGATCTGTTCCATCACCTCACCAGGCACCCAGGTCAGGCTGACAGGCCTGCACTTCCCCACATCCTCCTTCCAGCCCTTCTTGGGGATGGGCTCACATTGGCACCTCCAGTCCTCTGGCACCTCCCTGCTGAGCCAGCACTGATGAGAAATGATGGAGAGCAGCTTGGGGAGCTCATCCAGCAGCTCCCTCATCCCCCTAGGATGGATCCCATCTGTTCCCAGAGACACCAGTGAGCATCTGAGTGGCTCAGCAGGTCCGCAGCTGCTTCCTCCTGGATTACAGGGGTCTGTTCTGCTCCCTGTCCCCATCTCCCAGCTCAGGAGAACACTTGTCCTCAAGACATCCTGGCTTATTGTTCCAAACTGAGGCAAAGAATGGGTTAAGTAGCTCAGCCTTTTTCTCATCTTCAGTTTCTCTATTCCCCACAGCATCCAATAAAGAGCTGAGATTCTCCTTGTCCCATGGTTTGCTAATAACTTATTTATAGAAATATTTTCTATTATTTTTCACAAAAGTGTCCAAGTTAAGTCCTAACTGAGTTTTCACTTCTCTCATTTTCTTTCTTCATGACCTAATAACATCCTTAAACACTTCCTGAGTTGCCTGAACCTCTGTCCAAAGGTGATGCACTCTCTTTTCTCCCTGAGTGCCTGGAAAAAGCTCCATACCCAGCTAGGAGAGTAATTTTCCTCACTAGCTCACTTCTGGCACACTGGCACATGCTCCTCCTTCTCATTCATGATTTCTTTCTTGAAGTGTTTCCATCCTTCTTGGAATGCTTTGCTTTTAAGGACTGTTTCCCATGAAAAAGTCAGTTATTCCCAAATCTGTATCCTGGATAGGCTGAATTCTGCTCTCTGTAAGGGCAGTGTAGAAATTGTGTTGATGCCCCTCCTTCTTTCACAGAATATTTAAGAACTCAGTAATTTCATGGTCACTGTACCCCAAACAGCCTCTGAGCACCACATCTCCCACCAACGCTTCTCTGTTTGTGAACAGCTGGAGGCAGAGCTTTCCTGGGCAGTGGGAGTGTTACCAAAAATTCAGTAAAATAAAATACTCCCAATCACCAATATAGCATTAAAAGCAGCATTCTTTATTTGGCTGGATACACAGGGGACAGCTCCTCCCAAAGCCAAGTATAGGAGAGTTTCTGTTTATATTCTGTACTTTGCAAACTTATTCATTGACTGTCCTGGACTAAGCACACATATGATAATCATTTCCCCAAAATCATGAACATATTTTCCCTCCCCTTTACCCATGGGTTCTTCTGTCCTGGGGGTCTCTCTGGTGGTCCCTGGTGGTCGTGGACCCCAATGTTCCAGTTCAGCCTGGCTGAGCTGGCAGGACACTGAGGCTGGGAAACTTCCAGTTCCCCTTCTTACACAACAGGCATTGTGCAGGTTCCAGAGGCCAGTGGTTTTGGAGAAGAAACATTGTGTTAGCTCAGCTGGGATGGGCAGTTTATCATCTGGTAACATGAGGTCACAGAGTGGGCTGTGACATCACAGAGTGGGCTATGTGAGGCCATTGAGCATCACAGACTGTCTCTGTGACATCACAGAGCTGACTGTGACATCACAGGACAGAGGTGTGACATCACAGGGCAGGCTGTGACATCACAGGAGGGGCTGTGTGACATCCCAGCAGGGCTGTGTGAGGTCACTGGGTTGGTCACTTTGCCCCAGCCCCCCCTCACAGTTTCCCCAGACAAGTCCAATGCTGTTCATGCCCAGCAGGGTCCCCTGTCCCCCGGGATCCCCCTGCTCCACCTGGAGCCACAGCCTCCCCCAAGGATGTTCCACAAATCAACCCCAGAGCCTGACACGGGGACAAGGGGCCAGGGCTGTGTGACCAGGACATCAAGGCCGTGGATTATCCAGGTCACTGGGGCCTGGTTTGGGGTGCCCAGGGCAGGAAAGATGTCTGGCAGCTGGAGCAGGGTGAGGGAAGGGCCTCCAAGGTGGGGCTGGAGCCCTTTGGCTGTGAGGAGAGGCTGAGGGAGCTGGGCTTGTCCAGCCTGGAGCAGGGAAGGCTGAGGGGCTCCTCATGCCAGCCTGGCAGTGCCAGCCAGGAGCTGATGGAGAACACAGAGCCAGACTCTGCACTGGGGGGGCTGGAGGGGACAAAAGTCAATGGGTGGAAGGGGAATGAGGGGAGATCAGACAGGACATGTGGAAAACCTTTGTTCCCATGGGCTCAGACAGGTTCTGAGATGCTGCCCCATCCCTGGCCTTTGGGATTTTCCAATCCACACCAAATCAAGCCTTGAACCCCTTGGTCTGACCCAGTTTCTGACAGGCTGGGCTGCAGACTTGCTGAGGTCCCTTCCAACCTCAGCTCCCTGATGATCTTGGGATGATGCTGTTCCCGATTTTGGAATGGGCTGGAGCAGATGTTTATGGGACAGGAGCCCTCAGGGGCTGTAGGGGACCTGCAGCTTGTGAGGTGCACGAGCACATCTCATTAGCTGGGGCATTTGAGTACTTTACAAAATGTCCAAAATTTCCCACCAGAAAAGAATAGAAATTTCCTGGATGTGTACTGATGGCAGGACAAGAAATACTGATCTTCCCCTGTACCTGTGTTACCACTACACTGTCTATTATTTCATGTCCCCCTTCATTTGGGTCTTTCCACCTCTCCTGTTTAAATGGCCATATCTAAGGACATTTCTTCCCTAGACCAGCTCCTATGGCCTTGCCATTGCTCCCAGATTTCCTCCTCCTGTTGTTCTCTGGACATTCCACATTAGTCAACATCTGAATTGTGTCTACATCTATCACAGAATCACCCTCTCTAATGTCTGTGTCTAAAACTGTTCCTGTATGGAAATACCTTGTTCCTGGGGGATACATCAGATACTGTTTTGACATTGCACAGAGCTGAGGAAAGAATTTTGAAGTTTATTGAATTTTATCATGGGTACCTTTTTTTATGTTGGCCACGAAGTGAAACCTTCTGTGCCTCTGAGTCTCACCAGTTGCTGACCCCCAAAGGACACAAACCTGATGAGTTGTGGTTCCCACTGCAGTGCTGGCACTTGCACCTCCCTCCATCCCCACAGCAGAGCTGCCTTGTCCCAGAAAGTCCCTGGCAATGCAGGGATGAAGGAAACAGGACAGGCTGTGGGGATCAGGGGCAGGCACAGGCAGGGATTTGGGGTGGTTGTGAGCCCAGGGCAGGAGCCAGCCCTTGGCCTTGCTGAACCTCATCCAATTGTCCTGGGCCCATGGCTCCAGCCTGTCCAGATCCCTCTGCAGAGCTTCCTGCCCTGCAGCACAGCCACACTCCCACCCAGCTTGGCCTCACCTGGACACTGACTGAGGGTGTCCTCCATGCCCTCGTCCAGATCAGCAAGAAAGAGATTTCACTGCCCTGGCCCCAGTCCTGAGCCCTGGGGACACCCCTGGATGTGGCTCCATTGCCCAGCACTCCTTGGACTGGAATTCTGTTTTTTTATGGAGCTGTGCCTGCCTTTGGTTTTGTTTGCTGACAATAAATGAACATCCCTCTGTGTCTGGGGCAGCTCCTTCTCCAAGGAAAGCAGGTGGGAGTTGGTGCCATGGAGCTGAAAGCTGCAGGCACAGCCTGGAGGGGAGGAAGCTCAGATTTGCACAAGGCTGCTCTGAGTGCCAGGGGTTGGATGGGGGAAATGGTGGGGTGGGGGTAGGGATGGAGTCTGACTGATTGTCAGCCATAAAGGGTCTTGATTTTCATATCTATTCATACTGCATTAGGAGGTTCTTGGGGTCAAAATCAACTGGAGATTGCTGATTCCAATCTATAAACAGAAAAAAATAAATAGGAAAGAATTGCTCCTCTGTTTTTGTTTTTAATTGAAATATGTTTTGAATGGAGTGAAAGCTTAGACAAGTCCTGCCTTATACTCACGTTTCTGGCAGTAGCTCTGTTTCAGGTGACCTGAATTCCAAATTGCTCTTGCTCTCAAGTTCCTTAGAATGCCTGATTAGATTTAATATAAAATAAATTATTTACTGGATGGACTCAAAATTAATCAAGAGACTTTAAACGGACTACTTACTGCACAGGATAAACAAAAGAATTACAGGGAGATACAAACCCAGTGCACAATGAAGTTTCCTATATTACAGCTAGTGAAGAAATAGCAGAGATCAGGAGTCAATGGAACTTAGCACCAAACTGATGAGGGAGTACACATGGAGCCCTTTCACTCAGCTTCCAGAAAAGGAACCACAAAGATGCATCCAGACTTGGGGGAGAAGCCCTACCCATTTGCAGGGACTATGCAGAAGATTTCTGTTTGGTGAAAATTTTGTGTGGCTTTTATAGTTTGTAAAGTGAAGTGTGTGTCACTCAGAAATTCAAGGCTCATCTCCCTTCAGCCTGCTCTCAAGGCCAGATGTTCATGGCCAGCTGGGAATTCCACCTCCCTGGCACCAGAGAGAACTCAGGACAGGACAGATGTCCTGCCTGGGTTATCTCAGCAATTCCTGAGAGGGGGAAGATGCCCTGAGTGATGGCCCAGCTGATGGACAGAACAGATGAGCTCTGCTGGGCCATAGGGGAAGTCCTGCTGCAGGAACCTCATGGAACCAAGGGTCTGTTGTGACATTGTGATGGCTCCTGGGACCAAGGAGACCATGGTGACACCAATGAACCTCATGGAACCAAGGCTCTGTTGTGACACTTTGGAACTGCAGAGATCATTGTTGAGTACAGAACCTCATGGAACCAAAAGTCCATTGTGACAGATCAAGACCTCATGGAACAAAAAGAGCATGTGACACCGTGGGGCCCCATGGACCCAAATCTCCATTGTGACAGTGCAGAACCTCATGGAACCAAGGGGCCTTGGTGACACTGCAAGGCCTCAGGGAACCAAGGAGTCCAAGGATCTCAAACATTCCTTGCAGGGTTCTGCCTTGGATGAAGTGGAACATCCTGGGTGGCACCTTAAGCTTTGCACACTCCTGAGCAGTGTGACTGTTTTCAAAGGGGAAAGTTTGGAGTTTTAGATTGCTTCAAAAATAGAAAAAAGGAAAACTCCTGTTTACCTGATTGCAGTCAGTTCTGCAAGCAAAGCAGGTGCCAGGTCAGAGAGGACAGACAGGATGGGTTTGGGGAATGTGGAGCAAGGTTGTCCACACTGGGTCAGATCTCAAGGCACAGCTTCTGTGAGCAGGCCAGACCTCCTGAGGAGAGACCCTGGACCAATATCAACCACTAAATGCTTCGATAAAGAGAATAGAAATAAAATATACACTTGAAAATACGAATGTGTATTTCTAAGAATCTATTTGAATTATTTCTCCATAATTGCAGTAGAATGAACTGCCCCAGACCAGAGGGAAATCAAAGCAGAGCCATGGTTTGTCAGGACTTGCTTGATCCCAATCAGCCCCGTGGTGCATTTGAGGCTGAGTCTTCGAACCTCAGGGCCTGAGAGGAGATTGCACAAACCCTTCCAAGAATCAAAGTCAAAAGAGAAGCCCAAAGTGTCTTGAGGTATTAATGGGTCCATCCCCAACACAGGCTCCTCATGGACTCCTTGGAGGAGAGAATAGGAGGCTATGATTGCCCAAAAACCACTCAGAGAGTCAGAGAAGAAAGGAAAAAGGAAAGTACCTTGAAAAAACTCAAGTACCTTGAATCATTAATGAGCCCCACTGAGTGTTGTTACTTATAAAGGTTCTCAAGGGACTAATTAAAGCAGATAATTAGAGGCCATGATTGCACAAAGCTCTCACAAACTCCAAGGCAAAAGCAAAACCCAAAGTCCTCTGAAAAACCTGCAGTCCCTGGGAGCATGAAGGAGCCCCCAGGGCCATTCCTGACCAAGGCTCCCCAGGGACTCGTCCCAGCACATCCCTGAGGCCACTGGGATGTGGGGGGATGCTGAGGGCAGCACAAGGGGTGACAGTGGCCAGCCTTGCTGGGGCTGTGCCAGGAGGCCCCAGTGGCTCAGGACAAGGTGTCTCCTCCCAGCCCTTGGTGGAACAGACCCTGCTGTGCTCCAGGGCACCAAGACTTGACTTCTCTTTGTCCCCACCTGTCATCACTGCCTCCAATTTCCTGCTCTAACTGGAACCTGGGGACACTTTCTCAGTCGTGTCCCTCAGTGGGACCCATTAAAACTTCAGGAAACTTTGGAGTTTGATTGTGACTTGGAGTTCTTGAGAGATTTCTTCAGCTCCCTCTCAGGGACTGATGTTCAGGGCCTCAGCCCCAATCCCCAAGAGGGTCATTAAAGTCCTTGTGCTGTGTCTGTGCTGATGAGATGGGCTGGGCTCCCGGATCAGAAGGCAATCCTGGCAACCAAGAGGAGCTTCAAAAACACTTTCTCTTGATGAGCAGCTCCTCTCCCAGCCCAGCAGGGCTGGGGCACTGCCTGCAGCCACCCCAGGCACAGCACAGAGGCACAGAGAGCTTCAATCAGTCAGGGCTGGGAAGATGCTCAGAAGTGACTGGGGCAGAATCACTCCCAGCCCTGACACAGGAAACCTCTGGCTGCAGGACAATGCAGCTGCAGCTCCTGCAGTGATCTCCTAAAGCTGGAACATCCCAATGCCTGCAGACTGTGTGAGTACATTCTCTGATGATCTCTTGTGCAGAGCAGCCAGGGGTGCCCAGGGCTGTGGTGCAGAGCAGGGTCCTGCAGCCCAGGGCGCTGTGCTGGGGCAGGGACTCTGCTGCCTGCCAGGGACAGCTCTCAGCCAGCCCTGGGAGCTGCTCCCAGCACTGGGGGACAAGGTCTGGGTGGAAGGAGACAGCTGGTGAGGCTTGGAAGGGTTGTCCTTGTGTGATGAGGATAGTGCAGGGCTGCTCTCAGCATGACATTTGACTGCAGAACATTTCCAAGGAGATTATATGGGGAGCACAGTGAGGCAGGGGCTGCATAAAAGGGCAAGTCCTGCTTTTTTAATCTGCTGCACTGGGTTGCATTGCTGGGAGATTGCACATTGATATTCATCTCTCAGTTTAGGTTGAGAAAAATTTTTAAAAATTCTCTTAGATCTCAGTAAACCAGGCAAAGAAATGAATCAGCACAGGGCCCCATAGAGGAAGCATCCGTGTCGCTTTTCCAGCATCCTCAGGGTTGTTGTGATGTTGCCATCAGAGCCGGCAGAGGCAGAGCTGACCCTGGGCAGTGCCCTGTGCTGGGAGGGGTGTGCAGGGCAGAGCTGAACCCCCAGGGCTGGGCTGGGCTCTGGCAGCACTGGCAGGGCCCAGCCCTGGGCACAGGGAAGCAGCTGCTGGCAGGGACAGCTCCAGGCAGCAGAGCCCTGGGCAGGCAGTGGGGGGAAAGTGCCACCAAGCTGGGCTGGGATATTTCAAGTCCTCTCCAAACTGAACTATTCCATGATTACTTTTCTTACAGATCCCCACGCCAAGACACAGCAGATGTCCAACAGCAGCTCCATCAGCCACTTCCTCCTGCTGCCATTGGCAGACACGCGGCAGCTGCAGCTCCTGCACTTCTGCCTCTTCCTGGCCATCTCCCTGGCTGCCCTCCTGGCCAACGGCCTCATCATCAGCGCCGTAGCCTGCGGCCACCACCTGCACACCCCCATGTTCTTCTTCCTGCTCAACCTGGCCCTCAGCGACCTGGGCTGCATCTGCACCACTGTCCCCAAAGCCATGCACAATTCCCTCTGGGACACCAGACACATCTCCTATGCTGGATGTGCTGCACAGGTGTTTTTCTTTATGTACTTCATCTCAGCAGAGTTTTCCCTCCTGACCATCATGTGCTACGACTGCTACGTGTCCATCTGCAAACCCCTGCACTACGGGACCCTCCTGGGCAGCAGATCTTGTGCCCACATGGCAGCAGCTGCCTGGGCCAGTGCCTTTCTCAATGCTCTCATGCACACGGCCAATACATTTTCCCTGCCCCTGTGCCAAGGCAATGCCCTGAGCCAGTTCTTCTGTGAAATCCCACAGATCCTCAAGCTCTCCTGCTCACACTCCTGTCTCAGGGAACTTGGGCTCCTTGCTGTTAGTATTTGTTTAGCTTTTGGTTGTTTTGTGTTCATTGTTTGTTCCTATGTGCACATCTTGAGGGCTGTGCTGAGGATCCCCTCTGAGCAGGGACAGCACAAAGCCTTTTCCACCTGCCTCCCTCACCTGGCCGTGGTCTCCCTGTTTGTTACCACTGGGTTTTTTGCCTACTTGAAGCCCCCCTCCATCTCCTCTCCATCCCTGGATCTGGCATTGTCAGTTCTGTATTCAGTGGTGCCTCCAGTCCTGAATCCCCTCATCTACAGCCTGAGGAACCAGGAGCTCAAGGCTGCAGTGTGGACACTGATGACTGGAGGATTTAAGAAACTGTAAACTGCTGCTCAATTTCTGCAAATCATTTGTAATAAAAGCCATTTTGCTAATTCTTGTTGGTTTCATTTTGGAGGTTACTGTCTTTGTTTTACTTTTTAACTATAATCCTTAAAGAAATTTCATTGTTCATGCCATTTCTCATTTTCTTTCTCTCCACCTTCCCAGTGGCCACAGACTGCAAATAAGGTGCTATGCTCTTTGTGGTTTTAAACAACCTGAAGGATCTCTCTCCCAGCAGGGTTTTCTCCAGAGATGCCCCTTCTGTTCCCTTCTCTGCAGCTGCAGCAGCAATGTCTGTGTGCAGAGCTGGGGCAGATCAGTGCTGGCACAGCAGTTGTGCCCAGCAGCAGCAGCAGCACTTGGTGTTGCCAGTGCTGCTCCCGTGCCACTGCCCCGCTGCCCTCCTGGCCCTCGTGTTGCTGCAGGGCCTGAGTGCTCTCGGGGCCGGGCACAGCCCTGGGGGTGGCAGTGCCAGGGCTGCAGCAGGGACAGGCCATGGGTGCTCTGCAAGCTCCCTGCAAGGGGGACACCCTGGCAAGGAGCAGCAGAGCAGGGGCTGATCCATCCCCAGTGCACTGGACACCCCAGGGCAGCGTCCCAGAGCGTCCTCATGCACCTGCCAACAACATCCCCCCTCTGCAGCCCTGGCCTCTCCCCCAGCTCACACAGGAGCTGCATCCTTGCAGGCACACACACGGCAGCACCGGCTCAGGAGCCCCTGTTTGCATTGCACACAGCAGGCTCAGCACCCCCATGGTGCTGCTGTGGGGACATGGAGCTGAGTGAGCACAAATGCCATCAGCCCCTGGGGCCAGCAAGGGCTGGGGGACGACTCAGTTTTGTTGTGACCTCTGAAGTCAGCCAGAAATTTTCTTCCCATGAGCTGTGAGTTTCCTGTCCCACTGCAGATGTTGTTGCTCACAGCCAGGGCTGCCTGGCAACCACTCCCAAACTGCCCTGAGAATTCCTTTTGCTTCACACTTGCTTTCCTTACCCTTTCTAGAAATCTTTCTAGATTTCTTCCTGTTACCCACCCTTGTCCCCTCTCCTGCCATCAGCCCATCCCTGTTTGCCCTTTCCTCTCTGGCCACACTCTCCATTTCTGTTCTTGTGTTGGCACTATGGGAACGTCCCTTGGGGAGCAGGATCATCCTCCAAGTGCTTCAGGAATTTTCTGTAGGGTCCTGCAGTGCCTCGTGCTGCTCCCTTGCCAGAGGCACCACAGGCCAGGGTGGCACATCTGGGTTGCTGTGTCTGGGTGTGGGGCTCCCTGTTGTGGGCAATGAGGAGGGGCTGGAGAAGCTCCGCAGGACTGACAGGATGGGCTTTGGGGCCTGTGTGGAGAAGCTGAGGGACCTGGGCTGCTCGACCTTGTGAAGAGGGGGCCCAGGGCTCATCCTGCAACTGGTCCAAGGGTGGTTTCAGAGAATCACAGAATTAGAAAAGCTGGAAAAGTCCTTGGAGATCATCACGTCACACCTGTGCCCTGACACTACCATGACTCCCTGAGCCTCCTCTACTCCAAGATCAACAACCTCAGCTCCCTCAGCCACTCCTCCCAGGACTTTTTTCCAGACCTCTCAACAGCCTTCTTGTCCTTCTCTGGACATGCTCCAGACCCTCCATGTCCTTCCTAAATTGGGGGGCCCAGAACTGGACACAGCACTCGAGGTGCTGCCCAACCAGTGCTGAGCACAGGGGAAGAATCACTGCCCTGCTCCTGAAGGCCACAACATTCCTGATCCAGGCCAGGAGCCATTGGCCTTCTTGGCCACCTGGGCACACTGCTGGCTCATGTCCAGCCTGCTGTCCATCAGTGGCCCCAGGTCCCTTTCTGCCTGGCCACAGATCAGCCACTCTGTTCCCTGCCTGGAGCACTGCAGGGGCTGTTGTGGCCAAAGTGCAGGATCTGGCACTTGGTCTTTTAAACCTCACCTTGTTGGATTTGGGCCCTGGATCCAGCCTGTCCAGGTCCCTCTGCAGAACCCTCCTACCCTCCAGCACATCCACACTCACACCCAGCTTGGTGCCATCTGCACATTTGCTGATGCTGCACTCAAGGCCCTCATCCAGATCATCAGTGCAGATATTGAAATCCACGCTGGCTGGCTCTGATCCCTCAGCCATCCTGTAGGTGCCCTGTGATGGCACTCAAGGTGATCTGTTCCATCACCTCACCAGGCACCCAGGTCAGGCTGACAGGCCTGCAGTTCCCCACATCCTCCTTCCAGCCCTTCTTGGGGATGGGCTCACATTGGCACCTCCAGTCCTCTGGCACCTCCCTGCTGAGCCAGCACTGATGAGAAATGATGGAGAGCAGCTTGGGGAGCTCATCATCATGAGCAGCTCCCTCATCCCCCTAGGATGGATCCCATCTGGTGCCAGAGACACCTGTGAGCATCTGAGTGGCTCAGCAGGTCCCCAGCTGGGGATTCCTCCTGGATTACAGGGGTCTGTTCTTCTCCCTGTCCCCATCTCCCAGCTCAGGAGAACACTTGTCCTCAGGACATCCTGGCTTATTGTTCGAAACTGAGGCAAAGAATGGGTTAAGTATCTCAGTCTTTTTCTCATCTTCAGTTTCTCTATTCCCCACAGCATCCAATAAAGAGCTGAGATTCTCCTTGTCCACCGGTTTGCCAATAACTTCTTTATAGAAATATTTTCTATTATTTTTCACAGAAGTGGTCAGGCTAAGTCCTAATTGAGTTTTCACTTCTCTCATTTTCTTTCTGCATGACCTAACAACATCCTTAAACACTTCCTGAGTTGTCTGTACCTCTGTCCAAAGGTGATGCACCCTCTTTTCTCCCTGAGTGCCTCGAAAAATCTCCATATCCAGCCAGGCAAATCATTTTCCTCACTAGCTCACTTTTGGCACACTGGGACAGGCTCCTCCTTCTCATTCATGATTTTTTTCTTGAAGTTTCTCCATCCTTCTTGTAATGCTTTTATTTTTAAGTCGTTAAAAGTTTTCTTGTTTCCCTTAAAAAAGTCAGTTATCCCCAAATCCGTATCCTGAATAGGCTGAGTTCTGCTCTCTGTAAGGCCAGTGTAGAAATTTTGTTGATGCCCCTCCGTCTTTCACAGAATATTTAAAAACTCAATATTTTCATGGTCACTGTACCCCAAACAGCCTCTGACCACCACATCTCCCACCAACCCTTCTCTGTTTGTGAACAGCAGGAGACAGAGCTTTCCTGGGCGGTGGGAGTGTTACCAAAAATACAGTTAATAAAAACTCCTTAACACCAACGCAGCATTAAAAAGCAGCATTCTTTATTTGGCTGGATACACAGGGGGACAGCTCCTCCCAAAGCCGTGCATGCTGAGTACAGGAAATTTCTGTTTATATTCTGTACTTTGCAAACTTATTCATTGACTGTCCTGGACTAAACACACATATGATAATCATTTCCCCAAAATCATGAACACATTTCCCCTCCTTTTTACCCATGGCTTCATCTGTCCTGGGGGTCTCTCTGGTGGTCCCTGGTGGTTATGGACCCCAATGTTCCAGTTGGCCTGGTTGAGCTGGCAGGACACTGAGGCTGGGGAACTTCCAGTTCTCCTTCTTACACAACGGGCATTGTGCAGGTTCCACAGGCCAGTGGTTTTGGAGAACAAGAATTGTGTTAGCTCAGCTGGGGTAGGCAGTTTATCATCTGGTAACATGAGGTCACAGAGTGGGCTGTGACATCACAGAGTGGGTTATGTGAGGTCATTGAGCAGCTACGACATCATAGCTGGCTGTGTGACACCAGAGGGCAGAGATGGGACATCCCAGAGAAGATGATAACATCATAGAGCAGGCTGTGACATCACAGGACAGAGGTCTGACATCACAGGGCAGGCTGTGACATCACAGGAGGGGCTGTGTGACATTCCAGCAGGGCTGTGTGAGGTCACTGCGTTGGTCACTCTGCCCCAGCCCCTCCTCACAGTTTCCCCAGACAAGTCCAATGCTGTTCATGCCCAGCAGGGTCCCCTGTCCCCCGGGATCCCCCTGCTCCACCTGGAGCCACAGCCTCCCCCAAGGATGTTCCACAAATCAACCCCAGAGCCTGACACGGGGACAAGGGGCCAGGGCTGTGTGACCAGGACATCAAGGATGTGGATTATCCAGGTGACTGGGGCCTGGTTTGGGTTGCCCAGGGCAGGAAAGATGTCTGGCAGCTGGAGCAGGGTGAGGGAAGGGCCTCCAAGGTGGGGCTGGAGCCCTTTGGCTGTGAGGAGAGGCTGAGGGAGCTGGGCTTGTCCAGCCTGGAGCAGGGAAGGCTGAGGGGCTCCTCATGCCAGCCTGGCAGTGCCTGTTACCTGTTCCCTTGGACCCATGTGGTCCTGCAGTGTCACCATGGTTGTGTCAAATTGGATCCTCGGTTCCATGAGGCCCAGCTGTGTCAAGTGGCCTCTTGTTTCAATGGGGTTATGCAATGTCACAATGGTCCCTCATTTCCATGATCCCTTGCAGAGTCACAGGGATCTCCTTGGTGCTGCAGTATTCCAAAGGTCCCCTGGTTCCATGGGGACTCACAATGGCAGAAGGGTCTCCTTGGTTCCACAAGGTCCTGCAGAGCCCCTTGATTCAACGAGGCCTCAAAGTGTCATCATGGCCTCCAGGATTCCATGAGGCCCCACAGAGTCACAATGGACCTTTGGTTCCATGGGGTCCAGCACTGTTCCATGAATCCTTAGCTCCATGGGGCCCTGTAGTGTCACAATGGACTCCTTGTTTCAATGGTGCCACACAGTGACACAATCACCCCTTGACCCCACAAGACCCCACAGTGTCACAATGGTTCCTTGCTTCCATGAGGCCCTGTAGTGTCACAATGGACTCCTTGGTTCCATGGGGCTGCAAAGTGTCACAGTGGCCCCTTGGTTCAGTGAGGACTGTGATGCTTTAAGATTTTAGCCTTTATAGTTTTCAAATCCTGTACTGCATTAGTGCATAACTCTAAACTCCATATAAAATGTCTGTTCACCATCTTCACATATTGGTCAGACAAAACAATTCCCCTACGCCTGAAAATCAAGGACACCCTAAAGCCTCAGGCTCTGAAAATTATAAACAAAAGTGAATTGAAGGGCAGCCAAGTGGCAAATGGATTCTTGGATCCACAGTGTCCCAATGGCCCCTTGGTCACAATGGACTTCTGGTTCCATGAGCTTTCATACTCTCAGTAACATTTCCACAGTGTTACTATGGACCCTTTGTTCCACGAGGTTCTGTAGTATAACATGGTCACCTTGGTTCTATGAGGTTCTGCAGTGTCACAATGGACTCCTTGGTTGTGGGAGGCCCTGCAATGTCACAATGGATTTTTGGTTCCAGGAGGTTTCTCAATGCCACAATGGTCTCCTTGGATCTGCAGTGTCACAAGGGACCATAGGTTCCATGTGGCCCCACTCTGTCAAAATGGATTTTGGTTCCATGAGCTCCCACAGTACCAAAAGTCCCCTTTGTACCTTCAGGTTCCATAGTGTAACAGTTGACACTTTGGACTGTGAGGCCCTGCTGTCCCCAAATCTCCAAAATATCAGAATAAGACTCCTTAACACTAATTTGGTGCAGGGCATGGACACCGTAGGACAGCCTGGGCTGCAGAGGCCACAGGGATGGGCAGTAGCTGAAAGGCCCTGACAGAGCCAACTCCTGCAGCACTTGGGCCATGCAGGCTGGCCCTGGGCCTGAGGCCAGCAGGGGACAAGTGAGCCTTGCTGTGCTGGGGCCTCATTGCCTCCTTGTCCCTGCTCAGCAGCCTGGCAGGGGCCGCCCCATGGTGCTGCCCTTGGCATTGCACATGGCCAGAGCCCAGTGGCCCGGGAAGAGCCCTGAGCAATGAGGGAGGGACAGGATCTGCCTTGCCAGGGGCTGGGGCTCAGCCCTTGGCCCTTTGCATTCCTGAAACACATCCAGGTGTGCTCAGCATCAGAGACACCTTTCCCTTGTTTGTCCCCACCTGTCATCACTGCCACCAGTGTTCTGCTCTAACTGGAACCTGGGGACACTTTCTCAGTCATATCCCTCAGTGGGAACCATTAAAACTTCAATAAATTTTGGAGTTTGAATCTGCCTCTGATTTTGTAAGAAGTTGTCCTTCAGCTCCCTCTCAGGGACTGATGTCCAGGGACTCAGCACTGTCGGAAAATCCCAGCTCTACAGAGACGGGGCAACTGAGAGCCTTTTTAATTATTTTCTTCCATTATCAGTCTCCTTGAAGGGTGAAACATCAGAGATGTAAAACTCAATGCCATTCTACCAGAAGCCAACTTATTTCCTCGTTATAAAACCTTAGAAATGTTTTTCAGCCTATTAGTTTTTGTCACACAATGGTGCTAATAATTCTAACAACAATATCCTATTATTTTACAACACATGTTCTTGCCACAATGTATCTTTCACAGTTCTAGCTCTCCAAAATATCTGGTCTTTTTGCAAGGCCACTTGCAAAACTTGTTTCTCATTCAATCTCTCTCAGCAATGTCTTCTCTATTCCAGGGCCTTTCTAAGTCAGCACACCTTATCTCAGAGTTTGCATCCAGATGTACAAGACTGTGTGAGCTTTCAGTCAGGCTTTGAGAATCCTTTACAAATCCATTTCTCACAAATCTCAATCACAGAATGCTTCAATCACCTCTAAAGACAATAGTAATAAAATACCACCTTGAAAATGGGAATGGATATTTCTAAGAAGTCTTTGACATATTTCTCCATAACCGGAGTTGAAAATCTTCTGAATTATCTGGACCAGAGCAGAAGGAAATCACGGCAGGATCACGGTTTGCTAAGAAACATCTCAAAAATTAAGTCATAATTAAAATCCAAAGTGTCTGATACTGCTCATGGGTCCCATTGAGGGCCACGACTGAGAAAGTGTCCCCAGGTTCCAGTGGGAGCAGGAAATTGGAGGCAGAGATGACAGGTGGTGTGGGAAATGCAGGCACAGAGAGCTCTCAGGGCCTTGTGCAAACAGGCTCAGAGATTGAGATGGATACAAGGCTTGACCTAAGACCTTGGAGAAGGCTTGGGGAATCAGAGCATGAAAAGTAAAATAGATATAAAACAGAAATATAAGGTTTTAGTTGAAGTAGAAATATGTTTTAAGCAAACAGAAATATGCATTCTGTAAGCAAACCAGTATGTTAAGTAAGATAGGAAAAGTTTGTAAAGTTTAGCAACAGAACCTGTTATAAAGTTAGAAGTTTAAGATATATCAATGTAGGTTTGTGAAGTGTTCTAGGATTGGTTGAAAAATGATGCATTGCAGCAAAGCCATGAGAAGGAAAGCAATTAATGATTGGTGTAAAAGGATGCTGGCAAACTTCACAGAAGTATTTGATTGGATAAAAAACGAACTTAAGGCATTGTAACTAAGAATGGGGCAGCTTCTGATATTATGGTGTTGGATGTAACACCTTTAATGTCTCACCCTTCTGTGAGACTGACACCATGAGGCCATAAACCATCTTTTACAACATCTCTCAGTTGCCTCATCTCTTGTAATATCAATCTCCCAATACACATTTTCTTGACATCAGACATGACTAATGAAATCAATAGGGACTTAAGGACACCAGGTGTATCCCATTAAAGTCAATAGGGATTTAGGAACACCTGTTTTATCCATTAATGTCAGTGGGGATTTTTCTGAAATTTGGTCCTTAAATGGGGAAATTTGGGTCAATTTTGGGAAATTTTTAGGCTGAATTCTGGGAATTTCCACTCCAGGATTGCAGTGCCAATGCTCTGGATGTCCTGGATGAATTCCTGGAGGCCAATCCCAAATCCCTGATCCTTCACCTGCTGTCCATGCTGGAGCCGTGCCCCCATGTAAGCCGAAAACTTTCCATTTTCAGCTGAAATCTGGGAATTTTGAGCCCAAAATTGGTGTTTTTAGCACGAAAAATATTGGGACATCAGCTCTGCCCACTGTAGCCAACAGGAATTGAAGGACACTAGGTCTACCCTTGTGAAGTCAATAGGGATTTAGGGACACCAGATCTACCCATTGATAGGGCTTGATTGGGAAGAGTTACTGTTTAAACTGGGAGCACTGGGAAGGACTAAGGGGGGACGATGGGGTGACTGGGAGCACTGAAGCAAAATTGGACCACAGGGAGGGATTTGTAGAGATAAATGGAGATAAACAGGACTCCAGAGCTAACCCATTGACATGAATAAGAATTTAGGGACAGCGGGTCTAGCCAGTAAAGCAATAACATTTTGGGCCACCAGGTCTACCTTGTCAAAGCAATGAGGATGTTTGAGACACTCGTTTTGAGGGTCCCAGGGGTTTTTGGTGATCCAGGTGTCCAGGGGATACCCAGGTATATCCAGGTGATTTCTGGGGGTACCCAGGTGATTTTTGGGGATAGCCAGGTGTACCCAGGTGACTGTTGAGGGGGACCCAGGTGATTTTGGGCAGTATCCAGATGTACCCAGATAATTTTTGGGGATATCAGGGCTATTTTTGAGGCACCCAAGTGCCCTCACTCACCCTGACAGGCCAGGAGAAGATGATGGCCACCGTCCTCCCAGTCCACATGGACACAGATGACCCTTGGCAGCTGTGGGGCTGTCGGGGAACACCCCAACATTCAGGGAGTGACCCAAAACTCCAGGTGAGGACATCAGGGATAGGAGGGAGCCCTGAGTTACCTCGGGAGAGGGTGCAGTGCAGGTACAGCCAGGTGCTTTGGTGCATAGGGTTGGTGAAGATGGCATTCTGCAGCAGCTCCAGCTCTGGGAGGGGGCAAAGGAGGCACCCCCAAATCTCAGGGGAGCAGTGGGGAAAACCCCAATATCTCAGTGGGGACACCCAGGTATCCAGGAGTTCAGGTGTACCCATTAAAGTCAATGGGGATTTAGGAACACCAGGTCTGCCCATTCAACCCAACAGAACCAACCAGCTCCCACTTTAGGTGAGGGAGGGGGTGGAAAATTTTGGGGATCTCACAAAATTGTGGGAGTTGTTTTGGGGAATCCCTCACCTTCCTTCAGCCTTCCAGGGGCAGTGCCCTTGCCGTAGTTCCTGGTGGGCATCAGCAGCCCCAGGCAGTGTTGCCAGGCTGAGAAGTTGGAGAAGCTGCAGCTCAGCAAGGCCCTGGTGAAGTCCAGCTCGGCCTTGAGGTCCTGCCCAGCCACAAATGCCTACCAGTGTTCCCAGGTGTGGACTGGGAAGGCACCAGTATAAACCAGTTAGCACTTGGACCCACTCCCGAGCTCCTGAGGCCTGTGGCAGCAGCTCCCAGTATAAACCACTAAAGCCTCATTTACCCAAATCCATTCCCAGTGTGGTCCTGGGGCTCCCGGGTTTATACTGGGAGGGCACCAGTATAAACCAGTAAGCACTGGCAGCCACGCCTGAGCCCCTGAGCCCATTGCAGCAGCTCCCAGTATAAACCAGTAAGGCCAGCACAACCTGAAGTCACTCCCAGTAGGTCCCAGGCCCCATCCCAGTATAAACCAGTAAGTCCAGCATCCCCAGAAGTTGCTCCCAGTGGAGTGCCAAGCATCCCTAAGCCCCCTCCCAGTATAACCCACTACATCCCAGTTTAACCCAGGAAAATCCAGAATATCCCTGTATAACCCAATATAAACCACTACAATCGAGTCACTCCCAGGACCACATCCCAGTATAAACCACTATAACCCAGTATAACTCGCAGTCGGCCACCAGGTCCTCCAAGCCAGCACGGGGCACTCACACACACCGGCTCCCTTTCCCAGTATAACCCAGTACAAACCAGTAACACCCCAGCACCCCATCTGAGTATAACCCAGTATAACACAGTAACCCCCAGCACCCCATCCCAGCACAAACCAGTATAATCCAGTGACCCCAGCCCCATCCCAGCAACCCCTGGACCCCATCCCTGCACAAACCAGTACAAACCAATACAAACCCATACAACTCACTCACAGTTGCAGGGGTCAGCCACCAGGAGGTGCTCGCACAGTGCTTGGTCCTCCCGGCCAGCAGGGGGCACTGCAGTGCGGCCCAGCACCCAGCCCTGGTGGTGCCACACCCCGTAGGAGTTGGGGTTCACCCCCAGGTACTGCCCCATGAATGACAGCACCAACAGCACCCTGAAACCTGTGTAAACCAGTCCGCACCAGTATGGATCAGTATATGTGGTAAAAACCAGTAAAAAACAGTAACCAGCTGTGCAATACAAAGCAGTAGTAACCAGTACAAACCAGTAAAGTCAAGAAACAACCAGTATGCACCTCTACAAACAAGGAAAATAGGTAAAAACCAGTACAAACCAGTGAAAACCCTTGTCTGTGTCAGGAGCCAAGCTGGCTGGGCCCAGTAACAAACCTGCTGCCCAAAGTCAGTAGAAATGTTACCACCCATTTCAAACACCTTAACACCCATCCCTTCACCCACCAAATGATTTGTAAAGACATGAGCACACATCTTTCCTCTCACATTGATGGTTCCTGTGCTGGTGACAGTCTGTTAAACCCAGCCTTCAGCCTGAGCTCTCTGCTGTTGCAGTTCCATGCACAGAGGTTGTTGTCTCTCAGCCCTTCCATGGGCAGGCCGGTGTTCAGCCATCTCCAGGACAGCAGGGCCCCACCCCACGTCACTGTGCCCTGGGAAGACAAAAACCATCACTCCAAATTTCCCCTTCTCCTTCTTCCCAGGCATTTGGCGTGGCAGTGGAATTTGCTGGAAAAAGGAGACCCCTGTGACACTGTGGGGCACATGGAACCAAACATCCATTGTGACACTACAGAATGTCACAGAACCAAGGAAACCCCTGTGACACTGCGGGGCCCCTGGGAACCAAGAGTCCATTGTGACACAGAAGGGCCACGGGAAGCCAAGGAACCATTGTGACACTGGGGAAACTCATGGGACCAAGGGGCCACAGTGACATTGGGGGGCCTCATGGAACCTGTGAGCCATTGTGACACTGCACGGCCTTGTGGAAGCAAGGAGACCACGGTGACACTGTGGGGCCTCGTGGAATCAAAGATTCTATTTTGAAATTGAGGAACCTCATGGAACCAAGGGTCTGTTGTGACACTTTGGAGCTCCAGAGGCCATTGTTGAGTACAGCACCTCATGGAACCAAATGTCCATTGTAACAGATCAAGGACTCATAGACCCAAAAAGAGCATTGTGACTCCATGGGACCCAGTGGACCTCAATCTCCATTGTGATGGTGCAGAACCTGATGGAACCAAGGGGCCTTTGTGACACTGCAAGGCCTTGTGGAACCAAGGAGTCCAAAGGTCTGAAATAATCCTTGTAGGGATCTACCTTGGGGAATGGGAACCTCCTTGGTGGCACTTTGGGCTTGGCACACACCTGAGGAGTGTGTCTTTTTGCAGTGGGGAAACTCAGGATTTTTAGATTGCTTCCAAAAAAACAGGAAAACACCTGTTTGCCAGAGGGCAGCCAGTTCTCCGAGCAAAGCAGGTCCCAGGTGAGTGAGGACAGACAGAATGGGGTTGGAGAATGTGGAGCAAGGTCCTCCACACTGGCTCAGACCTCAAGGCACAGCTTCTGTGAGCAGGCCAGACCTCATGACGAGAGACCCTGGATCAATATCAGCCATAGAATGCTGCAATCACCTCTGCTCTAAAGGGAATGGTAATAAAATACACTCTAGAAAATAGGAATACATAATTCTTAGAAGCTCTTTGAATAACTTCTCCATAAATAGAGTTGAAAACCTTCCTAATGAGCTGCCCCAGACCAGAGGGAAATCAAGTGAGAGCCATGGTTTGTCAGGACTTGCTTGATCCCAGTGAGCCCTGTGGCGCATTTGGTGCTGAGCCCTTCAACCCCAGGGCCTGAGAGGAGATTACACAAACCTTTCCAGGAGTCCAAGTCAGAAGAAAAACCCAAAGTGTCTCAAAGCATTAATGGTTCCCACTAAAGTCCATCCCCAACACAGGCTCCTCATGGACTCCTTGGAGGAAAGAACTGGAGGCCAGGATTGCCCAAAAACCTCTCAGAGACTCAGAGAGGAAAGGAATAAGAAAACTGCCTTAAAAAACTGAAGTACCTCGAAGCATTAACGAGCCTTACAGACTGTTGTTACTGACAGAGGCTCTCAAGAGATTAATTAAAGCAGATAATTGGAGGCCATGGTTGCACAAAGCTCTCACAAAATCCAAGGCAAAAGCAAAACCCAAAGTCCTCTGAAAAACCTGCAGTCCCTGGGAGCATGAAGGAGCCCCCAGGGCCATTCCTGACCAAGGCTCCCCAGGGACTCGTCCCAGCACATCCCTGAGGCCACTGGGATGTGGGGGGATGCTGAGGGCAGGACAAGGGGTGACAGTGGCCAGCCTTGCTGGGGCTGTGCCAGGAGGCCCCAGTGGCTCAGGACAAGGTGTCTCCTCGCAGCCCTTGGTGGCACAGACCCTGCTGTGCCCCAGGGCACCACAACATGGCTTCTCTTTGTCCCCACCTGTCATCACTGCCTCCAATTTCCTGCTCTGACTGGAACCTGGGGACATTTTCTCAGTTGTATCCCTCAGAGGGAACCATTAAAACTTTAGGAAACTTTGGAGTTCGATTGTGACTTGGAGTTCTAAAGAGGTTTCTTCAGCTCCCTCTCCGGGACTGATGCTCAGAGACTCAGCCCCAAACCCCAAGAGGGTCATTAAAGTCTTTGTGCTGTGTCTGTGCTGATGAGCTGGGCTGGGCTCTTGGCTCAGAATGTGATCCTGGTAACCAAGAAGAGCTTCAAAAACACATTTCCCTTGATGAGCAGCACTTCTCCCAGCCCAGCAGGGCTGGGGCACTGCCTGCAGCCACCCAGGCACAGCACAGAGGCACAGAGAGCTTCAATCAGTCCGGGCTGGGAAGATGCTGAGAAGTGACTGGGGCAGAATCACTCCCAGCCCTTGACACAGGAAGCCTCTGGCTGCAGGACAATGCAGCTGCAGCTCCTGCAGTGATCTCCTAAAGCTGCAACATCCCAATGCCTGCAGACTGTGTGAGTACATTCTCTGATGATCTCTTGTGTAGAGCAGCCAGGGGTGCCCAGGGCTGTGGTGCAGAGCAGGGTCCTGCAGCCCAGGGCGCTGTGCTGGGGCAGGGACTCTGCTGCCTGCCAGGGACAGCTCTCAGCCAGCCCTGGGAGCTGCTCCCAGCACTGGGGGACAATGTTTGGGTGGAAGGAGACAGCTGGTGAGGCTTGGAAGGGTTGTCCTTGCGTGGTGAGGATGCTGCATAGTTCAGGACTGCTGCTCCCAGCATAACATTTAACTCCAGAATGTTTCTAGGTAGATTACACAGGGAGCACAGTAAGGCAGGGCCTGCATAAAAAGAAAATCCTGATTTTATAATCTACTGCTCTGGGTTGCTTAGATGGGAAATTGCATATAGATATTAATCTTTAAGTTCAGTTTGGAAAAAAAAAATATTTTTTCTTGGATTTTAATAAAGCAGTCACTGACAGAAATTGGCCCAGGGTCCCTCACAGGAAGCATCAGTGTCACTTTTCCAGCCTCCTCAGGATAGCTATGACATTGCCATCAGAGCCTGCAGAGGCAGAGCTGGGCCTGGGCAGTGCCCTGTGCTGGGAGGGGTCTGCAGGGCAGAGCTGAACCCCCAGGGCTGGGCTGGGCTCTGGCAGCACTGGCAGGGCCCAGCCCTGGGCACAGGGAAGCAGCTGCTGGCAGGGACAGCTCCAGGCAGCAGAGCCCTGGGCACGCAGTGGGGGGAAAGTGACACCAAGCTGGGCAGGGATATTTCAAGTCCTCTTCAAACTGAACTATTCCATGATTATTTTTTTGCAGATCCCCATGCCAAGACACAGGAAATGTCCAACAGCAGCTCCATCAGCCACTTCCTCCTGCTGCCATTGGCAAACACGAGGCAGCTGCAGCTCCTGCACTTCTGCCTCTTCCTGGCCATCTCCCTGGCTGCCCTCCTGGCCAACGGCCTCATCATCAGCGCCGTAGCCTGCGGCCACCACCTGCACACCCCCATGTTCTTCTTCCTGCTCAACCTGGCCCTCACTGACCTGGGCTCCATCTGCACCACTGTCCCCAAAGCCATGCACAATTCCCTCTGGGACACCAGGAACATGTCCTATGCAGGATGTGTGGCCCAGGTGTTTATGGTTGTCTTCTTCCTTGGATCAGAGCTTGCCCTCCTGACCATCATGTGCTACGACCGCTATGTGTCCATCTGCAAACCCCTGCACTACGGGACCCTCCTGGGCAGCAGAGCTTGTGCCCACATGGCAGCAGCTGCCTGGGCCAGTGCCTTTCTCAATGCTCTGCTGCACACAGCCAATACATTTTCTCTGCCCCTGTGCCATGGAAATGCCCTAAGCCACTTCTTCTGTGAAATCCCACCCATCCTCATGCTCTCCTGCTCCAAATCTTATCTCAGTGAAACTGGGCTCATTGCTGTTAGTGTCTGTTTGGTATTTGGCTGTTTTGTGTTCATTGTTTTCTCCTATGTGCAGATCTTCAGGGCTGTACTAAGGATCCCGTCTGAGCAGGGACGGCACAAAGCCTTTTCCACCTGCCTTCCTCACCTGGCTGTGGTCTCCCTGTTCCTAAGCACTGCAGTGTTTGCCTACCTGAAGCCCCCCTCCATCTCATCCCCATCTCTCGATCTGGCCCTGTCTGTTCTGTACTCAGTAGTGCCTCCAACCATGAACCCTCTCATTTACAGCCTGAGGAATCAGGAGCTCAAGGCTGCAGTGTGGAGACTGAACACTAGATGGTTTCAGAAACAGTAAACTGCTGGCCAATTTCTGAAAATCACTTGTAATAAAAATCTCCTTTGATTCTTCTTGTTGGTTTGCTTGTTGCTTTGTTCTTTACTTTCCTTTGCTTTAGCTTTTCAATATTGTACACAAAGAAATGTCATTATTTGTGCTGTATTTCCTTTTGATTTTCTCCATGTTTTCTGTGACCCAGAGACTGTGTCAATGAGGGGCTGCGCTCTTGGTAACTTTAAATAAAATAAAATAAAGATTCTCCCAGCAAAGATTTCTCCAGAGATGCCCCTTTTCTTCCCTTCTCTGAAACTGCAGTAGCAATCTCTGTGTGCAGAGCTGGGGCAGATCAGTGCTGGCACAGCAGCTGTGCCCAGCAGCAGCAGCAGCACTTGGTGTTGCCAGTGCTGCTCCCGTGCCACTGCCCCGCTGCCCTCCTGGCCCTCGTGTTGCTGCAGGGCCTGAGTGCTCTCGGGGCTGGGCACAGCCTGGGGGTGGCAGTGGCAGGGCTGCAGCAGGGACAGGCCATGGGCACTGCTGGGGCAGCGCTGACGCCTCAGGGCAGGGCCTGGGGGCTCCAGGCTCCTTGGCCAGGCTCTCTCCACAACACTTGGCCAGCCCAATGCTGAGCACAGAAAAGCCCCGGGAGCAGCCCCAGGCTGGCCGTGGGCAGGCTGGGGGCAAACAGCATGGCTGGTGCTCTGCAAGGTCCCTGCAAGGGGGACACCCTGGCAAGGAGCAGCAGAGCAGGGGCTGATCCATCCCCACTGCACTGGACACCCCAGGGCAGCGTCCCAGAGCGTCCTCATGCACCTGCCAACAACATCCCCCCTCTGCAGCCCTGGCCTCTCCCCCAGCTCACACAGGAGCCGCATCCTTGCAGGCACACACACGGCAGCACTGGCTCAGGAGCCCCTGTTTGCATTGCACACAGCAGGCTCAGCACCCCCATGGTGCTGCTGTGGGGACATGGAGCTGAGTGAGCACAAATGCCATCAGCCCCTGGGGCCAGCAAGGGCTGGGGGACGGCAGGGAAACCACTCAGCTTTGTCATGGCCTCTGAAGTTAGCCAGAAAGTTTGTACCCATGAGCTGTGAGTTTCCTGTCCCACTGCAGATGTTGTTGCTCATAGCCAGGGCTGCCTGGCAGACATCCCCAGACTGCCCTGAGCATTTCCTTGGCTTCACCGTTGCTCTCTTTACTCTTTCCTCATCTAGACTTCTTCCTCTTGTCCATCCCCATCCCCTCCCCTACAAACAGCCCATCCCTGTTTGCCCTTTCCTCTCTGGCCCCACTCCCTATTTCTGTTCCCAAATTGCTACCATGGGAACATTGCATGGGTAGCAGGATCATCCTCCAAGTGCTTCAGGAATTGTCTGCAGGGTCCTGCAGTGCCTTGTGCTGCTCCCTTGCCTGAGGCACCACAGGCCAGGGGGGCACATCTGGGCTGCTGTGTCTGGGTGTGGGGCTCCCTGTTGTGGGCAATGAGGAGGGGCTGGAGAGGCTCTGCAGGACTGACAGGATGGGCTTTGGGCTGTGTGGAGAAGCTGAGGGACCTGTGCTGCTGGACCTTGTGAAGAGGAGGCTCAGGACTCATCCTGCAACTGCTCCAGGGTTGGTTTCAGAATCACAGAGTCAACAGGGCTGGAAAAGAACTTGGAGATGATCAAGTCCAACCTGTGCCCTGACACCACCTTGTCTCTCCTGAGCCTCCTCTTCTCTAGGATACACATTCCCAGCTCCCTCAGCCATTCCTCACAGGACTTGTGTTCCAGACCCCTCACCAGCTTTATTGCTCTTCTCTGAACACGCTCCAGCCCCTCCATATCCTTCCTAAATTTGCTAGGCCAGGAATTAGACACAGCACTCGAGGTGCGGCCCCACCAGTACTGAGCACAGGGAAAGAATCACTGCCCTGCTCCTGCTGGCCACACCATTCCTGATCCAGGCCAGGTGCCATTGGCCTTCTTGGCCACCTGGGCACACTGCTGCCTCATGTCCAGCCTGCTGTCCATCAGTGCCCCCAGGTCCCTTTCTGCCTGGCTGCTGTCCAGCCACTCTGTCCGCAGCCTGTAGCACTGCAGGGGTTGTTGTGGCCAAAGTGCATATGTGACCCAGCACTTGGTCTTGTTAAACCTCACCTGGTTGGATTTATGCCCTGGATCCAGTCTATCCAGGTCCTTGAGCAGAGCCCTCCTACCATCCAACAGATCAAGACTCTCAGCTAACTTGGTACCACTACGGTTCCATGAGGTCCTGGAGTGTCACAGTGGTCTTCATGATTCCATGAGGCTTTCCAGTGTCACAATGTCCCTTTGGTTACATGGGACCCCTTGGTGTCACAAAGTCCCTTGTATCCTTGGGCCTCACAGTGTCACAATGACACCTTGGTCCCCCAGTGCCCTGCAGTGTCACAATGGATCCTTGGTTCCATGAGGTCTCGCAGTGCAGCAATGCTCTCCTTGGTTCCACAGTGTCACAATGGCCTCTTGGTCCCAAGGTGCATCACGGTTTCAAACATGTTTCCTTCATTCCATGAGTCCCTGAGGAGCAGCACTGGCACCTTGGTTCTATGGGCCCTGCAGTGTCACAATGGTCCCAACGATTCCATGAGGTCCAGCAATGTCACAATGGTCTCTGTGGTTCCACAGGCCCCACAGTATCATGTAACTCCTCTGTTCCATAAGGCCCTCAAAGTCACAATGAACCTTTGGACCACGAGGCTTTGCTTTGTGGTGTCACAATGCAAATGCTCCCTTGGCTCCACAGTGTCCCAATGGACCTTTGATTACAGGAGGCCCCTCTGTGTCACCCTGGAGCTTTGGTTCCATCCAGCCCTGCAGTGTCACAATGGCCTCCTTTGGCTCCACAGTGTTACAATGGACCACTGATTACATGAGCCCCTCAATGTCACAATGGACCTTTAGTTCTCTGCAGCCCTGCAGTGTCACAAAGGCTTCTTGGTTTCATGAGGCCCCACAGTACCACAATGGTCTTCCTGGTTCTGTGGGGACCATCAGGGTCACAATGTTCTCTCCATGGTTCCATGAGACCTCACTGTGTCACAGTGCTTTGATTATTCCACAGGGCCTCATAGTGTCACAATGGTCTCCATGATTCCATGAGTCCCCTCAGTGTCACAATGGTCTCTTTGGTTCCATGACACCCAAAAACACTGTAATGGTCTCCACGGTTCCATGAGGCCCCACGGTGTCACAATGGACCCTTGGTTTGATGAGGTCTCAGTGTCACAATGATCCCTACATTCCATGGAGCCACACAGTGTCAGAACAGTCCCCTTGGTTCCATCAGGCCCAGCAATGTCACAGTGGTGTCCATGATTCCATGATGTCCCACAGTATCACAATGTCCCCTTTGTTCCATCAGGCCCCACAGGGTTACAGCATTCCCTGCACACCCTGAGGCTCCGCATCTCCCAGCCCAGGCCATTGCCATGGTTCCACTCACTCCCAGTATGATCCCAGTGCCTCCCAGTCTCTCTCAGTATGTCCCACTTGACCCCAGCATGCTCCCTGTCACTCCCACTTCCTCCCAGTTGCATCCAGCACGATTCCAGTGTCCCACAGCCACTCCAAGTCACCCTCAGTGAAGTTCCAATTGCTCCCAGTAAATCCCAGTTGCCCCCATCATGGTCCAAACTGCCCTCAGCATGCTTCTGATCACTCCCAGTATGGTCCCAGTTCCCCTCAGTGTCACCCCAGTTGCACCCAGCTGCTCCTAGTTTAGTCCCAGTTATGGCCAGTATGATCTCAGTGGCCCCCAGTAGAGACACAGTCACTCCCAGTTGCTCCCAGTGGCCCCCAACATGACCCCAGTTGTACCCAGTGTTGTCCCCTCCAGTATTCTTCCAGACACTCCTAGTATATTCCAGCTGCCCACAGCATGCTCATTCCCACTCATCCCAGAGTCCCCAGTATGGTTCCAGTTGCCTCCAGGATGATCTCACTCATTCCCAGTGTATCCCAGCTACCTCCAGTACACACCCGTCATTCCCAGTTGTTCCCGCTAGCCCTCAGTGTGGACCCAGTGTAAGGGTTGGTCCGAAGTTCCCCTCGATTTTGCCTCCCGACCGTCGCAAGGAGACCTCAAGGACCCCACCAGGCTGACTCCTAACAATGGTTTCCTGGCCGGGCCAAGGTGGATGCTCGTGACTGTGTGCTGGTGTATTGTGTTCACTGGACTGTGCTGTCATGGCACCAACCAGAGGTTGTGTTGTAGCAACTGAGGACTGCTTGTCCGTACCTGTCTCCTGCAGCACCACACAATGGTCCATAAATCTTCCCACCTCTTGGCCAGAGGCCACTCGCTTTGGAGAAGGACTATGAAAGAGCGACCCCCTGGAGAAGACACCTGAGATCTCCCCATGGATGAAGACTTGTCTGTCGGCTGGCCTGTGAGGACATCCGTCTCATCTCGCTGATAGCTATTTTCCCATCCCCTTCTTTTCTTTTTCACTCTCTATACTTTGTTTCCTATATCTCTCCCCTCTATTGCAACTGAGTTGTTGGCATTTAATGAAAATGCATTGCTGTTGTTGAATAAACTGATTTTCTGCTGTTGAATAAACTGATTTTGTCCTCTGCATTTTGCCTGTTTGCACCTTTGAGATCAAACGAACTATCACGACCCCCGCTCTGTATTAATAGCAGATCGTGACACCAGCCAGACCTGTTCCATGCTCCCTTGGTTCCATGGTGGCCTCACAGTGTCATCATGATCTCCTTGATTCCATGAGTCCCTGTATTGTCACAATGTTCTCCTTGTCACAATATTCTCCTTGCTTCTGTAGTGTCACAATGGCCCCTGGCTTCCATAAGTTCTTGCAGTGTCACCACGGCCCCTGGGCTCCATGTGGCCCCGCTGTGTCACAATGGCTCCTTGCTTCTATGGGCCCCACAGCTTCATCACTGGCCCTTGGTTCCACAGGGGTCCTGATTTTCACACTGGTCAGCCTGATTCCATGAGGCACCAGAGTGTCACAATGATCTCTTTGGTTCCGTGAGGTTCCATGGTGTCTCCATGGTGTCCTTGGACCCACATTGTCACAACTGACCCATGGTTCCATGAGGTTCCAGAGTGTCCCCATGGTCGCTGTCAGAGGCTGGATGAGATCAATGTCCCAGACACCTGGGGATGAGCTGTCAATCAGTCACACAGTGGGCTGGTGCTGACCCAGGCTCTGATTGCCCCAGCAATCACAAGTCCCACCTGGGGGAGGCCCACGAAGGCCCAGGGGCTTAAAACACGGAGCAGGCGCTCAGCCCATGGTCCATACTCTGCCTTCTCCTGGGGTCTGTGTCTCACCCACACTGGAACCCCAGGGGTTGGGAGCCATGTGTGTGTCTGTCTTCAGAGCTTCTGTGTTTCTGCCTCTCTCTCTTTCCTCTCCTTCTAATGCCCTTTGTATAGAACAGTTTTGCGTACCTCAACAATTTAAGTGTTTAAAGGTTTCTTGGTTAAATAGGCTAAGATAATCAAATTCTTCCTATGATAAGTATTTTATGTTGACTAAGATGTTGTATTAAATATTTGTAAAAAGTTCCTTGATTTTCTGTACATTGCCGGTAAAATTTTTGTGTCTTTTTGACTTCTTCAGAATATCTGGCTGGGGTTTCTCCTCTGCACCAAGCCCGAGTAAAGGAACCTTTGGTCACCCCCAGCATTTCAGTGTTCTGGGGTGTTACAGCCCTGCAGGCTCACCATGGCCTCTTGTTTCCATCAGGCCCTGCTGTGTCACACTGGCCCTTGGTTCCATGAGCATCTGGAGTGTCACACAGCTTGATGACATTTGTCCTTGCTGCCCCTGCCATCCCACTGCCCCAGCAACAGCCCTGAGCCACCCGTGAGGGACAGGCCCTGCTGGCCCAGGCCTGGGCTCAGGCCTTGGCCTTTCTGCTTCCTCCAGCCAGCCCAGGCCTTGCTCAGCATTGCAGTTCCCTGCTCACAGCCTCGGGCTCCTGCAATCCTGCCCTCAAGGATCTGCTCTCACCAGTCCCTGGGGAGCCTTTGGCACTCCCTGCCCTCAGTGGGGCCACTGATGCTCCAAGGGACTTGGAGTTTTGCTTCTGACTCCTTGAGCAGCTTCTTCAACCTTCTCTCAGTGCCTGAGGGTCCTGGACTCAGCCCCAAATCCACCGTGGGGATCATAAAAATAGAGAAAGTCCTCAGGAGCACCTTGTATTCTTCCAGTTGTCTTCAAGTTATCAGGGGTTGTGCAGCTGCTCGGAGTCAATTTGGAGTTTTGTTAATGAGGAAGGATTTGATGTGCACCTCATGACTTTTGTGTTTTTAATCACATGAGTATTTTTTCAATTTTCATTTTAGAGAAGAGCTGACTGAAGCATTCCCCAGGTGATCTTGATGCTGAATGTTTCCTTAGGAGGTCTGGGCACTCAGAAGTACGAGCCCCTTGAGGGATGACCCTGTTTGGACAACCCGCTCCTCACCCCCAACATCAACGTGTCTCAAATCACCCACCTCGGACTGACATGCCAAGAAAAAGATTATTAATTTACAAAATTAAAATAATATATTTTTCATAATAATACTATTCCATACTTTTATTACCTTAATTTTCTATTTATGTTAAAAAATCCATACATTTTTGGCAACCAAAAATTTTTTGGTCATTGCTTCTAAGTAACACAATTCCCTTCATTAATAAGTGACCACTATTGGCTACGGATTTCTCCAGCTTTATGATTATTAGTCCTATTTTTAGTAGCATTGTTATCTTTTTAATCATTTTCTCAGACCGTATGAAAAGGGACCCATTTGGGGTTCATGGAGACATTTCTGGGGTATATTTGAGGCCGTTTTGGGTCTGGAGAGGGAATTTAGACAGAACTTGAGAGTCTGGAGGAAACTTGGGGGACCGGAGTGGGTACTAGGAGGGGCACTGAGGGATTGTGATGGACACTTCGGGGCCTGGGGGAGCTCTTGGAGGTCCAGGAGAGCATCTGGGGGTCAGGGAGGGGAATCTGGGGCCATTCGGGGTCCAGGGGGGCACGTGGGGGGCTCTAACGGGGCTCTCCGGGGCGCGGGGAGTGATGGGAGTTGTAGGCACAGGTATAATACGGTTCAATAGTGCCGTGGAGCATCATGGGAGTTTTGGGCACAGCTCCAATGGCTCTCGGCAGGGCGCGGGGCATGATGGGAGATGAAGTCACGGCTGGAATAGCACTCTATGGGAACTGCGAAGCATCATGGGAGCTGTAGTCCCGGAAGTGGCTCTGACGAAAAAAGAAAACTCCTCTTTGCCAGACCTCCTGAGAGACCCTGGATCAACATCAATCACAGAATGCTGCAATCACCTCTGCTCTAAAGAGAGCAGTAATAAAATACACCCTTGAAAATAGGAATGGATATTTCTAAGAAGCTCTTTCAGATATTTCTCCATATCTGGAGTTGAAAACCTTCCTAAAATGAACTGCACCAGACCAGATGGAAATCAAGGCACAGCCATGGTTTGTCAGGACTTGCTTGATCCCAATGAGCCCCGTGGTGCATTTGGTGCTTCCAAGGAGCTCCAAATAATATTTTGGAAATATTTTCTCTCTCTCTGCAGTGCTGCCTTTGCCAGGAGCCTGGCCCAGCTCAGCAGCACAGACACAGCACAAGGACTTGAATGACCCTCTCGGGGTTGGGGCTGAGTCCCTGAACATCAGTCCCTGAGAGGGAGTTGAAGAAACCTCTCAAGAATTCCAAGTCAGACACAAACTCCAAAGTTTCTCTTACTTTTAGTGAGTCCCACTGATAAACATGAAGAAGAAGGTTTCCCAAGGGCTGAATTTGAGCAGAAAATTGATGACAATGATGTCAGGTTGGAAAAAATAGGGTAAAGGAGGAACAGAAACCTCTCAAGATTTCCAAGTCAGATTCGAAGTCCAAAGTTTCCTGAAGTTCTAATGGGTCCCACTGAGGGACATGACAAAGAAAGTGTCCCCAGGTGCAGGTTTTATTGTTTTTATGTTACATTTTTAAAGTATCCATTTTTTCATTTTATGATATAATTCTTAAGTGGGCTTATTATTTTTATATTACCTTTTTTGGTCTGGATTTTTTCTTTTTCTGAATGAAGCAGAGAGATGGGACTTCTGAGTTGCTTTAGAAAGTTTGGTTTAATTTTTTTTATTTTCTATCCAGTCAGAAAGGGTAAATTTGTCTTACAGATGTTCACAGCATGGTGTAAAAGTCACAGGACTTATGGTTACAAGGTCTTTTAAGTATTTATTAAGCAATAAAACACTGTCAATAGAGATATTGAAATTTCTAATTCAATACTAAGTTATTTTGTCTTACTGACTCATGCTACAGTGTGAACTTTCTTAGCCAATTATATCAAAACACACAAACTTTGATTGCTGCACTCTAAAACTTCTTGCTCCCTTTGTAACTACCTTTTTTTTTTCTATATCTTAAATTCTAAAGCTAAACCTATCCCTACTTAACTATGCATAGTTCTAAGCTTCAGCTTACAGACCCAGTGTTCTGAGAATTCCTTCCATTTTGAATTTCAACACCCAGGTTCCAGTTAGAGCAGAACACTGGTGGCACTGATGACAGGTGGGGACGAACAAGGGAAAGGTGTCTCTGATGCTGAGCACACCTGGATGTGTTTCAGGAATGCAAAGGGCCAAGGGCTGAGCCCCAGCCCCTGGCAAGGCAGATCCTGTCCCTCCCTCATTGCTCAGGGCTCTTCCCGGGCCACTGGGCTCTGGGCATGTGCAATGCCAAGGGCAGCACCATGGGGCGGCCCCTGCCAGGCTGCTGAGCAGGGACAAGGAGGCAATGAGGCCCCAGCACAGCAAGGCTCACTTGTCCCCTGCTGGCCTCAGGCCCAGGGCCAGCCTGCATGGCCCAAGTGCTGCAGGAGTTGGCTGTGTCAGGGCCTTTCAGCTGCTGCCCATCCCTGTGGCCTCTGCAGCCCAGGCTGTCCTACGGTGTCCATGCCCTGCGCCTCTGTCCCTGCAGGCTGTCGTCATCCCCCGGCTGCCCCACCTCGCTGGCCCCTTCCTTTGCTGACAGCTCTGCCTCCTGCCTGCCTCTGCCTGCACACACAGAGCCTTGGGCTGCTCCAGACTCTTTCTGGGGGACTTGTTGCATCACAACCCTGCCCTCGTAGAACAATTCCTTTCTCCTCATGTCCAGTCCAGGCCTCCCCATCTGCACGTTGCATTAATTCTTTCTTTCTCCAGCTTTTCTTTACTATGTCTAAAGGATCCACCATCTCTGATGCTGCCCTTCAATCCCTCCCAAGGCTCTCCTCTCTTCTCCTCAGTCTCCAGTCCACTGAGCACAGAGGACCTGTGCTCCATATAGGTGTCTTTTGCTTGAGGCATTTAAACCCCAATTGAGAGATCTCTGGGCCCACTCCAAGGTGCTGGCAAATGAAAATATTCTGATCATAGTCTTAGAAAATCACCAGAGGACAAGGCAGATGGACCTGTGTGTCCTGGCTACTTATTTTTGGGTGCAATCCTTGGATAGAGCCAATCTTGGAGATAGAATCCTAATTTTGGCCATTGATACCTAGGTGAGAAGGGCAGTCCGTTTCCACTGGAGGGAAAGCACAGAGCCCCATTGCTCAGTGGAAGATGAGAGACAGCCCTCAGGAGGCCAAGGCCAGCCAGAGCTGTCTATCCTGGCAGATTTTGGCTGGGAGAACCCTTGTATATAGGGAAGTTTTAACAGAGAGTACCACTTTCAGCAATGGGCACCAGGAAATACAGAGAGTTCTTTTCCCTAGGAAGGAAAGCACAGAGCCCCTGTGCTCCAGGAGCTGATGAGAGGCAGCCCTTGACATGCCAGGATCAGCCAGACTTGCCAGGTGTCCCCCAGAAGGCCAATCCAGCCAGATCAGTTCCATCTCCCCTTTTTTCCATGGGTTCCTGTAGTGTCCCAATGCTCTCCTTGCTTCTTCAGTGTCACAATGGCCACTTGTTTCCATGAGGCCCTGCAGGGTCACAATGGCCCTTTGGTTCCCCACAGTGTCACAATGGTCTCCATGATTCCATGGGGCCTTGCAATGTCCCAGTATTCTCCATGGATCTACTGAGCTACTTAACCCATTCTTTGCCTCAGTTTCGAACAATAAGCCAGGATGTCCTCAGGACAAGTGTTCTCCTGAGCTGGGAGATGGGGACAGGGAGCAGAACAAACCCCTGTAATCCAGGAGGAAGCAGCTGAGGACCTGCTGAGCCATTCAGATGCTCACAGGTGTCTCTGGGACCAGATGGGATCCATCCTAGGGGAATGAGGGAGCTGGTGGATGAGCTCCCCAAGCTGCTCTCCATCATTTCTCATCAGTGCTGGCTCAGCAGGGAGGTGCCAGAGGACTGGAGGTGCCAATGTGAGCCCATCCCCAAGAAGGGCTGGAAGGAGGATGTGGGGAACTGCAGGCCTGTCAGCCTGACCTGGGTGCCTGGTGAGGTGATGGAACAGATCACCTTGAGTGCCATCACAGGGCACCTACAGGATGGCTGAGGGATCAGAGCCAGCCAGCGTGGATTTCAATATCTGCACTGATGATCTGGATGAGGGCATTGAGTGCAGCATCAGCAAATGTGCAGATGGCACCAAGCTGGGTGTGAGTGTGGATGTGCTGGAGGGTAGGAGGGCTCTGCAGAGGGACCTGGACAGGCTGGATCCAGGGCCCTAATCCAACAAAGTGAGGTTTAACAAGACCAAGTACTGTGTCCTGCACTTTGGCCACAACAACCCCTGCAGCGCTCCAGGCTGGGGACAGAGTGGCTGGACAGCAGCCAGGCAGAAAGGGACCTGGGGGCACTGATGGACAGCAGGCTGGACATGAGCCAGCAGTGTGCCCAGGTGGCAAAGAAGACCAATGAACCCTGACCTGGATCAGGAATGGTGTGGCCAGCAGGAGCAGGACAGTGATTCTTCCCCTGTGCTCAGCACTGGTTGGGCAGCACCTCGAGTGCTGTGTCCAGTTCTGGGGCCCCCAATTTAGGAAGGACAGAAGGGTCTGGAGCATGTCCAGAGAAGGGCAACAAGGCTGGTGACGGGTCTGGAAGACAAGTCCTGTGAGGAGTGGCTGAGAGAGCTGGGGTTGTTTATCCTGGAGAAGAGGAGGCTCAGGGAGACAAGGGGATGTCAGGGCACAGATTGGACTTCATGATTTCCAAGGTCTTTTCCAGCTTTTCTGATTCCATGATTCTCTGAAACTGCCCCTGGAGCAGTTGCAGGATGAGCCCTGGGCCTCCTCTTCACAAGGTCCAGCAGCCCAGGTCCCTCAGCTTCTCCACACAGCCCCAAAGCCCATCCTGTCAGTCCTGCAGAGCCTCTCCAGCCCCTCCTCATTGCCCACAACAGGGAGCCCCACACCCAGACACAGCAGCCCAGATGTGCCCCCCTGGCCTGTGGTGCCTCAGGCAAGGGAGCAGCATGAGGCACTGCAGGACCCTGCAGACAATTCCTGAAGCACTTGGAGGATGATCCTGCTCCCGAAGGGAGGTTCCCATGGTGCCAACTCAGGAACTGAAATGGGGAGTGAGGCCAGAGAGGAAATGGCAAACGGGGAAGGGCTGTTTGCAGGAGAGGGGACAGGGATGGGCAAGAGGGAGAAATCTGGTGAAGGAAAGCGTAAAGGAAACAAAGGTAAAGCCAAGGAAATGCTCAGGGCAGTTTGGGGGTGGATGCCAGGCAGCCCTGGCTCTGAGCAACAACATCTGCAGTGGGACAGGAAACTCACAGCTCATGGGAACAAACTTTCTGGCTGACTTCAGAGGCCACAACAAAGCTGAGTGGTTTCCCTGCTGTCCCTCAGCCCTTGCTGTCCCCAGGGGCTAATGGCATTTTTGCTCACTCAGCTCCATGTCCCCACAGCAGCACCATGGGAGTGCTGACCCTACTGTGTGCAATGCAAACAGGGGCTCCTGAGCCAGTGCTGCCGTGTGTGTGCCTGCAAGGATGCGGCTCCTGTGTGAGCTGGGGAGAGGCCAGGGCTGCAGAGGGGGGATGTTGTTGGCAGGTGCATGAGGACGCTCTGGGACGCTGCCCTGGGGTGTCCAGCACAGTGGGGATGGATCAGCCCCTGCTCTGCTGCTCCTTGCCAGGGTGTCCCTCCTGCAGGGACCTTGCAGAGCACCAGCCATGCTGTTTGCCCCCAGCCTGCCCACGGCCAGCCTGGGGCTGCTCCCGGGGCTTTTCTGTGCTCAGCATTGGGCTGGCCAAGTGTTGTGGAGAGAGCCTGGCCAAGGAGCCTGGAGCCCCCAGGCCCTGCCCTGAGGTGTCAGCGCTGCCCCAGCAGTGCCCATGGCCTGTCCCTGCTGCAGCCCCGGCACTGCCACCCCCAGGGCTGTGCCCGGCCCCGAGAGCACTCAGGCCCTGCAGCAACACGAGGGTCAGGAGGGCAGCGGGGCAGTAGCACGGGAGCAGCACTGACAACACCAAGTGCTGCTGCTGCTGGGCACAGCTGGTTTGCCAGCACTGATCTGCCCCAGCTCTGCACACAGACATTGCTGCTGCAGCTCCAGAGAAGGGAAGAAATGGGACATCTCTGGAGAAAGCCTTGCAGGTAGATCCTTTAGTTCGTTTAAAGCCACGAATAATGCAGCAGCTAATTGACACAGTCTCTGTTCGCAATAGTGGTGGAAGAAAACAAAATGAGAAATGGCACAGGCAATGGCATTTCTTTCCAGACAATAGTAAAAGAGTAAAAGAAAGGAAAGAACAGACTAACAACCAAACTAACAAGAAGAATCAAAGGTGACTTTTATTACAAGTGAATTGCAGAAATTGGCCCGCAGTTTAATGTTTCTTAAACCATCCAGTCATCAATGTCCACACTGCAGCCCTGAGCTCCTTGTTCCTCAGGCTGTAGATGAGAGGGTTCAGGGCTGGAGGCACCACTGAGTACAGAACTGATAGCGCCAGATCCAGGGATGGGGAGCAGATGGAGAGGGGCTTCAAGTAGGCAAAAAACCCAGTGGTAACAAACAGGGAGACCACCGCCAGGTGAGGGAGGCAGGTGGAAAAGGCTTTGTGCCGTCCCTGCTCAGAGGGGATCCTCAGCACAGCCCTCAAGATGTGCACATAGGAACAAACAATGAACACAAAACAACCAAAAGCTAAACAAATACTAACAGCAATGATCCCAAGTTCCCTGATGTAGGAGTGTGAGCAGGAGAGCTTGAGGATCTGGGGGATTTCACAGAAGAACTGGCCCAGGGCATTGCCATGGCACAGGGGCAGGGAAAATGTATTGGCCGTGTGCAGCAGTGAATAGAGAAAGGCACTGGCCCAGGCAGCTGCTGCCATGTGGGCACAAGCTCTGCTGCCCAGGAGGGTCCCGTAGTGCAGGGGTTTGCAGATGGACACATAGAGGTCGTAGCACATGATGGTCAGCAGGGCAAGCTCTGATCCAAGGAAGAAGACAAGCATAAAGAGCTGAGCAGCACATCCTGAGTAGGAGATGGTCCTGGTGTCCCAGAGGGAATTGTGCATGGCTTTGGGGACAGTGGTGCAGATGGAGCCCAGGTCAGTGAGGGCCAGGTTGAGCAGGAAGAAGAACATGGGGGTGTGCAGGTGGTGGCCGCAGGCTACGGCGCTGATGATGAGGCCGTTGGCCAGGAGGGCAGCCAGGGAGATGGCCAGGAAGAGGCAGAAGTGCAGGAGCTGCAGCTGCCGCGTGTCTGCCAATGGCAGCAGGAGGAAGTGGCTGATGGAGCTGCTGTTGGACATTTGCTGTGTCTCGGCATGGGGATCTGTAAAATAAATAATCATGGAATAGTTCAGTTTGAAGAGGACTTGAAATATCCCAGCCCAGCTTGGTGTCACTTTCCCCCCACTGCGTGCCCAGGGCTCTGCTGCCTGGAGCTGTCCCTGCCAGCAGCTGCTTCCCTGTGCCCAGGGCTGGGCCCTGCCAGTGCTGCCAGAGCCCAGCCCAGCCCTAGGGGTTCAGCTCTGCCCTGCACACCCCTCCCAGCACAGGGCACTGCCCAGGCCCAGCTCTGCTTCTGCAGGCTCTGATGGCAATGTCATAGCTATCCTGAGGAGGCTGGAAAAGTGACACTGATGCTGCCTGTGAGGGACCCTGGGCTAATTTCTGTCAGTGCCTGCTTTATTAAAATCCAAGAAAAAAATATTATATTTTTTCCAAACTGAACGTAGAGATTAATATCTATATGCAATTTCCCTTCTACGCAACGCAGAGCAGTAGATTATAAAATCAGGATTTTCCTTTTTGTGCAGGCCCTGCCTCACTGTGCTCCCTGTGTAATCTACCTAGAAACATTCTGGAGTTAAATGTTATGCTGGGAGCAGTTCTGAACTATGCAGCATCCTCACCACATAAGGAGAACATTTCCAAGCCTCACCAGCTGTCTCCTTCCACCCAGACCTTGTCCCCCAGTGCTGGGAGCAGCTCCCAGGGCTGGCTGAGAGCTGTCCCTGGCAGGCAGCAGAGTCCCTGCCCCAGCACAGCGCCCTGGGCTGCAGGACCCTGCTCTGCACCACAGCCCTGGGCACCCCTGGCTGCTCTACACAAGAGATCATCAGAGAATGTACTCACACAGTCTGCAGGCATTGGGATGTTCCAGCTTGAGGAGATCACTGCAGGAGCTGCAGCTGCATTGTCCTGCAGCCAGAGGCTTCCTGTGCCAAGGGCTGGGAGTGATTCTGCCCCAGTCACTTCTCAGCATCTTCCTAGCCCTGACTGATTGAAGCTCTCTGTGCCTCTGTGCTGTGCCTGGGTGGCTGCAGGCAGTGCCCCAGCCCTGCTGAGCTGTGCACAGGAGCTACTCATGAAGAGAAATGTGTTTTTGAAGCTCTTCTTGGTTGTCAGGATCACATTCTGAGACAGGAGCCCAGCCCATCTCAGCAGCACAGACACAGCACAAGGACTTTAATGTCCCTCTTGTGGATTGGGGCTGAGTCTCTGAGCATCAGTCCCTGAGTGGGAGCTGATGAAACCTCTCAAGAACTCCAAGTCACAATCAAACTCCAAAGTTTCCTAAAGTTTTAATGGGTCCCTCTGAGGGACACAACTGAGAAAATGTCCCCAGGTTCCAGTCAGAGCAGGAAATTGCAGGCAGAGATGATAGGTGGAGACAAAGAGAAGGCAAGTCTTGATGCCCTGGGGCACAGCAGGGTCTGTGCCACCAAGGGCTGGGAGGAGACACCTTGTCCTGAGCCACTGGGGCCTCCTGGCACAGCCCCAGCAAGGCTGGCCACTGGCACCCCTTGTCCTGCCCTCAGCATCCCCCCACATCCCAGTGGCCTCAGGGATCTGCTGGGACCAGTCCCTGGGGAGCCTTGGTCAGGAATGGCCCTGGGGGCTCCTTCATGCTCCCAGGGACTGCAGGTTTTTCAGAGGACTTTGGGTTTTGCTTTTGCCTTGGATTCTGTGAGAGCTTTGTGCAATCATGGCCTCCAATTATCTGCTTTAATTAGTCTCTTGAGAGCCTTTGTCAGTAACAACACTCAGTGGGGCTCATTAATGCTTCAAGATACTTCAGTTTTTTTAAGGTACTTGGAGGTTCCCTTTTGACACCAACTCTTCTAGTAGTTTATGCAATCATGGCCCCAATTATCTACTTTAATTAGTCCCTTGAGAGCTTTACATTGACATTCAGTGGGTCTCATTAATACATTGAGATACTCAAGGTTTTAAAGGTAGTTTGGATTTTCCTTTCCTCTCTGACTCTCTGAGAGGGTTTTGGGTGATCCTGGCATCCAGTTCTTTCCTCCAAGGAGTCCATGAGGAGCCTGTGTTGGGTATGGACTTCAGTGAGACCCATTAATGCTTTGAGACACTTTGGGTTTTTCTTCTGCCTTGGACTCGTGGAAAGGTTTGTGCAATCTCCTCTCAGGCCCTGAGGTTCAAGGGCTCAGCTCCAAATGCACCACGGGGCTCACTGGGATCAAGCAAATCCTGACAAACCATGGCTCTGCCTTGATTTCCCTCTGGTGAAGTTCATTCATTAGGAAGATTTTCAAATCCAGTTATGGAGAAATATTTCCAAGTGATTCCAAGAAATACACATTCCTATTTTGAAGACTGTATTTCATTGCTATTTTCTTTCGAGCAGAGGTGATTCCAGCATTCTCTGATTGGTATTGATGCAGGGTCTCTCCTCAGGTCTGGCCTGCTCACAGAAGCTGTGCCTTGAGGTTTGACCCAGTGTGGACAACCTTGCTCCACATTCCCCAACTCCATCCTGTCTGTCCTCACTCACCTGGGACCTGCTTTACTTGGAGAACTGGCTGCACACAGGCCAAAAGGAGTGTTCCCTCCCCCCCTTTTTTTTTTTCTGTTTTGAAGCAATCTACAACTCCTTAATATCCCCATTGAAAACAGACACCTTCTATTAGTGTGTGCTAAAGCCAAAGTGCCACCAAGCAGCTTCCCCTTCCCCAAGGCAGAATCCTGCAAGAAATGTTTGAGTCCTTTGGACTCCTTGGTTCCCTGAGGCCTTGCAGTGTCACAAAGGCCCCTTGGTTCTGCACTGTCACAATGGAGATTTGGGTCCATGGTGTCCCACAGTGTCACAATGCTCTTTTGGGTTCCATGAGTCCTTGATCTGTCACAATGGACTTTTGGCTCCTCGAGGTTCCATACTCTCAACAATGGTCTCTGTAGTTCCAGAGTGTCACAATGGACTCTTGGTTCCAGGTGGCCCCACAGTGTCACCGTGGTCTCCTTGGTTCCACAAGGCCGTGCAGTGTCACAATGGCTCACAGGTTCCATGAGGCCCCACAATGTCACTGTGGCCCCTTGGTCCCATGAGTTTCCCCAGTGTCACAATGGTTCCTTGGCTCCACGTGGCCCAGGTGTCTCACAATGGGCTCTTGGTTCCGTGGGGCCCTGCAGTGTCACGGGGGTCTCCTTGGTTCTGTAGGGTCACAATGGACACTGCAGCGCCCCCTGCTGGCCGGGAGGACCTGGCCCTGTGCGAGCACCTTCTGGTGGCCGACCCCTGCAACTGTGAGTGGCTTGTACTGGTTTGTACTGGTTTGTACTGGTTTGTGCTGGGATGGGGTCCAGGGGGTGCTGGGAGAAGGCTGGGTTGTACTGGCATGAAGGCATTGGGTTGTACTGAGTTATACTGGGAGAGGTTGTGTGAGTGTCCAGGAGGACCTAGGGCTGGGTGTACTGGTTGTTCTGGGTTATACTGGTTTGTACTGGGATGGGCTGATGGTAGGTTACTGATTTGTACTGGGTCATACTGAGATGTGGTACTAGGGGTGACTGGTTTATGCTGGGTTATACTTGGTTATACTGGTTTATATTGGGATGGGGTGCTACGGGTCACTGGGTTATACTGGGATATACTGGTTTATACTGGGATGTGGCCCTGGGGGTGACTGGGTTGTAGTGGTTTATACTGGGTTATACAGGGATATTCTGGATTTTACTAGGTTAAACTGGGGTGTACTGGGTTATACTGGGAGGGAGCTTGGGGATGCTTGGCACTCCACTGGGAGCAAATTATGGGGATGCTGGCCTTGCTGATTTATACTGGGATGGTGCTTGGGACCTACTGGGAGTGACTTCAGGTTGTGCTGGCCTTACAGGTTTCTAGTGGGAGCTGTCACCAGGGGCTCACGGCCTCAGGGGTGACTCCCAGTGCTTACTGGTTTGTACTGGTGCCATCCCAGTATAAACTTGGGAGCCCCTGGACTACACTGGGAATGGGTTTGGGTGCATGAGGCCTTACTGGTTTCTACTGGGAGCTGCTGCCACAGGCCTCAGGAGCTCCGGAGTAGCTCACAGTGCTTACTGGTTTATACTGGTGCCTTCCCAGTCCACACCTGGGAACACTGGTAGGCACTTGCAGTCGGGCAGGACCTCAAGGCCGAGCTGGCCTTCACCAGGGCTCTGCTGAGCTGCAGCTTCTCCAACTTCTGGGCCTGGCAACACTGCCTGTGGCTGCTGATGCCCACCAGGAACTACAGCAAGGGCACTGGCCCCTGGAAGGCTGAAGGAAGGTGAGGGATTCCCCAAAAATCTCCCCCTAATTTTGCGGGATCCCCAAAATTTTCCAGCTCCTCCCTCACCTAAAGTGGGAGCTGGTTGGTTCTGTTGCGTTGAATGGGTAGACCTGGTGTTCCTAAATCCCCTTTGACTTTAATGGGCAGACCCGAACTCCTGTATACCTGGGTGTCCCCACTGAGATATTGGGGGTTTCCCCACTGCCCCCCTGAGATTTGGGGGTGCCTCCTTTGCCCACCCCAGAGCTGGAGCTGCTGCAGAATACCATCTTCACCAACCCCATGCACCAAAGCACCTGGCTGTACCTGCCCTGCATCCTCTCCCGCGATAACTCAGGGCTCCCTCCTACCCCTGATGTCCTCACCTGGACTTTTGGGGCACCCCCTGAATGTGGGGGTGACCCTCTACAGCCCCACAGCTGCCAAGGGTCACCTGTGTCTACATCAACTGGGAGGACAGTGGCCATCATCTTCTCCTGGCCTGTCAGGGTGAGTCAGGGCACTTGGGTGCCCTAAAAATGACCTGGATATCCCTCAAAATAATCTGGGTACACCTGGATACTGCCCAAAATCACCTGGATCCCCCCATACAATCACCGGGGTACACCTGGCTGTCCCCAAAAATCACCTGAGTACCCCTAGAAATCACCTGGATACACCTGGGTACCCCTTGGACACCTGGATCACCAAAAACCCCTGGGGCCCCCAAAAAACTAGTGTCTCAAACATCCTCAGTGCTTTCATTGGGTAGGCCTGGTGCCCCTAAACCTCAGTGCTTTGAAAGGATAGACCTGCTGTCCCTAAATTCCTATTCATTTCAATGGGTTAGACCTGGAGTCCTGTTCATCTCCATTCATCTCTACAAATCCCTCCCAGTGGTCCCACTTTTGCTTTCGTGCTCCCAGTCACCGCAGTGTCCCCCTTTAGCCCTTCCCAGTGCTCCCAGTTTAAACAGTAACTCTTCCCAATCAAGCCCTCTCAATGGGTAGACCTGGTGTCCCTAAAACCCCTAGTGACTTCACTGGGGTAGACCTGGTGTCCTTCAATCCCCTTTGACTTCAGTGGGCAGAACTGATGTCCCAAAACTTTTGGGGCTAAAAATCCCAATTTTGGGCTTGAAATTCCCAGCTTTTGGGCTGAAAATGGACATTTTTGGGCTTACCTGGAGGCACAGCTCCAGCAGAGACAGCAGGTGAAGCATCAGGGATTCGGGACTGGCCTCCAGGAATTCATCCAGAACATCCAGAGCATCAGCACTGCAATCCTGGAGTGGAAATTCCCAGAATTCAGCCCAAGATTTCCTCCAAATTTCCTCACATTTCCCTATTTTAGAGCCAAATTTCCTCAAATTCCCATTGATTTTAATGGATAGACCAGGTGTCCCGAAATCCATATTGACTTTAATGGGATAGAACTGGTATCCATAAGTCCCTATTGATTTCATTAATCATGTCAGATGTCAAAAAATGTGTATTGGGAGATTGATATTACAAGAGATGAGGCAACTGAGAGACGTTGTAAAAGATGGTTTATGGCCTCATGGTGTCAGTCTCATAGAAGGGTGAGACATTAAAGGTGTTACATCCAACACCATAATATCAGAAGCTGCCTCATTCTTAGTTACAATGCCTTAAGTTCGTTTTTTATCCAATCAAATACTTCTGTGAAGTTTGCCAGCATCCTTTTACACCAATCATTAATTGCTTTCCTTCTCATGGCTTTGCCACAATGCCTCATTTTTAAACCAATCCTATAACACTTCACAAACCTACACTGATAAACCTTAAACTTCTAATCAACTTTATAACAGGTTTTATTGCTCAGCTTAACAATCTTTTACTATCTACTTAACATACTGCTTTGCTTACATAATATATATTTCTGTTTGCTTAAAACATATTTCTACTTCAAGTACAAACTTACATTCTTGTTTTATATCTATTTTACCTTTAATGCTTGGATTCTCCAAGCCTTCTCCAAGGTCTTAGGTCAAACCCTGTATCCATCTCAATCTCTGAGCCTGTTTGCACAAGGCCCTGAGAGCTCTCTGTGCCTGCATTTCCCACACCACCTGTCATCTCTGCCTCCAATTTCCTGCTCACACTGGAACCTGGGGACACTTTCTCAGTCGTGTCCCTCAGTGAGACCCATGAGCAGTATCAGACACTTTGGAGTTTGATTCTGTCCAAATTCTTCAGAGGTTTCCTAGCAAACAACAGTTCTGCCTTGATTTCCCTCTGGTTTGGTGCCATTCATATGGAAGTTTTTCAACTCCAGTTATGGAGAAATATGACAAAGAGCTTCTTAGAAATATCCATTCCAATTTGCAAGGGTGTATTTTATTACAGTTGTCTTTAGAGCAGAGGTGACTGCAGCATTTTGTGACTGATATTTGTGAAAAATGGATTTGTAAAGGATTCTCAAAGCCTGACTGAAAGCTCACACAGTCTTGTACATCTGGATGCAAACTCTGAGATAAGGTGTGCTGACTCAGAAAGGCCCTGGAATAGAGAAGACATTGCTGAGAGAGAGATTGAACTAGAACCAAGTTTCACATGACGGCCTTGCAAATGATCAGATATTTTTGAGAATTAGAACTGTGAAAGATGAATTGTGGCAAGAACTACGTGGTGTAAAATACTAGGTGATTGGTGTTAGAATTATTAGCACCATTGTGTGGCAAAAGCTAATAGGCTGAAAACCATTTATAAAATACCGTAAGCAGGAAATAACTTGGCTTTGGATAGAATGTCATGGAATTTTACATCTCTTATGTTTCACCTTTCAAGGAATCTGATAATGGATTAACTCTTTAAAAAAAATGTGCCTCTCTGTTGCCCCATTTCTGTAGAGCTGGGATTTTCCAACAGTGCTGAGTCCCTGGACATCAGTCCCTGAGAAGGAGCTGAAGGAAAACTTCTCAAGAACTCAAAATTAAATTGAAACTCCAAAGTTTATAGAAGTTGTAATGGGTCCCACTGAGGGATAGGACTCAGAAAGTGTCCCCAGGTTCCAGTTAGACCAGAACACTGGTGGCACTGATGACAGGTGGGGACAAACAAGGGAAAGGTGTCTCTGATGCCGAGCACACCTGGATGTGTTTCAGGAATGCAAAGGGCCAAGGGCTGAGCCCCAGCCCCTGGCAAGGCAGATCCTGTCCCTCCCTCATTGCTCAGGGCTCTTCCCGGGCCACTGGGCTCTGGGCATGTGCAATGCCAAGGGCAGCACCATGGGGCGGCCCCTGCCAGGCTGCTGAGCAGGGACAAGGAGGCAATGAGGCCCCAGCACAGCAAGGCTCACTTGTCCCCTGCTGGCCTCAGGCCCAGGGCCAGCCTGCATGGCCCAAGTGCTGCAGGAGTTGGCTCTGTCAGGGCCTTTCAGCTGCTGCCCATCCCTGTGGCCTCTGCAGCCCAGGCTGTCCTACGGTGTCCATGCCCTGCGCCTCTGTCCCTGCAGGCTGTCGTCATCCCCCGGCTGCCCCACCTCGCTGGCCCCTTCCTTTGCTGACAGCTCTGCCTCCTGCCTGCCTCTGCCTGCCCACACAAAGCCTTTGGCTGCTCCAGACTCCTTCTGGGGGATGTGTTGCACCACAGCCCTGCCCTGGGAGAGAAATTCCTTTATCCTTGTGTCCAATCTGGTCTCTCCTCTGCTGTCCTCAGTCTCCAGCCCACTCAGCACAGAGCTCCTTCATGTAGTGGTCATGTTCTTGCAGCCTCCAAACCCCACCTTGGGAGACATCTGGACACTCTCCCAGGTGTGGGAAAATTAAAAGATTCTTCTCATAATCTAAGAAAATCATCAGAGGACAAGGCAGCCAGACTTTTCTGTCCTGGATACTTTTGTGTGGACGCAATCCTTGGATGGATGGAATTTTAGATGTAGAATCCCAGTTTTGGCCATTGACATTTAGGTGAGAAGGGCAGTTCTTTTCCACTGTAATGCAAGTACAGAGCCCCAGTGTTTGGTGGTAGATGAGAGACAGCCCTCAGGAGGCCAAGGCCAGCCAGTGCTGTCTGTCCTGGCAGTTTTTGTCTGGGAGGACCCTTGTATATAGGAAACTCTTTAGGGGGAGTACCAATTTCAGCCTTGGGCACTTGGAAAGAGGGATGGTTCTTTTCCATGGGAAGGAAAGCACAGAGCCCCAGTTCTCCAGGGGCTGATGAGCAGCAGCCCTCAACATGCCAGCAACAGCCAGACCTGAGAGGTGGCCCCCAGGAGGCCAAGCCAGCCAGATCTGTTCCATGTCCCCTTGGTTCCACGGGACCTTGTAGTGTCACAATGTTCTCCTCGCTTCTGCAGTGTCACAATGAGGCCCTGCAGGGTCACAATGGCCCTTTGGTTCTGAGGGGCCCCACAGTGTCACAATGGTCTCCATAGGAAGAAAACAACTGAGCCCCAGTGCTGCAGGGGCAGATGTGGAGCAGTCACCAGAAGCCAAGGACAGACAGACTTGATGGTGTTTGCAGATTTTTTGTGGGAGTAATCCCCAGATATACAGAATTTTAGAGGTGAAATACCAATTTCAGAAATGGACATCTGGAGGAAAAGGACAGTTCTTTTGCAGGGAAGCACGGAATACCAGTGTTTCAGGGGCAGATGAAAGATGACCATCAGAGGCCAAGGCCAGGCAGACCTTTCTGTTCTGACAGTTTTTGTCTGAAAGCAATCCTTCGATATAGGGAATTTCAGAGATGGAATCCAAATTTCGGCTGTATCTGCACTGATAAAAGGGACACATTTTTTCCCTAGGAAGGAAAGCACAGAGCCTCAGTGATCCAAAGGCAGGTGAGAGTCAGCTCCCCAGAGCCAAGGGCATCCCAACCTGTCTGTCCTGGCACCTTTCACTTGGGACCAATCCTTGGATGTACGGATTTTCTGAGAGCATCAACCCCAACCTGTGACCCAACACCACCTTGTCACCCAGACCATGGCACTCAGTGCCACATCCAGTCTTTCCTGAAACACTTCCAGGGATGGTGACTGACCCACCTCCCTGGCCAGCCCATTCCAATGCTCAATCACCCTTTTTGTGAAGAATATTTCCTAATGTCCAGCCTAAACCTCCCTTGGCACTGCTTAAGGCTGTGTCCTCTTGCCCTGTCACTGTTTCCTTGAAGAAGAGCCCGATCCCCACCTTGCTGCACCCTCCTGTCAGGGAGTTGCAGAGATTGATGAGGTCTCCCCTGAGCCTCCTCTTCTCCAGGATAAACAACCCCAGCTCCCTCAGCCATTCCTCCCAGGACTTGTGTTCCAGACCCCTCACCTGCCTTGTTGCACTTCTCTGGACATGCTCCAGCCCCTCCATGTCCTTCCTAAATTGAGGCCCAAAACTGGACACAGCACTCGAGGTGCTGCCCAACCAGTGCTGAGCACAGGGGAAGAATCACTGCCCTGCTCCTGCTGGCCACACCATTCCTGACCCAGGCCAGGTGCCATTGGCCTTCTTGGCCACCTGGGCACACTGCTGGCTCATGTCCAGTCTGCTGTCCATCAGTGCCCCCAGGTCCCTTTCTGCCTGGCTGCTGTCCAGCCACTCTGTTCCCTGCCTGGAGCACTGCAGGGGTTGTTGTGGCCAAAGTGCAGGACATAGCACTTGGCCTTGTTAAACCTCACCTTGTTGGATTTGGGCCCTGGATCCAGCCTGTCCCAGTCCCTCTGCAGAGCCCTCCTACCCTCCAGCACATCCACACTCACACCCAGCTTGGTGCCATCTGCACATTTGCTGATGCTGCACTCAATGCCCTCATCCAGATCATCAATGCAGATATTGAAATCCACGCTGGCTGGCTCTGATCCCTCAGCCATCCTGGAGGTGCCCTGTGATGGCACTCAAGGTGATCTGTTCCATCACCTCACCAGGCACCCAGGTCAGGCTGACAGGCCTGCAGTTCCCCACATCCTCCTTCCAGCCCTTCTTGGGCATGGGCTCACATTGGCACCTCCAGTCCTCTGGCACCTCCCTGCTGAGCCAGCACTGATGAGAAATGATGGAGAGCAGCTTGGGGAGCTCATCCAGCAGCTCCCTTATCCCCCTAGGATGGATCCCATCTGTTTCCAGAGACACCTGTGAGCATCTGCGTGGCTCAGCAGGTCCCCAGCTGCTTCCTCCTGGATTACAGGGGTCTGTTCTGCTCCCTGTCCCCATCTCCCAGCTCAGGAGAACACTTGTCCTGGGGACAACTTGTCCTATTGTTGAAATCTGAGGCAATGAATGGGTTAAGTGTCTCAGCCTTTTCCTCATCTTTGGTAACCATATCCCCCCTAATAAACAATAGAGGTTCTCCTTTTCCCTTCTTTTGCCATTAATGTATTTCTAAAATCATTTTTGTTATCCTTCACAGAAGCAGCCAGGTTAAATCCTAGTAGAGCTTTCACCTCTCTGTTTTTCTTTCTGCATTACTTAGCGACATCCTGAAACACTTCCTGAGTTGCCTGTACCCCTCTGTCCAAAGGTGATTCACCTTCTTTTAACCCTGAGTTCCTGGAAAAGCTCCATGCCCTATCAGGCCAGTCATTTCCTTTTCTATCTGACTTTTTGGCACAGAGAAGCAGGCAGCTCCTACAAGATTTCTTTCTTTAATTGTCTCCATTGTTCCTGGGAAACCTTGCTTTTTAAAGGCTGTTTCCCTAAAAAAAAAAATTAGTACCTGATTTGGTATTCTCCAAAACTGCATCCTGAATAGGCCAAATTCTGCTCTCTCTAAGTACAATGTAGAAGTTTTGTAGATGCCCCTCATTCTTTCACAGAGTATTTAAAAACTCAATAATTTCATTGTCAGTGTACCCCAAACAGCCTCTGAGCACCACATCTCCCACCAGCCCTTCTCTGTGAACAGCTGGAGACAGAGCTTCCCTGGGCAGTGCGAGTGTTACCAAAAATTCAGTAAAATTAAAAACTCCTGAACACCAATATAGCATTAAAAAGCAGCATTCTTTATTTGGCTACAATACACAGGGGACAGCTCCTCCCAAAGCCGTGCATGCTGAGTACAGGAAAGTTTCTGTTGATATTCTGTACTTTGCAAACATATTCATTGACTGTCCTGGACTGAACACACATATGATAATCATTTGCCCACAATCATGAACATATTTCCCCTCCCCTTTACCCATGGCTTCTTCTGTCCTGGGGGTCTCTCTGGTGGTCCCTGGTGGTCATGGACCCCAATGTTCCAGTTCAGCCTGGCTGAGCTGGCAGGACACTGAGGCTGGAGAACTTCCAGTTCTCCTTCTCACACAACGGGCATTGTGCAGGTTCCAGAGGACAGTGGTTTTGGAGAACAGGAATTGTGTTAGCTCACCTGTGGTGGGCAATTTATCATCTGGTAACATGAGGTCACAGAGTGGGCTATGACATCACAGAGTGGGGTATGTGAGGTCATTGAGCATCACAGGCTGTCTCTGTGACATCACAGGGCAGGCTGTGACATCACAGGAGGGGCAGTGTGACATCCCAGCAGGGCTGTGTGGGGTCACTGGGTTGGTCACTCTGCCCCAGCCCCCCCTCACAGTTTCCCCAGACAAGTCCAATGCTGTTCATGCCCAGCAGGGTCCCCTGTCCCCCGGGATCCCCCTGGTCCACCTGGAGACACAGCCTCCCCCAAGGATGTTCCATAAATCAACCCCAGAGCCTGACACGGGGACAAGGGGCCAGGGCTGTGTGACCAGGACATCAAGGATGTGGATTATCCAGGTGACTGGGGCCTGGTTTGGGTTGCCCAGGGCAGGAAAGATGTCTGGCAGCTGGAGCAGGGTGAGGGAAGGGCCTCCAAGGTGGGGCTGGAGCCCTTTGGCTGTGAGGAGGGGCTGAGGGAGCTGGGCTTGTTCAGCCCGGAGCAGGGAAGGCTGAGGGGCTCCTCATCCCAGCAAGAACAGGATGAGTTTAAATGACTCAGGCTGGTTTCAGCATTTCCTCAACACCAAAAGCAGCTTGGCTTCCCTTTGTCCATCCATCACTGAAAGCTTTGCAAATAGAACAATCTTCAAGCTGTTTTAACTGCACTCCAGGCAGAGCAGGCTGGTACAACAACTTGACTGTGTTTATATCTATCATAGCATCATCTTTGCCTAAAATTAATTTTGTACGGAAATCCCTTCTGGATGATGGACGTGTCAGATGCTGCTGGGATGTCTCACATTGTTGAGGGAGGAGGTTCAATGTTCAATAAATTCTGTGATTTTACATTTATATTTTAGCACTGAAGAGAATCCTTCTCTTGCCTCTTAAGTCTTACCAGTTCCTGACCCCAAAGGACACAAACCTGATGAGGCAGTGGGGATCCGGGGCAGGGCACAGCCAGGGATTTGGGGTGGCTGTGAGCCCAGGGCAGGAGCCAGCCCTTGGCCTTGGTGAACCTCATCCAATTGTCCTGGGCCCATGGCTCCAGCCTGTCCAGATCCCTCTGCAGAGCTTCCTGCCCTGCAGCACAGCCACACTCCCACCCAGCTTGGGCTCACCTGGACACTGACTGAGGGTGCCCTCCATGGCCTCGTCCACATCAGCAATAAAGAGATTTCAGTGCCCTGGCCCCAGTCCCGAGCCCTGGGGACACCCCTGGATGTGGCTCCATTGCCCAAAACTCCTTGGGCCTGGCTTATCCAGTCAGATTTCTGCCCAGGGAACAGATGCTGCAGAGGCTGTTGGATCACGTTCCTGTGAGCCCAGAAGATTGGCATTAGTGCAGCTGTAGCTCTGCACAAGAGAGCTCTTCAGCCACTTTCTCTCCTTTCCTCCCTCTGGGCATGGAGGGAGCTCCTGACTTCAGTGTGTGACTCGTGTGTGCAAAGAGCAAATTCGGGCAGAATCGGGGCAGGGAGGGTTTGGGGCATCTTGGGATCTGTGCTGGGCACAGAACGTGTTTTCAATTGGTCTGAAACTGTCTGCTGTGGAAAGTGACTTAATATCCAGCTGAGGAATTACCTTTGTTTTTATGGAGCTGTGCCTTCCTTCGGTTTTGTTTGCTGACAATAAATGAACATCCCTCTGTGTCTCAGGCAGCTCCTTCTCCAAGGAAAGCAGGTGGGAGTTGGAGCCAAGGAGCTGAAAGCTGCAGGCACAGCCTGGGGTGGAGGAAGCTCAGGTTTGCACAAGGCTGCTCTGAGTGCCAGGGGTTGGATGGAGAAATGTTGGGGTGGGGGTAGGGACAGAGTGTGACTGATTGTCAGCCATAAAGGGTCTTGATTTTCATTTCTATTCAGATTGCATGATGAGGGGCTGGGGTTCAATATCAATTAGAGATTGCTGATATCAGTGTATAAACAGGAAAATATAAACAAGGCTCAACAAAGAATTCTTTTCTCCTTGTACTGGTAACATAGTTTATTCACTTTGAATATACTTCTGAAATCAATTTAATTAACCATAGAAGAGTAAAAGACATAAATTATTCCCGGAGGCTTGGCTTTTAAGGTTTTCTGAATGTTAATGAGCCCTGGGGCACTGAATTTCTGAACTGAAGAGCTGAAGGCTGAACAAGCCTCTGGAGAAGTCAAATTCAGCAGCAGCCTCCAAGTTACTGAGGATGTCAGCAGCCCCCACTGGGGCCATCCCTGCCCAGAGACCGTGGGGGAATGGGCAGACAAGGAGAGTGTCCCTGGGGCTGGGGAAGCAGAACTCAGAGGCACCAGCGGGTCCAGGTGGAAATGGAATGTGGAATGTGGCTGTGAAAGCCCTGCCTGGGCTGTGCCAAGCAGGACAGAGAAGCCCTGACTCCCATCCCCCAAACAATTCTCTCAATGAGACATTTAAATGGAATTATAATTATTTGTGTACTCTGAGTTAGAAGCACTGGAGAAATACCAACAAGAGATTCTCAGGAGCTCGAAAGCAACAGAATAGCCTTTGTTAGCAACTTTAGAAAATCAGAGAAACTTGGACAAAAGGTTTAATATGATATTCAGTCAACAAAAAAACCACTTCTCAAAGCCTTAACTTTGAGAATTTTACTTCACAAACTCTAGGCCTCTTTAATTTTAAGTTACTCAAACGTTGCAAGAGGCCAAAAATAGAAAGGAAGGAAGGAAGGAAGGAAGGAAGGAAGGAAGGAAGGAAGGAAGGAAGGAAGGAAGGAAGGAAGGAAGGAAGGAAGGAAGGAAGGAAGGAAGGAAGGAAGGAAGGAAGGAAGGAAGGAAGGAAGGAAGGAAGGAAGGAAGGAAGGAAGGGAAGGAAGAAAGAAAGAAAGAAAGAAAGAAAGAAAGAAAGAAAGAAAGAAAGAAAGAAAGAAAGAAAGAAGAAAGAAAGAAAGAAAGAAAGAAAGAAAGAAAGAAAGAAAGAAAGAAAAGAAAGAAAGAAAGAAAGAAAGAAAGAAAAGAAAGAAAGAAAGAAAGAAAGAAAGAAAGAAGAAAGAAAGATGACACAGAGAAGCACATACACAGGTATCAACTCCTGGATTCCAGCAGTGTTCAGACAGAAATTCCAAGAGGAGGTAGGGTCAACCTGTGTCCTTGACCTGTGTTCAGCCTTAAATACATCCTTGGTCTTCCTGGGCCCTTCCCCCAGGTGGGACTTTCAGTCATTTGGTCCCTCAGGAGCTGGGCTGGGACTCCAGGGGTGGGTGTGGAGCATTGCCTTTGGTGTGCCAGGGACTGGCAGACACTGCTGGGCTGGACTAGAGGCTCAGGGGTTACAGGGCAGTGCAGTGCTGGGGTAACAGGGCAGGGCAAGGCTGCCCCTGCCCCTTCCTCCCCCATACATGGAATATTGTGAGCCAACAATCTTTTTCACGACAGGCAATGTTGGAGGTGAATCCCAATTCTGGTCATGGGCCGCTGGCCAAGAAAGACAGTTCTTTTTCATAGGAAGAAAGCACAGAGCCCCAGTGTTTGGAAGGCAGGTGAGAGCCTCACTAGGCCAAGTCCAGCCAGACTTGTCAATAACGGCAGATTTTGTCTGGGAGCAGTCTTTGAATGTAGGGAATTTTAGAGGTGAAATCCCAATCTCGGCCATGGGTACCTGGAGAAGAAGGACAGTTCATTCCCATAGGAAGGGAAGCACAGAGCCTTCCCCAGGGTTTTGGAGACAGATGAGAGGTGACCCTTGTGAAACCATGGCCAGCCAGACTTGTCCTGGCAATATTCCTATGGGAACAATCCCTGGATATAAGGAAATTTGGCAGTGAAATCCCAATTCTGGCCATGGATGCCTGGAGGAGAAAGGCAGTTCTTTTCCATAGGAAGGAAAGCAGGAAGCCCTGGTATTTCAGTAGCAGATGAGAAGAGACCCTCAACATGCCAAGGTCAGCTGGACCAGTCATGTGACTCCCTGGAGGCCAAACCAGCCAGAGTTGTTCTGTGTTCCCTTGGTTTTATGGAGCCCTGCAGTGTCGCAATGGCGCCTTGATTACAAGAAGACCTTCATTATCACCATGGACCTTTGGACCATGAGGTTTGCATTGTCACAATGGTCTCCTTTGGCTCCACAGTGTCACAATGGACCACTGATGACATGAGGCCCCCAATGTCTCAATGGACCTTTGTTTCCATATAGACCTGCAGTGTCACAAAGGCCTCTTGGTTTCACGAGGCCACACAGTACCACAATGGTCCTCTTGGGTCTGTGAGGACCATCAGGTCACAATGGTCTCTCCATGGTTCCATGAGGTCTCACAGTGTCAGAGTGCTTTGCTTATTCCATGGGACTTCCTAGTGTCACAATGGACTCCATGATTCCATGGGACCCCTCAGGGTCACAATGGTCTCTCCACAGTTCCAGGAGGCTGTGAAGTGTCCGAATGGTCTCTCCATGGTTCTATGAGGCCTTGCAATGTCACAATGGACATTTGGCTCCATGGGGTCTCACAGTGTCACAGTGTCATCCTTTGGTTCCATGACACCCCAAAGTGTCATAATGCTCTCCAGGGCTCCAGGAAGCCCCGCGGTGTCACAATGAACCCTTGGTTTGATGGGATCTCAATGTCACAATGATCCAAACATTCCATGGAGCCACACTGCATCATAAAGGTCCCCTTGGCTCCATGAGGCCCAGGAATGTCACAGTGGTCTCCAAGACTCCATGAGACCCCTCAGTGTCACAATGGTCCCTTGGTTCCATGAGGCCCAGGAATGTCACAGTGGTCTCCAAGACTCCATGAGACCCCACAGTGTCACAATGGTTCCATGGTCCCTGTGCTGCTGCATTCCCCCCTGCCCTTCTCAGCCCACCCTGCCAGCTGAGAAATGCTCCCTGGGGCTCAGCCATGGCCAACAGCCCCTGGGCTCAGCTCCTCTGGAGCTCAGCACAAACACTGTCTGCTCCCAGGCACTGCTGCTGCCCAGCGAGATCCTGGTTCCTTTAGGAGCAGCCCTGGAACTGTTCTTGTTCCCTCAGGCACAACATCCCTGTTCTCACCCTTCCAAAGAAAGCTGTGGATGCCAAGTGTGGCCAGGATGAAACATTGCTGTGCCCAAAGCCCCTCTCTTGGGGCCCTACAAACAGAGCTCCACAAGGAGCCCCTTGGAGCTCTCCTGGACCTCCCTCTGAGCGGGGCCTCTCTGAGCAGGGAACTCTCCCATGTGCTGCACTCGGGGCATCCCTGAACAACCACGGAGCCTGGGCTGATCCCCCACTCCTCCAGGCTCAGCCCTTCACTGCTGGGGAGATGCCAAAGCATCCACAGGGAGCATCTCCCTGCCCTCCAGGGGAATTCCTCACAGCTCCCTGGCACTGACTCTCTCTGTCTGTGTGCACACACGAGCGCCTGTGCCCTGGCAAATGTGGCAGAAATGCTGCTCTCTGAGGGGTTGGAGTGCCTTGGGTGTCTGAGTCAGTCAGGCTGGCAGTAAGGTTAAGTCATGAGGTACAAGCTAAGTTAAATGGTGCTAAGGGTTGTTCTTTTGCTAAGTTGTTACTTTTAACTGCTGCTACTTTTAAGGCCATAAAAGTATGGGAAGAGGTTTCAGACCAGCTCCCATCTCCTCCTGCACCAGCAGATTCACACAGAGGAGAGGCCCTTCCGCTGCCCTGACTGTGGGAAGGGTTTCAAGCACAACTCCACCCTCATCAGGCACCGGTGCAACCACGCTGGGGAGAGGCCCTATGAGTGTCCTGAGTGTGGGAAGAGATTTACCCTGAGCTCTCACTTGACCAAACACCGGTGGAGGCACAGGTAATGGAAGCCCTGTGAGTGTCCCAACTGTGGGAAGAGCTTCATGTGCATCTCCAACCTCAACACCCATCACCCCATCAGAGGATCCATGTTGGGCAGAGCCCTGGTGACCCAAATTCCCTGTGATCCAGGTTGGGAAGACACCTGGCTGGTGCTCTCCACATCCTCCTGTATCCCCACAGGCACCTGGATGAACCCAGGGGCAGGAACATCCATCGGGACTCTGATCAACATTGGTAATTAATTGGTAATTAATTAATACAGCCCAAAAATTATCATCTGCTCTGTCCACTTGTTTTTTCTGGTGGCATCAAGCAAAGCTGGAGGATCTTGCTGATCCTTTCCTACCTGAGTAATGTCCTTGTTTATCCCATCCAAACACCCAGAATTGGGGTAAAAATAGAGAAATTTAGCAAAGACATCTAAAGCTGAACCATTTTACAGGGATGTGAGCATGAATTTGTTCATGCTCAGCGTTCAGGGGAATATTCAGGAGGATTTGGGTGTTTTGGGACCACCTAAGCCAAGGCCATGATCTCGTAGCTCTTCCAGCAGAAGGTGTCCATTTGAGCTCATCTTTTCTCCAGGAATTCCAGTTGTCTATCCCAGTCTCTGGCCTGGGTCTCCCCATCCGGGGTGCCCCCCTCAAAGTGTCCAAATCCCTGCTGAAGTGCCTGAGCTGCTCTGGACTGTGGATGTTCCTGTCCCCCACCTCTCCTGGTCAGTTCCGGGTGGGGCTGGGAGGGGTTTTAGGGACTCCTGGGGGGCACTGAGAGAGGCTTTTGTGGTTCTTCGGGACATTTGTGGTGCTGGGAGGGGCTTTGGGGGCCTTCTGGAAGGGTTGTGAGCTGGGTGGGTGTTGGGGAAGATGGGAAGGGTTTTTTTTGGTTTTTGGGGGATTTTTATGTTACAGAGAGTGGTCGAGGGTTTGCTGTGGCCAGGAGCTGTGTAGTGGTTTGGGGGATCCAGGAGTGGCTGTGGGGCTGGGAGGGGATTTTGGGGCAGTTGTGATTCCCCCAGCACCCTGAAAGCTGCCACCAGACACCACACCCCAAGATGCTTCTGGGATTTAGGGTTGCCATGTTGGGGTTCATCCTCCTGGTGCTGTAGGAGAAGGCGAGGGGAGGTCCTCAGGGGCCATGTGTTTCTCCCCCAGACCGTGTGTGACCCCCCCCCCCCCATCCTGGTGTCACCCCCTTCTCCCTCTTCACAGGGCTCCTGCCCCAGGTCCTGCAGCCCCCTGGAGGGAATTTGGGGAGGGGGCAGAGGGGATGCACAGCCCCCGCCAGGGCATGAGCCCGCCCCAAACCCTTTGTTCAGCACCAAGCTTGGCTTGGGGCTGCAGGAGGAAGAGGCTGAGGGGAAGCAGATCCTGCAGGTGGGACAGTGCTTGGGCTCAGGGCAAGGTCCTGCCCTGCACACCTGGCTCAGGTGTGACCCTGCCCCGGGAAGGGAGCAGGACATTCCCATCCCCACGGATCAGGGCTGGGAGCAGCACCTGGAGCACGGACATGGAAATACTGGGATTGACTGGGACCACACTGAGGGCTACTGGGAACAACTGGGAATGATGGTTGCATGCTGGAGGTAACTGGGATATACTGGGAATGAGTGAGATCATCCTGGGAGCAACTGGAACCATACTGGGGATTCTGGGGTGACTGGGAATGAGCATGCTGTGGGCAGCTGGGATATACTGGGAGTGTCTGCAATGATACTGGAGGGGATAACACTGGGTACAACTGGAATCATGCTGGGGCCAACAGGGAGCAACTGGGAGTGACTTTGTCTATACTGAGGCCACTGAGATCATACTGGTAGTGACTGGGTGTAACTGGGATCACACTGGGTAGAACTGGGATGACACTGAGGGGGACTGGGATCATACTTGGAGTTACCAGAAACATGCTGAGGGCAGTTTGAACAATCTTGAGGGCAACTGGGATATACTGGGAACAACTTGCATTGAACTGAGGGTGACTTGGAGTGGCTGTGGGCAACTAGAATCACGCTGGAAGCAACTATGAGGAAGTGGGAGAGACTGGGAGCATGCTGGGATCAGATGGGATGTACTGAGAGAGACTGGGAGTCACTGGGATCATACAGGGAGTGGCTGGAACCATGGCAACGGCCTGGGCTGGGTGAAGTGGGGCCTCAGGATGCACAGGGAGCTCTGTGACCCTGATGGGCCTGATGGAACCAAGGGGACATTGTGACATTTTGTGGCCTCATGGAATCATGGAGACCACTGTGACATTCCTGGGCATCATGGAGACAAGGGGACCTTTATGATGCAGTGTGGCTCCATGGAATGTTTGGATCATTGTGACATTGAGATCCCATCAAACCAAGGCTCCATTGTGACACCGCGGGGCTTCCTGGAGCCCTGGAGAGCATTATGACACTTTGGGGTGTCATGGAAGCAAAGGGTGACATTGTGACACTGTGAGACCCCATGGAGCCAAATGTTTATTGTGACATTGCAAGGCCTCATAGAACCATGGAGAGACCATTCAGACACTTCACAGCCTCCTGGAACTGTGGAGAGACCATTGTGACCCTGATGGTCCCCACAGAACCAGGAGGACCATTGTGATACTGTAGGGCCTCGTGAAACCAAGAGGCCTTTGTGACACTGCAGGGCTTCATGGAACCTTGGGGCAATTGTGACATTGTGGAACCCAATTGACCCAAGGGCTCATTGTGACACTGCAGGGCTGCATGGAACCAAAACTCCAGGGTCACACAGAGGGGCCTCCTGTAATCAATGGTCCATTGAGACACTGTGGAGCCAAAGGAACATTTGCATTGTGACACCACCACAAAGCCCCTTGGTCCAAAGGTCCCTGGTAACACTGAAGGTCTTCTGGTAATCAAGGAGCCATTGTGCCACTACAGGCCCCAATGAAACCAAAGGAACACAGAACAGCTCTGGCTGGTTTGGTCTTCCAGGGAGCCACCTGCCTGGTCAAGCTGACCTTGGCACGTTGAGGGTCTCTTCTCATCTGCTACTTCTCATCTGCAGGGCTTCCTGCTTTCCTTCCTATGGAAAAGAGCTGTCCTTCTGGGCCAGGTGCCCATGGCTAGAATTGGATTCCACCTCCAACATTGCCTATTGTGAGAGACTGGAGAACATTGTTGCTTGAAATATTTCATGTGTGAGGGAAGAAGGGGCAGCAGAAAAGAAGTTGCCCTGCCCTGTAACCCCAGCACTGCACTACCCTGTAACCCCAATCCCCCCCAAGCCTCTATCCCAGCCCAGCAGTGTCTGCCAGTCCCTGGCACACCAAAGGCAATGTTCCACACCCACTCCTGGAGCCCCAGCCCAGCTCCTGAGTGACCAAATGATTCCAAGTCCAACCTGGGGGAAGACCAAAGGGTATTTAAAGCTGAACACACCCTACCTCCTCTTGGAATTTCTGTCTGAATGCCACTGGAATCCAGGAGTTGGTAGCTCAGTGTGTGCTTCTCTGTATCTTCTGTCTTTCCCATTTTCTGTGCCTTCTTCTAATTTTCTCCTCTTGCAAATTTTGAGTAACTGAAAATTGAACTGGCTTAGAATTTGTGGAGTACAATGGGACAAGTTAATACTTTGAGAAGTGCTTTTTCTTGATTGAATGTCATATTAAACCTTTTGCTGAAGTTTCTCTGATTTTCTGAAGTTGCTAGTAAAGCCTGTTTGGTTGTTTTGAGCTCCTGAGAATCTCTAGTTGGTTTTTCTCCAGTGCATCCAACTCAGAATACCCAAATAATTATAATTCCATTTAAATGTCTCATTGAGAGAATTGTTTGGGGGATGGGAGTCAGGGCTTCTCTGTCCTGCTTGGCACAGCCCAGGCAGGGCTTTCACAGCCACATTCCACATTCCATTTCCACCTGGACCCTCTGGTGCCTCTGAGTTCTGCTTCCTCAGCCCCAGGGACACTCTCCTTGTCTGCCCATTCCCCCACGGTCTCTGGGCAGGGATGGCCCCAGTGGGGGCTGCTGACATCCTCAGCAACTCCGAGGCTGCTGCTGAATTTGACTTCTCCAGAGGCTTGTTCAGCCTTCAGCTCTTCAGTTCAGGGATTCAGTGCCCCAGGGCTCATTAACATTCAGAACACCTTAAAAAGCCAAGCCTTGGGAAATATTTTGATGTAAGTTTTCAAATCTTTTTGGTTAATTAGAAAGATTTCAGAAATATTCAAACTGAATATATTCTACTTACAAAGGCAATGAGAAAATACTTTTGGTCCTGTTTAGTTTTTCTTTTTACTGTTAATAAATTGATATATGCAATCTCCAATTGTCACTTAATCCTAGTACCTCCTCATGCAGTTTTAATTGATATGAAAATCGAGGCTCTTTATGATTGGCAATCAATCACACTCTGTTACTACCCCCACCTCAACAATTCACCTATCCAACGCCTGGCACTCAGAGCAGCCTTGTGCAAACCTGAGCTTCCTCCACTCCAGGCTGTGCCTGCAGCTTTCAGCTCCTTGGCACCAACTCCCACCTGCTTTCCTTGGAGAAGGAGCTGCCTGAGACACAGAGGGATGTTAATTTCTTGTCAGCAAACAAAACCAAGGGAAGGCACAGCTCCATAAAATACAAAAGTCAATCTTCTCCCTGTCTCTGTCCTGCACCTGATCCCCACAGCCTTTCCCGATTTTGTCATCCCTGCATTGCCAGGGACTTTCTGGGACAAGGCAGCTCTGCTGTGGGTATGAAGGGAGGTGCAAGTGCCACCACTGCAGTGGGAACCACAGCTCATCAGGTTTGTGTCCTTTGGGCTCAGAGACTGGGGAGACTCAGAGGCACAGAAAAGTTTCTTGCCAACAAACAAAAGTTGAACATGATGCAGTTTAATAACCATCACAACTCCTCCCTCACTCTCTGGGATGTCCCAGCAGCATCTGACATGTCCACCATCCCCAGGGGACTTCTGTACAGGAACAGTCTTAGACAAAGGTATAAGAAAAGGGAATTCTGTGATAGATATAATCACAATTAAGACGTTGACTAATGTGATATTTACTTAAACTTCTGAAAGACTGAGCAACTGCCTGCAGCTCAAAGCATGAAAGCAGTCAATTGAGAGGCACTTGAATGACCAGAGAGCATCTGGAGGAGGAAATCTGGGAGCAATGGAAAGGACATAGATCCAGCTGGTCTAATGAAGAGATGTCCTTAGACATGGCCATTTAAACAGGAGAGATGGAAACACCTGAAGGAAGAGGAAGAGGAGATAATAGACTGAATATTGGTGACACAAGTAGACAGGAAGATCAGGATTTCTTTTCCTGCTATCAGCAGAAGAAACTAGTAGGTCCAGAAAACTCCGGTTCCTGGTGGGAAAAAATTGTCATATGTTAAAAGTACTCAAATGACCCAGATAATCAGAATGTGCTTGTATATTATGAAATGTACAAGTATTAAAACCAGTGCCCCTTTCCAGGCAGCCATCACTTATGTGCCCATAGATAGGCAGTGCCACTTGTAGGGCCCCAGTGCCCTGAGGTGCCAAGCTGGGATTGGATGTCTCAGAGAGCAGCTGAGGAACAGGAGAGCACCTTGCAAGCTGATGTGTCTGCTGGAATTCAATCCCCTCCCCATCCCACAGCAGCCCTACATTTCCCTCCTCCAGCCTTGCTCTCCAACACAGCCATGGAGGCTCTTTGGGCTCTTGGCTTTTCCTGCAGCCACCAAGGCCAGCTGAGCTCTGCTCTTGCCACAGCCAGCCCTGCCCAGCACAGGCCATGCTCAGCAATTCCTTGTGTGTGCCTGGCCTTGCTGTCAGCCCTGGCAGCAGCTCCGTGGCCCCTTTGTGCCTTGCTGCCCCAGCCATGGTGGCCCAGCCCAGGAGAGGAGTGTGATAAATGTGATTCGTGCTAATTAAATTGCAACGATATTCACAAAATTGTATTTAGATCAATAGAAGACAGTTGTTACAGAGTGAGGGGGGAGATGGGTGAGACAGGGCAAAGGACATCTTCCAGATGTGGGGAGTCGAACAAGGAGGTTGGAAGAAAGTCAAACAAGAATAGTAGAAGGACGTAGGTCTGACAAGCAGCATCTAGAAATAGAAAGTTTCAACCTTGAAATGGGCCAAAATGGGATGATTCCAAGCATGGGACTCAATTAAAGTCTTGTAATGGAAAACATCTGCTCAGTCACACAGGGCGCCTGTGCTACCTGCAGGTCACACCTTGGTCACTGAGGAAGATGATGAGCCTTCATCGGAAATAAGACCCTCAAAAGGATGAGAGACCCCCTAACCCATTACTAGAGCATGCACTGTACACACAGTGACGTAGATTTTAGGAATAGAAACTAGGAGGAGCTTTCTAGAAACTTCTGTAGCCTACAGTATATAAGTGGGATTGTTAGCCTGGATGCTTTGATACGTGAGGAATGGGAGCCACTCCCCGTATCCCCGGTCGGAGGGGGGCCCGTCCCCGGTCGGTTTTGTTATGCTTTATACGAACCTCAATTATACTAAATTACTTACTGCCAAATTTTGTATATTCTTAAATATATGCACTTTGATTGTATTTATCTCCAATACATTGTCATCTCTAATACTTTGAATGTATTCATTTTGTTATTATTAAAAATCTACTATTAAATTTAATCTTGTTGCTTGATAAATTGGAAAAATAGATCATCATTCATAATAGCACCAACACGTGTCTTCTCTTTGTCCCCAGTTTTCATCACTCTCTCCAGTTGTCTGGTCTAACTGGAACCTGGGGACACTTTCTCTGTTGTGTCCCTCTGTGGGAACCATTAACAGTTTAGGAAACTTTGGAGTTCAATTCTGACTGAATTCTTGAAAGGTTTCCTAACAAACCATGGCTCTGCCTTGATTTCCCTCTGGTCTAGATCAGCTCATGAGGAAGGTTTCCTACTCCAGTTATGGAGAAGTATTTTAAAGGGATTCTTAGAAATACACATTGTATTTTAAAGGATGTATTTTATTACTGTTCTGTTTAGAAGAGATGTGATTGCAGCATTCTGTGGCTGATATTGATGCAGGGTCTCTCCTCAGAAGGTCTGACCTGCTCACAGAAGCTGTGCCTTGAGGTCTGACCCAGTGTGGACAACCTTGCTCCACATTCCCCATCCCCATCCTGTCTGTCCTCACTCACCTGGCACCTGCTTTGCTTGGAGAACTGGCTGCACTCAGGCAAAGAGGGTTTTTTCCTTTTTTTTAGTTTTGAAGCAATCTAAAACTCCCATTTTTCCCCACTGCAAACAGACACACTCCTCAGGTGTGTGCCAGCCCAAGGCCCCACCAAGGAGGTTCAGCTCCGGGGATCGGTGCTTCGGGGGCGGTGCCTGCAGTCGGCGCCATCTTTCCTTTCTGCCTCTAACTCCCATCATGCCCCACGGCCCCATAGAGCCCCATTGGAGCCGGGACTACAACGCCCATCATGCCCAGCGCTCCACAGAACCCCAGGTAAGTGCCCCCCATATGCCTGGAGGATCCCTAATTGCCCCCCCAGGGCCCATTGGAGACCCCCCAAAAACGTTCCCAGATACATTGAATGCTCCCAACTCCATAGATGCCCCTACAGCTATTTCTGGGAATTCATCTCCTTCCATCTTCCACGAGCTCAGAGCACCTCATAACCCAGTCCCGAGTCGAAAACTCCTGCCAAGCCCTGCACCATAAAGAGCCCGGTTAGAGGTCCCGAGGCGCACCCCAATTTCTCCGACCCGTGTATGTTCCCCCCTGAGGATCTAAAGCCACCACTCAGAGGCAAATGTGTTCCCCAAGTGCCTTCTCAGACCCCCAAACTCCCAGTAAGAACCACTTCTGGGACTACAGCTCCCACAGTGCTCTGTGGTTCCGGTAAAATGTCATTCTAACCATGACTTCATCTCCCATCATGCCCTACGCCCCACTGAGAGACACTGCAGCTGCGCCTACAACTCCCGTGATGCTCCACGGCTCCATTAAACCTTATTATACCCGCGCCTACAACTCCCATCACCCCCCGCGTCCCGGAGAGCCCCGTTAGAGCCCCCGAGTGCCCGTCCGGACCCCGAATGGCCCCAGATTCCCCTCCCTGACCGCCAAGGGCCTCCCTGAAACAGCCAGGTAACATCCGAAGCCCAGACTTTCCCTCAGCATCTCTAAGTTCTCTGGTAGTGCCCACTCGATGCTCCCAAGTGTCCTCCCGTCCTCAACTTCCTTCTAAATTCTTCCCCCAGACCCAAAATTGCCGTGAATGTGCCCCAGAAATGTCTCCCTGGACCCGAAGTGCGCCCCTGGAGCCTGTCGGAGAAAAAGATGATAATAAAGGTGACCAAATGACTACAAATATTAAAAATTATCAAATATTACAAATTATCAAATATTTCAAATTATCATAAAGAGGGAGAAATAAATAACCAGGAGAGATTATTTAATTAATGAAGGGAATAGTGTTAATTAGAACCATTGGCCAGTATTTTTTTGGTTGTTAATAATGTAAAGAGTTTTATTATAAATATAAAAATTTGGTTATAAAAATATAGAATCGTACTATTGCAAATAAGAAAAATATAATTATATTTTTATATTTCAGAACATTTTTAATTTAAAGAGAAATTTAATTTTATTTTCTAATTTGGTTTGTCAGTCAAAGGTGGGTGATATCGTGACACAGTTATGATGGGGGTGAGGAGCAGGTTGTCCAAACAGGGCCAGCCAGCAAGGGGCTCATTCTTCTCTGTGCCCAGAGCTCCTGAGAAGACATTCAGCACCAAGATCACTCTGGAAATGCTTCTCTCTGTCATGAATGTCGTTCTATTTTTACAATTTATCAGACAACAAGGTTAAATTTTGCGGCAATTTTTTTAATAGCAACAATTGTATATAAATGCATACAATCAAAATATATTGGATGCGTATATCTGAATATATACAAAATTTGGCAGTGAGTAATTTAGTATAATTGAGGTTCCTATAAAGCATAAGCAAAACCAACCGGGGGTACAGGGAGGGGCTCGCCCTTCCTCACGTACTGAACAATCAAGGCCAAAATTCCCACTTATATACTATATGCTAATACATATTCATACAGAAGTTTCTAAAAAACTCCTCCTAGTTTCTATTCCTAAAATCTACATCACTATGTTGTTTGATGCATGCTCTACTAATGGGTTAGGGGGTCTCTCATCCTTTTGAGGGTCTTATTTCTGATGAAGGCTCATCGTCTTCCTCAGTGCCCAAGGCGTGACCTGCAGGTAGCACAGGCGCACTGTGTGACTGAGCAGATGTTTTCCATAATAAGACTCTGATTAAATGCCATGCCTGGAATCATCCCATTTTGGCCCATTCCAAGGTCTGAAACTTTCTATTTCTAGATGCTGCTTATCAGACCTACGTCCTTTTACTATTCCCTTCCAACATCTGGAGATTTGTTGCACTCATTTCCTTTTATTTTGCTTTGTAACAATTATTTTCTATTGATATGAGTACAATTTTGCTAATATAGTTACAATTTAGTTAGCACGAATCACATTTATCACATACATACATATCTGTGAGACTTTCCTGTCAAATCATTATCCATCCCAACCCTGGCACATCCCAAGTCCAGCAATTTGCATGCACAGAAAGCCAAAACTCGGCAATTCCCCGGTTCCAGCACCAGCGCTGCTCAGATCTGGTGATTTGTGGGTGCCAGCACTGCAGATCCAGCAGATTGTTGACGCTGGCAGTGCCCAGGTCTGGCGTTTGCCAGCATCGGTGCCGCCCAGAGCCGTCAGTTTCCTGCTGCTGGGGCACTCGGGGGTTGTGGCTGAGCAGGAAAGGTGAGCCTGTGCCGGGAGCTTTTCTTGGCTGGAGCAAAGGCTGGGCACGCAGAGACCTTCCTGGCCCTGTGCCCTGGGCCAGCAGGGATTGTGCTGCTGGAGCCCACCCTCAATTTCTTCTGTCAGGCAGCTTTAGGACATGCAGGAGCCAGAGCAGACCCTCAGCTTTCTGGATTCATCCAGAAGAATCCTGTGTGTGAAGCAGCCTGGGAACAGGGTTTCCATGCCAGGGTGGGCAATTCAGAGCCCTTTTCTCCCCCATGGGCTGAGGGTGTGGCACTTGCCATTGGCAAGGGCCCTGCAGGTGCCAAAGGGGCCGTTTTCAATCTGCTGAGAACAGTCGGAACTGAGAGCCTGTCCTAAACCTGCTTTTCCTGCAAATGTACTCAAGGAATTCTCTTTTTTTGCAGTCTCAGCCCCTGTGTGTGTGTGTGCAGGTGTACTGATGAAGGATGGAACGGGTCTATTGGGGGGGGGGGGAATGTTCTCCTTCTCTAGTGGTTTTTGGTTTTGTTTTTGTAGTTGTTGTTCTTGTTGGATTTGTTTGTTTTCTTGGATGGGTTTGATTATTGTGGTTTATAATTCTGAATTTTATTTTTTAATCATCTCCTCCTGGCAGCTGTGGGCAGAGCTCTGTAGCTGTGTGTGACACTTGTGTGTGGCACAGTGAAGGTGTCCAGGGGGGCCTTGCCCGAGCTGTGTGCAGAGGAATCCCCATCAGGCCAGGCTGGGGGTGCTCCGTGGCCGGTGCCTTGCGTTGACTGGAAGCTGCCATGGAGCGTCTCCAGGGATGGAAGGTTGGGGCTGCCAGGGCTGTGGTGTCACAGACAGGGGAACGCTGGGGCTGCCACAGCTGCCGTGTCCCAGAGAGGGGAATGTTGGGGTGCCCTGCTCCTGGCCCGGCCCCAACAGCTCTGCCAGATCCTCTCAAGGACACAAAGGCTGAGCCAAAGGGTGAGAATTGCGGGAGGGGCTGAGCTGGGAGGGACCCGGTGGGATCATGGAGTCCAGGGCCCGGCCCTGCACAGACAGCCCAACAAGGGGAGGCTGTGCATCCCTGGAAGAGGTGTCCAAAGGCTCCTGGAGCTGTGCCAGCCTTGCAGCTGGGAGCATTTTTTGGGGATCCTGGTCAGTGACGGAGGATCATTCGGTAGGGGGAAGGGTAGAATGGTGGAATCTGGAAGGGTGGAAGGAAGGAAGGAAGGAAGGGAGGGAGGGAGGGAAGAAGGGAGGGAGGAAGCAAGGGTTATGAATGTTATTCTATTTATCCAATTTATCAAACAAGATTAAATTTAGCAGAAAATTTTTGAGAGTAGTTTTTATACATTTATACAATCAGAGTATTTGAGATGAATACAATCAAAGTATAGAATACATATATTTCAGGATATGTAAAATTTAAGAGTAAGTAATTTAGTGTAATTGAGGTTTGTATAAAGCATAAGCAAAACCGACCAGGGGTACAGGGAGGGGCTCGCCCTTCCTCTTGTACCAAAGCATCCAGGCTAACAATCCCACTTATATACTGTAGGCTACAGAAGTTTCTAGAAAACTCCTCCTAGTTTCTATTCCTAAAAATCTACGTCACTGTTGTTTGATGCATGCTTTACTAATGGTTAGGGGCTCTCTCATCCTTTTGAGGATCTTATTTCTGATGAAGGCTCCACATCTTCATCAGTGTCTGCTGTGTAACCTTGCAGGTAGCACAAACGCCCTAAGCTTAGGTCATATCACTAAGCATAAGTTCCCACAATGAAATTAAGTTCCATGCATGGAATCATCCCATTTTGGCCCATTTCAAGGTCGAAACTTTCTATTTCTAGATGCTGCTTATCAGACCTACATACTTCTACTATTCCCTTCCAACATCCTTCTTCAACTCCCGACATCTTGAAAATGTCCTTTGCCCTGTCTCCCCATCTCCCCCCTCACTCTGTAACAATTGTCTTCTATTGATCTAAATACAATTTTGCTAATATAGTTACAATTTAATTAGCACAAATCACATTTATCACAATCCCCCCATTTCTCTTTCTAATTATATTGATTCGTGCTCTAAAAAGTTGTTGTTTGGTATTCTCTATGTTCCTTCATACTAGCCTCCAATTTTTCAAACATTTCTCATGCTGCATTCAGCTTTTCACACTCCTTCTCAAATTTTATTAACATTTCTCGTGCCAGGGTATTCTCTTTGCATTCAGTCACCATTTTCTCAATCCCTCTCCCTCGAGTGTGAGTGGATTGTGCTTTTAGTACCATCAAGAAATTCAGTTTCTTTTTTGCTGTTGATTCTGGATCCATGGGCATGGCTGTAAATTGCATTCAATGAATTCCTGAGTGGATTAGTCTAATTAGACAGGGTATCATGCAAGGCAGAAACAATAGTCCTAAACCAGAACATAATAGCATGAATCTAAATTTTTTCCACCACATATCCCCAAAAAGTTTATCCCACCAATCAGCTCTCAGGATAGAATTCCATTTTTTGAACTGGTACATGTGCCACTCTTTTAATTTCATCGGAAGTTTTATGATGGCCTCCCCATGATCATCTATTTCCACACAGCACTCAGATTCATTAAACCTCCCACAAACTCCTCCTTCTTCTGCCAGCAGATAATCTAGGGCAATTCTCTTTTGATGTACAAATGCTCACATTTGTGAATGGTGTTTGGCCAACAACTTTAAATTGTCTGCCCTATGGTTTCAGACGACTTCCACTACTGCCTGGAGCCTTATCAACCAATTTAATAGGTAAATTGGAGTTCTATATCCCCAAGACCCATCCTGAGCCCAAGCAGCAGGTTCATAATGTGCTATAATTCTTTCTGCAGGCAATTCTTCATCTTTCCATTTTTGGTTTCCTCCTGCCATTGGAAAGTCGAGATTTAGTTCTCTTTTCTTTTTTCTAAGGTTTCATAAAGTGGTGTTCCTAGTATATTGCCCTTAGACCTTGGTCTGACAAAGAAGGAGGGTCGTAGAACTCCTAAGGTACAAGTTCCCTCCCACTTTCGGGGTAGTTCACTGTATGCTCATTGTCCACAAATCCAATATATTCCATCAGGGGCTTTCCATCTGTTTTCTGTGTTTTCTGGTTGTTCCCAATAAGATTTTAGGTCTTTTATAGATTGGGAGGGATTAGCTCCAGGACTGTTATGCCAGCACAAATCAGTTTGGTTATTCCACTCACAATCCATTTCTTTCGTTATTCCCCAATATCCAGTAGTACTCTTGGGTCGCCAGGTCTTTGTGTTATTGTCTGAATTTACTACTAAAGTAGATAGGCAAGGAGTATATCCCACCACTTCAGTGTATTTTCTCCCTTCCCGAATTATACAAACTGTTCCAATGACTTGATGACTCAGGACCCAAACCTCAGGCTGCTTTAATGTCTTAGAAATTTGAGTATGATTCCATTTTAAAAATTGTTCTGGACCTAAACCCTCACCTCTCCATGGCCGTCTTTCAGCCCTTCGAAGTCCCCTACAAACAAAACATTTAGATAATCCCAATTCTGTGGCAATTTCTTGCATCAGGTCTACGAATAGAGTTTTATTTGAAGTTGGCAAATCCCAGTCACTATAGTGATGTTTTAATTTTTTATACAGCTCATCCAGCTCCTCTAACTCTTTCCCTCTGATCTTTTTTTTATCCTTCATTGTTTCTTTTTGTTTTCCAATTAATTTTCTCTTTGGCCCTTTTCCTTTTTCATCCTTTTCAAAACACAAGAAATTTTCATATCTAGGAGAAAGTTGATCATTGTTAGGATAAGGAGCTCGTCCACTGAATCCCAAATTGTTTCTTACCCAATACATTTTTGGACTTTTCACACAAATTTCTAAGAAACTGCTACAATCGTAACAGGCAGGACTAACGTGTGAATGTGCCACAAAAACTGATTCCATCTTATCCTTGACCCACATGGAATGATTGTATTTGTCACAGGGATCAGGAATGGTTTGATTCTTTACTGCTGGCTCTTGTGCTGTTTGTCATCTTGGAATTTGTTCCTGCATGGCTTGTTCTCTTCTGCTCCATGCAGTCTTATGGCTTTGGCCAGTTGCCAGGTGTATTATTGTAAGCACAGTGAAAAGAATCCTCAGGAATTTTAACTTTCTACCTGTCTCAAGGCCCCTTGGGTTGCAATCAAGGGCCGAGATGTCAATCTTCTTGGTAGCAAAGCTTTTATCCTGGGATTTGTCACTTTTTGGCATCCTTGGCCTCATAAAGCTCATATAAGCCATTTTAGCATTTTCTTTTCCAAAGATGGCATCAATTATTTGTAGTTCTGCAGCACTGCCCTGTCTCTTTCCCTAGATTGATCAGCTATTTTTCCTAATCCACTAAAGCTCTGGAGATATGCCAACTACAACAAAATTTGTTTTCACACTGCTTCAGTTAAACAGTTCGTTTTACTGGTCTTTTTCTGCTATGAAATCGGGGTTGGTAGTTAAATATTGGTCACCACCAATAGATACACTCACGATGCCAATCAGCTGCTGAAACAAATCTATGACGTGGCACATAGATTTCTTCTCCACAACAATTGTCATTTATTATACACTGGTCTATAATATTATGAATTGTTTGTTCTTTAGCCTGTAGAAAAGCTAATATGGTGAGGAGTAGTTGGTCTTGGTTCTCTATTAGTTGAATTGCTGCAAAAAAGGTCCCACTTTCTTGTCTCAATGGTTTTCCATAAAAGTCACTAAAAATCTTTCTATTGTTAGGTGTCCACGTACACAATCTAAACAACTTAAACAAATCAATTGTCTCTCTTTTTCTTTTGCCCTATTTACCCTCCAGCACGAATTAAAACAACAGGTACAAACAATACAAATGCAAGGGCGGCATTCTAAGCCATGATTATTACATTCCCAATGTGTTAATTGTTGTTGGGCCTCCTCAATAATAGGTGTTACCAATCTCTTTTTCTTGAGTTACAGCTCCTCAAATAAATCAGTTAATGCTGGCAGTCAGAAGCTCCTGAGAAGCTTTTCAATCCACCTGGGCTTTTCCCACTGATCAAGGAGGCGTCTGATTCTTTCCCATGGGCGCTGTTCAGCCTCCAAACTCAATGAGGTTGCAGTTGGCAGCCAATGCAGGATGTCTAAATGACAACCATGTACTTCCCAAAACAATTCAATTGATATTTCAAGCAGTAACACCATACAATAATATCTTTCCCATTCTATATTATATCTCCCCCTTTTGTCCCAAGGTACAATGATTTTAAGTCAATTTCTTATAGACTGTAGCTTTTTGGCACCAAGCACTCCTTTCCACCTAATCATGAATTTATTTCAATTTCTCAATGTTTTTGAATCTGGATGGAAATTTAATCAACTTTTAAATTCCCTTTTTAATTGATTTTTAGGTCTCCTGGTGCTGAAATAATTTTCCAATCTTTATTTTGTATTGGTTCTTTTACTTGTGAAGCATGAGTCCAGCCTTTTTCTGCTGTTTGGACTGCTGCTTCTGTGGTTAAAAGAACCAGAAATGGTCCCTCCCATAGAGGTTCTAAACTTCCTCCTCTCCAGCATTTTATCAACACATACTGTCCTGGTCGGATAGAATGTACTGGAAAATCGAGAGGAGTGGTTTGAGCTAAAATGCCTTTCTCTCTTAATTCCCTCAAATTGTTTGTGATGGTTGTAAGATACCCCTGAATGGTTTTGTCCCCGACTAGTGAAGGATCCATTGTCATGGCCTGGGGGTAAGGCAATCCATATAACATCTCATATGGTGAGATCCCAGTTTCAGAGTCGGGCTTAGTGTTTATATTTAACAGGGCTAAGGGAAGGCATCTAGTCCATGGTAATTTAGTTTCTATCATTAATTTAGTTAGTTGTTGTTTAATAGTTTGGTTCATCCTTTCAACTCGTCCCAAGCTTTTGGGATGCCATGGGGTATGATATTCCCAGGTAATTCCTAATGCTTGGTTTAAATTGTTAATTATTCTCAAGGTAAAATGAGTGCCCAGATCTGAATCAATAACTTGAACTAATCCAAATCTCGGAATAATATTCTCCATCAGAATTTTGGCTACCATTTGAGCTGTGGCCCGAGCTGCAGGAAATGCTTCTACCCACTGAGTCAATTGATCTACTATAACCAGCAGATATTTCCACCTGCCTATTTTAGGTAATTCAGTGAAATCAACTTGGATCTTTTTGAATGGCTGATAGGCTGTCCGAGGGCCTCCAGAGGGAGGACTCCTCAACATCTTTTTGTTCATCTTCTGACATGTGACACATCCTTGAGTAATTTGTTTCCCAATTTCAAATATTCCCGTACACTCATAAAATTTTAAAAAGCAGTCACAAAGTGCTCTTGTGCCCCAGTGAGTTCTTCATTGTAAACTGTCCAGGATTTGTCGGGCTATGGGTTTTGGGACTACTTTTCTACCATCAGGTAGAGTCCATTCTTCTTCCTTCATGGTTGCCCCTAATTTCTTTATAGTTTCTATCTCTGTTAAAGAAAAGTATGGTGTTTCAGTTTGTGCTTCTGTCTCTTCAAAAGTCATAATTACACTGGTGTTTTCCCTTAGGGCAGCTCTTTTTGCTTCATCATCGGCCAAATTGTTTCCTCTTGTTTTAATGTCTCTCCCCCTCTGGTGTCCTTTTACATGTACGACTGCTATCTTTTTTGGACCTTTTAAAGCCTCAAGTATTTCACTAACTAATCTTTGGTGTATTAATCCTTTCCCTTGAGTGTTTACAAATCCCTTTTCTTTCCAGATTTTTCCAAAGGTATGCACAATCCCATAAGCATACTTTGAGTCCGTGTATATGGTTCCCTCTCGATCTTTTAATAGCAACAATGCACGGAGTAATGCATAAAGTTCACAGGCTTGTGCTGACCAGGATGAGCTAAGAGGACCAGATTCTTTTACTTCTAATTTTTCTCCACTAATTATGGCATATCCAGATTTTCTTTTCCCACTTACTACTCGAGATGATCCATCAATAAATAATTTTTCTCCTGTTCGCAGTTCCTCTTCCCTTAAATCTGGACGTATTTTTGTTTGTAATTCTATGACCTCTATGCAATCATGTATTAATTTTTCCCCTGGGTCCCCATACAGAAACTGGGCTGGGCTTTGTACATTTGTCACTCTTAATTCTAATTCTGGAGAGGTTATGAAGATAGCCTCATACTTTAATATTCGACTGTCTGTTAACAATTTTTCAGCCTTTTGAGCAAGAACTCCTCTAATGTTATGGGGAGTGTATACTACCAGTAGTGCCCCAAAAGTTATTTTTTGGGCCTCTTCTACTAACAATGCTGTTGCTACCAGAGCTTGTAAACATGTTGGCCAGCCCTTGCTAACTGGATCAAGTAACTTGGAATAATATCCCACTGGCTTTCTGCTTCCTGCCCAATCCTGAGTCAATACTCCATAAGCTGTTTGATCAATTGTATTAACAAATAATTGAAATGGCGTGTCAAAATCAGGAAGGCTTAAGACAGGAGGTTGCAGAAGGGCCTCTTTAACTTGCTCAAAATTTTCCTGATCCTTTTCACTCCATTTCAAGTGATTTGTAGTCAATTTTTCATATAAGAATTTTACTTTCCCACTAAATCCCTCTATCCACTGTCTACAATAACCCAGAAGACCCCAAAACTCTCTTATTTCTCTTTTAGTCTTTGGGGGTCCCATATTTAATATTCCTGAAACCCTTTCAGAGTCTAAATTTTTTCTTCCTCTACTGATCCAATGACCTAAATAACGTACTTCTGACTCCACAAATTGTAACTTTGACCTGGATGTTTTTAACTCATTTTCTCATAAAAAATTTAAAAGCTGTATAGTCCCTTTCCTAGTGTCTTCTTCAGTTTCTCCAGCTAATAACAAACCATCTACATACTGTAAGAAGTTAATCCCTCTAGGTAACTGAAAGGACTTCAAGAGATCTTCTAATGCTCCCCAAAAAGATCTGGTGACTCAATGAAACCTTGGGCTATTACCATCCACCTAAGCTGTTCTCTTCTGCCTGTGTCTGGGTCCTCCCACTCAAAGGCAAAATAGTCCCGGCTACTCTCATCCAGAGGGCAAGTCCAAAAAGCATCTTTTAAATCCACTGCACTATACCAAGTATAATGAGGGGCCAATTGGCTTAGTAAAGTCCATGGATTGGCCACCACTGGAAAACGAGTAATGGTGCTTTGATTGACTGCCCTGAGATCCTGAACTGGTCGGTAACTGCCATCAGGCTTCTTTACCGGCACAATGGGGCTGTTATGTGCTGACATGCAAGGTTCTGATATCCCCTGGTGCTTCAAATTCTCAATTATTGCTTTCAATCCCCTCTGATTCTCAGTGATATTGGATATTGTTTTACTTGAATGGGGATTTCTGGATTCTGTATTTCAGTGCTTAGGGGCTGAATGTTTAACTTTCCCACTTCTCCGGAATACCACACTGTATCACTAATTTCCTGATTATCTTCCGTTAAAGAGTAAATTTTAACTGGTCCTTCACAGGGCTTTATTTGAATTCCCAGGGCTATTATTAAATCCCTTCCTAATAAATTCTTATTTACCTCAGGTATTAGTAATAAATCATTCAATCCAAATCTTGTATCAGATTCTATTTGTACATCTTTAATTATGGGAACCTGAAAAACTTCCCCTTTAACCCCTACTACTGGGACACGCTCGCAGCTAACACTACAACCTGGAGGCAGTTTTCTCACTGTGGACCTAGAAGCCCCTGTATCTACTAAAAATGTGATTTCTTCATTTTGAGGACCTACTTTTAATTTTATCAAGGGCTCTTCTGATGTTTTGGTCCTCATTAAATAAATGAGCCCCTGACCTCCCTAATCTTCTTGAAACATCTTTTCATCCTTCTGCCTCTTTTTGCAGACTATCAGTACTTGTCCTTTTTGGTGACAGTAGAAACAGATGGGACCACTGGTGTCCCAGAGGGAATTGGCCATGGCTTTAGGGACAGCAGTGCAGATGGAGCCTTGGTGGAGCAGAGAGAAGTTGAGCAGGAGGAAGTCCCTCGGGGTGTGCAGCTGGTGGTCGCAGACTCTCACAGGGATGAGGAAGCCGTTGCCCAGAAGGGCAGCCTTGACGATGCCCAGGAAGAGCTCCAAGGGCGGGAGCTGCAGCTCTGGTCTGGAAAGGCCAGGAGGAGGAACTGGGTGCTGGAGCTGCTGCTGGAAAAATATTGGAGCAAATATTCCAATGAGAGCTTTGAAGGCCAAAGTGGAGCAGGGTTCCATGTGAACAGCAGTTGAACATGGGTCAGTCGGTCCTAAGCGATAGGCGAGCGCCGTTCCGAAAGGGCGGGCGATGGCCTCCGTTGCCCTCAGCCAATAGAAAGGGAGTCGGGTTCAGATCCCGAATCCGGAGGGCCGGAGACGGGCGCCGTGAGGTGCCCAGTGCGGTGACACAACCAATCCCGGAGAAGCCGGCGGGAGCCCCAGGGAGTGTTCTCTTTTCTTTGTGAAGGGCTGGGCACCCTGGAATGGGTTCGCCCTGAGAGAGGGGCCCACGCCTTGGAAAGCATCGCGGTTCCGGCGGTGTCCGGTGAGCTCTCGCTGGCCCGTGAAAATCCGAGGGAGAGGGTGTAAGTCTCGCGCCGGGCTGTACCCATATCTGCAGCAGGTCTCCAAGGTGAACAGCCTCTGGCATGTTGGAACAATGTAGGTAAGGGAAGTCGGCAAGCCGGATCCGTAACTTCGGGATAAGGATTGGCTCTAAGGGCTGGGTTGGTCGGGCTGGGGTGCGAAGTGGGGCTGGGCGCGCGCAGCAGCAACTCTGGACGCGTGTCGGTGCCCTTCCTGTGGATCGCCCCAGCTGCGGTGGGCGCCGCTCGCCTCCTCCTCCACCCGCCCTCCGCCTTGCCGCGGCCTTCGCCCCAGCGGCGGCCGCCGTCATCGCCGCACGCCACCGCCCCCCGTTGGTTCCCACTGGCGGGGGTCCACGTGGTTCGCGCAGGGGAGGGTCCCCGGGGGGGGGTCCCCGGGCCAGCACCCCTCCTCGGCCAGCGCCTAGCAGCCGGCTTAGAACTGGTGCGGACCAGGGGAATCCAACTGTTTAATTAAAACAAAGCATCGCGAAGGCCCGAGGCAGGTGTTGACGCGATGTGATTTCTGCCTAGTGCTCTGAATGTCAAAGTGAAGAAATTCAATGAAGCGCGGGTAAACGGCGGGAGTAACTATGACTCTCTTGAGGTGGCTCCTGAGAGTATAGTTACAACCTGGGCTCAGCTGCAGAAGTCACACCTCCCCGTGGTCCCGCCGGACACCCGTCAAGGGTGGCCAAGTTGACTTCTGCCCCAGGGCGAGCAAGGGGTACCGTGCTGCCCCTCCCTGCCTGTGGGAGTCGCGCCCCACTTGCAGTTTCGCAATCCACAGAAACAAACCTGATGGTTGAGGCTCGCTCATCTCCGTGAGAGTGCCCTCTTCCCAAAGGCCTCATCCACGGGCCAGTGAGTTGGACAAATGTGCTGGCAGCAGGTTGGTTTTGGATATGTTGCCAGCCGGGAACCCGTAACAAACTGAAGTTGACAATCCTCCGAGGGGAAGCCCCCCTCCCCTCAGTTGTACCTCCAAATCTTGGGCACTGCTGACCTTGGGCCAGGGGTCATGCAACCCAAGTCTGCCATGTCCCGTCCAAGTCCCGCGGGGTGGCGTAGCTGGATCAAGCACAGCAGCACTCGGGGGGTAGTGCTGCCGTGAGCCACCAGGGACCCCCCAAATTTCGGTGTGCACCGCCGCCTGCCAGGGCCGGCCTGAGTTGGCCTCTGCGTTGTGAGTAGAACGTACGTCAACCCAGGTAGCTGTGCGACAGGGCATGTGTACCTGTGATTGCATTTGCGGTGTATGTCCGTTTGTTCCGACCATGTGGGCGCACCGGGTACCCACACTGGTACTGCCACCACTGGTGGGAGTACAAAGATCTGTACCTGACCCCATCCGTGCACTCGGCTTCATTGCGAGTTGACTTGAAGGGGCCATGCACTCATGTCCCACAGTGGCCACGTCACTGGGGGCCCGGTCGTACCCGAGTCCGAGAGAGGCCAGACTCTCGGTGGGTCTCTCACTTCCGCACACTGTGCGCCCGCGCGGTGTGAGCATGTTACCGTCAGTTGCCCAGGACTTGGCCGAAATGACCGGATTTCGACCACGGTGGACAGGCCACCGTCACTTAACCCGGAAAGGGAACATATATAACCTATATGTGTTCGAAAAAGAAGCTTTAGAGAGTCAGGTTACCAACTGGGCTTTGCTGCGGAAGTCACACCTCCTAGTGGTCCCGCTGGACACCCATATAGGGTGACTAAGTTGACTTCCGCCCCAGTGTCAGTGAGGGTGCCGTATCGGCCTCTCCCTACCGATTGGACTCGCCACCCAGCGGTAGCTTCACAACCTTGCTGAAACCAGAAAGCAATTGGCACAGCTTCTGAGCTGCTGCCCAGAGCCTTGTCCACGGGCTACAGTTGGACACAGTTGGCAGTGTGGGAGAGGGCCACCTGCTAACTTCGACCACCCTCACTTGATCTTGACAGTTACTAGTTTTTACCAGTCTTGACAATGGTCCAACTACTGGCTTTGCGGTACATGTCAATAGCTACTCAGACAGACCCTTCAGATCTGTGGGTCCAAAAAGCCAACATTCCATCTGTTCCCCCTGCCATACACAATGATGAAGGATTCGATCTGGCGAGTTTGGAGTTTATGAACTCCACCTATTCCGACACAGGTAGACTCCATCTAGATATTGGTCAGGTGGGATTGGCTGATTTTCCTGAGCTGTATGAGACCTTGCCCATTGGGTTGGCTCAGGAACTTAACTCTGAGTGCAGAGTGAGAGCAAGTGAAGAGCCTAGTACACCCATTGCTCTTCAAAAAACCAATAAGGGCGAGCCATTACTAAAAACACCCGTTCTGTCCGTTAAGGATAAAGACCTGGCTTGTCCTAGTTGCGACATCCATTTCACCAGGATGTCAGGATTAGTCGAGTATCTGCTGAGAAATCACGGACAGAAAAAGATGATTTTCCAATGTCCGAAGTGCGGTAAACAAAATCTCAATTGCCGCAGCATACAATGTCATATCCCACGATGCAAAGGGACAGTGTGTTTGGTTCCAACAGGTGACTGGACATGTGAGGTATGCCAGAGAAGTTTTAACTCCAAGATTGGCCTGGGACAACATAAGAGATTGATGCATCACTTTGAGAGAAATAAAGAGCGAATTGCGGCCTCCCATCCAAAGGAAACATCACAGAGAGGGGCCCACAACAAGGAGTGGTCAGAGAGTGAGGAAGCGCTACTAAGACAGCTGATAACAGAGTATGCCGGGTGCAAGAATGTAAACCTAAGAATTGTGAAGCGATTGCCAACAAAAACAACTAAACAAATAAGGGATAAAAAGCACCTTTTGATAAAGGCCCCTTCCAAGCACTCACAAGAGGTGAAAGGACAGAAGTGCATGAGGTGAATTCTAGGATGGAAATGCATAAGGTGAATTCTAGGATGGAAGTGCAAAAAAAGGCCCCCCAGGAGATGGAACTGCCAAGGAGAAATGAATTGAAGCTCCATTATCATGATGCCATCAGAGAGAAATTGGCGGCGCACGAGTTACCCAACTGTCGAAGAGCCTTCAAGAAGGTTCTAAAGGGAAAAGACCCACAAAAGGCGGTGAATAAGTGCTATAAGGAGGTCCTTGAGGGTCCAGAGAGTAATTGTCATGATGAAAAATCTTCCCAAAAAGCAAAGTCAAAGAAAGCCCGAAGACAGAAAGCATCCAAGTCAACTAACTGGATGCACAAGATAGCTATCAAAAGAGGGAAATATCTAAGATTTCAAAAAATGTTCCACTTACAGAGGGGAAGACTTGAAAGAATCATCCTGGATGATGTGGAAGATCTGCAATGCCAGATACCATCTAACACAGTCCACGCAGCATTCAGATCCAGATGGGAAACAACGGTAGGGTTCAGGAGTCTTGACTCTTTCCCACATCATGGGAAAGCTGATAACACCGCCTTTCAAGCTCTGATCA